>NC_092782.1:37998961-40398961 GCF_047496795.1 Chiloscyllium punctatum | reverse complement strand
AACATAATTTGAATTAGCACTTAAATATTAAATGGCACTAAATACTATGCCTTCAGGAGTACAAGGATCTGCAACACCAAAGGTGTTGTACAATTTGTTGTATATCTTCCATTTTATTTTGCTGTTAATTCAAAATCTAGAACCATGCTCATAATTACTGTTCAGCCACCAGCACAAATTGCATACCTCAGGTTAAGATCTAGCAGTGCGAAATACCATAAATTTGTGAGAGATGTTGGTTTAAAAAAATACCCATGCGTGAGCAAGGAAAAAAAATACATGCAGGGTGCATGCAAAAGCTGTCATGAAAAACATACAGAATTTTGGACTATCAGTAATACGATGCATTCTGAAAATAGCATAAAGAAAATTATCATCTAAAATGTCACAAAATAACTTTTGATAGAGAACAAACAAGAATATTCAGTTTGAAAATTTCAAAATAAAAAAAGAGAAATATTCAAAACAGATTAACTCATCAAAAAAAGGCAGTGTTTCAAGTTAGCACATGAACATTTTCTTATGAAGACAAGTTTAATTTTTAAAGTTAAAAGTTTTTTGAACTTGCCAGCACACCAACATTGAGTTTCAGTTGTTTCATTAAAAAACATAACTTTAGGAAATTTACCAAAGTGTCAAATCCATGGAGATCATCCACTGGATAAAACTTACTTGCCAATGCAGTCTTCCCAGCAACATGGTAGGCTACAATAATTTTTTTTCCATCTCTTTCTTCAGTTTTAGTCTCTAGTCCAGGAAATAAACTTTTCACGGCCTGATGGATAATTGTTCTTTTTTCTTTAGTATCTTCAACTAGCTGTTTAAAAAGAAAATCTTTGAGGTATTGAAGATGAAAAGAGTGAGAAACAGAGGGGAAAATAAGTCATCAACAGGATTAAGTTGGTAAAAGGATTAAAATGAAGCAAAAAGACAAATATATAACCTCAGTTAGTAGTAATATTGTCTAACTCTAACTTTGTAAGCATTTTTACAAAGAAGTTGTCAAGTTAACAAGCAAACTCCTCCAGCCACTAGCAGTAGAAATAATTAAAACCTCCTTTTATCGGCTGCAAGTGACACCTTGGAGAAAAAATGTTTTGAAAGAAAAGAAGTTTTATTTTCACCAAATAAAGACAGAATAAAAATTGAGTTTTTGCAGCCTTATTTTCTTGTAACTTATTTGTTAACTGTTGCAGAATGAATAGCAAAAAAAGCAACACTGTGCCTAAAAAGTGTTCAATTGCTTAGTGGTATAAACTTGAATATCTTACAATTCCTTAACAGCAAATTGCATTTATATAGTGCCTTTATTGCAAAAGAACACCTCAAAGTGCTTCAAAGAAGTGTTATTTAAAAAAAGGAAATTTGATATACAGCCATAAAAGGAACTATGAGAACAGTTGGCCAATAGTTTGATTAAAGATGTCAATTTCAAGAAGTCTTTTCTAAAGGAGGAAAGAGAGATTGTGGTGGGGTTATTGAGAGAGGGAATTCCACAGCATATGATCTAAATAAATGAAAGTATAATCATCAATGTTGAGCATTAAAATCTGGGATGCTCTTAGAAGACTGTGGCACTGGAGAAGATGAGAGACAGGGAGAGAAACAAAACTATGGAAGAACTTGAGAACAAGGATAAGATGTAATAATTGTGTCTTCGTTTAGCAACCCGTTAGACTAGATGAACCAACACAGGTTATAGAATTCAAAATTAATAAACTTGGACTAAACAAATAATACACACATAATCAGGCTAGTGGTCACCATAATATAAAAAGAAGATTGATTTCTAAATTGATTACGAAAACTGAGAAATTACAGCTATCAAGAAAGACTGAACCTGCATGGTCTTCTTTTTCTTCAGAAATAAGACTACGTGGGTGACTGAGTAGAGGTCTTTAAAATTTTGAATAGATTAGGCAGGGTCAAATTAGAGAGACTGTCTCCACATGTGGAAGAATCAAAGACTGGAGACTAATATATATTACATATGTGAGTTCTTAATAACTATGGAAATAAGCAGAAATTTCTATACTTAGAGAGTGAAACTCAATACCACAGGAAGTGGTTTCGGTAAATTTGATTATATGCTTTCGAAAAAAAATCTAAGTATGATGTGCTAAAAGGTAGCGGTGGGAACGATGGAAAGGGAAATGGTTCATGTGGAGCATATAAACACCAGCACAGAAAGCTGAACAAAATGGCTTGTACATTCTATATAATTCTGACGAAACTTATCTTTATACCTCTATTACAACAGAGTCTTCCTTATTCTTAAAGTGTTGAAGATCTTCTAAATGCTGCTTGTCTTCATCAGACAAAATGGAAAAAATGTCCTCCGAAGGTTCCTAGAAGGTCATTAAAGATGTCATAAAGTTTAGTCATATAGAGATATTTACCCAAGGGTCACAGGAAGGTGGGGGAGGTGGTGGGCAGAACAAGAGGAGAAAAAATCAAAATAAAGAAACATTTTT
Source organism: Chiloscyllium punctatum (assembly GCF_047496795.1). Lineage (NCBI taxonomy): Eukaryota > Metazoa > Chordata > Chondrichthyes > Orectolobiformes > Hemiscylliidae > Chiloscyllium > Chiloscyllium punctatum. Next base: position 40,396,487 of record NC_092782.1, on the reverse strand, counting down.
TTTTCCCCCTCTGGCCATCTACTATATAAAGACTCTCCTCACAGCATGCATCTTCCGTTGCTAACAGCACAGAATTCCTTCCAATAGGAATTTTAGACTTTCTACAATTTGTAAAAAATGCATGGTGTCTATCACTGCAATCTTCCTTTTGTGGGAAATGTGCTGCCTTCGTTTGCCACCTCTTATGAGTGTCATGAGCAATCACTGCATGGACAACTGTGCCTCCATGTGCAAGAGGCAGTACACACTGGTGCCCAAAAATATCCAAGGTAGACATTTGGAAATGAATTTTAAAGTGGGGTGAAATCAGTGAGTGAAAACTATGTTTGCTACATGTTAAAACTAATTTTCTTCACCAATTCGGAGATGCCGGTGTTGGACTGGGGTGTACAAAGTTAAAAATCACACAACACCAGGTTATAGTCCAACAGGTTTAATTGGAAGCACACTAGCTTTTGGAGCGATGCTCCTTCATCAGGTGATTCAGGTAACTCAGGTGGACTATAACCTGGTGTTGTGTGATTTTTAACTTTGTACACCCCAGTCCAACATCGGCATCTCCGAATCATGACTACTATCGACACCACTAACTGCCGGCTTAAAGTGGAGAGGATCTCCAAGAAGATTGCACATATCGACAGAATCACCTGATGAAGGAGCGTCGCTCCGAAAGCTAGTGTGCTTCCAATTAAACCTGTTGGACTATAACCTGATGTTGTGTGATTTTTAACTTTCTTCACCAACTTATGGTCTCTCCTGGACAAGTTCTGACCAAAAACTACACATGCCATAATTGCTGAGTTACTGAACATCTAAGTCATACAAACATAAATAAATTGAATGCTCGGTATGTTGAAAAAAAATGATTTCAATATTAAACAAACAACTTGATAAAAATAAGAGATTTGGCATCAAAAGGACTAACTTCATCTGTAGACAATATACTGACATAGTGTGCTTGCTGTGCACTTCTTTGTAAAATACATGGCTAAGCATGCTACAGCTCCCCTATATAAGTGGATCGTTTCTGTATCATTTCCTCTCAGTAGCCTATTGTGCCTTCAAGTCCATTGTCCATCTGATAAACATACAATTATAAATTCCACTTAAATTCTTCCAATTTAAATACTGCAGCTTTCAAAACAAAATTTAGAGAACTTTCCTGAAGAGAAGACTTGTTGTTGTCACCCATACAGTTAGATGCATAGTTATCACTGCAAATTAGTTGATTTATTGTGGAAGCTCAGTGGGTTGTTGCTATTCAGTTAATATGCAATGTTCAGTTCTCTTCCATGCAATTTCATTAATTTATCTGAAATGTTATTTTGCCACCCAAAATCCTCAGCACAAAACACAGAATTATTTCTTACCTCATCATTAGCTGGTACAGACAAATCATCCAGAACAACTATTTTGCCATCCTTGTTTATTTCATGAACAACAAAATCTGAATACCTATTTAAGAAAAAGTAGAAGCGATTCAGAAAAGTTCCAATTTTTAAAGAAGTGAACAAGGATACAATTAATTAAATTAGACAAGGAATGTCAACACCTATGATATATAATTCAATAACATGTTAAGTTATGATTCAAAACAATATGTGAATTCAATGAAAATACTTTTAATTGGTCAGACTGGCAGTAGGTTTGGATCCTAACGTTGGAGTGAAAATTCACAAAGGATATTTTACTGTAGAGATTAATGCCTCGATTGGAATAAATGAATTCATGATAGTTCCTAGTTTGAGCTCAATTTGTTTCATGGAATAGTCTACTTCAAATCAACAGTAAGTTTCAGTTAGACTTGCTGAGAATACACTTTAGACAGCACTTAAAGAAATTCATCAACTGAAAAATAGATTAACTGTACTGAAATGCTATGGGTTTTAAACTTGAGAACAACAGGTGCCTAACAGGTTTAGTTATTCATCAACAGATCTGGTATATCTGCATCATCTTGCCTTCATCAAACTCACCAACTGTTCTAGCATCATTCTAGATGCAAATATAACCTCAGGCTCCTTTTCTCTGGGCTCAATAAAGTACACAAATGTTATAATGAACTCTTCAGTTACCATTGATTTCTACTCAACACAAAAGTCAAAGTAATATTTTTATTTTGCAGAGTAATATTTTTAGCTGCATTGCTGCAGTATTTAATGGGAAAATGAAGGTTATTTTTTAGAAAATGTTATTATAACTTAATTAAGGATATTTCAACTTAGAACTGTGGTGATCAAACTATTTCAATGCATCTAATTTGATTTTTTATTAGCTTGTCAGGCAACAGCAGCAAATATGTTCAACTGACATTAAAACTAATTTAAAGAAAGCGCTAATGATTTCACACAAAAGAATATGAATTTAACTGCCATTTCATTTAAATCCACTTCAACGAAACACAGCTTTACCTTTCCTTTAGAATTCCTGAGAAACCTTGGTGAGTGCTGACAAATTTTGTGATTCCAACATCTTGCTCAACTAAGCCATATTTCATCATATCAGCAAAACTGTCTCCATCACCTTCTTCATCTTCCTCAAACACAGCATTGTCTATTTCTTCCACACCTTCTTTCTCTGTATTCTCATCTGGTATAGAAGGAACTGCTTGCAAACCACCTTCAAGTATTTCAGCATGCTTATTAATACCAGACTGATCTGAAGATATACCAGGTTCTGAAAGCTTGATCCTTTTGCACTGTTCAGTTTTGGTTTGTTCTTCATCACTGAGCAGAGGATGCTTCTTCGCTAAATTATTTGCTTCCTCCACTTCCATTTTGTTCAAGGCTATGCAGACAGAACAAATTTTTCAAAATGATTCCATATATTTGTTGATTGATGGACCTTCAGGGGCACATAGTAGAATATCTTTATAAAAACTAGTGTCCCAAAATCCTGAAGAAGAAAAAAAATTACAATCAAAAATCCAACAACATGTTCAGTAATTACAAGGAGATGGAACAAATTTAAGGCTAAAAATTTTGAAGTGGAGGTGCCAGTGTCGGACTGGGGTGGACAAAGTTAAAGATCACACAATACCAGGTTATTGTCCAACAGGTTTATTTGGAAGTACAAGCTCGCAGAGAGCTGCTCCTTTGTCAGGTAGCTAGTGGGGTAGGATCATAGGACACAGAATTTATAGCAAAAGGTCAGAGTGTCATACAATTGGTGCGATATATTGAACAGACCTAGATTGCTGTTTAGTCTTTCATCTTTTAAATTGGGTTGCAAGTTTTGATTCATTAATATGTAAATCCCAGAACTTCTTTCAAGTCATATTCCTGAGATAACTTGAGGTTTTATAAAGAAAGGTGACATCTCAAGTCAGAAAATGCATTAAAGGTGTGAGGCTTGAGTCTGTGTGTATTCCAAACTTGAGTCAATGTATTTGCAAATACAATTTTGCAAATGCAAATTCACCCCATAGATTTGTATGTGTGCATACATGCACGTGAGGGAGAGGGTGTGTGTATGAGGGAGAGGGAGAGGGAGAGAATGTGAATGTGTGCGTGTGACTGTGTGCGCGCGCGCATACTTGATAGTGTGTGCGCATGAGTGGGATGGAGTATATGCCTGTGAGTCAGACACGACCCACCATGTATGCGGCAGGTACTCATGTGACTTGGCCAACGTTGTCTATCTCTTACGCTGCAGGGAAATGTGCCCTGAGGCATTGTACACTGGCGAGACAAAGCAATATGCTACGACAACGGATGAATGGACACCGCGCTACAATTATCAGATAGGGATGTTCCCTCCCAGTCAGGAACACTTCAGCAGTCAGGGACATTCAGCCTCAGATCTTCAGGTCACCGTCCTCAAGGTGGACTTTGGGATACGCAACAATCCACAGTGGCTGATGGCCAAGTTCGGTACCCATGAGGATGGCCTTAACCGGTACCCTGGTTTCATGTTGCACTACAGATGACCCCTAATACTTTATACACTCTCTCACACACACACACACACACACACACACACACACATAGACCCTGTCTCATACTCACGGTCTCTCTCAGACACGTATACACACACACACACACACTCCATTACACTCTAGCACACACTCATTCAGATGCACGTTCCCTCACAAATTTCTCCCTCACATGCACGCGCACACACGTAAGTCTATGGGGTGAATGTGCATTTGCAGAACTGTATTTGCAGATACATTCTGTTTTGTTCAGAAAGCACACAATCTGTAGACAGTCAATCCATGTGACATTTTATAAATTCCTACTTTGCAAATAGAACCAGTCTGACTCAAGACTGGGATACAGACAGACTCTAACCTCACATCTTTAATGCATTGTCGGTGCTGAGATGTCACCTGTGTGATAAAACCTTGTTATCTCAGAAATGTGACTTGAAAGAAGTTCTGGGATTTACATATTAATGAATCGAAACCTGCAACCCAATTTAAAAGATGAAAGATTTAACAAAAGTTATTAAATTAGATTTAAGCTTCCTCTAAAAAGCATCTGAAATAATAATAGAAGTTAGAATAATAGTGTCAACAACAATAGAATATTGAAGGATATTAGGAATTCTTAAGTGTTCATGTTGAAATAATTCCAACTTCAAATGCTCATAGTTCAAGGACAGTGAAACATTTCAATGTGCAAAGATAAAGGTTTAAAACACACTTTGAGTTTTTAAACTTCACCTGTACTTTACATCAGATGTCATAAAGTGTTTTTAAATGCATCTACATCTTCTCAAAACACTTTTTTGTAAGGAGCAAATAGCGTTACTTCTTTCTACCTGCCCTCATTTCTAGCTCATGGACAAACACGTCTTAATGGAACAACCCAAGAAGAATATTGGTACTGAGAAGTGTACGTGGTTCTATTTCCTTCTTTGAAGCATACCAAGAAAAGTGAAATCAAGTGACACCCAGACATTCGCACATGTGGACATCAGAAAAAGCAACTTGGTTTTAAGTTGCTTGCTTCCTTCTTGTGAGACAGAATTTATTCACAATCTCAAAAAAATGCAATTGAGCAAAAACAAAGGCAATCCAGTACTAAGATTACTGTTTTTAAGATTCTAGAAGGAAGCAAATAATGTAGGTTGTAACCAACCATTTCACTTTATTCAAAACAGTAGAGATTGAGGTGGTGGTGAGAAAATGGTGAAATTTGGCTAGCTAGCACTGAGTTCTGGAGCTTTAATGTCATGCTAAAACTACACAAAGCGCACTTTGAATATTGTGTACAGTTCTGGTCGCCCCATTACAAGAAGGATGTGGAAGCACTGGAAAAGGTGCAGAGGAAATTTACCAAGATGTTGCCTGGTAAGGAGAGAAGGTCTTATGAGGAAAGGCTGAGAGACTTGGGTCTGTTTGCATTGGAAAGAAGAAGGCTAAGAGGGGATTTAATAGAGATATACAAGATGATCAGAGGATTAAATAGGGTAGACAGTGAAAATTTTTTTCTTAGGATGATAACGTCAGCTTATACGAGGGGGCATAGCTACAAACTGAGGGATGATAGCTTTAAGACAGATGTCAGAAGCATGTTCTTTACTCAGAGTGGTAAGGCCATGGAATGCCCTGCCTGCCAATGTAGTTAACTCATCCACATTAGGGAGATTTAACCAGTCCTTGGATAAATGATGGATGATGGTGGGATAGTGTGGGGGGATGGGTTTAGATTAGTTCACAAGTCAGCGGAACATTGAGGGCCAAAGGGCCTGTTCTGCGCTGTATTATTCTATGTTCCATGTTCTATGTAGGCAAAAACAAAATACCTGAAATGCCTTGGCCCAGTAATCCTTACAGCAACTGTCCCAGCGTGGAACTTTGTTGCCTTGATGATCCTCATAAAGGCTTCCCACTTCTTATCCAGTACAATCATTGTAAACAGGTAGTTCTAAACGAACACTTCATAAAATGGCAAATTGGACTGTGAAATCTGATTCAGGTTGCAAACCCTCTAAAACATATGTAATCCAAATGTTCTTTTTCCAATTTAAACCGACACTTTCTATCTTCATTGTGACCTTCAGTCTATATAACCATGCATTAATCCCAAAAGGTAAATTAAATCCAATTAAAGTAATTTCACATTATTAGTAACCTGTGAACAAATATGTCTGAATATTTACTAGATGTAATCCATAATCATTAAAATCATACGCCCATACCCAATTCCTGCTCATTTATATGTAAACAAGAAAAGCACAATCTCCCTATGGAGCCTAGTGGACAGCAGCGACTCTTTCTTTCCACTGAGAAAAAATACCCATCTGTCTCCTATTCGTCAAAGAATTACATATCCAAGTTTCCATTTTCAAAAATTTATCCATAGGATGTGCACATTGTTGACTGGTTTTGCATTACCAAACTCTAGTTGCCCTTGAGGTGACGATGGAGAGTTGCCTTCTTGAACTATCAAAAACCATTTAGGTGTTATTAGAGAGGGAGTTCAGGATTCTGACCCAGTGACACTGAGGAATAGTGATATATTTCCAAGTCAGGATGTTGCTTTTGGCCTTCTCGATGCAGTGGGTTGGAAGATATAGACTAAGGAGCTGTTTTCTCTGCAAATGCACACGGTCTGCTACTGAGCATCAGTGGCGGAGGGACTGAATGTTAATCGATGTGGTGGTAATTAAGTCGTAGCTTTATCCTGGATGGTATCAAGCTTCTCAAGTGCTTTTGGAACTGCATTCATCCAGTCAAGTGGTGAGTATCCCAAAATACTTCTAATATTTGCCTTGTTGACCATATACAGGCTTCAGGGAGTCAGGTGGTTAGTTATTCACTGCAGGATTCCTAGCCTCATAGAGAGGTAAAGCACGGAAACTGACCTTTTGGTTCAACTTGTCTATGCTGATATCCTAACGTAATCTAGTCCCATTTGCCAGCACTTGGCCCACATCCCTCTAAACCTTCCTATTCATACAGCCACAATCTTAATACGGATGATGTAGTTCAATTTCTGGTCAAGCTCAATATATTGCTAGTGAAGTATTTAGCAAAGTTAATACAACTGAATATCAAGGAGCTCCAATTAGTTTATCTCCTGTTGAAGATGTTCATTACCTGGCACTTGTACAGGACAAATGTTACTTGTGACATCAGTCCAAACCTGAATATAGTCAGGTTTTGTCACATTTGGACATGGAATCCTTCAGTATCTGTGGATTTGAGAATCGTACTGAACATTGTGCAGTCATCAGCAGTCATCTGACCTTATGGTGGAGGAAGGTCATTGATGAAGTAGTTGAAGATAGTTTGAGCCCTAGTACACTACTCTGAGGAATGCCTGCAGAGTTGCTCTGGAACTGAAATGACTGACCTCCAACTACCATAATCAATTTCCTTTGTGCCTGGTATTCAATATTCCCAGTGAATTGAGTTTTGTTCGGGCTTTCTAATACCACACTTGGTCATACAGCATGGAACGAGAACCTTAGGTCCAACCATTCATGCCAATCATGTTCCCAAAGTAAACTAGTCCGACCTGCCTGCGCTTGGCCCAAAGCTCTTCCTGAAGAAGGGCTTATGCCCGAAACGTCGATTCTCCTGCTCCTCGGATGCTGCCTGGCCTGCTGTGTTTTTCCAGCACCACACTTTTCAACTCTGGTCTCCAGCATCTGCAGTCCTCACTTTCTCCAAAGCTCTTCAAATCTTTCCTATTCATTAACTTATTCAAATATCTTTTAAACATTGTAACTGTACCTGTATCCACCAGTTTCTCCAGCAGATCATTCTACACATACAGTCATAGAGAGGTAAAGCACGGAAACTGACCTTTTGGTTCAACTTGACTATGCTGATATCCTAACGTAATCTAGTCCCATTTGCCAGCACTTGGCCAATATCCCTCTAAACCTTCCTATTCATATACCGATCCAGATACTTTTAAATATTTTGATTGTACCAGCCTCTACCACTTCCTCTGGCAGCTCATTCCATACATGCACCACCCTCTGCATGAAAAATTGTCACTTAAATCCATTTTAAAGTTTTCCCCTCTCACCCTAATCCTATAATCTCTAGTTCTGGACTTCCCCACCCAAGAGAAAATACCTTGTCTATTTATCCAATCCATGCCCCTCATGAGGGGTTTACAAACTCACGAGGAGCATGGATAGGGTGAATAGCCAAGTTCTTTTTCCCAGGGTAGTGGAGTCTAAAACTAGAGGCATAGGTTTAAGGTGACAGGGAAAAGATTTAAAAGGAACTTGAGGGGCAACCTTTTCCATGCAGAGGGTGATGCATGTATGGAACAAGTTACCAGAGGTTGTGGCAGAAGTGAGTACAATTCCTACATTTAAAACACATCTGAATGGGTATATGAATAGGAAGGGTTTGGAGGGATATGGGCCAAATGCTGGCAGATGGTACTAGATCAGTTTAGGACATCTGTTGGTGCAAACAAGTTGGACTAAAGGGTCTGTTTCTGTGCTGTATACCTCTATATAACTCAGTGTTATCCTTGACTTCCTTCTTAAGTTATGAACAATATTTCACATTTTTACAGTTCCTTTGCCTTTTGGGAATATACTCAAATTGAGAGGTATTTAGTATCTCCCTAAGCATTTGCCACTGTTCTTCAACTATCCCGCCCTTTAATACTTTTGTCCAGTCCACTAGGACCAACTACTTCTTCAGGCCTGTGTATTTACCTTTGCCTAGCACTAAAACTCTAATATATGATTCTGTCTTTACTCTTTCAATCTGAATTTAACTCCAGATGCAGTGTCACCAGTGCCCAGAAAATCTGAAGCATAACCTCCATACTTTGTATTCAGTTCCCTTTATAATATTTGAATTTCTTTCCTAATTACTTAGTGTCTGACACTAGCCTTTTGTGATTTGCACACTTGATCCCAAAGTCTTTTTGCACTTCAAAGCTTTGCAATCTCTCACCATTTAGATAACATGGTTTTTTTAATTCTCCCAGTCATTCTCACACTTTCCCATATTATATTCCATTTTCCAGATTTTCGCCCCATTCATTTTACCTCTCTGTATCTTTTGTAGTCTCCTTATATCGTCTTCACAACTTGTTTTCCGATCTGTCTTCACATCATCAGCAAAATTGGAAACTGTACCTTCTTTCCTTTCATCCAAATAATCTACATAAATTGTGAAGAGATGAATTCCCAGCACTGATCCCTGTGGCACATCATTTGTTACAACTTGCGAAAACTGCAAAAGACTTCTGTCTGTCTGCTGTCTGCTTCCTGTTAGCTAGCCAATCTTCTATTTATGCCAATCTTCTACCCGCTTCACCTTGAGCTTTTATTTTACATAATATCTTTTGATATGACACTTTATCATGTACCTTCTGGAAATCTAAGCACATTACATCCACCAGTTCCCCTTTATCTACAGTAATTATTACTTCCTTAAACAACTCCATTAAATTGGTTAAACACATTTGTCTTTCACAAAACCATGTTGGTTTTGCCTAATTACCTTAAACTTACCAAATTCCCTGCTGTAAGTTTCATAATGGCTGCTAACACTTGCCCTATGGTAAAAGTTAACCTAACTGGCCTGTAATTTTTGCTCTCTTGTTCTCTTCTTCCCTTCCTCCCCTTTGTGTTAAGGGGTTATATTTGCTATTTTCTAATGGGACCTTCTCCAGATCAAGGGAGTTCTGGAAAAAAAAATAAAGCCAATGAAACAACTATCTGATACTGCTCTTAAGACCCTTCTGTGAAGCCCGGCAGGATCTGAGCATTTGTCAGGCCCCCAGTCCCAACAATTCATTCTGTATGATATCTCTGGTGATTGTAATTTGCTGAGTTATTTTCTTTCTTCCATTTGCTCATTTGTAATTGTTGTTGGAATGTTCCTTGTGTCCTCTGCAGTGAAGACTGAGCAAAATAACTATTCAATTAATTAAGGACAAAGGGTAACTAGGGAGAGAATAGAGCCCCTCAAAGATCAGCAAGGTGGCCTTTGTGTGGAGTCACAGAAAATGGGGGAGATACTAAATGAATATTTTGCATCAGTATTTACTGTGGAAAAGGATATGGAAGATATAGACTGTAGGGAAATAGATGGTGACATCTTCCAAAATGCCCAGATTACAGAGGAGGAAGTGCTGGATGTCTTGAAACGGTTAAAGGTGGATAAATCCCCAGGACCTGATCAGGTATACCTGAGAACTCTGTGGGAAGCTGGAGAAGTGATTGCTGGGCCTCTTGCTGAGGTATTTGTCTCATCGATAGTCACAGGTGAGGTGCCGGAAGACTGGATGTTGGCAAACGTGGTGCCACTGCTTAAGGAGGGTGGTAAGGATAAGCCAGGGAACTATAGACCAGTGAGCCTGACCTCAGTTGTGGGCAAGTTGTTGGAGGGAATCCTGAGGGACAGGATGTACATGTATTTGGAAAGGCAAGGACTGATTAGGGATAGTCAACATGGCTTTGTGCGTGGGAAATGATGTCTCATAAACTTGATTGAGGTTTTTGAAGAAGTAACAAAGAGGATTGATGAGGGCAGAGCGTAGATGTGATCTGTATGGACTTCAGTCAGGCGTTCGACAAGGTTCCCCATGGGAGACTGATTAGCAAGGTTAGATCTCATGGAATACAGGGAGAACTAGCCATTTGGATGCAGAACTGGCTCAAAGGTAGAAGATAGAGGGTGGTGGTGGAGGGTTGTTTTTCAGACTGGACACCTGTGACCAGTGGAGTGCCACAAGAATCGATGCTGGGCCCTCTACTTTTTGTCATTTATATAAATGATTTGGATGTGAGCATAAGAGGTACAGTTAGTAAGTTTGCAGATGACACCAAAATTGGAGGTGTAGTGGACAGCGAAGAGGGTTACCTCAGATTACAACAGGATCTTGACCAGATGGGCCAATGGGCTGAGAAGTGGCAGATGGAGTTTAATTCAGATAAATGCCAGGTGCTGCATTTTGGGAAAGCAAATCTTAGCAGGACTTATACACTTAATGGTAAGGTCCTAGGGAGTGTTGCTGAACAAAGAGACCTCGTAGCTCCTTGAAAGTGGAGTCACAGGTAGATAGGAAAGTGAAGAAGGCGTTTGGTATGCTTTCCTTTATTGGTCAGAGTATTGAGTACAGGAGTTGGGAGGTCATGTTGCGGCTGTACAGGACATTGGTTAGGCCACTGTTGGAATATTGCGTGCAATTCTGGGCTCCTTCCTATCGGAAAGATGTTGTGAAACTTGAAAGGGTTCAGAAAAGATTTACAAGGATGTTGGCAGGGTTGGAGGATCTGAGCTACAGGGAGAGGCTGAACAGGCTGGGGCTGTTTTCCCTGGAGCATCGGAGGCTGAGGGGCGACCTTATAGAGGTTTACAAAATTATGATGGGCATGGATAGGATAAATAGGCAAAGTCTTTTCCCTGTGGTCGGGGGGGTCCAGAACTAGAGGGCATAGGTTTAGGGTGAGAGGGGAAAGATATAAAAGAGACCTAAGGGGCAACTTTTTCACACAGAGAGTGGTACGTGTATGGAATGAGCTGCCAGAGGATTTGGTGGAGGCTGGTACAATTGCAACATTTAAGAGGCATTTGGATGGGTATATGAATAGGAAGGGTTTGGAGGGATATGAGCCGGGTGCTGGCAGGTGGGACTAGATTGGATTGGGATATCTGGTTGGCATGGACAGGTTGGACCGAAGGGTCTATTTCCATACTGTACATCTCTATGACTCTGTCTGCTACTTTTTCATTTTCCTTTATCCCTTCTCCACAATCATATCCAATAAGGCCAATGCACATCTTGTCAACTCTTCTTTCTTGAATCTCTTGCTATCTGTTTTTATGTTTCTGCCTAGCTTTCTATCATCCTTTGATACAATCCTTCTTACAAGTTTTTCTAGTCATGCCTTGCTTTTTTTTTATTTCTGTCCAATCCTCTACCACCTTTCTTTGCATACTTATCAAAATTAAAGAAAAATTATGTACTATCTTTCGCCTTTCTAGGTAACATGGATGGAGCATCATCCCTTGAAATTTTTCTCACTGATTGAAATTTTATCTATTCTCTGTATTCTGAAATAACCCATTAAATGTATTGGTTAGACAATCCATCTTGACCACCTCCTGACCTCCCCACTATTATAAATGCCGGCTTGAGCTAGTTTGATTTGCTCCAGGAGATATTGCAAAATGGCTGCTGGCACTGGATCCTGCAAAGGCTATTTGCCCTTTCAACATTCTGGCAGTGGAACTGAAGACTTAAGCTACTTTAGTACAGTTACAACATTGGTATTTTCCAGCAATGTGGAAAATTGTCTCAGTGTTTCGTATTCATGCAAAACAGAATATTTTGAACCTGGACAATTATTGTGCCATCAGTCCACTCTGTATTATCAGCAACATGATGGAATATGTCATTGAGAATGCTATCAAATGGCACTTAATTAATAACCTGCTTACAGGCCTTCAACCAGTCTCACTGAGCTCCTGACCTAATTATAGTCTTGGTTCAAACATGCACAAAAAAAGCTGAATTCCTTTGGTGAAGTGAATGACAGCTCTTTACATTACTGCGGCTTTTGACTGAGTATGGTATGAAGGAGCTCTAGCAAAATTAAAGTCCGTGGGAAATCAGGAATACTATCCTCTAATTGTTGTCCTAACTAGGTTATACAAAGGAAGATAGTTGTGGAGACCAGTCATATAATTCTGTAACATCACTAGGAGATCCTCAGGGTTGTGTTCGACTCCCAATTCTCTTCAGTTGCTTCATCAATTACCTTCCCTCCATCATTATATCAGAAGTGGGGATGTTTGCTCGGTACTATTTGCCACTCCTCAAATACTGAAGCTGTTTGTGCCCTTATGCAGCAAGACCTGAACGTCATCTGACTTTGAGCTGATAAAATGCAAGTATCATAAATGAATTCCAGGCAAAGGCCATCTCCAAGAAGAAAAAAAATCTAGCTATCTCCCTGGATTTATAATAGTTGTAGCATCATTGAACACCTCACTATCAGCATCTTGATAATTTTCATTGAACAGAAATTAAACTGGACCAGCAGTGTAAATGCTGTGGCTACATGAGCAGGTCAGAGGCTAGGGACTTATATACTTAATGGTAACATCCTAGAGAGTGTTACTGAACAAAGAGACCTTGGAGTGCAAGTTCATAGCTCCTTGAAAGTGGAGTCGCAGGTAGATAGGATAGTGAAGGCGGTGTTTGGTATACTTTCTTTTATTGGTCAGTGTACTGAGTACAGGAGTTGGGACGTAATGTTGCAGCTGTACAGGACATTGGTTAGGCCACTGTTGGAATATTGTGTGCAATTCTGGTCTCCTTCCTATCGGAAAGATGTTGTGAAACTTGAAAGGGTTCAGAAAAGATTTACAAGGATGTTGCCAGGGTTGGAGGATTTGAGTTTTGGGGAGAGGCTGAACAAGCTGGGGCTGTTTTCCCTGGAGCGTCGGGGGCTGAGGGGTGACCTTATAGAGGTTTACAAAAATATGAGAGGCATGGATAGGATAAATAGACAAAGCTTTTTTCCTGGGGTTGGGGAGTCCAGAAATAGAGGGCATAGGTTTAGGGTGAGAGGGGAAAGACATAATAGGGACCTAAGGGGCAACCTTTTCACGCAGATGATGGTATGTTTATGGAATGAGTTGCCAGAGGAAGTGGTAGAGGCTGGTACAATTGCAAAATTTAAAAAGCATTTAGATGGGTATATGAATAGGAAGGTTTTGGAAGGATATGGGCCGGGTGCTGGCAGGTGGGACTAGATTGGGTTGGGATATCTGGTCAGCATGGACGGGTTGGACTGAAGGATCTATTTCCATGCTGTACATCTCTATGACTCTATGGTTGCAAATGTTTCAGTATTACCTTTTGTACAATTTGGTAGGCTCCCCCATAATTGAGGTTAGAAATATTTGTAGATCCTCCTTCCTTAATGTGTTACTTAATTGTCCACCACTGTTCAAGACTGCATGTAGCAGAACTACAAAGTTTTGAGACATTCTGCATCCTTCATACCTTCAGAGCTTCCTCCAAGCAATGTCCAACATTAAGGAGTACTGATTCATCAGCTGAGTTTTTTTTGAGGGGTGTGCAGGGAAGCAGGGATAGTTGGTATGTGATAATCAGTAGGTTATGTTTGACCTGATGCCATGAGATTTCATTGGGGGTTCTTGACTACTAGTCCAATTACAATATCACTATGCCAAAAGCTCATGCATGCTTAACACCATGTGTTACTATTTTCATTATAAATTGGTCATGAATTATGTATTAAATGCCTCTTGAAAGTCCATACATACTTGGACTACACTATCTTCATCAGCCCCATCTGCTATTGCAAATTATTCAAACCAGACAACTCAGCCAAGATTTGCCTCGAATAAATGTGTGTTGGCTACACCTTATCATTCCACACCTCTCAAAGTATGTACTCCTAATGATTTTCTCATCACTGTTGTTAAATTGACTGACATGTAATTGGTTCAAAAAAAGGGAAGACAAATAGGGTGTTTAACATTTACAGTTTGACCCTCTGGATCCCAACCATATTAGAGTGGAATTGAAAATTGTGCTGAGCTTCTCCTACCCCCACTTTTAACTTGCCACAGCCATTTAGATACAAGTGAACAAGTGACTTATTAACTTTTAAGTGATTTCACTCTATTTAATGCTTCCTTCTTCTGGTGTCCAATGTCTCTACACTTCATCTTTCTAACTGAATGAGTACTTAACACCTACTTCCCACAAAAAAATTTAATCGATGTTGCTGTCATCAGACATATACACCGCCTTCACAGCATTATTTCCATTTTGCTCTTAATGAGTTACACTAATCATTTTACTGTTTTACTTTTTATAACTTTATACAGGATTTTTGAATAGTCATAGAGGTTTTACAGTACAGAACAAAGCCCTTCATAGTGTCCACACAGGTCACCAATCATCTTCTATTCTAATCCTATTTTCCAGCACTTGGCCTCACTGGAGGCTTACTGATGATGTTACCTAGTATGCTGATGAAACGTTTGAAAAATGAATCTTCCAGCTCAGTGAGCAAACTTACATCCAGAACTTGGCCTGCAGCGTTGTAAGCTATGGCAATTCAGATGTTCAACTAAATAATTCTTAAGTGTCTTGATGGTTCCCACCTCTACCAACCTTTTAGGAATGGGTTCCACATCCCACAAACTTCTTGTTGAAAACAATTTTTCTCAATCCTCAAACTTCCCGCTCACTACCTTAAATATGAGCCCTCCAGTTATTCACCTTACTACTAAAGGGAAACATTTCTGCTTGTCTCACTCATCTACGTTCCTCATAACCCTTTACAGCTCAATCACATACCACTCAGCCTTCTCTGTTCTAAGAGAAACAACCTGAGTCACTCCCTTCATAGCTGTATCACTCCAGCTTAGGCAACACCTTAGTGAATCTCTTCTGCACTTTTTAATATATTCCCTGTAGTGCAATGACCAGAACAGTGCACTGTACTCAAACCTTAATAAAATTATATACAACTCCATTACAACCTTAGTGCTCTTGTATTCAATGCTTCGGCTAATAAAGGCAAGTATCCCATATTCTTTAATGACTTTACCTACTTGACTTGCTACCTTCAAGGATCCATAAGACATGTGTACTAAAGCCATTCTGATTCCCTGTAATTCCTTGGGTCCTACTACTTTGATGCAGTTCCTTGTTTGTCCTTCCAGAATGCATTACTTCAAAATTTTCAGGATTAAATTCAATTCATCTGACCAGCCTGCCAATATTATCCTGAAGTCTAAGGTTTTCTTCCTCAACTACTTACCACATCACCAATCTGATTAATTTACAAACTTACTGATCATACCTCCAAATATTGATCATTAAAATACACAAACAGCAAAGGTCCCATCATCAGACTTTGTAGTACATTACTGGAATTCCTGTCACAGTACTTAATAAATGATTCTTATACTTCCCGTTTGCTCTTCTTACATATTTTAACTTCAATCTGAATTCTAGTTAGTCATTAACCGCATATCCTTCATCATCTACAGCTTTTGATAAATTATTTTCTTCTCCACAGGACAACGTTTGGTCTGTACCCAAAGTGACTTATCCATCTTGAGGGTCCATTACTCATTTACGCTTTTGCTAACCACTTTTTGTTTCCAAATCATCTTTACCAGATCCCTTCTAAAAATCAATAAAGCTTCCAGTTGCCTATTCTCAGTACCTATGTAAATACTATACACCACAGCAGCTTACACTTGTTAATGCCCATCATTATTTTTTGGTGGCTTGCATATGTATAAACTTCAAGCAAAAGCTGTTATTCCGTATGCAGTGTTAGATTCCTCTCCTAAGTGCATTTAAAAGTACGTTTCCCCACAGCGGATGAAGGCTGCAAACCATGGCGCACTATTAGAGGGCCTCACTTGATATCGCATAAGCGTATTCTCTCACAACATCTACACACCATTAACAGGCCACTAATTAGGCACCCGATCTAGCGCGGTAGATTAAATAAAGACAACATTACCCGCACCACTCACCAGACCCACGCCCAAACTACACACAAGAACCACGTGGATGACCCGGAGAAGACGAGACCACGCCCACTTCCTGCTTGCTGATTGGTCAATCCAGCAAATGACCCATGGTCTGACGCAGGGACTGGGTCGGCGTGTGACGTGTGAGGTCCTGGGACGCAGGAAGTGGTTGCGGCCCTGACAGCTTGTCAGTCAACTCAATATCGCCAAAATAATAGTGACGTTTTGTGAGAAAAAAGTAAAACTGCCAGTGTGCTCCTTGCGAATATTGTTCTCAATGCCGAATGATCCTAAATATCGCTTCTTGGTGAAGGGTATAGGTATATACAAGGGGCAGCTCGAACAAAAGATTTAGCAATTATGTTGTTTGGGTTAGGGTGACAGTAGCGCACTCCATTAACTATGGTCATTCCAATGAGACCGATTATGATCGGTTTGAAATTTACAGACGTTAGTGCATCAAGAGATGCAACTTAATGAAATCAATGGAAACGCATTGCATTCAACATTCGCACTGCATTTAAAAAGTCCCGAAAGAACTGCGGGTGCTGGAAATTAGAAGTAAAAACAGAAATTACTGGAAAAGCTAAGCAGGTCTTACAGCATCTTTGGCGAGAAACCAGAGTTAACGTTTCGGGTCCATTGACCCTTTCTCAGTCGAACTACATTTCCATTCCATAAACTAAATAGTGTTTTTATTCACGTTTCTGAAAGTATCCTGTATTTGTTACCTTCAAATTATTGCAGAGTTGAACGACTTCCATTTATAAAGTTACTGTTGTAATCTTGGGAAGACCAGTTGCCAAACCACGTTGTGATGCATCCAGATAAGAATGCTTTCTATGGGGCATATTTAAAAATTGACAACTGACAGCCAATTTGCACCCAGCAAGCTCCCCACAAACAACAATGCCTATGTTAATGACGTTACAAATCACACAATACCAGGTTATAATCCAACAGGTTTAATTGGAAGCACTAGCTTTCGGTCCGCCACTCTTTCACAACCACCTGATGAAGGGGTGACACTCCGAAAGCTAGTGCTTCCAATTAAACCTGTTGGACTATAATTTGGTGTTGTGTGATTTGTAACTTTGTACACCCTAGTCCAACACTGGCATCTCCAAATCATGATTACTATGTTAATTACCAAATAGTCTGTTTTACTGATATTGTTTTGAAGATAGGTATTGTATAAATGTAACTAGCCATATCCAGATTCTTAAGTAGGCACATCTGGATTAGTGACTAATGTTTGAGACTATTGCGATGAAGATTTGATTTATTATTATCACATGTACCTAGGTACAGTGAAAGATTTTGAGCTGCGTACAGGCAGATCATACTATACAGTGCATAATGTAATAGAACAGAGTGAAGAATACAATGTTACAGCTGCAAAAAGGTGCACAGAAAGCAAGCACACCATTGAATTTAAAATGTGACAAGTTCATTCAGAAGTCTAATACTGTTCTTAAATCTGTTTATATGTTATAATGGAAGAGAGTGGAAGAGAATGTAACTGAGGTGGGAGGGGTCTTTGATTATGTTGGTTGCTTTCACGAGGCAGTGGTCGTGTAAATGAAGTAAATGGTTGGAAGGCTAGTTTGCATGATAGACTGAGCTATGTTCACAATTTTCTGTAGTTTCTTGGGGTCTTGGGAAGAGCTGTTACCAAACCATGCCATGATGCATCCAGATAGAATGCTTTCTATGGTGCATATACAAAAAATTGGCAAGAATCCTTGTGGAAATGCCAAATTTCCTTAGCCTCCCAGGGAAGCAGAGTTGTTGTGCTTTCTTGAGCATTGCATCGATATGGGTAGACCAGAACATATTGTTGGTGATCATCACTTCCAGGAATTGGACACTCTCAACCATCTCCACCTCAGACCATTGATGCAGACAGGGGTGTGCCCTCCACTCTGCTTCTTGAAGTCAATGACCAGCTCCTTCATTTTGCTGAGTCTGAGAGATTGTTGTCTTTACACAATGCCACTAAGCACTCAATCACTTATCTGTATTCTGTCCTGTGGAAACCTGGAATCAAAGCCAGACCAGTGCTGGAACCAGGAACACAATGACCCAACGTTGAGGAGGCCTGACTGATCCAGCCACAAGACTCCCTCGAAGAGGCAAAATTGCAAATGGTTCCCAGGACCCCATCAGGAGCACCCACTACCGTCACCAACACCCAGGATCAACGAGGAGCAGACATTTAACCAGGAAATGTGAAACAACACTATTATTGATCAATGATGGTTTCAAAAGCTAGAAAATGCCAAAGACTACATTTTGAATGAAAACACTGCAATCATAATTTCAGATGTATTGTTAGTATGATGGAAAATGTATTTAAGAAATCTAAATAAGGAATTTTGAGACAGATGGGCATGATAGAGGAACCAATTCAGCATATTTTGGGAGAAAATAGCAGTTCGATATAAAAATGTAGTTAAAACAGATGGAATATCATTTTTGAGAATGAGTTTGAGACAGTAATTCTGAAAGAAAGGAACATAGTACCTGAGCAAAGAAACCTAATATCAATGTTGGCCGGCATAAGGAAAATGAAAGGTTATTTAGTGATTAGGAATAGATTCGGTAAATTAAGTTCATGTTGGGGGAAATGCAACTCTAAATCTATGTTTTTCAGTTTGACCAAAATTTTGAAGACTAATATAGCTCTTCAATGAAGTTTAGTGGAGAAGAAGTGCTGCTTACAAGTTGCTCAGAACCAGCAAGACCATAAGACATGGGGGCAGATATGAGCCATTCAGCCTAACAAGACTGCTCTGCTATTCAATGAGGTCATAGCTGATCTGATTGTCCTCAACTCCACTTTCCTATTTTTTCCCACAATCCTTGTTTCTCCGAATAAAAATCTGTAAGTTCAGCCTTGAGTATATTTAACAACTCAACTTTTACAGCCCTCTGCAGTAAAGAATTCCACAAATTTACTACACCTGAAAGAAGAAATTCTCTCTCATCTACTTTAACAGGGTATTACAACGCAGAGGGGTTGAACCCCTCTGTTAATTAAAACCAAACACCGAGAAAAGCTCACCTCAACTCCGTAATCTGTTAAAATATGAGTAACAAAGAACTCTTAAATTCCACTATTTAAAGAAAAATAACAATTTATTTTCTTTACTCGAATAGTGAACACTAAACAACAACTATTCACAAATCCAAGCCCCCGTTTTCTTACCTACTAACTATCTGACTCCGACTCCATAATAATATGCTGTTCCATTAACACACTTATTAAACATTACATTAACTTAATCTCAAAACCATAGAGTCTCTATCTTCCCCATTGTCTTCACTCTTCCAGTTGCTGATCTCCCTGGGTAGTCTTCTTTAGTTTTACTGCAGGTATGTTTCACATGAAAAGGTACCTTGGATAGAGTTTTCAAATTTCTTTGAGAGCAAGATGTTAGATGGGCAGTTAGCTCTCTGGCTCTACAGTAGTTTCTCGCTGTTCGATGGCAGTTGCTCTCCATCTATTTTCAAACTATGGGATTTATATAACACCCCCCCCCCATGACACATTAAATTCTTATAATTTGATTGATTTCCAGGTGTCAAAACAATAACATTCAAATTCATTTATCTTCTGCTATCCTGGGCATAATTTAAATTAATTGGTTAAATTTGAATTGTTGTCAAAACAACAACCAAAACTCAAGTATCCATTTAACAACCAATTGTTACATTTATCTATTTTTTGGAACAGCTCGTCTCCCAGCCTTTCCATTAGGGCAGCTGAGCCTGCACTTTAAGTTGACTTCAAAAATTCAGAAAACACTTTCTATTTTAAAGTGAACATACATGCTTTCGACTTCATAACAAGGCTGACCCCTTATTCTGAGATTAAGCCATTCGGTCCTAGACTATCCCACAGAGAGAAACTACCTTTCCACATCTACCTATCAAATTTAATATAGGTTTCAATTTTCCAAAATTGTCCAGATTCTGCAAAGCTACCATCTGATTGGAAAATAGTCAGTGTAACTCTTCCAATCAAGAAAGGGTGAGACATAAATCGGGAAATGACAGAGCATTTTGTTTAACATCTGTTTTAATGAATATACTAGAATCTATTAATAAAAAGAGGTTCTAAATGAACAGTTAAATCTAAGTGCAATCAGGCTGTGTTAACATGGTTTTATGAAAGAGAAATCATGTTTAACTAATTTAGTAGTGTTTTTTATGTAAGTAAAATGCAAGATGGATGAAATCAAGATGGATGTTCATACTGCTATAACCTATAGATGTTGTATACTTGGATATCCAAAAGGCAATCAAGAAGGTGCTACCTCAAAGCTGACACAGCAAGATATAATAAATTGAGTTCTGCAGGGTGAGTACCGGGGCCTCAACTACTTACAATCTATATTAATTGCTGACTATAAGAACAAATGTACAGTTTGTAAATTTGGTGACATCATGAAGACAGACATTGTTCAATAGACAATAGACAATAGGTGCAGGAGTAGGCCATTCAGCCCTTCGAGCCTGCAACGCCATTCAATATGATCATGGCTGATCATTCCTAATCAGTATTCTCTTCCTGCCTTATCTCCATAACCCTTGATTCCACTATCTTTGAGAGCTCTATCCAACTCTTTCTTAAATGACTGGGCCTCCGCTGCCCTCTGGGGCACAGCATTCCACACAGCCACCACTCTCTGGGTGAAGATGTTTCTCCTCATCTCTGTCCTAAATGGTCTACCCCGTATTTTTAAGCTGTGTCCTCTGGTTCAGCACTCACCCATCAGCAGAAACATGTTTCCTGCTGCAAGAGTGTACAATCCTTTCATAATCTTATATGTCTCAATCAGATCCCCTCTCAATCTTCTAAACTCAAGGGTATACAAGCCCAGTCGCTTCAGTCTTTCAGTGTAAGGTAATCCCGCCATTCCAGGAATTGACCTCGTGAACCTACACTGCACTCCCTCAACAGCCAGAATGTCTTTCCTCAAATTTGGAGACCAGAACTGCACACAGTACTCCAGGTGCGGTCTCACCAGGGCCCTGTACAGCTACAGAAGCACCTCTTTGCTTCTATACTCAATTCCTCTTGTTATGAAGGCCAGCATGCTATTAGCCTTCTTCACTACCTGCTGTACCTGCATGCTTGCCTTCATTGACTGGTGTACAAGAACACCCAGATCTCTCTGTACTGCCCCTTTACCGAAATTGATTCCATTGAGGTAGTAATCTGCCTTCCTGTTCTTGCCACCAAAGTGGATAACTATACATTTATCCACATTAAACTACATCTGCCATGCATCTGCCCACTCACCTAACTTGTCCAGGTCACCCTGTAATCTCCTAACATCCTCATCACATTTCACCCTGCCACCCAGCTTTATATCATCAGCAAATTTGCTAATGTTATTGCTGATACCATCTTCTATAGCATTAACATATATTGTAAAAAGCTGTGGTCCCAGCATGGATCCCTGCGGTACCCCACTGGTCACTGCCTGCCATTCCAAAATGGAGCCGTTTATCACTACTCTTTGTTTCCTATCAGCCAACCAATTTTCAATCCAATCTAGTACTTTGCCCCCAATACCATGCGCCCTAACTTTACTCACTAACCTCCTGTGTGGGACTTTATCAAAAGCTTTCTGAAAGTCCAGGAACACTACATCTACTGGATCTCCCTCGTCCATCTTCAGAGTCACATTCTCAAAAAATTCAAGAAGATTAGTCAAGCATGATTTCCCCTTCATAAATCCATGCTGACTCTGTCCTATCCTGTTACTACTATCCAGATGTGCTGTAATTTTGTCCTTTATAATAGACTCCAGCATCTTTCCCACCACTGAGGTCAGACTAACTGGTCTATAATTTCCTGCTTTCTCTCTCCCACCTTTCTTAAAAGTGGTATAATATTAGCCACCCTCCAATCCTCAGAAACTGACCCCGAATCTATCGAACTCTGGAAAATAATCACCAACGCATCCACGATTTCCCGAGCCACCTCCTTCAGTACCCTGGGATGTAGACCATCAGGCCCCGGAGACTTATCAACCTTCAGACCTAACAGTCTCTCCAACACCAAATCCTGGCAAATATAAATTCCCGTAAGTTCAGGTCCTTCAGCCACTGTTACCTCAGGGAGATTGCTTGTGTCTTCCCCAGTGAACACAGATCTGAAGTACCCATTTAATTCTTCTGCCATTTCTTTGTTCCCCGTAATATATTCCCCTGTTTCTGTCTTCAAGGGCCCAATTTTAGTCCGAACCATTTTTTTGCCTTGCACATACCTAAAAAAGCTTTTACTATCCTCCTTTATATTATTGGCCAGTTTACCTTCGTACCTCATTTTTCCTCTGCGTATTTCCTTCTTAGTAATCCTCTGTTGCTCTTTAAAAGCTTCCCAGTCCTCAGTTTTCCCACTTATCTTTGCTATGTTATACTTTTTCTCTTTTAACTTCCCTCATCAGCCATGGCTGCCCATGCCTCCTCCTGGGATCTTTCTTCCTTTTAGGAATGAACTGATCCTGCAACGTCTGCATTATACAAAGAAATATCCGCCATTGTTCCTCCACAGTCATCCCTGCTAACTTTGAACTTTGGCCAGCTCCTCCCTCATAGCTCCATAGTTCCCTTTATTCAACAGAAGTACTGTCACTTCCGACTGTACTCTCTCCCTCTCAAATTGCAGATTGAAGCTTAATGTATTATGGTCACTACTTCCCAATGGCTCCTTCACTTCGAGGTCTCTGACCAATTCTGGTTAATTACACAATACCAGATCCAGAATTGCCTTCTTCCTGGTCGGCTCCAGCACCAGCTGCTCTAAGAATCCATCTCTGAGGCACTCCACAAAGTCTCTTTCTTGAGGTCCAATACCATCCTGATTCTCCCAGTCTACCTGCATGTTAAAATCCCCCATAACAACTGTAGTAACATCTTTGCGACAGGCCAATTTCAGCTCCTGATTCAACTTACATCCGACATCCAGACTACTGTTTGGGGGCCTGTAGATGACTCCCAAGAGGGTCTTTTTACCCTTAGTATTTCGCAGCTCTATCCACACTGACTCTACATCCCCCCGCGCAAGGGACTGAATATCCTCCCTTACCAACAAGGCCACCCCACCCCCTCTGCCCATCAGTCTGTCCTTACGATAGCTCGTGTAGCCTTGAATATTCACTTCCCAGGCCCTGTCCACTTGAAGCCACGTCTCAGTTATCCCCACAATATCGTATCTGCCAATTTCCAAAAGAGCCTCAAGCTCATCCATCTTATTTCTAATGCCGAATGCTTCGTGCATTCATGTATAGTATTTTTAATTTGTTACTGCCCTCACCCTTCCCATCAAGTCCTATTTCACTCAACCTTACAGCATGATCCCTTTCCAAGTTTTCTGCCTCATCGATACAGTTGTCTTTCTTGACTTCTCTTGTTCTAACTTTCCCTTCAATTTCCTTTTTAAACATCCAGTTTGTCCCCCCCCCCCGCTACTTAGTTTAAATGTAGCAGTGTTGCAGTAAAAAACCTGCCTGCCAGAATGCTGGTCCCTAACCTATTAAGGTGCAAACCGTCTCTCTTGTAGAATTTATGCTTGCCACAAAATATACCCCAATGATCCAAGAACTTAAATCCTTGCTTCCTGCACCAGTCCCCCAACCACGCATTCAAGTCCATTATCTCCCTGTTTCTGGCCACACCAGCCCGAGGAACTGGTAGCAAACCGGAGATAACCACCTTGGACGTCCTGCTTTTCAGCCTTCTTCCTAGTTCTCCGAAGTCCCACTGTAGTATGTTCCTCCTCTTCTTCCCGACATCATTTGTGCCGACATGTACCACCACCTCTGGCTCTTCACCCTCGTCCTTGAGGATTTCCTGCACTCTGTCCGTGATGTCTTTCACCCTGGCATCAGGAAGGCAACACACCATCCTTAAATCCCGTCTGCTGCCACAAAAACCCCGGTCAGTTCCTCTCACAATGGAGTCCCCTATTACCACGGCTCTGTGCGATGTCCGACTCTCCCGCTCTGCCTCTGCGCCAACTTTTGATTGACAGACCTGGCCGCCTTGCGAACTGGCAGTGTCATCAGTCTGTACTGTTTCCAAAAGCTTCAACTTGTTCCTGACAGGTACTTCTCCCGGGGTCTCTTGCACCTGTCTCCTCTCTGCCTTCCTCATCGTCTGCTCTCTTCTGCTCTCTTCTGGCATGAGTGGTGTAATAACCTCGTTGAAGGTCTTGTCCAGAAAGATCTCGTTCTCTCGGATGAGCCTAAGGTCCTCGAGTTCTTTCATCAGTGCTGCAATTTGTCCGGTCAATAGCTGAATGTGCACACACTTTCCACACATATACGAGCCAGACACACCAGAGTGGTTGACCTCCCACATCAAGCACATAGCGCACTGAACCAGCTGGGCAGTCATGTCTTCACCCTCTTCAACTGTGGTGTAATCACTTCACTCAACCTCCTTGTCAAAGACTCCTGAGCTGAAGCCTCACTCTTCGATCCAAACTTCCTTAGACCCTCTTTTTGTGGCAAGTCTGTGGACTCTTAATTTAGGTTAGAGGAGGAGGGAGGGAGGGAGACCCTACCTTGTAGGACCTGGGGTTTAGAACACACCCACTCTAATAGCAATCACTTACCTTCCCGACCGGCTTTGCGCTCCACCTGAACTTCCGCCCAGCTCCCACCGCTCTTTGCTGTGAAAAGGCAATAACAGTCAGGGGATGTTCAAATGGCAATAACAATGGAAATGGATAGCACTGGTACTTACATGGACTGCTGAGGGTAATCAAGATTATCAAGTGGATAGGAGAGTAAATCCTGAAGGTGACATAAGGAATCTGTAAAAGAATATAAGTGGTTTGAGTAGGCCAAAAAATGGTATATGGAGAATAATGTGGGAAATGTAAACTTGTGCTCTGAAAAGAAGAATAAAAACAGGATATTAATTAAACAGAGAGATTGTAGAACACTGCAAAACATTCTGGGTGTCCTCATACATAAATCACAAAATGTCAGTATGCGGATAAATCAACTGATTAGGAATTTAAGTGGGATGTCGTTTATTGAAAGGGGAATGGATATATAAGTAGGGATGTCCTGCTAGAGCATTGCGGACACACCTGAAATATTGTGTACACTTTTGGTTTCATCATTTAAGAAAGGACATAATTGCAATTGAAGTTCAGAGAAGGTTCACGATTCATTCCTGAAATGAAGGTGTTGTCATATGAAGAAATGTTGAACAAATTAGCCTGAATCTATTGGTGTTCGGAAGACTGAAAGGTGAATTTACTGAAGTAAATAATATTCTGATAAACCAGCTTATTATGCTATCGTTTGGGGCGAGGGGGGGTGTGGTGATGAGGTAGTTGGTGTAGAGTGCTAGTGGAGAAAAGATGTTGATAGCTGAGATAAAGTGATCAGAATGTGAGAATGGCAGAACAAGGTTGGGTCTCCTGCCAGACTTGAAAGGACAGACAATCCTACTGGGATGGGGGAAGAGAAGAGAGGACATAATAAGAGACCTTGGAGTGTAGGTTCATAGTTCCTTGAAAGGTAGATGGGATAGTGAAAGCGGCATTTGGTATGCTTTTCTTTATTGGTCAGAGCACTGCATATAGGAGTTGGGAGGTCATTTTGCAGCTGTACAGGACATTGGTTAGACCACTTTTTGAATATTGTGTGCAATTCTGGTCTCCCTCCTTTGGAAGAATGTTGTGAAACTTGAAAGGGTTCAAAAAAGATTTACAAGGATGTTGCCGGGTTTGGAGGATTTGAGCTATAGGGAGAGGCTGAATAGGCTGGGGCTGTTTTCCCTGGAGTGTTGGAGGCTGAGGGGTGCCATGATAGAGGTTTATAAAATTGTGTGGGGCACAGATAGGGTAAATAGACAAGGTCCTTCCCTGGGGTGAAGTCCAGAACTAGAAGGTATAGGTTTAGGGTGAGAGGGGAAAAATGTAAACATTTTCACACAGAGGGCGTTGCGTGTATGGAATGAGCTACCAGAGGAAGTGGTGGAGGCTGGTACAATTACAACAATTAAAAGGCATCTGGATGGATAGGAAGGGTTTAGAGGGCTATGGGCCAAGTGCTGGCAAATGAGTCTAGATTAGGATATCTGGTCGGCATGCATGAGTTGCACCAAAGGGTCTGTTTCTGTGCTGTATACCTCTATGACTCTATAACAAGATAAAAAAAAGGGAAGAAATGGTTAACAATTTTGAAGGTGTTGAACTCAATAATAAGTTCAGAAAGTTTTAAACACATTGCCCTGCTAGCATGCCCACCTATCTGTCCTCGGTATGGTGCAGTGTTCCAGTGAATCACAGAGCAAACTGGAGGACCGGCTGTGGAAAGGTTGGTATGATGTTTGTGCACAGACCGGAGGTGTTTCACAAAGCACTCACCCAGTCTGTGTGTTTTTTCTCCAATGTAGAAAAAACCACATTGGGTGGTAGTGGTACAAACATAGATTGCTGAGGGTAAGCATATTAATCAAGATGATTAAATGGAGTTTTTTTACAGATCAGCTGGCATCTAATGAATGTCACAACAGACTCTTGGGGTCTAAATGGCCTACATTATTTAAATAGAGCAAGACTGCAGAAAATTATAGTACAAAGGGATTTGGGAGTCTTCATGCATGAATCACAAAAAGCTAGCATCCATGTTCAGCAGGTATTGGAAAGAAAATTGACTGTTGGTCTTTATTTTAAAGGGAATGGAATATAAAAATAGAAAGACTTGATAAAATGATACAAGGGACTGGTCAGACGACAGCTGGAGTTCTGTGAGTAGTTTTGGACCCCTTACCTAAGGGAAGCATTAGAGATATTATATAAAAGGATCACTAGGTTGATTAGGTTGGGCCTGTACTCTGTAGAGTTTAGAGGAATGAAAGAATATTTGTTAATTAATTAATTAATTAAATAATTAAATTTAATTAAATAATTAAATACCCATTTGATTTTTAGATGGCTTGCCAGGTTAAATCCAGCACAAATCAGCACAATGTGTAACCTCATGGCCTGATATAACTACACTCAATCATTACCATCAAGCCATTGGATCAACCCTGGTTCAATGGAGAGTGCAGGAGGGCATGTCAGGAGCAGCACCAGGCATACATGAAGACAAGGTGTCAATCTGGTGAAGCCACCAAACAGGTTTACTTGCATGCCAAACAGCAAAGGCAGCAAGTGATAGACAGGGCTAAACGATTCCACAACCTACGAGCTCTACAGTTCTGCCACATTCAGTCGTGAATGGTGGTGGACGATTAAACAACTCACTGGAAGAGGAGGTTCCACAAATATCCCCATCCTCAATGATGGAAAAGCCAGGCACATAAGTGTAAAAGATAAGGCTGAAGCTTTTGCAGCAATCTTCAGCCAGAACTGCCGAGTGGTTGATCCATCTCAACATCCTTTAGTGGTCCCCAGCATTACAGATACCAATCTTCAGTCAATTCGATTCATTCCACATGATATCAAGGAACAGTTGGAGATATTGAATGCTGCAAAGACTATGGGCCCTGATAACATTCAGGTAATAGTACTGAAGATTTGTGCTCCACAACTTGCCGTTCCCCTAGGTAAGCTGTTCCAGTACAGTTACAAAACTGGTATCTACCCGACTGTGGAAATTTGCCCAGGTATGTCCTGTACATAAAAGGCAGGACAAATCCAACTGGGCCAATTACCACCCCATCAATCTATTCTTGATCATCAGTAAAGTGATGGAAGGTGTAATCAACAGCTACCAAACAGCACCTACTAAGCAATAACCTGCTCAGTGATGCCCAGTTTGGGTTCTGCCAAGGCCACTCAGCTCCTGACCTCATTACAGCCTTGGTTCAAATATGGACAAAAGAAATGAATTCCAGAGGAGAGATGGAAGTGAATGCCCTTGACATCAAGGCTGCATTCAACCAAGTGTGGCACAAGGAGACCTAACAAAACTGGAATCAATGGTATCAGGAGGCAAACACTCTGGTGGCTGGAGTCATACCTGACATATAGGAAGATGGTCATGGTTGTTGGAGGTCAGTCATCCCAGCTGCAGGACATCTCTGCAGGAGTTTCTCAGGGTTGTGTCCTAGGCCCAACTATCTTCAGCTGTTTCATCAATGACCTTTCGAACAACATAATGTCAGAAGTGAGGATGTTCGATGATGATTGCACAATGTTCAGCACCATTTAAGACTCCTCAGATACTGAAGCACTTCCTGTTCAAATGCAGCAAGATCAGGACAATGTCTTGGGTTTGGGCTGATATGTGGTAAGTAACATTCATGTCACATAAATGCCAGGCTATGACCATCACCAATAAGAGACAATCTAACCACTGCCCTTTGACATTCAATAGCATTACCATCACTGAGTCCCCCACTGTCAACATCCTGGGGGTTATCGTTGGCCAGAAATTTAATTGGACTCACCAAATAAACACAGTGGCTATATGAGCAGGTTAGAGACTAGGAATACTATAGTGAGTAGCTCATGTCCTGATTGCTCAAAGCTTGGCCACCATCTACAAGACACAAGTCAGGAGTGTGATGGAATACTCCTCACCTGATGAGTGCTACCCCAATAACACTCAAGGAGCTTGACACCATCCAGGACAAAGCAACCAGCTTGATTGAGACTACATCCGCAAGCATCCAGTCCCTCCAACCTTGATAATCAGTAACAGCATTGCATACTATCTACAAGATGCACTGCAGAAATTCACCAAAGATCCTCAGACAGCACCTTCCAAACCCATGACCACTTCCATCTAGAAGGACAAGAGCAGCAGATACATGAGAACACCATGACCTGCAAGTGACCCTCCAAACCATTCACAATCCTGACTTGAAAGTATATTGTTGTTCCTTCATTGTTGCTGGGTTGAAATCCTATAATTCCCTCCCTAAGGGGTTTGTGAGTAAACCTAAAGCACAGTTCTAGAAGGCAGCTCACCATTACCTTCTCAAGGCTAACTGGGGATGGGCAATAAATGCAAGCCAGCAATGTCCACATTTCACAAATGAATTTTAAAAATGTGGAGAGATTGTTTCCCTTTGTGTCTAGGCCCAAAGAGCATAATCTCAGAATAAGAAATTACCCATTCAAGACACAGATTCGGAAGTATTTATTTTCTCAAAGGCTAGTGTCATAGAGTCTGAGAGGTCGATAGCTCAGAAATAGGCCAATCAAGTCCGTATTTGTCAAAAACAACTACCTAACCACTCTAACATCATTTTCCAGCATTTGGCCCAGAGCCTTGCAAGCCTTGGCATCATGTGTACATCTAAATACGTCTTCAATGTTGAGGGGTTTGTGCTACTAATGCCTTTGCAGACAGTGAGTTCCAGATTCCCATCACTTTCTCGATGAAAGAAAAATCCTCACATTCTCTGTAGACCTCCTGTCCCTCATCGTAAATCTATGCCGCAGTCATTAATGTCCCCCAGCAAAGTAAAAGTATCTTCCTGTCTATGCCCCTCATAATTTTAAAAATCTCATTCAATCCCTCACTGTCTCTGCTCCAAGGAAAACAGCCCAGTCTATCCAATCTCTCTTAAGAGTCATAGAGTCAAACTGCACAGCAACAGACTCTGGTCCAACCAGTCCATCCCAACCATAATCCAAAACTAAACTGCGCTTGCCTATATCCCTCCAAACAATTCTTACTCATATACTTATTCAATTAAATGTCTTTTAAACATTGTAACTGTACCTGCATCCACCATTTCCTCTGGAAGTTCATTCTAAACATGAACCATTCTCTGCGAAAAAAGTTGGTCCTCATGTCTCTTTTGAATATTTTTCCTCTCACTTTTAAAATATACCCCCAGTTTTGAAATTGCCCACCATAGGGAAAAGACCCCTACCATTACCCTATCCATACTCCTTATGATTTTATATACCTCTAAGAGGTCACCCCTCAACCTCCTACCCTCCAGTGAAAAATGTCCCAGCTTATCCAGCCTCTCCTTAAAACTCAAGCCTACCATTCATTGCAATATAGAGTCATAGAGATGTACAGCCTGGAAACAGATCCTTCGGTCCAACTTGTCCATGCCGACCAGATATCCCAATCTCACCCAGTCCCATTTGCCAGCCCTTGGCCAATATCCCTCAAAACATTCTGGTAAGTCTTTTCTGAACCGTCTTCAGTGTAATAATATCCTCCCTTGAACTGGACACAGTATTCCAGAAGAGGTCTCACGAACATCATGTACAACCTCAACATGATATGCTAACTCCTAGACTCAGAGGTGTGAGAAATGAAGACAAGCATGCTAAACCTCTTCTTAACCACCTTATCTGCACGTGATGCAAACTTCAAAGAATTATGAACCTGAACTTCTAGGTTTCTGTTCTACAACACCACCCAAGGCCCTGTTATTAATTTTAAGTCCTACACTTATTTGTTTACCAAAATGCAATACCTCACATTTATCCAAATTAACTCCATCTGCCACTCTTCAGCCCACTGACCCAATTGATCAAGATCTCTTTGTGATCTAAGATATCCTTCTTCACTGTCCACCATACTACCAATTTTAGTGTCATCCACAAACTTCTATATTCTCAACTAAATCATTTGTATAAATTACAAATAAAAGTGGACCCATCACTGACCCCTGTGGAACAATGCTGGTAACAGGCCTCCAGTCTGAAAAACAACCCTCTTTCACAATTAGCTGTTCCTCATGTTAAGCCAATTTTGTGACCAATTGGCAAGCCCACCATGAAGCCCATGTGATCTAACTTCACTAATTACTCGACCTTACGGAATCTTGTCAAAGGCTTTACTAAAGTCCAAGTAAACAATGTCAAGCGTCTTGGTTACTTCCTCAAAAAACTCAACCAAGTTTGTGAGACACAGTTTTCCTGTGTTACGACATGGGATAAACCCCCCTGCTAATTTAAACCAGCAACACAGAAAGAATTTACCCCATGCAGTAATCTGTTAAAATTCAATAGGCTAAGAACTATCCCAAAGGTCATATTTAAAGTAAAAATTAACAACTCTAGTTTTTAAAAACATTGGATAAATACAAATCTCAACTAAATTTTATCAGTTAAATCTGCAATAATGTATCTGCATTCTTAGGACCAGCAAGATGTACGACTTTTAAATTAAATGTTTGTAACAAAGGATTCTAATGAAATAGGCTCATGTTCTTGTCTTTAAAGTGTTCTAAGAATGTAAGATGATTGTGATCCATGTACACAACCGTCTCCAACACATTGTTCGTGACATACACATTAAAATGTTGTGAGGCCAGTACCAAACTCAATAATTCTTTTTCAGTCATGGAGTATTTCCTCTGGTGGATGTTGAGTTTCTTCAAAAAGTAACCAACTGGCAATTCAATCCCATCTTCATCTTCCTGTGTTAGAACAGCTCCAACTCCTATGCCACTAGCATTGATTACGACTTTAAAAGGTTTTGAAAGGGTTAGCATAGCTAAAACTGGTTTGGTGGTTAATATTGTTTTCAAATGGTCGAATGCCTCCTGGCATTGTTCTGTCTACCGAAACTTTGTGTTCTTCTTCACCAAATCGGTTAAGGGTGCCACTACATTGTTGAAATTTGGAACAAACTTCCAATAGAATCTGCTGAGTCCTAAGAATCGAAGCACCTCTTTCTTCGAGGTTGGTTGTGGAATTCCTTGATGGCCTTCATCTTTGCGTTCCATGGGGTCAACCTCCCATGACTCATGTTATATCCCAAGAAGGTAGCCGCTGCTTTCGCGAATTCCATTTTATTTACGTTTATTACCAGTTTTGCTTCTCAAGTCATTCAAACAACTCTGCCAGCTGTACCATGTGATCTATCCAGGACTTACTACAGATCACTATATCATCCAAGTAGACTGCATAGTCTGTTAATCCAGCCATAACTCTGTTCATGAGTCTTTGGAATGTGGCAGGTGCGTTCTTCATTCCAAAGGGCATCACATTAAACTGATATAGCCCATTTGGGGTTGCAAATACAGACATTTCTTTTGCCATCTCTGATAAATGTACCTGCCAGTAACCACACATTAAGTCCAACTTGATGATGTAACTGACTTTTCCGACTTTATTTGGTACAGCCCTCCAATTTCAGAATTGGATATGAGTCCGATTTTGTAACGCAGAATCGTTGAGACCTGTCTGGTTTGGGAAGTAAGATGATTAGCAAACTCCACTTGCTCTGGCTTGGTTCGATGATATCCTTGCTGAGCACAGCCTCCACCTCCATCTGGATCTGTCTGGCTTTGAAAAGATTAAGCCGATAGGGGTGTTGTTTTATCGGAGGAGTATTCCCCATGTTTACTTCATGTACACCTCCATTAGTCCTCCCCATCTGAATCTTACATATGTCATTATACTGCAGTATAAACCCGTCAACCGCATTCTATGCTCCTGAGACAGATAGCTTACTAACCTATCCCACTCCTCAAGGACTTCCTCATTTTTTAATCTATTTTGAGGCACATCAAAATCGACATCATCTGAATTTGATTCCTCACTCTGCGGGGCAGTAACTACACCTGTTTCTCCAGTTCTTTCTCTCAAGTATAATATGGTTTCAACATGTTCAGATGACATATCCGATACCTTTATTTTCTATCTGGCATTTTTATTTGATAGTTCACCTGACTCAACTTTTTCACAGTTTGATAGGGACCACTAAACCTAGCTTTGAAGGGATCTCCTATCACCGGTAACAGTACTAATTTGTCATTCCCTCGGGAAAACGTCAGAGTCTCAGGGCTTTTATCTGCCATCTGCTTCATTCTAAGCTGCGCCCTTTTTAGGCACTGTTTAGCTAACTCACCTACTCAATTTAATCTCTCCCTCATTTACGTAATCTAAGTGTGAGATCTCCAATTTTGCTCCTGTCAATTTTTCTTTAATTAATTTCAAAAGGCCTCTCACTTCATGCCCAAATATTAACTCAAAGGGAGTGAACTTAGTAGGTTTGTTTGGGGCATCTCTAATGGCAAACAATATGAATGGGATCCCAAAGAGAAAATGCTGGAAAATCTCAGTAGGTCTGGCAACATCTGTAAGGAGAGAAAAGAACTGACGTTTCGAGTCTAACTGACCCTTTGTCAAAGCTAAAAAAAGGGAGAAATAGGGAGGTATTTATACTAGGCTGAGAGAAGATGAGTCATGGCTCCAGAAGCAAAAGTAGCAATAAAGAGGTGGTAATGACAGTGCATACAGAGATAATAGGGAGATTAGGAGCTGTGAGGTGATAATATGAATGGGATACCTATATCCCAATTATTTGGGTAATCCTGACAGTATGTTCTCAGCATGGTCTTCAAGGTCTGACGCCACCTTTCTAAAACTCCCTGGGATTCAGGATGATACGTGCTGGATTTAAAATGCTGTACACCTAAGCTATCCATAACCACCTTAAACAGCCTAGCAGTAAAATGTGACCCTTCGTCCAACTGAATCTCTCTGGGTAGCCCAAACCATGTAAAGAAAGCTACTAACTCCTCTACTCCCTTTTTGCCTTGATACTCCATAATGAGATTGCCTTCAGAAATCTGGTAGACACATCCATTATGGTTAATAAGTACTGGTTCACACTTTTAATTCCTGGGAGGGGACTTATACAATCAATTATAACCCGCACGAAAGGTTCTTCAAATGTGGGAATTGATAACAAAGGTGCTGGTTTTATTGTCGCCTATGGCTTGCTTACCATTTGGCATGTATCTCACATATGGCAAAAGTTAACCAAATCCTTGTGCATTCTAGGACAATAAAAATGTTTTTGTACCTTAACCTGAGTCTTTCATACCCCAAGGTGACCTCCTACAGATAGTTCACGTGCTCCCTGTAACATCTCCTGTCTGTATGCTACCGGCAACACAATCTAGTGCACTTCGGCCCATTTCTCCTCTGCACTAACCTGCCATGGTCTCCATTTCCATCTTAGGATTTTATCTTTCAGATAATAACATTCCAGAATATTCTCTGCCTCCTTTTCGGAGTACGCATCCATATATATCGTTTATCATCTTGCCTTGCTGTTGCAAGTCCCTTAGCCTTTCAGGACTGAACACTTCTGTCTGACCCTCAGTCTGTTCAGGATTTTCCTGCACCATTCTGTCAAACAGGGTGTCCACTAACTGAACCTCAACTCCTTCATCTTTCTCTTTAGTTTTTGCTTTGTGCTGTGACTTATGATAGTGGGATCTGGTTACTACACAGTCTGGGAAAATACCAGGATATTTCTGTTTTAACTCCTCAGTTTCTTGGTCTTCCTTGGGCTTCTCCACAACAAGGAGTGTCACTCCCACCTTGGATCCTGCCAAATCATTCCCAAGAACAAACTGAATTCCTGGAACTGACGCTCTGTAAATTACTCCCATTGTAACTTCCCCAGTCTTGAGTTGGCACTCCAACCTGATCTTATGTAGGAGAACGCTAAATTTCTGTCCATGTACCCCACAAATTACCACACTCCCGGTTTACAGATCAGAAAGAGTGCATATTCGCTCATCAGTGACTGGTTAGACCCTGTATCTCACAAAATTGTAACTTCTTGTCCTTCTTTCCCTGTTCTTTCTCCCACAAAGGCAAATTCTTTGGAGAGATCAGGTACTAACTCCATACCTAACCCCTGCCTAGGCTGTGCATTCTCCTGCAGCTCCTTGGCTCTTCTTGGGGTCTCCTTTACTATGTTCACTAATGCCACTGGCTTAACCTCTTTTACCACATCTTTTCCCACAGTGCCTTTCTTTAATGACCAGCACTGCGAATTTACATGTCCCACTTTACCACCATGGAAACACTGGAGGCCTTTCACCTCCTTTTCAACGTCTTGGGCTTCTGTTTAAACTTGTGTTAAACTCTTACCAGTGTTCTCTACTCTTGGTTTTGCCATGTAGGAGCTCCCTTTTCCCCAATGTCTATCCCTCACAGGACAAAATTCTGGCCGGAAGCTTGTCTTATGCACCAATATGTATTCACCTGTGAATTCTGCTGCCCTTCTCACTTCCTGAACTTTCTGTTCCTCCACGTGAATTCTTACAATCTTTGGAAGTGAGTTTTTAAACTCCTCCAGCAGAATAATCTCTTGTACAGCCTCAAAGGTCTTACCTATTTTTAAAGCATGCACCCATCTATCAAAATGACTATGTTTAATTCTTTCAAACTAAACTTAAGTCTGACCTGGTTCCTTCTTTATGTTTCTGAACTGTTGTCCATATGCTTCTGGTACCAATTCATAAGCACTGAAAAT
The DNA here is from genome assembly GCF_047496795.1 of Chiloscyllium punctatum. NCBI lineage: Eukaryota > Metazoa > Chordata > Chondrichthyes > Orectolobiformes > Hemiscylliidae > Chiloscyllium > Chiloscyllium punctatum. Next base: position 40,360,766 of record NC_092782.1, on the reverse strand, counting down.
AGCATGTTTAAACTCTTTATATCTTGACCCTTCATCTGACAGCGTGGCAAATACCTCACTAGCTCTGCCTACAGGTTTAGTTTGAACTAGCATTACCCATAAATCCTCAGACCACTCCATTTGCCTAGCCAGTTTTCAAATGAAATAAAGATGGCTTCAATGTCTTTCTTATCAAAATATGGCAGAAGTTTGACATATTTGTATAGATCACTACTTTCTCTTTTAATCTCCATCCTATTAACTTGACTTTGCGAAGTCTCAACTTCTCAAATTCAAATTCTCTTTTTGCTCAGCTAAGAACCTTATCTTTCTCTCCATTTCCTCTTTCTCTCTCCTCTCTCTCTTTGTTTATCTTCTAACTTCATTTTTCTCAATTGTAATTTAGGTTTTTCTACCTGTACTGCACTTGTCTGTTTCTCTGACACACTTAAGTGTTTGAGTAATTCCCTTACAATTTCAGCTTTACATTTATCCTTGGTTAAATCCAGACCTAATTTCTTTGCTAATTATAAAAGTATGGCCTTTTTCTTTCCTTCTAAACTTTTTTGGCAAATTGTAGAATCATTTTCAAATCCCAAAACCTCTTTAGCAATTTTAAGAGCCATTTCCCTCACTTTTAATTTAATCAACCACAAGTCACCAAAATTAAACAAATTGTCTCACCTATGTTTTATTTAAAGATCTAGGACATTAAACTGCAAGTGTTTAATCTACTGGGCTTTCTCGTACCCCACATCTATTCAAAGCTGTCTAAATCAGTTCAAATCCTGGTAACTCCCATCCCCCCTCCCGCTAATTTAAACCAGTACACAGAAAAGATTTACCTTATGCGGTAATCGATTAAAATTCGAGAGGCCAGGAACTATCCCAAAGGGCACTATTTAAAAATTAACAACTCTAGTTTTTAAAGTCTAACAGAGAATAATTAATTAACAACTATTTACAACTCCTTTCTCTAATCTATCTTTTACCTTCCTCTCTATAATACTAGTCCGATAAAACCCCGCCCCCGATTAAGATTTACTAAAAATTCAAATTTCAAAACCAGCCAGCTGTCAAATTTCCTCTTTGTTTCTTCCTCTGTCTTCTTTTCTTCATAGAAAATTCACAGGTCATTGATAGATAAAGGTACCTTTAAGAGAGTTATTCTCCAGGCAGTCTGCATATGACCAGATGGGCCAATGAGCTGAGAAGCAGCAGATGGAGTTTCATTCAGATAAATGCGAGGTGCTGCATTTTGGGAAAGCAAATCTTAGCAGGACTTATACACTTAATGGTAAGGTCCTAGGGAGTGTTGCTGAACAAAGAGACCTTGGAGTGCAGGTTCATAGCTCCTTGAAAGTGGAGTCGCAGGTAGATAGGATAGTGAAGGCGGCGTTTGGTATGCTTTCCTTATTGGTCAGAGTATTGAGTACAGGAGTTGGGAGGTCATGTTGTGGCTGTACAGGACATTGGTTAGGTCACTATTGGAAGGGATGGTCTTATAGAGGTTTACAAAATTATGAGGGGCATGGATAGGGTAAATAGGCAAAGTCTTTTCCCTGGGGTCGGGGAGTCCAGAACTAGAGGGCATAGGTTTAGGGTGAGAGAGGAAAGATATAAAAGAGACCTATAGGGCAACATTTTCACGCAGAGGTTGGTACGTGTATGGAATGAGCTGCCAGGGGAAGTGGTGGAGGCTGGTACAATTGCAACATTTAAGAGGCATTTGGATGGGTATATGAATAGGAAGGGTTTGAAGGGATATGGGCCGGGTGCTGTCAGGTGGGACGGCATGGATGGGTTGGACCGAAGGGTTTGTTTCCATGCTGTACATCTCTATGACTCTATGATGATGGCTTGGCAATTCTCCTCCCCAACTGTTCAATTTTCCCCAGTCTTATAACCCAAAACATCAGACTGTTTCACTGATTTTTAATATTGTCAACATCCTAAATTCAAATTTGATTGGAGTTTGGTATTTTGGGGTATACTTTAAACTGATTGGCCAAATTTGTATTTGTATTTGTCTTTGTTTCCAGGCAACCCAGCTTGTGCTAGCTGTTCTGAACCAAATGTTACATTGTAAATTCTCCAGCATTCAGTGTGCTTCTCTAAGTCCTTGCTGGCTTTCAACTTTCTTAAAGGTACAGTACCCCTTACACCTTCATAACACTTGTGCAAAACGTTTGCAACACTCCCTCCTCTTTTACGTCCTTCCCATGTTGTCTGAAGACCCTAGATCCTAGAGTATTGAGCTGTCAATCCTGCTCCTCTCTCAACTATGTCTCAGTGATAGCAGTTACATTATTCTCCCATGTTTTACTTCATGCAATCAATTCACCTGTCTTATTCGTTAGACTCCTTGCATTAAAATAAATACCATCCAACCTTGCCAACCTCCCTTATGCCTTTTTTGGCCTGTAATATTTATGGCTACCTGACTCCCTTGCTATCTCTTCCAATTTTGGTTCCCTCTGTTGAACCTTCTCTCTGGACCCTACTCCTCTGCCAAGTTAGTTTAAACCCTCCCCAATGCCACTAGCCAACTTGAATCTGTAAAATTCTTTACTGTATGTGGCTGTTGCAAATGAGTTATTAATCTATTAAAGTATGATATATACAGATTTTTAATTAGTAAGGGATCAAGGGTTCTGAGGATAATGCAGAAAAATGGAGAAGAGGAATATCAGATCAACCATTTTCTCATTGAACAGCGGATCAGACTCAACAGGCCAAATGGCCTACTTCTGCTCCTACATTCGATGGTCTTACTCCCTGTTCGTATGATTGGCAGTGGTAATATGCATTTTACAACAGCTTGTATTCATATAGCACCTTTAAAATGATAAACATCCCAAGTAATTTCACAAGAGCATTACAAAGTAAAAAAAAATGACACTGAGCGACAAAGGAATGTCCTCAAGGAGAAAAACTGATGGAGATATAGGGTATTGTGGATTTTAGGGCATGGGCAACTGAAGGCATGTCATCAGGAAAGATGCAATTAAAATTAAAGATGCCCAAGTGATCGGAATTAAAAGAGTGCAGACTTCTCAGAGGAGTATGAAGCTGTAAAAGATTACACAAGTAGAATTATGTCCTCAGAATAGAATGATTATTTTAGTATTTACTTAATATGAGAAAAGTTTAAAAAGATGACACAGACGAAAACTTTGCAAATCAACTTTGAACTAATGCAAACATATTATACATTGAGTTAAAAATAATTTCTTACATGAATGGGAAACAGGTTGAAGTACAGTTGAAGAAGCTTGCACGCAAGTCCACATCTCTAACATTGCATAGACACAATGTTTCTAAACAAAACACAGGTATTAAAGCATATGAACATGATTATCAACGCATCAAACGACAGATATCTGTGTTGTTTGTCATCTCAATGTGAAACAATTTACAGTATTTACTCATTGAACGATAGATTTTTACGGTTCATTTGTCGTTAATGTGAGGAACCTTGTGAGGAACCAAAATATTTATGTTCGAAACACACACGAACAGAGCAATGGGTCTTTTCGCATCGTCAATGTTTAAATATATATTGCAGGCCCTTTAACTTCCGAGCTCCCTATCGAAGGCACGTGACGTCAATTGTGTACCGGTTGTCTAGTTTCCTGCGCTCGAGCGCCGGGAAGTTGACGGTTGCGCCTGCGCGCGGCTCCGCGAGGACAATCCTGCTGGAAAATGAGTTCCAGGAAAGGTGAGGGGAAAAAAAATACAAATTAACGCGACCGTCCAGTTGTCCATTTAAACGTCAAGCACTTTTCTATTTGAAAAAGAACACATCGCGAATAGAAACAAATCTCCTTATATTACATGATTGCTTGGGTGTATTTGGGTTTTTTTTTTGGTTGTTGAGAACTACCTATATTTAAAATTTATATATTTCTCCTTGTTTCCCGTCTTGCCTTGTCAGTCCTGGCCATTCAAGCTCGAAGGAGGAGGCCGAAAGGAAAGAAAGAGAAGGCACATAAAAAGTGAGTAGTGCAGAGTGTGGTTTGTGTAAATTGATGCTGCTCCTTTTGCTCTTGATTTTCCTGGATCTAGTAACGGCGCTTTAGTCTTGAGCAGAAAAATGCTCCATTCATTGAGTGATGTTGCAAACCACTAGTATAATTTAAAATAAATCTCTGTATTTGTGTCTATACACCTTTGCATCTTCCGCAATGTTTATTTCATTGCTTTATCCTAGCATACGTTTTTATAAATGTTGGCCTTTTTGTTGGCATTTTGCATAGTTTGGGCTTGGCTGAATTTGATTTAAAATATCCAGTGTTAGTTATAATGTTTTGTTAAGAATGTGCCATCAGCTATAATCAACTGTAGAGATGAAATCTGCTTTTTTCAGTGTGGGTGGGAGTTTTCTTTGTAAACTAATTGACAGCCTCTTGTAGTTTTGAGGTGTGTGAACCATTTCAGGTAGAATGTGCATGTAATATCATTTTGGTATAATTACTTGATGACAGTTTTGCCTCAAATATAATTGCGTCTGTTGTTAATTTGCATTGTGTTGTATGTTTTGTTAACAGTTGATTTAATGTTCATCACTTTCTTGATTTTATGTGGTTCTGTACTGCACCATATTCTAGACTAACCCACTGAATCATGAGTGAGGGATGACATTTAGTTCGGTATTTGAAAGAAACTCATGTAGTTCTATGGCAATTGTATTTGTGTATGATACCTGTGCAATTGCTTAGCATGTCAACTTTCATCCATTCTATGCTTCAGCACAGAGTGAAGAAGAGATGAGGTAAAACTTCTGTAAGCATTGAGTATTATTGGTATTCTTATTGACATTTCGGTTACTTAATGTCAGTAACTTTGTTTAATCCTCTGATTTTAAAGTCAACGCCAACATAGTGTGCAGATATAGTGCTAATGATATCTGTAAACTTGTGGAACATCTAGTCAGAGATATACAACATGGAAACAGACCCTTCTCTTTGCTTCTAAAGCAGCAGTGAGAACATATTTTTTCTGTGCATTATTGCATGTGTGTGTTTCTACTGGTGAGCTTCATTGAATTAATAGCTTAATATAGTCCTGACATTGTTATAGTGCTGAAAAACATTTTAACCATTGACTAACATGGTATGAATAAAATCACTTTTGGTTTGAAGTTGGAACTGTAATATTTGTACAAGACTGGTTTGTAGCTAGTCCCTTTTTAATCAGTTATGATTTATAGTAATAGAAGAGCAAAATACTGCTGATGCTGCAAATGTGAAATAACAACAGAGAATACTGGAAATACTCTGTAGGCCTGGCAGCAACTTTGGGGAGAGAAAGAAAATGTCATTGATTTTAAGCATTAAGTCAGTACTTGGGTGGGGGGGAAATAGTTACAGACATTTCAGGTCTTAAACAAGCACAGAGGTGGTGGATGGGTGCAAAGAGCTAAAGCAATGTTCTGTCTTCCATTCATCCACAGTGCAGGTTAAATGATGAAAGGAAGGGTGGTACAAGATAAAGAGTTGATTTTTAAAAAAAGTCAAAAGAAACAAAAAATGAATCTGGTGGAGGTGTAAAAAAAGAAGTGAGCTTTGAGAGATTTGTAGCTGAGGTTAAGGTTCTGGATGTAGGTTTGCTCGCTGAGCTGGAAGGTTCATTTTCAGACGTTTTGTCACCATACTAGGTAACATCATCAGTGAGCCTCCGGGTGAAGCACTGGTTGTATGGTCTGCTTTCTATTGATGTGTTTAGATTTCCTTGGGCTAGTGATACCATTTCCTGTGGTGATGTCATTTGCTGTCCCTTTTCTCAGGGGGTGGTAAATGGGATCCAAGTCGATGTGTTTGTTGATAGAGTTCCAGTTAGATTGCCATGGTTCTGGGAATTCTCGTGTGTGTCTCTGTTTGGCTTGTCGTAGGATGAGTGTGTTGTCCCAGTTGAAGTGGCGTCCTTCCTCATCTGTATGTAAGGATACTAGTGAGAGTGAGTCATGTCTTTTTGTGGTTAGTTGATGTTCATATATCCTGGTGGCTAGTTTTCTGCTTGTTCGTTCAATGTAGTGTTTGTTATAGTTCTTGCAGGTATTTTGTAAATATCATTAATTTTGCTTATTGTCTGTATAGAGTCTTTAAAAGATTTCATTTACAAAATACCGTGCAAGAACTGTAACAAACACTACATTAGATGAACAAGCAGAAAACTAGCCACCAGGTTACATGAACATCAACTAACCACAAAGACATGATCCACTCTCACTAGTATCTTTATATACGGATGAGCAAGGATATCACTTTGACTGGGACAACACATCCATCATAGGACAAGCCAAACAGAGACATACATGAGAATTCTTAGAGTTCTAGTTGGAGTGCCATGTTTCTATCAACAAACATATTGACTTGGATCCCATTTACCACCCCTGAGAAAACGAACAGCAAATGACGTCACTACAGGAAATGGCATCACCAACCCAAGGAAACCTAAACACATAAATAAAAGTGGGCCATACGACCTGTGCTTCATCGGGGGGCTCACTGATGATGTTACCTAGTATGGTGACAAAACGTCTGAAAACAAACCTTCCGGTTCAGCGAGCAAACCTACATCCAGAAAAGAAGGTCACTGGTGCAGCTGTTGCCTGATCTTAACATTTCCAGAATTTTCTATCTTTTATTCATATTTTCAGTCTTTTGTTTCCATGATATTTCAGTATTTTTATTGGTGCTGCTTCTTGCTCAAGCCAAGGATTATGTAAGTGATCAGTTGCTAACAGTAGGCGTTAATTAGGTGGCAAGGATATGCTTAATGTTTTCAGTTCCTTAGGACCAGGCCCTGCTGTTTACTTTTTATATAGGTTTTTTTAGGTTGGAATCTGGATAGCTGATATCAATTAATATAATTAGAAATAATATTCTCATTGAAGAGTGCCAGATCCTTTTATTGGTGGTTCCCACCCAGAAATTCAAAGGAAGTTAGTACAAAAATTGTGGATTCCTAAATCGATCTTCCTGAGCTCTCTTCATTCAGGAATTCTTTCTTTCGATTTGAAAATTGGAAATGAAACTCTAAGTTGAAAGAGGTGAGAGAATCCAGAAAATTATAGGCCTGTTTAACATTGGTTGAGGGAAAGTTATTGCAATTCCTAATTATGCTTCGAGAAATATGAACTTAATGAGAGAGCCATACAGTCGTCTAACACGGAAACAGACCCTTCAGTCCAACATAACCTGATTATGCTGAGCATAATCCCAAACTAGTCCTATCTGCCTGCTCCTGGCCCATATCTCTTGAAACCTTTCCCATTGTATGTATGCGTCCAAATGTCTTTTAAAAGTTCTAATTGTACCCGTATCCACCACTTCCTCAGGAAGTTCATTCCACACGTGATGAATGCACTTTGTTTAAAAAAAAAAAGAAAATTTGCCTCATGATTTTTGTTTTAAATCTCTCTCCTCTCCCCTTAAAAATGTGCCCTCAGTCTTGAAATTCCCCATCCTAGGAAAAAGACAACTGCCATTAACTCTGTCTATATCTCTCATTATTTTATAAACTTCCATCAGGTCACCTCTCAACCTCCTATGCTCTAGTGGAAAAAAGTCCCAGCCTTTGTTTATAACTCAAACCTTCCATACCCAGCAACATGCAGGTAAATCTCTTATGAACCCTCTTAAGCTTAACATACTTCCTGTATGTGGACACAGTATTCCAGAAGAGGCCTCATCACTGTCCTGTACAACTTCAACGTGATTTCCCAAATTCTATACTCAAAGGATTGAGCAATGAAGGCAAGAGTGACAAACACTTTTTTTAAATGCCCTGTCTATATGTAATGCACTCCAGGTCCCTCTGTTGTACAACACTACCCAAAGCCCTATCCTTGTTTATTGAACCACAATGCAATACCTCACATTTATTCAGATTGAACTCCATCTGCCATTTTTCAGCCCATTAAACTATTTGATCAAGATCTCTTTGTAATCTTCCAACACCTCCTTCACTGTTTACTATGCCACCATTTTTGGTCATGAATCGGAGACGCCGGTGTAGGACTGGGGTGTACAAAGTTAAAAATCACACAACACCAGGTTATAGTCCAACAGGTTTAATTGGAAGCACACTAGCTTTCGGAGCACTGCTCCTTCATCACGTGATGATCACCTGATGAAGGAGCGTCGCTCCGAAAGCTAGTGTGCTTCCAATTAAACCTGTGGGACTATAACCTGGTGTTGTGATTTTTAACCATTTTTGATGTCATCCACAAACTTAGTAACCATGCCTTTTATATTCTCATTCAAATTATTTATATAAACGACAAAAGAAGACCCAGAACCGATCCCTGCGGAACATTGGTTACAGGCCTACAGTCTGAAAAGCAACCCTCCTCCACTACTGTCTCCTTAAGTCAATTATGTATCCAGTTGGTAAGATCTCCCTGAATCCGATGTGACCCAATTTTACTAATTAGTCTGCCATGTGGAACCTTGTCAAAAGCTTTACTAAAATCCAAATAAACAGCATCAACTGCTCTGCCATCAATCAATCTTTTTGATAACTTCCTCAAAAAACTCAGTCAAGTTTATGAGGCACGATTTTCCGTACACAAAACCCTGCTGACTATCCCTAATCAATTTTTGCCTCTCTAACTGCCCATAAATCCTATATTTTTTATAATCCCCTCCAACAATTCACCCACAATGGACATCGGACTCACAGGTCTATGGTTCCCCAGTTTCTCCCTACGCCCTTTCTTAAATAAAGACACAACATTAGTTACCAGTCATCAGGTGCCTATCCTGTGGTTATATATGATATAAATATTTCTGTAAGGAGTCTCGCAATTTCTTCCCTTACTTTCCATAACTTTCTGGAATACGTTAAATAGGTCCCAGTGATTTCTCCATCTTTATATTCTCTTAAACCCTCCTCAATGTCCTCCTCTGTAATGTAAACTGTTTTTAAAGCATCAAAGTTTATTTCTCTGCATTCTCTTGAATCCATTTCTTTCTCCACAGTAAAAACTCACGTGAAGTACTTATTTAGTGTCGCTCCTGTCTCCTGGGATTCAACACAAAGATGACTTCCTTGATCTTTAAGAGGTCCAACTCCTCCCTCTAGTTACCATCTTCCTCTTAATGTATTGTAGAATCTCTTTGGATTATCCTTGACCTTATCTACCAGTGCTATCTCATATCCCCTCTTTGCCTTCCTGATTTCGTTCTTAAGAATGGCCCTACGCTCTTAAGAGATTCAATTAAACAGGGTTTGTAAAGTTAACCAGTCAATTTTCAATATTAGGCAGGTCCAGCAACATTTTTAGTGTGAAAAACAATATGTGAAGTCAATGGGTTTACATGGACTTGTAGAAGACCTCCATGTAAGAAACTGTCCGCAGAATGTAATGTGAAAGATATGAATGACTTTGTTAGGAGATTGGGTAGGCAGTAGAAGTTAATGGAATAATAGAGAGATATTCAAATTGGAAGGAAGTGAGAATCTGTGCTAAAGTCTCATCCGTTCATGATATTTGTAATTACTTGGCAAAATAAAGAGCCTTGTTTCCAATTTTTCCAAAAAGTAGTATTTGGTAGTGCTCATGGTGGGATAAAGATAAATTGAGAGATCTAAATACATATATGACAATACAGTAACAAATGGATTTTGACACAAATATGTTTGAGGCCATTCATTTGGATCAAAACAAATCTAAGTATTATTTATTCAAACTGAGCACTGTAAGTTTAGGTGAAATTTGGTGTCTCTCTTTTAATGTGTTTTGCTCACAGATTTTTAAAGTGTTAAGGTTGAGCACAAAAATTGATCAAACAGGCTCATGGATTCTAGACTTTCTAACTAAAACCCTAGATTATAAGGGGGAGAGAGTTTTTTGCTGCAGCTATTTTCTTTATGAAAAGCCCTGATTAGGATGTCTAAGTCTAGGTCTCGCACTTTAGAAAGGATATATGCTCTTGGAAAATGTGCAGTGCGGATTCACTGGAATGATACCATGGCTCCGAGTATTAAATTGTGAGGAACAGGTTATGTAAACCAGGTTTGTACTTACTGCCAAATTAAAAGGTGTTTTCATTGAGAGTTGTAAGGTTTTGAAAGGAATTGATCAGGTTGATAGATGGCAACTTTTTCACAGACAAGGGTGATAAGCTAAAATTCAGATTTAAAACATAATGATCAGGAGCGAAGTGGGCCATTTGGCCACTCCACCTGCCTGTTGCTCTATGACTTCATGGCTTATCCGCTTTTGGCCTCAACTCCTCCTTTTGTGCTGGCTCCTTTATAACCCTCATCTCTTTTGATTATTTCAAAAACTTATAATTTTCTTACTTAAATAGGTCCAATGATCTTGCCACCACAATTTTCTGGTGTGTAGAATTCCATACGTTGATTCCCACGAGAGAAGAAATTCCTTGCACCCTCAGTTTTAAATGAATGCCCCATTAGGCCATTCAGGAGAGGGGTTAGCAAATACTTCAAGTAAATGGTGGCAAAATTATCGAACACTGTTCCCCCAAATTGCAGCAGATGGCAGTTTAATAATTTTAAATGTGAGATCAATAAAATTTTTATTTGGCAATGCATGAAAGAATACGCAGCCAAGAAAAAAGAGCAGCCACAATTATATTTGAATAACAGAACATGTTTGAGGGGTTATGTTGAACTGTAGTAGGCTATCCAGCACTCTTTAAATACTGGATTAGTGGTGCTGGAAGAGCACAGCAGTTCAGGCAGCATCCAAGGAGCAGCGAAATTGACGTTTCGGGTAAAAGCCCTTAGTCAGGAATAAAGGCAGTGAACCTGAAGCGTGGAGAGATAAGCTAGAGGAGGGTGGGGGTGGGGAGAGAGTAGCATAGAGTACAATGGGTGAGTGGGGGAGGAGATGAAGGTGATAGGTCAAGGAGGAGAGGGTGGAGTGGATAGGTCGAAAAGGAGATAGGCAGATCGGACAAGTCATGGGGACAGTGCTGAGCTGGAAGTTTGGAACTAGGGTGAGGTGGGGGAAGGGGAAATGAGGAAGCTGTTGAAGTCCACATTGATGCCCTGGGGTTGAAGTGTTCCGAGGCGGAAGATGAGGCGTTCTTCCTCCAGGCGTCTGGTGGTGAGGGAGCGGCGGTGAAGGAGGCCCAGGACCTCCATGTCCTCGGCAGAGTGGGAGGGGGAGTTGAAATATTGGGCCAGAGGGCGGTGTGGTTGATTGGCACGGGTGTCTCGGAGATGTTCCCTAAAGCGCTCTGCTAGGAGGCACCCAGTCTCCCCAATGTAGAGGAGACCACATCGGGAGCAACGGATACAATAAGTGATATTAGTGGATGTGCAGGTAAAACTTTGGATGTGGAAGGCTCCTTTAGGGCCTTGGATAGAAGTGAGGGAGGAGGTGTGGGCACAGGTTTTACAGTTCCTGCGTTGGCAGGGGAAAGTGCCAGGATGGGAGGGTGGGTCGTAGGGGGGTGTGGACCTGACCAGGTAGTCACGGAGGGAACGGTCTTTGCGTAAGGCGGAAAGGGGTGGGGAGGGAAATATATCCCTGGTGGTGGGGTCTTTTTGGAGGTGGCGGAAATGTTGGTGGATGATCTTGGTTTATGTGAAGGTTTGTAGGGTGGAAGGTGAGCACCAGGGCATTCTGTCCTTGTTACGGTTGGAAGGGTGGGGTCTGAGGGCAGAGGTGCGGGATGTGGACGAGATGCATTGGAGGGCATCTTTAACCACGTGGGAAGGGAATTTGCGGTCTCTAAAGAAGGAGGCCATCTGGTGTGTTCTATGGTGGAACTGGTCCTCCTGGGAGCAGATACGGCGGAGGCGGAGAAAGCACTTTTTAAAGCCTATTCCACCAGTCAGAGATCATGACTGACCTGTGACCTAACTCCTGAGCATATATTTGTAGAAGTGATTCCTAACTTTACTTGGTAATGCTTTGGTTGCATTATTTTAAAAAAAATTTCCATGGGCTGTATGCTTCCCCAACTTGTGGAAATAGTTTGTGTTTCTTCTTTATCTATTCCTTTTACTATCTTGGAAACGCAGATCAAATCATTGCTTTAACTTCCAAATTCCAGCAAATACAACCTTTGCTTGTAAAATCTTGTAAGTAAGCCTTTGGAGTTTAGAAATAACTCCAATCAGTCTGAGCTACATTCTGTATATCCTTTCTCAATGTGGTCTCCAGAACTGAACATAGTACTCCAGATATGATATAAACTGAGCTTTTCTTGAAAGTAGAGTGACTTTAAGCCCCTTGTATGTATAAAGGCCAAAATTCCATTAGCCTTTTTCACCATTTTGTACCTGAACCACCTAAGTTTTCTACCTTTTCTATCATTTTAGAAATTACAATGGTCTATCTTTAGGTTCAAAGTGGATGATGTTACACTTGGCTGCATTGAAGTATATTTGCAGCTGTTTCGTCTATTCATTTAACTTAATATTTCTGTGTAACTTGACACTTCCATCGATGCTGCTGCCCAGTTTGTTTTGTCCTATCAACAAATCTAGTCACCTGACTTCCTATTCTCACATCTATGTAAATAATAATTATGGGCAATTGTTGAGACTCCAGACCTCTTTTTAGGTGCTGGTAATCATATTCTGCCCATTAGCTATCTTGTCTCAATCCCCTGACAGTCAGCCTAATAAGTTCAGTTACTTGTCCTCCATTTTCTGGACTTCAGCTTTAGCTAACAGTCTTTTTTCAGAGATTTTATTGAATATTTTATGGTGGCCTATATGTCCAGAATTTAAAGTTTTGACATTATATTGTCCACTGGCCAAAGTATGACTTTGTTCACGTTGGCTGACCTAAGGTACCATAATTGCCTGATCAAGAATCTTGATAGGCTATTCAGCTGTTGGATAATAACAGTTGATCTCCTGTTCCTGTACATACACTGCCATCAGGTGTTGCTGGATTGCACGTGCAATCCATTTTATGCCTTGTCCCCTAAATTAGCAACTCCAGAATAAGTTGGAACACTACTACTCCATCTGTGATCGAGGTTAGTTGACTTAGAAAATATTAAAGATTAAATATAGCTCCTTTTGTTATCACAATGGCTGAGCCACTCATTGAATAAATTGCTGAATCATTTGAGTGGTTGCGACTTATACTAAAAATCATCATGAAGTTTAATTTAGATGTGAGAAAGCAAATCTTAGCAGGACTTCTACACTTAATAGCAAGTTCCTAGGGAGTGTTGCTGAACGAAGAGACCTTGGAATACAGGTTCATAGCTCCTCGAAAGTAGAGTCACAAGTAGATCGCATAGTGAAGAAGACGATGGTATGCTTTTCTTTTATTGGTCAGAGTATTGAGTACAGGAGTTGGAAGGTCATGTTGCGGCTGTACAGGACGTTGGTTAGACCACTTTTGGAATGTATATGTGCAGTTCTGGTCTCCTTCCTATCGGAAAGATGTTGTGAAACTTGAAAGGGTTCAGAACAGATTTACAAGGATGTTGCCAGAGTTGGAGAATTTGAGCTATAGGGGGAGGTTGAATAGGCTGGGGCTGTTTTCCCTGGAGGCTGAGGGGTGACCTTTTATTGAAGTTTAGAAAATCATGAGGAGCATGGATAAGATAAATAGACAAAGTCTCTTCCCTGAGTTCGGGGAGTCTAGAACTAGAGGGTATAGGTTTAGGGTGAGAGGGGAAAGATATAAGAGACTTCAGGGGCAACTGTTTCACACAGAGAGGGTGGTACGTGTATGGAATGAGCTGCCAGAGGGTGTGGTGGAGGCTAGTACAATTGCAAAATTTAAAAGGCATCTGGATGGGTATATAATAGGAAGAGTTTGGAGGGAAATGGGTGGGGTGCTGGCAGGTGGGACTTGATTGTGTTGGGATATCTGGTCGACACGGACAAGTTGGACCGAAGGGTCTGTTTCTGTGCTGTACGTCTCTATGACTCTGTAATTTTCCATCTCCATAAACAATCCCCTCTTCTTCCAATATTCATCCCCAGAAAATTACTAACTTGGCCAATATGTGTTTAGTGACTGTGTAGTCTGTATACAGTGAAGCTTTATCTAAAAAATGTTGGAGACTGGACAGCACAGCTGAAATGACGTCTCAAATTAATACAAAATTATGGTAATAGATAAGCAGAATAATGCACTCAAATTTTTTAGTAAATCATGTATCACCAAAATTTTGTTCACTCTAAAATGCCACCTTGTCTCAGTAGTCCTACTTTCCCTTCAGTGAAAAGGTCATAAACTCCAAACACCAATGAAGTGACTTCATCTAATCAAGCCTGAAGTTTCAGTGCAGTAATTTGATGGTTGAAAAGTGCTATTTCTAAGATACGGAGGCTTTGGAGAGGGTGCAAAGAAGGTTTACCAGGATACCGCCTGGACTGGAGGGTCTGTCTTATGAAGACAGGTTGACTAAGCTCGGATTTTTCTCTGGAGAGAAGGAGGAAGAGAGGTGATCTGTTCGAGATATACAAGATAATGAGAGGCATGGATAGAGTCAAGAGTCAGAGACTTTTCCCCAGAGCAGGATTGACTGGCACGAGGGGCCCTAGCTTTAAGGTGTTAGGAGGAAGGTATAGAGGAGACGTTAGAGGTAGGTTCTTTACGCAGAGCGTTGGCAACGCATTCATACATTCACAGCGGTGGTGGTGGAAGCAGTCATTGGAGACATTTAAGCGACTGCTGGACGTGCACATGGACTGTAGTGAATTGAGGGGTGCATAGGTTAGGTTATTTTATTTTAGATGAGGAATAATCCTCGGCACAACATTGTGGGCCGAAGGGCTGTTCTGTGCTGTACTCTATGTTCTATGTCCTGCTCCTCAGATGCTGCCTGACCTGCTGTGTTTTTCCAGCACCACACTCTCAATTCAACCTGCCATTGTACCTGGGGTAATGTGACTGTGAGTTACTGGGGGTTGTCTTGAGTGGCCTGTGACTGTGGGGTAGCGGCCAGAGTATCTGTGAGCATTGCAACTGACCTGCATAAAGGAGATGTGCTTTTTTTTTTGTTTTTGTTGAGTGCTTCACTTTGATTCCACCTCGCATTCGTGTGAGGGAGGGAGGGTGGGTGGGTGCTGTGGGTCAGAGGGGGTCACCTTGCTTGTACAAGTTTGAATAAACTTTAACTGTTTCCTTTTATTCAGAGAGCTTTTTGCTATAACCCCGTAAGCTCTGCGAGGTGTGTGTTGAAGGTTCCTCCAAAAAGCCTGTACTATCCTGTATTTAATAAATTTGGTTGCTTGTTCATAGAAAAAAAAACAGTGAAGAGTAGGTCGGTATACTTTTTGCCAGTGGCCTTCCTATGGCCATTAAACCATGTAAGCTTTACCTTCTCTTTCAATCATTGAGGGACATGAAGGTTCACTGATCAAGCTAATATCACAACAGCTTTGTTTCATTTAACAGCAGAGTGGGAACAGAAGCAGCAAAGAATACTGCGTTCGCCTGGCCTACTGCTACACTGCACGCTCAGATGTGCTAGTATCCTCCATCTGAAGCATCTCCAGAAGGGTGGAAGTCTCGTTGATTTTGTGAAGTATTTAGCTGCCCTTATCCAAGAATTCGGATTTCTCCATTGAGTGGTGTTGAAGTGTAAATTACAATGGATAGTCATCCGCATTCTTTCATGGCTGTCATCCTCCCCCAAAGTGCGGTTTAACCATTTAATATTACATTAATGTTCAGAGAGAGTGCCATTTAATTTTTTAACATTGTTAGGCCACTTTTGGAATACTGCATTCAATTCTGGTCTCTCTGCATACAGGAAGGATGTTTGTGAAAGTTGAAAAGCTTCTGAAAAGGTTTACAAGGATGTTGTCAAGGTTGGAGGGTTTGAGCTATAGGGAGAGGCTGATAGGCTGGGGCTATTTTCCCTAGAGTGTTGGAGGCTGAAGGGTGCCATTACAGAGGTTGATAACACCATAATAGGCATAGATAGGGTGAATAAGGTCTCTTCCCCAAGGTAGTGACGCCCAAAACAAGCTAGCAGAGGTTTAAGGTGAGAGTGGAAAGATTTGAAAGGGATCTATGGGGCAACTTTTTCATGTAGAGGGTGATGTGCATATCAACTACCAGAGGAGGTGGTGGAGGCTGGGACAATTGCAATACTTAAAAGTTATCTGGGTGGGTGTATGAATAAGAAGGGTTTAGAGGCACGTGGGTTGAATGTTGGCAAATGGGACTAGATTCATTTACGATATCTGGTTTGCGTCTCTTAAGTCACAGATAGCCTTCTTTGACTGACTGATCATAGTAAACTGTTCCTTCTCAACCTTACTACTCAAAGAAGAGCATATTGTCTTAGAGGAAATGCAGCAAAGGTTTTCTAAGTTGGTTCCTGGAATAAGTGGATTGACCAGTGAGTTCAGACTGAATAGACTAAACTCGTTCTCTGGAGTAAAGGCAAAATACTGCGTATGCTGGAAATCTGAAGCAAACACTCTATGCTGGATAAATGCAGAAGACCTGTCCGCATCTTTGACTCTGTTTCTCTCCAATATTTTGAGTGTGGTGTGATTATTCTGTAGGACTGACTTGTTGGAGAATAAACATTTTTTAAAATGTTTTTGACAAGGAGAGGAGGAGCAAGAGGCAGATAGCATAGAGACCAAATGTAAAAACCAACTGGATTGCGTACGGTGAAGTAAAGGGGAAAAAATGTGTAAATTGAGGTGTGAAAAGAAGAGAATTGGTCTTTGTGATGAGTGCAAAGTAACAAGACACAAATGTGACTGTGGTGAGGTTAGTGGAATAAAGCAAAGCATTTAGTTTCTGAACTTATTGAATTCACTGAGAACTCAAGCCTATAGAAATCCTCAGCAGCAAATGAGGTGGTGTTCCTTGAGCTTGCATTGTGCTTTATTGGATCTTTGCAACTGACCCAGGACAGAAATCTTGACATGAGAATCAAGGTGGTTTATTGAAAAGACAAGAAACCGGGAGGTTGGGGACTTTCTGTGGACAGAGTGAAGGTGTTTCACTAAATGGTCACCCGGTCTATGTTTGGTCTTGCCAATGTAATGGAAGCCGCGGTGTGAACAGGGAATGCAGTGATCAAGACTTGAAAGAAGTAAGCTTAGCTGTAATACCACACTTTGAAGCGTTAACTCTTTCTGTCTCCACAGATGGTGCCTGATCTGCTGTGTTACTGCTGTATTCTTTGTGTTTGTGTCATTTCCTTGGAGTTTAGAGAATGAGGAGTGTTCTGATTGAATTACTATGTACAGCTCTTGGGGAGCGAGACAGCATGGATGCTATAAAATATGTTTCCCTGACTACAGAGTGTGGAAATAGGTTTCATGATCTTGGAATAATGGGTCAGCATTTAGGCTTGCAATCAGGCAACATTTCTTCATTCAAATTGCTGTCAATCTTTGAATTTTCTGTTCAGGCGTTCGAGCACAGTAGATTTTTAGATAGTGGAGGATTATAAGCATAGTGCAAGAAAGTGATTTGGGTAACCATTAGTAAAGGCTTAAATGGCCTAATTCTTTTTATTTTCTCTGCTGTTTTATATAATTTAGGCACCAAATAAAGAGTTAACTCCTCCTCCTCCTTTCTTTGATTAAAGGTGTGATCGTGGGCCCTGTTTTTACCTATCTCTTTGTGGGATACGTGGAACATTCCTT
Organism: Chiloscyllium punctatum; assembly: GCF_047496795.1. Taxonomy (NCBI): domain Eukaryota; kingdom Metazoa; phylum Chordata; class Chondrichthyes; order Orectolobiformes; family Hemiscylliidae; genus Chiloscyllium; species Chiloscyllium punctatum. The sequence goes on along the minus strand of NC_092782.1, from coordinate 40,343,204 downwards.
GTTCTACTCATACTCTGGTCCTTTCCCACAACTCTTTCTCTGGTATATTGATGAAATCATCAGTGCTGTTTTCCTCTCTCATCTGGTATTGAAAAAATTTATAAATTTTTGCTTCTAATTTCCACCCTGCTCTCACCTTCACCTGTTCCATCTCCTCCCTCCTCCCTCCTCTTTCTCAACATCTGTTTCCATTTCTGGGGATAGGCTGGCCACCAATATCCACTACAAACCCGTTGACTCCCACAATTCCCTGGACAATATATCCTCACACCTAGCTTCCTGTAAAGGCTCCGTTCCCTTCTTTCCGTTTCTCTGCCTTTGTCACATCTGTTCTGATGCCAGCTTCTACAAGGGGGCCTCTGAAATATCCACTGTGTCCAACCATTTCCTGCACTTCTCCCCATACCCCTTTTGTTTCCTCCTATAGGGTGCCTCGTATTTCATACCACACAAGCATCCACATCTAAAGCTGCTATTTCTGCCACCTCCAGCAGGATGCCACCACTAGAGACACATTGTCCTTCCATCCCTAGTCAGCGTGCAGGGACAGTTCCCTCCGGAACACTGTGGTCCACTTCTTCTCTGCTCCTCTCACATCCCTATGAATTCTTGGCACTTTCCATACAAACGCAGAAGCTGTAATACCTTCCCCTTTTACTTCCTCCTTCCTCCTTTCCTAAAGTCCCATACACACCTTCAAAGTATACCAATGATTTATATAGTTACACAGCATGAAAACAGACCCTCTGATCCAAATCGTCCACACTGACCAAATTTCCCAAACTGATCGAATCCCATTTGCTAGCATTTGGCCCATAGCCCTCTAAACCCTTCCTCGTCATGTACCCATCCTGATGCGTTTTAAATGTTGTAATTGTACCAGGCTCCACTGCTTCCTATGGCAGCACATTCCATACATCCACCACCCTCTGAAAAAGTTGCCCTTTTTCTCTCTCACCTTTAAATGTATGCCCTATAGTTTTAGACTCCCTTCACTCAATCTAGTCTTCTGTATTTGCTGCTCATCATCTGGTCTCTACTTTGGGGAGATGAAATGCAGACTGGGTGACCGCTTTGCAGTACACTTACATACTGTACACAAAAATGACTTGACCTTCTGGTTGCCTGCACCTCAACACTTCATCTCACCCTAGTCAACATTTCTGTTGCAGGCTTGCTGCTCTGCAGCAAAGCTCAGTGCAGGCTGGAAGAATGGAACCTCATTTTCTATTTGGGGACTCTGCAGCCTTCAGGACTCTATATCAAGTTCAGTAATTTTTAGGCCTGTGCACTTTCTTCCATGTCCTTCCTCCAACCCACGCATCAGTGCTTCTCAGGTACTTATGGAGCCCATTAGCAGCTATTGATTCTCCCAGACTGACCATTATTCATTTGCTTGTCTGACCAATTGCTGTTATGTACCTACCTGCCTACCATCTCTTGAATCTTGATTATTCGGTTAATCGATTCATCTGGGGCGCGGACTTTTCTATAAAGTCTGCTCCCTGTTCAGGAGATAAGGCTGCATCACAGCGTGCATGAGCTCCCTTCCAACATCCCACCCATCCCCCAACCCCGCCCACCCCAAACCCTGTCCAACACCATTGTCTGCCCCCAACACCACCCCTGCCTGCTCCCTGCCCTATCATTGTGTGGGCACCCCCGCCCCCCACCAGGGTAGCCAGACTGGACACTAACAACAAGACTACTGCTGCTGCTGCCTTTTGGGAGGTGAGTCTCCAAATGGCACGTACACCCACCCACCCACACCTTTTTATTGCACACTGTTGGAGAGATTATCTGGGGAAGGAGGGTTTAGGGTATACCCCTATGTAGAATTCCAAGGAAAGGAGGGTGGGAGGTCAGTCATTTAGAGATGGTGTCTGTGCTCCCACCAGTCCAGGATTGTTCTCCGCAGCACTTTTAATCAGTGTAAACTAAAGACACGATCAGTGTTGGACACACATCTTTGTAATGTTTCTGTCAGGACCTCGAGATCTCCTGCGGATAATCCGATTTTCGGATAATTGGTATTCTGATAATCTAGGTTCCCCCTGTATACCAACCTTTTCATAGCTACAATCATTTCTGAAGAAGAGTCACTGGACTTGAAACTTTAACTCTGCTTTCTCTCCACAGATGCTGCCAGACCTGCTGAGTTTCTTCAGCAACTGCTGTTTAATTTCAGGTTTCCAACATCTGCAGTTCTCTGGTTTCGAGATAAAAGTATTTATTGTTTCTTGTGAATTTATTAGTAAATTTCCAAAGACCTGATAATCTGTGACCTTCCCAGATTTGTCATAATGCATCGTCCTCAAAGCTTTTCTATCCGTGTTTGTCTGCTGGCATCCTGCGCTTGTGCTTGTGAGTCATGTGTGAGCTTGATGATGGTCTTCAGGCGTTTTCAAGATCTTTTGTTTTGGATCAAGAATAAAAAATGTTACACTGAGATACATGAACTGTGAAATTTAGCAACAATCCTTTTCTGTCAGCTACTCTGCTTCTGTGAGAGAGTGGTCCAGGTGAGTCTTGATGTCATAAGTTCATGAGACTGTATCAAAGTTGGTTAAATGTGTTTTTTTCCTTTAGTACATATCCTCTTGAATTAATTCTCATTTGGCATTCGGTGTTTTATACAAGTGTGACAGTTGGTGTATGATGTGCATTGTCAAAGCCTTTTGTGTAACTGATGTATTTTAGATAACTTTAATGCACAATTTATTGCTATTGAAAGATAAAGGCATTTTGAGCAGCAATGTGATGGTGAAGCATTTCCAAATACATTGTACTTTTTATGTTTGAGATGCAAAAAGTAATCTAAAATTTCAACAAATTAGAAGAGGCAACACTCAACTCTGCACTTAACACTGAAACATTAAGAGCCATTGGCCAGTGTGTTGTAGAAGAAAAATGTAAAAGTTGCTGTATTCAATTTTATTGGAAGTATTATAGAATGACAATTCTTAATAGACATAACTTTTGCTGATGTAATGTTCATCATTGCATCATATTGTTGTCTAGGTAATGAAGATTGATGGCAACATATTCACTGACTTCTCTATTAGTTTCTTGCCCCTACATCTGTCCTCCCTCTCCCAAACATTGGCAAAGTCACGTCATTGCAAGCAGTAAAAAGCAGAACTGTGGGGAAAATAAGAATGAAAAACTCAATTCCTTCAAAAAATGTCCAGCTAGTTCTCCTTCCTCCATCTGGTAGTTTCATGATGTAATCAGAATAGAATTTCTGTGTAATTATAACAAACAAATTGTCCAGGGCAGTTGCATTTGTGGCTAGCAGAAAACTCCAGTGGTAAATTGTTTTGGGGATTTAAGTTCTCCTAAACATGTTACATTTATCATATTGCCTGTCAAAATACTTGAAATACTTCACCGCCAATAGGAATAGGAGTAAACCATTTGGTCATTTGATAGTGTTCTGCTTTTTAATAGGAATATCATTGATCTGACACTCATCACATTCGTTTTCCTGCCCTTTCCCCATAACCCTTGATTCCCCTACTGATCAAGAATGTAATTAACACAAAATGCCAATTTTTTTGAAAGAAATCAATTGATTTATATTTGAATGAATTACTTCTAGTTTCTTACATTGTATTCCTATGTGACTTGTACAACATCAGAACATTCACTGAAATATATTTCTGTGGATTTGTTTTAAATTTTATTCCTCTTTAAATGAGGTGTCTTTTGGTGTCAGTGTGCTGAACAAAGTGAGCTAATTTGTTGGTGATCTTGTACATTAGAATCTTAAAACAGCTGTCATATCCCTGCTGAGTCTTCTCTTTTCTGAAGAGAACATACCCAGTTTATATAATAGCTCCTAGTCCAATACCTGCAACCCAGTATTTTGAAATGCATCTTTAGCAGTAATGCAAATCAGAAATTCAAATCTTTTTCTTCATGATATTTGAAAAATTGAGCAAAGTGTTTTTAGGTTACAAAAACTGTGTAGGTAACAATGGCTGTATGCCAAATCTTTATCGTCGTAGGATTAGGGAGAGCTATAAGAAGACGACACATACAGACTCAAGGAAGCTTTAAATTCCTGTTATAGTTACAAACTGCGAAAAATATAATTGAAAAATGCTCATTCTCACAAGAAGAATGCTTCAGTTCTCGGTTGTGCTAGCTTTTCAGGATCTTTGTAGATTTTTGAAGATAAAATCAAAAAATAATGTTTGTATAGCAATGAAACATTTCAAGAATTATTCCAGTTATGGTTGAAATAATCATTCCTAGGCTATGCCTAAAATACTGCAGTATATTTTAATGGTTTAATATAAATGGTTTAATTGACTTAAATATACCTTGAATCTGAAATTGAAATAATCAAACATTAACCCAGTTAGTCTCAAATACGCTAACCACTGTGTCAGCAATACCGACTTTGCGGCTGTGGTTGCAATCTCATCTCTTGAATCAAATCCTAAATTCAATCCTCACTGCAGAAATTTGAACACAAGACTAGGTTGACCTGCAGCACTGCATTGAGTATTGATAAAGCATCTTTCAGATGAGCAATTAAACTCAGGCCCTGTCTGTCCTATTTGGTTGATGTAAAGATCCCGTGGCAATATTTAAAGAGCAGGTACTGCCGCCAGGTATCCTGACCAATGTTTATTTCTCATCTAACATAATCTTTCAGAAAAACATGTTTATCTGACTGTTACATTTCATGGAACTTTTATGATTTGAGATCTTCCTTTGTATACATTGGCTGTCACGTTTCGTACATTTCCACTGAGACTACTTCAGTAGTACGTTGAAATGCACTAGAACATTCTGGGGGCATGAAACATATTGTGTAGTCAGAGCAAGAATTTTTAAAATTAACTTTGTATTCAAGATTTCAAATGAACAGACTTGTGGATATAAAACAGTTCTAACTGCTTTACAACTGATGAAATATTTCTGAAGTGTAGTTATTATCATTAAAGTCTGGAAAATGGCAGTCTGTTTGTATACCGAAAGGTCCAATATAATCACCATCTTTTTTTAATTAGTTGAAGCATAATCATTGATCAGGACTCAGGAGAACTTCCCTACACCTGACAAATACGCTTTAACTTTTACCTGAGGGCAGATGAAGTTCTGATTTTAACATCTGAACCAAAAGTATACAATTTATGATATATCTATGACATATTATACTCAAATCTCAGTTTAAATAGTGTTCATGTCTTTGCAATGGATCTTTTGAACTTCTGACTTGAGGGATTGAAGACATTCACATCATTGCTGAACATAAATTTGCATGTATTACTTTATTTTCCAGTGCAAAATAATTTAATACTGATTACCATGTAATCAACATGAAACTTGGCATAGTACTGCTTATTATAACACTGTCTACATTAAATAATCAGTTTTTGACTAAGTTTTCTGTGCCTAATTTTTACCATGCATATTAACTTGCTGGAGTATGGTTTCAAAGTTATGGGGGTTAAAGTTTAAAAATCTACAATTGTCATTTAACTTACCTATCTTTTGTGCTCAAGCCTGGATGTTAAGAATTGGCAGATAATTTGATTTGAGTTCATTTCTGTTCTCTGTTGACCCTTTTGTGTACACAATTTGATACTTTTCCAACACAAGCTATTTGATTATGACGAACATATAAACATAGGCGCAGGAGTAGACTCCTCAACTCCTTGAGCTTGCTGCACCATTCAGTATGATCATGGCTGATTAGATTCCCTACAGTGTAGAAACAACAGGCCCATCGGCCCAACAAGTCCACACCGACCCTCTGAAAAGCAACCCATCCAGACCCATTCCTCCACATTTACCCCTGACTAATGCACCTAACACTATGGGCAATTTAGCATTGCCAATTCACCTAACCTGCATCTTTGGACTGTGGGAGAAAACCGGAGCTTCTGGAGGAAACGCAGACAGACACTGAGAATGTGCAAACTCCACACAGACGATTGCCCGAGACTGGAATTGAACCCGGGTCCCTGGTGCTGTGAGGCAGCAGTGCTAACCACTGAGCCACCATGCTGCCACATCAAGCTTCAACCCTAATCCTACCATTCCCCTATATCTCTTGACACCTTGTAGCTCCAAGAACTATAACCACCTCTTTCTTGAAAACTCGGCACATTTTGGCTTCAACTGCTTTCTGTCGTTGTGAATTCTCACCACTGTCCGGGTGAAGAAATTTCTCATCTCAGTCCAAAAAGGTTTTCCTCTTATCCTTTAACCTGTGACCCCTGGTGCTGGACTCCTCAGAAGCATTCTTTCTGCATCTAACCTTTTTTTGTCAGTCCTGTTAGGATTTTATTTTTATGCAATCCTCTGTCATTCTTCTGAATGGCAGTGAATACAATCCTAACCAACTCCGTCTCTTCTCATACATCAATCTTGCCATCCGAGTAAACAATTTGATAAACTTACGCTGTAGTCCCTCAATAGCAAGGATACCCTTCCTCTCGAGACCAAAGCTATGTGTCGTACCAATGCCCCGTATATAATTGCAGCAAGACATCTTTGTTCTTATGCTCAAATCCTCTTGCTATGAAGGCTACCCTCCCCAATGCCCATGGCACATTTTGGTAATGTGCTAACTGCACACTTCAACCAAATTTGATAGACCAAAGTCTCCACTAACCTATTTCATTGGCAGCTCATGCTACTCAGTTAACCAACTCACAAATCACTTCTCTCTATGCTCTTTCTCAGTGTCTGTGTGGGTTTCCTCCCACCATCCAAAGATATGCAAGTTAGGTAGATTGGCCATACTAAATTGCCCATAGAATCCAGGGTGTGCAGGTTAGGTGGGTAGGCTATGGAAGATGTACCAAGGGTTACAAGGATGGGTTGGGTCTGGGTGGGATGCTTTTCAGAGCTTGGGTCTGGACTGAATGGCTGCTTCCACACTAGGGTGTTATGAAGCAGGTCAGACCCTCTCAAAACACTTCAATATGGTGGCCCAGACTAATTTTTCTAGTTGCTTTAAGCAGGTGTAAAGGGGATATTCCGTGAGGAATGCACTAGCCCAACCACTTGGTTTTAAACAAAACAGAATTTATTTATGAACAAACAAAAGAGAACAGGATATAGAATAACATAACTTCTCTGAAAACCCAATTAACTCTATTCGCAACTTAATGATGCTGTTGCAAATACTTGCAATCTTACTATAAGTACCTCCTTGTCAAAAAACTAAATTCAGATACACACAGGTTCTTACAGGAGAGATGTCAGGGAGAGAGAGGGTTAACTTGGGGTTGTTCTTTGGGTCCAGCAACTTCTGTGTTTCTAGCTAAAACTTAACCAGCAGTTGCAAACAAAACAGCTTGCTGAAACCAAACCAAACCCTGAATTGGGAGAACTGGCCACTCTCCTTTTCAAAAACACTTAAAAGCTTCTTCAAGTCTGTAAGTTAGCTCGCTGAACTTGAAGATTTGTTTTCAGACATTTTGACACCATACTAGGTAACATCAGTGAGAGTCTCTGGTGAAGCACTGGTGGTATGACCCACCTCTCTATTTATAGGTCTTTGTTTCTTTTTTTTCAAGGGCAGGTAGATAGAATCTAAGTCGATTTGTGTTTATTGATGGAGTTCTGGTTAGAATGCCATGCCACTAAGAATTCTTGTGCATGTCTTTGTTTCCCCTGTCCTAGGATGTGTATGTTGTCCCAGTAAAAGCAGTGTCCTTCTTTGTCTGTATATATGGAAACTAGTGAGAGTGGGTGGCCAGTTGGTGTTCATGTTTCCTGCTAGTTTGTCCGATGTAGTTTTTTAAAAATAGTTCTTGCATGGTATCTTGTAAATGACATTACTCTTTTTGGTCGTATCTAATGGATCCTTTAGGTTCATTAGTTTCTATTTAAGTATGTTGGTAGGTTTGTGGGCTACCATGATACCAAGGGGTTTGAGTAGTCTTGAAAGTCATTTCTGATATGTCTTTGTAAGCTAATGTGGCTATAGTCTTTAGTTGCATTGTGTCTGCTTGTTTGGGTTTGTTTTCTGAGGAATCGACAGATTGTGTTTATTGGGTACCTGTTTTTCTTGAAAACATTGTAGAAATATTTTCCTTCTGCTTTTTGTAGTTCTTTGGATGCTGCAGTGTGATGTAGCTCATTGAAGTAATGTCTTAATGCCACTCTTTGTGGATGTTGGGATGATTGCTTTAGAAGCAAAGTATTTGGTCAGTGTCTGTTTTTTCTGTAGACGCTGGTTTGAAGGTTTCTGTTAACTGTATGTTCAACTGTCATGTCTAGGAATGGGAGTCTGTTGTCGTTCTTTTCTTTTGTGAATTTTATGCCTGTCATTTACAAGATACCATGCAAGAACTGTAAAAATAAACACTACATCAGACAAGCTAGCAGGAAACTTGCCATCAGGATACATGAACACCAACTGACCACCAAAAGACACAACCGACTCTCACTAGTTTCCATACGTACAGACAAAGAAGGACACCACTTTGACTGGGACAACACACACATCCTAGGACAGGGGAAACAAAGACACGCACGAGAATTCTGAGACACTGCATTCTAACCAGAACTCCATCAATAAACACATCAACTTAGATTCTGTCTACCTTCCCTTGAAGAAAAGAACTGGAAATGACATCACCTTCCTTAAGAAACCAAGAACAATAAATAGAGAGGTGGGACATACCACCGGCGCTACAGCAAAGACTCTCACTGATGGTGTTACCTGGTAAGGTGACAAAATGTCTGAAGCTTCAAGCTCAGTGAGCTAACTTACAGACATGTCATCAACCTGAGCTACAAATCTTCTCAAACATTGCTAGCCTCTTCAAGTAAATAAAAGCTGCCCCCATCACCTGCCTCCCCCCACCCAAATCCCCGGTTTAAAAAAAACCAAGGACAACATAACCTTGTTAAAGGAGTAGCATTGTTACACCTCCCCCATTTTTAAAAAAAAAATGTGAACCATCAACATCCAAAGTTTGCTTCATTATAAAACCCCATAATCCTAAATTGTTAGTAAACTGCAACACACATATACATTACATTGACTATAAACTTGCACTACTACATTCTGTTTCAGTCCTTTTAATCCTGCCACTGAACGCCTCTGTTTCTCATTCAGTCTCAAGTCTCGACAACGCGTTGGCAATCATGTTTTCTCGTCCTGCGACATATACCACTTTCAAACTGGCTGGCTGTAACAACAAGCTCCATCTAAACCGTATGGAAATTTTTGCCTTTTAATTTCTCCGCAAACCTCAATGGGTTATGATCAGTGTATATGATTTGTCTCAAATACGTTACTAGGAGAAAGCGAGGACTGTAGATGTTGGAGATCAGAGTCGAAACATATGGCACAGGAAAAGCACAGTAGGTCAGGCAGCATCCGAGCAGGAGAGTCAATGTTTTGAGATGAAGGGCTTAAGCATCCGAGGAGCACGCGGGTCGATATTCCTGATGGTGTTATGTTCATTTCCTGGGGTTTCACACACTAGAGGCAATTTGCACACATCAACTTCTGCAAACAGTTAAAGTTTTTATTAAAGCTTGTACAAGCTAGGTGACCCCTCTGACACTCTTTGGTCATGCGGTCGAGTCAAAATAAAGCCCGATCAAAGAAAAGGCATCCCCTTTACACAGGTTAGTTGGTAATGATTACAGGTACTCTGGCCACTCTTCGATATCCGATAGTTCTTTCTATCTATCTTCTCGTCCTCTTCCTGTAAGAGCACTGCACTGATAACCACCTTGAATGGTTTTGCGTAATTAGGGGTGGCTAACACTGCTTTCAGGCTGTCAAATGCCTTCTGAAAGTCCACTGTCCACTAAACTTTTTGCTTTTCTTTACTAATTCAGTGAGTGGAGCAGCCACACTGCTAAATTTGGTACATATTTCTGATAAAACCCACTCAATCCCAGGAATTGTAATGTTGTTGTTTTTGTCGAGAAACTTTTTTTTTTGCATTTCCGTGGGGCCATTTTTCCATGTCCAGTAACATGTCAAGTCCAGGGACGTGACGTGGGCTTTGGCAAATTCACTTTTAGCCAGATTTATCACCCAGCCTGCTACCTGAAGTCGATTGAACAATTCTGATAAACATTGCAAATATTCCTTCCGTGTGTGACTAAATATCACCAGGTCATCAATTTAAACTACACAATTGGGTAATTCGGAAATTTATTGATTTTTATTGGTTTGTCTCTGAAATATGGCTGGTGTATTTTTCATACCAAATGACATGACTTTAAATTGGTATAGTCCATTTGGTGTTATGAAAGCCGAAATTGTCTTTGCTCTTTTGTATAAAGGTACCTGCCAGTACTCTCCGAGCAAGTCTAACTTAGAAATATAAGGTGCTTGTCCCACCTTTTCAGCACAGTCTTCCAAATGTGGAATCGGATATGCATGAATCTTTGTGACTTTGCGTTAGTCCACACATTAGCCATTGGGTGCCATCTGTTTTTGGCACCATTACTATGGATAAGCTCCAGTCACTGTAACTCACTTTGATTATGTTGTCTTGGAGCATGCGTTCATTCTCCTTTTGAGACTTTACTAACTTTAGAGGGATATGTCTATAAAGATGTTGCTTAATTGAAACAGCACTTCCTATATCTATATCATGCCTAATTAGGTTAATTCTTTCCAGCTTACTTCCACATATCTCACCATATGATAGCACTAACTCTGAGTTTTCTTCAGGAAGGTAACTCAATTTATCCCAATTTTTGACAATTTCCTCATTGTCCAATTTAATTTGAGGAATGTTCACCAGAATCCTCTGAACTTGGTTCTTCACTCAGTGTTGAAATCAATAACACAGTCTCCTTTTGCTTTCCTTTCCCATCAAAATATCTTTTGAGCATATTCACATGACACATTCTGTGAGATTTCTTTCTGTCTGGAGTCCTTATCAAATAGTTCACTTCATTCTATCTCCTTTCGACTTGATAAGGCCCACTAAACCTTGCTTTTTTAAAAATCACTTGTGGAACTTGGGCATCACTGGCTGGCCAACATTGATATCCTATTCCTATTTGCCCTTGAGAATGTGGTGGTGAGTTGCCTTCTTGAATCACTACAGTCCACTTGCTGTGAGTTGACCCACAATGTCGGTAGGGAGGGAATTCCAGGATTTTGACCCAACAACTGTGAAGGAACGGTGATATATTTTTAAGTCAGAATGGTGAATGGCTTAGAGAGGAACTTCCACGGGGTGGTGTTCTCATGTATATGCTGCCCTTGTCCTTCTAGATGGAAATGGTTGTGGGTTTGGAAGGTGTTGTCTAAGGATCTTTGGTGATTTTCTGCAGTGCATCTTGTAGATAGTACACACTGCTGCTACTGAACATTGGTGGTGGAGGGCTTGAATGTTTGTTGATGTGCCAGTCAAGCTGGTTGCTTTGTTCTGGATGGTGTCAAGCTTGTGTGTTGTTGGAGCTGCACCCATCCAGGCAAGTGGAAAGTGTTCCATTACACTCCTGACTTGTGCCTTTATAAATGGGGGACAGGCTTTCTGGGGAGTCAGGAGGTGAGTTCCTTGCCGCAGTATCCTAGTCTCTGACCTGCTCTTGTAGCCACTGTGTTTATGTGGTGAGTCCAGTTGAGTGTCTGGTCAATGCTTATGATTTTCACTGAGATCTTCCTTTCCCTTACCATGTGAGGCATTCTCTTTTCCTCACTTTCTACCTGTCCCTCATGGATTGAAATTGATGTTAGAGGCCAAACTTTTATTTATAAACCAACTCCTAATCATCCACTTCAGCTGCTAATCATGCCATTTTAACTCTCCGCTCTTCCATATGAGTTCTCACTACCTCAGGAAGTTAATTTTTGAACTCCTTGAAAATAATTTCTCTCTCTAATTTAGTTTGACCAGAGTCCTTCCTTAAGTTCCTGAAACATTTGTCTGTAGGTTTCAGGCACAAACTCCAACGCACTTCATATCATAGAATCCCTACAGTGTGGAAACAGGCCCTTTGGCCCAACAAGTGCACACCGACCCTCCGAAGAGTAACCCACCCAACCCTGTCTAAGTATCAATTTATGAAGTTCAAACTCCCTCTCTCTCTTCCTTTTTTTTTCCCCTCCTCTTTTTTTTTTCTCTCCCTCTTCTCTTTTTTTTCTTTTTGATCTGCGCAGGCCTTTTGTTCTTTTTCTCTATCCTCTACTTTTAATCGCAATTCAATTAGTTTCATTTCTTTTCCTCTACTTCATATCAAATGCTGTGAGTGTTCAGGTGCAAAGCCTTAAGGTTTGTCTTTTTAATGTTCTTTATCCCATCCCACTTATTTTGTTCTGTGGTCTTATTTGATTCTGGCCTTCTGATTCCTCTGCTTATCACTCCTCTTATTTTCCTGTATTGTCTTTAGTTCTTGACCTTGATTCAGTCCATCCTCTGACTCCTTGCATATGTAGTTCCCCCCCACCGTGCACCTCCCCCACCGTCAGCTGAAGCAAAACACTCCGCAACACAGTATAGTTTTAGAACCTCCATCTCTATTTCTGGCCCTGGAGGGAGAGAGAACAATTGCCCATGTGTGCAGGGACATGGGTTCCCGGTCCTCTCTGGAATAGCAGTTTCTTAATGAGTTATATAGTCATTTTACAGGGAGGAACATCTAGATCAGGCAACATACATATTGATTTGGGTGACTGTTAGAGTCAGCGAGTGTCAATAGTAAAGATTTAAGCCATCTGCTGTTATACAATGAATAACTGGCTTCACATAATGAATATTTTTCACCTTGTTAAACTGACCTTACATACTGAATGCTTCCAAAATTGTTAAATGGTTGTACATAAGGAATGCTTTTCCACCTTGTTAACCTATTACCCTTGCCTCCAGCACCACATTGTTAACTGCAAGTTCTTATCTGAGTCATGCTCAGCTGAACCTAGTGTTTCACAAAACTCAAACTTAACTCTCTCTCTATTTGCTTATACCCTATTCACATTCTCACACAAGTTCACACCCCCCTTCCAATTTAATTTAAACCCTCCCAAGCCACAATGCTAAATACTCTCCCTCAGGCATCTGTCCCTGTCCTGCCCAGGTGTAATTTGTCCAGTTTACATTGTTCCCACTTCTCCCAGAACCAGTCACAATGCTCCAGGAATCTGAAACACTCACCCTCACACCTTCTTAGCCACATGTTGATCTGATATATCCTGCTATTTCTACTCTGACTAGCACATGTTACTGGTAGTGATCCTGAGATCACTATCTTATGAGGTGTTACTTTTCAACTTGCTTCCTAATGCCCTATGTTTTTGTTGTTTTTGCTTCATCTATATTCTTTTCATCTCTGTCACTGGTATCAATGTTTGCCGTGACTACTGGCTATTCACCCTTCTCCTTCAGAATGTTCTGTAACCATTTTGAGACAAACACTGGGAAGGCAAGATACATCCTGGAGTCTCATCTATGGCCACAAACACCTATCTATTCCCCTTACAATTAAATCATTTTTGGTTGAATTGCTACATTTTTACTCATCCCCAATGCAGCAGAGCCAATTGTGGAGCAGCTGATGAGGGAACCAACAAGGAAAAAAAAATACTGGATCTCATTCTCCTTCATCTGCCAGCTGCAACTGTCCATTACAGAATTAGTGGGACTGCCAACTGTTTCCATAGAACTATACAAAGTCCTGCATTCACTTTGAGGATACCCTCCATGTTCTGTGGCACTATCCGATCTTGAACAGATCTCGCAATTCAACATTAGACATCCATGAGACAATAGGTCATTAGCAGCAGCAAGATTGTACTTAACAACACCATCCGTGACCTCAGCCTGGCATATTCCCCACTCCACCATTACCCGGCGATCAAACTTAGTACAGTGAAGCGTGCAGGAGAACACAACAGAAGCAGGACCAGGCATTCCTAAAAATGAGATGTTAGCCTGGTCAAGCTAGATTACAGGACTACTTGCATGCCAAACAGCATAAACAGCCAGTGATAAATAGAGTTAAGAAACTCCACAACCAATGGTTTGGATCTAAGTGGTGAATTTGAAGGGTGGTGCACAATTAAACAACTGACTGGACATGGAGGCTCCACAAATATACCCATCCTCAGTAGCAGCACATCACATCAGTGCAAAAAACAAAGCTGAAGCAATCAACAATCTTTGGTCAGGAGTGCTGATTGGATAATCCTTTATGGCCTCCTCCTGAAATCACCAATGTTAAAGGCCAGTCTTCAACCAATTTCATCCATTCCATAGCTGAAGTCACTGTGTCAAATGCTCTGGGCTCTGACAATATTCCAGCAATAATGCTGAAGACTTGTATTCTAGAATGTTGCTGTGCACCTAGGCAAACCGTTCTTGTATAGCTACAATGCTGTGGTCTACCCACCAAGGTATAAAATTGCTGTATACACTTTAAGCAAGATCAATCCAACCTGCCAAATGTGGCTCCATTAGTCCACTCTGAATCATCAGTACACTCACTGAAGGGGTCATCAACAATGGGATCAAGTAGTACTTGTTTACTAATAATATGCTCATTGAGGCTCACTTTTTCCACCAGGGTCACTCTGCTCCTAAATTCATTAAAGCTTTGGATCAAATATGTACAAAAGAGCTCAACTCCAGAGGGGAGGTGAGTACAAATATCCTTGACATCAAGTGACCGAGAGTGGTATCAAGGAGAACCAGCAAAACTAGAATCATTGGGAATAGGAGGGGAGAGAATTCTGAGCCAATTGGAGTCATACCTAGCACGAAGGAAGATGGTTGTGGTTGTTGGAGGCCAGTCATCTCAGCTGCAGTAGTGTCTTGGTACCAACCATTTTTACCTGCTTCATAATTGCCCTTCCCTCTATTGTAAGGTTGGAAGTGGGAACGTTTGCTGATGTTCAGCACCATTGTTGTCTCCTCAGATACTGAGGCAGACCAGGTACAAATGAAATAAGACCTAGATGGTTTCAAAGCTTGGCTATTTGTGCCACACAAATGCCAGGCAATGACTATCTCCAATATGAAACAATCTAACTATTCTTGTTGACATTCAATGACACCACTGTTTTGGTATTCCCCACTGTAACATCCTGGGGGTTACTATTGACCAGAAACTGGCCATTGTAAATACCATGACTCTTATTTTTCTGATTGTGTGTACTAAAATGGTAAAATACTTTTTAAAACTGAATTGTTGAAGGATTACTGTAGGTTCCAAAAGCACGGATTGACATGTACTTGGAATGGCAAGAACTGATTTTGGGATAGTCAGCATGGCTTTTTGTGTGGTAAATCATGTCTTATGAACTTGATTGCGTTTTCTGAAGAAGTAATAAAAAGCACTGAAGGCAGAGCAGTAGGCATGATCTATATGCACTTCAGTAGGGTGTTTGACAAGGTTCCTCATGAGAGACTGGTTAGCAAGGTTAGATCTCATGGAATTCAAGGAGAACTAGCCATTTGGATACAGGACTGGCTCGAAGGTAGAAGGTGGTGGAGGGTTGCTTTTCAGACTGGAGGCCTGTGGCCAGAGGTGTGCCATAAGTATTGATGCTGGGTCCACTGCTTTCCATAACTTTTATAAATGATTTGGATGTGAACATAGGAGATATAGTTAGTAAGTTTGCAGGTGACACCAAAATTGGAAGTGCAGTGGACAGCAAAGAAGGTTATCTCGGAGTATGACAGGATCTTGATCAGCTGTGCCAATAGGCTGAGGAGTGGCAGATGGAGTTTAATTTAGATAAATGCGAGGTGCTGCATTTTGGAAGAGCAATCAGAGTAGGACTTGTCCACTTAATGGTAAGCTCCTGGGGAGTGTTGCTGAACCAAGAGACCATGGAGTGCAGGTTCATAGTTCCTTGAGAGTCACAGGTACATAGAATAGTGAAGAAGGCATTTGGTATGCTTTCTTTTATTGGTCAGAGCATGGAGTATCAGAGTTGGAAGGTCATGTTGCGGTTGTACAAAACATTGGTTAGGCTACTTTTGGAATATTGCACGCAAATCTGGTCTCCTTTCTATTGGAAAGATGTTGTGAAATTTGAAAAGATTCAGAAAAGATTTACAAAGATGTTGCCAGGATTTGAGCTATATGGAGAGGCTAAATAGGCTGGGGCTGTATTCTCTGGAGTGTCGGAGGCTGAGGGGTGACCTCATACAGGTTTATAAAATCATGAGGGGCATGGATAGGATAAATAGACAAAGTCTTTTCCCTGGGGTGTGCGATCCACAACTAGACGGCATAGGTTTAGGGTGAGAGGAGAAAGATATAAAAGGGACCTAAGGAGCAACATTTTCTCATGGGGTGGTGTATGTATAGGAATTAGCTGCCAGAGGAAGTGGAGGCTGGTACAATTAGAACATTTAAAAGGCAGCTGGGTGGGAATATCAATAGGCAAGGTTTAGAGAGACATGGGCCAAATGCAGGCAAATGGGACTAGATTAGGTTGGGATATCTGGTTGGCATGGAAGAGTTGGATCGAAGGGTCTGTTTTCATGCTGTACATCTGATTCTTAAGTAACCTAACACTCCATATAAGCACCGTTTATTCCAAATGTTTGTTCAAACATTAGTTGAAGTGTAGTTTTACAGATGAGCAGTACAAATGGAGATTCACCTTGTGATCAGTAACTGGTCTTTGAACTAGTATCCTCTTATCAACAACAATGACCTTCTGCCTGTCAACTA
The DNA here is from genome assembly GCF_047496795.1 of Chiloscyllium punctatum. NCBI lineage: Eukaryota > Metazoa > Chordata > Chondrichthyes > Orectolobiformes > Hemiscylliidae > Chiloscyllium > Chiloscyllium punctatum. The sequence goes on along the minus strand of NC_092782.1, from coordinate 40,326,569 downwards.
TATAACTGGTTCTAACAGCTTGGAGCTGAGAACAAGATTGTGAAAAGCCTTCAGATCTCCACTAGCTCAGGAGCTGTCTCTCCTTTTCTGCAGTATAAGCCACTTTTAAGCATGAAGCAAACCAATTTACTTCTCCTTCAGTTTCTGCAAGCTGTGACTTTTAATTAGTAAATTAATTAGTAATTATTGTTAAGTGCAGAAAATGCTGTCTGTCAACTTGGGTTTGAAAGTCAGGTAAATTGGAGGATCTGAAAAACTTTTAAAAACTTTTAACATTTATGATGAAATGATGAATTGATGAATAGTGGGACTTGATTTCCAGCATGTTATACCAATGAGTATAATAATAGAAGTACTGTGGCAGTGGAGCAGGTCAGAAGCAAGTAGTTGTGCAGTGGGTAACTTAACACCTGACTGTACAAAGGCGCTCCATTTACAGGACTGTCATCCTCCTTCTGTTTTTCACGACGAGGCAGAAGATTGAACTTCAGCCTGGAATGCATTGGAATAGTCCAATGTTGAGGTAGTAAAGGCATACATGAAGGTTTCTACAGTAGTTGAGCTGAGGCAGGATCAAAATCAAGCAGCATTATGGATCTGGTAGTAAGTGCTGTTAGCAATGACACAGATATGTGGGTTGGCATGTTGCCTTGGGATGAAAGATTGTGAACAGTCCAATTCAGCTTCAGAAGGTTACCAGATTTTAGGAAGGATCTGTCACTGGGAAATGTCATTTGCATGGACCAAAGCCAATCCATAGTCTAAAGGAACCTTTTATTCAGCAATAAATGTCAGACTAGTAATATGGCAAACTAGAAACTGAGGAAAAGTCAAGATCACTAGTTGTTCTCAGCGCAGATGAAAGGCTTTTGCCCAAAATGTCAATTTTCCTGCTCCTTGGATGCTGCCTGACCTACTGTGCTTTTCCAGCACCACAGTCTCTATTCTAATCTCTAGCATCTGCAGTTCTCACTTTTACCCTGTTCTCAGCACAGGTTTAACCCAATGTGTTTTGGATATCATAGGTGAAAGATAGAATCTAGTTATAAATATGGTCAGTAAGTAGAAGCCTTTGGATTTCAGAAGTGACTGTACAGGAAGAAAAGTCATTGTATCACTTGCACCGCCTAGATAGATGAGAATGAAACTAGCTAAGTGCTCCTGGATGAGGGGTTTTAGCCTTTTACCTCCTGTGTTTTCAATTTTTCACCACTTGTTTCTCTGAGATTTAAACTTGCTTCATCTGAAAAATATAAATTTGTGTTAACTATATAGCCATAGGTATTACTGGTAAACCAAAGTGGATAGTTTAGTTTTGATATATTTTCATGAATATTCAGGTTTTAATCTACTTTTTATGGTATTGCTGATCAGAAATTCCTAAAACTTTGAGTTTTGAAAATATTATACATAGTGGCTAGTGAATCCACAATAAAACATTTTTACCTTAATTTATTTTTAACTTGTTTCTTCATTCTGGTTAAAATATGTCTCATTTCCCGCACTAAATTGTTTTGTAGGTTAATGTGATAATTCACTCTTCTAAAACCTAGTGGACACGGACCATTTTTGTATTGTTTTCCATTGCTGCAGACATTTTTGGAAAATAAAATATGCATGTTCAAGATCATTATTTCATGAACTAAAATTAACATACATTATTATTCTGAATAACTGTATTGTGTTCAATTTGTAAACTGGGTCTTTGCCATCATAAGAGACGATAATGTTTGAAGAGAAGGTTCACATCCAGTGATTACCTGATATAAAGTACACCTCAAGATTTCATATTTTTAAACAAAAACATCCTTTTATATTATCTAAAAAATCAAAGCAAGAGTGACTAACACTGTATAACCACATGTGCTATGAATCCTTAGCTTACAAAATCTTTAAAATTAATTCTCTTTTTTTTCTGGAACCAATGCAGAGGCATGCCACAGCTCTCTACAATTCACATTGTTCTAGCTATCTCCTGATAAATGACATTTCTTCATATATGGATCCTTCCATTAACCTTAGCCTAAGTGATCCTCTGACTTGTTTTTTGAGAAACCTCATGGCTGAAACCTTCTCCAACTTCAGGCTCTCTATACAGAGGAACCGCGATTATCTGGCATTCGATTATCCAAGTTTTGGATTATCTGAACAAGATCACAAGGTCCTGATGCTTGGCTAAACTGTGTTATCTGGCATTTGATTATCTGGCATTTGATTATCTGGTAATTATTTGACTAATCCAAATAAAATACTCCCTGCCTGTGTAATTTGGATAATCGAGGTTCCTCTGTATTCTCCAATCTAACTGCATGTTTTTACCTGAGGATTAATGTAGATTTCTTCCTCAATCTCCAAGCTAGACAAACCTTTCAGTCTCTCTCCTTCTCAATATCGCTGGCTCAAATTTGAACTTGAGCTCACATCCATATTCTGCATGATGAATGATGAAGTTAGTATTTTCTCTGGTTATGCTGCAATTTTGCTTACTTGTTTTTCCTTTGATTCAGTGAGCTGCAGCCAGCTCAGTCTGGCCTTGAACTGGACTACTGACTGCTTGCTTCTGTGAGCAAAAATATACACAAATTACACCAAAGGCACCACCCCAACCTCCACTTGATGACAATGTGATATACTTGGGATTTTCCAAACAGAGGTAAACAAGCTATCCATTGGCTTCAAAAAACCTTTTGACCTGCATTGGCAATTTATATCTCTAATTTAATGTATAATGCTTTTTTCTCAGAATTTTAGTCTCACCAAAGAACGTTTTCTACAACTGTATTAGCTTCTTTTATCTGGGAACTGCATAAATATTTTAATATATTTTTAAAATGGAGACAGTGAGTGATACCCTTTTGTTTATTATACTCCTAATCATCTTTTATCACTTGGATGATTCCCTAACCTAAGATTTATAATCCTGAGATGAAAATTTATACCTTTTTTAAAACATGAGTTATGGATGTTCATAGCAAGGTAGATGTTTGATCCCAAATTAAGTGTAAGCAGTCATCAAAATACCTCCAATTCATTTTAAATTTAGCACAGGGATAGCCCACATAGATTGCTACATTGCCAGCTTTGTAATTAGATTGTTGCAGAACAGTCTAGTTTCAGCTTTTGCTTATTTTTTCCAATTCTTAGTCCTTTTTTTTGTGATGAATTAGTTGTATGCTAATCCGCATCCATGGTTTCATTTCTTGATTTTATAACATTCTGTCATGCATATCTTCATGAATAGTGTGAAATAGAAACTTTTAGAGGCAGAATAACAATGTGCATTATTTCAAATATTGCTTGTGGCTGGTAAGTTTTTAAAAATACATTTCTCCTTTCAATTGAAAGTCATGTGTGCCTGCATTTCAAATGTTCCAGGATGAAAGCACCATGTGTTTTTATAGTTTCCTATAGTACAGCATTTTCCTCTTCCTGCATCTGGGTTGTTTTCTGAATCCATAGGGTGAGTTGCTATTATTTGATTAGAATAATCAAATGTTATGAATGCATGGTAATTTAGCGTGACAAATAAGGTATTTTCTCGTAGCCCAAGGGAAATTAGTACAGCGATTTTTCTTTTTTTTTCTTTTTTCTTTTTCCACCAGCCCTTTTAGGTGCTCTGTGATTAGATACCAATTTCATCAAGACGTCATGCTGCTGATTGTAAGGAGGCGCATGTGAGCGGTTTGGGGTATTGTCTTTCCACCTGTTTCTAACCTGACTTAACTTTCTCTTATAAAATTGATGTTGTAACATATCTTCCCTTAATAATAAAGGGAAGCTTGAGGTCTGTGTTTGGGATTCAAAGTTAAAATATCAGAATCGCGCTTTGTATAGTCCAGGGAAGTTCATACTTTCGAATGAAGGAGAATGATTACATTCTTTTTTGTTATTTCAAGGGGACAATGAGAATTTCAGAAAGGTATACTTTGGTACAACATTAAACATGAATTTTTTAGAAAATCAACTTCAAAATTTATTTAAAGTATCGTATGATAATTTATAAGAAAAAGACATGACTATTAAAAGGCAGAGCTAGCCAATAGACCTTGTTTTGCCTTTTTGCTTTAACAAAGCTAGAGGCAGGTAGATTAGTTCACAGGTTGGTTATTGGTCAAAGCTAAGGAGTTGGTTTTAACCAACTTTGGTCATGCATTTGCCTTTAGTGGAGCACTGGCTGAGCTGGCCTTGGTGGAATTCGTGTGAAAGTTGGAGATGGTTTCGCTTTCAGCCAGGACTCCCCTCTCCTGACCCATTGATAAATAAGCGTTTAGGGAGGAGGAGGAAACAAAGGATGTGTGTGTTTTTGGCTAACTGCAGTGTCTTGCATTCACTTGTGCACACTCTCACAACTGCCCACGTAGTTTTCACAGCTTACTGAATAAAGAACGATACAGCACAGGAACAAGCCCTTCAGCCCTCCAAGCTTGCCCTGAAATACTTTCCCCTTGCATACTAAAACTGTCTTTATGTACAGGATCCATATCCCTCAATTCCCTGCTTACTTATTCATGTATTCATCCAGGTGCATCTTAAATGCTTTTATTGTGTTGCTTCCACCACTACCCCGGCAGTGTGTTTCTGCACTCCCCATCCTTTTGTGTGAAAAACATACCTCGCTTATCACATTTAAACTCTTTGCCCTTCCTCCCCCCCCCACTCCTAACACATTGAACCTGTATCCCTAATAATTGACCTTTCCACCCTGGGGAAAAAGCCTCTACTTTCCATTCTGTCCATGCCATTCACAATCTTTTAAACTTCTATCAGGTCACCACTCAACCTGCTGCATTCCAGTGAAAACAAGTCCAGTCTATCCCACCTTTTGTCATAGCTAAAATCACCAATACCAAGCAAATTCCTGGTAAACCTTTTTTGCATGCTCTCCAAAGTATCCACGTCCTTTTGGTAGTGTGGTGACCAGAACCAATATTCTAAGTGTGGCCTAACTAAAGTTTTTATAAAGCTGCTGCGTACCTTGCCTATCCTTGTACTCCGTGTCCCTTTCAATGATGGAGATGCCAGTGTTGGACTAAGGTGGACCTAGTTAAAAATCACATGACACAAGGTTATAGTCCAACAGGTTTATTTAGAAGTACAAGCTTTCGGAGCTCCTTTGTGAGGATGGCAAGCATGCTATAGGTCTTTTTTAAAAAAAACTACTTTATCTACTTGCACTGCCACCTTTGGTGATTTATGGACCTGCACACCCAGATCACTCTGCATATCAATACTAAGAGTTCTGCCATTCACTGTATAATTTCCATCTCTACCTTCCAAAATGCATCACCTCCCATTTTGTCCAGATTAAACTCCATCTGCCATTTTTCTGCCCATTCCTCCAACTGATCTATATCCTGCCGTATCCTCTGACAATCCTCCTTACTATACGCAACTCCACCTATCTTTGTATTGTCAGCAAACTTGCTAATTAGACCAGCCATGTTTTGCTCAATCATTTACGTAGACTGCTGAGAAGGAATTTCTCTGCAATTAGCAAAGTTTGCCATTGGATGAGCACTTGGATATTACACTCTACTGATCAAAATGGTGAAGCAGCAACTAACATTCATCATTTGAAGTAATGATTGAAAAGCAATGATGTAACTGCTTTAAAGATTGTAAACAAATGCTTTTGCAGTTATATAAGTGTGATCACCACCAGGTGGAGCAATGAGCACACATACACAGGAACACAGTATTACTAAACAACGTCACTAGTGTGGAGTGTCATATCGTTAAATGGATTGTGAGTCAAACATGAGTGTGTCATTACACTGTAATTTGTGCATACATTTTCCAGTAGTGTGACATTCCTCTCCTGTTAGAGCAATGAAGCTGATTTTAAAAACTCAAATTAATTTCATTATTTACTGACCCAACTTTATAAAAGCAAATTGGTGTGAAATGAAGGTGGGCCAGTCCATGCCTGTACTGTCACTGACATCAATGCACACGTAACATGGAAACTTACGCAACACTGGCAGATAAATACTGAAGCTTGTCACTGTGAGCTGATCTCTCTTTCTGACCATGTGCCATGGCCATTTGGTATTTGTGTAGTAATATATATAATATTTATATAATATCTTCTTGTACAAGATGTTCAGCTACATCTTTGTGGTGGGGATAGAAGAGAATTTTCTAGTTCTTATTAGATTGATCTCTTCTATCTGAAAGCAGTTAGTTCCTCACTTTTTCTTGGTACTAATTTGTAATCTTTCAGCATTTGTTTTACAAGTTATGTGAGTAAATTCTACTGATAAGTCTTGTGTATGATTGGTGTCATATACTGGTAATACATGTTCCTGGTCAGGAAAACTCCCTGCCACAAAAATAATGCTGAACTGTAATTGTAATTGTTCTGAACACATGGCATTCATTAAGCAACCTTTTGAACTTTTGGAACATTTGCCTATGGATCTCTGCCAAAATAAGATTTCAGGATATTTTAGAGGATGGAAAAGTAAAAAACACTTTCAGGTTATTGTGTTAATGAACTCTTCTCACAATGTGGTTTCAAATGTATTGTATTTCTACATGTGTGAATATTTTAAAGAATTTTTCATGAAGTAAATATTTCACTGTAACACTGCCTCTTGGATTTGCCTCGAAAAACAGTCTGCTGTTGAAGAATTAAATATTATATTACTACCTTCAGGCACAACTACATGTTCCTTTAGTGCCACGTGAAGGCTTTTTTCATTCCCTAATATTGTATGAGATCTTATCTTACAGCATTGTGTTTTAAATAGTAGTGGTGGCCGTAATTCTAGTATTTGCATTGAACCAGAAGCTGGATTTTGGAAAAGATGCTCTTTGAACTCAAATTGCAAATATTGTCATAAATTGAAATGTGTGCGACAGCAAAAAATGCATTTATTAAGCGCCTTTAACATAATGAAATTACCAAGGTGCTCTCCTAAACATTAACGAAAGTAGATTCAGTCAGTTCTGCTGTAACGTGGTACTTCCGTTCTCTTGCAATCCCATGTTTTAAAAAAATCGCATAATATTAGCGCCATTTAAACTAATGGGGCCAAAATCGCATTAAAGCAATATGTGCTTTAAAAGTTCGTGCTATTGAAACAGTGTCCCCAATTCGTCAATCCCATTATAGTGAATCCGCATTAACAAAATGTGCGTTATAGCAGAATGACCTGTACAGAGTTTCAAACCGATATCAGGACAGCAGTCTAAAACCTGATCGGACAGAGAGGGTTTTGAAGGTCTGCCTTAAAAGAGAAGTGGTGGAGTGTTTAGAGGGGGAATTTTGGAGGTGAGTATCTAGGAGCCTGAAGACATTGCTTGCAATGGTAGAATGATGAAACTTAGGTTCTCGTAAGAGGTCAGCATTAGAAGTGTGTAGATATCTTGGGAGAGTTATACTCCCTCCAAAAGTCCTTTTATTTCCAGAGAAACCAGAACATGTTCAACAATAGTGCAGTCCTATAAAGTAGAGAATTCCAAAGATTTCAGTGAAGAAATTTCTCCTCATTCCAGTACTAAATGATCACCCCTTGTACTGAAACTGTACATCCTTGTTCTATGTTCCCAGTCTGTGGAAACAGTGTCTCAGTGTCCCCTCTGCTAAGCCTTCAACATTGATTACAGATCCAATGAAGTCTCATATCATTAGATCAAATGTGGACATGGAAATCTGCTGATTGCCATATACTGTGACTCCCTCTAGTGATGAATCAGTGCTGCTCCATGTTGAACATCACTTGGAGGAAATATTGACTGTGGTATGTGTACAGAATGTAATCTGGGTGGAGGATTTCAATTTCTGTCACCAAGAGTGCCTCAGCAGCAACACCAGCAACTAAGCTGGTCAGGTCCTAAAGGACTGTGGCAGGTGTTGATAGAAACAACAAGAGGGACAAACATAATTGACCTCATCCTCCCCAGTCTGTCTGCTACAGATGCGTCTGCCCATAACAGTATTAGTAAAACTGACCACAAGTCGTGGAGATAAAGTCCCATCTTCATGTATGAAATTCCCTCCATTTTGTTGTGTAGCACCATCGCTGTGCTAAATAGGATAGTATTACCAGATTGAGCAACTTGAGGTTGGGCATTCAGGAGGTGCTGAGAGCCATCAAAAGCTGCAGAATTATATTCCATCACGATCTGTAGATTCATGGCCTGACGTAGCCCTTACTCCACCATTACCAACAAGCCAGGATTTCAGCCCTGGTTCAAAGAAGCATACAGGAGGACATGTCACCAGCAGCACCAAGACATCTAACAATGAGGTGTCAATTTGGTGAAGCTGCAAAATAGGACCACTTATGCGTTAAGCAGCAAGTGAGAGGGTTCACTGATACCACAGCTGACAGATCAAATCTAATTTCTGCAGTCCTACCATATCCAGTGGATAATTAAACAATTTATCGTTTGTGTACATGATTTGGATGTGGATACAGGAGGAATGGTTATAAGTTTGCAGCTGATAGCAATATAGATGGTATAGTGGACGGTGAAAAGGTTATCTCGTGTACAATGGGACCTTGATCAGTGGGCCAAGGAGTGGCAGATGGAGTTTAATTTAGATAAATGTGAGGTACTGCATTTTGGAAAGATCACTCAGGGTAGGACTTGTACACTGAATGATAAGGTCCTGGGGAGTGCTGCTGAACAAAGAGACCTTGGAGTGCAGGTAGATAGGATAGGATAGTGAAGAAAGCGTCTGGTATGCTTTCCTTAATCAGTCAGAGCATTGAATACCAGTTGGGAAGTCATGTCCTGTACAGCTGCAACATTGGTTAGGTCACATTTGGAATACTGCATGTAATTCTGGTTTCCCTGCTATCAGAAGGGTGTTGTGAAACTTAAGGGTTCAGAAAAGATTTACAAGGATATTTCCAGGGTTGGAGGGTTTGAGTGATAGAGCGAGGCTGAGTAGGCTGGGACTGTTTTCCCTAGAGCATCGGAAGCTGAGGGGTGACCTTTTATAGAGGTTTATAAAATCATGAGGGGCATAGGCTGAATAGCCAAGGTCTTTTCCCCAGAGCAGGAGAGTCCAAAACCAAAAGGCATAGTTTAGGGTGAGAGGGGAAATATTTAAAAGGGACTTAAGGGGCAACTTTTTCATGCACAGAATGGTGCATATATCCAATGAGCTGCCACAGGAAGTGGTGAAGGCTGTTAAAATTACAACATTTTAAAAGGCATCTGAATGGGTATATAAACATGAGGGGTTTAGAGGGATAAGGCCAAATACTGGCAAATGGAACTAGATTAATTTAGGATATCTGGTCAGCATGGACATGTTGGAGCATAGGGTCTGTTTCCATGCTGTATAGCTTTTGATTCTGACTCTGACTAGCAGAGGTATGTGACTTTGGTTTATCCCTTAATGAGATGCTTAGACAGTTGGTATGTGGATTAATGATATCACCATTCAAATGCACCTAGCTGAAGCCCAGCTGGACTTAAAACAGGCACTGCAACTGGTTATCTTTAGAAAATGTGGCAAGTGGAGCTTGTAAGTTACAGGGTATTCCAATGGGTGTGGACACACTCTCACCAGGCCGACTGAGCTTGGGGAGCATTGCATAGCCTCACTCAGGATATATTCTGAACAGTAGGACTCTAGGTCGGCCCACAGCAAAACTTCAAAACAAAGCCAAGTCTCAGTCACAAGGTTAGTTTTCTTCAGGATGCGGGCCAGCAGCCCTTTGCTGCTGCTGATGTACAGAATTGAGACAGCAAAAAAGTCCTATTAAAATTTAAATTGTGTAAGATAACTCATAGGCCAGTATCCAGGAGAGTGTGTATACCCTGGAAAATCTGGTTTGAAACCATTAAATTGCTTAACAACAACCCAATCAAACTAAACGTCTGATTTATCAGTCAACCAGTTCTATTGGGGGTTGATACTGATTCGGCCATGTCAATGATTGCAGACCCAGTTTTTAACAAAATTTCATTCTGGACTGCAACCCTTTAAGTTTGTGCAAGATCTCAGCCAGGCTGCGAACCTATACTGGGGAGCCTTTACAGATTATGGGTACAACTCCAAGATGTAGCTGGTTCAATTATCAGTGATTGTAGTAATAGGCTCGGGCCCAAGCTTGATGGGGCAAAATTGGTTGAGAACAATTTTACCTAGATTCGCTCAATATTTTTCAAATAGAAAATAGCTGCCTGAGTAAGTCCTAATGAAATACCCAGGGCAATCTGAAGACCAGGTGTGCGACATTCAAGTCAGACCACCCAAACCTATACAGAAAATCCAGATATGACCTCTGCAAAGCTATCAGAAATGCCAAATAGTAGGACCAGACCAAGTTAGAGGCCCAAACCAACCATATCGACACCACCTGTGGCAAGACCTAAACAACACAACAGGATACAAAATTAAGCAGAACAAGATATGTGCCTAATGTTTTCTGTGCTCGATTTGAGCAGAATGCCAGTGGCTTGGTGTGCCCTGCCCTAACAGCCCTGGACGCCCCTGTTTCCTTCACTGCTGCAGACATCAGATTGGTCTTCCTGAGAGTCAAACCCAGGAAAGTGATGGGTCCAGTCAGAGTTCCCAGCCTGCACTTTGATCCTGTGCAGACCAGCTGGCAGAGGTATTGACTGATATATATTCAACCTGTCCCTCCTTCAAGCCACAAGTCCCTCCTTGCTTCAATAAGGCCACCATTATCATGGTGCCAAAGAAAGTACATGCAACATGCCTTAATTACTACTGCTCAGTGGCTCTGACCTCCATGATCACAAAGTGCTCCAAGATGCTGGTCATGGCCCACATCAATTTGAGCCTCCCTGCCTGTCTCCATCACCTGCAATTTGCCTACTGGCAAAATAAGCCAACAGTGGACACCATTTCCCTAGTTAAACCAGCAGAGTTCGGACCTGAACAAGACAAACAGTACAGACTACAGATTCAAATACACCAGCAACGGTTCTCCAAGATCCTCCGCTCCACGCTCGCAGCAATGCGCCGGCATCTAACCTCTCTACAGTCAGCCCTGCCTCAGCTGAGGGCCACACTCTCTCAGAATTGCAAAGGACCCACTCTGTACTACATCCTCAGGAAAATTCATACTGTCAACAAACAGTATTTCAATTCCATCTCAAACATCAAGAACTATAAGTACAACAAACTTTTATCCACCCTCCTCAAACATTCCAGAAGATTCCCCTGACCTCGGAAACTATTCAGACGCCATTAGCCATGCGGCTGATGCAGCTGCCACCCCCACGCTGATTGAGGATGTCACTTCCGCCCCCATCATGGCCACTCCCACAACCACTTCCGCCCTTCACAATTCCTCATGCATCACACGTGACATCACTTCCGCCCCTCACATCATCGCTGATGCCACATGCTCAGTGACTTCTGCCACACCGACTGCTGTGGTCACCACCACTTCCGCCCCCACCAGGGCCACTCACCTGCATTCTGCTGACACGTCCCCCACAGACCCCACTGTCACTATCCCCAACCCCCCAGAACCCCGAGGGGAACACTACCCCTGCTCATGACTCCACCCCCATTCCCGCCACGACCACACCCACTCCAGTTACAGGTTCCGCCCCCACTCCCAGCTCCACACCCTCACAGATCCCAGCTCCCAGCCCTGCCGAGTTTTCACCATCCCTCCAGACCTCCCCCTCACCGAGGACGAACGATCAGTCCTCAGCAAAGGACTCACCTTCATCCCCCTCCATCCACGCATCAATGAATTTAATAAATGCCGTGACGTTGAACAATTCTTCCGTCGCATCCGCGCTTACTTTCACAATCAGGATTCCCGCCCACCTTCTGAGGACCCCTTTGCCCACCTCCAACACACTGCATCCACCTGGACACCCCGCGCTGGCCTATTACCTGCCCTCGACCTCTTCATTTCCAACTGCCGCCGGGACGTTAACCACCTCAACCTGTTTTCCGCCCCCCCCCCCCCCCCCCCCCCCCCCCCCCCCACTCCAACCTCTCTCCCTCACAACGTGCAGCCCTCCAATCCCTCTGCTCCAATCCCAACCTCACCATCAAGCCAGCGGATAAAGGGTGCACAGTGGTAGTCTGGCGCACTGACCTCTACACCGCTGAAGCCAAACGCCAACTCGAGGACACCTCTTCCTACTGCCCCCTCGACCATGACCCCACCCCCTATCACCAAACCATCATCTCCCAGACCATACAGAACCTCATCACCTCAGGAGATCTCCCACCCACAGCTTCCAACCTCATAGTCCAGGAACCCCGCACTGCCCGGTTCTACCTCCTTCCCAAGATCCACAAGCCTGGCCGACCCATTGTCTCAGCATGCTCCTGCCCCGCTGAACCCATCTCTACCTACCTTGACACTGTCCTATCCCCCCTAGTCCAGGAACTCCCCACATATGTTCGAGACACCACCCACACCTTCCACCTCCTCCAAGACTTCTATTTCCTTGGCCCCCAACGCCTCATCTTCACCATGGATATCCAATCGCTCTACACCTCCATCCGCCATGACCAGGGCCTCCAAGCCCTCCATTCTTTCCTCTCCAGACGTCCCCAACAGTACCCTTCCACCGACCCACTCATTCGTTTGGCCGAACTGGTCCTCACCCTGAACAATTTCTCCTTCGAATCTTCCCACTTCCTCCAGACCAAAGGGGTAGCCATGGGCACACGTATGGGCCCCAGCTATGCCTGTCTCTTTGGCTACGTAGAACAGTTGATCTTCTGTAATTCCTGCACCACTCCCCACCTCTTCCTCCGCTACATTGATGACTGCATTGGCGCCACCTTGTGTTCCCGCAAGGAGGTTGAGCAATTCATCAACTTGACCAACACATTCCACCCTGACCTTAAATTTACCTGGACCATCTCAGGCACCTCCCTCCCCTTCCTGGACCTCTCCATCTCCATTAATGACGACCGATTTGACACTGATATTTTTTTACAAACCCACCGACTCCCACAGCTACCTGGATTACACCTCTTCCCACCCTACCTCTTGCAAAAATGCCATCCCGTATTCCCAATTCCTCCGCCTCCGCCGTATCTGTTCCCAGAGGATCAGTTCCACCACAGAACACACCAGAAGGCCTCCTACTTTAGAGACCGCAATTTCCCTTCCCTCCACCGTAACAAGGACAGAATGCCCCTGGTGCTCACCTTCCACCCTACCAACCTTCGCATAAACTAAATCATCTGCTGACATTTCCGCCACCTCCAAAAAGACCCCACTGCCAGGGATATATTTCCCTCCCCACCCCTTTCTGCCTTCCGCAAAGACCGTTCCCTCCGCGACTACCTGGTCAGGTCCACGCCCCCCTACAACCCACCCTCCAATCCTGGCACCTTCCCCTGCCACTGCAGGAACTGTAAAATCTGCGCCTACACCTCCTCCCTCACCTCTATCCAAGGCCCCAAAGGAGTCTTCCACATCCATCAAAGTTTTACCTGCACATCCACCAATATCATTTATTGTATCCGTTGCTCCCGATGCGGTCTCCTCTACATTGGGGAGACTGGGCGCCTCCTAGCAGAGCGCTTTAGGGAACATCTCCGGGATACCCGCACCAATCAACCACACCGCCCTCTGGCCCAACATTTCACCTCCCCCTCCCACTCTGCCGAGGACATGGAGGTCCTGGGCCTCCTTTACCGCCGCTCCCTCACCACTAGACGCCTGGAGGAAGAACGCCTCATCTTCCGCCTTGGAACACTTCAACCCCAGGGCATCAATGTGGACTTCAACAGTTTCTTTATTTCCCCTTCCCCCACCTCACCCTAGTTCCAAACTTCCAGCTCAGCACTGTCCCCATGACTTGTCCGGACTTGTCCTACCTGCTTATCTCCTTTTCCACCTATCCACTCCACCCTCTCCTCCTTGACCTATCACCTTCATCCCCTCTCCCACTCACCCGTTGTACTCTATGCTACTTTCTCCCCACCCCCACCCTCCTCTAGCTTATCTCTCCACGCTTCAGGCTCTTTGCCTTTGTTCCTGATGAAGGGCTTTTGCCCAAAACGTTGATTTCGCTGTCCTTGGATGCTGCCTGAACTGCTGTGCTCTTCCAGCACCACTAATCCAGAATCTGGTTTCCAGCATCTGCAGTCATTGTTTTTACCATTTCCCTAGTCCTGCACTCATCCCTAGAACATCTGGATAACAAGGACACCTATATCAGATTATTACTCATTGACTAAACCTCTGTCTTCAACACCATAATCCATTCCAGACTAATCTCAAAACTCTGAGATCTAGGTCTCCGCTCTGCCCTCTTGAACTGGATCTTCAGTTTTCTGACCAACAGACCGCAATCAGTGAAGATAGATAATAGCATCTCCTCCACAATAATCCTCAACACTGGTGCCCCACAAGGATGCATTCTCAGCCTCTTCGTATTCTTCCTGTACGCCCAAATTCCATCTACAAGTTTACTGATGACACCACTGTGATAGGATGGATATCAAACAAAGATGAGTCAGAATACAGGAAGGAGATAGAGGGCTTGGTGTTGTGGTGCACTGATTAACAACCTGTATCTGTGTTGGCAAAACAAAAGAACTGATCATCTCCTTCAGGAAGAAAGGAGGAGAACACACCCCTACCTACATCAATGAAGATAGGTGGAGAGGGTCGAGAGCATCAAGTTCCTAGGAGTGATGGTAACTGACAAATGTCCTGGACCTCCCAAATAGATGCAACAGAGAAGAAAGCACAACAATCCTCCTCTTCCTCAGGCAGCTTGGGAAATTCAGCACGTTCATAAGGACTCTCACTAGGTTTTAGATGCACCACTGAAAGCATTCTGTCCAGGTGCATTACTGCCTGCTATGTCAACTGCTCTGCCCAGGACCATAAGAAATTACAGATCACTTTTTGAAGTCAACCTTGCATCCATGGACACCATTTATGCTTCTCGTTGCCACAAATAGGCTGCTAACATCATCAAAGATCCCTCCCACCCAGGTAATGCTCTCCTTCAACTCTTCCATCAGGCAGAAGATACAGAAGTTTGAACACGCACCAACAGGTTCAAGAACAGCTTCTTCCTTGCCACTATTAGACTGCTGAATTGACCTCTCTAACTTCAAATAATGTTGATCTTGCTAATGGTGATCATGTTTTCTGTACCTCCTGTGCGGACATAACCTTGTGTTCCTTGTTCTATCTAAGCACGCTGTGATCTGTATGACCTTGTTTACTATGATTTGGCTGTACTGCTTGCAAAACAAAGCTTTTCACTGTACTTAGGTATATGAGACTGCAATAAATTAAATCAAATCGGAGGTCTTCCAGGAAGGTCTAGGGACTATCAGAGGAGCCAAGGCCCTCTTGCATGTTGATCAGGAAGAAATTCCACGATTCTCCTAGATTCACCCTGTGACATTTGCCCTACAAGGAGAGGTGGAAATCAGGCTGGAAAGCTAAGGAATCAAGCCAGTCCAATTTGCGGAATAGGCAACACCAATCATACCATTCTGAAGCTCAACAGATTGGTTCACCTTTTGTGGGCATTCAAAACAAGGGTAAACTATGTTTCACAGCTGGATAAGTACCCAGTTCCTCGGATGGAAGATGTATATGCAAAGCTGGGAGGGGGGACTGTTCTTCACGAAGCTGGCATGAACCACGGTTACTTGGAATTGCATTTAGTCAAAGATTCCCAGAAGTATGCTGCAATTAAATACCCACTGGGTTTGTACCAGAATATAAGATTACTGTTTGGAGAATCATCAGCATATTCAATATTTCAGCAGATGATGGGGAAAAAATTGCAAAGTTTACCTTGGGTTGCCATTTATTTAGATGACGTGCTAATAACGGGGAAGATAATAAAGAACACTTTGAGAACTTCGACATAGTCCTTGGACATTTTTCCGAGATGGGCATATGCCTAAATAATAGAAAAATGTGTGTTCCAGTTCCCCTCTCAAATGATTTATGTGGAATAGAGTTGACAAGGTTGAGTTATACCTGACGGAAGACAAAATGAGGGTGACCAAAGGTGCCCTGGCTCCCAGGTCTGTCCAGGAGCTTGGGTCTTTCCTTGGGTCAGTAAATTATTATGCAAACTTCATACATAATCTGACCCCTATCCTGGTACTTTTTGCACCAACTCCTAAAAAGGGTCAGCCTTGGAAATGATCACAAAGTAAAGCCAAAGTTTTCAGTGAAGTGAAGAAACAGCTATCGTCCTGTAAGGTGTTAGTACACTATGATCCCTAGTGAGATCTGGTATTGACATGCGATGGTTTGCCATATGGCATCAGGGTAGTATTAGCTCATAGGTGGCCCAATGGAGAGGAAAGCCCAGTAGTGTATGCGTCCAGGACATTGACTATTGCAGAGCATAAATATGCTCCAATAGAGAAAGAAGGTTTGACGGATGTATTTGGAGTCAGAAAGTTCCACCAATATCTTCACTGACTTAATTTTATCATAATAATTGACCACAAGCCCCTACTAGGTCATCTTTAAAGAGGACAAGTCAGTACTGCCCATAGCTTTAAGCTGAATCCAGCAGTGAATTCTAACACCAAGTGCATACAATTACAAGTTGGAACACCATCTGGGAAGCTGAGTAGCAAATGCCAATGCATTGAGCTGCCTCCCATTAGCAAATACACACCCGGTGGTACTGCCAAAGGGAGGATCTATAAAACGATTTTGGATTTTCTGGATACCCTTCCAGTCACAGCTGACAATATCTGGAGGCAGTAATTGTAATTATCAGGAATTGTCTTAATTGTGTATGTTTCATTTTAAAACTCAAGCAACTTAATATTATTTTTCTATGTTGCAAAATTGCTAATTATTTTCCACTATTTGTATTCTGTATATTATTATCTCCTGGTATTCCCACTTGCTGGCAGAGTTTTCAGATGCTTTGGCCCTACCTTGAGGTCAAAAAGCTTGAAATTTGAAGTTAAGAGCATGGGAAGGCAGTTTAATTTTCCTATGGATATGAACTTTGAAGCACAATATTCACACTTACTGAATCTACATCAATAAGAGCAAATTTAAATCAAGGAACCAAATATCTGCATATGAAAAATTTGACTAGCTCATTATTCTAAATGATAGAAGTTTTTTGTGAATGGACTGCTTTAAGAATACTCTACCTACCTTTTTAAAACTTTGCATTATTCACCCACAAAGTGGATGGATGGGTAGACGGAAGTAAATATTTTAAGTTGGCCCCTTGATTTTGATTGGAGTAAAAATGAACAATCAATATTTAAATGTCATCACCTGAATTTAATGCTGGAACCCTAATGACTAAAGTGACTTTGACAAATACTGACCTCAAATGGCAACTATAATTATCTGATTGGGTTGAACCAAGCTGATAGAGTCATAGAGTTACACAGCACGGAAACAGATCCTTTGATACAACTCATCTAAACCAACCAGATATTGTAAACCAATCTTGTACCAGTTGCCAGCATTTGATTTGTATCCCTTTTAAGCCCTTCCCATTCATGTACTCATCTAGATGCTTTTTAAAAAAACATGTTACAGTTGTATCAGCCTCCACCACTTCCTCTGGCAGCTTGTTCCATACACGCACTACCCTCTGTTTTTAAAAAAAAATTGGCCCCTCAGGTCCATTTTCGATCTTTCCCTGGTCACCTTAAAACTATGCCCTCTTAATTTTGGACTCCCCTACCCTGGGAGAAAAATCTTGGCTATTCACATTTTCCATGCTGCTTATAAACCTCTACAGGGTCACTCCTGAGTCTCTGAAGTGCCAGGGACAAAAAGCCCTGCCCTATGTCATAGTGTTAAAGGTTTAGATGGAGAGGAATTTCTTAAGTGTGTACCAGACAATTTTCTGAGTCAGTATGTGGATGTACCTACTAGAGAAGGTGCAAAACTTGACCTACTCTTGGGAAATGAGGCGGGGCAGGTGACTGAGGTGTCAGTGGGGAAGCACTTTGGGGCCTGTGGCCATAATTCTATTCGTTTTAAAATAGTGATGGAAAAGGATAGACCAGATCTAAAAGTTGAAGTTCTAAATTGGAGAAAGGCCAATTTTTACGGTATTAGGCAAGAACTTTCAAAAGCTGATTGGAGGCAGATGTTCGCAGGTAAAGGAACGGCTGGAAAATGGGAAGCCTTCAGAAATGAGATAACAAGAATCCAGAGAAAGTATATTCCTGTCAGGGTGAAAGGGAAGGCTGGTAACTACAGGGAATGCTGGATGACCAAAGAAATTGAGGGTTTAGTTAAGAAAAAGAAGGAAGCATATATCAGGTACAGACAGATGGATCGAGTGAATCCTTAGAGTATAAAGGAAGTAGGAGTATACTTAAGATGGCAAAATGGGGACATGAGATAGCTTTGGCAAATAGAATTAAGGAGAATCCAAAGGGGTTTTACAGATATATTAAGGACAAAAGGGTAACGAGGGAGAGAATAGGGCCCCTAAAAGATCAGCAAGGTGGCCTTTGTGTGGAGCCACAGAAAATGGGGAGATACTAAATGAATATTTTGCATCAGTATTTACTGTGGAAAAGAATATGGAAGATATAGACTGTAGGGAATAGATGGTGATATCTTGCAAAATGTCCAGATTACAGAGGAGGAAGGGCTGGATGTCTTGAAATGGGTTAAAGGTGGATAAATCCCCTGGACCAGATCAGGTGTAACCTAGAACTCTGTGGAAAGCTAGAGAAGTGATTGCTGGGCCTCTTGCTGAGGTATTTGTATCATCGATAGTCACAGGTGAGGTGCCGGAAGACTGGAGGTTGGCTAACGTGGTGCCACTGTTTAAGAAGAGTGGTAAGGACAAGCCAGGGAGCTATAGACCAGTGAGCCTGACCTCGGTGGTGGGCAAGTTGTTGGAGGGAATCCTGAGGGACAGGATGTAAATGTATTTGGAAAGGCGAGGACTAATTCGGGATAGTCACCATGGCTTTGTGCATGGGAAATCATGTCTTACTAACTTGAGTTTTTTGAAGAAGTAACAAAGAAGATTGATGAGGGCAGAGGGGTAGATGTGATCTATATGGATTTCAGTAAGGCGTTCGACAAGGTTCCCCATGGGAGACTGATTAGCAAGGTTAGATCTCATGGAATACAGGGAGAACTAGCCATTTGGATACAGAACTGGCTCAAAAGTAGAAGATGGTGGTGGTGGAGGGTTGTTTTTCAGACTGGACGCCTGTGACCAGTGGAGTGCCACAAGGGTCGGTGCTGGGTCCTCTACTTTTTGTCATTTACATAAATGATTTGGATGCGAGCATAAGGAGGTATAGTTAGTAAGTTTGCAGATGACACCAAAATTGGAGGTGCAGTGGACAGCGAAGAGGGTTACCTCAGATTACAACAGGATCTGGACCAGATGGGCCAATGGGCTGAGAAGTGGCAGATGGAGTTTAATTCAGATAAATGCGAGGTGCTGCATTTTGGGAAAGCAAATCTCAGCAGGACTTACACACTTAATGGTAAGGTCCTAGGGAGTGTTGCTGAACAAAGAGACCTTGGAGTGCAGGTTTGTAGCTCCTTGAAAGTGGAGTCACAGGTAGATAGGATAGTGAAGAAGGCGTTTGGTATGCTTTCCTTTATTGGTCAGAGTATTGAGTACAGGAGTTGAGAGGTAATGTTACGGCTGTACAGGACATTGGTTAGGCCACTGCTGGAATATGGTGTGCAATTCTGGTCACCTTCCTATCGGAAAGATGTTGTGAAACTTGAAAGGATTCAGAAAAGATTTACAAGGATGTTGCCAGGGTTGGAGGATCTGAGCTACAGGGAGAGGCTGAACAGGCTGAGGATGTTTTCCCTGGAGTGTCGGAGGCTGAGGGTGACCTTAGAGGTTTACAAAATTATGAGGGGCATGGATAGGATAAATAGGCAAAGTATTTTCCCTGGGGTCGGGGAGTCCAGAACTAGAGGGCATAGGTTTAGGGTGAGAGGGGAAAGATTTAGATTAGATTCCTACAGTGTGGAAAAGAGACCTAAAGGGGCAATGTTTTCACACAGAGGGTGGTACGTATATGGAATGAGCTGCCAGAGGATGTGGTGGAGGCTGGTACACTAGCAACATTTAAGAGGCATTTGGATGGATAAATGAATAGAAAGGGTTTGGAGGGATATGGGCCGTGCGCTGGCAGGTGGGACTAGATTGGGTTGGGATATCTGGTCGGCATGGACGGGTTGGACCGAAGGGTCTGTTTCCATGCTGTACATCTCTATGACTCTGTTCAGCCTCTCCCTGTAGCTCTGACCTTTCAATCCCTTATGGAACCATAAGTAAACAAAATAAGTATTGGTCAAAATTGACTTTGTTACAGAAGGCACCTTTTGTATGAAAGGGATGAAAGTTGTCTGCAGATTCTTCAGCTTATAAGAGCAATAATTCCATAAAGCTGAATCCACAAACTAACTATTTCAGGCAACCGTTTTTGAGCAGCAATACTTAGGGAGAAAAATAAATCAGAACTGATAAGAAAAAGCTGGAAGATTCTCTTTGCCTGTCTCTCTCAACCTTGAAGTCAGTGCTTGGTGAAAAAGCAATTTGAGACAACCATTAATTGAGAACTCGATCAACAAAATTTAGCCGTGGGTGCAGAATGAATCAATAATTGAACAACTAACTCCGGTTTAAAATTCAACTCCTCAAAGACTCTTAAGTACTTTGAACTGCATTTGCTTTACCTTCCAGTTTGCATTATGCTGTCCCTTCCTCCCTTAGTAAACTTATTAACTATGTTTATGTATGTGTTAGTTGTGTTTTATAAGAAGTACATTTTATTTTTTTATTTTTCTTCCACTTAGAAAGCCATAGGATTCCTTTTATTTTGATATAGTTGATTGTATTTTAATTTAATTGTGTTAGCTATGTGCTAAAGTATTTGTGGTGACCACCTGAGAGGATGTTAAAAAATGGAAGCTAATTTCCCCCGCGACTGGTTGTAATACCCTGATGAAGAAATATCAGGACCCATGATAAATGTAGGTATTAGCCCATATCAACTAGCCACGAAAAGACATGACCCACTCTCACTAGTATCATTACATACAAATGAGGAAGGACGCTCCTTCGACTGGAACACCACATCCATCCTAGGACAAGCCAAACAGTGACACACACGAGAATTCCTAGAAGCATGGCATTCCAACCCGACGTCTATCATTTGCCATCCTCTGAGGAAAAAGAACAGGAAATGACATCATCACAGGAAATGACACCACGAACCCAAGGAAACCTAAACACAAAAATGAAAGTGAGTCATAACACCAGTGCTTCACCAGAGGCTCACTGATACTAGTATGGTGATGAAATCTGAAAGCGAACCCTCCAGCTCAGCGAGGAAACTTATATCCAGAACCTCAGCCTGAGCTACAAATCTTCTCAAAACTTGCTAAATTTAGGTACTGTTCTAACTATTTTTAATCAACCTGTTCAAGCATACCTCCAGGCCAGTTGGATCTTGAATTGAGACAGTATGGCCCAGAGATAGGGACATAACTGCATCCTGTACCACTTTAAACTTGTATCACATAGTCTAATCTCCATAAATTAACATGTTATTACCAGCTGCCTCCTGAAAATGTGAAATTTCCTCATTGTTGCACATGATGAAGCTGATGGTCATTAAACTTGATTGGAATAAAAAGAACAGGTCACAATAAAAAATAGCCCTATATAGTGATCAGAAATTTTTTTATTATTGTCTCTTAATTATCAGGGTCTTCGTGTGAAGCAAGCTTATTGTTGTGATTTCTAGGAGGTAGCTTCAGTTGCCAAATGTTTACTGCTAATGTTTTTTCGATTAAAATTTTGTTTCTGCTTTTTACTTGCAGCGAGTGGCCACACTGTAGTTAGTAACTTAAAGAAAAACCTTTTATGAATAATAAATAGCTTGAATATAATACCTGAAATAACTACACATAGGTTGGTATCCTGTTACCAAGTCATCCTTTATTTACATGTGCACAGCTGATGGGCTGTAATCAGGGTGCCCAAAGCCTAGACTGAGGAGACCTGTTTGTATCTGTCATCCAGAGCTCACTGATTGCGGTTGTTAACCTGGGCCAATCAAGGATCTCATAGTCAGAGATCCACTTACTCCTGATTCCAATCATTGCAATACCTTAATTATGTTTACTGCTTTCATGATACAAGTTTAAAGTTTTGCATGTAGTCTTTTTTTTAGTCTTGTGTTGGCAGCCATCTATGGTAATGTTGGGAACAGTTCATTTTCTATTGTTGTGGAGGATTCCTTTTAAATGCAGAAATGGCTGTTGACTAGTTATAGAGTTATTTCAGTGATGTCTCAACATTGCAGCTAATTGTGAATATTCTATATGTTTGGAAAAATGTCTACGGTCAACAATACTTAATACATTCATAATGAGTGGAATACTTTAAGTAGTATATTGTGATGTTTTAATATTAATTGGGACCTTGCCCTTTAAGTTTGTATACAAGATGTAGGCATTGCTGTCTTGGTCAACATTTATTATCCTCAATAGGGTGATACTGGGCTGTTTTCTTGAACTGTTGCAGTCTATGGACAGCATGAACTGTGCTCTTATTATGGGAGCTCTAGGAGTTTGACACAGTAACAGCAAAGGAAGAGCAATATAGTTCCAAATCCGGATGGTGTGTGGCTTGAGAAGGACTTGTAGCGAAAAATGGAAAAATCTGATTTTAGAAAGTTAATTTAAGTGTCATGTGCTGAAAACAAAAGCTGTTGATTGTTGATTTTTGCATGTTAATCTTGGTAAATTTGTGCACTTACTTCCGTAGTACCTCAGTTCTTAATTTCATAACGTTTCAACTTAATCCTTTTGGTGTTTTGTTTTGTTTCTTTTTGAATATTGCTTTTGAGATTTTGTTTTTATGTTTTGGCAGCTAACTTCAATTCTCTCGAGAGGATTTTCAAAATAAGTAGCCAGGCATCTCTTTGATACATGAGAAGATGGGTTGGAGTAATAAAGGGGCTCATTTCCATGCAGTCAATATTAAATTGAATATAGAGGGAATAATACATTTCATTATAGTACCTGTAATTTAGAAATGAAGCATAATAAACATTATAATCCAAATCACTTAACCTATTTGACGTTTTTGCTTCTGAATTATCCAAATCATTTTGTGGGGTTTAACAATGGCATCAAACAATAGCTGAATGTAGCTGGCTGAGTTTGTCGTATATTTATCAGTGTAAATATTGCCTTATTTTTGCCACCTTCAAAACATAATCATATAGTTCTGACTGCTAATATTCGTGCAGTGTTGAGGAAAATACATTAAGAGCTGTACCTCTAAAATAGGCAAGAGGAATAAAAATAGGCCATTTGGCTCCTCAAGATTGTCCATTTATTCATGGCTGATTATGCTCCTGATTCTATTGTCCTGCCTGTCCACAAAAATGCTTGAATGTCAATCCCAATTCTATCTAATAGTCTAGAATATATTGTATGACCCAGCCTTCACTGTTCTCTAAGAGAATTTCAAAGATAAACCGTTCAGAGAAGAAACTCCTTCCTCTGTCTTAAATGAGAGACTTGTCATTTTGAAACTCTGCCAGTTAGATCTAGAATCCCCCAAGAGAGGAATACCCTTTCAGTATTTACCCTGCCAAGCCACCTCAGAATCTTTTATGTTTCAAAAAGATCTTTCAATCTTCTAAATTCTAAAAGATATATGCCTAACCTGCTAAACATTTCACTTTAGCCTGATGAGATCTTAACTCGTGTTTCAGTTATTCAGGTGGATACTTATTACTTATTTAAAATCATACCAGAGCGCTCTTGACATTATGCATTGGGGAATTCATCTCTTTATCTGACCAGTATTCTTCCTAAACCAACAAAAACAAATTACAGTGATCATTAATTAAATTGATATTTGTAGTATCCTAATTTATTGGATTTGCAGCACACAATTGGGGGTACATTTGTTGACAATATTGGCAAATGCAACCATTAACTGTCTATAATGCTCTCTTTAAACTTCTCCTCTGCGTAGAGTGAGTCCTAAAACCCTTAGTGACCCCTCTTTTCATCACCTGTTAGGATCTCAGTGATTCAGTTTTTGTTTGATAATACTCCTTTGAAGCATCTTGGAATGTTTGCTATGTTGGATGTGCTATATAAATACAACTTATACATGAAAATGTTTGAGTGTTGCCATGGGATGCTTTAGAAATATAATTCTCCTGCTTTTCAGTGTACTAGCAAGATTGGCTACATGTATACCACTGCTGCCCTTCACAGCCCATCTAATGTTGGAATGCTCATCATGCCTTTGTACCTCCAAACTTAAATAGGTTTCCAAACGTGCACCCTCCCTAAACTGAAAATAATTCAGCTGTCTGTATTCTGTTGCTTGCTTAGCATGTCTTTTGTGGCCTGCTTTGATCCTTACTTCTTCCAAAGCTTAGAATTTAACATTTTGATGCTTGTTTAATGTCCTTGATTTCCTTTCATGTTACCATTGTAATCTCTGTAGCCTCCTACAGCTGAATTCCCCCATCCCCACTAAAATCTTCATCTGTACAATGCAGGGACTTATGTGTTTCCCTCCCACCTTTTAATGTACCATGATTACTCCTTGACCCTTATAGGCTCTCTTAACTCCTCTGGCCCTATAATCCCTATTGTGTCTCTGTAAGAACTAAATCTTTGACAAATGTTTTACAGTACCTTCTAATATCTGCTTCTTGAGCTTGTTATCCCATTTCTTATCTTCAGGATATTTTGCTACATTACAGCTGTACGTTTTTATCTCCTGTTGCTGGCTACTGCTTTCCTGTTGGACATTGCTGTTATTATTCTTGGATTCATAGGATTAAACAAAAACAAAATCATAAAGGCATCATTTGCAATCTTGGATTTCAGCACTTGCTGTAGTAGTTATGTTAGAAAACTACTAGTATCATTTCATATGTGGCTTAATATCTCCAAT
Source organism: Chiloscyllium punctatum (assembly GCF_047496795.1). Taxonomy (NCBI): domain Eukaryota; kingdom Metazoa; phylum Chordata; class Chondrichthyes; order Orectolobiformes; family Hemiscylliidae; genus Chiloscyllium; species Chiloscyllium punctatum. The sequence continues at coordinate 40,301,684 of NC_092782.1, read as the reverse complement.
TGATTCACTAAGAAAACAGAAAAAAAATATAATTTGTGATTATAAACAAACCAAACCTGAACTTTCTGAACTTGCTATGCTGGTAGAAGAAACTGAACTTCTCTGTGAGATTTATATGGGAGATGCCAGTTGTATAATTAGTATGTGCTGTAATTATCCCGTAACATTTAAGTGTTTTACTTGAAAGTAGAATGATTAATTCAAGCAGAGTCATGCTTGGCAATGTTGAAATATTAAAAAGAAAGGTCTATCAGAGTTTGGAAATCCAAGTTATTTTATCAGTTTTAAATCCCTTTCCTCTTCCCTTTTTTAGGTGTTGGAAATATACCATAGCTCACTCATTTGATACAATATTTTACTGTCTTTCAATTTAATGAGAGATTTTTAATCTTCTGGTGCAAAAATTCCTGTTAATTTTATTTTTAATCCTTTTAAAAGCTTTGATTTTAATTTCAGTTCATTGGGGCTATTTACTCCATAACATAGTGGTTTAGAAATGGCAAAGGTGGGCTCTTAAGCTGTAATTGTGTTTTGTTGGTGACAGTGGTTGTTCCTTGATTTGAGGATGACATCAACTTGAATTTCTGCAATGAGATTTGACAAGCAGATTCTGATAGAATTCAGAGTGTGACAGTGTTGGTGAATCTTTTGGATGCCAGAATTTGTCTCAATTTTGACAGGTTGAGGCCAGCTTTTATTAATATGTAAAACCACAACAACAAGAGCACCTTGCCATTGAAGCCTCCTTCCAACTTTACAATGTGAGATGCGCAGTCTTCCTTCCCCTGTTCTGTAGTTGAGGATTGAACCCCACATGAGGATCCTGCCACGCACACAGTTGGAGGTACATTTATTGATACTGTCAACAAATGCAACCATTAACTATCTGTAATCCCCCCACCAAAACATTAAGTGGCAGCATCTTGGTCAATGAGTTGGTATGTTTTAGGAATGGTTGTCCAAAGGATTTTTAATTGTATCATTGACAATAAAATTGCCATCTTAAAACTGCAAAAAAACTACATAACCATTTTGAGTGTAGTTGGCTGAGTTTGTAGCATGTTTCAGTATAAATATTGCCTTATTTATGCTGCCTCCAAAACATGAACACATAGTTTTGGCTGTCAATATTTATACTGTATTGAGGGAAATGCATTGTTTATCACCACTTTGTTCACTGGTAAGTCAATAAATGTCCTCTCCTATCAGCATCTGCTGGAACAGGAATAAATAGATTAATGCTGAGGATTTTCATCACTGCTTGAAGCTATGCTTAGCTTTCACTGTTCACTTGCTATTGGACTGCATTTTATAGAATACTTTTGATAAATGTTGGATGACTTTATGGGACAGTTTTTCAAAATTTCAACAACACTTCACAACAATTTTTAATTGGCATTCTTAGGACTTTACCTATGCTTGTCCACCTTATTGACTGTCTTTATTTTTAAAAAAATTGTGAAATGGAATACCCTCCTCTTGGGGATCTTGATTTGTGATCCTCAGCGACCGACAAATTGAAAGGAATGGGACAATAGACCCAGGAGAGGAGACCTGATCTTGCAGGAAGTGAACTAGGCTCCTTCTCTGGACTTGATCCACCAGGAGCTCCTGTGCCCATCTTGGGAAGTTGTTTACCTGAGCCATTCTGAAACACTGGCTGCCAGCACAGTTTACGCTTCCACTGTAAGTGGACGTGTGGAAGGTATATATGGTTAATGTAATGTGTCTAATGTGTAGATGAAGAGAGTTGGTATGCTTTCTGCTTTTCTGTGCTAGTTTGCTACTTGTTTTCAGCCTTTTGTTGCTGGCTAAAATCAAAGCAAAAAAGAGAGCCAAATATGTATGGATCTCTGTCAGTACGCAGTCTCTCATTGGTAAGCCCTCCGTCTTGCCTCCTCATAGACCAGAGCTTAAATGTTAGAGGAATCTGAGGCGGTTTGGCTGACTGTTATCAGGACACACTCCTGCAACAAAATCCCAGTCATGGATGAATGGCTTCACTTCCTTGTGCACATTTCAGGGCAAAGCTTAGCCCCACAGCAACACAGTTGACTCTCTATTGCTGCCCTCTGAAATGGCACAGCAATCTATTCAGTTGGATGAACCACTAGAAAGAGAAATAGGAAGGAAACCGGACAAACCATCTGATGTCAACTCAGAAGCACATTCCTGTTGACTCTGCACAATCTTTCCTGCTGTCCTTTGGGAGCTAGTGTCAAAATTGGGAGAACTGTCCTGTAGACTAGGCATGGTTATTCTCATGGAAGCATGTCTCAGCAGTTCTGATAAAGAGTCACTGAAGTTTTATCTATTAAACAGTGTGGAAAAAATGCCCAGATTTGTCCTGTTCACTCCAGGACAAGTTCAACCTGGCAAGTTACTGTGTCATCAGTTTGCGCTTGATCATCAATAACATGATAGAAGGTTTTATCACTAGTGCTACCAGTACTTGCTTAGCAATAACCTCAGTGATATCCAGCTTAGTTCTGGCTGGATCACTCATCACTTAACTCCCAATACAATATTAATGGAAACATGAACAAAAGGGCTGAATTCCATGAGTCAAGAGTGTGGTGCTGGAAAAGCACAGTGGGTCAGGCAGCATCTGAGGAGTAGAAGGATTGGAGTTTTGAGCATAAGCCCTTCATCAGGAAAATTTTCTGATCAAAGTTTTATGCCTGAAACATCAATTCTCCTGCTGCCTGACCTGCTGTGCTTTTCCAGCATCATATTCTCGACTCTGATCTCTAGCATCTACAGTCTTCATTTTCTCCTGCTGAATTCCATGAGAATGACTGCTCCTGCTATCAAGGCTACATTTGACCAAATGTGGTATCAAGGAACCCTAGTAAGACTGGAGTCACTAGAAATTGGGGATACTCTCCACTGATTGTGCCAGGCATGCTTTCAAAGGAAGATGGTTATTGAAGTGATTGTTACACCGTTAACTAGGTGGACCTCCTAGATTATGCGTTCTGTGACTGGGGCTGTTAACCTGGTCCATCAGGCCCTGGCTGACCATTATAAGCAGGAGTGTTGGAGGTTCTTTTCACCTGAGAGCTGGCTCTGAGGAAGCTGGATCAGTGTCATGGACTTTCCACGTGTAAATAAAAGGTGACTTGATGGGATACCGGCCTCTGGAGTTACTTAGTGGTGAAGAATGCACATCCAGTCACCTTGAGTAGGTGTCTGCAATGACTAAGAACATTCAGCCCATGAAAGTCAACTGCATAGTCAACATGTAACAGAGTCCAGAGTTTACCTGGCTGTTCTCTCAAATGTGGAAGAGCTACAAGCGGTAACTTTTGTCCTTGTTGGCACTCTGGCCACTGCCCCACCAATGCGGCTATTTCTGTAACCAATCCTGCCCACCAGACATAAGTTCTCACCAGCATCTTCATTTTGGAAACCACTGGATGAATCTGGTGGAATTAGCCAGTATCTGGCAGTGATCTTTGCTTGGGACAATCATTCTTGCTCCCCGTAATAATACGCTGATTTCTACTATGATCTGGTCTGTCTGGATCCAAAGAAGTTTCAGTTCTGGTTGTGTTGGCCTAGTTTCCTCCATCACCATGAGCTGTTTCAGTTTTGTCAGGACTGGAACTTTCTGTGTGCAAAGTCTGATATTGTCAGCTGTGACTGGAAGTGCATTCAGAAAATTCAAAACCATTATAGACCCTTTAAGTAGCAATACCACAGTTGATGTATCTGCCAGTGGGAGGGGGCTCAACGCATCTGCATTTGCTACTTGGCCTCCCAGACGGCGTTCCAACTTATAATTATACTCACTTAATATGAGAACCCACCACTGAATTTCACCTGAAGCTATGGGTGACACTCCTTGTGTTCTTTTAAGTAGACCTAACAGGGGTTTGCAGTCCATTATTATTACAAATTTACATCTGTAAAAGGTATGGGTGGAAACTTGGTGCTTCCAACTATGATCACCAACCTCTTTGTCTATCTGGGCGTATTTATGCTCTGCATTAGCCAAAGTCTTGGATGCATACGCTATTGGACATTTCTCTTCATTTGAGCCAGGTTAACAGTCCCATTCAAGGAACTCTTATGAGATCCACCTGGCTGACCTGGTTATAATCACTAAATCCCTCCCTCTGAGTTTGAGGATGTAGGCCAGTTCTCTCTTTTATAGCTTCTCCTGGAACTTTCTAGCATCAGATCAAGTTCCTCCAATTATGCTTCTGATGAGAGTGGCGTGTAACACACAGTAGCTCAGCTCTTGCACCCAGACCATCTCTGAAATTTTTTTTGTTCATCTCTTCAGGTGGCAAAGGCATTGAGGTGGCAAGATCCAGCATGACCATGCCAACTGAAGAGATGAACGAAAAAATTTCAGAGATGGTCTGGGTGCAAGAGCTGAGCTACTGTGTGTTACATGCCACTCTCATCAGAAGCAGAGTTGGAAGAACCTGATCTGATGCTAGAAGGTCCCAGGAGGAGCTATGAAAGAGAACTGGCCTACATCCTCAAGCATGACCATGTTGGATCTCAGTTTGGGAGAGCCCACAGGCCCTGCAACAGTCGGAAAGGCACTGGAGGAGCTGAGCATGTTTTGCTCCAGCATAGTTTACAAGTTTGCAGCTTTCATATGGTCCACGTGTTTCTTCAGGACTGTTGTACATACCAGAACTTTTAAATGTCACTGGACCTGACCCTGTGACCGTGCTCCTTAACCTTACAGAGCCATTCCCGTGGTTCCTACACCAAACTTTGTCCCCTGAAGTAAGCTGTCTCTCGCTTGGTGGAATCTTGTGTCTGGCATTGGCATTTCTGATGCCATTTCACCTTTTTGCGCACGCACACCTATACATTCATATATACACACAAATACTTTGTATATTTATATATACAATGTGTGTATATTATAAAATGTGTGTGTATATCTATCTACATGCATTCACATCCTGGAAGATTGGTGCAGAGTTGTCTCCCCATTAGCAACTCTGCTGCAGCTGCCTCTGTAGGTGTGAGGGGTGGTCCTACAATCCAACAGGAACTGAGATACTTTAGTATCAAGAGAAGTTGTAGGCTGTTTCTTTAAGGCTGCCTTCAATGTTTGGACTGGTCTTTCTGCCAGACTTTTGGATGATTGATGGTGTGGTGCAGTCCTTATATGACCAAATACCATTTGACCTTAAGAAATACTCAAATTCCCTGCTGGAAAACGATGGCCTGTTATCTGTGACACTTCCTCAAGGTCTTTTTTTTTTTTGCACGACCATCTTCAGCTACTTCAGTGACCTTTCCCTCCATCATAAAGTCTGAAATGGGGATATTTGCTGATGACTGTACAATGATGATCACCACTTGCAATTTTGGAGTCCATGTCCAACTGCAGCTGAATCTGGAAAACATCCAGATTTGGGTTGAAAAATGGCAAGTAATAGTCTCGCCACACAAATGTCAGGCAGTGACTGTATCCAACAGAGAGAATCTGCTTATCATCCCTTGACATTTTAATGGCATTAGTTTTACCATCACTGAATCCCCCATTGTCTACATCCTGAGGTTACCACAGATGAGAAACTGAACTGGAATAGCCACAAAAAACTGGTGGCTACAAGAGTAGGCTAGCACCTAGGAAGCTTGAAATGAATAACTCACCACCTGACTCCACAATCTGCAAGCCAGAAGTTGGGTGTGATTGAATACTCTGCACTTGGCTGGATGAGTGCAATTCCAAAAACACGAGTGAAGTTTCATTATAAGATAAAGTAGCCCATCAAAACGTCCACAAACATGCAGTCTTTACAGTACTAACTCTCAGTACCAATAGTGTGCAGGAGTTACAAGATGTGTTGCAGAATTTCTCTAAGGTTCTTCAGACAATACCTTCCGAACCTATGACCTCCACCACCTGGAGGTCATAGGTTTATACATTATGCTTTGTATTCCTTTAAACCTAGTTGGAGAATTTGGAAAGGAGAACCTCCCATGAGTGATGAACCCAACTTAATGGTCCTTTCAACTAGAATAGCTGTAGTATATGCGCTCTTTGCCAGTTATGTCCCACTGATCAGCCCCTGACCACTTAGGTGCTGACCTTCCATTGTCTACCTGCTATAATAGGTGCTCAAAGTGTGCATTCAATATGTGGAAGGAATCCATTGTGTTAGCCAAACAAATGAGTAGCAAGAAGATACTAACTCAACTGGCAAACTCAAATGTCGGGACCAGCTGCATGGGCTTGACAGATGACTTGCAGTTGGTTTATAATGTGCTCAAGACATGAAATTTATGGCAATTTTGTCTAAACTGCCTACTGATATTGCTTCCATATAAGAAATCAAGCTTGCCGAATACAGATCGCTGAAAGGAAAGTATTAAACATTTATCTGATGAGGGAAAAGTTCAAACAAGGTTTGAGCAAGGTGTAGTTTTTGTTTTAAGGAGTTCACAAATAATTGAAGTCCCCACAAATGGTTCAAAATATGTCCACACCATTCACTCCTTGGTTGAAGAAGGCCAGTTAACTTCATGAGAAACTACATTCTAACTTTGTTATCCGCTACAGTGGTAAAAGTCCAATTTTGTAAGGAGCTGAAGCTATTCAGCTATCAATTGAATTCCTAAGTGAGAACATCTTTATGTACTGGCAGATTTCAGTGCCTGACTGGTCGCAGAAAATGAGGCGTGGCCATTCAGCTTTGCACATCATGGCCTGGGACAGCGAACTGAAATTGGCATAGATTGCTGAACTATGCTGCCATGAGCTTCATGTAACTCGCTCCTTCTTTCAGAATAAGTCATGTCACAAGATGTCCTGGAGAAGTCCAAGATTGAACATTGGCACCAAATGAATCTGAGCATCGCCCTCTAAGTATGGCGCTGGCAAAGCACACCAGGTCAGGCAGCAACAGAGGAACAGGAGAATTGATGTTTTGGGCATAAGCCCTTATGTCTGAAACATTGATTCTCCTGCTCCTCAGATCCTGCTTGATCTGTGCTTTTCCAGCACCATATTTTTCAACTTTGATCTTCAGCATCTTCAGTCCTCACTTTCTGCTAAATCTGTGCATCAGATATGGCTGTCTGAGAAGTATTCTTGTCACATGTATCTATATCATAGTTGATTCTAATGCAACAAGCTTAGGATATACCCCTTTTTTCTGTTCAAAGCAGAAATACCATTTGCATAACAATGCCATGTTTCCTATCAGATAAAATTTGACAGTTTCTTGGCTCAGTTGAACAGGTGCACTTTGTATTTCCTTGTAAAGTGCAGAAGTGAAATTGAATATACTGTAGCACTGTATTCTGAACATATGGGAAGGAAGAGTGAAAAATTCTTGACTGGTTTAAGACTAACATCACTATGATAGAACCTGTCATTGAATTTAAAAATTCTGTTCAGATTAACTGTAGGGGAGGATGTGATCTAAGAAGTCTCGATGTTCAAAGTTTGTGAGAAGATTTGTAGCTCGGGTGCTAGTTGTTGAGGTTCTGTTCGCCGAGCTGGGAATTTGTGTTGCAGACGTTTCGTCCCCAGTCTAGGTGACATCCTCAGTGCTTGGGAGCCTCCTGTCAAGCGCTTCTGTGTTGTTTCCTTTGTCATTTATAGTGGTTTGTCTCTGCCGCTTCCGGTTGTCCGTCCCAGCTGTCCGCTGCAGTGGCCAGTATCTTGGGTCCAGGTCAATGTGTTTGTTGATTAGAATCTGTGGATGAGTGCCATGCCTCTAGGAATTCCCTGGCTGTCCTCTGGTTGGCTTGTCCTATAATAGTAGTGTTGTCCGAGTCGAACTCTTGTTGCTTGTCATCTGCGTGTGTAGCCACTAAGAATAGCTGGTCGTGTCGTTTCGTGGCTAGTTGGCGTTCATGGATACGGATCGTTAGCTGTCTTCCTGTTTGTCCTATGTAATGGTTTGTGCAGTCCTTGCATGGGATTTTGTACACTACGTTGGTGTTGGTTTTGCTCATGCTGGGTATCGGGTCCTTCGTTCTGGTGAGTTGTTGTCTGAGAGTGGCTGTTGGTTTGTATGCTGTTATGAGTCCTAGTGGTTGTAGTAGTCTGGCTGTCAGTTCAGAAATGTTCTTGATGTATGGTAACGTGGCTAGTCCTTTGGGTTGTGGCATGTCCTCATTCCGTTGTCTTTCCTTTAGGCATCTGTGGATGAAATTGCACACACAGATGACAAGCAACATAAGTTCGACTGGGACAACACTACTATTATAGGGCAAGCCAAACAGAACAGCCAGGGAATTCCTAGAGGCATGGCACTCATCCACAGATTCAATCAATAAGCACATCGATCTGGATCCAATATACTGGCCACTGCAGCAGACAGCTGAAACAGACAACCGGAAGCGGCAGAGACAGGCCACTATAAATGCCGGAGGAAACAGCACAGAAGCGCTTCACAGGAGGCTCCCAAGCACTGAGGATGTCACCTAGACCGGGGACGAAACATCTGCAACACAAATTCCTAGCTCGGCGAACAGAACCACAACAACAGTCTCTATGTGCTAAAAGCTGCTTAGAATCAAGTCCAACATGCTACTAAGTAGTGCACCAGTAGTTCCTTGTTACAATTTGCTCGAATATCCAGATGTCCTTCATCACAGAATGGAAAAAAAAAGCGCCAGTCCATCAACAAAGAAAACAACTGCTCCATTGAAATAAGCGCAGGGATGGTCACCACCAAAAACAATAAATCCTTGGAGAAATGGGTGAAATATAACTTTAGGTTGTACTCTAGAGCAATCCTCACTGAAGTACTAGACACCATAGAAAACCTGCCTGATTTGCTTGAGCTAAATGCCAGGTACGCTCAGGCTATGGTGCTTGAACTCCATTAAGCATGAGAAACGAGCACTGCTGCAACATCTGCGTAAATCTGTGTCTTTGCTGGAGGAGAGTACAGTGCCATTGGATATGCATGATGTAAAGATCATGACCCAATCCAAGAATGGGGCTGACGACCGATTGCAACAATGGTAGATGCATCGCCCTGCAGAGTTTTGTGGGAAATGTATTTGCAGAAAATATTTGCCTGTGTTGCAATTGTCAGACTAGGTCCTGGATAATACTTCTATCTAGGATCCTGGTGTAGTTTCAGATTATAAAATCTACAATTGACTTGATTTTCTCTATACAACAGCGACAGAAATGCCATCAACAAAGGACAACACTATATGTTGCCTTCAATAATCTCAGCTGAAAATGTGTTGCTGGAAAAGCGCAGCAGGTCAGGCAGCATCCTTCAATAATCTCACCAAAGCATTCAACGTGTCAGTAGAAATGCTCTGTTTAAGCTGTTGGAGAATATTGGATGCCCACCAAAGTGCTCAGTGCGACCTTTCTCCATGACCAGGTCAACTGACTCTGACTCTAACTCTATGGTCAACATCTGAGCACTTTGATATCTTCAGGAAGGTTAAACAGATTTGTGTTCTTGTACTTACACCATATTTGGTACACTTACACCATATTTGGCACATTTTTCTCATGTTTTGCTAATTTATATCTTTTGGTACACCCATTGAAGATGCCTATGTACATACCAGCAATATCCAAAATCTGTTGAGCCTTGCTTGTCTGAGTTCTAAGACCTGGGTGCACCATCAGAGAATTGTGCAATGCTGATGATGCCACACTAGCAGTCTAGAATCAGCAACACCTTCAGGAAATGGACAGACTCTCTCATGCCTCTGTGTCAAAAAGACAAACGTTGTGGTCTAACCAGTCAGCACTGATGATGTGATATAGAGCCTTGTTGATAGTACATGTATTTAGTTTCCACAATCATCAGTGATCTGTTACTTGATGAAATCGACTCATTTTAAAAGCTGCTGAGAACACCAGACTGCAAGGCTACTAAATCTGCATCGTTGGTGCACTTCGACACTAGCAAAACCTGGGCAATATATATTAAGACAGGGGAAGAGGCAGAACTGTTTTCACCTTGGCTGTTTCAAATTTTCCTGCCAAAATACACCAAGAATAAGATTTGGAATGTGGTAATTCCATTAGCATACCCTCACTGCGAAGCTAACAACATTTGTACATTCAGTGGATAGAAGACAGCCCCATTCCCAAAGACCTTCAGTTGAACTGATCACTAGATCACGGCCTTGAAGGTGTCCAACTCTGCTACAAGACCAGCTTAAAGCAAGTTATGAACATGGTAGACGTTAACTGTGAGAGCAGGGAGGCAGTTGCTAATGATCATGACCTCTGGAAACTGGCTATATGGAAAGGCATGCAAGAAGCAAACAAAAATGAAAGCTTGGCTGGCCAAAAAGTGTGTCAAGAGAAAACAGAAGTCAGTAAATAAAGTATCTTCTCAGCCAACTATCTTCCTCTGCAGCAAATACATAAGACATAGGAGCAGAAGGTGGCCATTTGGTCCACCATATCTGTTTTGCCATTCAATTAGATCATGGCTGATCTGATCATTTTCAACTCTGTTTTCCTATAATACTCTTTGATTTCCTTACTGATTAAAAATCTGTCTGTCAACAGCCTTGGATATTCTTAATGACTCAGCCATGACAGCACTCTGTTGTAAAGAATTCCATAGATTTTCTAGCCTCTGAGAAGAAATTCTCTCTTGTCTCTTAAATGGGAACCCCTTATTCTGAGATTATGTTTTTTGGTCTTTGACACACTCAAGGGGAAACAACCTCTTTACATCTGCCCTGTCAAGCCCCCTAGAATCTCAGGCAAATCATTCAAAGGTCCAGAAAAGGTTTGTTTAAAGGTACTTCTTTGATCTCTTACAGGTTATGGGGAAATGGTAGGAAATTGGCACTAAGTTAAAATGTTTAGAGAGCTGATGCAGGCAGGAAAGGCCAAATGGCCTCCTGCACTGTACAAATTCGGTGATTCTGCAAAGCTAAGTAGAATATTCCTGGTGACACATTTATCTATAAACACTAGCAACTTTCTGTTTATTATTCAAGTTTTATTGCTAAAAATCAACTTGCATTAAAACTCCATTCAACATTCTCATTAACTTCAGTGTTCACATATTGATGTACTACTCACTGGCTCTTGAACCAAACAATCCAGAACATTGACACAAATGAGGTTCTTTGTCAAAATAATTTAAAAATAGTGTTTTCTACGGTGAGTCATTCCTATTAAGTCATTAAAAAAAACCCTTTGCCTGCAATCTTAACCTGACTTGTGCACATTCTGTCTTTCTCTTTTTCATCCCAGTTCCATCTCTTGTGATTTATATGAGTTGAAGTTTGCAGAGACCATTAGGGCCCCAACATTAGGTACAGTTTCTGAAGCCACATCCAATTAAGGGTGGTACATGGAAGAAAAAGCAATACATTAGAGTCATAGAGATGTACAGCATGGAAACAGACCCTTCGGTCAAACCCGTCGATGCTGACCAGATATCCCAACCCAATCTAGTTCTACCTGCCAGCACCTGGGCCATATCCCTCCAAACCCTTCCGATTATTCATATACCCATCCAAATGCCTCTTAAATGTTGCAATTGTACCAGCCTCCACCACTTCCTCTGGCAGCTCATTACATACACGTACTACCCTCTGCGTGAATGTTGCCCCATAAGTCTCTTTTATATCTCTTCCCTCCCCCTAAACCTATGCCCTCTAGTTCTGGACTCCCCGACCCCAGGGAAAAAGACTTTGCCTATTTACTGTATGCATGCCCCTCATAATTTGGTAATCCTCTATAAGATCACCCCTCAGCCTCCGACGCTCCAAAGAAAACAACCCCAGTCTGTTCAGCCTCTCCCTACAGCTCAAATCGTCCAACCCAGGCAACATCCTTGTAAATCTTTTCTGAACCCTTTTCAAGTTTCACAACATCTTTCCGATAGGAAGGTGACCAGAATTGCACACCATATTCCAGCAGTGGCCTAACCAATGTCCTGTACAGCCGTAACATTACCTCTCAACTCCTGTACTCAATACTCTGACCAATAAAGGAAAGCATACCAAACGCCACCTTCACTATCCTATCTACCTGCAACTCCACTTTCAAGGAGCTATGAATCTGCACTCCAAGGAATCTTTGTTCAGCAACACTCCCTAGGACCTTACCATTAAGTGTATAAGTCCTGCTGAGATTTACTTTCCCAAAATGCAGCACCTCGCATTTATCTGAATTAAACTCCATCTTCCACTTCTCAGCCCATTGGCCCATCTGGTCAAGATCCTGTTGTAATCTGAGGTAATCCTCTTCGCTGTCCACTGCACCTCCAATTTTGATGTCATCTGCAAACTTATTAACTGTACCTCCTTATGCTCGCATCCAAATCATTTATGTAAATGACAAAAAGTAGAGGACCCACCACCTATCTTTGTGGCACTCCACTGGTCACAGGCCTCCAGTCTGAAAAGCAACCATCCACCACCATCCTCTGTCTTCTACCTTTGAGCCAGTTCTGTATCCAAGTGGCTAGTTCTCCCTGTATTCCATGAGATCTCACCTTGCTAATCAGTCTCCCATGGGGAACCTTTGAACGCCTTACTAAAGTCCATATAGATCACATATACCACTCTGCCCTCATCAATCCTCTTTGTTACTTCCTCAAAAACTCAATCAAGTTCGTAAGACATGATTTCCCACGCAGAAAGCCATGTTGACCATCCCGAATCAGTCCTTGCCTTTCCAAATACATGTACAGATTCTGGATTAGTGGTGCTGGAAGAGCACAGCAGTTCAGGCAGCATCCAAACGTGCCCGATTTCGAAGCTACTTGGATGCTGCCTGAACTGCTGTGCTCTTCCAGCACCACTAATCCAGAATCTGGTTTCCAGCATCTGCAGTCATTTGTTTTTACCAAATACATGTACATCCTGTCCCTCAGGATTCCCTCCAACAACTTGCCCACCACTGATGTCAGGCTCACTAGTCTATAGTTCCCTGGCTTGTCCTTTATCACCCTTCTTGAACAGTGGCACCACATTAGCCAACTTCCAGTCTTCTGGCACCTCACCTGTGACTAGCAATGATACAAATACCTCAGCAAGAGGCCCAGCAATCACTTCTCTAGCTTCCCACAGAGTTCTAGGGTACACCTGATCAGGTCCTGGGGATTTATCCACCTTTACCCGTTTCAAGACATCCAGCACTTCCTCCTCTGTAATCTGGGCATTTTGCAAGATATCACCATCTGTTTCCCTAGTAAATACTGATGCAAAATACCACTCGTTTAGTCTACTTCCTATTTTCTGTGGCTCCACACAAAGGCCACCTTGCTGATCTTTGAGGAGCCCTATTCTCTCCCTAGTTACACTTTTGTCCTTAATGTATTTGTAAAAACTCTTTGGATTCTCCTTAATTCTATTTGCCAAAGCTATCTCATGTCCCCTTTTTGCCCTCCTGATTTCCCTCTTCAGTATACTCCTACTTTCTTCATTTGATCTATCCTGTCTATACCTGACATATGCTTCCTTCTTTTTCTTAACAAAACCCTCAATTTCTTTAATCATCCAGCATTTCCTATACCTAACAGACTTCCCTTTCACATTCTGCAAGGTTTAGCCAATAAACAAGAGGTGAATGTTGCCGATGTATATGTGAGAGAATGTAGAGATGCCTGAAGATGGTGGTGTCTTCTGAAGAATTATAAACTTGAAAATGAACTGGCAGGCTAGTAATGTGGAAGGTGCATCCTTCCATAGTATGGCCTGCACCTGTGTCCTTCTGTCATCTGCATCATTTGGGGTTGGTATTTAAAGGAGGCTTTGATGCCACAGTTAGGAGGATCCTGGTGATGCCACCAATTTATTTCGTGCTCTCGCACACACTTTCGTTCTCTCTGGCTTGTTCCCTTCTTCCCCCGGTGCTTTTGCCTCCGTCCCCGGTGCTCTGGCAACCATGCTCCCCTTTCGCACCCTCTCTCGCACTCTGTCTTGCACTGACTTCCTTTTGTGTGCTCTCTCGTGCTTGTTCTTGCGCTCTTGCTCTCTATCACACTTCCTCACGCCCTCTCGCTTTCTCTCTCTCTCTCGCGCCTTCTCTCTCTCTCTCTCTCTCTCCTATCTATCTCACGCGCCCCCCCCCGCCCCTCTCTCTCGTTTCCCCCCCCTCTTTGTTCCCCCCCTCTCATTTTCCCCCCCCCTTTCTCTCGTCCCCTCCCTTCCACTTGTGCTCTCGCTCTTGTCTCGCTCTCTCTCGCCTGTCTTTTTTCTCTCTCGCCACCCCCCTCTCATTTTCCTCTCTTTACTCTCGCCCTCCCCCTCTTGCCGCCCCCCCCCCCGTCTCTGTCTCACCCCCCTCTGTCTCACGCCCCCACCCCCCTCTCGCGCCCACCCCCCTCTCGTGCCCACCCCCCCCGCGCTCCCTCCCCCCCCTCGCGCTCCCTCACCCCCCCTCGCGCTCCCTCTCCCCCCCCCCCTCGCGCTCCCTCCCCCCCTTGCGCTCCCTCCCCCCCTCACGCTCCCTCCCCCCCCCCTCGCGCTCGCTCCCCCTCTCTCTCGCTCCGTCACTTGTGCTCTTGCTCTTGCCCACCCTCTCTCGCCGCCCCCTCCCCTCTCTCACCCTCTTTCCTCTCCCCCCCCCCCCCCCCCCACACTCTCTCCCCTCTCTCTCATTTCCCCCCCCTCTCTCACGCCCCCCCCCCCTCTCTCTCTGTCACTTCTCTCGCCTCTGTCTCGCCCCTCTCCCTCTCGCCTCTCGCGCGAAAGGGACTGTCTCCCATTCATTCGCTTTCAGTCCCTTTTGTGCGGTCCCTTTTACGCTCTCTCTCGCTCTTGCGCGCTCTCACGCTCGCACTCATTCTCTCATGCACTCGTTCTCGCACTCACTCTCTGCCTCTCAGCTACGCTCATGCTTTCTCTTTCTCGGAATTGCACTCTCTCGCGCGCTTGCTCTTGCGCTTGCAGTTTCACTTCTGCACTCTCGCTTTCTTGTACTCATTCTTTCTCTCGCACTCTGTCTCGTGCTCTCTCTCGCGCTCACACCCGCACGCTCTCTCTCATGCTCTCTTGCACGCTCACTCTCTGTCTCTTGCTCTCTCTCACGCTCTCTCGTGTGCGCATGCCCTCTCTCGCACGCTCGCGCTTTCTTTTGCTCTTGCTCTCTTTCGCGCTCTCCCTCTTGCATGTGCTCACTTGCACTTTCTCATCCATGCTGTTTCGTGCACTCTCGCGCTCTCACAATCTCATGCCCGCGCTCTAGCTTTCTCGCGCCCTATCGCACTTTCATGTATTCATTCTGTCTTGCGCATGCTCATTCCCTCTCCCTCTTGTTTTCTCTCGTGCCCACTCTTTCTTGCGCTCGCCCTCATTCGCTTGCTTTCGCGCTTGTTTACGCTTGCTCGTTTGCTCTTGCACTCACGCTCATTGACACTAACTTGCTCTCTCATTCTCATTTGCGCTCACTCTCTTGTGTTCACTCTCTCGCATTCTCTCACTCACGCTCTCGCTGTCTTTCGCTCTCGCTGTCTTTCACACTCGTGCTTTCTCATGCATGCTCTTTTTTGCACTCACGCGCTTGCTCTCACACTCGTTTTCTTGTGCCCATTCTCTCTCGCACTCTCTTGCTCTCTCACGCACTCTTGCGCTCGCTCTATCTTGTGTGTTCACTCGCTTTCTCGTGCTCGTTCACTATCCCTCTTCACGCTTTCTTGCTCTCGTGTGTTCTGTCTCGCATGTTCACTCTTGCGCACGTTCACTCTTGTTTTGTCATGCTCGTTTGTTCTCGTGTGCACTGTTGCACACTCTTGATTTCTTGCACTCGTTCACTCTTGCTCTCTCACATTCGCACTCTGTTCCTTGCACACATGCGCTCTCGCTGCCTTGCGCGCGCTCTCTCTCTCGCACGCTGTCTCCTTTCTCATGCTTTCGTGGTCGTTCGCCCTCGTTCGCTGTCACTCTCATGTGCACTCTTGCACTTTCTCGTGCACATTCTCTTGTGCGCTCTCTCTTTCTCATGCTCTTATGCACGCTTTTGTGTTCTCTCACGCTCACTTTCTCGTGCTTGTTCACTCTCGCGTACTCGCGCATGTGTTCTCTTGCGTGCTCGCAGTCTCGCTTCTTGTGCTCTCTCCCTCTATCTCGGCCTTGATCGCACGCATTCACTCTTGCGCTGTCACCTTTCACGTGCTTATTCACTCTCTCACGCATTCATACATGTTCAATCTTGCATGTTCACTCTCACGCACTCTGTTTCTCATGCTCATTCGCTCTCACCCTCGCTCTCCCTTGCGCTCTCTCGCCCTCTATTTCGTGCATTCACACTCGCTCTTTTGCGCTCGTTCGCTCTCCCGCATTCTCTCGCTCTCTTTCTTTCACGCTCAGTCTCTCTTGCGCGCGCATGCTCTTTCGAGCATTTTCCATTTCTCGCGCACTCTCTCGTATTCTCTTGGACGCTCTCACTTTCATGCTCGTTCTCTCGTGCGCTCTTGTTCTCGCACAGTCTCTCTCTCGTGTCCCCTCTCTCCTGCGTTCGCTCCCATGCTCGCACTCTCTCTCTCTCGAGCTCTTGCTTTCTTATGCTTGTGCTTTCTCGCGCTCTATCTCGGCCTCGGTCTTGCACGTTCACTTTTGCGCTCTTGCTTTCTTGTGCCCGTTCACTCTCCCTCTCTCACTCTCACGCGCTTTCTCTCGCTCTCGTGCACATTCAGTCTCGGTGTTCACTCTCATGCATTCAGTTTCTCATGCTGTTTCGCTCTCGGTCTCCCTCTCCCTTGCTGTGTCTCGCCCTCTGTCTTACTGTTGATCTCGCGCGTTTACTCTCGCGCTGTCGTGCTCATTCTCTCTCTCCCCCTCTCCCTCCCTCTTTCTCACGCATTCTCTCTTGCTATTGCGCACGTTCAGTCTCGCATATTCACTCACTCATTTGGTTTGTGCTTGCTCACTCTCGCTTTCTTGCGCTCGTTAGCTCTTGCTCTCTTGCACATGCTGTCTCGTGCACGCTCGCTCTTGCTGTCTGACCTGCTCTCGGTCTCTCATTCGCGCGCTCTCACACTTGTTCATGCTTGCTTGCTTCCACTCACACTCGATCACTCTCACTCACTCCCTCGCGCTCGTTCACTCTCCCGCTCTTTTGGGTTTGTTCACACGCTTGTTCGTGCTCTTGCTCTCACTCTTGTTCTTGCTCTGGCGTCTCGGTCGCTCTCACTGTATCCTTCTCTCGCGCTCATTGATTCTCGTTCCCTCTCATTTGCGAAAGCTCTCTCACTGGATGCGCACTGTCTCGATCTCGCGTGCTCTCTCAAAGCTCTCGCTCTGTCTCATGCTTTCGCCTGCTTGCTCTCTCGTGCTCACTGTTTTGCATTCTCTTGCTCTCGCACGTTCATTCTCACGCTCTCGGTTTCTCGCATTCATTCACTTGCTCTCGCTCTCACTCTCGCGCGCTCTCTCGTGCGTTCTCGCGTACTTGCGCTCTCGCTGTCTCACGCTTGTTCACTCTTGTTGTCATGCATGCTCTCTCACTCTTGGTCTCGCTCTCTCTCACTCTCTCAAGCCCATTCGTGCTCTCATTCGCGCTCTTGTCTTACTCGTGTTCTTGCTCTGGCACTCGCTTGTGCTCTCTTGCTGTCTGTCTTGCTCTCGCACTCGTTCACGCTTGCGCTTGTTCCCTCTTGCCGAGAACACGCTCTCTGTCTCTCGCCAAGTGCGCTTTCTTTCTCTCTCTGTTTCACTCTCTTTTTCTCTTGCCCACTCGCTATTTCTCGCTCTCTCGCTGTGGCCGCGATCGCTCGCTCACTTTCTCTCGCCACGCTCGCACTGTCTTGCTGGCTATGTGCGTGCGCTCTCTCTTTCCGCATGCGAGGGGACAAAGTTTAAAAATCTCTCAACACCAGGTTTCTCTCTCTCTCTCTCTCTCTCCATTCCTCTTTCACACTCTCACATCCTGACATCTGATGTTCCAGTATAACCGTACACACCTTGCCTGTCTGCGGTCATTGCATCTGTATTATAGATTAATTGTAGTGTCCTTAGCCAGTAAGCACATAACCAGATGTGTGTAGTTCTGTTATCTTTTTAGCCATGTAAGTTGTTAACGGTGCAAATAAATTTCAAGACCTCTGTCTCACCAATAATCCAATGCTGTATAATAAATGGTATGTGGACCAACATATATACAAAGTGCATCAGTTTCAGTTTAATTAAGAAAAAGACATAAGGACAGACTCCAGTTTAGGAAGGCTGATTATCAGTTTTTTTACAGTTATTAATTCAAGAGCAGTTGAATGGCTGTGTACTACTAGAGCAAACTCAAGGAAGAAATTCTAGGAATTACTGACCAGGTAAGAGTTTGATTAGATTAGATTAGATTACAGATTATATTACAGTGTGGAAACAGGCCCTTCGGCCCAACAAGTCCACACCGACCTGCCGAAGCGCAAACCACCCATACCCCTACATTTACCCCTTACCTAACACTATGGATAATTTAGCATGGCCAATTCACCTGGCCTGCACATCTTTGGACTATGGGAAGAAACCGGAGCACCCGGAGGAAACCCACGCAGACACGGGGAGAACGTGCAAACTCCACACAGCGAGTCGCCTGAGACGGGAATTGAGCCCAGGTCTCTGGCGCTGTGAGGCAGCAGCGCTAACCACTGTGCCACCGTGCCGCCCAAAATTTTCACCCCAGATGGGACTTGAACCCACAATCCCTGGTTTAGGAGGCCAGTACCTTATCCATTAGGCCACTGGGGCAGCCTTAATCAGAATTCAGCAGTAGTCTTGGGAATTGAGAAAGTGGGAGGTCGCTGGGCTTTGCTTTGGCAAAGCAGCGAGGGACTTGAAAGATGCCTGCAAGCATTTCTACTCAGTGCAGCTGAGAAAACAGGGTTGAAAAACTCACATGCAGTATTTCCTTCAGACAGAAAACCCAGAGACCTGTTTAGCTTGATGGAGCTAGCTGTCACAGAGACATACAGCACGGAAACAGACCCTTCGGTCCAATTTGTTCATGCCGATCAGATATCCGAAGTTAATCTAGTTCCAATTGCCAACACTTGGCCCATATCCCTCTAAACCCTTCCTACTCATATACCCATCCAGATGCCTTTTAAATGTTGTAATTGTACCAGCCTCCACCACATCCGCTGGCAGTTCATTCCATACACTCACCACTCTCTGCATGAAATAGTTGCCCCTTAGGTCCTTTTAAAAAATGTTTTCCTTCTCACCCTAAATATATGCCCTTAGTTCTGGACTCTCCCACCCTTGGGAAAATACTTTGTCTATTTACCCTGTCCATGCTCATGATTTTATCAACCTCTATAAGGTCACCCCTCCACCTTCGAGACTCCAGGGAAAACAGCCCCAGCCTATATTTCAAATCCTCCAATCCTGGCAACATCCTTTGTAAATCTTTTCTGAAACCTTTCAAGTTTCACAACATCCTTGCGATAGGAAGGAGACCAGAATTACGCACAATATTCCAAAAGTAGCCGAACCAATGTCCTGTACAGCTGCAACATGGCCTCCCAACTCCTATATTCAATGCTCTGACCAATAAAGGAACAACAGAGAGCTGGAGTTTTACTTGTGAATAAGTACCGGAGTGCAGTTTTGCAGTCTAACGGAATGCAGACTCCCAGAGTCTGATTGAATGAGAAAAGGAGTGGTTGTTGATGCAGTTCACAATAGTCCAGCTTTCAAGAGGGAGTTTCAAAGCTAGATCAGACAAATGGAAAAAAACCTTATGGAATTTTCTGAGATTTGATGGCTCACTGGGAGGAGGAATTGCTGAGAAATTATTGGATTTGTCCTGATCACATTTGCTATTTGATGTGTGCAGCAGAATTTTAATTCGCGTAGGAGCATGGAAAATCTACAGTCAAGACTGAGGCCATTCAGCCCATCATGTCTGTGCCAACTGAATAAACTAGCCACTCATTCTAATCCCAATTACAGCATCTAGTCATAGTCTTGCATGTTACAGCACTTCAGGTACAGGTCTGGGTTCTTTTTGAATGAATTGAGGGTTTTCACCACAACCACCAAACTGGGAAGCAAATTTTAGACATGCACCATCCTCCAGTGGTGATTTATCTCATGTCGCCTGTCACCCTTTTCACATTCAGTGACATGCCATCTCTGAATCCTCCTGACGAGCAGGTCAAACATAAGGAATTGTGTAGTGAGTAAGTCATCCCTTCAATCCCCCAAAGTCTGTCCACCATCTATATAAGGCAGAAGTCAGGAGTGCATTGGAATATCAAATCTCCTCTCTCTTGCACAATCTTGCTCACTCTCTCTCTCTCTCTCTCTCTCTGTCTCTTCCCCCACCACCCCAAAGCTCCAACAAATATTAATTGTCTCCACTACTGACATGTAATAGCAGCAGTGTGTGCCATCTGCAAGTTGCACTACAGAAATTCACCAAAGTTCCTTTGACAGCACCTTCTAAACCCATGACCACTACCACCTGGAAGGACAAAGGCATCAGATACAAGGGAACACCACCTCTAGAAGTAATTCAAGATTGTGAGTTTGAAATATATTGCCTTTCCTTCACTGTCACTTGATCAAAATACACCAAGTGGACTGCAGTGGTTGAAGCAGAAACTCACTACTACCTTAAGTGTAAGTAGGGATTGTCAATAAATGCCAAGCCCACATTTCCTGAAAGAATGATTGATAAATAAATGAATAGAGGCATTGATACAAAGGCAGAGAGGTTATGCTGAATGTTTTATAAATATCTGGTTAGGTCCCAACTCTGATTCTGTGTGCTGTTTTGGTCATCACACTTTAGGAAAAATGTGAAGGTCCATGAGAGGAATAGAACCAAAATCCCCCCCCAAATCCTGGAACCATTTTGGTAAGCTTCTACTGCTTCCTTCAGTGCATTCTACTTGGGAAGCCCAAGATCCCATATCCTTTGCTAACAACTCTCTATATCTGTCATGCCATCTTCAAAGATTAAGTATATATTGTCTCTATGTTGCTTCTGCCAAAATGCATTTTGTCACACTTCTCTATTGAATTTCTATCTTGCATTTGTATACCCATTCTGCAAGACCATCCATATCCTGTTGCATGTAGTTGAACCATACCTACTTCATGTCACTCTTATGAATTTAATATCATCAGCAAATTTTGAATTTACTTAATTGTTATATAAAGTATGTTGGATTATAATGTAAGTGATGTTCCTAGCAATGACCCATCTGAGAGAAAAGCTGAAAATACTGGCAATACGTAGCAGGTCTGGTAGCATCTGTTGAGAAATAAGTAGACTTAATTAACATTTCAGATTCTTGATTTTACTTCACACATTTGAACCTATTCACATTTGTCTTTATGATGCCTTTTGCATAGTTTGATAGTATAAGAGACCACGTATTCACATTTTTCAGCCTCTAAACTCAAATGGAAGTTGTACAGCTATGATTGAAAAATCAGGAAAGTTTTTTGCAACTTGAAAATCAAGTGTTGCATATTATTAACTATGCAATACAATGTTGCTTTCTGGAAGCAAAAAAAAAGAGGGAGGAGTCAACACTGAACAGCACAATGAATCTTGAAGAAAATTCCTCCCGGTAACTGCTTTCTGGACGAACTACAGTGATGCAAAGCTATAGTGCCAAGAGCAACACCTGAGTGAAAAACATCCATTGCCTATAGACTGCATTTCTTTATGCCCCTCTTTGTGTCGGGGGGAAAAAGGACAGAAAACCCCAGATAACTTTTAAAAGAAAAGAATTCATTCAAGACCATACCCAAGTTCGAATCAACTATTGCATTGAACAATAACCAACACTGTACAGACAACAATGTCTCTTACTATTGGGAAAACTCAAAAAGAGCTGTGAGAGAGAAAAGACCTCCCACCCTTTGCTTTGAACTTTTGATATTTGGATTTTTGGTTACTATGTCTATATTATTTTTCATCCATGGCATATGTGTTCAGCCATTTGTATTTTGCCTGTCTTAATAGTTTTTGAGTGGGTTTGGATTCTATAGTTTAAGCTGTCTAAATTAGGAATTCTTTCTTTTCTTTGTTCTTGTTGATAGTGCATTACAATAATTAGAATTATTTTTACTGTTACTGAAGAAACTTGGTGTGGTTTGCTTTGGTCTTGGGTAGCACTCAGTCAGGAAAATTGGGCTTTGGTGATCTCACTCAGATTTCTATAATTAATGATGACATGAACAGTGGAGCATTATTCCCAGTTGATTGTGACAACTGATAACATTTTGCATACTGTCCAACAACACTTTCTTTCTAAAAGAAAGAAAAGAAGTTAAGGTTCATAACCTATTATACAGTGTAGCTACCTCCTTGTACAGGTAGATATTGTGGCATTTGGCTTTTACCTATTCTATCTTTTTTTTTGTCAGCACCATATATAGGGCTCATCTTTTTTAATTTTGATAAAGGCATTTAATCTAAAATGTGAACTTGTTTTGAAGTAGGGAGTAATCTTTTGTCTTCTGAGTTGCTGTATTTGAGATTTTGAGGGTGTTTTATATCTTAACACGTTAACTATATTAATTGGTTGTTTTCTCTTGTTATTTTCTGGCAAATATCAATGAAGAAGAGCTTACTCGTTCCCTAGCAGTATGGTTGTGCCAACCAAGACAAAATAATTGTTATTGTTGGAGATGTTCGGGTACTTTGAGATTTATGTATGCTTTTGTGAAATATTGTGTTGTCTTATCTGTTATCGCAAACAATTGAGATTGTATTTATAACATTGTGTTTATAAGATTGTGAGATTTTGCATATATTTGTAAACGTGACTAGCTGCCTATAATTTGCTATAAATATAATTTGCTGTAAAAGAGAAATGTTTGCTGCTGCAGCAGTGTTAAGGAGCTGATGTAAAATGGTTGTTTTCATTGGTTAAGATTGAGGTCAGAAGAAATCGTCACTTTAGCAAACTATTCATCTGATTCAGTTTTCAAGCACTTCTGTTCTCGTGCATAATCGCTCCATCTGGTATGACATAAATTGTCTATTGGTACAGCCTGGAAAGCTACCCCTACTGTGGAAAAAAAATGGTACTGTACTTCCTGTTTTCATAAACGGTCATGTGCATATTTTAGTGAAGCCTGATTCCTCGGGAGCTTTCTCTCCTCTCTCTCTTTTCGGAAGCAGTGATGAGCAGTACACGCAGAAGCATTTGAAACCTGTGGCCTCATTCTAGTTTAGCCAAAATATCTAAATATTGACATTGGATATTTGAAGAAAAACCAAAGGTGTTCAGCTCTGAACGTTTTCTAATTTTTCCAGAAACGAAGCAGAAGATTGAGCTGCTGATGTCAGTTAACTCTGGAAAGTCGTCTTCTTCAGAAAGGTACAGCGAACATGCATTGCACCCAGCCATTGATGCTAAAAGAAGGCAGTGGGAAATCTGAAGGAAGGAAGGAGGGAGGGGAGGAGAAGAGCTGCCAATGTTTAAACGTCAGTGAAAGAAGCTTCACTGCATTGGTTGACATATTTTTCAGAATCTATTCTTAATTTGGAATCTTGTTGCTTTGCTGAGGCTAGCTGAGGCTTATTGATTTCTATCTCTTACGTGTTTTGCTGAATAAATCCATAACATAAATCAAATGATCATAATTAATGTGAATAATGTCACTGGGCTATTTACATAGGTTTTCTGCTTCTCTCCTGTTGTGAAACATGCTTAAAATATAAATGTAGAGCATGTTGTTTACTATATTAGTCCTTCGATCGATGTTTAGGTGCTAATTTTCATAGAATGTGTTCATTCTTAGGATCTGAATTCACTAGCCCACAGATTAGTCAGCCGCCTTCTATGAGGCAGATATACCTCTCCTTCATATTTCACTCAAGAAAAATATTTAGCAGATGCAGTAATATTTTATATGTGCAGTTAAGGTTAATTGACTTGTAATATTTATAAAAATTGTATGTTTGCCAATCTAAAATTAATAATTGTTTGAAATAACTAACTAAAATGAGTTGGAAATATCCAAGAAATTTTATAATCATATCATCTTGCATCAATTAATTGCTTCCCCGTTGGAATTAGCTCATCATAGAAAATGATCTCAAATTTGGTTAAATACATGTATGCTTTTCAGTTGTCCATGACAGTGAGTCTTCAATTGTTCTGTATGTAAAATCTTAATTACATTTAGTTATTTATTTTGCTAAAGGTGTGTATACATCGTTACTGTTAGATATAGAACACATCTCTACATATCTACAAGGGAGAGTTAGTTTAACAATTTGCAGGGGGCACAGACTAGGTTCTTCTAGCAGCACAATTGTGACAAAAATAACTATGTTCCACTTTATTTTGAGGGTCCTGCAACAAAATATTGAAATGTAGATTGAGATTTTGTAATTGACATGCCATAATTGTTAATTTGCCTTTTTGGCAATGGTGATTATATGCATAGAAGATGGTATCTTCATTTCAGTGGTTGTGAACATTAATTGTATAGTATCATGGTCTAAATGTGCTTATTTTAAGCTTTTGCTAGTAAAATAGATAGCTATGGCCATCTGTGGAGACTAACATTGGCTTGCCAATACAAACGTTTGTGCAAAACATGTTCATGATATGTTCTTAAGTGTCTCTGATGAATAAGCTGTCCTTCTCTTCAGATAGAGGGTTCATCTTTGGAAAGAACATATTTGGCAAATGTTTCAATGCATGCAAAACTTTAATGTATAACTAGGTAGATCTTCCAAAGCATTACTTACAATGGGGTACAACAACACGTCTTAACTGGATGATTATTAGCACAGAGTGACACCAACAGCGTGAGTTCATTTCCCGTGCTGGCTGAGCTTACCCTTGAGGTTCCCGCATTCTGAACCCCACTTCTTGCCTGAGATGTGGTGACCTTCAGATTAAACCCCACCCAGTTATCACTCTTTATTGAGAGACTTTACAGCAACTACGTATGGCACATATGTGTGCTTCTCTCACGTCTCCTAATATATTATAGAAGTACATCCACATCTACACCAGGAAGGATTGTAATTATAGACTATTCCAATTGTTTCCTTCCCAAAACACTTTACATTCGATCTCTTGTACCCTGCATTTCTTTGCATTCTATCATATCAAATGATTTGACAGCTGCTGTTCAGTTGAATGATGTGTATGATTTAACATTATTCATGTAGACATTACAATAGTATAATGTAACACTTCATATCAATCTGAAGTTCATTTGTATTTACAAACTTCAATTTAATAGTCTATTGCTAATTCCTCCTGAAGGTACCAATTCATACTGCAGTACTGTTTCAACATGACTCTGATATCTCATTCAAATGGCCCATCTTTATGTCTGAACCTTGATTATATTTGTAGAGATTTTAATAGGCATCACAATCTGAATCCTGTCTTCCCTTTACTTTCAGGTGCATGATTTTTCAGCAGGAGTTAATAATACTCAAGCCCAGGAGTTGGGGCAAACTTATTTTCTATCTCTGTATCTCCCCCACTGCCCCCGTCTCTTACATTCTTCCCCTCTCCAAACTGCCAATGTCTTTTTACTTCAGAATGCTGGACTAGCATCTCTGTTATCATTATGTTCCAATAGTTTGTGTTATGACAAAGAAGCTCAAGCCCATTAGTGTCTCTGCACCATTGACTAATATTGATATGTGTTTCAACTAAACTGAGAATATTTTAAACAACTGAAGGGCTGTAAGCTTTGATAGTTGATGTGCTTGCATGTCTGATGTTAAACTATCTACTTTCCTACTTGGGGGAAAAAAGGTTGCATTTTCAAATCGAACTATAAAGTAAACTGTTAAATTATTTCTGTTGCATGTTAGTCAGTTCCATTTTAGCAGTAGTCGTAATGGCAGCTGGTTAGCTCAGTTGGTTAAAATGCTAGCATGTGGATCAGTTTAGTGCAGCACAGTGGCATAGTGGTTAGCACTGCTGCCTCACAGCGCCAGAGACCTGGGGTTCAATTCCCACCTTGGGTGACTGTCTATGTGGAGTTTGCACATTCTCCCAGTGTCTGCGTGGGTTTGCTCCGGTTTCCTCCTACAGTCCAAAAGACAGGGAGGTCGGCAGAGGTGGTGGGGTTGCCTTGTTAGTTAAGAACAAAATTAAATCTATGGCACTGAATGACATAGCGTCAGATGATGTGGAGTCTGTGTGGGTGGAATTGAGGAACCACAAAGGCAAAAAAACCATAATTGGAGTTGTGTACAGACCTCCTAACAGTGGTCAGGATCAGGGATGCAACATCTACTGGGAAATAGAGAAGGCATGTCAGAAAAGCAAGGTCATAGTGATCATGGGAGACTTCAATATGCAGGTGGACTGGGTAAATAATGTTGCCAGTGGATCCAAAGAAAGGGAATTCATGGAATGCTTACAGGATGGCCTTTTGGAACAGCTTGTCATGGAGCCCACAAGGGAGCAGGCTATTCTGGACCTAGTGCTTTGCAATGAACCAGACTTTATAAAAGATCTTAAAGTAAGGGAACCCTTAGGAAGCAGCGATGATAATATGGTAGAGTTCAGTCTGGAGTTTGAAAGAGAGAAGGCAAAGTCTGATGTAATGGTGTTACAGTTAAATAAAGGTAATTATGAGGGCATGAGAGAGGAACTGACAAAAATAGACTGGAAGCAGAGGCTAGCGTGGAAAACAGTAGAGCAAAAATGGCAGGAGTTAATTGAGGACACTGTACAGAGTTTCATCCCCAAGAAAAGAAAGATTATCCGGGGAGGGATTAGACAGCCATGGCTGACAAAGGAAGTCAGGAAATGTATTAAAGAAAAAGAGAGATCCTATAAAGTGGCCAAGAGCAGTGGGAAATCGGAAGATTGGGAAGGCTACAAAAACAAACAGAGGATAACAAAGAGAGTAATGAGAAAGGAGAGGATCAAATATGAAGGTAGGCTAGCCAGTAATATTAGAAATGATAGTAAAAGTTTCTTTCAATATATAAGAAACAAACGACAGGCAAAAGTAGACATTGGGCCACTTTAAACTGATGCTGGAAACCTAGTGATGGGAGATAAGGAAATAGCAGGAGAACTTAACAAGTACTTTGCGTCAGTTTTCACAGTGGAAGACAGGAGTAATATCCCAACAATTAAAGGGAGTCAGGGGGCTGAGTTCAGTATGGTTGCCATTACAAAAGAGAGAGTGCTAGAAAAGCTAAAAAGTCTTAAAATTGATAAATCTCCTGGCCCCGATGGGATACATCCTAGAGTTCTGAGAGAGGTGGCTGAGGAAATAGCGGAGGCATTGGTTGAGATCTTTCAAGAGTCACTGGAGTCAGGGAAAGTCCCGGATGATTGAAAGATCGCTGTTGTAAACCCCTTGTTCAAGAAAGGATCAAGACAAAAGATGGAAAATTATAGGCCAATTAACCTAACCTCGGTTGTTGGTAAAACTCTAGAATCCATCATTAAGGATGAGGTTTCTAAATTCTTAGAAGAGCAGAGTCTGATTAGAACAAGTCAACATGGATTTCGTAAGGGGAGGTCATGCCTGACAAACCTGTTGGAATTCTTTGAAGAGGTGACAAGTAGGTTAGACCAGGGAAACCCAGTGGATGTGGTCTATCTAGACTTCCAAAACGCCTTTGATAAGGTGCCACACGGGAGGCTGCTGAGCAAGGTGAGGGCCCATGGTGTTCGAGGTGAGCTACTGGGATGGATTTTGGATTGGCTGTCTGACAGAAGGCAGAAAGTTGGGATAAAAGGTTCTTTTTCGGAATGGCAGCCAGTGATGAGCAGTGTCCCACAGGGTTCAGTGTTGGGGCCACAGCTGTTCGCATTATATATTAATGATCTAGATGAAGGGACTGGGGGCATTCTAGCGAAGTTTGCAGATGATATGAAGTTAGGTGGACAGGCAGGTAGTGCTGAGGAAGTGGGGAGGCTACAGAAGGATCTAGACAGTTTGAGAGAGTGGTCCAGGAAATGGCTGATGGAATTCAACGTGAACAAATGCGAGGTCTTGCACTTTGGCAAAAAGAATAAAAGCATAGACTACTTTCTAAACGGTGAGAAAATTCGTAAAGCCAAAGTACGAAGGGATCTGGGAGTGCTAGCCAAGGATTCTCTAAAGGTCAACATGCAGGTTGAGTCCGTGATTAAGAAAGCGAATGCAATGTTGTCACTTATCTCAAGAGGGTTGGAATATAAAAGCACCGTTGTGCTACTGAGACTTTATAAAGCTCTGGTTAGGCCCCATTTGGAGTACTGTGTCCAGTTTTGGTCCCCACACCTCAGGAAGGACATACTGGCACTAGAACGTGTCCAGCGGAGATTCACACGGATGATCCCTGGAATGGTTGGTCTAACATATGAGGAACAGCTGAGGATCCTGGGATTGTATTCATTGGAGTTTAGAAGATTAAGGGGAGACGTAATAGAGAAGTACAAGATAATACATGGCTTGGAAAGGGTGGACGCTGGGAAATTGTTTCCGTTAGGTGAGGAGACTGGGACCCGTGGACACAGCCTTAGAATTAGAGGGGGTCAATTCAGAACAGAAATGCGGAGACGTTTCTTCAGCCAGAGAGTGGTGGGCCTGTGGAATTCATTGCCACAGAGTGCAGTGGAGGCCGGGACGCTAAATGTCTTCAAGGCAGAGATTGATAGATTCTTGTTGTCTCGAGGAATTAAGGGCTATGGGGAGAATGCGGGTAAGTGGAGTTGAAATGCCCATCTGCCATGATTAAATGGCGGAGTGGACTCGATGGGCCGAATGGCCTTACTTCCACTCCTATGTCTTATGGTCTTATGTGCAGGTTAGGTGAATTGGCCATGCTAAATTGCCCGTAGTATTAGGTGTAGGGGAATGGGTCTGGGTGGGTTGCTCTTCGGCGAGTCGGTGTGGACTTGTTGGGCCGAAGGGCCTGTTTCCACACTGTAAGTAATCTAATCTAATCTGAAAACCCATCGTTTAGTTTTGGCTGAGGTAGATTTGGAGCCTACCTCTGTGCCTTACCAAGAGTAAAAGTAAAATACCACCTTGCAGTGATTATGTGAAAGATCACCAAGGACTTATCTTAGGGCAGGGAACTCAAGAACACTAGTCATAAAATGCACAAATAATCAAAAGATATCAACAAATATATTGATACCCTGAGAAACATCTTAGAATGAATCATTGAAAAAGTTCGATCATTTATTTTCAAAAGGCTGAGATTTCAAAAAGACCTTTGAAGAGTTTTAAGATTTTAAGAAGGCTCGACAAAATTGGCCTGGGTTAATTGTGGGGACAAATTAGACCTGGGAAAGCAAAACTTGTGTATCGGTGACCAGACAAATAAGTATGCTTCTGGACAGATAAGGAATGAATTCAAAGATCCTTTTGATATTTGATGGAGTTCAATTCTATGAAAAATATGTAAGCTTTATCTAACTTTTTTCCATAAATAGATTTTAGAAAAATGTAGCATTTTAACAAAGTGGATTTTATATTGTAAAGTCTGTGGATTTAAAGTTTTCTTGAAAAACACTTGCAGTAAAGAATGACATGTTCAGATTTAGTTAATTTTTGATCATATATGCATCCCTTATTTGGAGGAAGAGTCGTTGTGCATTCAAGTCGGTAATAAATGACTAATGCTTGGAAAACCAATTTTTAAAAATTCATATTGAATTTCAAAAACAGTTCAAGAAAACTCCAACTTAAAGAAAACTAGGAATCTTGAATTGTTGAATACTCTTGGAGTGTGTGCAATCTTGGCGTGCAACACAAACCCTTGATGTATAGTGTAAGGTTATTATAGCTTAAAAATTGTTGCATAAAAATTATTCTTTTCAAACTTAGATTAATGTTTACTTTGCAAATATGAAGGTGGTTAAAGCACTGGAATATATAAGTGCATAGGCTAACTGTGTTGAATCTTTGCACTATTATTCTTTTTTTTATTTAGAAAACAATTACTGTTGCCCATTAATTTTATTGAAAGTTCTAGAATTCAGTGGTTAGATCGTCACATTGTGAGATCAGGTGTGTTCTAAGTTCTGTTGGTGGGCAGTTGCTTCTAAACCCTTGATTTGTGCTGTGTGATATTGGAAAAAGAGCTGGAAATTTTTATATTTCGACTCTGAAGTGCAGTAGAATACGCCAGCTGCAAAATATTTCCTCCTGACATTTCCTCTCAATTAATCAGATTTTGATCATAATCCACCAAAATTGTCCAAACGGTGTAAAAGATCATAAGATTTCAAGCTCAAATTACATCTGGCACAAAACAAATTTGTGATCTTTTTCACTAACTTGTCTTGAAGTTAGCTATGCTTCCAACAATGGCCACACCCCAGATCAAATGAATCACTGTAATGCATTTCTGTTAATTGCATCTATTTGCTAGCCTTCAAACAGACCCTTCAAGTTAAGCTATTGTTGTTTGGGTGCAAGGACATCGTTGGACATGTTTTAAAACATTTTGAATAACCATTTTTCTTAATTTACTAATGAATTATTACTATACAGCAATACCACTAGCAAAAGATCTCTATGGTTTATGAAAGCTATTGTTGGTGTTTAAAAACCAGGCTAGAAAGATGGTGAACTAAACAACAAGCTAGTTTTCAGCTATACCAATCAAACTGCGCAAAACTGCTGCTGTTGAATATATGAAAGAATGTTTCTTGTAAAATAATGACCGAACACTGCCCTACTGGTATTGATTCATGGCAGAATTCATATTCATTGACGTGTAGAAAATTCAAGAGAGAACTTTCAAAACAAAAACACAATTTGTTCCCAGCTTGGCAGTTCAGTCCTAAGCAGAAATTCTAACCCTTTGTTTGTCTTAGTAGATCTCCTGTTTGCGGTGCTTGAGCTGAGTTGTAACACACTATATTATCATAAAGGTAATGCATAAAGCACAAAATGGATTTTGAGGATACTGATTTACAGTGAATAAGTCACAATTTTTAATTGAGATTTTGTTTCTTTTGATGTCGTGGTAGTTCAGTTTTTGCCTCATCCATTTTAAAACCGCAGATCAGTAGCCTTGATTTATTGTGTAAACACAAAAAACTGGAAATAATTAGCAGATCAGGCACCATCTGTGATGAATTAGACGTTGAATCAGTCATGTTTCATGTCTAACACCTTTCCTCGAGGATGGATTTTTTTTCAATTTTATGTGTTCCTTTAAAATTAAGTGTGCAGAGTTAATGTGTTTTAAGTTGTAGGATGTATAGCAATATGGTAGGTAATATGTGCCATATTGAAAATCAGGAACAAGCTTGTTGTAGTATTAGTTTGAGGGTTGATGGTTGTCCAGGCTTTTAGGGGCACTATTGGCAACCCTGTTCCTTGGGTACTGCAGAGAGATGAGAGCTTGGGCTTTGCTAAGACTGATGAGGGTTGTTGAGTTTTCCAGCATTGGCAGAAATGCTTGGGAAATGTAGCTTTAGGATAAACTTTCTATGGTTTAACAATAATTAGGTGGAGTTTTGGAAGCTCGGGCAGATTCTGTATAGATCCTGGGATTTGCCACCATTGTAGAGGTGCTTTGGAAGATCTGAGATTTGGAGGAACACAAGTAGAATTAATACTTTATTTCACAAGGGATTCTTAATGTATGATGGAATGAGAGTGCCTAAAAAGGGCTTGCTTGTTGAGATGACCAGTCCAAAGGTGTGCAGGTTGGATGGATTGACTATGCCCCATGGTGTCCAGGGATGTGCAGGTAAGGTGGCTTAGCCATGGTAAATGTGGGGTCGTGGGGATAGGGTGGGGACTGTGTTAAGGTGGGATGCTGTTCAGATAGTCAGTGCAAACTTGAGGGCCGAATTGCTTCTTTCTGCACTGTAGGGATTCTCTGAAGATGTCCTCCAATCTGAATACGAAAGCTGTGAAGCCTGTGTTGGAGCAGTGCATCGGTGTCTGAGGAAATCCTTGCTGCCTGTCAGTAAACTAGATAACAAACAGTCAAAGTCAGTTGAATTCGCCAATTTTTATAAAATAAGAATTGTTGTTGGCTATTGTTTCTGTTAGAAACTGCTGTTATACTGGCTCACTAATTGCAAGCTGTAATTAACTGATCGGTTTTTGCTGCCATGCTCTTTTGTCTTATATTATTTTGTTGGAGTTAATATGTATATGATTCACTATACCTTAACTTTGACTTTATCTGACTTTTTACAAAATGATTCATGCCAAGTTAAACATAATTTGCCGTAATAAGGTTATACATTTATGTTGTCGTTAAAAGTTGTACTTCATTTGAGAAACACTGTTCAATCTGTTCATTCTATACAACCACTATGATTCTTTTCCTAAACAGTGGCAAACAGTACTTTAGCAGTGATTGTTGCTGCTGTCACCGCCAACACAATCACCAAACCTGGAAGGATTGCACTATATATTGATTTTGGAGCTTCCAAAGGAATAAGTTGGTAACCTACATCATCAAAGTGTGAAAGGATCTTCTAAAAGGCATCTGGATGGGTTTATGAATAGGAAGGGTTTGGAGGGATATGGGCTGGGTGCTTTCAGATAGAACTAGATTGGGTTGGGGTATCTGGTTGGCCGAAGGGTCTGTTTGTGTGCTGGACATCTCTAGGACTCTAAATAATAGTCCCAAAAAAAAAACAGGGTATAGAAGGTCTTTCACAAAAAAACTTCTTTTTTGAAAAAAAAAACGTTTCTTGCTATTTTCTCTCAAATTCAATCTCTTCCTCTTTTATTGTTTTGGTCAGTCTTTGCTGGATTCTAAAACCTACCCAGTTTTCTGTTGTACTGCTAATGTTCACACCATTTATTTTTTTCTTTTCTTTACAATTTGTAGTCTGCTTTGTGTTCTTAATTAGCCACAGGAAATTTGCACTCGTCAGGAATGAAACTATCTGCAGCATTAAGAAAGGCATTACTGGATTCTTTAAAGCTTTTTACAAAATATTTTTATCAGTATTTATTTCTGTTACAGTCAAGAAAAGGTGTTAAATGGCATTGGCAATACATGTAGGTACATGCAAGATTGCGTTGTTCCTTTTTAAGTGTAAAGGGTAAAGACTGTCCATTTTTTGCTGATTTATGTTAGCATAATTAAAGAAATGGGCTAGTATGCAATATAAAACTTATGCTAATAATGATATGGTTTTTCCACTGAACACTTCTGATTTTTGCCAACTTATGTAGAGAAGAGTGTGGAAGTATTCCTGACAGTGATTCAATGCACACTGCGATCAATATGTCATATTAGGTGGCTAAAGGCTGACTAGAAAATGCAGTTATTTAACATCCTAGATTAAATAAAAGATACGTTTATATTATTATAGACATTTAAATCTTATTTGTAACCTTTAATTATATCTTCAAGTTTGTTGATTATGCTATGAATATGTAGCTGCATCATGTATTTTGTAAAGAAAGCTAATTTGTCTTCAAAATAGACAGTGTTTTACAAAATGGCTTCGAGAAATCATAGGTTGGAGTTGAAACCAGACTGGACTTGGCTCAAGAAGAAATTCCATGAACTTAAATGAACATTTTCAAAGCTAAACAGAAACTCATTGACACTTGCTTTCCTGGAACTGTGAATAGCTCTTCCGATCTCACCAAAAGTCCAATGGAATGATAACTATTCAAGTTAATAGTTGAGAAAGTTCAAAAGTTAATTACTTCCACTAAAAGACAGTACCTGTGCTCCAAACAGGAATAACCCAATACCTGGAATGGAAGTATGATTTAATAGTTTGGGGTAGTAGGCATTTTAAAGTTTTTTTGTTAAAACTGCATTAAAAACTGACACTGAATAACCATTTTGCACAGACGTCTCAGGAGAATAACCTGAACACATGATAAAATCAATTTTAAACAGCTTTTTGACAGGGAAACTGAGGGAGGTGTTCAAAACTGTGATGCGAAGCAGGCTGGTAAAAGCCACAACTTGCAATGTTTAGAAGTGAAAAAAGCCTTCACTCACTACCACTCCAGTTGTGCTGAATCTTCCAACTACTCAACTTCAGAAACCATGACAACCCTTGAATCTAACTTAAGTATTCAACCCTTTCACTGCAGAAAGAATCTTCAAGCAAGCCAGGTCTGCAATGAGAGTAAAGACTGATCTCATTTTTCGTGCTTATATTTAACTTTTATCCTCACTTTAATTTTTTGTATTTGTATTTTAGCTAATAATCATTACTTTTTAAATTTTAAACAACTTTCAACAATAATTGTGTAATGAAATAACCTACCGTCTTTAAAACGTAAGACTGTGCTGCTGGTTATTTTAAAAACAAAGAAGGGAGCTACATGCAAATGTTTTTAAATTCTTAGTTCAATGACTACTCTGAGGATGCAACTGGTCTGTAGTTGTGACAGTTAGCAATTATTTATTTGTTTACCTCTGTCTATTGAAGTGGTTTAAATGATGTACCTTACTTCAAAAGACAATTCCCCGGTTGCAGTAACATGCATTTTTTTCCTTTCCACAAGCCACTTTTGTGATTTCACTTGAATCTTCTTTTCTGCCCTATTCTACTTTGCATCTTCAGCAATCAGTAGTCTGCTGATGTCTTTGCCTGAAACCTATTTCTTTGACCTCGCCTTTTAATATCTTTTGTTAAACCTTGCATTTCTTTTTATTGTCTGTTTTCATCTCTGCAGTGTCTGGCAATGCTTACTGTGTTAAAATTAGTATGTTAGCGCAAGTCATTTGTTGTTTCAACTTCTTTTAGCTACCAGAAAGACTCTGGTTTTGAATAAAGCCACATGATTGAAAAACAGATGCTAGAATTGAAATGATTGTAGTGTAACTATTTGCTTTTTCCATCATTACAACTGATTTGTATTAACCCTTTTCGTTGTAATAACCTAATAACTACCTAATTAACAGACTTAACTGCTCAACATCTGTAGAAGGTAATTTTACTTCAGTACATATGATGGTTGTTTCCCTGGAATGTTATTTCTGATCCATTGAAGTGAAGCAACTTTATCAAATTAAGCCTTCACCATTTAATACTGAATAAGCATTGCTGTTGACAGTCACTTGCTAACGAGTGTGAATGTCCATAGGAAAATCTGTGTCGTTGGTCATGGATTCTGTGGATCCTTGTTTGGCTGATGAACCCGATCCGCGAACTGCATCTGCAACCGTACTTGTGGCAGGTGTTTCTGGGAGATGGAAGTGATCCCTAGCATTGATTGTTTACATTCTTTTCTCCGTAATCTCTCTTTTTGATGGTCATTCTCAAAGTATTGTGTCCCTTCATACAGGAGTTTCCTTGAAGTTAGTTTCTTCTCCTGAGGACCTCCCCATGCATTGACATTTATGTTGCATTTTCTGAGGGAAGCCTTTGGGGAGTCTTTGAAATGCTTTCTTTGATCATCTATCTTTTGAGTACTTTCCTTGAGCTTGGGTTAAAAAAACGTTTTACTTTGGGATTTGGAACTCGGGCAACCTAAGCACGTGGCTAGCTTATGGAGAGTTTTGGATAATTATTGCCTCAATACTGGTGCTTTTAGCTGCTTTAATCACATTGATGTTAGTACATCTGTCTTCCCAACTGATTTGAAGAATCCATCTCGAGCAGCATTGATGGTACTTCTCAAGGGCCTAGAGGTGGTCACTGTACTTAATCCAAGTTTTGGACCCATTTGGAAGGGTCAGAAGGATGACTGCCTTATTCAAAAGGACCTTAGTATGTATCAACGCAAATGCCATGATTATCTAGGACACTCCTCATTTGGCATCCAAAGTAGCACTCACGGATTGGATGCTATGTTGAATCTTCGCATCGATGTCAGCCTTAGATGAGTAGAGGTTTTCCAGGTAAGGGAAATGTTCAAAAGGATTTTCCACTGATCTTAAAGTAGGGATAGACCAAAATTTGACCTGGGATGGGTTGGCAAAGGATTTGAGTCCTCTTCACTCAGCTGCCCTTCAAGTCTCCCAAAGAGCAGTGATGTCGGAGTTGAAGTGTCTGAGTTCACAGGCAACAAGGGCAGTTCTTCATTCTAAATGTTTGGTTTGCTTGTTATCCATGAGCGTTAGTGTATTCCAGGTTCTGAGATTGAGTTTGACCTTGGTTTTCAGACAACAAGTAGGTAGGCCTGCTAGATGAGTCTGATGATTTTGGAATAGACTATTTTTAGGGCACCTTTTCTCGCCCATTCCCCACGCAGATTGAGCAGTGTGAATCCTGATGAAGACTACTCACTCATGATGAAAGCTGGCAAATTCCTCACCTGTTCTTATTCCAAGAGCACAATGACTGCGTCAAATTCCACCGCTTACATGCAGGTCCAACAATCCTATCACTGCGGAGCTTATAGGGCGGAAGGTTCATCCAGTTCCAATGCCAAGAACACTTCCATGACTGAGGATTTCCCCCTACTGCTGATGCCTACATCTGCTGTCATAACTATTGATATCACATGAATATCCTCCACCTGGCTTGCTGTTGAGGGCTTGTTTTGGATTGCACATTATCTGGTGCCTCCCCTTCAAGTTGAAGGAGAACTCCTGACAGCATTGCTCTTGGGATTGATGGAACTTTCAAGCCTCTCTCTGGATTGCCACCTGTTGAATAGTACATTCATTTGAATAAAATATAAACAAAAAATAAAACCACAAAGCAGCTCATAGTTTATCCAGCCTGTCCTACCTACCTGTCAAATATATTAAATCTATCGCATTCTTCTCTGGCACATGGAATAACTCAAAAAAGACCAAAATTTACCCAAGGTTTTTTTCCTATGGTGGGAAAAAGCACCACAAAGATCAGTCAAGCTGGCAGTACTGGACATTTTTTTTCACTTAAACTGTACAGAGATACTTTTTAATG
This sequence comes from Chiloscyllium punctatum, assembly GCF_047496795.1. Taxonomy (NCBI): domain Eukaryota; kingdom Metazoa; phylum Chordata; class Chondrichthyes; order Orectolobiformes; family Hemiscylliidae; genus Chiloscyllium; species Chiloscyllium punctatum. The sequence goes on along the minus strand of NC_092782.1, from coordinate 40,265,031 downwards.
CTTTTCTTCTACCAAACCATTCACACAAAAATAACATCTTGCTGACAACTGATTATTGTCTGTAATTTCCTAAGTTTACCTATTTCCATATTTAAACATAGGCATCGGATGGACCTATACTAGTCCTTGGAAACAGTCCCAAATTCCAGTGAACAGCTGATTATCTGAGCCATGTTTTTTTTGTGATTGAAGTAATGGGAATAGCAAGGCTAAGTAAAATAGAAAGGTTGAATGAATTATAGGTAAATGTTTTATATGAAGGGTTCAAGGGATGACAGGAGAGACTGAAATTAGGCGAATTTAAAGTTAGTTGAGTTTGAGTGTTTGTTCATTAAGAGATATGAGGATAGCATAATGTAAATCCATATGATTTTTGGAGATGAGGAACACATGCAAAAAAAGGAAAAACATAACTTGCAAACTCATTATCAGTGGATATGGTGTGTTGCATCTGCTTTAAAAATGAATGTGTTCTAATTCCAGTTTGAAGGTTGTCTGTCCAGTATTTCAGAGTAGGATTCTTCCAAGTTTAAAATGTTTAAGTGTGAGGAATGATGGGAAGAATGGTGTATTTTACATAAACTACTGAATTGTTGTAAATAAATCATGTTTTTTTTTTCCCCCTTCAAATCATACAAAGAGGAGATGAGATGTGACTTTGTACACCTTTTCTAACGGGTTGGGAGATTCTGTGATGATTATAAAAAGAAAATTTTGGTGTACTCTCACCCAGCCCTTCTGTTAAATAACAAGCAAGTATAAATGCCATAGGGGTAATTTAGAAAATTCTCAATCCTTTTAGTCACAAGTCAATATTTCTTCAATGAAAAGCAGTCAGGCTCCTTGAATCTTAATAACTTTGAGTATAATATCCCAGAATAATTTTCATCCTTCTAATGTATCAATATCCTTTAGAAAAAATACATCAATTGTTGCACACTAAACTGGGATAATATAAATGGCAGAGACGGGAAAGTCTTGTTGAAGTATATTCACAAGAAGTATGCATAGTAATAAGATGTTAAACGGAGCAATGGGGCTAAACAGGGACTGAAAATATGAGGCAGAGGTTTGACTAAGCTGTCATTTGAGTACTTTGCATCTTAGCGAGTTTTGAGAAGAGTGCTGAGTGTAGCTCAGCATGACATGACAACAGTACTTGCATTGGCAACAGTTGGGGTCAGTGTGTTGAGTTAGCTACTTTAGCTTTAACTTCTAGGTCATTGTTAGGCAATGTGTTGGGTTGTGACTTTCAGGTTACAGCCATTGTAGCTGTGGTTCATTGGAGCTAAAGCGGTACATAACACTTCTTGATCTCAAATTGTTTCATATGTTTTACTACATGTCTAGAATCCAACTCTAATCCTGTTTCATTATTTCACTAAAAATATGACTGAGCTGTTCAGATAAAGTAGCCTTTCAAGTGAAGTACTGGAAATGAAAATTTAAAAATGTTTGAAAACTTGTTACTGCAATGTAAAAGCATAAGATGGATTCACTTGCCTCATTTTGAATAGGATTCCTAAAAGAATAAATAATCAAGGTTCCCACAAGTGGGGAGGGGAGAGAAAATAAACATAACTATCACTTGAAAAAAGGTCTGAGGCAAACTACTGGAGCTAAAGGCTGATAATTCTGCTGGACCTGATGGGTTCCACCCTAAGATTTTAAAAGAAATAGCTACAGAGACAGTAGATGCCTTTGTAGAAATCTTCCAAGAATCCTTAGATTTAAGAAAAATCCTAGAGGATTGGGAAACTGCAAAGACAACACCCTTATCCAAAGGGAGAGAGAGAGGCAGTCATTGGGAATATTAATGATAAAGAAATGTAGTGCAGTTTGTTTAGGCTTGTCAATGCATTACTGTGCTAGATTTGTAATCCATATCAGTAGTTTGTGAGATGACTAAATTGGTTACAATGTCTTGTCCAAATATTTAAGGAAGGTTCATTACAGAAATATTTGGTACAGTACAAATCCATTTTGTTCCAAGAATGTAGCTGTAGGCGTAAGACACTGAGGTAATTCACAAGATTCATTCAAGTACTAATTCTCTGGGAGATGTAGCTGCATGCAGCATCTTAATTTATGCTTGTGGCTTTATGTAATATCTCAGCACATGTATTTTCATGTGCATAAATATTGCAGATTCACTTTTTAAAGTAATATTTTAATGTTTTGTCCGATTATCCGTTATTCAGAACATTCAGACAAAAGTAAACAAATTGTTTTAAAGAACAAATTTAATGTTTGACAGTTAGATTCATGTGAACCTGCAATACGTGAATCCAAGTGTTAAGATAATAGAAATCTTCCTTAAATTCAGATGCATGGAAAACAGAAGCACTGATTTTTATTTTGCATGACAACATTTTGAACAGATCATAGGGAATAGTTAGATTGAATATTGCAGCATTTTTCTATAACAATACCTCAATTAGTAGATATTAAAGCAAACCAGAGCCTAATGAAGATGGGCATTTCATGGAACATATCACTAATTTTTATACACATTTCTTTGTCTGTTAAAAATTACTTCATTGCCAGTCTTTAGGTCATTCTACTGTTCTCCAGCTAGCTGTCAGGGACTTGGCAGGCACCAGCAATCTCAAATATTTAGATTAGATTAGATTAGAGTAGATTTACTTACAATGTGGAAACAGGCCCTTCGGTCCAACAAGTCCACACCAACCCGCCAAAGCGCAACCCACCCACACCCATTCCCCTACATTCACCTGCAATATTCTGTCTAACTATTCCCTGTGATCTGTTCAAAATGTTATCATGCAAAATAAAATCAGTGCTTCTGTTTTCCATGTATCTGAATTTAAGCAAGATTTCTATTATCTTAACACTTGGATTCATTTATTGCAGGTTCATATGAACCTAATTGTCAAACATTAAATTTGCTTGACCCTTTCCGAACATGATGCAACCTTTGCTCAGTATCTCCATTTGTTACCGATCAGAAGAAAGCTGAGCGATCAATAACCAGATTCTGCCCTGAGTATGCCACATTACATTTTGTACTTTAATACCCAATTGTTATAGATTTGAGAATCAGAAAAATATTCATAAATATCTCCATTTCTGGGATTGCATCGATTAACTAGCCAATGTGATTTTTTGGGATGTTTTAATTGTCTCTATTGACTGTGGTTCAATTGCTAACATATAGCCTCTGAGTCAGAAAGTTGCAAATTCATGGGATTTGAGTCCTTAATCTATGTTGCCACTCAAGGCAGTACTAAGGGACTCCTGCACTGTCAGAAATCATATGTTTCAGACAAAATGACTCTGTCACCCTCCCAGCTGGATGGAAAAGATTCTGCTGTGCTATTTTGGGGAAAGTTAAAAAGCACACACAACCGGGTTACAGTCCAACAGGTTTATTTGGAAGAACAAGCTTTCAGAATGCTGCTTTGTCAGGTGGGGCGCTAGCTACCTGACGAAAGAGCAGTGCTCCAGGAGCTGCTACTTCCAAATAAATCTGTTGGACTATAACCTGGTGTGGTGTGATGTTATCTTTGTCTGCCCCAGTTCAACACGACACCTCCACATTTTGGGGAAGAGCAAGTGAGTTCTCCTGGTAGCCTGGCAAAGATTTATATCTTCATTAATGTAATTAAATCACTGTGATTATGATCAGTTTTTGTGGGACTTTACAGTTGGCTTTCATATTGACTACGTTATAACCATGACTACTTTATAAAATTACTTAATTGGCAATAAAGCACTTCATGACACAGATTTTAGAGATGTATAAGATGCAAGGCTTTCTCTTTAGTTATTAAAGGATATTGCGTGTTATGTTTTACTGAACAATGAATATGAATATAATGAGTATTATTTAGAGAAATGATTGTGCAATATGTGATAAAGATTTTAAAATAAGGATACAGATGAGTTTGTAATGTGAATATTAAAATTTAATGAACAACACCATAGTCATTTGTTTAAAAAAGTCAATAATACAATATATTATATACTACTCTTTTTTGATTAATCCATAGTGAAAAGACGAATTATGTGGAACAGTTTTACATTACTTCATTGAAAACTATATTTGTAGTCAGTAGTTTACAGGGAATATTTTTGTAAAATTAATATTTGTGAATTAATGTACTGTGGTATGCTGGTCATGCAAAATAGCTCTTGGAAAATGAAATGTGAAGATAAATACACTTGCAAAAAGAGGAGATGAATATTATGAATTAACTTTAATTTTTGAAAAGAATCAAAATGATCTTTGTGGCTGGATTCATAAAATTTTTAGATTTACAATATTTTGTTGTACTGCTGTACCAACAGCGATGACCATTTGGTGATTGTTCCCTGAGCAGTTATTCATAAATGCAGAATCTGTTTCTATGGGAACCACTTTTTATGCTGTTATAAGCCAGATTATTTGATGCTAGTAGGTACCAAAAGCGAACACTTTATCATTTATTTTATTATCCCATGAAAGATTCATCATCTTCCTTCAGACTTACATAACAATGGAGCATCAGAATTCAGTTACTAAACACAGTATTACTGTGACAGCACAATGCCTGTTACAAAGGGGTCGATATTTTGGCTTAAAGTTTGTCATTTAAATTTTATACTTGGCTTTTGTAAAATTTGGTATAGGAATCAAGAAGTTAAAATGTATAACTTATAAATGGTTAGGTTGATGAGGATGGCAAACTTCATATTTCTTAAGTTGAATGCTCTAAATTAGAAAGGTCTTATGGAGAGCAATGTTAGATTCACCTGTCTTCTCAATTTGGACCTGTCGTGAATCTCCCTTGAAGTCACTTTTTATTTAATAAAATTTGGGATCCTGGTGGCATACCTGCATGCTATCCTTGTGAGCTGGAAACATCTGTCATTTTTTTTCAGTGTCAAAGAATAGAGTGCAATATTGACATTTCAGACCACAGATGTAAAAATCTGATGATGCCTCCTGAAGGAAAATACTGTAATTTTTCTATCATTTTTCCACTTTTCCCTTCTCTCCTTCCAAAAACTTTGGTAATTTTGAAATCTCCTTGACACAATTACTGTTTGTGCAATTGACGACAGAATCAGCAAAACATATTTTTAGGCCTCTATCAATGTCAGAATTCTTGAAGTATGATATTTAATATATTAGTGCTCATATGGTATAGAAAACAATAGCTCTGAATCTTTGAATGTTGTATCAATGTACTGCTGTGATGCTGTTAACATTTCCTCCCAAATCTCCTTATCAGAATTTCATTCACTTGTTTGGCTGATACTGTGGTGACACTCCAGTGAGCTGGAGATGTGGATGGACTTAATAGCCAAATAATGCATTTTACCACGTAGCAACAGCACTTACTTAATTAGCAAACAGATTCCTACTCACTTTCTTGCATTCTAAATCTACTTTCTTGCAGTTTCTCAAAGGAGGGGAAAATGCCTAAAATGTTTCTGCGTGCAAGTTGCACAAGTTTACAATTTTTATTGAAGTCTCTGAATTGTCAATGAAAGCATATCTATAATTGACCTCCTTGAAGAAGTTTGAATCTCCAGAATTGATTCTTGCCGTGTGTCCAAACATATCTTTCTGTCAATAATCTACCTTAGTTCTGTATTCTTTCCTACACAAGACCATAGAATTTTCCTAGTCAATGGATATAACATTTTATCAAATGTGTTTTTCCGATAGATAGTCCTCACTTGAAGGTAACTCATGTTAGGGTATGGATTCGGAACAGCCGATCCTTGTCCCTGTGCTGTTTTTATATGTGAATGCAGATAGTATTATATTTGTAAATAATTTTGAATTGACTGCTTCGAAGCAAAAACTCAGGCTGTGGGATTGAAATGAATTATGTCCTTTTGAAGTTTGTTCCTTTATTAATCATAGGTTAAAAAATTGAAACTTTACATGCAAAACCTTTTAAAAGTCTTGCCTTATTTTGCTCCTTTTCTTTCCTCAAGGCCAGAGGCTCAACAGAAAGCTCCTGCAGGTCCTCCCCCTCCTCCTCCTCCACCTCTACCCGATCATGCTCCTCCAGAACCTGAGGAGGAAATTTTGGGATCTGATGATGAAGAACAGGAAGACCCTGCTGACTATTGTAAAGGTAAACCCCAGTCTACTGAGCTGATCTTTAAGTGTAGACTTGATGCAATGCATTTTTGGCTGATCTTTGTTTAGTTTCTGAGTCTACTTTTGAATCTGTGCTGGAAAGTATGTCTATATGCTTTAGAATTTAGAACAATGTTTAGCGAACAATACAAAATAAATGTAATAGTCGCTTGGTAGTACAGAACTTGAATATTGTTTAAAAAAGATGCATTTTATCAATGTTTCATCTTATACCCATCTGGATATTTCAAAAGAAGCACTAGTGTAAAGGGAAAGCAGCATTAATACTGGTTGAAAAGCGAGAGCATATTGGTTGGCAGTGGACTCTGACTGGCTGTCACCTATTTGTTTGAATTTCGTGGTGCATGTACATTTTAAATGAGCGACTGCCATTCTATGGCTAATTTCTCAGGACATTGCCTTGACCTATCTGTGTTAACTTGCCTGGTTTAAAATTGAAACAAAACTTGAGTGAACTGTCAGTCATCAACTAACTGGTACATTCTCCATGAAAACTGTGCCAGTCAGAGTCTGCTGCCAACAAATGAACACTCTCCACTTCAACAAGCAGCATAAATGTTTTCTCTTTATGTTGGTATTTCTGGCAAATTTCCTTGATGAGTGCAAGACAAAAAAAAATTCAACAAAATACGCCCTTCTGAGCAATGCTCAAATAGGTACTCTGAAAGCTTGAAGGTCACTTGGTGCTGTTTCAAGAGAGCGGAAGATTAGAAATGGAGACTTTTCCTTTCATTGTAAATACATAATCTTTTTATTAATAACACTATTTGGAGGCAGGAGAGTTCCAGTTGATCAGATATTCCAGTTGATCAAGATGTCCGCATAATCAATATAAAAATGCACACTAGGTAATATAAATGTAATGCAGGGGGTGTACACATCACTTCTACTCTAAGCATTAATCACTTATGTAATGATAAAACTTTGCCTTAAATAAAACTTACCAACTTCTCACTTGCACCCTCAACTGACTACTCAGACATTGGGGTGGATTGGGGCATTTGAAGAGAAATTTGATTCAAAGTTGAATCAACTATTGATATTACACACGGTCATTCAATTGAACAACCAGTTTACTTTGACATAAATAAATTAAAACCATAATAATTGGATAGAATAATACGGTAAACTTTGTGGTATTTGAGAGATCCAGTTTTTGCCGATTTAGCGAGAGCATCTGTTCATAAGGTGCCTGTAAAAAAAAAAAAAGTTTACTGTGTTTTTATGATTACAAAACAGCTGTTTCAGATTAATTTGAGTAAAAGAATTGCCATGATAATATAATGAATGACAGTCCTGGAAAAAGTTACCGGAATTTATATCTTCTGAAAAATACTACTTGAAACTACAAGATGTAGTTTATGGACTGCTTTCTCCAGCTGAATTTGTTTAGTTATTACAACTAAAGCAAATAGATTTGTGTAGCTTGGCTAAGATTAAGAAGGAATTTGCATTGCCATATCCCTAAGGCATCTTGAAGAACTTTGCATCAATGGATTATTTTTTAAAGTGCAATCACTATAGAGTAGTTAATTATATGAGCCAATGTACTTGTCACAAGGTCCCACCTAGATGAATTAATATACAGGCAATCTGTTTTTGGTCACTGGCTGAATTGAGGAATGAAGGAGGCCAAAGTCCGTGATAGTCTTGAAAATGGGATAAATTCAGATTCCAGCAAAGGAGGATAGAAAAGATGATCAAGACAGAAGATAAATAACAAGGAATATAAAAACTGATGAAAAGAGATTCTTTAAAAACGAAGCGAGAACTCAAAGTGAGCATAGGCCCCTTAGAAAATGGATTTTGGGACAAAGTTATAGAAAACAAGGAAATGGCAGAAGAGTTAAACAAATATATTGCATCAGTATTTATGGTGGAAGAAACTTCAAGCATCCCATTAGTGCTAAAGAATGAGGGAGGAGGAATTGAGTACTGTCACTAATAAAGAGGTGTGAAACAAACTAATGAGGCTAAAGGCAATAAGCCCCCTGGCCCTGAAGCCTTGCATCCTAGGATCCTAGAAGAGGTAGCTGCAGAGATAGTGGATGCATTGGTTGTAATTTTCCAAAAATGATTGCATTCTGGAGAAGAATCAAAGGATTGGAAAACTGTTAATGTGAAACCCCTATTCATAAAGGAGCGGAGACAAAAAGTGGGTAACCATATTGTTGGAAAAGTATTGGAATCATTGTTAAAGAAGTAAGAGTAGCACACTTGGAAAACCATAATCTAATCAAGCAGTGTCAGCATGGCTTCATAAAAGGGAAGTAATGTCTGACTAATTTATTGGAATTTTTCAAGGAAGTCTCAACCAGAGTGGATGGAGGAGAGCCAGTAGATCTGCTGTATTTGGACTTTGAGAGAGCATTTGACAAGTACCTCATAAAAGTTTAAGTCATGAAATAAGAGCCCTTGGTGTTCGAGGTACAGCGAACTTTGTTTGAATTGGCACACCCAATAAAGTTGCAAAATTATATACCTCAAATTGCATTGCCAACACTTTGTAAGCGCGGTTTCTAAAGCGTGATTTTTTTAATATAATGGAGGTTGCACAATAACCAATAACTCAACCATTACGTTATAGAAGAACTACCTGTACTCACTGATTAACCAGAGGCCGCATGTTTTCCAATCTTTCTTTTTGCACTTATTGAGGGCTAATTGGGGATTTCTGCTCATAATGTGGGATCATTATGTGTATTTTCCAGTGGTGGGTAGGAAATTTAGTACTGTGGTGAAGGTATTTAGTGGAATTGACTGCTGTGCTGTGGTGTTTATTTGATTGCCTTCATATGGAGATTTAATGGTACAGGATTTAGAGCTATGGTGAGAGGTTTATTGAAGGAGTGTTGGGGAATTACTGCTGTGGTGGCATCTTTTTGGAGGCTTTTTAAAGCTGTGATGAGACTCAGTTGGTTTAATGTTGAGGTGTGTTTTATTTTTGAAGGGGTTTAGCTTGTGGTGGCAGACTTGTGAACTGCTTTATTAACACCATAAGAAATAGGAGTAGGATTAGGTCATCTGGCAGTTCAAATCTGCTTTATCATTCAGTGAAACCATGGTGGATCTGATAATGGCTTTAATTCTACTCCCCTGTCTGTCCTCCATAACATTCTTACCACTTCTCTCAGTCAGAAATCTGTCTAACTCCACTGCTATGTGGAAGAAAATTTCAAGGACTAATGGTCCCTGAGAAAGAAATTCCTTCTTATAGTTAAATAACTCATAAATGGTGCCCCCCCCCCCCCCAAGTTGTAGCTTCCCACACCAGAAAAAAACATCTTGACAGTACTCCCCGTCAACCTCCCTCAGAATGGTTTGTTTCACCAAGATCACCTCTAATTGTTGTGAACTCCAATCAGTATAGACCCAGCCTACTCACTTTTCTTCATAAAGCAACCTCTTCATCCCAAGAATTAGTTTAATTTAACTTTGTTTCTGATGTAAATATATTTTGTTTAAGTAAGGAGGCCAAAACTGGACTCTTACTTCAGGTGCATTTTGATCAATCCCCTATATAATTGTAGCAAGATCTCCTTTCTTAATATCTTTAGCCTTATAGGCCAACATTAGAATTGTTTTCCTAATTACTTGCTGTACCTATATGGTAAAGTTTTGAGAGTCATGTACAATGTCATGCAAATCCCACTAGTACAGAATTTTGTAATCTCTCTCCACTTAAATAGTATTCTGCTTTTCTGTTTTCATGCCCAACTGAATAACTTCTCATTTTCCTATGGTACAATCCACCTGACATTTTATTTGCCCATTCATTTAGCTGAAGACTCTTTTTTTTTCTATTTTCTTCGCAACTTGCTTTCCTACAAAAGGTTTTAAGGACAAGCCAGGAAACTAGACCAGTGAGCCTGGTCGGTGGTGGGCAAGTTGCTGGAGGGTATCCTGAGGGACAGGCAAGGACTGATTAGAGATAGTCAACATGGCTTTGTGCGTAGGAAATAATGTCTCACAAACTTGATTGAACAAGTTTTTTGAATAAGTAACAAAGGGGATTGATAAGGGCAGAGCAGTGGATGTGATCTATATGGACTTCAGTAAGACATTCAACAAGGTTCTCCATGGGATACTGGTTAGCAGGTTAGATCTCATGGAATACAGGGAGAACTAGCCATTTGGATACAGGACTGGCTCAAAGGTAGAAGACAGAGGGTGGTGGTGGAGGGTTGTTTTTCAGACTGGAATGCCACAAGGATTGGTGCTAGGTCCACAACTTTTTGTAATTTATATAAATGATTTTGATATGAACATAGGAGGTATAGTTAGTAAGTTTGCAGATAACACCAAAATTGAAGGTGTAGTGGACAGTGAAGAAGGTTACCTCCGATTACAACGACTCTTGATCAGATGGGCCAATGGACTGAGGAGTGGCAGATGGAGTTTGATTCAGATAAATGTGAGGTACTGCATTTGGTGAAAGCAAACCTTAGGAATTATACACTTAATGGTAAGGTCCTAGGGGCTGTTGTTAAACAAAGAGACCTTAGAGTGCAGGGTCATAGCTCCTTGAAAGTGGAGTCGCAGGTAGATAGGATAGTGAAGAAGGCGTTTGGGCTGCTTTCCTTTATTGGTCAGAGTATTGAGTACAGGAGTTGGGAAGTCATGTTGCAGCTGTACAGGATGTTGGTTAGGCCACTTTTGGAATATTGCGTGCATTTCTGGTCTCCTTCCTATCGGAAGGATGTTGTGAAGCTTGAAAGGGTTCAGAAAAGATTTATAAGGATGTTGGCAGGGGTGGAGGATTTGAGCTATTAGGAGAGGCTGAATAGGTTGGGACTGCTTTTCCTAGAGGTTTATAAAATCATGAGGGGCATAGATAGGATAAATAGACAAAGTCTTTTCACTAGGGTCAGGGAGTCCAGAACTAGAGGGCATAGGTTTAGGGTGAGAGTGGAAAGATTATAAAAGGGTCCTAAGGGGCAATGTTTTCATGCAGACGGTGGTGTGTGTATGGAATGAGCTGCCAGAGGAAGTGGTGGAGGCTGGTACAATTACAACATTTTAAGACGCATTTGGATGGCTATGTGAGTGGGAAGGATTTAGAGGGATATGGGCCAAGTGCTGACAAATGGGAATGGATTAGGTTAGGATATCTGGTCAGCATGTTTCCATGCTGTACATATCTATGACTCTATGTATCATCAACAAATACAATGCACTCAAGCCCTTCATACAACTTGTTAATATTGATTGTAAGTACTGTAGCTGAGACCCCATCGCCAACCCCTGCAGGACTTTGAGTTACAGGTTGGCAATCTTAAAAAAAACACATTTAGTGTTAATGCCTTTCAATATTGCCAGTAACCTCTTGATGTTATTGTTAAAGTTGTAAGTCTGACACAAAATGTGGAGTGGAGTTGCTTAGGCAGTTGCTGTTCTGCTCAAGCTTGCAGCTTCCAACAAGTCTTGCAAATGACTATATGACCCAGATGGTTCTGTTTTCATCCTTCCTCTGGAAACCATCCTACAAAGTTGAGGGAGGATACGAATAAAGGCAAGTCTGTACTTCCTAAAATCATGCCTGGACTATGCAGCAAACAAAGAAAGGTAACATTTCAGCTTGGAAACTGGAATGTGAGGATTCCTTACAGGAATCGTGACTCACTTTCTACACTTTGCAAGACCGATCTGATTGATTGTTAGCTTACAAACTTCAAGTCAACATTGCCACTTAACTATCACAAGCTCTGTTCATAAGGCTAATCATTGCTCCCAGTGATATGGAAAGGGTACTAATGATAATGATGAGCGTAGTGTAGGCTTCACGGTGAGGAGCTGGTTGGTAGTTGAGTTCCTAATCGCAAATTTGATGTACTTTATCTCTCTACAATTGTCATCTGATGGAGGTACAGTCAACATCATATGCAGCTACACAACAATTCTACATACATACTAGTATTTCAGACAAAAAGCATTTCTGTGACTCCCCAGGTAACATTTTGATGAATGTTGCAAATGGTGAAAGACTACTTATCTTGCATGACTTCAGTAATCATGTTAGGGCAGATACTGATTCATACTTCTGTTGTCATGATGGGAAACATCAAGGATGGCAGATGTTTTCTTGAACTTTGTGCACTGCCTTAACTCTGAATCATCAGCGGTTTTTGTCAGGGCAGACATCACCACAGTGTATCAGAGTGTGTTTCACACCTGTACTTAATGGGGAAGAATGCAGCAATAATAGTGTCCCACTCTTCCACAACCCAAACCAAAATATATAAAACCTCAATTAGATCACCAAAATGACCAAGTTGTCTGATGGATCACTGTTCAGGACAAAACCAATCAGCACTAGATTTTGTCAGCAGCAAAGAAGTAACAATTTTTTTAACGTACTTGGCCTTAACAAAAAGCAATGAGAATAAATAATTTCTAATCCTGTTATGCAACTTAAACTGAACCCCTTCAAAAACCCCCACAACATACACACACACTCACGAATAAATCAACAATAAACAAATATTTTAATACAGATATTATTGATTTAAAAAAAAGACAAAGTAAACAAAACGTTGAAAATTTCAAGTCCAGATTTCAAGGCTGAGTTGATACTGTTGTCTATGAGATGATGGTTGTTCTTCGGTTCAGTAGCTGATCAGGTGGAACTCGGTCTTTTCTTGTCAAAGTTATTTATTTTAAACTTTTTAGTTGTTCAGACTTCTTCCCACATAGAAAGTGAGAGCGAAGGAGAAATGAATGCCTTTTGTTTGGAGTCTACAGCTATTTTCCTCCTCTTTGCTGAACTGACACTTACAGCTTTTAACATACTGCAGCTAAAACAGAGGGCTGTTATCGGGCAGTATTTCCTTAAATTAAAAACCACTCCATTTTAAATTCAACCCCATCACTGCTTCGAAAGCAACATTTGTATTGTACAATTCAAAACTATGCAGCTCTTGATATTTGAATTACAAACCCTTGAAAATCCTTTATATACCAATACAACTTCAATTTAGTTTATAATCCTAATGAAGAAAAATGTGGTTTGTTACACTTCCTCAGCACAAGTTGTGATACTGACACTCTCTCTTTTACAAGCAAATTAATCATTTTGATGAACTAATTAGTACTTTGTACATTTTAGGATGGCTTGTAGCGTAGTTGGGCAGAGGTGACCCTGGAAAGTTTGTGTTCCAAGCACGATGTCCCGTCATGCCTCAAAATCCTTTGCTCGAGTAATAGTGTCAAATGCCAGAATGTTTCACTGTCACTAGAATGACTCCACCTACCAAACCTTTAGCTGAAAATGCTGATGCTAGTTTCAATGAAGTTTGGAAATCACTCAGCTGAAACACTATGATAGTGGAGGCATCGTATGGTCAAAGTGGTAGACTCAGCAAGGACCAATTTGGCTGAGACAAAGTTGGCTGAGATGATATTTGTCATTGATGCAACAAATCAATTGTCTATTATGCACAGCCAAAACCTAACAACTGAAACACTGTACAGCTCCAGCAGCCAAGTACAGTACAAAATGCGTAGGGAAATAAAAGAACGAGGGATACAATGTAAAGGCTGCAGAGAAGATGCACAAAGAGTGACATCAACATTAAATTTTAAATTTGGAAGGCCCATTCAGAAGTTTAATAACCGGAGGCGGGGATGAAGCTAATTTGAATCTGTGTTCGTGTGTTTAAGCTTTCGTATCTTCTGCCCAATAGAAGATGTTGGAAGAGATTATAACTGGGATGGGAGGGTTCTTTAATTATATTGGCTGCCTTTCTGAGGCAGTGAGAAGTATATGTGGAATCAATAGATAGAAGATTGGCTTGCATGATGGACTGGACTATGTTCATAACTGTCTGCAGTTTCTTAGAATCCTAGGCAAAGCAGTTGCCATACCAAGCCATGACACATCGAGATAGAATGCTTTCTATGGTGCATCTATTAAAATCTATAAAAACTGTTCGTGACAACGAAAATCCATGATCTGTGTATGAAGGCATCTGGAGGAAATGCCCTGCTGACACCAAATTTGCCTCTGAAAAATGCAGAAAGTGAAGTACTCACCAGCAGAAGTAAACCAACATCACAAAGGGCTGAGCACTACAGTAAACTGCATTCTGTGAAACAGACATTCCACTGTCGTTTTCTGTCCGAGTTTGATGAAAAACCCTCGTCATTTGAACCCAAAGGCCACAGACTGCTGAGCAGACAAATCCAAGTAAGGTTGGTATCCGAGCTGAATTGTTCAAACACAAAGTCCCATCTGTTGCCAAAATGTTTATAATCTCCTCCTCTGCTGGGAAGTCGGCTTCATTCCAGAGGAGATACATGATGCAAAAGTCATCACACTATTCGAAAGCAAAGGTGATGGAGAAGACTGCAACAACTACAGTATATCTCATTCCTTTGCGTCACAGAGAAGACCTTGGCTATGGTCATACTTAGTAGACTCCATCTACATGCATGGAAGCACAGTGTAATTTTTTTGTACCAAAGACCTACTGGGGATATGACATTCTCCAGATGCCAGCTACAAGAGCAGTGTTGAGAACAAGGTATGTTCTTTGCGATATTTTTAAAAGTCCCACCAAGACATTCAATGCTGTCACCAGAAATGAACTTTACAAGATTTTTTGGGAAAATTGGCTGTCCACCATATTCATTTAATTTGCTCTTTTTTCTTGACAACATGCACTTCATTGTGTGGATTGATGGCTCCACTTCTGAAAAGTACAGAATGAAGAGTGGAATAGAGTACTGTTGCTTAGTCCACATTCTCCTTGGTATTTTCTTCTTCTTGCTCCTAATCTTTGCAGCTTTGGGAGCAATCAACTTGCATATAAGCTGTGAAAGCAAGCTTTCCAATCTATTAAGATTGAAAGCAAAGACAAAAAGACATTACATCTTGATCAGACATTACATCTTGACTGAAGAGCTGCTACATACATACTATGCTGGTAACACACATGGTAACTCTGCTATTACTGTCTCTCCCATGCCTATAAATTTGTTCTCCCTAAGGATTAAGAGAATCATGGTCATTTTCTATCTGTGATTGATAACCTCCCAATGGAAATGGTTAGCAAATTCTGCTACCTCAGTACATAGTAACAGTCTGTCCCTTGATGACACACGGGGAAAACAGCTATCATCTTTGACCGACTTTCAGCACGCATATGGCCTAACATCAAGCTGATCCTTAGGACCAAGCCAATGACTTCTAAGACTTCTGTTCTCAAGACTTCTCTGGATGTCTGTGAAACATGAAACTCCGGTATCAAGAAAAGAAGTTCAACCATTTCCATTTTTGCTATCTGAAGTGCATTGGTACTTCCTGACAGGAGAAAGTCACAAATGCAACTGTCCTTTCTAAAGAAGACCTAAGTTTGTTAACATTCATCAAGCAAAGTCATTAGAGTCATGCATAGAGTCCACACGAATCTGACCTATTCCCATTTGCTAGCATTTGGCCCATATCCCTCAAACCCTTCCTGTTCATATACTCATCCAGATGCCTTTTAAATGTTGTAATTATACCAACTTCCTCTGGCACCTCGTTCCATTCACGCAACACCGTCTGTGTGAAAAAGTTACACCTCAAAGTCCCTTTTAATATCTTATCCCTCTCACCTTAAGAGATGCCTTGGGCTCTGGCATATCCGCAGAATGGAGCGATGTTGCACACTTGAAGACTTTTATGGTTGCTGGAAACAGACAACCTATAGTGTAGCCAAAACATTTCTTCAAAGATGTTTGCAAGTGTTACATGAAGGCCTTAGAAATATAATACCGTATCTGGGAATCACTAGCCAATGACCAAGGAAAATAGTACCACCCCTGTGTGCTGACATTCACTACTATTATGACTAGTAACTGCAAAGACTTGGCAACAGCACTCGTTAGAGTGATTGGAAGAAATTAACACAGGAAATGCTCGTCAGGTGAGGGACGATGTTGCTGCAATCTACTGTCATGAGGATTGGTTTCTGATTGTTGATTAGTCAGTTTTTCTGTGTATTGTTAAGCAAAGCAACACTTCATTTTAGTTTAGGAGTTATGATTTGCAGTTTCAGTTATAATTGATATGAGCAATGTTTTGAAGTATGATGCATACCCTCACTTGCTACAGCAATATGTTGGAAACAAATAGTTAATTGTTAAGACCAGGCACCCCTATATAAGTACCAATTTTTTGTAAATTTGATTTTTATCAAACGTTAAGCGAAGAATTAATCTTTTTAAATGTGTTGGATCAGCTGAAATAGTGCCCTGCCAGCTTGTATGTAGAAATTACAAAATGATAACGGCCAATCAATCTGGTTACCGCCCACTTAAGCACTGAGTTCCTATCATTTTTCTGCTCATTCTAAGAGTTATGGAGTTGTAGAGCTGTACACCATGGAAACTTGTCCATGTTGACCAGATATCTTAAATTAATTGAGTCCAATTTGCCAGCATTTGGTCCATTAACCTCTAAACCCTTTCTATTCATATACCCATCCAGATATTTTTTAAATGTTGAAATTGTACCAGCCTACACCACTTCCTTAGGAATTTTGAATGTTAGTACAGTGCCTGCTTCAGTGGAGTTGAATTCTATAACATTACAACTCTATAAAGAATGCTTTCTCTTCCTCTTTGTTCTAAATCTCCATCTATATTTTTCAAAAGTGAAAAACTGCTGAAAGGACATTTGTTGTGTAAATAACTACTTATATGTCCTGTCAGGAAGCAACATGTAGAAGATTTTTTGCAATTATTTATTTTTCTCACTTGTGAGCTGATGACAATGCACACCTATTTTCTACCCTTGTTTTATCTCCCTGATCTCAAGTAATTTAAAATCAAAATATCCATTCCTAACTTCAAAACACAATACTTTCTTCAGCACCTTGGGTAATATCTTGAAAATATTGAATGAGAATATATGGAAGCAGTAGCTGGTGTTCTCTGTTCTGCCCCTCGCGCTTGCTCCACCATTCAGTAAGATCATGACTGATCAGTCCTAAGCCTTACCAGCTCAGCATAGCTGTCAACTCCTTAATATTTCAAAAATCTACCAACCTTCTCTTTAAATACTTTCAGTGATTTAGCCTCCACAACACTCTCTCTCTCTCTCTCTCTCTCTCTCTCTCTCTCTCTCTCTCTCTCTCTCTCTCTCTCACATAGTCAATTCCAGACATTCACTAGCATCTGGGAGAAGACTTTACTCCACATCTCAGTTTTAAATAAGTGTCCCCTTATTCTGTAACAATATACCTTAGTTTGAGATCTTTTCCTTTAGTGGATACACTGTTGCAACATTTACCCTGTCAAGCCCTGTCAGAATCTTGTGTCTTTCAATAAAATCACTCCTCATTCCTCTAAACTCCAGAGAAAAAGCCAACTTTTGAGCCATTCTCCCCATGTCTGCGTGGGTTTCCTCCGGGTGCTCTGGTTACCTCCCACAATCCAAAGATGTGCAGGTTAGGTGAATTGGCCATGCTAAATTGCCAGTAGCGTTAGGTGTAGGGGAATGGGTCTGGGTGGGTTCCTCTTCAGAGGGTTGGTGTGGACTTGGGCTAAAGGGCCTGTTTCCACATTGAAAGTAATCTAATCATTCCAGATAAGTCAATGCCTTCATCAGCTTGATGAATCTCTTTTGAACTACCTCCAATGCCAGTATATCCTTTTATTAAATACGGGGACCAAAACTTCACGCCATATTCCAGCTGCCTCACCAACACCCTGCACTATTGTATATGGCTTCCCTGTTTTTTTTTAAACTCCTAAACCCTAGTAATAAAGGCCAAAATCCCACTTGCCTCCTTAATTATTTTCTGTATCTGCATGCTAACCTTTGTGTTTCATATGCAAGAAATCCAGATACCTTTGTGCTGCACTTTTCTTTGAGTGTCTGTCCAGTTATACAAGTCTCCCTCTTGATTTTTCCTACCAAAGGTCATGAACTAACATTTCCCTTCATTGATTTGCCCTCTTCAAACTCCATCTGCCAAGGCTTTGCCCACTCATTCAACCTATCTATATCCACTTGCAGATTCCTTATGTACTAATTACAAAATGCCCTCCCACCTATTTTTGTATCACCAGCAAATTTGGATACATTACATACTGCCACTTCCAACATTTGATCCTTGTGGCATTTTATTAGTTGTCTTTCCAACATGAATAAGACCCATTAATACCAGCTCTGTCTTCAGTGTGTTAGCCAATCTTCAATCCATGCTAATACATTATTCACTATACCGTGACTACTACCTTGTGTAATTGTATTTTATGTGGTACATTGCCCCCATTGGGATTGGTGGTAGTCTACTGAAATGGGTAAAGAATTGGTTGGCAGACAAAAAGCAAAGAGTAGGACAAGCAGGTTTTTTTTTAACTGAGTGGTAGGCAGTGATTAGTGGACTACTATTAGTGCTTGAATTCCAATATATATTCACAATATGTATTAATTATTTGGATGGGGAAACAAAATGTAATATTTTTGCAGATGGCATAAAGCTTGATGGGAAACTGAGCTGTAGGGAGGATACAGATTTGGACAAGTTGATTGTGTGGACAAATCCATATCACATGAAGTATAACGTGGATAAACATGAGGATTATTCATTTTGGTAACACCAACAGCAAGATACATTCTTGTCTAAATAGTGATAGATTGGAGAGGGGTTGGGGAGTTATGAGGAGACCTAGCTGTCCTTACACTAGACTGATTCCTGGAATGATAGGCCTGTTGTAGAAAGAGAGACTGAATCAAATCAGTGGAATTTAGAAGAATGAAGGTGGATCTCTTAGAAATCTAAAAAATTCTCACAGGACTAAATGAGGTAAACACTTGAAGGATGGTCCTACTGACCAGGGAATCCAGAACCAGAGATTACAGTCTAAGGTTGCAGAATATGCCATTTAGGACTGAGATGAGGAAAAATGTCTTCACCCGGAGAATGGTGTGCGTGTGGAACTCTCTGCCAAAACATTAAATATTTTCAAGAATGAGTTAGGTATAGTTCTTAGGACTAAAATGACCCAAAGGGGAGAAAATGGGAACGGGGTACTGAGTTGAAAGATCAGCCATGATCATATTGAATGATGGAGCTATGTCCAAGCAATAAATGGCCTACTCTTCCTATTTTCTACATTTGTCAGATACCTTCTGAAGGTACTATTACATAATATCTGCTGATTCCCCTTTAGAAACTTTAATTGTTATATACTTAAAGAGCTCTAGCATATTTGACAAACATGACTTCCCTTTCACAAAACCAAATTGACTCCATGTTAAGTTTTCTAAATGCCTTGCCATTTTTTTGCTTAATAATCGACTCAAGCCTTTTCCTAACCACCTATTTTAAGCTAATTGGCCTATAGTTTCTTGCTTTCTATCTCCTTCCCTCTATGAACAGGAGCATCACAATAATAGTTTTCCAATCTGCTGGAACCCTTCAAGCACCCAGTGAGTTCAGGAATGTTTTGATCAATGCATCTACTAACTCTTCAGCCACTTCTTTTAAAAAAAACTTGGGTGAAGTTTATTGGGGCCTGGTGACTTGTCTGCCTTTAGTCCTTGTCAAATATTTGTGTCTTGTGATAGAGGCTGTTATGAGAACTTTCCTTCTGTTAGCATCTTGCTTTTCTATTATCTTTGGGATATTTGTATCATGAAGACTGATGCAAAGTATTGGTTTGAATTATCTGTTATTTACCTGTTCTACATTATCAATTAACTTGCATCTTCCAAAGGTCCCACACTTACTTTATCTATATTTTTGTTTATACCCATAGAAGTCTGCCATTGATTTTTATGTTTCTTGACAAATTTACTTTCATAATTAAGTTTCTCCAACTTTGTTAGCTTTTTAGTCATGCACTGCTTGGTTCCTATGACTCATTTTTGTTGCTTTATTTGCCTTAGTTTTTGATTGGATACTCTCCTTTAAATACCTTCCATCAGGCACAGGTGATTTAATCTTCTCATAGAGTCCTTTCTAACAAATAAAGTTTTGCTGAGCATTATGAAATGTCTGCTTAGATGTCTGCCACAGAACATCCACTGACTTTCCCCTTAGTCTATTTTCCCAATGCATAACTCTTCACATTTCTGTTTTTGGCCTTGTTTAGGATACTAGTTTAAGACCTGAGTTGCTTTTACTTAAACTGAATTTGAAATTCAACTTTGTTGCAATCATTACCCCAGTAGATTCTAACCTACAAAATCACTTATTAATCCTACCTCATTACACATTACTACCTTTTTAATTCAGCTACTTTATTAGGAAATCTCACAATCAAATATGGAAATGATTACTTAAACTTTAATGCATGTAGCAACCAAATTAAACTCCTCAGTAACAACCCAAGTGTCCTGTGCCTGACCATTTCAACTCTTTCCCCTCTTCCCCTCCCCACCACCCCCCCCACCACCACCACCCCCCACCCCCCCCACCACCACCCCCACCCACCCACCCCCCCCCCCCACCCACCACCCCCCCCACCACCCCCCCCACCACCACCACCCCCCTCCACTCCCCCCCCCCCACCACCACCCCCCTTCCACCCCCACCCACCCCCCCCCACCACTATCCCCCCTCCACCCCCCCCCACCACCACCCCCCCACCACCCCCCCCACCCCCACCCCCCCCCTCCACCCCCACCCACCCCCTCACCACCATCCCCCCTCCACCCCCACCCCCACTACCCCCCCACCACCACCCCCACCACCACCCCCACCCATATAACCTTTCATCAGAACAGAATGCAACTGTCAATGTTGTTGAGAACTATGGATGTTCAAAACCATGGAAAACACAGCAATCTGTTTGACCTGTCCACAAATTAATGTTCTCAAATTACCCAATTCCTCAAATATATGCTCATTTCATACTAATTGACAATACTCCCATGCTCTTCCTGGAATTTCCCTGTAATTGTGTCTTACTGAGGGATTCATTATAGAAACACATGAAAGTGTTTGAAAAGTAACTATTGGAAATATGGAGAGTTTCGTTCCTTCAAATTTTAATTATTGTTGGAGATTTTATAAAAATAAGCAACTTCTTTTAACCTTTTCATTCTGCCTCTTTGTATCTCATGCTCACCTTTCTTTCCCTCTCTTTATTTCAGTTTGCATGATTTTGCATTAAACTAACCATTTTGACTAACGGTTCCCTGGCTCAGACTGCTTGACTTATTAACAGTTAGTTTTTCAGACTGGTTAGGAACTACGTGGATTCTTCTGTGTTCGCCAAGGTCCCCAGGTCATGTGGTGTAGGTAAGCCTCACATACGATGAATGGCTGAGGATCTTGGGATTGTATTCATTAGAGTTTAGGAAGTTGAAGGGAGATCTAATAGAAACTTACAAGATAATGCATGGCTTAGAAAGGGTGGACGCTGGGAAGTTGTTTCCTTTAGGCAGGGATACTAGGACCCGTGGGCACAGCCTTAGAATTAGAGGAGGGTCAATTTAGAACAGAAATGAGGAGACACTTCTTTAGCCAGAGAGTGGTGGGCCTGTGGAATTCATTGCCATGGAGCGCAATGGAGGCCAGAACATTACATGTCTTCAAAGCAGAGATTGATAAATACTTGACCCCGCAAGGAATTAAGGACTATGGGGAGAGTACGGGTAAGTGGCTTTGAAATGCCCATCAGCCACGATTGAATGACGGAGTGGACTTGATGGGCCGAATGGCCTTTCTTCCACTCCTGTGTGTTATGGTCTTACGTAGAGGAGTACTACATCAAAGAAACCTGCTAATTACAGTCAGTTGTATGACAAATTAAGATCATAAATAGGACAGGAGTAGGCCTTTCAGCCCCTTGCATGTACTCCACCATTCAATAGGATCATGGCAGATCCAACACATCCACTTTCCTGCATTTTCTCTATAACCTTGGTTCCCCGAATGATCAAGAATCTATCTATCTCAGTCTTGTATGCAAGGTCTCTGTCCTTGCAACTTTCACTGACAAAACTTCCAAAGGCTTTCAACCCTCTGAGCAAATAAATTCATTCTCACCTCTGTCTTCGATTAGTGCCTTTTTATTTTGAGACTATGCCCTGCAGTCCTCGCCTTTCTTATGAGGGGAAATATCTGTTTAGCATTTACCTTCTCGAGCCCCTTAAGAATTCTATAGGTTTCAATTAGGTCACCTCTCGTTCTTCTAAATTCCAATGAATAGAATCCTGGGATAAGAAAATCCCTCCATACCAGGGATCATTCTAGTGAACCTTCTCATAACTGCCTCCAATGAAAGATACCTTTCCTTAGAAAAGGGAATCAAAACTCTTACCAGCAGTTCAGATATGGTCTCACTAGAACCTTGTACAATTGCGGTAAGACTTCCCTACTCTTATATTCAACCCTTTATGAATAAGAGCTAACATTCTATTAGGTTTTCTGATTACTTGCTGCACCCATTTGCTAGCTTTGTGTTTTGTGCACAACTACCTCCAAGTCCTTTTGTTTCACAGCCTTCTGCAGTTTTTTTCTATTTAAAGAATACTTTTGTTTTCCCTTCAAAAATGAGTAAGTTTACATTTTCCTGTTTTATAATTCTTTTTTGTCAACATTTTTCCCACCTATGCATATCTCTGGTTGTATCCTTCTTGCAACTTGCTTTTGTATCTATTTTGTGTCTTCTGCAAATTTGTCTAGAGTACACTCGCTTCCTTCCTCCAATTCATTAATATTTATTCTCAACAGTTGTGGTCCCAGCATGATCCCTATGGAATCCCACTAGTTATAGGTAGCCAATCTGGAAAAGAACCCCTTATCTCCACCTGCTGTTTCCTGTCCATTAGCCAATTCCCTATCTGGATATTTGTTGGCCTGGGTGGGAAGAATATGCACAGAGGGGCAAAGTGTTCAATCGTCAGTCTTTAAGGACCTAACTTTCCACTGGTCTTTGTGAAGCTGTATCTGTGTCTCATTGGTCAATTCACCATTTTAAAAACTTTCAGCATTTAAAGTGGCCTCACAGCTGTTAACGTTGGTTTAGAACTCCATGGCAGCTATTCCTGAAGGGCTTTTGTGGCACAGTGATAGTCTCCCTACTTCTGAGTCAGGACATCTGGGTTCAAATCCCACCTGCTCCAGAGTTGTGGAGCAAGATTGATGAACATGTTGATTTTGAAAATAGCTACTGTGGAGCACAAAACTCTGAAAATCTCAATTGGAGACTGCACTGTGTGTTAACACCCCCAATTTGGTAAACCCTGAATTAGTATAACCTTCATAAAATCTTCTGTAAATGATATTGCAGATTTGATTTTGAAATGTTGAAGATGCAAAATAGTCCCAAATGCATATCCCCTATTTTCTTTGTGGAACCTAAATTCAGTCCTCCTTTTTACCTTTATTTTGGTCACTGTTAATGAACTTTCAATTAAAATGGTCAAGAAAACCCACCTGTGACATCTGACGTCAAAGTTGTACTACAAAATCCTAAAAAAAAGCCTCTAACATTTATCTGAGAAAATGAACATAAATATTGCATCTATGTAAAAGTACAGAATTAAAACTGAATGTTGAATGTGTTCCACCTCAGTGCAGTGGTGAGAGTAGCTCAGTTTGCGAAACTAAAGCGTAGTTGTGGTCCCAAACACTTTGTGGACCAGATTTTTAAGCAAAAACCTACTTTATGGCTTTTGTCTTACATTTTAGATTACTTTTGTTCTGTCAAGAAGCAGCAATTTGTCGTATAATAAGTCTTGAGCTACATTGATCTACTACATCCATGTGAAGATAACTCCTTGACAAATCTCAGAATTTCTGGAAAACTTGCCTTCTGGTGGAATTAATTTAATTTAAAATATAAACCTGTAATAAATTGTTCTTGCTTATATATTCCCTGTTGCTTAGATGTGCTAATGGAAAACATAGCAAATGAAATGAAGAAACCAGTTCGGTGTACTTTGCCTTTATTGTTATTTATCTTCATTGCAGTTAATTATTATTACTTTAAATTTTACATTTCTTGTCTCACTAGTTCTGGAGAGATAATACTTTTGCCATGTTTTGGCAACCTTGCTGGGCTGTTAGGGATAGACAAAACATGCTGGCTTAGGTTTGCAAAACTTATATCCCTTGAATGATTTTTAAAAAAAGATCTTTATTAATCCAAATTTACTTTGCCTAATTAGATTATTATTCTCTAGATGTCCATGATATCCTTTATAATAGATTCCACTATATCCCCACTGTTGATCTCAGGCGAGCAGGACTGTATTTCCCCATCCTCCTTTCTTAAGTAGTTGAAGATGTTAGTTTCCAAAGTGGGGGGTGGTGGCATATCCAATTCTGAGGTAGTAATGTTAACAAGTCACGTATAAGAAACCTTTACTCTGTACTTTTCTTGGGCGTTATTGGTGTGCTGTATGAGGCAATTTATCTTTGAAAATCAAAAATAAGAGATATTGAATGTTTACGTTAGAAGAAATTTTAAGAAAAATCCAAGAGTGGACTCAGTTCCATTTTGTGCTTTCATTCAAAAAAAAATTGTCAAGGAGTTTGTTGAGGCAACTATTCATGTAAACTCCTCTTCTATGTGTGAATCATTTGATTTTTCATGTAAAATCGTCAATTTCTGGTAGCATGCTTGGTACGATTTACTTTAAAACTACTGTTGTCTGGCATATGATGTGAATATTTAAAAAAAGCAGAATGAGTAATTATGTAATCCCCTCAAGTCTGCTGTACCAAGATTAATATATATAATATATCTGTCTTTCTTTCATGAAAAGCATAGCAAATGAGTGTGCCTATTTGTTTTGTTAAACTATCCTGTTGTTTAAAGCAATAGATTTGTATGTCAAATTCTCTACCACAGTTAAAATTTTGGAATAATGCTATTTCTTCCCTAGGTCTTTTAAGAAAAGTAATTACATTGCCACTAAAGAATTATTCTTTTCCTTGCTTGTCTTTCAGGTGGTTACCATGCGGTGAAAATAGGGGACCTGTTTAATGCACGATACCATGTAATTAGGAAACTCGGATGGGGACATTTTTCTACAGTATGGCTGTGCTGGGACATTCAGTAGGTGTTTGAACATTCTTGGAAATAAACATTACTGATATTCAGAAATTTCATATGAGGTAGTTCTTTCTATGATCACAGTTAAAATGAACTTTTTCTCCCCCTTTCAATGAAAGACTTCCAATCATCCAATTTCTCAAACATTTTCCTTACAGGCTGTACACGCCATTATTGCTCTTACATATCACTATTTCCTCTACATTCCCAAATTGTACTTTTTAAAAATTAGGTCATTGGGTAAATTCTTATCACTGAAGTATGTGGTTGGTTATACCAAGTCTCGGAACATACGAGCTGAAGTAGGTCATTCAGCCCCTTTAACCTGTTCAGCCATTCTACATCAAGTTTGATTGTTAACACTGTCACCATTTTCCCATACTAAACCGCTTATTCCTTGAGATCATGATGTCTAGAAATTTATTGATATCTAGAAATTTCTCAATTTCTTCCTTGAGCATACTTTAATGAGTGAGTTTCCATCGCCCCCCTGAGGTAGAGAATTGCAAAGATTAATTAGGTTCCGAGTGAGTGGATTTCTCTTTCTCTCTGTTCTAAATGTCTTACTTCATTGTCTAAAACTGTACCTCTTGGTTTCCAGAAATGGGGAGGGCATCCTTTCTGCACCTACCTGTATCAACAATGGTTTCATAGTCATTATTAGAATCATTTCAGGTTTTCATTGAATTCAATTTCCACCATCTGTCATGCCATTGCAAAGTCACTGAAAGCTGGTGAAATAAACAGTTAGTCCAGTTTGCCTTTATTACAAAAGAATTTGAGTTCAATTTCAGTTGTACAAAACTCTGGTGAGGCTGCACTTTCTCCTTTAGTTCGGTTACATTTGCATTCTTCTAGTCTTTATACATTGTTCCAGAATCTATTGAATTTTGAAAGATGATCTCCATTGCAACTTTGATCTCCATAGTAGCCCCTTTCATTGCTCTGGGATGTAGATCATTGGGTCTCAAGAATTTGTCAACTTTCCATCTGGCTAATTTTTCCAAAAAAAGTCTTATTAGTATCTGGAATGAGTTGCCTGAGAAGATGGCGGAGGCAGATTCACACATGGCTTTCAAAACGGATTTGAAAAGCAGCTGAACAGGAAAAAAGAAGAACCTGGAGGGCTATAAGCAAAAGGTAGTGGCACTCGCGAAACTGCCCCTCTGAGTCAGTGCAGGCTCAACTGGTCAAATTACCCCCTTCACAATCCATCTCTCACTCTTTATGACAGCAAACCTTTTGGCATTTCCAAAAGTGCAACATTTGGCCCTTCAGTTGTTAAAAATCACAACATCAGGTTATAGTCCAACAGGTTTCTTTGGATGTACTAGCTTCCAGAGCACTGCTCCTTTGTCAGGTAGCTAGTGGGACAGGATCATAAGACACAGAATTTATAGCACAAAATCACAGTGTCATGCAACTGATATAATATATTGAACAAACCTAGTCTTTCATCTTTTAGAAGGGGTTGCAGGTTTCAGTTCATTAATATGTAAATCCCAGAACTTCTTTCAAGTCACATTCGACTGGAACAATACATCCATCCTAGGACTAGCTAAACAGAGTTTCGCACAGGAATTCCTAGAGGCCTCGCATTCTAGCCGGAACTCCATCAATAAACACATCAATTTGGACCCCATCTACCATCCTCTGAGAAAAAGAACTGGAATTGATATCATCCATCTTTAGAGACTAAGACACACGCACAGAAAGCGGGACATAACACCAGTACTTCACCGGAGGCTCACTGATGTTACCTAATATGGTGATGAAACGTCTGAAAACAAACCTTGCAGCTCAGCGAGCAAACTTGCATTCTACAGGCTGATATTCAAGTTAAGTATCCATGAGGATGATCTCAACTGGGACCTGGGGTTCTTGTCATACTACAGGTGACCCCATGACACTATGCCATACTCGCATACACACACACCCTTAAATACTCACACACTCACGCAGACCCTCTCTCATATACACGTTCCCTCTCATACACACCCACGCGCACTCCCTCTCACAGGCTTATACTCCGTGACACTCACGCACCCACTCTACCACACATATACATGCACACTCACATCTGCATTCTCTCCCACTCTCACACTCACTCACTGTCTCATACGTGCGCGCACACACACACTTAAGTCTATGGGGTGAATTTACATTTGCAGATGCATTCTATTTTGTTCACAATCCTCCTTTGGAAATAGAACCAGTGTGACTCAAGATCGGAATATAGACAGGCTCTATCCTCACACCTTTAATGCATTGTCTGAGCTGAGATGTTAGTTTTTTTTTATAAAACCCTACCCAATGTCCACTTCTCTCTTCGAACCTCCTCCCTACCCATAATGTCAGGTGTTCTTTACAATAAGAATTACGTATTTTTATGATTGTCCTTTTAATGAGCTTTCGTTTATATTTTGACTCAAAAGAACTATGATAATTGTGTTAATGTCAGCTTTTTCCCCTCATAATTGTAGTGCATTTATGTTGCATGTTAAGGTAGTATATGAAGTATTTTAGCTCACAAAACACAAGACACATCTCTGCCCAACTTTGTTTGAAACTGCTGAATAATTTAATGACATTAGGTAAAGACTATGTTTCCATAAGAGAGCAGACTATTAATTCTTCATATCCCATGAGAAAAATTAGCAATTTAATACAGAAATTAATCACAAGGGACTCCCTGTGCTTTTTAATTCAGGCTTTTTTTCTTGTCTCTTATCTCTTAAATTTTGTAGTGTACACTAATTTAGCAATTGAGACAAGATTTAGCTTCGCGTTTGACACAAAAAAATTCTTTAGTCAAGGGCTATTAGCAAGCCTACAGAAATAAAAAGAAATTGTCTTCCCGCAACCCAGATTGTTATCCAGATTTATGACTGTCAAGCATGTGTTGGTTATACTTGCAAATTTTCAGATTTTAGTTTTCAAAATTTCAGATATTTGAATCTGTTTTACCAATTACTATGGTTCACAGAATAACAATTGGAAGCAAAGTATTATAGAAGGAGAAGCAATGGCCTAGTTGTATTATCACTGGGCTGTTAATCCAGAGACCCAGGTAATGTGCTGGGCTCATAGGTTCAAATCACAACATGGCAGATCTTGGAATTAAGAGGCTAGCAATGACCATGAAATCGTTATCAGTTGTTGGGAAGAATCCATCCATTTCACTAATGTCCTTTAGGGAAGGAAACGGCTATCCTTATCTGGTCTGGCCTACATGTGACTCCAGACTCTCAGCAATGTAGTTGACTCTTAAACTGCCCTCTGAAAAATTAGGGATGCGTTGTAAATGCTGGCCCAGCAAGCAATGCCCTCATCCTGTGAATTAATTTTTTAAGAAAAGGTTAATATGATTGTGTGTGTGTGTTGATTCTTCTTGCATATATTAAATATGTTATTTTGTTGAGTTTTGTTTTCCAAGTGTTTAGTATCTCTTTCTTCTATGATTGACTCCAAACTAACTGGCCTATTGTCACCTACTTTTTGCCTACCTCATTTATTTGAATAACAGTTTTATGTTAGCATGTGGTAATCCACTGGTACCTTTCCAGACTCCAGGGAATTTGGGAATATTGTAACTAATGCATCCACTATCTCTGCTGCTATATCCTTTAATATCCTAGGGGGTAGGCCATCAGGTCCCAGGGACATATCTGCCTTTAATTCCATCAGTTTACTTTAATACCTTCTACCTAGTTATCGTAATTTCACCAAGATCCACTGCAGTAATTGCAGTTTTGGGAAAGAAATTATAATCTTTCACTGTGAAAACAGATACAAAACATTGGTTTAGTGCCTCTGCCATTTCTGAGTTTCCCATAATTATATTGCGTTTTTCATCTTTTAAAGAGCCAACATTTACTTCCAGTATTCTCTTCCGTTATACATACATATAGAAGCTTTTGGTATCGGTGCTTATGTTTTCTGCTGATTTCCTTTCATAGTTCATCTTAGCTCTTTTGATTTTGTTTTAGGAACCCTTTGCTGGCATTTAAAGTTCTCCCAATCCTCCAGAGTGTAGCTAATGTTTGCAGTATGATACGCCTTTATGTCAGAGGCTGAGGGGGGGTGACCTTCGAGAGGTTTATAAAATCATGAGGAGCATGGATAAGGTGAATAGCCAAGGTCTTTTTCCCAGGGTAGTGGAGTCTAAAACTAGAGGCATAGGTTTAAGGTGAGAGGGAAAAGATTTAAAAGGGACCTGAGGGGCAACTTTTTCCATGCAGAGGGTGGTGCATGTATGGAACGAGTTGCCAGAGGTGGTGCTGGAAGTGGGGACAATGACTACATTTAAAATGCATCTGAATGGGTAAATGAATAGGAAGGGTTTGGAGGGATATGGGCCAAATGCTGGCAGATGGTACTAGATCAATTTAGGACATCTGTGGTGCAAACAAGTTGAACTAAAGGGTCTGTTTCTGTGCTGTATAACTCTATATAACTCAGTGTTATCCTTGACTTCCTTAAGTTATGGACAATATTTCACATATTTACAGTTCCTTTTCCTCTTGGGAATATACTCAAATTGAGAGGTATTTGGTATCTCCCTAAGCATTTGCCACTGTTCTTCAACTATCCCGCCCTTTAATACTTTTGCCCAGTCCACTAGGACCAACTACTTCCTCAGGCCTGTGTATTTACCTTTGCCTAGCACTAAAACTCTAATATATGATTCTGTCTTTACTCTTTCAATCTGAATTTAACTCCAGATGCAAGTGACAAAGTAGCAGATGAATTAATTGAATAGTTATTTTGCTCGGTCTTCACTGCAGAGGACACAAGGAACATTCCAACAACAGTTACAAATGAGCAAATGGAAGAAATGAATTCCCAGCACTGATCCCTGTGGCACATCATTTGTTACATCTTGTGAAAACTGTGTCTGTCTGCTTCCTGTTAGCTAGCCAATCTTCTATTTATGCCAATCTGCTACCCGCTACACCTTGAGCTTTTATTTTACATAATATCCTTTGATATGACACTTTATTAAGTACCTTCTGGAAATCTATGCACATTACATCCACCAGTTCCCCTTTATCTACTGTAATTATTACTTCCTTAAACAACTCCATTAAATTGGTTAACTACATTTGTCTTTCACAAAACCATGTTGGTTTTGCCTGATTACCTTAAACTTACCAAAATTCCCTACTATAAGTTTCATAATAGCTGCTAACACTTTCCCTATGGCAAAAATTAACCTAACTGGCCTGTGATGTTTTGCTTTCTTGTTCTCTTCCCCCCTCCCCCCCCCCCCCCCCCCCCCCCCAGGTAATCAGGCAAAACCAACATAGTTTCGTGAAAGACAAATGTGGTTAACCAATTTAATGGAGTTGTTTAAGGAAGTAATAATTACAGTAGATAAAGGGGAACTGGTGGATGTAATGTGCATAGATTTCCAGAAGGTACTTAATAAAGTGTCATATCAAAGGATATTATGTAAAATAAAAGCTCAAGGTGTAGCGGGTAGCAGATTGGCATAAATAGAAGATTGGCTAGCTAACAGGAAGCAGACAGACACAGTTTTCACAAGATGTAACAAATGATGTGCCACAGGGATCAGTGCTGGGAATTCATTTCTTCCATTTGCTCATTTGTAACTGTTGTTGGAATGTTCCTTGTGTCCTCCAGTGAAGACTGAGCAAAATAACTACTCAATTAATTCATCTGCTACTTTGTCACTTTCCTTTATCCATTCTCCACAATCACATCCAATAAGGCCAATGCACACCTTGTCAACTCTTCTTTCTTGAATCTCTTGCTATCTGTTTTTATGTTTCTGCCTAGCTTTCTACCATTCTTTAATACATTCCTTCTTCAAAGTTTTTCTAGTCATGCCTTGCTTTTGTTTTTACAGTCTGTCTAATCCTCTACCACCTTTCTTTGCATACTTAGCAAAATTAAAGAAAAATTATATACTATCTTTAGCCTTTCTAGGTAACATGGATGGAGCATCATCCCTTGAAGTTTTTCTCACTGATTGAAATTGTATCCATTCTCTGTATTCTGAAATAACCCATTAAATGTATTGATTAGACAATCCATCTTGACCACCTCCTGACCTCCCCACTATTATAAATGCCAGCTTGAGCTAGTTTGATTTGTTCCAGGAAATATTGCAAAAGGCTGCTGGCACTGGATCCTGCAAAGGCTATTTGCCCTTTCAACATTCTGCCAGTGGAACTGAAGACTTAAGTACTTTAGTATAGTTACAACATTGGTATTTTAATCAAATAACCTGCTTACAGGCCTTCAACCAGTCTCACTGAGCTCCTGACTTAATTATAGTCTTGGTTCAAACATGCACAAAAATAGCTGAATTCCTTTGGTGAAGTGAATGACTGCTCTTTACATTACTGTGGCTTTTGACTGAGTTTGGCCTGAAGGAGCTCTAGCAAAATTAAAGTCAGTGGGAAATCAGGAATACGCTTCTCTAATTGTTCTCCTACCTAGGTTATACAAAGGAAGATAGTTGTGGAGACCAGTCATATAATTCTGTAACATCACTAGGAGATCCTTAGGGTTGTGTTCGACACCCAATCCTCTTCAGTTGCTTCATCAATTCCCTTCCCTCCGTCATTACGCCCGAAGTGGGATGTTTGCTCGGTACTATTTGCCACTCCTCAAATACTGAAGCTGTCTGTGTCGTTATGCAGCAAGACCTGAACATCATCTGACTTTGAGCTGATAAAATGCAAGTATTATAAATAAATGCCAGGCAAAGGCATCTCCAACAAGCGAAAAATCTAACTATCTCCCTGGATTTATAATAGCATTAGCATCATTGAACATTTCACTATCAGCATCTTGATTTTCATTGACCAGAAATTAAACTGGACTAGCAGTGCAAATACTGTGGCTACACAAGCAGGTCAGAGGCTAGGGACTTATATACTTAATGGTAAGGTCCTAGAGAGTGTTGCTGAACAAAGAGACTTTGGAGTGCAAGTTCATAGCTCCTTGAAAGTGGAGTTGCAGGTAGATAGGACAGTGAAGAAGGCATTTGGTATGCTTTCCTTTATTGGTCAGAGTATTGAGTACAGAAGTTGGGACATCATGTTGCAGATGTATAGCACATTGGTTTGGCCACTGTTGGAATATTTCATGGAGTTTTGGTCTCCTTCCTATCGGAAAGATATTGTGAAACTTGAAAGGGTTCAGAAAAGATTTACAAGGATGTTGCCAGGGTTGGAGGATTTGAGCTATAGGGAGAGGCTGAACAGGCTGGGCTGTTTTCCCTGGAGCATCGGAGGTTGAGGGGTGATTTTATAGAGGTTTACAAAATTATGAGGGGTATGGATAGGATAAATAGACAAAGCCTTTTCCCTGGGGTTGGGGAGTCCAGAACTAGAAGGCATAGGTTTGGGGTGAGAGGGGAAAGATATAAAAGGGACCTAGGGGGCAACTTTTTCACAGAGGATGGTTCGTATATGGAATGAGCTGCCAGAGGAAGTGGTGGAGTCTGGTACAGTTGCAAAATTTATAAGGCATTTGGATGGGTGTATGAATAGGAAAGGCTTGGAGGGATATGGGCCGGGTGCTGGCAGGTGGGACTAGATTGGGTTGGGATACCTAGTTGGCACAGGTGAGTTGGTCTGTTTCCATGCTGTACATCTCTACGACTCTATAATTCTGCTGCGAGTAATTCACCACCTATCTTGAGATGCCTGCCCAGCATCCCCAAGCATAGTTGAGATTGTAATGGAATAATGTCCCCTCACTTGGATGTATGCAGGTCCAATGACACTCCAGCTTGACACCATTCAGGACAAAGCCTTCTTGATTGGCACCGCATCTAACTTTTTAAGCCCTTATTCCCTCCTCCAGTTGTGTAGTGGCCTGCTGCAAGATGCATTATAACAACTCTCAAAGGCTCCTTAGGACCTTCCAAACCCACCTAGAAGAACAAAAACAGCAGTTACATAGGAACACTACTATCTATGATTTGGACCTTCTCTTCAGTTCTGAAGAAGGGTCACTGGACCCAAATCATTAACCATGATTTCTCTCCACTGATGCTGCCGGACCTGCTGAGATTTTCAACCAATTCCGTTTTTTTTTTAGACCTTCCCTGTCCCTGAGTCAAAAGCTTGCAACTCCCTCCCTGACGACAGTACTGAGAGTGCATCTAAACCACATGGACTGTAACTGTTATGGAGGTAGCTCACCACCACCTTCTTGAGGGTATTACAGATGGGTGATCAATGCTGGACCATTCAGTCTGTGTACAAATAATAAATATTGGCAAATCTGACATTCAATAAAGTTTGATAATAGCTATAATTCTACCATTTATAGCAGTAGAGTTGATTAGTTAAATGTATGTTCACAAAAACGTTGTCAACTTTCAGTCCAACTTGAATATTCAAATTCCCCCATCTTTGACTCTTGTTCACTCAGACCCTGAGGCTTTATGTATAAATATATTTCCTATCACTGCTCACTCCATCTAGCCATGCTTCTTCATTATATTATATGGAATCAATCTGAACCATCTTTTCTACCAGTCTGTTCTTTTACTTGGGAGTTCCTGTTGGAAATACTGAACCCTCTTTGAAATGTATTTACATTTAATCTGCTGCTGATTATCGATAATCTATCACTGATGCTGAAATGTGTGCATCTGCCTTCAATTCCTTGCTCTCTAGCTTAGTTCCTTAATTTGTAAATTTAATTGGCTTCCAACTCCCCTGAATAATGATGGCTTTATTTACCGTTTTCTTTTCAAATGCAAAGCTCTTGCATATAGCTGAACGCATTTAATCATTAATTTCTATTTCCACGGTGCCGATAAATATTAATACTGTTTTATTTGCTTACTGAACATACTCACAGGATTTACAAGGTCTGTAATTCAGGTTCCAAGCAAAAATTTAGAAAACTACTTGCCAGGGGACCAAAGTGAGATTGAAAGGATAAGCTTACAAAGATTCTTGAAGATTGAGGAACATTTGGAAAAACTTAGTTTTTCTCTCTATGATTGTGAAAGGCTGAGTAGATATTGTTAGAGTGGAGAGAGTGACAAAGGTACATTATACATCAAGCTTGAAATGGAAGCTATAAAATGAGTTGGAGGGCTAATTGATATTGTATAGATCAAATGGAGCAAGATCATGAAATAATTTGTCGCTGCTAATGAGGGTTTGAAAATCATTTCATTAGAGATGAGAATTCAGTAATAGTAGCTAATGGATGAATAGGATGTAATTTGGGTTAGAATGCAGGTAGTGGAGTTTTGGATAAAGTGGAATTTGTGTAGGATGTAGCTAAAGAAGCTTCTGAGGACAACATTAAAGAATTCAAACATCGAGATGACACATCTGGCTGATGACTTTTTGATTGACACTGTGTGAAATTTGAAGCTCACCTCATGATTATTCAGGACACCCAATGAGAAGAGGAATAAAATTTGGGAGTAGCATATCGAGTTTTTGTTGTAAACTGTCTTGAATGGTTTGGGCCTGTAAGTGTTTAATTCTGGAAATTTTGATTCAGCCACAAATTAATGTTTCAGTGTTTACCTGGCAAAGGTGGCACAGAGTTATAAGATGAAGTTCAGTGGTTTGCAGAGGAAAGCAGATTCCATGTTTGTGGATTATGTCTCCAGGTGACAGCATATTGATGAGGAAGTCCAGAAGATCAAGGTTGTAATGTTGGTTTGTGCAGAAGGTAGTCTTGCAGGAGAAGTTGCTGCAGAAAAGGTACCATCTTCAGAATATGAAAGGATCTATAGTAAGGACATGCATTGCAGATGAATTTTGAAGTAAAGTACACTGAGGAATTGACAATATTAAAACTAGGAAAAATGAGGAGGGATGATATACAGGTGCTATGGTCAGAGCTGCAACAGATATTATTGCTGACTTTAAATGGGACAGAAATGTTGTAGAGTCTGTGATTGTGAAATGCAGGGAATTGCATGGGTGAGAATTTTATTGCAAAATTTTGCCACAAAAAATAAGTATGTTTTAGGGATATAAATTAATGAAAGGAATTTGAAAAATGTCAAAATGACATTGAATTTGGTGTTTTCACTTGTGCCATGAAATATTCTGTTTGCTTAAAATTACAAGTAGAAAAATAACTGTGTTACTAACACCATAGCTGTTGGCTTCAATTTAGATTCTGAATGGGCACTGTCTTCAGTGATTCAGCTGGAACACGTTGGCCATGTAAGAAAGAGCCTAGCTCATAGACTCTTCTTTGAGTTTTATTTTTTTTAATTTAACCTTTCTTTTAATCAACTTGTTCAGAGATGTTATTACAAACCTCTGGAGTAGAAGAGATTTTAACCCTGGCCTCCTGGTCCAAGGGTAAAGACACTGCTACTGTACCATAAGAAGGCCCTGTAGACTTCTCTTTTAAATTAGCCAATTTTGTGACTCATTGTTCACTGATTTGGCAGATGAGATTACATGATATGCATCATCTGGAAAGCAGTGGAGGATGATTGATCACCCCAGAAGCTTCAAGAAAATTGAGGAAAGAAAACACTGAAGTTGTAGTTATATCGACCTATCATTGGATATTTTTTGACCTGAGCTGACTAAATGTTGAGAGTGAGATGGAAGCTGAACTGATGATTTTAAAGAAGAGTAAAGAATTGTGGCATAGATTTTGCAGTAATACATTTGAAACCTTAAAGATAGTGATGTAGATACAAATCAATTTTCGATGACTGAGATTAAGTTTGTTAAAATAGAGGCAATACTGAATGCACATTGGATCAAGGACGAATGATGAATTCTACAAAGGGAACCACCATTGGAGGAGACATGGAAGAGATTAGGGAGAATTTTGCAGCAGGAGTTGAGAATTCTGGTGCAGCTGTAAGTGGCAATGTGAAAGCAGAAAGAATTAGCAATTGAGTAAAAACAGGTCAATAATTTTGCAATAACGTGAAGTTGTAGGTGATATCAATGTGTAATATAGTAATGTTAGAAGTCTCAAACATTAATATTTTGGATTAATTAAAGTTTGTGAGAGGCTGATCCCAGTTTGGAGTTTGTGAAGATTAGCATTAAGAAGTTGAATATGTTGGGGTGGATGACATTGAAATGTTGTTGAGGTGGAAGCTACTGACTGGATGTGGGGAAGGAAATTGAATTAAATGTCAAGCAGTATTCTATGGTCTGCACCTCCTGATACAACTTGAGGTGGCACCCAAGGAAGTTGAGGTCAGAGTTATTTAAGCTGAGAAACCAAAAAGAGCACTATGTTGACCA
Source organism: Chiloscyllium punctatum (assembly GCF_047496795.1). Taxonomy (NCBI): domain Eukaryota; kingdom Metazoa; phylum Chordata; class Chondrichthyes; order Orectolobiformes; family Hemiscylliidae; genus Chiloscyllium; species Chiloscyllium punctatum. Next base: position 40,228,665 of record NC_092782.1, on the reverse strand, counting down.
TTAGGCTAGAGAACATTTTGACTAAAGGTTTTTTTAAGCTTGTTTAGATATTTGCTGATTACAGCAACTGCTTTTTAGACCAATGATGGGTGAGGTCAACATGAATGTAAAAGCTGATTCCATGCTTCTAAATGGCATCGTGATGAGATAATGGTTAAGAGGAATAGAGAAAAAATTGAATTTAAGACAACTGAGATATGAGCAGATAAGGCAATACTATTGAATTTAACAAGGGCTGCCTTAAGAAGTCACCAGCTGGGAGTAATGCCATGGAAATGAACTGAACAAGAGAGAAGTTGTAATGATTGCAGTGTTGAAAATGAAGTGTTGAGAAAGATGAGGACAGACAGAAGCAGAAGTACTTTTGCATATCTCTAAGGTTTTGTGATAGAAGGATTTCAGATAAGGAATTGTAAAAGAATTGGAAGTATAGTTGCAGAAAATTAGAAAAATAATTGATATTTTCAGTTAATTTGTGTTGCTTGATATCTTGGCATGCTTCGAGCTAGTCGTGATGCATTTTGCGATTGTTACTTCAGTTCTTGCCAGATTTCTAAAAATTGCTCTACTGTGAACTATTTGTGAGACCATCCAAGTGTTTATAGACAACCTGTTCCTTTCATAGCCAGTTGACAACTTGATGACCAGATTGCATAACTCACTCATCAGGGAGTGATGCCTTTTAAAATGAATTTATTGAAATTTTGTATGTCCCCAAAAATTTAAGTAAACAGCCAGCAACTTGAAAATGTTCTGAAAATTTGATGTTTGGCAAAATAACAATTTCAATAAAGCACTGTGTATTTAAAAATATTTAGAGTGTACACTTGGTGAAGTAGAATGTGATTATAATATTGTGCATTGCTATGAAGAGTCCTCTAATTACCCTAAGGTGAATGGTGGCAGTTGGCCCATTTCAAATAGTCACAATCCCAAAGAAGAATGAAAAGTGGACTAAAAACCAGGAAATAGGGCATGATGCTTGATTTTAAAAAGCAACTTGCCTGTGTTTTTAGTTCAGAATTTGAAGGAGAAGAATAGATAATTTTTTGCACCATGCTAAAACATAAATTTTTACATTCATTTATTATACACGTGTCACAATATATTGAAATGCTGAGAGTCTTGAGGCTTTAATTTCAATTATGTTTTATGTTCTTATTGCACTTGTATTAGAAAGGCTTAGAAACCATATTTATTAACTGGACAGAGGGCAGAAGGAAGAATGGATGTGAGCTGTGGAAATTTGGGGGTGAGGGGCTGTTAATGGTGAAGCAAATTCACTGTCGTGAGGATGTTTTAGAATGGAATGAAAAGAGAGTCGTCCATCACAGCTCAAGTGAGAGGACCTGTGACTATTTTGGGTTGACACAATACTTCCTTGTGGGTCAAGGGAGCACACTGGCTCCTCCCAACCCACAGGAAATGTTTTAGAAGGCCATTTAGCTCTCGAACCAGCAACTCCCACCTCCCTTCTAAGGCGTACTAACCAATGTCTCTCGCATATTCCTGCCCCTTTTCACCTGTCATTTCTCACTCCCTCATGCGCTCTTATTTATAATACCATAAGATATAGGAGTAGATGTAGGTCATTCAGCCCATCAAGTCTGCTTGGCTTCAATAAGATCATGGATCTCAGTACTACTTTTACTGACTTTTCCCTTTAACACTCGATTCCTCTTACTGATCGAAAATCTACCTCAGCCTTGAATATACTTAATGAAACGGCCTTAACATACCTCTGCGGTAAATAATTCCACAAATTCACTACTCTGAAAGAAGAAATTCCACTCAAATGAATGTTCCCTTATTTTGAGGCTATGCCTTCTGGTCCTAGACACTGCCACCACGGGAAACAACCTTTCTGTATCTACCCTGTCTAGTTTCCATAAGCTTATTATATATTTCTTGTATAAGGTCGCCTCTCTTTCTTTTATATTCCAATGAGTTTCAGGCCTAATCAACTCAACCTCCCCTGATGAGACAGTTCCTCCATAACTTGTATCACCCAAATGAACATTCTGTGGACTGCCTCTAATACCTGTATATCTTTCCTTAGATAAACGGCCCAGAAATGTTCACAGTATTACAGCTGTGTTCTGAAAAATCCCTTATATACTTCAACAGAACTTGCGTACTTCAGTGAAAACAGAAAGTGCTGGAGAAATTCAACAGGCCTCTCAGCATCTGTAGAGAGAAAAGCAGTGTTCACGTTTCAAGTCCAGTGACTGTTTGTTTGTCAGAATCCATTCACTGTTCCTCCCCCAGTTTATCTGTCTAGGAAGATGAAGCATTTCCTGCCCAGAAGACTTATCAGTATCTAGTGCCTTTTGACATTTTCTGATGTCACGTGATGTTATCACCAAAGCTGGTAGAGTGAACTAAAGTTCTACTTCCAAACTGGTTGCAACATAAAAGACAAAAGGATGAGTTGTAGAAATTTCCAATGTGTGTTGCTTTGATGTTCTTGCTGATGTCGTTAGGTCACTAATTGCTCGTGATCATCTGATGTCTTGCATTCACAGCTTCCTCAGGAAATAAAATGTTGAGATGCTCCTTCATTGACCCTTTCGGAAGCATACCTTGAACTCAATAAGATGTATTTTTTTTTAGTAGGCTAACATCCAATGACCCAAGTAAACCAAGTATTTCTCCAAATCAGTTACTGTATGAAGTGGCCCAGCAAATATTCATAGCAATGCAAGCTTCAGTCATGTGATTTGTATGAAGCCTTTGTTTTTAAAAAAAACTACAATGTTGACAGTTAACACAGTTGTTTTTTTAAAGAAACCATTCAAGGTATTTACACCAGATTTTAGATTAGATTAGATTAGATTACTTACAGTGTGGAAACAGGCCCTTCGGCCCAACAAGCCCACACCGCCCCGCCGAAGCGCAACCCACCCATACCCCTACATTTACCCCTTACCTAACACTACGGGCAATTTAGCATGGCCAATTCACCTGACCTGCACATCTTTGGACTGTGGGAGGAAACCGGAGCACCCGGAGGAAACCCACACAGACACGGGGAGAACGTGCAAACTCCACACAGTCAGTCGCCTGAGGTGGGAATTGAACCCAGGTCTCTGGCGCTGTGAGGCAGCAGTGCTAACCACTGTGCCACCGTGCCGCCCTGGGGTAAATCCATTTTCCGCAATTCTTCAAAACATAACTCCTTTAAGCATTCTTCTTAAGAACGCCACCCTTGGAAAAATGAAGCAACCTTTTTAAGTGCTTTCCCTTGTACAATATAGACTGAACAAGAATAGTTAAAAAGTTAAGACAGATTCACACACTCCTTAATATTTTAAAATGCAATTTGTACAATTAACTTTGATACCGTACTATTTAACCATTCACTGAAGGCTATATTCTTGATAAAGCATTAGTAGTTACATTGCTGACATTGCAGGAAAAAAGCAGTCTTTAAAAGATACGACTGTAATAACCGATTCCATCAAAATGGACTGGGGTTTTTAAAATTTTGCACTAAGGTTAGCACATTATTATTGATCTATACTAATGTGTCTCTATAGTCATAATGTGAGCACTATTTTTAAAAAGTATGAAGAGCCACTACCAATCCCAGGGTTTCTTCTTTTCTACTGTCGAGTATCTTCAGCAGGTCTGTAGAAACCTATTGACTTAGCTTTTCAGCAAAATATCCCACTGTTTTCTCTATTCCTGACCCATCTTGTAATAGAACTGCACCCACTCCCAAATTATAAGCATCAATTATTGTTTTTAAGAACATAGTGAAATTTGGTAGAGCTGATCAAAATGACTTCCACCTTCTCAAAAAAAGCCTAGCACTCCTCTTTCCACGTTACTTTGGTATTCTTTTAGAAAACAAATTGTCAGTGAAGTAAATATAGCCCGAAATTTGGTACGATTCTGTGATAAAACCCAACATCCCCAAAAACCTCATTATTTCCCCTTTATTTTCAGAGACAGAGAACTTCATTAATCCTTATCCTTCTGCAGTTCTTGATAGCACTTGGACCAAATGCCCTGGTACGTTATTCATGCCTATGCAAATTTACTTTTGCAAGGTTTATCGCTAACTTAACCAATTGTAGTTTACGAAACAAAGATTTCAGTTGTTCCAAGTGTTTTCTCCAAGTATTGCCATGACATCATTAAGGTAAACTACGTAATTAAGAACAGTACCTCCCACTTAATTCATCAGTCTCAGAAGAGTTGCAGGAGCATTTCCTAGCCCAAATGACATTACTCAGCACCAGATAAGATCATCAGGTGTGACAAAGGCTGATATCTCTTTAGGCTGATATCTCTTTACCTCTGGGTTTTAAAGGAATTTCCTGGTATCCTTATAAAATGCATTTTTTGGTAAGACAGCTGGCAGTGCCAGCCCTATTATTATGGCCTTGCAAGTGAGGAAAGTTGTGTGAGTCTGCTTTTATGACTGCATTTACCTTTCTGTATTTGATGCAGAATGAGGTTGAGCCATTGGGCTTAATTACTGACATAACTGCAACATTCCAAATGCTTGGACTGATTCAATTAGGCAATTTTCCAAAATGTATTGGAGTTATTCTTTCACTTGGTTCTGTTTCTCTGGATCTAGCAATTTAAAAGTTTGTGTGGACAATTTGAAGCAACATGGTTTTTCCACAGTTTTGTCAAGTACTGGGCAGAACATTTGGAACATGTGGAACATTTAGTTCTGCCCTCTATCTCAACTGTACTTCTATGCAATAGATTGCACCACATTAAGTCTGATCTGTATTTAACTAAAACCTGTGCTGAATATTGTCTTCAGCTGTTATTAGTTGTTGTTGGTGGCATCATAGTTGGTGTAATATATTTTCAACGACCAAAAGTGATTATAAGGAGAGGCTGGATAGGCTCGGACTTTTTTCACTGGAGTATAGGAGGTTGAGGATTGACCTTTATAAAGATTTATAAAATCATAACGGGCATAGATAAGGTGAATAGCAAAGGTGTTTTCTCTGTGGCAGGGGAGTTCAAAACTCGAGGGCATAATTTTAAGGTGCGAGGGAAAAGATTTAAAAGGGACCTTATCTTTTTTCATGCAGAGGGTGCTTTCTCTGTCGAATGAACTGTCAGAGGAAGTGCTAGATGCAGGAACAGTTACAACATTTAAAATACATATGGATGGGTACATGAATCAGAAGGATTTGGACGGATATGGGCCAAATGCAAGCAAGTGAGCTTAGTTTAATTTGGGAAACTTGATCAGCATGAACAAGTTGGACCAAAGGTTCTGTTTCTGTGCTGTATGACTCTGACCGTATAAAATCTCACCTGATTAGATAAAAACCATTTTGGAGGGACCTCTTGTACTCACTGTCTTGCTCTCTCTCAAAGTGGAGGCTGTCCCACACTCCACTAGCCAAAAGAATAGCGGAGCATAATGGCTGCAGAATGCTTAGAGAAATTATTAATGACGCCCACAACAGACTCTGTAAATACAGCTGGGAAATTTTACACCAAAAATCTTTACACACTAATGCAACAGACCATGAATGGACAGACACAGTACAACAAGTCATAGTTATTAGACAGCGACAAACACAGAAAAGTGAAAAAACTAGACAAACTTACACAAAGTAATAACACTGACAATACAGAAGCATGGATAAAAAACTCATCTGACCGACCTTTAATAGACACTGAAAAATCTGTCTTAGTAAGAGGATTAAATTACAACTGCCAGGATGCGGACAAGAAAGATTTCTTAGCAGCATTAGAAACAACACTATAAGACAACCAACACACAGAAAAAACCCAGCAAACCATCAGACAGGTAGTTGCACATTAAGCAGAAAAAAGGAAGGAAACCCACTCAATGCACAAGAAAGGAAAGCACTGGAAAGACTCAAAAAAAGATAAGAACATTGTTATCCTACCGGCAGACAAAGGAAGCTTGACAATCATTCTAAATTGAAGACACTACATTGAAAAAGCAAACGCACCACTTACAGATACCAACACTTACCAACAAGTGGCAATAGACCTGACCCCATAACTAGAGAACAGAATCATAGCTGTACTCAAAAGAAACTTCAGAAATCTGGAGAAATAAATAAGGCCAACTTCCAATAAATGAAACCAGACGGATCCAATACACCACACTCCTACGGATTACTCAAAATTCACAAACCAGGAGCCCCCCATAGACCTATAGTCTCGCCACCTGGAACATCAATTTACAGATTGGCCAAGGAGCTACACCAAAGACTAACACACTTAGTAAAAGACTCCACTCCACCCAAGAATTCCTGAAGACCATCAAAGATATTAAGATAGAAGAGGATGAAGTAATGGTCTCCTTTGATGTAACAGCCCTGTTAACATCAATCAACATTAACCTGACCAAGGAAACACTGACTACACGACTAGAAGACCCAAAGACACATACGCCAAACACCACTAACTTCTTCAGCAAGGACAGTATCGTCAAGCTAGTGGACCTATGCCTTACCACACACTTCACCTTCAACAACAAAACCTCTACAGACAAACCAATGGAACACCCAAGGGATCTCCGATATCAGGGTTCTTAGCAGAGGCAGTAATGCAGGTTCTCTAACAAACAGCTCTGCAACCATCCAATCCCAACTTTGGATCTGCTACGTGGATGACACCTTTGTCATCACTAAATGAAACAAATTAGATGAAACTTCCAAGACTATCAATAATACCCTTACTGGCATAAAATTCATTAAAGAGGAGGAAAATAACCACAAACTGCCATTCCTAGACATTGCAGTAGCGTGAACAGCCAATGGGGAACTTCAAACCAGCGTCTACAGGAAAGCAACACATACAGACCAAATATTGAACTATAGAAGCAATCATCCCAACGTCCACAAACGAAGCTGCATCAGAACATTATTCCAACGAGCCAACACACACTGCAGAGCAGAGGAAAATCACCTATAGCATGTATTCAAAAAGAATGGGTACCCAATAAATACAGTCTGCCGATTTCTCAGCAACAAACCCAAACAAGCAGACAAAACGCATCCAGGAAAATAACACATATGGACCAAATATTGAACTACAAAAGCAATCATCCCTAAGCTGTGTCAGAATATTATTTCAACGAGCCAACTCACACTGCAGCACAGAGGAACTATGCAAAACAGGGGAAAATCATCTATACCATGTATTCAAAAAGAACGGTTACCCAATGAACACAGTCCGCCGATTTCTCAGCAACAGACTCAAACAAGCAGACAAAACACGTCCAGAAACTGTAGGCACTGTCCCTTACATCAAAGACATCTCGGAAACGACCGCCAGACTGCTCAGACCCCTTGGCATCATGGTAGGCCGCAAACCCACCAACACACAAGAACATCAGCTAATGAACTTCAAAGACCCTATATAGACAACAAACAAAACTAATGTCATTTACAAAATACTTTGCAAGAACTGTAACAAACACTACATTGACAAACAGGCAGAAAACTAGCCACCAGGATACATGAACACCAACTAGCCACAAAATGACATGACCCTCTCTCACTAGTATCCTTACGTACAGATAAGGAAGGACATTACTTTGACTGGGACAAAACATTCATCCTAGGACAAGCCAAACAGTGACACACACGAGAAGTCCTAAAAGCATGGCATTCCAATCAGAACTCTATCAACAAACACATTGACTTGGATCCCATTTACCACCCCCTGAGAAAAAGAACAGGAAATGGCATCACCACCAGAAGTGGCATCACCAACCCAAAGAAACCCAAACATATAAAGCAGGAATTATCAACAGTGCTTTGCCCGAAGGCACACTGAAGATGTTACCTAGTAGGGTGACAAAACGCCTGGAAATGAACCTTCCAGCTCAGCGAGCAAACCTACATCCAGCTGTTCTTCTCCCACCTACCCCTCACCAACTTTCGGCTTTCTAGCAAGCTCTTCTCTCTTTTCCACTCGCCCACACTACTAATACCTTTTCCTTATCCTCACCACCTCTCCTCTCTATGACCCCTCTCTTGTCTCCTCTACCAGCTCTTTTTTCTTCCATTTTTATATCTCACCTCCTCTTTTCTGTTCTTCCTCTCTTACCCCCATTTCTTCTCTCATGCCCCCCACCTTCTATCACTCTTCCACTCTTCACCCACCTGTCTGTCTTGTTTTTCCCTCTGCCCCCTTCTTTGTTGCTGTGGTCAGCAGCCTGCCAACTACTACCACATTTTGTATTGTCCCCTGAGGTAGTAGTTGAAACAGCAGAGCCTCTATGGAAACTGTGACCCACCTCTAGTGGGTCAGTGACCTTCATTCTAATCTGGAGAAAAACCACCAGCACTGCCACATTACTCCACCAGCTGTGAGCCACAGTCCAACACAGGGACTCTTCTGCAATGGCTTGCTCCACAGCGAGAGACCAGGCTTGTGCATCGGCGTCAGCAGGTGGCCTGGAGCCCAGTGAGTAAGACCAGGACTCCCATCCTGATACAGATCTCATGCAGGAGTTCCTGGCTTCACTCTCAGTCGGTCAACCACAGAAGATTCTTTAGGTTAAATGTTACACTTTTTAATGTTAATGTCAATTTTATTTTAGCAGTTACTTAATTATCAATGTAGAAAGAAAGCATTAAAAGTATTGAATTCGAGTTAGATGGTACAAGTATCTAAGGGAGATCCTAAAAACTCAACTCTTTTAATATAATGTCTTTGGCAATCAATATGGGAATCAGAAATTCCACCTTGACTTTAGTGAAGATGCACTAACATTTTCTTCACCAATTTCTTTGACTACCCTATGTGGAACACTAAACCATGCATTCAGTGGTTCACTTGTAAAGGTGAAATGTTTCAGATTTGACATGTTTGTCATGCTACTGTTTCATGGTTTGTTCTGAAGTTCTAAAGTGTTCATGAGCAGTTTTGCAAGTTCCTGTACCTACTCAAAGAAAGCAGATACATTGTCGAGCATTGATGACTTTTTATTCAGTCCTAAAGATGTTTCTTTGGCTATTTTCAGAGGTCTCCTTACTTCATGGCCATGAAATAATTCAAAATGACTAAACTCAGTAATTGGTGGCTCCTGTTGTAACAAGTGAAAGAAATTAAAGTCTTTTATTTCATTCATGACAATATTCATGACAGTCTGCCTTGATCATTGTTTTGAGGTTGTGATAGTCCCTTTCTAAAATTCCTTGTCTCTGAGAAGGTATGCTGAAAACTTAACTGTGTTATAGCTAGATTTCTCATCAACTCTTGAAATGTGTTAGATGTGAAATTAGAACATTGATTTGACTGGATCTGTTTGAGTAATTCATATTGAATGAAGAACTGAGTTAACTTCTCTGCCACTAACTTAGGCTGGTGCCTCTCAACTGAGTAGCGATATCCATAATAGTAAGGATGTACTGGTGTCCTGCTTTTGTTTTCCGTAAAGGTCCCCACAATCCACGATGGAACTATTAAATGGCTCCTCAGACTCTGGTATTGGAATTAGAGGTGCTGATTTATTTGCATATTGTGGCTTACATCACAAGTTGGCACACATGTTTTATGAGACCGTACCACACCCATGTAAAGACCTGGCCTGTTTAAAAAAAAATGTTGACTTTTACATGGTTAGGTTTTTTGGATTCTGACATATCCTGCCCATAGGATTTTCTCGAGCTGTCCTTAACATTTCTTGATGTTATTTCTCCAGTACTTGGTGAGCTACCATTCACTGTTCTTAATTTGCAGGTTTGTGAGGAGGTGTCCAGTTACTCTTCAGGATCTAATTTGTTTGGACAGTGACAATCCAGAACCCTTTCAGTTTCAACTTTGATTTGAATCCATTAGGCAACTTTACTCAATTTTGCATTATTTGCTGAACCTTGCTCAGAGAAGGCTTATTGAATGCTTGCTTCAGATTACTCGATTCCAACGAAAGTTTCAGATCACCAAATTACTGTCTGTGATGCCAGTTCAAACTCCAGTGATGGACTTTATTTAATTATTGCTCAGGTTACAATAAAGAAAGAAAAATCCATGAAACCTAAACCTATTACTGCTCTGCATCCTTGATTTCAATTAGACTTTCCATTACTCCTGTAGAATCCATAACCTCTGCTCCTGTCAAATCTGTGTGTAGGAGTAAGTCAACTCTGGCAAACAATGGACAATCCTGATAGTTACCACTCAGTCATTTTCTGGGTGTACCTGATGAAATTGTATTGGTTATACAGTCCTTGCTAATGTCATTTGCTGAAATGTTGGCATTAACATGTCTAAGTTGGAAAAATTGGAAGTTTTCTCCCCCAGCAAAAAAAATTTGCTTGGCTCTTCTGCATCCAAGTATGACAGCAGGTTTACTTGGTCAGGTCACTGCCCTGAGAAATGAACCAATGAAAGCTGTCACTGATTTTGTTGAGTTGAAACTGGTGCAGTATCTGTACATGTTCTTTCTGTCTCCAAAGAGCGGTTCCTGATGTCTTAACATATGCAGCTTCCAGGATATGAGTGCTGTACACTACGAGCCCAACTGACAATCCAAAATTAGTTGTCAGCCTAGTACTTCATTCACTCAGGGTAAGATATTATTATGCAGTTGGACAGCATTTGCTGAATAATCTTGAATGTATATGCATTGCACCTGTTTGAACTCCACAAAATAGATGACCATTAGTTGTGGGTTAATTTTTGGGCAATGCTTTGATTTGTAGAGTCAAAATGAATGGTTTAAAATTTAAACAAAACTTGTCAATTATTGAGTACATTCTCCATGGCAACACCTTCAACAATCAGAGTACATTTGCTAACAAATCAACACTTTCCTGTCACATAGTATAAAAGTTGCTTTTCCCCTTGAATTGGGATTCTTGTGAATTGCCCTGATGAGTTCCTCAGCAAAACTCAATTTCTTCCTTTTAAATGACATTACTTTTTTGTGCATTCTGTTTGGATGCTCTTTTAAAAAATTTTTTCTTTTTTTTGTTCTTTTTTAAAGAGGGAAGAGGTTTGTTGCCATGAAAGTGGTAAAGAGCGCTCAGCACTACACAGAAACCGCTCTGGATGAAATTAAGTTACTGAAGTGTGTAAGTATAATTTCAATAAATGATTGTTTGCATTTGATCAAAATTGTGTTATGACCTGGGTGGGTGCTTCATAAATTAATGTTTATGGTTTTCTTGGGTTGACAAAAGTATGGTGATACATATTCCTAGAAGTTTCTTCATATGACCTCCTACCATTTGTTATCAGCACATCCATTTTCACAGCTGTGCCACCTTTCCTTGCAATTGGAAGGTAAATGGATTTTTCAGAACCTGATTTAGTGATGCTTGATCATCAAACAACCCTTTTCTCCCTGTCGTCAATAGCTTTGTATTTAATAAACAAAGATGTTCAAGAAAACAATAAACAATTATTTGGATTTTCTTATGGCTTGTTTTTCTTGCTGCTTGCAATGCTGGAGATCAGTCTTTAATTCCAAGGAATTCTAGACAATCTTGGAAGATTGACAATCCTAAAGTTTTCCCATATCAATTGTAATTTTGAATTAGAATAAAGGTTGATGAGGTCTTTAACTTGGAGCATGTTTTAAAAATGTAGTAGAACTCCTGCAACATTGCTTGTAGTATTCTGTGGTCTGGATTGTAGTTTCTGTTTGTACTGGCTGATGCACTAACAGTAGTAGTAAATTTGCAGACTGTCAAGGTAATAATATTGCACACTTCATACTGAAATATATCACGCATATGTTATTTGTAATTTAATTAAGTTTTCTACTCTTGGTACCAAGTGTGCAGGACTGTTGCTCTACAGCCTTTTATTTGATAGACAGGCTTGCTCCTTTTCACTCCAGACTGATGGTCTGAGCACGGCAAAGGTTACATTTTCTTTGTCAATCAGTGCACATGTTCTGTTGTCAATATAGACTCTGCTGAAAAAGATTACCCACTGCTGCCAGGTTCTGGTAATTAATTTAAGTCTTAAGACTCAAAATTGGGCTTTCTGCAGGTTGGTACATTTACTTCTGTTTTCTTTGTGCAAATCATAAGGAAAAGGTTATTGGAGAACAATTCCAAGCTATATTGCATGTTCAGTCAGCCCTGACCTCAAGCAGCTAGTTCATCTGTACGGACAAACAGGAAATCACAAATAGGTCTATGATCTCTGCCTGGAATTGTCTTGGATTGCCAGAATCGCCATCAAGCACAGCATTAGACAAAATGACATAAACTCAGACTTTGTACCAGTGTCAAGCTGAAAAGCTCAACCCTTTCATTTCTGCTGAAAATCAGAAGGCAGGGCAAAATAAGAAGTACTTGCCAAAGTTGGCATACCAAGCATACATATGATATTTAGATGATCACAATGGAGTTGGCTGGTCACGTAGCCACAATTCCTAATAATTACTAAAGCAATCTAATGTGGAGAGATTGAGCTTGAGTACACTTGTTTGGCAGTCAAAGGATGTGCTATAAAAGCACTCCTAGTGCTTCACTTAGGAGTTTTGATATCAACTTTTAATCCTGAGACAGGCTTCCCTGGGATTGCTGTAGTTGGTATAATCAAAACTCTGAGGTTGTCAATCCTTTCAATCCTGCCATTCATGCAGCAGGTAGATTAGCATGGATGAAGTCAAGGTGGTTCTTTTCCTCTTCTTGGTCTGTCTTCGTCTGCTAAAAGCCCAGTCTAGCAGCTATAATAGAATCAGAGTATTCCAGCATGGAAAGAGGCTCACAGCCATTGTATTCATGCTAGTCATAAAGCACCTACCTACTTTAATCACATTTTCTGCACTTGGCCCACTGCATTGTATGCTATTACTTTTCAATTATATTTTGAAGTTCTACTTAAACCTTGTGCTGGTTTCCACCATTCTTTCCAGAGAGACACATGACTCTCTGGGTGAAAATAATTTTCCTCTAAACCTCTTGCTACTTCATCTTTACCCTCATAATTTTGTAGATTTCAACAGGCCTGAACGCAGCCCCCTTTCTTCAAAGGAGAATAATCCAATCAATCAAGTTTCTCTTCAAAGCTAAAACGTTCCATCCATGGAAACATTTCTTGTGAATGTCCTCTGTGTACTGTCTCTTGTGCAATCCAATCCAGCCTATTGTATAGCGGCCAGAGCTACATAGGCAATACTCCAGCTGTAACTCAATTAATGTCCTATACAACTCTATTGCAATTGTGACAGTCCAATAACCAATATTCAAAGAAATATTTGAGACCCACTTGGAACATAGAACATTACAATACAGTACAGGCCCTTTGGCCGACCTGTGAAACCAATCTGAAACCCATCTAACCTACACTATTCCAGTCTTATCCATATGCCTATCCAATGACCATTTAAATACCCTTAAAGTTGGCGAGTCTACTATTGTGTAAAAAAAAAAGGACTGCAGATGCTGGAAACCAGATTCTAGATTAGAGTGGTGCCGGAAAAGCACAGCAGTTCAGGCAGTATCTGAGGAGCAGGAAAATCGACGTTTCAGGCAAATGCCCTTCATCAGGAATAGAGGCAGAGTGCCTGAACGGTGGAGAGCTAAATGAGAGGAGGGTGGGGCGGGGAGAAAGTAGCATTGAGTACAATATGTGAATGGGGATGGGGATGAAGGTGATAAGTCAGAGAGGAGGGTGGAGTGGATAGGTGGAAAAGAAGATAGGCAGGTAGGACAAGTCATGGGGACAGTGCTGAGCTGGAAGTTTGGAACTAGGATGAGGTGGGGGAAGGGGAAATGAGGAAACTGTTGAACTCCACATGGATGCCCTGGGGTTGAAGTGTTCCGAGGTGGAAGATGAGGCGTTCTTCCTCCAGGCATCGGGTGGTGAGGGAGCGGTGATGGAGGCCCATGACCTCCATGTCCTCGGCTGAGTGGGAAGGGGAGTTGAAATGTTGGGCCACAGGGCGTTGGGGTTGATTGGTGCGGGTGTCCCAGAGATGTTCCCTAAAGCACACTGCTAGGAGGTGTCCAGTCTCCCCAATGTAGAGCAGACCGCATCGGGGGCAACGGATACAAGAAATGATATTGGTGGATGTGCAGATAAAACTTTGGATGTGGAAGGCTCCTTTGGGGCCTTGGATGGAGGTGAGGGAGGAGCTGTGGGTGCAGTTTTGCAATTCCTGTGGTGATGAGGAAGATGCCAGGATGGGAGGGTGGTTTGTTGGGGCGCATGGACCTGACCAGATAATCACGGAGGGAATGGTCTTTGCGGAAGGTGGAAAGGGGTGGGGAGAGAAATATATCCCTGGTGGTGGGGTCCGTTTGGAGTGGCGGAAATGTCGGATGATTTAGTTTATGCGAAGGTTGGTAGGGTGTTGCAGGCAGTGCATTCCACAACCCTACTACGATCTGATTAAAGAAGCTGCCTATGACATCAGTCCTATATCTATCACCCCTCAATTTAAAGCTATGTCCTCTCATGCTAGCCACTGCCATCAAGGAAAAAGGCTTTCACTGTCCCACCTGTCTAACCCTCTGAATATCTTATACATCTCATTTAAGTCATCTCTCAACTTGTCTCTCTAATGAAAACAACCTCAAGTCCCGCAGCCTTTCCTGGTAAGACCTTCCCTCCATACCAGGCAACATCCTAGTAAATCTCCTCTGAAACATTTCCAAAACTTCCACATCCTTCCTATATTATGGTGACCAGATCCGGACGCAATACTCCAAATGTGGCCACACCAGAGTTTTGTACATCTGCACCATGATCTCGTGGTTCTGAAACTCAATCCCTCTACCAATAAAAACTAACACACATTATATGCCTTCTTAACAACTCTATCAACCTGGATGGCAGCTTTCAAGATTTGAGAAACAAATTAGTAGAAACCTTCAAAACCATCAATCATACCCTTACTGGCATAAAATTCATTAAAGAGGAGGAAAATAACAACAAACTGCCAATCCTAGATGTCGCAGTACAGCGAACAGCCAAAGGGGACTTCAAACCAGCATCTACAAGAAAACAACACATACGGACCAAATATTGAACTACTGAAGCAATCATTCTAACATCCACATACAAAGCTGCATTAGAACATTATTTCAACGAGCCACCACACACTGCAGCGCAGAGGAAAATCACCTCTACAGTGTATTCAAAAAGAACGGGTACTCAATGAATACAATCCACTGATTTTCTCAGCAATAAACCTCAACAAGCAGACTAAACATGTCCAGAAACCTTAGCCACGCTCCCCTGCGTCAAAGACATCTTGGAGATGACTGCCAGACTACTCAGACCCCTTGGCATCATGGTAGCCCACAAACCCACCAACACACTAAAACAGCAGTCATTGAACTTGAAAGACCCCATACAGACAACTAACAAAACTAATGTCATTTGTAAGTACTTTGCAAGAACTATAACAAACACTACATTGGACAAACAGGCAGAAAACTAGCCACCAGAATACTTGAACATCAACTAACCACAAAAAGACATGCCCCACTCTCACTAGTATCCTTACATACAGATGAGGAAGGACACCACTTCAGCTGGGACAATACGCTCATCCTAGGACAAGCCAAACCGAGACACGCACCAGAATTCCTAGAAGCAAGACTGTCCAACTGGAACTCTATTAACAAACACATTGACTTGGATCCCATTTACCAACCCCTGAGAAAAAAACAGGAAATGACATCACCACAGGAAATTACATCACCAACCCGAGGAAACCCAAACATATAAATTGAAAGGGGGCTACACCACCGTGCTTCATGCGGAGGCTCACTGAAGATGTTACCTAGTATGGTGACAAAATGTCTGAAAACAAGCCTTCCAGTTCAGCGAGCAAACCAGAATTTCAAGGATCTATGCACCTGGATACCAAGATCTCTCTGCTCATCTATACTACCAAGAATCTTAGCGTTAGCCCAGTACTCTGCATTCCTGTTACTCCTTCCAAAGTTAATTACCTCACACTTTTCCGCTTTAAACTCCATTTGCCAATTCATAGTTCAGCTTTGCAGCTTATCTATGTCTCTCTGTAAACTATAATATCCTTTATTACTATCCACAACTCTACCGACCTTAGTGTCACCCTTAAATTTACTAACCTTTCCTTCTATGCACTCATCCAGGTTATTTATATAAATGACAAACAGCATTGCACCCAAAACTGTTCCTTGCGGTACCCCACTAGTGACTGAACTACAGGATGAATATTTCCCATCAATCACCCTCTGTCTTTCACTTAGCCAATTTTTGGTCCAAACCGTGTTGACTATCCCTAATCAACTTATTCCTGACTAGATGATTGTAAATCCTATCTCTTATAACCCTTTCAAACACTTTACCTACAGCCGAAATAAGGCTCACAGGTCTATAATTTCCGGAGTTTCTCTACTCCCCTTCTTGAACAAGGCAACAACATTTGCTGTCCTCCAGTCTTCTGGTATTATTCCTGTAGACAATGAAGACAAAAAGATCAAAGCCAAAGGTTTGGCAATCTCCTCCCAGGCTTCCAAGAGAATCCTAAGATAACTCCCATCCTGCCTAGGGGGCTTATTTATTTTTACACTTTCCAGAATTCCAGAATCCAACATCTCTTCCTTATGCACCTCAATCCTATCTAGTCTAGTAGTATGCGTCTCGGTATTTTCCTCGACCACATTGTCTTTTTCTAGTATGAATACTGAAGAAAAGTATTCATTTAGTGCTTCCCCTATCTCCTCTGACTCCATGCACAACTTTGCACTACTATGCTTGATTGGCCCTAATCTTACTCTAGTTATTATTTTATTCATGATATAGCTATAGAAAGCCTTAGGGTTTTCCTTGATCCTATCTGCCAGTGACTTCTCATGTCTTCTCCCCTCCTGGCTCTTCTTAGGTCTCTTTTTCGGTCTTTCCTGGCTAACTTGTGAATCTCAAGTGCCCTAACTAAGCCATCACATCTCATCCTAACATAAGCTTTCTTCTTCCTCTTGAAGAGAGATTCAACTTCCTAAGTAATCCACTGCTCCTGCGCTCAAGAACTTCCTGCCTGCCTGCCTGACCGGTACATGCTTATACAGGACCTGCAGTAGCTGGTCCTTGAATAAGCTCCACATTTCAATTGTGCCCATCTCCTGCAGTTTCCTTCCCCATCCTATACATCCTAAATCTTGCCTAATCGCATCATAATTGCCTTTCCCCTAACTATAACTCTTGCCCTGCGGTATATACCTATCCCTTTCTATCACTGAAGTAAACATAACTGAATTGTGGTCACTATCACCAAAGTACTCCCCTACCTCCAAATCTAACACCTGGCCAGGTTCATTACCCAGTACCAAATCTAATGTGGCCTTGCCCCTTGTTGGCTTGTCTACATACTGTGTCAGGAAACCCTCCTGCACACATTGGACAAAAACTGACCCACCTAAAGTACTTGAACTTTAGATTTCCAGTCAATATTTGGAAGGTTAAAGACCCCATAACAGTTAATCTATCACTGTCACTCCTATCAAGGATCATCTTTGTTATCAAATCCTCCCCCTCTCTCGAACTATTTGGAGGCCTATAGAAAACTCCCAAAACAATAACCTTTCCTTTCCTGTTTCTAATCTCAGCCCACACTACCTCAGTAGAGGAGTCCTCACATGTCCTTTCTGCAATCGTCATACTGTCCTTGACTAACAGTGCCACACCACCCCCTCTTTTACCATTTTCTCTGTTCTTACTGAAACATCTAAATCCTGGAATTTGCAACAACCATTCTTGTCCCTATTCTACCCATATCTCTGAAATGGCCACTCACGCTGCAAGTTCATCCACCTTAGTCTGGATTCTCCTGGTATTGAAGTAGACACACTTCAAACCAACTTCTTGACTGCCGGTGCCTTCTTGCGATCTTGAAATCTTAGTTCTGATTTCACAACTGTCATTCTCCCATATACTCAAACTACAATTTCAGTTCCAATCCCCCTGCTGAATTAGTTTAAACCCACCCAAAGAACATTAGCAAATTTCCCCCCAGGATATTGGTACCCCTCTGGTTCAGGTAAAGACCATCCTGTTTGTAGAGGCCCCATCTACCTCAGAAAGAGCACCAATTATCCAGGAATCCAAAACCCTCTCTCCTGCACCATCCCTGTAGCCACATGCTCAACTCCTCTCTCTCCCTATTCCTTGCTTTGCTAGCACGTGGCACAAGCAAGAAACCAGAGATAACAACTCTGCTTGTTATAGTTCTAAGCTTCCACCCTAGCTCCTAAATTTCTGCTTTAAATCCTCATCTCTCTTCCTACCTATGTCGTTGGTGCCTAGGTGGATCACGACGTGGGGCTGCTCCGTCTCCCCTTCAAGGATTCAGAAAGCACGATCAGAGACATCGAGAACCCTGCCAACTGAGAGTTAACACACCAACCATGAGTCTCTCTTGTTCCCAAAGAACCTCCTATCTGTCCTCCTACCTATGGAGTCCCCAATGACTAATGCTCTGCTCCTTTTCTCCCTTCCCTTCTGAGTAATATGGACAGACTCTGTGCCAGGAACCTGTGTCCCGTTGCTTACCCCTGGTAAGTCATCCCCCTCAACAGTATCCAAAATGGTATACTTGTTGAGGGGATCCCCGCACTGTCTGCCGGTTCCCTTTCTATCCACTGAAAGTAACCCATCTACCTTCTTCTTTTACCTGAGGTGTGACTACCTCCCTGTAACTCCTCTCAACTCCCTCTGCCTCCTGAATGATCCGAAGTTCATCCAGCTCTAACTCTGGTTCCCTAACAGTTTTCAAGGAGTTGGCATTGGGTGCACTTCCCACAGATGCAGTCAGCAGGGGCACTTCTGGTAACCCTTACCTCCCATATTCTGCAGGAGGAACATTCAACTACCCTATCCTCCCTTTCCACTATTCTAAATTCCCAACGAAGAAACTAATAAAAAAGAAATCAGTCACTTACCAATTGGCACACAGAACCTTTTATTTTTGGTTAGAGGAGGAGGACGGGTGGGAGACACTACCCGAGTAGTGTTTCAGGTAAAGCAAACACCCAACTATAAAGCCTCACTTACCCTGCAGTCCCGTGTCTGCTCCTACTGAGTGTGTGCTCCACCTATCTATGAGGTAAACCTTTATATTTCTTCAAATTTACCTTCCCATTGGGCTTCTGTTCGTTGCTGTCGCTGTTCCCACTCCAACTGCCAGTGAAAAAATGTGGAGAGTAACGGTTTCTGGGTGAAATACCTATGTATAGTTAAAAGGCATTTCATATTGATTTTCTTCTATTTTCAATATAAACAACAGTCCTCATCAGCAATGTGAGAGCAGTCAACTAATAATAACATTGTTTTCCCCAGAAATATAATTTAATATGGGGAGGTGATGGCCTATGGGAAAAATCAATGGATTGGGTTCAAATCCTGCCATGGTAGATGGTGTAATTTAAATTAAATAAAACATAATCTGGAATTGAGTCAAATAATGGCTATTAATCCATTGATGATTGTTGGAAAAACAAATCTGGTTCACTAACGTCCTTTAGGAAGGAAACTGCCATCCTTACCCAGTCTCGTGGACATGTGACTCCAGACATATCACAATGTGATTGACTCAACTGCCCTCTGAGCAACTTAGGATGGGCATTAAATGCCACCTACTCAGTATGCCCTTCCTTGTGAATGATTAAATAGCATAGAAATTACCATGTGTTCCTGCTTCACCTACAGCTTGGATGTGCAGTGCACTAGGTATTCTTAGTTCTGCAGAAATAGTATGAAAGCCTCCATTCTACCTTCTGTATCGCACATGTATATTTGATAATTGCTGTCCATCACTTGAACTTCAAATGAATTTTAATCTTCTATCCTAAACCAGAAGACTAGTATTGAAGGAGTAAAGCCTTTACCAATATTCCTAACAAGTTGGCCATTTTGATGGACCATTTTAGTAATGTAAGAATATGTAACTTAATATTTTCATATTATGTATGTTTTAATTAACCTGTTCAGAGAAGTTATTACTATATGGATATCTTTTAGTCATAGCTGTTTAAATGACAAAGCAAAACAATGATTGAAAACAGTCAAAATATATGTGATTGATTTGGGTATTTTTGTGATGTTTGATTTGCAAATGTTAAATTTGGAGGAAAACAAATGATTGATTGCTATTCTTCTGGTTCATTGACACCTTTTTGCTAATTTAATCTGTTCATGATCTGTCACAGAATGAAACAGCATGGAATGTGGCCATTTGGCTGAAACTCTGAAAGAGTTAGCCAATTAGTGCCAAATTTCTGCACTTTCCTAATGACACTAACTTTCTACTCTTTAAAGTATTTATCCAGTTTTCTTTTGAAGCTTAATATGTTTCCAGTGTCCTTTTGACGGAATATTACACATCATTACAACACACGCTGTTCTCATTGCTGGTCGTTTCATCAATTACCCTGAATTGGTGGGGTCTGTTAATTAGTGTTCTTGTGGCATAGTGTTTGTGTCCCTGTCCTGATCCACAAGGCCCAAGCTCAAGTCTCACCTGCTGTAGAGGGTGCCATAACAAATCTGATTTAAAAATAACTGGACCTGCTAAGTAGCAATATTTTTTGCCAATGGGAACAATTTTTCTGATGAGTTGGACAGATAAAATTTAGATCAAATCAAAATGCCAGGGTTGTTAAAATTTTGAAATAAAAACAGAAAGCACTGGAAATACTCAGTGAGTTTGGCAGCAGCTATCGAGAGAGAGAAGGAGAGTTAAAGTTTCGAGTTGAATGTGACCCTTCCTCAGAACTCAGGAGGGAAGGGGTTCACTAGGTTTGTGGAGGGATCAGAAGCAAAGGCAGTGGAGTGGCTTTCAGTGTATCCTACCCCTAAATTCTAGAGTTGATTGTCTTGTGAATTAAAAAATCTCCCACAGACTGCTGGGTCACTTTGAGAGGCATGGGAAGCCTGTATATCATTTCATTTCTGAGCTAGCATTAACTCCCAGTGGACTTGATAACAATTGGATTTAAGTGACTATTTAATAAGTTTAAATGACTCCCCACTGCATGAGTGCAACTTTCTGAAGTTGGCTAAATCCCACCATGCACTTAATTTGGATGATTTTCTTGTCACTGGAAGTCAGATGTGTGGCCTCCCACATGATTCTTCTGGCCAACCTATCAATGGTCTGGCAAGTTCCATTGAATTCCACCTGGTGTTTCTTATGAATATGATTTTGAGATACAGAATGCGATAATTAATAATTTAGAGAATTTATAAAGAAGAAGAAAATAGCTTTTCCAATTGGAAATATTTCTGCCATTTTTCAATTGAAAATGCAATATTAATTTACAGGAGGTGTGTTAAGTATAGAATATGTTCAAAAGTTGACAATAACTCCAATAATGAAATCTTGTAATTAATTCTGAATTTTATTTTCCCAGGTGCGAGAAAGTGATCCCTGTGATCCAAACAAGGACATGGTGGTGCAACTAATCGATGATTTCAAACTTTCAGGCATGAATGGCATACGTATCCTTCAGCGTTTTATTTCAATGTGCATTATTTATTAACAGCACTGTGTGGCATTCAGAAATACCTTTTGTTAAGCAACTAATTTCTGTTATTCCACCACTCTGTTATAGTGTGGTTTTCAAGTTGCACTACAAATTCTGGGACATTGGTAGTATGTTGAGAACAGCATATGTTCTCTCAAAATGTCTTTCCATGATAATTGCTAGTACATTTTTGGAGTGGTACCTTTCAGTGGAAAATTCAGAATTTTGGGGGTGAAAGTATTCTACTCAAGTTAATTTTGGTCTTTCACATTTTTTAATGTAATTTAATATATTTTCAGAAAATTGCCTACAGTTTGGATTTATCCAGTAGGATCCCCAGTCATGTCAGGAACCCAGGGGGAGTCTTCATTTCTCTCCTTTCCATTGCAGTGGTTGCTGAAATCTCAACCTCAACAATCCGTGTACAACTTAGCCATTATGATCCATGTCTCTATCATTTTAACTGAAAATTCATCCTTTCACCGATTAACCATATCCTTCCTGCCCTCCTGGTGAGGCAACTTGGAAACAGGATGCTAATGCTAAGGGTGAGTTTAAGAGGCATGGCAAAACCTGCTAGCCAGTTAAATGGATTCCTGACCATTCCCAACTATCTCATTTCAATGGTCAGAATTTTATCCTCTTATTATCTAAGCAACATAGTCACTATGCTGGGTTTTGCATGCAGTCTTACCATGTCATTTTTTACACTAATAAGCAGCTATTTGTTTCTCTAGCTTAAGAATTGGTTCCCTCCTGAGTTTATGAATGGTAAATTTGCAAGTTCATTGGCAACTCTGAAGCTGTTATCTTCATTGCAAGGTAACTGGATATATAAAATACTGGGATCAGATCGGTTTTCATTTTACCCTTGACCATGTTACAGATGTCTGCATGGTGTTTGAAGTGCTGGGTCACCACCTTTTGAAATGGATTATCAAATCAAATTACCAGGGACTTCCTATTCTTTGTGTAAAAAGTATTATTCAGCAGGTAAGTCAACCAGATATTGAACAGAAAGCCTGTTCTTTGTTTCTGAAATGCTATATATCCTTAGGTATTGACTTTATTCAGCTTTTACAGATAGGCTGGGCCTAAAATTTATGCTTGCACTACTTTTTGTATTTTAAGATGAAATTGTGCAGAGAATTGGGGAGAAAAATGGGTTTGTGGTATTTGCTTATGATGTTAAGTACATTTAGACATTACTATTTAAAGATAGTTAACAATATTTAAAGTCATCTTTGTTGACAGTAGGCTATTGGATAACATCTTATTTATTTCTATTTTTTACTTTCCTTACAGCTCAGAATTTGCCACAATACTGCAAGGCACATTATTTTGCACTTTTGCTGAATTTTGAAAGCGATCAAACTATTTCCTTTTGCAGATAAATAACATGTGCTGTTGGTTTGGCATGTCTTGACTAAGTATTAAAAAAATCAAGTTGCTATAAAATGCATTTTAAGTGCTAATCTCAATTTTTAGATATACAACTAAATTTCTTTTGTAAATATACTTTATCTTTTACAATGTGTCGTTCAGCTATGTGTATGTATAATTTTTAATGAATATAAATTTGCTCATTTCTTTTTTTTCTCCATTTGTTACTTTAGATGCTATGTTTTAGAGTTGTAGCCTTTGGCTAGGAGGGATCACAGATTTCTCCATACATGTGATAATTACCACTTTGTGGTCAGTGGATAGTGGCAACATGAAAGAAATTAAATGAAATATCCAGAACACACTTTTTTCCAATCTGAGACATAACACCTGTTCTGTGAAAGGACACTGCATTTATTAAGCAAATGAATTATATTGGTGGATAACAGCAATGTTCAGATGTAAACCCTTCCTGTAGGGAAGCTAATTATTTGCCTCTTCAGTTTTATGTAAGATATTTAGTTGATTTTTACAACCCCACCATCTCTCAACACTGGTGTATTTGAAAGCATAGCCATCTATAATAAACTGGGTGACGGGTGCATTCACCTGTTTTCCTCCAATATTACATGTTGGGGTGGGTAAGACATCAGGGTAAGACTCTGCTGTTTGGCCTGATGAGGTTAAGTGGCAGTTAACTGCTGTTTAATAGACTCAATCCATCTTTGCCATATTATTTAGCCTGTGGAACAGGTAGAAGGAAGATAAGAAGCCCAGCATCTTTGATAGCATGGGTTGTTATTGGACTGGTAGATGGTGAAGAGATGTTATATCATTTGAGGAGTTCCCTGTGCCCACTGGAGGCACTTTGACCCATAGGTGGTATCCTGTCCATATGTTTGGCACTTACTCCCACCCAAATGCATTATCCATCTTTAATTTTTTCATGGAGACATGTTGTACTCTCAGCACTGGTCAGTATTGTAAATGGCATTACTATGACAACAGAGCTGCAATCTGGTTGGCCAGCAACTTTCAGGGACTTTGTTCTTGATGGGGGGGTTATCACCTTCTCAACTAATTGAGGCTGACCCCAGCATAGTATTGCTATGGGACAACTGGATTTCACATTGGCCAAGTGCTGACTGACTTGTGGATTGCTGGGTAGTGTGTAATCCACCCTTTCATATAAACCACCCCATTTTACATTTTACTTTCTCTCCTCATTGTCGTCTTTTCCTTCTCAACTAGTATAATTAATCATCCAGACTGCTTTGAATACAACAGTCTTAATATAAGATATAGTCTGTGACAACTTGTGCTATGGCATGATCATGCAGCATGTTGGTGACCTGGCTTATCTTTCTGTGAAGGAAGCCAATTTGAGATTTGGACAAATCTGGGCTTAACTTCTTCACAAAAATATATTTTTTCTGACAATCCATGACTGATTTACCATATTTACAAGTTTAAGTTAATAGAAAGAGAAAATCGCATGTTAATCATTTAGCTCATTCTTTACCCCAGATACTTTCTCAGAAATAGTTTTAATGATTTTTCATACTTTTATTGAATCAAAAATTGGCTTCAACTGCTTTGCCAGAGTGGGTTTTACTTGTAATCGGTGATGATCTGTTCCAAACTTTAATGAGCCTAAACACTACATGTTTGTCGAGTGAAATATAAGCTGCATTTTGAATGACCAACCTGCAGTATGTTCACTTGTTTCCACCTCTTTTGCAGCCTAGTTTCTTGTTCTGACTGAGGCTGAGCTAGGATTAAAGTAAGAGCAGTGTAAAATGAAAATTCTGCTGTCCTTCTCATTTGAAAATAAATATTGGCAGTTTACCTAATGCTTGCTTACACGTTATTAATATAAATGGTGTCACTTTTATTTTGAAGTGTATCTGTGGGCCAAAATCAAATTTTGTAAATGTGACAAATGAGCATTTTTTTGTAAATCAAGTTCCCATTTGGCAGGAAGTGCTACTCATGAATACTTTTGGGGTCGGATCAAAATATTCTTGAATATTATAAACACAATAAGTGTATGTCTGCACTGAAACAGCTCAAAATGCAGTTTATGTTTAACTATTGTACTTTGGAGAGCCGAAATTTGACTTAGTTTGCTTTCCATTCTTTGTTTGCTAATAGGTATTGCAAGGTTTAGATTATCTACACAGCAAGTGCAAGATTATTCACACAGACATAAAACCAGAAAACATCTTAATGTGTGTAGATGAATCCTACATTCGACGAATGGCTGTTGAAGCAACAGAATGGCAAAAAGCTGGTGCTCCACCACCTTCTGGTTCAGCAGGTAAGTCATCTTTATATGATGACCCGTGTACTTTGAGAAAAACCTACAGTTTATTTTTGTACTATTGTCTTTAAGACCAAAATGAAGTCAGGGGCAATCCAAAGGGGCGGTAATGACAAATGGTTCTATTAGTGGACTATTAATGTAGAAGCATGGGCTACTACTTACAGCAGACAGCAGATGGTGAAATTTAAATTCAGTTATTAAATCTTGAAATTGCCAGCTAATCTAATGGTGACCATTGAGCCATTATTAATTGTTGTAAAACCCAGTCTGATTCATGAATGTCCTTCAGGAAAGAAGATCTGCCATCCTGATCTGGTCTGGTCTACAGATGCAAATGTCCTGTTGACCCTGCATAGACTCTCCTACATAATGGGTTATTTTGACAAAATTGGGAAAATTATCATAGTCATAGCCATGAAATCGTATTGTACAATATCCCAGAGGCTTTTGTCACCATGTATGTGTATATCTTACATCACTGGTGGATCAGACCCAGCAAATGTTGCAGCACAGTAGAATGCAGGTGGGAAGGATTTGCCCTGTAAATCCTCAATATGGGCCCCATGAATTCTCATGGCATTGTTTAAACCCCACATAGCTGCTAGACTGAGTGTGCCACAGGTATTCAAGGAACCAACAAGAGGGACAACCTCGTTGTCATCAATCTACCTGCAACAGTTGCATCCATCCATGACCGTATTGGTGAGAGTGACCACCATACAGTCCTTGTGGAGACAAAATCCCATCTGTCTTCACCTTGGGAATATATGCCTTTGTGTTGTGTGGCACTACAACTGTGCTTTACAGGGGAGGTTTTGAACAGATTTAGCAATTCAAAATGGGCCATCCCATTATTATATGCCCGACACAATCTGCAACCTCATGACCCAGCACGTTCCCTACTCCTCGATTATGATCAACCCAGATTCACTGAAATGTGCAGGAGTGAATGCCAGGTGGTTCAGCACCTGTGCCACCCTTAGTACTTCCTTCAAGTGGTGCTCAACATGGAAGAGCACTGATTCGTCAGTTAGGTGTTGGTTAAGTGGATGGGTTTGGTTTGGGTTTGATCGGGGTAGTAATCGACAACACCTTTCTTGCCAATGTTTGACTTGATGCTTGAAGCTTCATGGGCTCCAGACCAAGTGTTAAAGACTCCCAGGGCAATTCCCTTTCAACTGTTTATCATTCTGCTATAACATCTGTTAGGTCTGTCCTGCCAGTGGAACAGGACATATTCTGGGATGTTAATTGTTTTGACTGAGACTTGGTCTGTAAGTTGCGTTTCCGTAAGTATGACTCTGTCAGGCTGTTGCTAAACTACTCTGAAATGGATGTCTCAATTCTGGCACTAGCCTCCAGATGTTAATAAGGAGAACTTTGCAGGGTTTGTGGAGCTGAGTTTGCTGTTGTCATTTCTGGTACCTAAATTGTGCTAGGTGGCCTGTCTGGTTTCACTCCTTTTTTGAGACTTTTTCACTGATACAACAGAGTGGCTTGCTAAGCCATTTCAGATGGCAGTTAAGAATTAACTACATTACTGGGAGTCTGAAGTCACATGTAGGCCAGACCAGGTAAAGATGACAATTTTCCTTCCTGAATGAATGTTGGTGAACCGGATGGGTGTTTAGGACAATCAGCAGTGGACATTCTTTAGACATTTAATTCCATATTGTTATTCCACCATTTGCCATAGTGGGATTTGATCCTGGACTCCAGAGCCATACGTTGGGCTCTGAATTACAAATCCAGTGACAATACCACTATGCCTTCACTATGACTATTTTGGCAAGATTCAGGCATGTGCTAACTAATATCAAGTAAAGTTTGTGTAATAGAACTGCCAAGTAATGGCAATCAGAGAGAATCTAACCATTTCCCTTGATGTTTGATAGCAGTACCATTGTCAAGTCCTCCATTATCATATTCTGGGGGAGCTTCCAGTGACTAGAAAACAGTCAACTGGACTAGCCATACAAATATTGTGACTATATGGTCAGGTCAGAGGCTAGGAATTCTGTAACCAGAAGCTCCTTGTCTCCTCATGCAAACCATTATCTACAAGGCACACGTCAGGAGTGATGGAATGCTATCTACATACCTGGATGATGTAGCTTAAGTAAGTCAAGAAATTTGACACCATCCTGAACAAAGCTGCTGATTTGATTGGCAACCCATCCACCGATTTCACCAGGCATTCCATTCACCACCAATACTCATTGGCAGCATTGTTACAACCTACAAGAGACACTGCAGCGATTCACCAAAGCTCCTTCAACAGCACCTTTTCAAACTTGCAACAGCCAATACCCAGAAGGACAGCAGATGCATAGGAGCAGCACCACCTGAAGGGTCCTCTCCAAGCTGCACAATACCCTGACATGGATCTACAAGCTGTACATTCACTGTCAAAACCTTGAAACCCTCTTTCTAATAGCACTTTGACCAAACCTGCATTGCAGAGATTGCAATGGTTAAAGAAAATAGCTCCCCATCACCTAGTCAAGGGCATTTGGAGTTAGGCAATAAATATGGACCTAGCCAATGTTGCTGACATTCCATGTTCAAATGATAAAAGATCTTAATGAGAGCTAGTTGGTTTCTTAATTATAAATCAGAAGAATTGCTACAACACAGAAGGAGGCCATTTGACCCATAGACACAATCTCTTTAATTGAGCAACTCACTTATTTGAACATATGACATCAGTACGAAAAATGTCCGCATGACCTGCATTTGCCATGGAGATGAGAAACTAAGAAAAAAAATGTAAATAAAAAGCTAATTGTTGTGTTAGGATCCAGTATATCATGAGATTGGTGGTTCAGAATATATAGTTTAGTATGCTCGCCATAAGTGGATTTGTTTTCTGTTTTATAGTTTACAACAGGTCCTGGTATTGAGGCAAGACTCCGAATATAACAGGGACTGTATACTCTATACTCTATGTAATACAGTTAGAAAGGACAGAGCTAAAGACAGCTGCAGCAGGGGACTGAATTGGATAAATTGATAATTGGACAAGACCCATTGCCCGTGTTACATTTTTGCCAGAGTCCACCTGACTGTTCAGATGTGTCAAGAAATGGAATGTTTGGGGATTCTGTGACATGACAACTTTTGAAACCTGAGTCTGAGAAGGTTGTACAAAGTGGACTTGATGTTTTGACTCAAATGTGACCCTTCACAATTTTTTTCTTAACAGAGAGATCAATACCTGGGACTTAAATTTAGTGTAAAGGGTGAGGGTTTAGAGTGGATTTAAGGAAGAATTTTTTTACCCAGAGGGTGGTGGCTATTTAGAATTCAGTGCCTGAAAGGGTGGTAGAGGCAGGAACCTTCACAACATTTAAAAAATATTCAGATAATCAAGAACCAAAAATTGTTACTCGCTTGATAACGTGCAGAGACAAGATGGGCCGAAGGGCCTTGATCCATGCTGTACATCTCTGTGAATATGACCCTTTGCATTGTTGTGGAGAAAATCACCCGCCTTGAAGTCAGAATCTGGATTCAACGACAGAGTTTATTGTACGAAGAAACCCGAGCTCCGGGGAGAGAGACATTCGGCAGCACGGCTGTCAGCTGCAAGCCTTCTCT
This sequence comes from Chiloscyllium punctatum, assembly GCF_047496795.1. Classification (NCBI taxonomy): domain Eukaryota; kingdom Metazoa; phylum Chordata; class Chondrichthyes; order Orectolobiformes; family Hemiscylliidae; genus Chiloscyllium; species Chiloscyllium punctatum. The sequence continues at coordinate 40,199,910 of NC_092782.1, read as the reverse complement.
CGCCCTCAGAGCACATGTCATGATATTTTATACATTTCATGGTGTAATGGTCCAGATATCGAGTCTTTGTGTAGCATGGTTTGTTTACAGAAAACATTACAGACTCATTGTCAGTTTCAGCAGCTACGCAGAAGTCCATTGCTGCAGTAATTGGTCATGATTGTTCTTCCTGAGAAGGAAGACCATTTTCCATTACTGCAAATCTAAGGTATTAACACTTGTGTACAAGCAGTCTCAGGTAGTTATCATTTCTATTGAAGGTGGTGGCTGGACTCGGACATTTTGGTGGGCAGTAGACGTTACTGATGTGTATTGTCTCCCCAACCCGCCTTAAACTAATTTCTATGTTCTGTGTCCATTGTGCTGGTATCCTGTTGACCTCAGGCAGTACCTGTGTATGCTTCGCTATGCTTTTCCATGTAATGGCTCAGCGGCCAGCTTGTGTCTGTGTGCCCCATGTCAGCATGCCCTGTGTCAACTCCCACTTCAGCATGTTGTCAGTTTTAACTATCTGGAGATTTCAGATAGTATACAGCTGCAGGTGAATATCACTGAAGATTCAAAATGATTGAGTGGGAAGCGAGGCCTCCTGCAAAATACAGGTCAAGGTGGAAAGAATGTGAAATTGCACATTGTGCTACTGTGTGGGACAAATGCAAGTGCTTGTACTCAAGGTATATCTTTATAGTATTGACTATTTAAAGTGAAATTTGCCTTTTCATTTGAAACATCTTTTGCCTGTTTATTAATGTTTGAATTACGGTTTGTCATTTTTAGTTGGTTTGTTCCAGGCAAACTTGTAAAAAATGAAATCTTGTCCATCTGATTCATTTCTTTTAGCAACATTGGGGATTTTTTCCTTTTAAAAGTTACTCAGCCCTACAGGGATCCTGACACTTAACAGGTATTTAATTTACGCTGAGGAAGGGTTATTAATTTCAAATGTTTCTGTGCTTTGAATAAATTGGATCTAAAATGGGCTTTGGGGCAGGAGGCAGAGGGTGATAGTCGAAGATTGCTTTTGTGATTGGAAACCTGTGTCCAATGGCATTACTGCAGTGTTTGGCGCTCGATTCCTTGCTGTTTATGGAGTACATTAATGATCTAGACTGAATGTAGAAAGTTTGACCAGTAAGTTCACAGTTAGCATAAAAGTTGATGTGGTGAATAGCGAGGCAGAAAGCTTTAGACTACAGCATGATGTAAGTAGGTTGGTCAGAGTGGGAGAGCAATGGGAAATTGAATTTAATCCCGAAAAATGAGAGGTGATGCGTTTTGGGAAGACTAACAAGCCAAGGGAGGACACAGTAAATGCAGAGGATCAGAGAGACCTTGGTGTGCATGCCCACAGATCCCTGAAGGCAACAGGACACGTGGATTAGTGGTTAAGACGTCATGGGATATTTGTCATTATTGGACAAGGCATTGAATACAAGAATGCAAGGTAGGTTATGGTGGAGGTGTATAAGATGTTAGTTAGGCCACAGCCTGAGTACTGTTAACAGTACTAGTTGCCACTAGAAGGATGTGATTGCACTAAAGTGGGTGCAGATGAGATTCACCAGAATGTTTTCTGGGCTGGAATGTTTCAGGTATGCAGAGAGACAAGATATGCTGGGACTGTTTTCCTTAGAGCAGAAAAACTTGAGCAAGATTCTTACTGAAGTGTACAAAACTAGGAGGGGCAGAGACAGGGTAGACAGGAAGAAACCTTAGTAAAAGGATTATTAACCACTGCTCAGAAATTGATATGGGAGAAATGGGTTTGAATTCATGGGACATTGACATCAATGCAAGGGAAGGAGGGAGCTGTTCTAATGGGACAGGCTTCAACTAAATCACATTGGGACCAGAGTCCTTGTGAATCACATAAGTAGGACTGTGGATAGGACTTCAAACTAAATAATGGGGAGGTGGGTTCAATTGCATGGAAAATTATGAAAAACTTTAAAGGAGTGGAGAACTCAACAGAGGTTAAAGTTTCCAAAACAGGTCTCCAGGACAGAGTATGGAAAAGTTCAGGAATCTAACCTCCGATACAGCAGATATGATAAGAAGTGGGGCAGTCAATGCAGGACTGAAGGTGTTGTGCATAAATGTATACAGCATACGAAACAAGGTAAATGAGCTTTTAGTGCACATTGAAATTGGCAGGTATGATGTTGTGGGTATCTGAGACGTGGCAGCAAGGGGATCAGGGCTAGGAATTAAGTATTCAAAGATACACAGCCTATAAAAAGGATGGGTAGAGGAGGCAGCTTTGTCCTGTTAGCAAGAAATGAAATTGAATCAATAGCAAGAAGTGATATAGAGTCAGAAGGCAGGGAATCTGATTGGATAGAGTTGAGGAATTGCAAAGGAGAAAATACCTTGATAAAGTTGTGTTAAGGCCTCCTAGCATCAGTCAGGATGTTTGGAAGAAAATAAATCATGAAATATAAAATGCATGTGAGGGGGACTTCAATATACAGGTGGACTGGGAAAAACAGGTTGGTAGCAGATCTAAACAAAACGAATTTGTGGAATGTCTGTGAGATGAATTTTTGGAGCAGCTTTGGTAGAACCCACTAGGGAACAGGCACTTCTGGATTTGGTAATATGTAATGAGGCAGACTTGATTAGGGACCCAAAAGTGAAGGAACCCTTTGAGGCAGTGACCATAATCTGAAAGAGAAGTAGTAATTGGAACAAAGAAATGGTGGAGGAACTGATTAGATACTTTGCATCAGTTTTCACAGTGGAAAACGCCAGCACCGTACCAGAACTTCAGGAGAGACCGGGGTAGCGGTGAGTGTAGTGGTCATCACAAAGAGAAGGTTCTGGGAAGCTGAAAGATCTGAAGGCAGATAATACACCCAGACCAGATGAACTGCACCTAAGAGTTCTGAAGGAAATTGTAGAAGGCATTAGCAGTCATTTTTCAGGAATCATTGGGGTGGGGGGAGCGGTGTCTTTGAGAACTAGAAAGTGGTTATTTGAACATCCCTGTTTAAGAAGAGAGGCAGGAGACAGGAAACTATTAAGCTGGTTAGTCTGACCTCGGGAAAGATTTTAATGTCTGTTATTAACAATGAGATTGTGGAGTACTTGTGAGTGCATGGTAAATTAGGGGAGAATCAACGTAACTTTGTCAAGGGGAAGTCATTCCTGACGAATTGTGAGGAGGTGAGGGCAAGTTAGACAATGGAGCGCCAGTGGACATGATCTATTTGGATTTCCAGAAGACTTTTGACAAAGGTGCTGCACAGGAAGCTGCTAAATAAGATAAATTCCCATGGTGTTAGAGGCAATGTACTGGCATGGATAGAGGATTGACTGACTGACTAGCAGAAGGCAGAGAGTAGGGATAAAGGGGTCTTTTTCAGAATGGCAGTGGGTGACTAGTGGAGTTCCACAGGGGTCAGGGTTGGGACCACCACTATTCATGTTATACATGAACGATCTGGATGAAGGAATGATGGGCATTGTTGCAATGTTTGTAATTTACACAAAAATAGATGGAGGGACAAGTAGTGTTGAATAAGTGGGGTGGCTACAAAAGGACTTGAACATAACAGGCAAGTGGGCAAAGAAGTGACAGATGGAATATAGTGTGGGAAAGTATGAAATTGTGTTTTGGTAGGAAACATAGAGGCATAGACTATTTTATAAATGCGGAAAGGCTTTGAAAATTTGAAGCACAAAGGGACTCCCAGGTCCTAGTTCAGGATTCTGTTCAGGGTAACATGCGATTCATTTGGCAGTTAGGAAGGCAGATGCAATGTTAGGATTCATTTCATTGGGTTAGAATACAAGAGCAGAGATGTACTGCTGAGGCTGTATTAGGTTCTGGTCAGACTGCATTTGGAATATTGTGAGCAGTTTGTGCCTCTTATCTCAGGAAAGATGTGCTGGCCTTGGGGGAGTGGGAATTATGGGGGTCCAGAGGCCTGGATAAAGTGGATGTGCAGAAGACATTTCCACTAGAAGGGACTAGGACTCAAGGTCACAGCCTCCGAGTGAAGGAGTGACCCTTTAGAACTGAGCTGAGGAGGAATTTCTTCAGCCAGAAGGTGGTGAATCTGTGAAACTCTTTGCCACAGAAGTGGTGGAGGTCATTGCATGTATTTCAGGAAGAGATACATTGGTTCTTGATTGGTAAGGGGATCAAGGAACAGAGGGAGAAGGCAGGAGAATGAGATTGAGAAGCATATTAGCCATGATCAAATGGCAGAGCAGACTCAATGGACCGAATGGTCTGACTCTGCTCCTATGTCTTATTGTCTTATCGTATGTTTTCACCTAATTTCCCAAACTAGCTTAACTCACTTTTCCCACTTACCGTTAAAGTTTGCTTTAATAGGACGCTAGTTTCAGACTTAACTAAATGACTCTCATAGTCTATGATAATGTCATCATCATTCTTTTCATAGGTTCTTTACCAGAAAATTATTAGCAACTCTGTTTCATTACACAATTTTCAAATAAGAGTCTGTTTCCGAGACAGCTTCTCCACATACTGGCCTAAAGAATCTTGAATGCATTCCACGAACTTGTCCTCAGTCTTTTTACTATATGAAGATTAAAGTATATTTGATTATTGTATTATCTTTGTGATATGTATCTCGAATTTCTTGATTTACACTCTATCTGACCTTTTAACTACTAAAACTGGCTTATAAGTAATAACTATCTATTTTCTCTTTAACTCCTTCCAAACCTATTGTATATCTTGATTCTTAAGTTAAATTTTTTTATGAGGACTACCAATCCTTTTCCTTTTTCCCTTGCTTTTGTAAAGGAGTATCCTGGAATATTTAAATTTCAATCTTTGTTACTTCAAAATCACATTTCCATAAAGACTTTTTCATCAACCCTTTTAATTCTATCTCTGTTACTAATTCGGCTATTTATTTGTGATTACGTGACACAATTTCATAGTGTTTTCATCTTAACTTTTCGTTTCCTGCAATGTCACTTCAGCAACCCCTAATGCCCAATTATCTCTGCCTGCCCCTTTCTGATTCATTCTGCTTATTTGTTACTCAAATTACAATTCTGCTTTAGGGTCTTGAAGTTATTTGGTTTGATTTGATTTGATTTGATTTATTGTGGTCATGTGTACTTAAGTACAGTGAAAAGTTTTGTTTGCAGGCAATACAGGCAGATCATCCTTATGGACATGCCGAATTTCCTAAACTGCCTGAAGAAGAGGAGACGTTGTTATGCCTTTTTGACTGTCACATCTACATGGGAAGTTCAGGACAGGTTGTTGGTTATTGTCATTCCGAGGAACTTGATGCTCTCAACCTCGACTCCATTGACGTAGATAGGGCCATATTCTCCCCTATTCTTTCTGAAGTCAATGATCAGTTCTTTTGTTTTGCTGACAATGAAAGGTTGTTATCATGGTGCACCAAGTCCTTTATCTCCTTTCTGTATTCTGACTCATTGTTATTTGATATCTGTCCTACCATGGTGGTATTTTCAGTGAACTTGTAGATGGCATTCACTCAGAATTTGGCTACACAGTCGTGGGTGTACAGGAGGTAAAGCAGGGGGCTATAAATGTGTTTTGGGGTCTCCATTGTTGAGGGTTATCATGGAGGATGTGCAGTAGTCTCTCTTCATTGATTGCAGTCTATGGGTCAGGAAGCTGAGGATCCAGTTCCAGAGGGCAGAGATTAGGTCTCGAATCTTTGAGATCAGTTTGGAGGGGACTAGCCTCTTGAAGCATTTCATGATTGTGGATGTGCGAGTCTGAGTGGTAGTCATTAAGGAATGTTGCATGCGCTTTCTTTGGTACCGGGATAATGGTGGTCTTCTTGAAGCAGGTAGAGACTTCGACTTGTATGAGGGAGAGGTTGAAGATGTCAGTGAAAACCTCCACTGACTTCGTCCAGGCCTGTCGCATTCTTTGGATTGACTCTCAGGAAGATCAATCTTTTTTTTTCTGAATTCACCCATTCACCCTTTGTTATAATTTCCTCCCATTCACCAAGTTGTCCATTTTCCTAAACATAGTTTGAGTGGAATACATTAAAACAGAGTAGCTCTTGCTTTCTGGAGAATGCTGGTACTAAGTCATAAATCAAAACCCTGGTCTATCTCAATCCTTTTAAGTCATATTTGTCATCTTCTAACCTTTTTGTCCCTATGACAATTTGCACAATGTTCAGGAACAAGGCAGGGATTATTAGCTGTGAGGTTCTGCATTTTAATTTGGACTCCAGCACTACCAGAAGAATTTTCTGCATGTCGTCAGTTTTGGTGGTCCCTGGGTGGACCACAAATATGAAATCCTCTGTCTCTAACTTTTAAATTCTTAGCCAGCTTCACAAAGGCATCCATATCCCTTGGGAAGATCGTACAACCTTTGGAACTCATGGCTGCAGTATTAAAGAACAGCATCCTGCCCTGGTTACTCATACCACCTACCAGTCCATATGTGACGGTACAAAGCTGTTCATTTGCAGTTTTTCTCAACCCTTGATTGCATTGCTTCCCAAAGCTATTCCCAATGTGACCCCATTTTGATGCCTCCGTAATTGTTGCAGATCATGTTTGTGAGCTTTGAGAGCTGGTAGCGTGCTCTCCATCCAAGTGGAAATGGTATGTTAACTCTAAGTAAAGGTACATGCTTTTTCACCTCAGTTTCCAAGTCTACATCAATATAAAAATATTCTATCCTAATTCCAAAATAACTAAAACTTTCTCCAGTACCACATTGAGAAAATCAAAGTTTCAGGTTAAGTGTTCTCCCCAAGGCTTTTTGGCTGACTGACCACTGTCGGAGTAGACCTATCATTGGTAGCCCCAAATAATGGCATTCACAAAAATGATGCATTCGATTTTGAGGTGAACTAGGGTCTTGTTTGCAGGAGGGTCTTTGGGGCTGCAGGCAGCAACGATCACCTCTGGTCACCTCTCTGGCTCTGGCTGTTTCATAATCAAGCACGTCCACTGACTTCCAATTCAAATTGTGCTGTGTATTGCGTAGAACCCTGATTTGCATGTTTTGTTGGATCCCACTTCCAAAAAAACCTCTCTAAATCCAAAACATCTGAAAAGTATACTTGATATTAGTTCCTTATATGCAGCTGCATGTGGGAGATTGACTACAGTATTAAACAAACTTTTCCAAAATGGCATTAGCATCTCATTGAAAATATTATCAGAGGTACCTGTTACATCTACTGAATATATACCTATATGCATTACTTAGTTTTGAATAGATGGAAGATTAGTTGAGAACAAAATCATATAGCTCAGATTTTGAAGTTATGCTTTGGTACTTTCACACCAGATTACTGTGCCACAGAAGGAAATTGTTGGCCTAACCTTTGCTAATTTCTTGCCATGCACCACGAGGCAGTGACAAAGCCAAAAAGGAGAGTTGTTGAGATGACGTCCAGCAAGTTCTCACAGCTTTTTGTAGTAATCTATAATGATCTGTCCACATTCCCTGATTAGGGATAATTTATTTTGACAAATTACATAATCGTAACAATTTTTAATATTTAAAACCTATAATCCAATGAATTGTTGGTTTAACTTCCATATTTCTCATTGTTTTTTTCTAAGGATACTAGAGGCAATGACAAATTGTGAAATAAACAGCACAGTTTGTATTTAGTCTTTCATTTCATGTTGCTGATTTTTACTTTTTTTTTATTTTTGCAGTGAGTACTGCTCCACAGCAGAAACTGGTGAGTAGTTTGTTGGTTTTGCTGTGCAGAGATTGTTCACACTACTGACAGCTCTTCAGAGTTGCCCTTAAACTGTTATCCTTATAGAAATACAAACTCTCAGCAGTTGAAGCATTTGTACAACCAAATTTATTTCCTTTAAAATAGTGTTATTCATGCAAATTCTTGTGGATTGAAATACCCAAACATTTCACTTTGTGATTTACTGGATCTAGTAGTTTGCATTTATTATCTATCCTGTTTAGTTTTGACCTAGTACTTATGTTCACCCATTTGTCTAATTTCATTAATCCTGTCTCTTCCTCCACTCTTTGCACATTTCTAACTCTCTTTCACCACCCTGTTTCCTCCATTTGTTAGTTTATCAACATTTTTCCTTTCATTAATTTATACATTATAATTACTTATCTCTCTTGGCTTTTCTTTCTCTTTTTCTGGCTATGCACCAAGTGCTGTAAAATGAGATTAGCATAGTTAGCTATTTGTTATGAGTACTGTGGACTCAATGGGCTGAAAGGCTTTTTTTCTGTGCTGTAGACCTCTATAACACTACATCTTCCTACACATTGTCTTCTTGCACTCTGCCCCTCCCCTGTTTGTCTACACTCCAGCCCCTTCAACCTAATGCATGCTCACATTCGTCTTTCTCTCTCTACCTTTTACTTTCTTTTCTGTCTCATTCTATTACATGCTTTTTTTTCTCATTCTCTTTCTCTTTATTGTTTCTGCTCTATTTCATATTTGCTTTCATTCTCTCACGCTCTCTTTCTCTCCCTTATTCACTCGTGTTCTCATTCGCGCGTGTCCTCATTCGTGCTCTGGCATTTTTGCTCTCGACTTTCACATTCTGGCTCTTACATTTGTTCTCTCTCAGTCTCTTGCACTCACAATCTCACTTTCTTGGTATATTGCTCTCTCAGTCCTGCATTCTCACTCTCTCACTCTCGCAGTCTCTCGCTCTCATTTTCTCTCACTCTTTCGCATTCTTTTGCTTCCGCATTCTCGACATCTCGTTCTCACATTCACACGCTCCCGCATTCTTCTTCTCTCACTTTTGCGTTCACACTCTCTTGCTCCCTTGCTTTCGCATTCTTTCTCTCTCAACCTCTCTCTCACTTGCGTTCTGTCTGTCTCTCGCATTCCTTCGGTCTCACTCTTGAACGGTCTCCCTCTCTCTTGGGATCACGCATTCTCTGTCGCTCAGTCTGTCTGTCTGTCTGTCTCTCACATTCTCTTGCTCCTGCATTCTCTTGCTCTCTCACTTGCGCTCTCACATTCTCACTCTCTTGGTCTGTCAGGCTGCCTATCTCATTTTCTCGCTCTCTCGCTTTCACATTCTTACTCTCGCATCCTCTCTTCATCACTGTCTTGCGCTCTCGTGATTGCTTGCATTCTCTCGCTCTCTCACTCTCCCTCTTGCTCACATTCTCTTGCGCTCTCTGTTACTCGCATGCTCTAGGTCTTGCGCTCTCTCTGTCACTCGCATGCTCCCACTCTCGTGCTGTCTCTGCCACTTGCATTCTCTCAAGCTGTCTGTTGCTCACATGCTCTCGACCTTGCACTCTCTCTGTTGCTCACAGTCTCTCGTGCCTTCCCTGTCACTTGCATGCTCTCGCGCTCTTTCACTCGCCTTCTCTCGTGCTCTCTCTGCCGCTTGTATTCCCTCAAGCTCCATCTGTTGCTCACATGCTCTTGTGCCTTCTCTGTGGCTTGCATTCTCTCGTGCGCTCTCTGTGGCTTGCGTTCTCTCTTGCTCTCTCTGTCGCTTGCGTTCTCTCGTGTTCTCTCTGTCGCTCGCAGGCTCCTGCACTCTGTCTGTCGCTCGCAGGCTCTCGTTCTCGCGCACTCATGCTTTCTTTGTTGCTCACTCTCTGCCGTTCGCATGCTCTCGTGCCTTCTCTGTGGTTCGCATGCTCTCGCACTCTGTTGCTCTCACGCTGTCTCTTGTCACTCGCATGCTCTCGCATGCACTTTGTTGACTGCATGCTCTCGCACTCTGTCTGTCGCTCGTATGCTCTTGCACACTCTCGGTCACTTGTGTGCTCTCACACACTCTCTGTTGACCGCATTCTCTCATGCTCTCTCTGTCACTTGCATTCTGTTGTGCTCTCTGTCACTTGCATGCTCTCGCTCTCGCACTGTCGTTTGCATTCTTTTGCGCTCTCTCTGTCACCCATATCCCCTCATGCTGTCTCTGTCGCCCGCATACTCTCGTGCGCTCTCTGTCACTCCCATTCCCACACGTTCTCTCTGTTGAGCACATTCTTTCGTGCTCTCTCTGTCGCTCGTGTTCTCTCTATCGCTCGCATTCTCACGTGTTATCTCTGTCGCTTTCATTCTCACACGTTCTCTCTATCGCTCACATTCACTCGCACTTTCTCTGATGCTCTCATTCCCTCGCATGCTTGCTGTCGCTCTCAGTCTGTTGCGGTCTCTCTGTCGCTCGCATGCTCTCTCTCTTGCTCACATTCCCTCCCACGCTTGCTGTCACTCGAGGTCTGCCGCACTCTCTGTCGCTTGCATGCTCTCAAGCTGTCTCTGTGGCTCGCATGCTGTCACGCTCTCTGTGTCGCTCGCATTCTCTTGCATTCTGCTGCTTGCATTTCCACGTGCTCCCTCTGTCACTCCCATGCTCTCACGCTTTCTCTGTTGCTTGCATTCTCTTGCGCTTTCTGTCGCTCGCAGTGTCTTACAATCTCTCTATCGCTTGCATTCACTCGCGCTCTCTCTGTCACTCGCATTCCCTTGCACGTTTGCTGTCACTTGAGGTCTATCGCACCCTGTCACTTGCATGCTCTCATGCTCTCTCTTTCACTCGTGCTCTCTCTGTCACTCGCATTCTCTCTGTCGCTCGCATTCTCTCACATTCTCTCTTTCGCTCGTATGCTCACGCGTTCTCTGTGTCACTCGCATTCCCTCGCACGCTTGCTGTCATTCGAGGTCTGTTGCTCTCCCGCTCTCTCTGTTGCTTGCATTATCTCGTGCTCTGTCGCCCGCACCCTCTCGCGTGCTTTTTGTCACTCACGTTCCCTTGCGCTCTGTTGCTCACATTCTCTCATGCTGTTTCTGTCGCTCGCTCTCTCTGACGCTCATGGCCTCTCGCGCTCTCTCTGACGCTCGCATGCTCTTGCGCTCTCTCTGTCGCTCGCATTCTCTCGCATTTTCTCTGTCACTCACATTCTTTCGTACTCTGTCACTTGCATTCTCTTGCGCTGTCTCTGTTGCTTGCATTCTGTCATGCTCTTTCTGTCACTCACAGTCTCTTGCGCTCTCTGTATAGTTCATTGTTTTGCGCACTCTGTTGCTCGCATTCTCTCGTGGTCTCTCTGTTGCATGCATGCTCTCGCCCTCTCCCTGTCGCCCGCAGTCTCTGCATGCTCTCTATCACTCGTGCTCTCACTGTCGCTCGCATTCTCTCGTGCTCTTACTGTCACTCTCATTCTTTCGCGTGTTCTGTCACTCGCATTGTCTAGTGCTTTCTCTGTTGCCCACATGCTCTCGCCCTCTCCCTGTCGCCTGCAGTCTCTCTGTTCTCTGTCACTTGCATTCTCTTGCGCTCTCTGTGTCACTCGCATTTCCACGTGCTCCCTCCGTTGCTCGCATTCTCTCGTGCTCTACGATCTCTCTGTCACTCGCATTCCCTTGCATGCTCTCTGTCGCCCACAGTCTCTCACGCTGTCTGTTGCTAACAGTGTCTCTGTCACTCGCATTCTCTCGCGCTCTGTGTCGCTGGCATGCCCTTGCTCTCTGTTGCTCGAGTTGCTTGCCCTCTCCCTGTCGCTCGTGCTCTTTCTGTCACTCGCATTCTCTCGCCCTCTCCCTGTCGCCCGCAGTCTCTCGCGCTGTCTCTGTCGCTCGCACTCTTGCGTGCTGTTTCTGTTGCACAAATACCCTCAGGTGACCTCTGTCGCCCACAGTCTCTCTCACTTTCTCTGTCGCTCGCCTTCTCACGCGCTCTCTCTGTCGCTCGCCTTCTCACGCGCTCTCTCTGTCGCTCGCCTTCTCACGCGCTCTCTCTCTCTGTCGCTCGCCTTCTCACGCGCTCTCTCTGTCGCTCGCCTTCTCACGCGCTCTCTCTGTCGCTCGCCTTCTCACGCGCTCTCTCTCTCTGTCGCTCGCTTTCTCACGCGCTCTCTCTGTCGCTCGCCTTCTCACGCGCTCTCTCTGTCGCTCGCCTTCTCACGCGCTCTCTCTGTCGCTCGCCTTCTCACGCGCTCTCTCTGTCGCTCGCCTTCTCACGCGCTCTCTCTGTCGCTCGCCTTCTCACGCGCTCTCTCTGTCGCTCGCCTTCTCACGCGCTCTCTCTGTCGCTCGCCTTCTCACGCGCTCTCTCTGTCGCTCGCCTTCTCACGCGCTCTCTCTGTCGCTCGCCTTCTCACGCGCTCTCTCTGTCGCTCGCCTTCTCACGCGCTCTCTCTGTCGCTCGCCTTCTCACGCGCTCTCTCTGTCGCTCGCCTTCTCACGCGCTCTCTCTGTCGCTCGCATACTCTCGCACTCCCTCTGTCACTTAAGTTCCCTTGCACTCTGTCGCCCGCGTGCTCTCGCGCGCTCTCTCTGTCGCCCGCGTGCTCTCGCGCGCTCTCTGTCGCCCACGTGCTCTCGCGCGCTCTCTCTGTCGCCAGCGTGCTCTCGCGCGCTCCCTCTGTCGCCCGCGTTTCCGCGCGTTCCCTCTGTCGCCCGCGTTTCCACGCGTTCCCTCTGTCGCCCGCGTTTCCACGCGTTCCCTCTGTCGCCCGCATGCTCTCACGCTCTCTCTGTCGCCCGCATGCTCTCACGCTCTCTCTGTCGCCCGCATGCTCTCACGCTCTCTCTGTCGCTCGCATCTTCTCACACTCCCTCTGTCACTTAGGTTCCCGCGCGCTCTTGCGCACGCTCTCTCTCGCGCACGCATTCTCTCGCGCACTCTCTGTTGCTTGCATGCACTTGTGTTCCCTCTCTTGTAATCTCTCGCTCTGGTACTCTTTCTGTCGCTCACTTTTTCCTGCGCTGCCTTGCTTGCTCTTGCATTCTTTTGCTCTTGCATTCTCTCTCTCTCTAGCTTTTGCATTCTCTAACTCTTTCTCTCGCTCATTCATTTTGTAGGAAAAATTGCAATTCTGTCCTCCTTTCTGTCAAATTGACTCCATTATGCATGCATCATACATATATGTGTCTGCACAAATACCAATGCCAGAAAAATATATTTGTATATGTGTCCTGCTTCCCACTCCTTACAATTCAGCACACACCATGTATTGATTTCAAATATTGGTTAGCAGTATATGCTCAAGTCTGTCATGAAGCCAAATCAATTGGACTCCAAGGTGATGGTACTATCTACTAAGGAAATCTAGAACCAGAGTGTGACTGTATGGGCTTGTAATTTCTGTGGAACACCCACTGTCAGGGATCTAGCAAGAGGACCAGCAATAGAAGGGACACTAATCAAGTTGAGGAAAGTATTATTACAAAATAAGTCTAGGAGCTGATTGAAATAATACTGTGTTCATCTTTGAATATATCCAGGCAGTAGGTTTGTTCGGCTTCTAGATCGACATTTAGTGTTTCTGCATATTGGGAATCTTGAAGCCCATAGGCTTGACATGTGATTGTTGGTTCCCAAGAGTGAAAATATGGCAAAACCACCAGTTTAAATATTGCATTATAATGAAATGGAATCTGAGCTAAGAATAACTTACTAATATGCAGTGAAAATGCCGAGAATACACAGGAGAATGACTCAGCTTAGTGAAAACCTTCACGTTGAGTGGTGACAGATTTGTTTAATATGCTGTTAATTTGGTTTAACAAATAATTATTATGGATATTTGCTGAAATGGTATCAGATTTCAAATTGGAACTGGAATTTGGAGCCTAACATTTAGTTTGAGGAATCCTGTCTACCTCAATTTCTGACCATGTATTTTTAATATAGATTTTCCTTATTCTTCCTGAATTGAAATAAAGTTTTGAATTTAAGTTTGGGATCTAATGGTTTAAAGAAAATTAGCCATTGAATGCTTCAGACTACATAACTTTAAGTATATTATGCCATCTTTACTTCATTGTCCTGAAAAGTTCAAGTATATCATAAAATACTTGGTCCAGATTTTGTAGTCAGTGGTAAAACTGTGATCCTTTATGTTCAGTTTGCTGGCAGTTGTCCACAAAGACTTGATTGGCTTTGGAATGCACAATCCCTGCCATCAAGTTTCTAGTCCTGAGATATGTATTGCCTGTGTTTGGACAGCTAATGCAAGAAACCACAAAGATCTTTCACCAATCAGATTGATAATTCCTTACTGAGTCACACAGAGTCCAGATCAGGAAGTATAAGTAGGTTGAATTTTTAACAATAAATGAAATAATGATTGGGAAGCACACTTTATTTGAAATTAATGGGGAGGGTAGGGACAAAAAAGGGGACCAAACAAGTTTTGAAGAGAATAAGACTCTTTACCTATGAAATTATTTTATTGCTGCAAAAAAACACATTTTGTCAAAGCTTTCAGATTTCACACACCAGGACGTTTTGCAAGTATACCAATTCAAAGGGAAAGCCAGCATTTATATTGCATGAGAGGAGAATGCTGATTGACTCGGCAACTCATGCAGGTGAGTTCCGTTTCAATAACAGTGTTGCCCAACTAGATGGTGTTGCCATAAGAGAGAGGGCCCCCACTAGACCCAGCGCTAGCAATTATTTTCATAGGATTCCGTGAGAAATGTGCCTTCAATAGAATGATATCTAATCTCCCTGACACTTGCATATTTCCATTGAGTAGATAATGTTGTTGCAATATTTGAATCCATAGCTGCATGTGAAAATCTCCTTGTGTGTTTTAATGGGCTCCATCTTGTACTTTTAAGTATTAAAATGGAGCAGACAAATGAGCTTTCTTATCTCGATTTCGTAGTTGAGAATTTGGCCAGGAATCTCTCTACCACTAGGCGAAAGTGAGTCAAGAATGTGGTGCTGGAAAATCATACCAGGTCAGGCAGCATCTGAGGAACAGGAGAATCGACGTTTTAGACAAAAACCCTTCATCAGGAATAAGGCTTTTGATCAAAATGTTGATTCTCCTGCTCCTCAGATGTTGCCTGACCTGCTGCGCTTCTCTCGCACCACACTGTCGACTCTCATTTCTCTACTAATGTCTGCTGTAAACCTGCTTTCATTGGTCATATCGTATGTTATGGGATTCCTGCATTGTAAGAATGGCTTTATTGGCAACTTTTTTAATGGTCCCTTAGCAATACGTTTACCGTGTAGCCCTGATGCTGAAACAGAATGCATCAAAGCCATCCTGCATGAGTGACTACCTTGATGAAATCATTTCTCTCTGTATACCATGCAGTCATGAAAGGTCTGAAGTCAGTTACTCTTGGTCCTGAAAACGTGCTCTGTCTTTGTTAGATTAAACTGGAAAGGTAAAGTATCTCAACCTTGGTCAACAGTTGAAAATGGCCCTTTTATGCCACTACAATGCAATAGCTACGAGTGGTGTTCACCACTAATGGGATGCTGCTGACAAGACATTAAAGGCTTTCTGCGTATCACACAAATGAGTGATGTGATGTCAGTTTACATAGAATCCCTATAGTGTGGAAATAGGCTATTTAGCCCAACAAGTCCACACTGATCCTCCAAAGAGTATCCCACCCAGACCCATTCCCCTACCCTATTACTCGACATTTCCTCTGACTAATGCACCTAACCTACACATCCCTGAACACTGCAGACAATTTAGCATGGCCAGTTCACCTAACCTGCACATCTTTGGACTGTGGGAGGACACCAGAGCACCTGGAGGAACCCCCCACAGAACGGGGACAATGTGCAAACTCCATGCAGGCAGTTGCCTGAGGTTGGAATCGAACCCGGGTCCCTGGCGCTGTGAGGCAGCAGTGCTAACTACTGAGCCACCATGCTGCCCATATGTAGGCCCATACATCATTAAGACTGGTGGATTGTATCAAACAGCGTATTTGCTGTTTATAACGAACAAGATACTAACTGTATTCAACCTATTTGTGCTGGCAAAGATTGCAACAGTGTCTGACATTAGATATGATTCTGCAATTGGATAACATTTTCAGAATAATCCTGAATGTATGAAGAATGTCGCTGACCGCTAATTTAGGGCTGTCAATTGGGCTTGCACTGTGGTACACTTGTGTGTACTGGAAGCTATACACGTTAATACACAGGGCCCTGTTCTTGGCAGAGAGGGGAAGAAAAAGCATGTACACATCTTTCAACTCAACAAAATAAGTGACAGCTTGGTTCATTTCTCAGGGCAAGTCGTTGATCAGTTAGAATCAATCTGACTAGTTTTAAATTTATACAAGCATGGCCCTTAACTGTCAATTAATGGACTTAATCTCCATGGCAACACTTGCATCTGTCATGGAGTATGTAGTGGTTTTCCTCTTGAACTGGTATTCTTGAGAAATATCCTGATGAGTGCAGGACAAAAAACTTTGACAAAACATCTTTTTCAGCAGTATTCAAGTTCTGTACTACCAAATGATTATTTTGTGTGGGCCACCAAGGTTGCTCGACAGTAATTATCAGTTATCATGCAGTGTAAAAATGCACTCGCTCCTGAATGCGCTAACGTATTCAGCCCTCTTTCGTGGGGAATTAATACAAGTATGGTAGTTTCATGTCATTGCAACTATTTCAATACAAAATTCATCTTCAAAGACTAAATGGCATGCACTTTGTAGAACCTCTGCTAGAAATGTCTGGAACTCTGCACTTAACTGTGTGTGCATATTCCAGAGGCCTGGTTTTATATCTGCGTAATATAGATTACAAATGAGTTAAAATCGTGCCTCAAAGGTTTTCTTTTTATTTATCTCTCAATAGAAGTGACCATTGATTATCTTACTGTTATTTATTTGAGCAAAATCTGAGTTAGTGTGTTCTGATATAAAATATAAAGTGGGTCCAGAATTATTGCAAAGCAATGATGAGTTTAATTGCATTGTAATATTTTTGCATTTTAAACATTTCTTTTCCTTTTGTCATAGAGTCATTGTCATAGAATTATATAGCATGAAAGCAGACCCTTTAGTCCAACTCATCCACGCTGACCAAATTTTCCAAACTCAACTAGTGCTACTTGCCTGCATTTGGCGCATATCCCTCTAAACTTTTACTATTTATGTACTTGTCCAAATGTCTTTTAAATGTTGGAACTGTACCTGTATCTATCACTTCCTCTGGCATTTCATTCCATGTACAAATCACCCTCTATGTGAAATAATTGCCTCCCAGGTCCCTTTTAAATCTTTCTCCTCTCATCTTAAAAATATGCCCCCTGGTTTTGAATTTTCCTCCCCTCAGGAAAAGACTTTTGCTATTCACCTCACTTATAGAACATAGAACATTACAGCGTAATACAGGCCCTTTTGTCCTCAATGTTGCACCGACCTGTGAAAACGATCTGAAGCCCATCGAACGTACACTATTCCATATCATCCATATGTTTATCCAATGACCATTTAAATGCCCTTAATGATGGCGAGTCCACTACTATGCCCCTTATGATTTTATAAATCTCTATAACGTCACTTTTCAGCCTCTTGCGCTCCAGCGAAAATGTCCCAGCCTATTCACCGTCTCCCTGTAACTCGAACCCTCCATTCCTGGCAACATCCTTGTTAATAATTTCTGAACCCTCTCCAATTTATTAATATCCTTCCTACAGCAGGGTGAATAGAACTATAGACAGCACACCAAAAGTGTTCTCACTAACAGCTTGTATAACTTCAAGATGACATCCCAACTTCTCTACTTAAATGAAAAACCGAAAGAACTGCAGAATCTGGAATCAGAAGTTGCTGGAAAATCTCAGCAGATCTAGCAGCATGTGTGGAGAGAAATCAAAGTTAATGTTTCAGGTCTCATGGCCCTTCTTTGGAACTGGAGTTCTGAAGAAGGGTCACTGGACCCAAAACATTAACACTGAATTCTCTCCACAGAGGCTGCCATATTTGCTGAGATTTTCCAGCATTTTTTGTTTTTGTTCCTGTACTGAATAGTCTCAACAATGAAGGCAAGTGTGCTAAAAGCCACCTTAACTACTTTGTCTACCTGTGACACAACTTTCAAAGAGCTGTGTACTTGAACCCCTTTGTCTCTCTGAACAATACCATCACCCAGGGCTCTATCATATACTTCCTGCCTCTTGTTTGCTTTACCAAAATGCATTACATTTATTCAAATTAAACTCCATCTACCACTCCTCATCCCAATTGATCAAGATTCCTTTGTAATCTTGGATAACCTTCTTCACTGTACTTTTTTCTGTAAGTCAAAGTTTTTCTTTTCCTTTATTTCTGTCCTTCCATCTGATGTCACCTTAACTCACTCTGTTGCTTTTTCTATCATTCCTCTTACTTTCTCAATCCTTAAGTTTGGGTTAAGGAGGTACACTGCTGGCTTCATTATTCAGCAGGTCCCAAATGCCTCATTGCCATCTATGCATGGTTATTAATTTGTACTTCTATTGCATAAAGATTTTTGAAATAAAAGGGAAGGAGAAAGCCTAATTAAAGGGCATCATCTACAATTGCTTTATCAATGGCCTCTGACTATCCTAAGTCAAAAGTAAGGATATTTTGAAATGATTACACAGTGTTCTGCTCCATTCACAATTCCACAGAAAATAAAGCAGAGCATGTCCAAATGCAGAAGATCTGGACTGTACCCAGTTTTGCTTGATAATTAGCAAGTAACATTCATGTCACCTAAGTGTCAGGCAGTCTCTATCTCCAACAAGAGAATCTAACCATTGGCCCTTGACATTCAATGGCATTACCATCACTTGAGTCCCCCACTATCAACATCCTGGGAGCTATCATAGACCAGAAACTGTACCAGTCGTATTAATACATGGCTACAAGAACAGGTCAGAATCCTGTAGCAAGAATTCGTCTCCTGTTTTCTTGATACCTGTCCACAAGACACAAGTCAGGAGTGTAATAGAATACGTGCCACTTGCCTGGATGTGTGCAGCTCCAACAATACTCAAGAAGATTGACATCATCCAGGACAAAGCATCTTGGTTGACTGACATTTTATCGACTCCTTTCAACATTCACTCCCTTCAGACAAGCACCCGATGAAGGAGCAGTGCTCTGAAAGATAGTGCTTCCAAATAAATCCATTGGACTATAACCTGGTATTGTGTGATTTTTAACTTCCTTCACCAACACACAGTAGCAGCAGGTTGTACCATCTACAAAATGCACTGCAGCCATTTGCTAAGGCACCTGAGTCAGTGCTGTCCAAACTAGTGACTGCTGCCACCTAGAAGAATAAAGGCAGCAGATACATAGGAATACCTACAAATTCTTTTTCCAGTCACTTACCATCCTTACTTGGTGATCACTGTTTCTTCACTGTCACTGGATCAAGCTTGTGGAACTCCCATACTAACAGCACTGTGGGCACACACATCCAAAAGACTGCAGCGATTCAAGAAAGTAGCTCACCACCATCTTCTCCAAGACATGTAGGTGTGGATAATAAATTATGATCCAGTCAGTGACACCTACATCCCTGAATGAATAAAAATTTTGGCCTCTTAGAAATTCTGGGCAATATATCTTGAAAGGGATTACTAAAAGGGGAACAATATCGTTGACAAAAACAAGCAAACTAAAGAAGATGAGAGACAAAAATAGGAATACATTAATTTGTTCTCTGTTAACATGTAATCTGTTTATATGCATGTGTTTCCTGTAGGCCAGTTCAAAGTCATTTATGAGGCCTGTTCAATCCCCATTCTGTTCAGAGCTTTCCTTATTGCCAAGGCCTGGATCTCAAACTGACTTTATCTAGCCAGTTGTGACTTCCTTAATGTGACTAGGTGGACAGCTCTTAAGCAATTGGGTTTAACATAATATATTGGTGCTAAATAGATCAGAATGAACTAATTACCAGCACAGAGTGGTTCTGGGCAGTCTATTTTATACAATTAAAATTAGTTTTAATATTGAGAAATCATTGGCAAACTTGCTACTGCATCCACAATCTCATGTCACATTCATTGTTTAGATTTACTATAAAAATTGCCCTGAAATTCTGAAGAATTCTAGGGATCTTGTTTCAATCTAAAACAGTTGGAAGAAATTAATTGAAGGTCAGTTATAGCTTTGTGATAGTGGCCTCATATCAGCAACAGAAGGTTGTGGCTAAAGTCCTGCTTCAGAGGTTTGAATCATATGAAGGCATTTTGCATTAGTTGATTACAGACCTTTGTTTGAAATGTTGAACTGAAGCTGCACTTGGTGTCTCAGATATTTGCAAAGAAAATCCTGTTACTAGTTGAGGAACAGCAGGGCATTCTCTTCGTGTTCATCAATGTAACAAAATAAACCGTCTGATCATTTCCCACATTGCTATTTGTGGGATGTTGTGTGCAAATTAGCTTTCACGTTTTCTACCTTTAGAATAGTGACTACACATTGGCATTGTTTCATTGGTTATGGGATTTCTTGAGATTAAAAAAAATGCATGTTTTTAATTTATTACACATAACCTCTGGTGCCATGCTTGAGATCAGTAAATCACTAGTGTAATGCTTTTAAACTGATGAATTTACAAGTGTTGTTGAAGTCTCTTCACATGAGACCAACAATTAGCAATATCAACTTAAAAGGCAACTGCTACTTAAGTGTATGAGAAATGCTGATAGTAGATAGTGCTATGTTCAGATTCTTTCCAATCTGTTGATTGTAGACTTTTGGACAATTAACCACACAGTATTTTAAATTCTATGTTTCACAATGAGGAAAAAAGAAGGATATCAGGAAGCAAGTGAGCAGTATCATTTTGCAAATGTGACATTAATTAAGATGAAGCTTTGTATTTTCTAAAATGTATTATTGGTTACTTGTACCAATTTTAGAGTATTGTGTATTAGTAAATGAGTTTTTAATGTTTTAGGGAGGAAAAATGTCTAAAAACAAAAAGAAGAAGCTGAAAAAGAAGCAGAAGAGGCAGGCGGAGCTGCTGGAAAAACGTATGCAAGAGATAGAAGAGTTGGAGAGAGAGGCAGAGAGGAAGAAGATGGAAGAGATTTTAACAACTGTTACACCAAATGACCAGAAAGGAGAGAAAATAGATGAGCTGAAAGAAACAGAGATAGATCATGTGGTAGATGAGGAACAACCTAATGAATGCAGTAGGTGGTCTGAAAAATAACTTTGCTCCATTAATCATATTTCTTAAGATGGCAACCTTGATTAAGTATGTATTGGCTTTGCAGGAATTGCCAAACTTCTCATGCTTAAATGTCTGTGTTTGGTTCGGAAATTTGTTTTGAGCCCTATGTATTGTAAAAAAAAGATAGGTTGCTCGATTTTGGATTGATTACCATTTCAAATCCTTAAGGCAAAGAAGAAGGCCTTACAGCTTATCCTATCTGTGTTGTAAAATTTCAACCTATAAAAAGGCTTGTATGATGTTTTATCTCTTTTTTTGATGAGCATTTTCTCTCCAATATCCATCTATTTTCATAATTTACAGATAGCATGCAGATTTGCATACCATATTCTCACTTATCTTTTTATCATTTCTGGCCTATATTTGCTTGGTCAATGGGGAAAAACCTAATGAATACAGTAAATATTTTGAAAAATGACAGTTCTGTCAATATGATTTCATTTGAATAATTTCCTCTTCTATTAATTTACTAGATGAGGTTGATAATCAGGAAGAAAAGGAAGATACAGAGAAAGAAAATGTGGAAAAAGATGAAGTAGAAAATGTGGTTACCAGGACAGAGCTGAAAAGTGATGAATCACCAAAAACAAATGGACATGTTGAAAATGGTCCATTTTTGCCTGATCAGCTTTGTGAAGAAGAAGAAGAAGAAGAAGACGAAGATGATGATGATGATGAGTGTCCAAATACAGAAGAGAGTCCTGTTGATGGACCAAATGCTGAAAGTTTAGCCTATAGTAACCCTTATGGACAGTTTAATGGAGAGTTGCAAAACGGACAGGAAAAAAGCCCTGAGGCTGAGTTCTCTGAAATGTCTGAATCTGTGTTTTCTAAGCTTTTAGAATCTGCAGCTTGTGGATCAGATGGTTCAACAGTGATTGAACGAGAAGACAGTAGTCCATCTCAAGACAGGAGCAGAACTGTGTCTGCATCCAGCACTGGAGATGTACCAAAAAGTGAGTATGCAGTCATTTGCTTTTATGTTGATTAAAATGTATAAAGACGTTATAGTTACACCACTATATTCTCAATGCTATTTATCACTGCAAAATTTACTTTAGAAGTTAAATTTGAATGAAAATTTTTCAATCTTTTTAAAACAAAAGCATCAATTTTGTAAAAAAAAAAGACAATAAACTGTGATATATGAGTTGATACATTTAGCCTGTTACTAGAAAAGCACTACTTGGCATTTTGAACTTCTACTCAAGCTTACACAATTTAACAATTGTATCAGAGTATCGTTATATTACAAACAATTTAAACTTTGTGGTGTGGTAAAAGATATCAAAAACTATTGGTAAATTGCCTGTGGTATTGCCCATAGTCAGTTGATTCTTTTAATGGCCCAGAATTTGCTGGAACCTAACAGTTCATAGTCTGCCCTGTGATTTGGAATTTCTTCCTTCCACTTCAGCTCCCTGTGTTTTTGTGCTGCAGATTGCTGGAGATACAGATTGATAATAGGATGCCTGGGACTGTTATGGGCGACAAAAGCAAAAAGGTTATTCTTAAGATTTTTAATTTTTTTCAAAAGCAAATGAAAGAGGAAGCAAATGGGATAAGTTAGAGTCAAATTAATTGCAGAAAGTGAAATGAGGAGTACAGGAAAGAAAGATATTTATTTCTTCCTTTCTGAACCTAAAGGAACAGTTTTTTAAAATAATCTAAAAAAACCTTTAAAAACATTCATTACTTACAGAAGTAAGACTGTACAGTTTCACCTATTTCCTTTCTGGACCTTTAAAGTTGAATGACATTTTAAGAGCATAGGATCTTCTTAAATACATGATCTATCAGATGAAATATGAGCCCTAAATTTCTGTAGTGGGTTTAATTCTTGCAATGCAAATCCATCAGCTTCTTATTACTAATCAGTATTTGATGGTGTTTGCAAGACAAACAGTGAGGAACAAACTGCTCTAGAAATTTGGGTTGATTTGCAACTAATGGTGTTATCAAATGTGCAGCAAGTTTGAGGGACCAAGTGGCCTAATTCTCCTAACATGTATGTTTAAAAGTATGGCATATTTGTTCCTTGCCACAAAGTACTGTTTTCCATACATTAATAAATTATGTTGCAACAAAAACAAAAACTGCTGGAGAAAATTGACAGGTCTGGCAGCATCTGTGGAGAGAAGACGGTTCAATGTTTTGCCACCTGTAACTGTTCATTAGAACTGCTGAGTTTCTCCAGCAAATTCTGTTTTAGCTTCAGATTTTCGGCATCTGCAGTTCTTGATTTTATTCTTGCATTTGCAACAAATTTAATGTTGACTTTCCATAAAATTCTGGACCAATATAAGTTGTATAGCAGTATAGATCAGAAGGAGACTTCAGAAATTCACTCAAAAATGTTGTCTGCATGTCAGAACCTGCAACTACTACAATATTATCTACAGCTTAAATAGAGGTTTCTAATTTAGATACTTAGATTGTTCAACATAGAGTTTGTGTTATAATGTGTCATAAAACATTGTCAAAATTCCCAGCAACTGGAAACTAAACAAGTGTTCTTGTAACATTAGACCCTTAATAATAGATGGTTGCGGGCTTTTTGTGAACCCATTGCAGCATCCAATGAACAAAAAATAGTTTGAAATTGTTGCTCAGCATCTGCATGACTGTGGGAAAGAATGTTTAGTTTATTATTCACATGTCCTGAACAAAATCATCTTCATAATCAAATAGTATTTTATTAGCCTCGGTAAGTACCAGCGTTTCCCACATCATAAATAGTAGTATTATGCCATCATTTATTTTGCCCACAATGTTGTGCCTATTTAATGTAGTTGTTAATTGTTTCTGTGTTTCATATTTGCACTTGTTGACCAAAAAACAGGGTACGTCAATCAGCATTTCCAAACTGATACCTGCTGATTGAGCAACACTATCTTATGAGATTAGAAATTCTGCATCAACAATTACACAAGTTTAGGGGCAGTACTTTGGAAATGAGTTGGGGTGAGAAAAGTTTTGAGGAGGAAAAGAGTGCAGTAATAGGTTGAGGACCAGCATTCTGATGCTTTGATGTTTTAACAGCATGAAAAGAAACAAAATAAGAGAACCCAGCAAAGCACTTGTGGAAGGGGAGAGAGGACAATATCAGCAATAGGAGAGGGAAGACAGCATGATTTTAGGGAGAGGGAGCTGAGTTGGGGACAGTGTTTTTGCTAAGTTTTTAACTGATTTGTTGAAAAATATCATGTCTTAATTTTTAATCAATTGTCGAATACAAATTTGCTGAAAATTAATCTGAATCCCTTTTGCGATGCAAAATGCAGCAACTTTCAAAGAAGCTGGATGTTGCTTTTCTAGAGAGTGAATCTGGGGAATAGTGATGGAAAATAGTGAAGTTGTGGATGATTAGAACAGATAATTTGCACTCAAATAAAAGCAAAATACTGCACATGTTTGGCATACTAATGAAAACTGAATTTAGAGAACCTATGTGTTTGCTCTGAAGTTACAGTAATAGTGAGTGTAGTTTGCAGACTCTGCAGCTTCTTGTAGGTGTTTCAAAGAGTGATACCATCTGAAGAAATGCATCTAGTGAATGTATAGGAATTCACCAGAAGGAAATCAGTTGCATCTGTGCCACCTTGAACAGAAAGAATAAAAGAGATGGTATTGAAGCATTTTACTGGTGTTTGTACTGAAATCTTTCCAACCTTTCTGTTGAGTGTAATATTGTTCTTTTTTTTTTGCTTTGCTTTGGTTATTAACAATTTTTTTTGTGCTAAAAATGCACTTGCAGGCACTTCTGAATGTGTTCAGTCACTGAGCTTCATGGTTAAAAATAATGTAAGGGTTTGTCTAGCCAGGTTTCATTCTGGGATTTTGGAAAAGCGAATGTTGGCAGGACTTGTACACTTAAGTCTTTTCCCTGGGGTGGGGGAACTAGAGGGCATAGGTTTAGGGTGACAGGGGAAAGATATAAAAGAGATCTAAGGGGCAACTTTTTCACCCAGAGGGTGGTGCATGTGTGGAATGGGCTGCCAGAGGAAGCGGTAGAGGCTAGTACAATTGCTTAAAAGGTCTCTGGATGGGTTTGGAGTGATATGGGCCGGGTGCTGGCAGGTGGGACTAGATTGGGTTGGAATATCTGGTCGGCATGGACAAGTTGGACCGAAGGGTGTGTTTCCATGCTGTACATCTCTATGACTCTAACCATATCGTTTGACCTCGCTCAGTAGTTAGCACTGCTGCCTTATAGCGCCAGGGACCCAGGTTCGATTCCAACCTTAGGCTATCTGTGGAGTTTGCACGTTCTCCTCGTGCCTGCGTGAGTTTCCTCCGGGTGGTCCGACTTTCTCCCACAGTCCAAAGATGTGCAGATTAGGTGAATTGGCCCATAGTGTGAGGTGCATTAGTCAGAGGAAAATGGGTCTGGGTGGGTTACTGTTCAGAGGCTCGGTGTGGACTTGGGCTGAAGGGCCTGTTTCCACACTGTGGAGGAACCTAATCTAAAAACAAATGCGGATGAGGGAATGTATTAGGAAAAATTTCTAATACTAATTTTGTTTGTTTTTCTATCCCCAGTTCACAATAAAATGATGTGATCAGAAGAACTTGATATTAATCCTTCATTTGTTGTTAGGCAATTTAAAAATAGTCCTTTTGGCCCCATTGAGAGATTATCTGCTGCTGCTGGGGGATAGACATTTTAAGATGTAAGGAAAAGTGGTTCCTTCCTAAAATTGCACTAAAAGAAGTCTCAGTGAAACTGAGCACAAGATCCTGTCTTTTGTTTTAAAAGAATCAACTCTCATGTTCATCGTAGTTCCAAAATCCTGAAAAATTAAAATGTTTAGTGTTTATACATTAAATTGTTCACAGGGCTCAAGACCTGTGAGTTGGAAAACCAACCATTAGATCCTAAATAAATTTTATGCTTTCAGCAAAGGAATTTCCCTTGTGGTTATTATGTACTTAATTGGAGGATTTTAAAGTATAGCCTGGACACTGCTGTCTGTGACTATTTGCTTTCCTTTCCCAAAGACTTTTATTCAAGGTACTTTTTGACTTAAGTTAATTTGAAGCTGAGTGGCACCACTTTCCTTCCATTTAGCCATGAACATCAGGTATTGATCACATGGATAATAGATATTTTGATGCTATGATCTTTTTTTTATATAGTGGAACTCAGCTAAAGTTCTGATTTTAAAACTTACTTCAGCTAGAGGAAAGCTTTTATTGGGAACCAGTTTTAAATGTGCATCTGGCGTCATCTCCTTGATCATAATATTATTTTGATGTTACTTTCCTGTCAAAGAGTGATGAACTATATCAGTTATTAATTCCCTCTGTAAAAACAGTCAATAACTAACATGGATTTTGCAGTAAATGACAAAGGAATGGCTTCCTGTTTAGTTCATATAAAATCGTATAGGGGCTTTGACGAATTTCCTTTGGGCCTCTGATCCAATGTGTCACCTGCAACCTGTGTAAGAAGAACAAGTAGCAGGCAGGCCTTTAAATTAGAAAAATTGAAGCATTCTCACTGACACGCAGACTACAAAACAGGAAGTAAACAATAAAAACTACAAGGTATGTTTTAAGCATTATGTAGAAAGCAAAATAAAGATTAAGACCGTAATGGTTTTAAGGAACAAACATTAAAAGTCAGTAAAAGTAAAAAGAACTTGTTCCTTTTTAATAAATTAAAAACAAGATACTATGGATGCTGGAGATCTGAAATCAAAACAAAATGCTGAAGTCACTTAGCAGGTCTGGAAGAATCTGTGGAGAGAGAAACCGAGTTAACATTTTGAGTTGACTATCACTTTTCTCCAGCTTCAATAAAAGTTATATTTGACTTGAAACATTAAAACTGTTTCTCTTACCACAAATGCTGCAAGGCCTCCTGAGTTTGCCAGCACATTGTATTATTTTTAAAATCTGTGAAATTGATTTTGCATCAATTTGTTTTCACACTTAATTTATCAGGGGCAAAGAGATTGTTAAGCAGTGCATATCACTCATTATGCCATCAGTTACTCTTGACTGGAGTAACAAATCCTAACTTTTACATCTGTTTTTAGTTCAAAACTAGTGTGCATTTACCCTGTGCTCATGCCGTTTAGTGACCTCTCTACAAATTCCATCAATGAAGATTGCAACAACAATTTGTACAAGAGCAGGGTATACCCTGTCTGCAGTTTGTGTTTCAAATTTTAACTCTCAGAAGTTGTTGTCCATTTTAGCTTGTGTTAGCAGCAAGTCCAGTCAGCAAAATCTGGGCCAATATTTGAACAAACCGATGCCATTTTTTAGAAGTTTGTTTGCTGTGCCAACTTTTTTTTCCAGGATCACTGTTGATAATTTGTCATTGTAACACCAGAACATTGTGATTATTTCTAACTTTACAGTAAGAGCTCGAGCAGCGGATTTGCTGGTAAATCCACTTGATCCAAGAAATGCAGAGAAAATTAGAGTTAAAATAGCTGACTTGGGAAATGCTTGTTGGGTTGTAAGTATATTATGCTTTCCAAATTGTTTTAACTTTTGTTTGTGTACTATTCTGAAAATTAAAACTATGTTTTATGGTTGCATGAGTGCAGGTCGTTTTTTAAAAAAAAGGTTTTCATATGTTATCTACTAAGAAAACATTTTATTCTGTTACTAGTCTTATTACAAAATAATTTGAATTTAAAATTGATAAAGTGGCTAGTCACTATTCAATAGGAGAATGTTGTGCACATGTTGGCATTGATCAGATTACAACAAATTGTACTTAGAAAAAAGTCCCAAAGCACTTCACAGGAAAGTTATTAAGCATAGCTTGACTCCAAATCATGCAAGTAATATTGGAGCAGATGTCCAGAAGCTTTGTCAAATTGATGAGGTTTAAGGAGCATCTTAAAGAAGAAAAAAATAAATGAAGTAGGTAGGAGAGATATAAAGAAAGACTTCCAGATTTTAGAACATAGTAATTTGAGGGCGTGGCTACAACAATAAACCAATTAAAATTGAAGATCCTCAAGAAGTTGGAATTAAAGGAATGAAGATATCTTGGAGGATTATAAAATTGGAGGAAGTTACAGAGATGGAGAAGGATGAATCCATGGATGAGAAATTTAAAATCGGAGGCATGCTTAGCAAGGAGTTTATGTAGGTGAATGGAACTTGGAACTTGGTGCAGGTAAGGACACAGCCATTAGAGTATGGAATACTAGCTAGGTCTGCTTTGGGATAGTTTCATTTAGAGATAACAAAGACATGAATGAGATTTTTAATAGCTGGTGAACTGTGGTAGGGCCAGTGTTGGAGTAGTGACCGATGATGAAATAGGCAACCTTAGTGATGACAATGAATATAGGCAGAAGCTCATTTCAGGATCAGATTTTGACATCAAAATTGTGAACAATTTGGTTCAACTTCATATAGTTGCCATGATTCCTGTATTACAACACTTCAACAATGCTTCATGAGCTTGAAAATATTTTGATGCTCAAGATTTCAGACAAAGAGCTATAGGGCAGAATCTTCCCAGTCCCTGAACCATGTGGACATGGGTGAGTTTTTTGGCAAAATAAGGTGAAATCACAGAAATGAAGTTCTCAGTATGAAGAAGATAAAGTCTCATTCTTTAACCGAGTTTTGAATAGTGAGAGGAGAATCTTGCAAGTAAACGTGAGCAATCAATTTGTAACCATTTGCATGCATTAGCATACTATTATTATTAATCACATCTCATTGAAATTCAGTTTCCTATTCTCCCACCTGTCAGATAGAAACTCGATGGTGACAGTTCCTGAAATGACAGTCAGAAGCACTTGATAATTCCAATTCCCCACTCATTTCTCCGGTCCTCCAACTTGGGCAGCAGTCACCAACTTCTCAGGTCACATTCCTTGAGCTGAGCAACCGCTTCCATTGTCCACAGAGGCTGACATCGAACACCATATCAGCCTTAATCCCACTCGTGACACGTGTCTCAATTACAGTCCAATTTTACACTTCAGTGCTACGGTTTGGAACGCTTCAACATCTTTTATTGTAATGCACTGCCTGGATGTTTTGCATGCCAGGTCAAGCAGCCACCATTTGGACTGGGCCAAAGAGCATCTCTGGACTCTATGCTTGCTCACATTGTGCCTACAGCATCATTGTCTTGCCTTACTTTGTTTTTGTCCCTCAACCAGAGCTTAAAACCCTATGTCTTGCGTTACTGTTTAAGGCAGACACAAAGCCATACAACTTGTAGTAGCTGTTAGCAGTCATCAATCAAGGGGCTGGATGTGTTCCTGTACAATGTCACATCTGCATCATCTGCCAGCAACATACACAGTAAACACACTGCATGTGCTTCAGCCATACCTCAGACTTAGTCTGACTTAGGGCTTCTCCCCAAGGAAAACTGTCAGGGGGTACCAGTACAGTAAGTTGAGTATCATTTGATATCAGTCTAAGGGCTTGGACATGGTCAGTCAGACACTTGAAGTGTTCAAGGTGAGGGGATTTGTTTCTGTACAGTCCAAGGACTGGGGGATATTCAGTCCTACAGGTCCAGTCAGTTGGGAACTGAACAAACATCTGTCAGGGGTCTGGTCGATTGTCAGTCCAGTCTGTCCATCTAATTTCATCACTGGGTGAGCCATGATAAATCCTGGGACTCAGCGCAATGGAAATCAGGTTTCGTCAGGGCGATTGCCGATAGGGAAGTTGGGGAAATCTAGTTCTGTGGATTGAAGGCAGCATGCTGAGATGAAGAGAAGACCATTGTTGCGAAGGCGAGAACAAAATATAATAGGGTAGACTACTTTATATTGGGGGATATAGATTACTACAGGAGGTGATGGTCACAAACTCGACAGGGGTCAGTGCAGCACGATAGTTGGCATGACTAAGCTGAAGGCCACACTGGGTATTGTGGCCAGAACAGCACTCCCTTGGACAGCCTTTTAGGACAGCCTTCCTGATGAAGAGCTTTTGCCCGAAACGTCGATGTTCCTGCTCCTCTGCTGCCTGACCTGCTGTGCTTAGCACCACTCTAATCTTGACAGCTTCTAGGACAGGCTGGGTAACCTATAAGAGCTTGGTTCTTGTATTTGTAAATTAAAATTCACAAATCTAAATTTATATATGCGATGAAGTGCCAGTCAATGGGGATCCTGGAAGGTTTCAGCAGTGGTGAGTATTTCTGTCGCTCATTAGAGGGAAGATTGGACGAATGGAATGCCATAGAGGCATAGTCCATTGGTAATGAGAAGTGTTGCAGGTAATAGCATAAGAAACCTCTCCACAGTTCTTGGAGAGAAAGACTTCATGAAACTTAACAAAACTGACACTTAGTCGATTTCTGGTAAAATTCAGCCCATAGACTTTCATTATGACTTTCTTTATTGCTATATAAGACAGCAGTCTAGTGTTGAGACTGAAGAATAAGATAGTTGAGCTGAGAGGACACCTAGGCACGTAGGAATATGTTGACCAAGACTTGGCTGAAAGGAGTGGTCTCTGAACATTCCTGTTTACAAGGTATTCCGTTAGATGAATTAGAGAATGGGATAAAAGAGAGGGTTGACAACTTTTATCAAGAATGAATTGTAGCAGTGAGGAGGGTTGGTTTCACAAAAAGATCATTAAATAAGGCCATGTTGATCATAGTAAAAAACACAGAAGGGGAAAGTGCATTTTTGGGTGTGTGCTGTAGGCCCCCAAAGAGTCAGGGAGAGAGAGGGGAAATATGTAATCAAATTTCAGAAAAATGCAAGAATAATAAATCAGGAATAGTGGGTAATTTTAATTACCCAAATATTAACTAGGATAGTTTTAATGTTTAAGGTTGGGAGGGAATTAAGTTGTAAATTGCATCCAGGAGAAAGTCCAACAAGGGGGTGGGGGGTGGGGGGGGGGGGGGGGGGGGGGGGGGTGGAGGGGGGAGCGGGGAGCCAGTTATGTACATAATATTGAAAAATGAATGTGGGCAAATACAAGAAGGGATCATTTTGGAGATAATGAGTGATAATTCAGCTAGATTTTGGATGGCTATGGGATAGGAGAAGAATGGCAGGAATAAAAATTCTAAACTGGAGAAGGGTGAATTTTATTTAGGTAAAGGTACGATTTAGTCCAAGTGGGAACAGCTACTGTGTGTGTAAGTGTAATAGGAAAGCAAAGAGCATGCATGAGAAAGCATTGGTAGGTGGAATAAGAGAAAACCCAAAGGTTATTTTTAATAAGATATATAAAGAGAAGAAAATATATAAGAAAATACTTAAGGCAGGACCATAAAGAGAAATGTGGGCACAGTTCTTAATAAATAAGTTGCATCAATCTTCACAAAGAAAACAACAATGCAGACATAGACATCAAGGTGGAGGACTGTGAAATAGTAAAGAGATTAATATGGAGTGAGAGGAGGCACTAGTGAGTTTAGCAGCCTTAAAAGAGGAAACTTGTGCCAGTCCATGTGAAATATTTCCCAGGATGTGGAGAGAGCAAGAGTGGAGACATTAGGGGACTTGTCAGTAATTTTCTAATTTTCTCTGGCCACAGGTGCGGTGCTAATGCCCCATTAATAAAAAAGGGAGGAAAGGGTAGATCAGAAAGTTATGGGCCCATTACTCTAACCACAGTGGTGGGTAAGTTATTGGAAAGTATCCTACAGAGCAGGATATGTCGGTACTTAGATACTGATTAAGGGTAGTTGACATGGACTTGTTAAGGAATGATCGTGTTTGACAGATATGAAGGAGTGAGGACAATGCACTTGGATGTGGGCTGCCTGGACTACAGCAAGGTTTTTAATAAGGGTTCCTCAAAGCAGACTGGACTAGAAAGCAAGAGCCCATGGTATCCAAGGCAAAATGCCACATTGGCTGAGAGGCAGGGAACAGAGGGTGATGGTATTGGGAAAGTTTGTGACTGTCTTTTTCCAGTGGGGGTCTTGAGGACTTGGTGCTGGGATCCTTGCTGGTTTTAGTATCATTAATGATTTGGACTTTTATCTGAGTGATACGATCATGAAGTTCACAGATGACGTGAAAATTGGTAGTAAAAACGGTGTTAAAGATAAAGGGAGACAGCAGTAAAACTGCAAGAGGACGTGGAGGGACTGGGCAGTTGGGCTGAGCAGTGGAAAATGGAATTCAACCTGGGGAAATTATGTAATGCACTTGGGAAGGGCTGACAGCAAGGGGCAATACTATGAATAGTAAGACATTGGAAAGTACTGAAAATCAATGGGTCCTCTGTGTGCATATCCACAAATCCTTGAAAGTAATTGGGCAGTTGAAGAAGTGGGGCTGAGAAGACACATAGAATATTTGCCTTTATTAGCTAAGGCCGAGGTTACAAGACCAAAAAAGTTCTGTTGTAATTATATAAAATGCTGGTCCGGCCATAATTGGAAAACTATGTGCAATCCTGGTCACGTCATTATAGGGAAGGAAGTAGTTGCAATCAACAGGGTGCAGAGGAGATTTATGACATACTGTCTGGACTGGAAGATCAGAGCTATGAGAAAAGATTGGATAGGCTGGGGTTGTTTTACCTGGAGCAGCAAAGATTGAGAGGGACCTATGAGGGGCATAGATAGGATAGGAATGCACTCTTCCCATTCGTAGAGGGGTGAATAACCAGGAGACATAGATTTGAGGTAAGAGGTAGAAGTTTAAGAGGGGGGTGAATTTTTCACTTGGTGCCTGAAATGATGATTGTAACAGAAATTCTCGTAATTTTTAACAGTATTTATACGTTACTTGCATTGCCACATTGTTCAGGGTTATGGAAAAGCAGGAAAGTGAGATTTGCATAGTCAGATCTTTATTATGAAGTGGAGGTGCCAGTGTAGGATTGGGATGGACAAAGTCAAAAGTCACATGACACCAGGTTATAGTCGAACAGGTTTATTTGAAATCTCAAACTTTGAGTGCTGCTCCTTCATCCCACTTGACTGCTTCTGAAAGCTTGTGGTTTTAAATAAACCTGTTTGATTATAACCTGGTGTCTTGTGACTTCAGATCTTTGTAAACCAGCATGTCCACGATGGCCCAAATGGTCTTCTGTGTTGTGAATGTCAGTGAGTCTGAGTCAATTTGGGACATTTAACAGTATACAAATGCAAGTTCTTTACTTTAAAAAAAAAATGCATTTCTCAAAGTGAAATTGGGAACTTGCAAACTAGTGGAAAAAATGAGTAGGTCAAAAATTGCTTAAATTGAACTTAAGTATTTTGTCAATCTTAAGTGAACTATCAAAGACCTATTCTAAAGTAATTTTTAGGTGATAGTTTTATATCAAAATCACTCTTTGGTTTCTTGTTTCAATTGGAAATGTCTGAAAAGATTGATCACACCTATTTTTTAAATAGATTGAAGCAGATATTATGCTTTTAATTATGAAATTTCATCTTTGAAAGATCAGTCTAAATTCCAGTGACAGACAATTCCAAATTTTATGTGATGGTGAGCACAGATCTTCAGTGATGTACTAGAATCAGTTCAGAGTTATCTAAATGGGCTGACTTCTAAACTCTTATTCTTCTATTGTAAATTCTATAATACTGACCAAACAATCTGTGCTTTGTATCTTAAATTTCTCTTTTACGATTAACATTTATTACAGCATAAGCATTTCACGGAAGATATCCAGACAAGACAGTATCGATCAATAGAAGTTCTGATTGGTGCTGGGTATAGCACACCGGCTGATATATGGAGTACTGCCTGTATGGTGAGCTAAGAATTTTACATTTCAATCAAGTAAATTTTCAAAGACAACAGAAGACAATGTAACTTTTATCGCCCTTTTTTTATATTGAATTTTTCTACAGATAGATATGTCAGTGATGTAATTTGTAAATTTAATCTTGATAATTTTAGTGTACAGAATTTATTCTTATAATTTTGAGATTGAGAAGATTATAGGCTCAAGTCCCAGGTAAGTACAAAATCATGACTGTTAGTGCAATATGAGAGAAAGATTCATGGTTAGAGGTGCTTTCTTGCATAAAAACAGATAGAATGCAACAAAGTAGGGATAAACCAGAAACAATATATTACAAATCTTGTCACAATCTCCAAGATTTTGAAGTGACAAGTGGCAATTCACCTAACTGTGTTGAGGCTGTAATTCAATGAACATGTATATAGGTTGTTTTACTGTAATGCAATAATCACATTCCTCTGCAGCCTCACGCTATGAAAAACTGCTATAGAAAATCGCGCTGTAGAAGATCACTATAGAAAATTGTTATACCCGCTCCGTAGAAAGTTTGTGTTATCCAAACAGTATCCACAATTCATCAATTGCATTATAGCCAATTCACATTGACGAAGCACAAGTTATACCAGAAAGACCTGTACAAATAAAAATTGTCAATAAAGACTTTGTAGCTTTCACAGCATTTTATAAAATTCATCCAATCCTTCTGACATGTCCTGAATAACATTCCTCCCTCAACCAATAGAGCTACAGGTCATTTAATAATTAACTTTAACTTCATGAGAACTTCCTGGGTACATACAGGCTGTCACTTCTCCTGATATAACTGCATTAATTCATTCATTGAATATAATGACCTTTTAAATTGCCACGTGGGAGCAAAGGTTCACATTCATATGATCTTTCCTTTGTTGGAAAATTGCATTAATCAAATTTTTTGCTTGTAGAACAAAGCAAGCAATAACCCAAATGCTTTTGTGATCCAACCATGTCAATGTTTTGTCCTGGTGCAAGTTCAATTACGAAAGTTGTAATCCTCATATTCGCCATTTCAAATGAGCTGACAAGCATTCCAGCTTCTCAGCATTCTGTGTCTTAGGAAACCTGTATCTTGAATGTACATGCTGCTGCATCTGCAATCTCTACCACTTACAATATCAAGACCAACAGCTGCATGAGAACACCATCCTCTAACAAATTCCCTTCCAGGTCATGTTTTGACTTGGGTGAGCATTACTATTCACTAATCATTGCTGGGTCAATATCCTGGAACTCCGTATTAAAGCATTCTGAGCATCTTCCTAACATGAATCTCTACGTCTTAAGGTGCAGCACCATCTTTGCCTGTTTTGAGATGCCCATGATATGAATGTTGATTTTATGACATCCAAGCCTTCACAATTAATTTTCAAGAACTTTTCTAAGACTTCACAATACAAGTTCAAATGTTTTATTTACTCATTCATGGGAAGTGGATATTGCTGGATGGTCCAGAATTTATTGCCCATTGCTAATGTCTTAGAGAAAGTGGTGGTAATTTGCTTTCTTGAACCACTGCAGTCCATTTTGTGTCATTGCACCTACAGTGCTGTAAGGGAGGGAATTCAAGGATTTTAACCCAACCATGCTGAAGGGTCGGCAATATATTGTTATGTCAGGACTGCAAATAGTTTAGAGGGAGCTTGTCGATGATGGTGTTCCTACTTATCTAATGTCCTTATATTTCTAGATGGTATTGGTCATAGTTTGGGAGCTGCTATTTAAAGTTCCATGGTGAATGTCAGCAGTGCATCTTGTATGTTTTATATTTTAACATGTAAAGTTAAAAGGCATTGGAATGAGGGTATGGTATTGACATGGATAGAAAACTGGTTGGCAGACAGGAAACAAAGAGTAGGAATAAATATAATTTTCTGAGTGGAAGCTCGTGACCACTGGGGTACCCCAGGGATTACTGCTTGGATTCCAGCTATTCACAATATAATGATATAGGTATGAAAATGTAATGTAATATCTCCAAGTTTACAGATGAGACAAAGCTGGTAGGGAGGGATCAATTGTGAGTGAGAATGTAGAAATGCTTCAGTGTGATTTGGACAAGTTGAGTGAGTGGACAAATGCATAACAGATGAAATATACTGTGATTAAATGGAAGATTATCCATTTTGGTGGCAAAAACAGGAAGGCAGCCTGTTTTGAATGGTGATAAATTGAGAAAGGGGTAGTGCTGCGAGATCTGGGTTTCTTTGTACACCAATCATTGAACATTGGCTTGTAGGTGCAGTAGGCAGGGAAGAAGATAAATGGTATGCTGATCTTCATAGTGACATGATTTGAGTACTGGAGTAGGTGTGTCTTGCTGCAATTGTACAAGGCCTTAGTGAGGCCACAGATGGAATATTGTGTATAGTTTTCACCTCCCAATCTAGAAAGGATGTTCTTGCTTTGGAGTGTCTACAACAAAGATTAAACAGACTGGCTGATGTTATGAAGAAAAGCTGAATTAATTAGAACAATATTCACTGGAATTTAGAAGAATGAGGGTGGGGTGAAATCTCAAAGAAACCCATAAAATTTGAGCAGGATGGTAGGGAACATTACTCCTGTGTTTACCCTATGACCAGGGAGTTGAGAACAAGGGATCACTGTCTTAAGGGTGTGGAATAGGCCATTTAGGACTGAGATGAGGAGAAATTTCTTCATTCAGAGTGATCAAACTGTGGAGTTCTCCGCTACAGACAGCGGTTGAGGCCAAAAAGTTGAATGTTTTCAAAAAGGAGGTAGATATACGGTACTTTATGGACCTGTGATAAAATGTCAAATAGTATATACCTCAAAGGAAGGTATATAATACAGGTTACTGTTCTATCATGATCTCCGAGTAGTCAACCTCTTGACAACCAGAATATTTGATGAACCGGCACACTCCTGGTCCCATAGGTGCTGGTTAATAAAAAGTGTACTGTACTGTTTTTGTGCTAAAGAGATCAAAGGGAATGGGACAAAAGCAATAACACAATACTGCATTCAATGATCAGCCATGATCATATTGAATAGTGGAGCAGGCTCAAAGGGCCAAATGGCTTGCTCATCTTCCTACTTTGTGTTTTTCTATGGTACATATTGCTGCTATTGAGCATTGTTGGTGAAGGGAGTGAATGGTTTTGGTGCCAGTCAAGTAGGCTGCTGTTCTGGACTGTCAAGATTCTCTTTGCTACCTTCCCCCACCCTCCCCTCTGACCGATCACCTCCATCCCCACCCCCATTCACCTGTTGTACTCTTTGCTGTCTTCTCCCCAACACCCCCCCCCCCCCCTACTCTTCCCCCCCCCCCCCCCCCCCCCCCCCCCCCCAGAATTAATCTCTCCACCCTGGAGGTTCCCTGCCTCCATTCCTGATGAAGGGCTTTTGCCTGAAATGTCAATTTTACTGCTCCTTGGTGCTGCCTGACCTGCTGTGCTTTTCTAGCACCACTGATCTAAACTCTGGTTTCCAGCATCTGCAGTCCTCACTTTTGCCCTGTGTCAAGATTCTTGTGTATTGTTGCAGCTGCATTCATCCAGGTAATGGAGAATATTCCATCTCACAAATGACTTGTGACTTCTAGTCAATGGACTGGCTTTGGGCAGCCAGAAAGTGAGTTACTGACTGCAGGATTCCTCAACCTCACCTGCTTTTGTAGACAAAGTATTTATATGGTTAATCCAATTCAATTTCTTGTCAATTGTAAATCTCAGGATCTTGATTGTGGGGGTTAGGTGATTCTAATGTTGAATGTCAAGGTTTGATGGTAAGATTTTTTTCTGGTTGGAGTTGGTATTTGTGTGACATGGACATCTTTTGCCACTTGTTAGCCCTGTGGGTGCGTAAATTCAGGAGGGAGGCAGGCAGGACTCATGCAAGTGGAAGACTTTTATTCATGCAGAAACTGGTTAATGCAGGGAGAGGGCTAGATAATCTTCCCCAAACCTGGCCTCAATGTGAGAAATCAATGTTTGGCTCAGATCGGAAGAGAGATCAATAACACACTCTAATTTTGCAGTAAAGAACAGTATTCTTATACATTTTGAGTTACAGTGATCACATACAATGTGTGGTCACTATGTTCTTCCCTCTTACTCCATATATCCAATCCTATGGGAAACCTAATCAATGATGGGCATTACTATGGACAGCCCCAGGTTCCATGATCTTGTCGTGTTTAACAGACACTATAATCTATAGGCCTTGGGATCTTCCTATGCATCCTATTCATTCACATACCAAAATACTCTTTCGGGTCATCTCAGGCTGGCTTCTCTCTCAGGACAGCTTGAATTCTGTTATTCATTGTATTTCATTTTATCAAATTCACTTACTCCTCATATATAATTAGGACAATGGAAAATGTGTAAAAATGCAAAGACAGTTAGTTTTAACTTGCTATAAGATTTGTAATATTGATTTCTGTTGTAACGTTAGTTATAAAAGTGTAAAATAATAGTTATTTCTACTGTTAAAATTTGATTAATGGGCTGTGAACAATCTATTTTGTTCAAGGTGTAAAAGAAGTCTTTTCCTAAAGCTAGTTAACTTCACATCTAGTTTTGAGTGCTTTTCCTTTAATATCTATTTTGAAAACTACCCCTATGATTCTCTAAACAATTTTTAGATCCTATTGCTTAATATTGCAAGTAATTAATTTCCAAGAAACAATTAATTACTACAAAATAACTTTAATTCCCTGAGCAGCTGCACTGACAAAGGCTAATCTGGCTGGTTCCTTATCAAAACTGTGGAATGATTGCTGCTCAAGGCCCTTTTTACTGGCTTTGGAGTAGCTCTCTTCAAAGGTACCATTGTTCCACTTAAAGGCTAGAACAGGCTGTTTGTCCTGTTTATCTCTTTTCAGCCATTTTGTGTTAAAACAAGTTGCTTATTCTACTTTTCATTTGCTGGCAATTTTGTGTAAGCGGGCACGAGCCATTTTGGTATAAGCAGGTACGGACCATTCCTGCAAGCCCAAACATGGATATTGTCCTAGTCCTGTGGCATTTGGACATGTACTGCTTCAGTATCTGAGGAGTCACAAAATGGTGCTGAACAATGTGCAATTATCAATGAATATCCCCACTTCTAACCTTCTGATGGGAGGAAGGACATTGATAAAGCAGCTGAAGATGTTTGGACTTAGGGCACTGCCATGAGGAACTCCTATAGTGATGTCCTAGAGCTGAGATAACTGACCTCCAATAACCACAACACTCTTCTTTTATGCTAGATATGACTCCAACTAGCTGAGAGTTTTCCCCTTCATTCTCATTTATTCCTGTTTCGCTAGGGTTCCTTGATGCTAGACACAGTCAGATCTTTTTTGATTTCAAATGCAGTCACTCTCACTTCACCTTTTGGAATTCAGCTTTTTTGCCTATGTTTGAACCAAAGCTGTAATGAGTTCAGGAGCTGAGTGGCACTGCGGAACCCAAACTGAGCATCAATGAGCATGTTATTGCTAAGAAAGTGATGCTTGATAGCATTGTTGCTGACATCTTGCATCATTTTACTGATGAGTAGGTTAGGTTAAATTTGTCTTGCTCTTTGTGGACAAGATTTGCCTGGGTAATTTTTCACATTGCTGGACCAGCTTGGCTAGTGTGGGGTAGGTTCTACAGCACACATCTTTAAAGCTATTGCCCCAGTATGTTGTCAAGGTTTATTGCCTTGGCTGTATCAATGCCTTCAGCTGTTTCTTAGGGTGATATTGGGGTGAATTTGTATCCATGAGGTAAATCAAATTGGCCGAAGATCAAGTGGGATCTGTGGTGCTGGGGACTTCTGGAGGAGGCTAAGATGGATTACCACTTGGTACTTCTGGATAAAGATCGTTACAAATGTTTCAGCCTTAGCTTTTGCACTGATTTATTGGGGTCCCCACCACTGAAGTTGGGAATGTTTGAGAAGCCTCCTCTTCCTTCGCTGAGTTAATTGTCCACCACTATCCATGAGAAAATGTGGCAGGACTGCAGAGCTTGTATCTGAACTAATGGTTGTGGAATTGCTTAGCTCTATTCATCACTTGTTGCTTATGCTGTTTGTATGCAAGTAGTCCTGCATTGCAGCTTCACCAGGTTGATGCTTTATTGTGAGGTTTGACTGGTGTTGCTCCTGACATGCTTTCCTGAACTCTTCATTGAACCATGGTTTATCCTGGTTTAATATTAATAGCATAATTTCAATAGCCTCACCTTTTTGCTTATTGTTAATTAGTATCCAAAAACCCAAAAGTGAAAAGTACTGCCTTTTCTGCTTCATTGATCCTGTTGACAACTGGCAGCTGGATTGTTTTGCGTTCCATTTGACACCCTAAACAGTGGCTGACTAATAGTGCTCTTTTCTTTGACTCAAAAGGTCATGGTTCAAATCATAGTTCAAAAGACTCAAATCCAAAATCTAAACTGGTACTCCAGTGCTGTACTGAAGGAGTGCCATTGTTGGACAGGATGTCTTTCAGCCAAAACATTAAAACAAGTCTCCATCTCTCATCTCCTGTCAATGTAGAAGTTCCCATAGGACAATGCACAAAAATCAGTGGTATTCTCTGACCTAACCAATGCTTATACAACAGCCACATAATCATTAAAACAAAATATAATAATCTATATTATCTCACTATTTTTAGTGGACTCTTTGAGTTCAAAACACCAAACAATTTTGGATGAAAATGGGTCCCTGGATCCAAAATGTTAACTCTGCTTTCTGTCCATAGATTCTGCAAGACCTGCTGAGTTTTCCCAGCAATTTCTGCTTTTGTTTCTTTCTCAGTTCAAATTGATTATCATGTTTTATAGGTTGCGATGCAAGTGTTGCAATATTTTCCAAAATTGAATGTAAAGCACTTAAGGACATCCTCATTGAAAGGAGCTCATTTTTAGACTGATCAACTTTAGCAATGGTGCACTTATCAAATGGCTTACTGATCTGCTTACCAGATGGCCAGAAAGTCTTACTGCTCAAATATTGCTTTCCTTGTGCTTGCTTGCCCAACTGCTGCAGAGCTTTCCATTCATGTTTCAATAACTTCCAGAAGTTGACTCCTTGACACCTATTAATTTATTTATTAACATTTTTTTAACATCAGAATTTTGGCAGAGAGGTAACACCTATTCCAACAAATCCTGACAAACCTATCCCAACAGTCACTGCATCAGAGCTCAGATCAGTTTTCCTTCGTGTGAATCCAAGGAAAGCGATGGGACCAGATGGAGTACCAGGCCGTGCACTCAGAGTATGCGCAGATCAACTGGCAGAGGTCTTCTTGGACATCTTTAACCTCTCCCTGCAACAGGCCACTGTCCC
Source organism: Chiloscyllium punctatum (assembly GCF_047496795.1). Lineage (NCBI taxonomy): Eukaryota > Metazoa > Chordata > Chondrichthyes > Orectolobiformes > Hemiscylliidae > Chiloscyllium > Chiloscyllium punctatum. The sequence goes on along the minus strand of NC_092782.1, from coordinate 40,158,993 downwards.
TGCCTGTTTCAAGAGGGCCAACATCATCCCTGTGCCTAAGAAGGCTCTTAGAGCATGTTTCAATGACTATCGCCCAGTGGCCCTATGTTTGGCCAGTGGTCATGAAGTACTTTGAAAGGCTGGTCATGGCATTAATCAACTCCAGCCTCCCCTCAACTCTTGACCCACTCCAGTTTGGCCTATTGGACCAACAGATCCACGTTAGGTGCCATATCACTTGCCCTTCACTCCTCCCGAGAACATCGTGACACCAAGTACAGCTATGTAAGAATCCTACTCATTGACTACAATTCAGCTTTCAACACTACTATCCCGTCAAGATTGATTGATTAGTAAACTTAGTGATCTCGAACTTATGCCTCATTGTCTGCAACTGGATCCTCAGTTTCCTGACCCGCAGGCCACCATCAGTGAAGATTGGGGACAATATTTCATTCTCACTAACGCTCAACACAGGAGGCCTCCCCCCCCCACCCCACCAGGGTACTGTACTCCCTGTACACCCATGACTGCGTCGCCAAACACCTGACCAATGCCATTTACAAGGTCGCTGATGACACCACCATAGTCAATCGAATCTCAGATGGCGACAAAACAGACTAAAGACGGGAGGTGGAAAACCTGGAAAAATGGTGCACTGAGAACAACCTAGCTCTCAATCCCGGCAAAACCAAGAATCTCCTTATTGACTTTCGGCGGAATGTTACTCATGCCCCGCTACACATTGACAGCACAGAGGTGAAACGAATAGTACAGAAGCCTCAACACATGCACCAGCCGATTTTGAAACAGTTTCTACCCCCCTGTTGTTAGAATACTGAATGGACTCTCAAACTCTTAGCATTTGCCTGTACCTGTGTTTTTGTTTTTGCTGCTGTTTACGTATTATTTACTTATCTATGCTTCTTAACTATGTGATCTGCCTGTATTGCTTGGAAGACAAAGCTTTTCACTGTGCCTCGGTACACATGACAATGAATTCAATTTAATTCAATTCAATTCAACATCCTTCCATTAAGTGCCTAACTCTCAATGTACATATGGTGATTTCTTTAATAAATGTCTCAGGATCCACACTACCACTAAGAATAGTGAATTTTATTTTCATTTGACTCATGGAATGTAAGTATCATTGACAAGGCTTGCATTTATTGCCCATTCCAAATTCTTTTGAGATGACAGTGGTGAACTACTATGATGACAACTGAAGAATAGATGGGAGCAAATTACTGCAGATGCTGGAATCTATACTGAAAACAATAAATGCTGGAGGTCACAGTGGGTCAGACAGCATCCATGGCAGAGAGAACAAGCTAACATTTTAAGTCTAGTTGACTTTTCATCAGAGCTGAAGTGAAGTGTGGTGGAATATACTTCTAACATAGTTAGGGATGGTATGGGTAGTTCATTTCGGAGGGCAGCTAAAAGTCAACTACATTCCTGTGGAGAATGAAGAAGAATTTCTTCAGCCAGAGGGTTGTTTATCTGTGGAATTCATTTCCACTGAAGTCTCTGGAGGCCAAGTCATTGAGTGTATTTAAAATAGAGATAGGTTCTTGATTAGTAAGGGGATCAAGGGTTACAGGGAGAAGGCAGGAAAATGGGGTTCAGAAACATATCGGCCAAGATCAAATGGCGGACCAGACTCAATGTGCTGAATGTTCTAATTCAATTCCTATTTTACATGGTCTAAGACCAGACTGTACTAAGAATAGCAGATTTCTTCCATCAAAGGATGCAAGTGAATCATATGGGTATTTATGACCGTCATGACTGACCTCCATTGCTGATGTCAGCCTTTGAATTCCAGATTTATTTAATTCACTGATATTGAATGCCTTGGCTGCCATGATAGGATGTGAAATAATGTCTTCAGCTCATTAGCCTGGGCTTCTGGAATACTGGTCCAGTAACAAGCAGCTTTTTCATGGGACATGCACATTGTCAGCAAGCACAGCATTTGTGGTTCATCCCTAATTGCCTTGAGAGCAATTATGAGTTAACCACATTGCTGTAAGTCTGGAATCACATATGGAGCAGACCAGATAAGGTTGGCAGATTTTTGTTCTCCCAAAGTGAACCAAATGGGATTTTACAATGATCTTTGATAGATTGGTGGTTATCCTTGCTTCTATTACTGAAACTAGCTTTCAATTCCAGATTTTATTGAGATAAATTGTATCTGGGATAAATGAGATTTGGACCAGTGTACTCTGAGCAGAAATCTTGACCTCTGAATTATTATTCCAGTGATATTACCATTATGACACCAACTCCCCATTCTGCTTCCATCCCAATTAAAACAAAAGTTAACAAATATAGAAAGAGCTGAAGAAACTACAGCAGGTCTGGCAGCATCTATGGAAAGAAAAAACAAAGTTAACGAGTCCAGTGATCCTTCTTCAGAATTTAAAACAGCTCAGAAATTGTGATATTTGTGCTGACGATAGGGTGGAGCTACAACAAGCGAGTTGAATAGATGGAGTAGGTACCTAGAGAGAGGAAACAAAAGGGCAGCAGGATTGCTCATAGCAAACTAGTAAAGATGTAAATGGTGATTTTTTTTATTTGTCTTTTTTTCCATCCATTCACAGGGTATGGGCATTACTGGCCAGGCCACATTTTATTGCCCATCCCTAATTGTCCAGAGGGCAGTTAAGAGTCAACCACATTGCTGTGGGTCTGAGTTGTATGTAGACCCAACTTGATAAGGACAGCAGTTTCCTTCCTTAAAGGGCATTAATGAACTGGATGGGTTTTTTTTCGACAGTAGTTTCAAGGTCATCATCAGGCTCTTAATTCACAATTTTTATTGAATTTATCTATCATGGTGGGATTTAACCCAGATATCCAGAACATTACTGAGGATGAATAGTCAAGTGAGAATACCACTCAGCTGCCACCTCCCCTAAGGGTGTTAATGGAAAATGTGAGTTATTGTAAATGGGTTGGCTGTGTTGGGAGAAAGCCAGTCAGGGTAGGTAAAAACAAGGACTGCAGATGCTAGAAACCAGATTCTAGATTAGAGTGGTGCTGGAAAAGCACAGCAGTTCAGGCAGCATCTGAGGAGCAGGAAAATCGACGTTTTGGGCAACAGCCCTTCATCAGGAATAGCAAGCCTTTCAGAACAGGATGTGGGGTTAGGTAACAAACATGGGGGAAAAGTGTTCACGTTCTGAAATTGTTAAATTCAGTGTTGAATCCTGAGAACTATAAGTGGAAAATGAAGTCTTGGTCCTCTGGCTTATGTTGAGCTCCAGTGGATCATTTTTATAGATTAGTACATAAGTATTCACAAGGTGGACACAAGAAAGAGTTAAACAAACAAGCAATTACATGTGAGAGTGATGTGGAACTGAGAGGATGTCTTAGGAGTGGAGGAAGAGTGGATGAGGGTGTCCTAGAGGGATGATCTGTGAAGAATGCTGACAACGGAAGAGGAAAATGTGACTAATGGTGGTATCCAGCATTGGCTGCATATGATCCTTTGGATATAGAGGCTGATGGTGTGGAAAGTGAGGACAAGTGGGACCCTATTGTTGCTGTGGGAGGGTAGGGAAGGGGGTAAAGGCAGACGTACAGGAAACTGGTCAGCCTAGGGCCCCATTGACCATGGTGGCAGTGAATCTTCAGTTAAGGAAAAGGTGGACATATCTGGGAATCCCTGTGGAAAATGACATCATTAGAGAAGATGCAACAGAGACAGTGAAACTGAGAGAATGAAATGCTGCCCTGACAGGGTGTGAGGATGTATCATCAAGCTAACTGTGGGAGTCGGGGTTTGTAATCTGTATCAATGGTCTGAATATCCTAAATTTTAGGTTGTGTCTAGAGTCTCCCATTTCCATTTTTTAAGAAATTGGTACAGTCATAAACTAAATGGTCATTCCAATAACTTATTAGGTACTTCATGAATCTTTTTCCAATCATCTTGATTTTCAGAAGCATTACATTATGCTTCTGAGGAATTACATTGCGACTATGGCTCAGACCATAAGCAATGAAATTTATAATGATTCAGTTTCACACAGATTGTCATTTCTAAATATGAGAGTCTACATATTTTAAGACTGAAACTACTTACTTGTCACATTGATTGCAAATAATTTACACCAAAGAGATAATTTAAAGGTTAGGTTTTTTGGTTACCTTGTAAGAAGTAATTATTCTGACCGCTGTACACATCAACCATATTAAATTAGACAGTATCCTTCTGAATGTTTTGGCTGACAGTTTTCTTTCAAAGTAATACTGTGTGGCTGATGACCTCCTTCATATTAATTGTCAAAGCCCCAGCGATGTCAGGTTTGAGCAAATGTGATGTGAGGTTTAACATGAAAATTAAAAATTGTGACTTGCTGCTCCACTTTTACCTTATTGAAAATGGCATCTCGCAGATCTACCTCACCATTGGAATGCATTTTTGCTACTTGAAGTTTTCATGCTAGGTATAAATTAAATTCACCAGAAAAAGCCCAAGTTCCATCTATTTCAGCCAGAGCACTATTTTAATTATTAATTACTGGCAGTCGTCCTCTCTGATACTGAAGTAAATGACTAAGTGAGGAGTTTTTAATTGTTGTTGGAAGAGGCGAAATCGGAGTTTTATCTTTTTGATAACCTTTGTCTTTTCTCCTGTTACTCAATCCAGTTTTTCTACCCTTCTCTTTCTGTACTCAAGGTCTGACATTGAATTGCATCTTTTGACTTGTACTATGTCTGTGTCCTTGCTCTATTGAATTCCCAATTGTTCAGTCTGGTTGAGGAACTTCACAGTAGCTTGCCCTGCTCACTCAGGTCCCAGAGCAAGTTTACCTTTGTGCACAGTTATCAGCACAACTTCAGTAGCTTTCCATACAAAAACTTAAAAACATATATATGCAAGATATGTGTAACTGATGACAGACACTACTAGATACCTTGCCACAGCAAATTATGGACCTTTCTGTAGGTAGGCCTTCCTGGCCAAGTGACCTAATATGATGGACTTCTTTTGAATCTACCTTATTTGAAATATCCATTTGTATTGATTAATTTTCAAGAAACTATTTTCCTTTCTAAAATCAAAAAAGAGCCAGAGAACTGGAGATACTTGAAATCAGAATCAAAATCAGAAATTGTTGGCAAAACTCAGCAGGTCTGGCAGCATTTGTAGTGAGAAAACAGAGTTAACATTTTGGTTTTTCTGAGCAGGTTCTAGGGAGGGCTCCCTGGACCTGAAAAGTTAACTCTGTTTTCTCTCCACAATGCTGCCAGACCTGCTGAGTTTTGCCAACAATTTCTGATTTTGTATCTTTCCTTTTTGTCCCACTCTCTCTAGGAAGTAAAGAGGTAGTTAATTTGCCAGAAATGTAATAACACTTCTTTAAACAAAAAAGTGCTTAAAGATGGTTGACTTCCTTATTGAGGTAGCTTTCTCCTAATTCTAAGTATGTGTTAGAACATAAGCACCATTCTCTTCGGACCCTCTTCTATCCACCTCACTTCGACAACATTGAATTGTAGAGATGCTCGGAACGAAAGCTAGTCAAGGAAAGTACCAGTGCTCAGCCTCAGAAATGTAATGTAGATTGCGACTCTGATTGTGAAGCCGCTTCTTTGTGATGAGCTCTCTCACTAAATAGAGGTTTTGTAAATCTCATATAGGAGTGCGTTGTTCACATGAATGCTCAAATAAGACTTTTACAGATGCATATTCTAAGAATTCTACGAAGTAGGTCATACAATTGAGGAAAATAAGCACTTGGAAACCAAACAGTTCCCTTTGTTTTAAAAGTTCTTCTGATTAGAAGCAGGTAAATGTGTTCTGAACTGAATGGTTATGGGAAGAAGTACTCTACTGAATCTTTATTTTATGCTTTCAAAGGCCTTTGAACTTGCAACTGGAGATTATTTATTTGAACCTCATTCTGGTGAAGATTATTCCAGGGATGAAGGTAAGTATTTTTGCATATTTGAGAAGTTCATATTAAATTTTAATAGCTTAATTTAAAACCTCGTTGAAAGTTCATGTATGAAGATAATTTCAACACTAAATAAAACTGAAGATGTTGCATTTTGCATTCTGATTCAAATTAATTGATATAATCTGTGATAAAGTCGCTGCAACCACAACAGCCTTGAATTTATATTTTGGTTAAGTGATGAAGAATGGTACATAGGTGAAAAGATGCTCCTCTGAATTAGTATTAATCTGAATACACATTAACTTTCAAAGGGTAGAAATTTAACGTGCATTAAACTGAACCCGTTACAGTCAGAGGAACAAAATGGTAAGGGCATTGTTGAAAGAAATATTCCTTCAGTGTAACAAGAAGAACACATTCCAATTTTTTAAACTTCTGCATGTTTCAAAATGCAAAAATTAAAAGAAAACTGGTTCAACTTTCACAAACAAAAAATGCACCCTCATTTTCCAGTGGTTCAGTAGATATGGGAGGGGAACTCCTAAGCACATAAGTTTTGAGCCATGCAGTTGTTGTTTGAGCTTAGTGGACTTCCCCAACCAGATATGTTGAAGGCTTTATTCTAAGCCTATTGAGGTAGCAGAGGCTCTTGCAAGAGGTAGTGGAAGCTGTATGGATTGGTAGAGAGCTAATTTGATACTTAGATTTAAAAAGGGGGCTAGAACAAATTTGTGAAGCTACAAACTAGATTCCTCAATTTTATTCAGTCAAAACTTTTGGAATTTTTACTCCCAAACTTGTAATTAAAACGAATCTAGAGTGTGAGTTTGATTTATTGTTGTAATGTGTACTGAATCAAACTGAATCAATCGCAAACTGGGTACAAAACAAAACAGAGGTCGTAATCAACAGTAGTTACTGTGACTGGTAGGTCTGAAGTGATCTTTCACATGGTTTGGTAGTTTCACCAATTTCAGAATTTATGGCTGACACCCAGTTAAAAGGTATAGTTAGTCGTGAGGGAAGTTGCAACAAGATGGAAGAAAACATTGAAATCCCATTTCTGAAAACTTATTAATGGCAAATTAATTTTAACACAAATAGATGTTAGTTTGGACATTTTGGTAGGAAAATTACAGTGACCACGTGCAGTCTGAAATATTAGAGTCTAAATGGAGAAGAGGTGCCCAAATCACCAAAATAAAAATACATATCGATAAGACCATTTTAAAAGTAATCCAAGTTTTAGAGGGATGTAATTGAAATGCAGAGAATCCACATCACACTTGTATAGAACCTTTGTTAGACCACACAATTGAGTATTATGCACGGTCTGATTTCCATGTTGTAGAAAGGATATAAAACCATTGAAAAACTGCAGATAGGATTCATGAGGATGTTTGGAAAAACTGAGAGGTTATACCCATCAGGAGAAATTGAACAGGCTAGGATCATTTTTCTTGCTTAAAAGAGAGGCTGAAAGTGGACTTAATAAAGCTCGTTTAGGTGATGGCTAGTTTTGATAGATATATATTATATAATATAATAGATATATCTAATATATCCCTAAGAGAGAGGGAGGATAATTCAGCATGAGAAGGAAGACCAAATTAGGGACATAAATAATTTTTAAAATGCAGTAAGAAATACGGGAGAAATGTCTTCATCCGGATGGTAATTAGAATGTGGAACTTAGTGATACACAGATTAGTTAAGGTGGACATGTGGATGCATTTAAAAGAAAGTTTGAGCTTGAAGGTAGAACAGAATAAAAGTTGTGCTGATGGTGTTATACAAAATGATATACACTGATTTGATGTCTACTATAAGTTCTGTGATGTAAGAAAATATAATTTTGTAAAAATTCCAACAATGCTTAAAGACTTTTCCGATAGAAGTGCTTTATTTTTTCCTTGAAATTATAAGAACAAGTGTGCACAGTAGAATTTTTTTTTCCAAGCCCATGAAGTGTCACACATTTTTCTGAATATCTTATTTTAGTGTTTGTCAAGCACATATTTTCTGTTCATTCAAAGAGCATTTGCACATTACTTTTGAAAATATTGACACAGTCCTTAACTGCTTCTGATACTTCTAGTATTGTAGTATCTCTTGACATTTTGTTTCAGTAATTTAGCACTATTTTCTTTTAAACTTTGAATGTTTGATTATTAACTTCATTGGTGATATTCATGCTCTCATCTGTGCGCCAACTTTTTCATTTCCAAGTCTGTTTGCTTGTAGCACTCCCTTGGAGTAGATCCACAGGCTCAATGTCTTTTCAGTCTTCCTGCAGGTTGTAATGCTTTGGACCAAATATAACATAAAATCTTCTGCCTGGGATTGCAGCAAACAAGGGTGGTTTAATCTGTTTTCCAATTTTACTAATTCCAGTTTCTTTTCCTCTTTTTATGCCTCACCCTTTTTCTTCCCTGCCCTTACCCATTCCTGTATCCTTTTCTCTCTTCCCCATAGACCACATAGCACACATCATAGAGCTGCTAGGCAATATCCCAAGACACTTTGCTCTTTCTGGGAAATATTCTCGGGAATTCTTCAATCGCAGAGGTAGTACCTCTTCTCTTTGAAAGGTCCTGTAACACAGACAGAAGTGGACAGAGGTTTCCATGGCAACTGAAGTATGATACTTTTGTTCAGACTTTTATCTGGAGCTAATGTTGATATAACCAGAGGAATATAATGTTTCAAACAAACATGACGCAGATTAACACTGATCTGATGCTGGGAGAGTATATACTGGATTGTGATCAGATTTAAATTGTAAATTCCAATATTTACATTATATTACAAACAACTAAACCAAAAAACATCCTGCTGACAGAAGCTTAGTAACCATTAACACCAGCCTAAATATTTTTTAGAGAAGAATCTTGCTATGTTCTTTCAAACTTAATAACCCTTTAATCAAAGTACTCATCAAACTTATTGAAATGCTGAAATAAGCCCAAAAGATTAAAGCATTCAAATCTGAAATGTGATCAAGATTTAAAGTTGAGAGAATCCAAAGATGATATGAGGCTATTTCAGTGCCAAGGATGAAACACTCTTGTCTGTACCAGGACTAGTATCACATGATGCATGCATTGTACTGATTAAACTGTTTTTGTTTTGCTGGCAATATTCTTCAATACAGATCACATAGCTTTGATCATTGAACTGCTGGGGAAAATCCCTCGAAAGTTCGCAATGTCTGGGAAATATTCCAAGGAGTTTTTCACCAAAAAAGGTAACAATAGTTCTGAAGCACTGACTCAACTATATTAAATGTTCAGAGGTGATTTTCTTAGGGAGGATATAAAAAATGTTCTTGCCAAGTTTTAATAATTGAATAGGTTACCTGCTGCTGCACTTAAGTGTGAATGATACCTGGAGAAGTCAAAAGTGTCTGTCAAAAAGCTGATGGATGCTGTTTGAAATGCTAAATGACTACATTTCTTTGAGATTGGTAGAACATTTGAGGAAACACACTGGTTATTGTACTACTTTTCAGTTTCTGTAGTGTGTTCATTCATTTTTGCAGGTTTTGAATTATAAGTCAGGCATAAGTAATGCATTCTGTAAATGAATAGCTGTCCACAATAATCTAGGCAGAATTTATATTCGCATTGCTACGATATTTTTCATAACTCAGGTGGATCTGGCTAGTGGTGGAATGGCAGTGCGTGCAGCTGATCTCATTTACAAATGTAGCATTGCCTCTTTACACTAGAATCTTAGGCCACTTTGTCTCAATTCCACCTTGGTTATAAGGTTATCAGGCGGTCGAGTGGCAAATCACAATTGTAGCAAAGCCACGTTCCTCTTAATTATGAATTGAAGCCATCCCACCTTTGAGGTTTTCCTTCAGCCCCTTGAGGTCTATTTTCAGTTCATTAAATTTCATAGCTGTTGAATAGATATATTCACAAACCTTGCAGATATATATTTGTTTTAATTTCTAGGTCCCCTCTTGGCTATAAAAGTGATTTGGGAAGTGGGGTTTTGTTTCATGGAACACTAGCATCAATATTCTGTGAAAAGGGAGCTATACTTTGGGAAAGGCTCCATGGGCTGTGATCAGTGTCCAGCCTGATCATATAACTAGTGCTGTGGACAGGACATTAAATTAACAGAGGGAAGGGTCGACCTTGGTGAAGGGAATAGGCAATCCAATGCACAAGACAGATTGTAAGTGAAGAATATGAAACTGAAATGTGTTTCTGTACAGCACTGAGGCTGAATCTGAGCCGGCTAGTTGGCGAGGTTCGGGGATATATTCCATCTAACAGTAGCTTCCACAAGTCAAGGAAAAGGTGGGAATCAACATTTTCAAATGCTGGCATTGTGCATGCAAGCAACTGAATTGCCCAGCAGGGGATACACAATGCTTTCACAGAGCTAGAACTGGTTACCATCAACCCTTCTGCAATGTAAGATCGACTTTTAAAGGTGAAACTACTGTATCCTGAAGAACTTTTTAAAAATCCAACACATTGAGCAACAGGGAAGTAATATTGACACTACCGACTTGTAGGTCAGGTGGACACTATTGAACCAGTGAGAGACATCATAATATAGATCAGAAATATGGTTGGTCACTTTGAGTCAAAGGTTTTGACATTAAATTTAAATTGGATGATCGTATTTGGATTGGTGCCAGTGGATCTTCAGATACCTAACATTAGATTGCAAACCATCAACAACACCTCCATTTGAAATTAAAGGGTCGGCTCAAAGCATTTCTTACTTATATTTATTGAGCAACGAAACAATCAAATCCCCTTTATGGTACCCTACCAGAGAATCTGTCTCCTGAATAAGTGAGTATATGTCCAATTAGTTGTTCTATAGTGCATGTATTAAATCTCCAAACAAAACAATAGTGTCACTTTTTGGCATGAGTGCCTGACACTTTTCTGAGAGTTGGGCAAGCCTTTATGACCATACTCCCCACACTGATGCTCCACAAGACTAAATTAGCCTGCCTGTCTTCCACCTGCTTACCCTTAGTAGAATCCCACACCAATTGGACAAGCAGGAATTAGATAGGATGCTACAAATTGAAGCTATTTCTTCTGTGAAGAAACTCTTTGCAAGGCATTTTGGCCTGGTTACAATTCTGAAACAAAATGGCCAGCTTTATTGCTGCATCAACTTAACACTACTCAATGAAGCAATCCAAAGGTGCAGCCCATGTACTCTGACAGGAAAAAAATCAACAAAGCTCACCAATAGTACACTTTCTTAATCAAGCTTGATGCCAGTAGTTGTTTCTAACCACATTTATCAGCCCTGTTGGTAATTATTGTTTCAACTGACTGCCATTCAGAATTAAATATTTTAATGCATTACGACCATAATTCTTGAAGGGAGGAAGGGTCATCTAGCATAGGGGCGGACATATTAATCCATAGGGCTACAAAGGAAAAGCATGCTAAGAGTCAGCAACAATTTAAAGTCCTTATGGGTAAGTGGATCTCACATTGGATGGCAAATAGTTTTCAAAAGGTTCAGTCAAATTTTTAGTTTCTATCATGCAAAAAGATGATATCTTGACCCACAGAAGGTGAAGCCTTTCAACCAATATTCCACAGTCCCAAGGGATGAATTTTTCAGTTTAAAGGCTCTGGATGCTTTTTGTTCCTCCCTGTCTTGTACTTTTTTTTAAAACACTAAAGCTTGATTGTCAGGTAGAATTTCCTTAACCCAAAAGACACTTGCTGCTACTCAATCTCAAATTCTCTCTCTCTCTCAGTTTCAAAAAGGAACATTTTCTGGCACAGCCAAAAATATGTAGAACTTGAAAATCAAGTTGCAAAACTCTCCAGATATTTCTGCTGTTTAGCAGACAAACTTGCACTTCACTGTTTTACAAGTAGAAACAGACTCTGTGCCCTTGATCACCCTCTTGATTTCCTAAATGTCTTTGAGGCCCCAATGATCCAGGATTCCTTTGATGTGCTTTGATTGTATGATGATTTATGATCCAGGTATTACATCTCACTGAAGTGGTGCACTGGAAATTAATCCCATTATTGGCAGAGTCATCACAAAACTTAGATATCATAAAAGTACATAGAATTCCCCAATTTACTTAACTTTTAGACCCAGTTTGACAGAACGGAACAGGTTTTTGTACTTAACTGGAATTACTATTTATTATAAATAAATGGATTCTAGCTACAAATAGATAACCATGAATTGTCAACATATAACTGTACTAGTTAAAAGTCTACCTCCTTGTAAACTCCTCCAATATACACATACAGACACACACGCACACAATTAATGGGTATGGGCAGAGGGAAAAGCTGGGAAGGCAGATAAATGGTTCCTGTCTACAATGTTTACTTAAGTAATCCTTTTTGACTTGCCAGGTCTTGCAGCTCCTTGATCTTCCTTGGTTGAATAAGTGGGTATAAATTTAGCCAATGGAATTGAATACAGGAAAGTTAGAGGTAATGCATTTTAGTAGGAAGAATCAAAAGGCAGACTATTATCTAAATGGAGAGAGGGATCTGGGTGCTCTTGTGCATGAGATACAGCATGTAGCAATTGGGGCAAGTGAAATTTTTGACTTTTATTGCTAGGTATTTTGAGTTTAATAAGGAAGTCTTGCTCCAACTGTAAAGCTTGTTGGTGAGGCTGCACCCATAATATTGCGTATAGTTTTGCACCTCCATATTCAAGTAATTATTTATTTGCATTGGAGGGAGTTCAGAAGACATTCACTAGACTGATTCCTGGGATAAAGGGGATGACTGATTTAAGAACGGATAAACAGGTTAGGCCTTTATTCATTAGCATTTAGAAGAATCAGGGTGACCTTATTGACACAATGAAAATTTCAAGAGGGCTTTGACATGGTACATGTTGATATTTCCAGTTGTTAGAGGATCTTGAGCTAGGGGACATTCGTTTACAACTGAGAAGCAATGGAATCTTTTCTCTGAGGATAATGAATGTCTGGAATTCTCTACCCCAGAAAGTTGTGGAGGCTAGATAACTGAAGTTTTTTTGTAAAGTAGGTTCTTGAAATATCAAGGAGTTGAGAGCTACAAGGAGCTGGCACAAAAGAGGAGCTGAGGCCTGGGGGTTGAGCATCTATGATTTTATAGAAAAGTAGGGCAAGCTTGAGAGCCAAATGTCTTAACTCCTGCACCTGTTTCTTACATTATCCAGGGTCACAGTGCAGTCTGTTACAGATCATAATTCGACCAGGGTCTCAGGTGGAAGCTTTTTCCTTTGCAATTAAAATTCTTTTTGCGAAGACTCTTCAAGAAATTAGATTGTCTCAATGACTGGTGCAGTCTATATCCGGGTTTTTACATTTTGCCAAGTATGGCCTAAATTAACTCGAGTGATAAAATTATGCCACAATACCAAAAGCAGTGACAAAGCATGACTTTGGTTGATGATCTGGCTTTCAATTATGCCGAGTCATACCAAATACACTGTGAAAAGGCGTCCATCAAATGACATTCACAACTAAAAGCTTGAGATCACTAAAAGCAGAGCCAGAGCTTAACAGTGAGGTGACCGGGCATTGTTCAAGTCCATGAGAACTCCAGTTCCTCCCAGCATTCTTGTATAATTAATAGCCAAAGTCTGTGTCAGAGTCTGTATTCCCATTGACATTCCGGACTAACTGTGGCAACAGTTTGTGTTGGACTTTGTAGATTTCAGTTTAAACATTTACATTATTGTGGATCACAAATCCAGAAGTAAACAGATCAGCAACCTCGAGTACCCAACATAGTTTAAAAGTTTTGAAAATATTTTTTCTAGCTATGGAATTCCAGACAAAGTTTACAGAGAAGAAAGTATGGAAAATGAGGAAATGGCAAAGGCATTGAACAGATGTTTTGCATCTGTATTCATAGTAGAAGACAAAGTTGCTAAAAAGAAGGAATTAAGATAATTAATGTTACAAGAAAAGTTATATGAAAAAAAATCAAAGACCAAAGTCTGATGCATCCTCTAATGATATTCACCCATAGGTTCTTGAAGAGAGAGCTGCAGAGACAGCTTAATGCACTAGCTACAGTTCTCCAAATTTTTTTAAATTCAGGAATTGTAACATGAGATTCAAAGTTAGCAAATGTAGTGCTGCTTTTCAGTATGGGAGGGAGAGAGAAATAGGAAAATGGATTGACTGTGATGGGAACAACCCATATAAAACAGGATCTAGAAGTGTACAGTGTGCGGAGGGTGTGAAAACAAACATCATTACAAACAAACAGTACGAGTACTATAGATGGGTCAGTTTTTGTCCAGTGTGTCAGGAGGGCTTCCTGACACAGTACGTAGACAGACCTACAAGGGCGAAGCCACTTTAGATTTAGTACTGGGTAACGAGCCTGGCCAGGTGTTAGATTTGGAAATAGGTGAGCACTTTGGAGACAGCGATCACAATTCTGTCAGGTTTACTTTAGTGATGGAAAGGGATAGGTGTACTCCACCGAGCAAGAGTTACAGCTGGGGGAAGGGAAATTACGATGCAATTAGGAAAGATTTAGGAAGCGTAGAATGGGGAAGGAAACTGCAGGTGATGAGCACATTAAAAATATGGACCTTATTCAAGGAAAAGCTCCTGTGTGTCCTAGATAAGTATGTACCTGTCAGGCAGGGAGGAAGATATAGAACGCGTGAGCCGTGGTTTACTAAGGCAGTGGAATCCCTGGTCAAGAAGAAGAAGGCTTATGTTAGGACAAAATGTGAAAACTCCGGGCGCTTGAGGGTTACGAGGAAGTCAGGAAAGACCTAAAGAGAGCTCAGAAGAGCCAGGAGGAGACATGAGAAGTTGTTGGCGGATAGGATCAGGGTTAACCCTAAGGCTTTCCATAGGTATGTCAGGAATAAAAGAATGATGAGAGTTAAATTAGGGCCAATGAAAGATAATAGTGGGAAGTTGTGTATGGAGTTGGAGGAGATAGGGGAAGCAGTAAATAAATATTTTTTGACACTGTTCACTATAGAAAATGAATGTGTTGGCGAGGAAGATACAGAGATACTTGCATCTAGACTAGAAGAGATTGAGGTTCAAGGAAGAGAGGTATTAGAAATCCTGCAGAGTGTGAAAATAGACAAGTCCCCTGGGCCGGATGGGATCTATCCTAGGATCCTCTGGGAAGCAAGGGAAGAGATTGCCGAGCCTTGGCATTGATGTTCAAATCATCATTGTCTACAGGAATAGTGCCTGAGGACTGGAGGATAGCAAATGTGGTTCCCTTGTACAAAAAGGGTAATAGAGACAACCCTGGTCATTACAGACCAGTGATCTCACTTCAGTTGTTGGTAAAGTGTTGGAAAAGGTTATAAGAGATAGGATTTATAACCATCTGGAAAAGAATAATCTGATCAGGGACAGTCAGCACGGTTTTGTGAAGGGTAGGTCGTGCCTAACGAATCTTATTGAGTTTTTTGGCAAAGTGACCAAACAGATAGATAAAAGTAAACCGGTTGATGTAGTGTATATGGATTTCAGCAAGGCGTTCGATAAGGTTCCCCACAGTAGGCTATTATACAAAATGCAGAGGAGTGGGATTGTGGGAGACATAGCAGTTTGGATCAGTAATTGGCTTGCTGAAAGAAAAGAGGGTTGTTGTTGATGGAACATGTTCATCTTGGTGTCCAGTTACTAGCGGTGTACCGCAAGGGTCGGTATTGGATCCACTGCTGTTCGTCATTTTTATAAATGACCTGGATGAGGGCTTAGAAGGGTGAGTTAGTAAATTTGCAGATGACATTAAGGTTGGCGGAGTTGCGGATAGTGACGAAGGATGTAGTAGGTTGCAGAGAGACATAGATAGGATGCAGAGCTGGGCTGAGAGGTGGCAAATGGAGTTTAATGTGGACAAGTGTGAGGTGATACACTTTGGATGGAGTAATTGGAACGCAAAGTACTGGGCTAATGGTAAGATTCTTGGGAGTGCAGATGAGCAGAGAGATCTCTGTGTCCATGTACACAGATCCCTGAAAGTTGCCAGCCAGATTGACAGGGTTGTTAAGAAGGCATACAGTGTCTTGGCCTTTATTAATAGAGGGATTGAGTTCCGGAACCAGGAGGTCATGCTGCAGCTGTACAGAGCTCTGGTACGGCCACACTTGGAGTATTGTGTACAGTTCTGGTCACCACATTATAAGAAGGATATGGAAACTTTGGAAAGGGTGCAGAGGAGATTTACTAGGATGTTGCCTAGTATGGAAGGAATGTCTTACGAGGAAAGGCTGAGGGCCTTGAGGCTGCTCTTGTTAGAGAGAAGAAAGTTGAGAGGTGACTTAATAGAGACATACAAGATAATCAGAGGATTAGATAGGGTGGACAGGGAGAGCCTTTTTCCAAGTATGGGGATGGCAAACACAAGGGGACACAACTTTAAAGTGAGGGGCGATAGGTATAAGACAGAGGTCAGAGGTAGTTTCTTTACTCCGATATTAGTAAGGGTATGGAATGTTTTGCCTGCAATGGTAGTAGGTTCGCCAAGTTTAAGTGCATTTAAGTCGTCATTGGACAGGCTTATGGACGTACATGGAATAGTGTAGGTGGGATGGGCTTCAGATTAGTATGACAGGGCGGAGCAACATTGAGGGCCGAAGGGCCTGTACAGCGCTGTAACGTTCTATGTTCTATCAAGGAGGGTGTTCATGTTCTGAAATTGATAAACTAAATGTTGAGTCTTGAAGGTGAGTAGGTGGAAAATGAAATGTGGTTCCTGCAACTTGCACTGAGCTTTGCTGGAGCAGTGCAACAGTCCTGAGACAGAAATGTTCGCATGGTAACACGGTTATGTTGAAATGGCAGGCAACTGGAGGCTAAGGGTCATTCTTATGAACCGAGCATAGGTGCTCCTTGAAGTAGTCACGTTGTTCATGTTTCGTCATCCTGATATTGCCAACATTTCTGACCTATTTTGGACTTGAAATGTTAACCCTTTCACATACCCTTCTGCTACCAAACAGCTGGTTTCTCCAGCACACTCTGTTTTTATTTCAGATCTCCAGTATTTGCAGTACTTTGCTTTAATTCAAAATAGCTGTGAAGTCATACAGTGGTTGTGGCCCTATGATCTGAAGCAGGAGATCTTCTTTCAAGTCCTACCTGCTCCAGTGGTGTTAATTACATCCCTGAACAGGTTGATTAGAAAATATAGGGCTCTTGGGGATGGGTGCTTGTGATATACTGGTGGTGTACATACCTCTGGGTCAGGATGCCACCTGAACAACATATTTAGAAAATATCTCGGGCTGTTTGGGAGTGCTCTTGTGGCCCTAGCCCCTGCACCAGGAGACGTTGGATTAAGTCCCAGTTGCACACATGTGTAACCGTATGACCCAACAGTTGATTAAAATAACTGTAAGAAGCTAATTGGGCCATTGTGCTTAAACGGGTAGGTTAGCTTTAGTTGACTGGATAATTGATTTGCGATGCATAATGATGCCAACAGCATGAGTTCAATACCTCTACAAGCTATCATGAAGGACTCTCTGTCTCGCCTCATCTGAGGTGTGATGGCCCTCCGGTTAAACCCCACCAGTTATGTCTCTAATGAGAGAATACCCTATAGTTCTCTAGTGACATTACCTTTGTTTGGCAGTGTTAGTGGCCCAAATAGAACGCTGACCTTTACATCTGGAGGGCTGCAATTCAAAGATGCAGAAATTATGCAGTTATACAAAAAATCCGTAGTTAAACTCCACTTAAGGTACTGTGAAAGGTCTGGGTACCACACCTTAAGAAGAACATATTGGTCAGAGAGAGTACAATGTTGTTTACAAGAATGATACCTGGACTCAAGGGGTTAAGTTATGAGGCAGATTATACAACTTAGGCCTGCTTTCTCTAAAGAGTGATCTTATTGAAAGCTTCAAGATATTAACACGAAAACACAAGATAAACTGTTGTGGTGCTGTGGTAGTGCTGCTGCTTCCTAGGTTCAAGTACTACCTACTCCAGAGATGTGCCGTGATATCATTGAACACATTGATTAATAAATATACAGAAAGGCCCTATCTTCAAAAAAGTCTTGATTTCTGTCTCAACAACTGGCTTAACAACAAACTGACACAAACCTCCATTGATGTCTCCACCTCTTGTCACATACTGGCTTCCAACTATATTAATTTATGCAAGGAAGAATAATTTAAAGGGATCTACAAATGAAGGTTCTTAGCAAAAGTAAAAACAGAACAATTATTATACATAAGTGTTCTATGCATTGTGTTATGGTTAAAAAGAAAGCATTAGGGCTTTTGTGGTGCTTAAAACCATAAGATATAGGACCAGAATTAGACTATTTGACCAATCCAGTGTTCTCCACCATTCGACCATGGCTGATGTTTCTCAACCCCATTCTGCTGCCTTCTCCACATCTCTTTACTAATCAAGAACCTATCTATCTCTGTTTTAAATACATTCATTGACTCAGTCTTCACAGCGTTCTGTAGATTTACCATTCTCTGGCTGAAGAAATTCCTCCTCATCCCAGTCCTAAGGTGTTGTCCCTTCACCCTGAAGCTGTGCCCTTGGGTCCTCATCTCTCCTATCAGTGGAAACACCTTCTCCATGTCCACTCTATCCCAGGCTTCTTCATATTCTGTAAGCCTCAATGAGATCCACCGTACCCCACCATCTAAAAGACAGTGTCCAATGCATTAGATCTGTTCTGTAAGGGAATGGCTACAGGAAACTCCTGCAATGTCTGCCCTGTGTTCATCTATTCCCTCCTTGACTGTAGAATTTTCATCTGCAGAGTGACCTCATTGCTGTATGTACACACTAATCATGATATGTTCAGCATTGTAGATTCTCCCACAGTTGCTTCAGTCACCAATCCAGTTCCAAACATTTAGGCGTCCAGGAGCTGTAATTGGAGATACTACTTGCACACTGGAATTGTGCATGAAGTGTGGTGTGGTGTGGTGCTAGAAAAGCACAGCCAGTCAGGCAACATCCAAGGAGCAGGAGAATCGATGTTTTGGGCACAAGCCCTTCATTAGGAATGTTGGGTTGAAATCAACTAGGAGAAAGTGAGGACTGAAGATGCTGGAGTTCAGAGACAACAGTGTGATGCTGGAAAAGCACAGCAGGTCAGGCAGCATCTGAAGAGCAGGAGAGTGGACATTTCGGGCATAACCAGACTCTCCTGCTCCTCAGATGCTGCCTGACCTGCTATGCTTTTCCAGCACCACACTCACGACTATGGTCTATATTATGTCTATTATGAAGAAGAGGAACAACAGGTTTGTATGTGATGTGGGAGGTATGGCCATTGTATCTAGAATCACAGTGGTACTACTATTCATGCACAACATTGCTTCATTATATAGTAGACAGAATATCTTTTTGGACTGATGGCAGTGTCCTGGTAGTGAACTGCTGCATATATAACAATTGCATAGTAGCTCCATGAAACTGCTTCCTTAATCTGTTCAAATTTATGAGATACTCTGTTTTTCCATAGTAACTTGAGAGAGACCAGGTAATTTTCAGGTGCAACAGTAATTAGTTTTGGCTCATTTGCATTTTTGTGACACAGAAGGAGCAAATATCTGATCAGGATTGCTGTTGTCTTGCAGAATGGCTTTGATGTGTTGCTTTGTTGCATTAGACTTTCAAAGTGAGCAAATGGGTAGGGTCCTTACATATCATCTAGACGTTTGCTGGGCTTTGACCTCCTTGAAGAAGGGGAGCCTGTCTGGAAAGTGGAAGATCCTGGTAGTGTTCAGAAGTTGCCCATAAGCAGTCTCTTCCATATTCAAATTGCGAAAGGTAATCTTTGCCACTTATAGCCTGCTTCTGGCAAGATGGCCAAAGATGGGAACACGTTTAGCACCAACTCAATGGCTTCCTGTCCTACCTTTAGCCTGCTCATGTTATTAAAGCTATCACAGCAGGTCCAGTCAGATTACACTCAGCATGTGAGTATGCTACAGAATAAGGTAAATAATATTATTTAATGTTGTGTGATATAATTTGGCATGGAAGTGCTGCCTTAATGCTCAACTTTAATTAGTTTCCTTTCAGTAGAATCAAGAACTGGGCTGATTACATCTATTTGCTTTCTTTTATATGCATTCAGTATGGTTATGGCATTTTCTAATGTAATTATTTCTTAATCTGTAGCATGCTATTCTGCACATTTCATGTGTAAAGGTTGCAGGTTTCAGTTTATAGAAACTTATCTGATTATGCAAACTGCATTTTTGTTGTAAACAAGCAATAGAGTTGCTAAAATTATAAATCCAGACACACTATTGCTTTCAGTAATTGCTCTTACCTTAATTTTGACCTTCGTCGGACTCGAGTCAATTTTACTGACTGGTTTCTACTTTATGCATAGGTGAACTACGACATATTACAAAGCTGAAACCTTGGAGCTTATTTGATGTTCTAATAGAGAAATATGGATGGCCTCATGAAGAAGCTGTACAGTTCACTGACTTCTTGCTGCCCATGCTAGAAATGGTCCCTGAGAAACGTGCTTCTGCGGCAGAATGCCTCAGACACCCATGGCTTGGTTCCTAGCAGCATTTGCCCACTTTCTTCAAGGAGCCAACGATCACTCCAATGTTCATCGTGGACCCAGCAAAGTGGCAAACTCTCAAACATCATGGGTGTAAATCAAATGGCTCCAACACCAGACCATTGTTCACTCTGAAGTACTGTTAATGTTTGAAATTTTGCTTTTGTGCACTGTGTGTTTTTGGGAAGGGTAGTTTTTGTCCTTAGCAAGAGGTAGTTGGCCAACTGACTCTGCTGAAAACACTTAACATGTCTTGATGCTTTGTTTCTTGTGTTGCCTGACCTTCTCATGTTAAATTTCCTAACTGAAAGTAATTATAAAAATGTTAGTTTTTTTCATGTGTTTGGATATTTTTTGTACCTATTTATGAAAATTGTTTTAGCTGATGAGTATTAATATTGAATGACAAGATGATAAAGACAAAAAGCTACTGATCAAGTAAGGAAGTAGCTGAGATACTGCAAAATGCTGTACAATTGTATCCAATAGGAAAGAAGCGTTATTCTTGTAAAATCTGTAGATTTTCCTGTAAAAAATATCTTTCCATAAAATACAGAAATGGGACTTAAACTGTAATGTGGTTAAGAGAATGCATGTTTTTTTTTTGGAGCTTGTCTACTTACAAAGGAGACTGTAAATTTTACATTTGTTTCCTCAGTTATTGTTGTATTGCTGAATCCAACCATGCCTATAACCCTCTGATTAGTCCTAAAACAAGTTGTTAAAAGAGATAAATAGCCAGTCCTCAAGTATACTTCGTAGTCATTGCAAATATTCCTTAATTGTCTTTCCTTATTTATGAAAGCATACATATAAGAGTGGACCCTGCAAAAATTTGGCATTACTTTATAAAAACATTTCTTTTTAATTATTCTATCTTTACTGTGCTTCAGCATTGTAAGATATAGGTCCAAGGAAAAGATTTAAGTGCTTTCCTGTAGTGAAGCTGGCAAAAAGGAGTAAAAAGGAAAAAAGTGACTTTTTTATGTGCAGATTTACTATTTTGTCACAAATGTTAAACTATTTTGCCATGTCAGAATGCAGAAATGATAAAGTCATTGATAAGAATGTGAACATTAAAAAAAGGACATAATCAAACTTATTCAAAACGATTTATAATTCAGCAAACCCCACAGACTTTAGCATAAAAGGAAAGTTGACCTTAGTCTTTCAACAGCGTTGCTTTCTCAGCATCAGACAGTGACATAACAAATTGCACTGGTCTTTGTAGCTTTTTCAGGGATTAACAATGTAAATAGGAAGTATTTTTTTTAATCATACATCTAAGCATTGCATTCCTGAAATGTAAGTTTAAATGTTTCCTGAATTGCTGTGTGTAATGAAAGACTTATTAGGTAGCAGAATGTTGTGGTCAAATGCTATTCTGGCATGTTCCATCTCATTGCATTTTCTACTTGTCAGGTCTTCAGTAGTGCACTAGACAGTCAATGATGTGAAAGTGAACTGGCTAGTTTCATTCCTATTTTCCACATTAATTATGGTGCCACCAATCCTAAATCTACCACTTGCTGGTTTATCCATCTGCCTTTGCAATAACTAGATTGTGGAAAAAAAAATTCTGGTATTGTAATAATAGCCAATTGTTTGAGGTGCTTGTAACTGTCTAATTAAAGTGTTTTGTTTTCACAAGTTGTGCTGCTCTTGGAATGGCAATTGCAAGATCTTTTGTAATCACTTTCACAACAATAGTTAGTTGTGTATAGAATATTATATGTATTGTTTTATAATAACAAAGGTATAGGCTGTGCATTTTCTAGTCACCCACTCTAATCATTGTATTAATTTCAGTCATTTTCCACATACAATTTTATCATCAGCTACCAAGGGATAGTCATTTGGGAAACCATCTTTTTTTATGTTTAGGTAGTTTAGATAACTTTTGACTCTGATATATGAATACAGCCTTATTCTAAATCTTGCCTTCAGTTTTATTTTTGCTTTTAAGCATAA
This sequence comes from Chiloscyllium punctatum, assembly GCF_047496795.1. Taxonomy (NCBI): domain Eukaryota; kingdom Metazoa; phylum Chordata; class Chondrichthyes; order Orectolobiformes; family Hemiscylliidae; genus Chiloscyllium; species Chiloscyllium punctatum. The sequence goes on along the minus strand of NC_092782.1, from coordinate 40,136,591 downwards.
GCTCTTTAGCTTGATGTACTAATCATTTGAAATGCAATGTTTCTGGGCTACTTTCTGGCTTTGAAAAGAACAGGCATAGGAGGATGTCTGTTCCCAACCTTGATGTGTATAGAGAGACTAGATTCAAAGTCATGATTCTGAAGATTTGGCCTGCCTCGTAGTAACATCTGACATTGGGAAGGCTGATTCAGAGAGCTGGAGGTGTGATTGTGATTCCATGTCTAGTCATGTGGGCATTCAGAATTCTTGCACTTGAACCTTTATCAAATTTGATTAGCCACTCCTCTAAAATGGTCTTCTCCAGGGCGAAGGAATGGTGTTCATTAATCAATACAGCTCTTCCTCTGCTGAGGTGGAGTAAGAAGCTGTCATATTGTTTGCCAAAATCACTTGTGTTTGACATCCTCTGAGTTAAGATAGGTGTCTTTTCATGAATTCTGTATTTATTTACCCTTGAGGTTGGCCAGATCTTTTCACCTGTTTTAATTGACTAAGTAACTTGATGTTAAGAGAAATTTTGAGCTCAGTCATAGAAATTGGATTGGTGTGTATGTGTTACATTTTTAGTACAATGAAGTTTTGGCATCCTTGGGTGTCAATGTCATTAGTTTTATGCCATTTCCAGACTTACGTCCAATAAGTCATTTCAGGATGTAAATTGGTATTTTTTCCTATCTTTTCTCTGATTGTTTATTTTAGTTATTTCAGTTCAGTTTCCGTCCTTCCTAGAGCACCAAAGCAATCCTAACTATGGTCCTGAATGGCATTCTCTGAAACTGACATGATGCTTCATCACTCCTTGATAAATCTAACCTTTTCTCAGTTTGAACATACTATCCTCCATCAACACATCTCCATCATCTAGATTGGTTTCATTCTTATGGAAATGCCTGATACTCACCTCTGCATAACCAGCTTTGGTGACCGTAATGGTCTATCCTTGGCTGTCTCCTCTTCCTCGTTTACTTACTATGTTTAGTAATATATATAGCATGGAGTCCACTTTCACAGAGATGCTGATGACATCCTATTCTATCTCTGTTATCAGATTATTTGTGTAGCATCCGGTCATTGAAGAACCATAAGTACCTCCAACTAAAAATGGGGAACTTTGAAAAGATTTGAATTTTTGGCACCTACCTCAGATCCCAGTATCCCAATCAGAGATTGCATTTCTTTTCCTAACCATTGTCTCAAACTGAACTAGACTTTGCATATTTCTTGTGTCTTATTTACTTTAAACTAACCCTTTGAAACCATATCCTCTGCATCACAAAGCCTTCCTACTTCAATGTCTGTAACATCATCCACCTCTACCCTACCTCAGCTCATCTGCCCTGAAATATTTATTCATACCTTCATGATTACTTAATAATTCTAATTCTTCTCTGACTGGACTTCCATCCTTCAGAATCTCCTTTGCTGATTGTATGATATCATACTTGCTTATCACACCAAGTAAATTCTAACCCACTTTGGTTCTTCCAGACCTCAAATGTAATCATCCTCTTCATCTTTCCTTTTCTCTTAACAGTCTTTTGCGCATTATCCCTTCCTTTGCTCCAGCTTGAGGAGTTTACAAACTTGCATGCATTGGTGATCTATTATCCACATTATACAGAAACATCTATGAAGAAGGAAAAGGTGAGGTAATGTTTCAGGTGGATGCCAGTTTACCGTTTCTGTTCAGGACTTTTCTAGGATAAGGGGCATGGATAGGATAAATAGACAAAGTCTTTTCCCTGGGGTCGGGGAGTCCAGAACTAGAGGGCATAGTTTTAGGGTGAGAGGGGAAAGATATAAAAGAGACCTAAGGGGCAACTTTTCCACGCAGAGGGTAGTATATGTATGGAATGAGCTGCCAGAGGATGTGGAGACTGGTACAATTGCAACATTTAAAAGACATTTGGATGGGTATATGAATAGGAAGGGTTTGGAGGGATATGGGCCAGGTGCTGGCAGGTGGACTAGATTGGGTTGGGGTATCTGGTTGGCATGGACAGGTTGGACTGAAGGGTCTGTTTCCATGCTATACATCGCTATGACTCTACTTCCCATTTCATCTAAAATGAATGAATTGCAATATAAACCTGTATAGTCTATTAGAATTTTATATAAATGAGTTGAAGACTTTTCAACAGTATAGGGATTTGCTTAATCTTTGCAACAAGGATACTAAGTAGAGATTACATTTATTAGCCTGTTCTGAAGAAGGGCCACTGGACCCAAACATTATCTCTGCTTTCTCCCCACAGATGCTGCCAGACCTGCAAAGTTTCAGCAGCAATTTGTTTTTGTTTTACATTTCCAGCATCTGCAGTTCTTCATTTTATTACATTTGGTATATTTTGGCAGTAAAGTCACTTTTAACTTGGAGGGGGCAAGCATAGAAGGGGTAGAGGAAGAGAAATTTGACAGCTCAAATGCATCAATCACTAAAAGTAGGGAAACTGGTAAACAAAGTGATTTAAGAAAAAACAATAGCAATAGGCTTTATTTCTAGATGAATAAATTTGAAAAATAGGGAAGTTATGCTAAACCCATATTGAACGAACTAGAACACACTTGGATTACAGGATGTTCTTCTGAGTTTCTATTTTATAGAAAGGCAGTGGAGCGAGCACAAAAAAAGATTTGCAAGGATGATATCAGAAGTGATTGGATATACCTATCAGAAAAATTGGACAAACTGGATCTCTTATCACTTTAAATAAAAAAGCAAAGGTATGATTATATGAAGTCTTCAAAGTTACAAAAGGTTTTGAGAAAGTAGACAGGATATTTCCTCTTGTGAGGAACAGCATAATTAGAGACTTATAAAAATAAGATAACCAAGAAATTCAGTGAGGCATTCGGGATAAATTTCACTAGTAAGGAAGTGGCAATTGAAACAATAGTTCAGATGCATCTAAAGGGAAACTAGACAAACAGTTGTGGTGCTGGTAGGGGGAGTAGGTGGTTAAACTGGGAGATTTAGATTAAGAGATGTGGGAGGAGAATCATAAACACCTCATGGACTGTTCAAATTGGCTTGTTTCTGTGTATAATCTTGTATTAACACAAAACTGGCTGGTGGAATGCATGCCCTTCTGTTAGTTGACAGATGAGACTTAGGAAATTGAACAAATTCTACATACGAAATGGCCAGTTTTGCTCAAAATGTTCATATCGAGGACATTAAGGTAGAAGCTTGTATCAGTACACACCAAGTTTTTAATTTCTTGAATTGGCATCTCAAGAGGATGAGTACTTTGGATTAGTGGTGTACTAAGTTACTCTGGAAGTCCAGGTGTTGAAAAACACATCCAAGATTCTCCTGTATGTATTTATTATAGAGCTTGACTTAAGAACATTGGATTTAACTATATTTTGTTATGCGTTTTCTTCAGTATTTGATTAGAAGCTTGAGCTTAACAACTCAACAATCTGGCTTGTAATAACTCAGGAAGCCCAAATGGAAAGGTCATGATTTGGAGATGCCGGTGCAAATGGAAAGGAACATAGTTTCCTGTTGACCAGCAAAATAGAGCCACTACCCAGGACAGTGTAGGCTAGTCCCAGCCAGGGACAGAGTCACCTATCCCTGGTGCAAGTGGATCTAGAACCCAGGCCTTCTGGCTCAATGGCAGGGTCACTAACATTCCCACAAAATCCTGTCTTTGACTGTTATAACACTTCCAGGTATTAAAAACACACAACTGAACTTTCTTTTCCCAGCATCAAATTACCATGGCTTTTCTTTTTGGTTTTAGCTATTAACTGCCACCAGTAAATCACCCATGTAGTCAATTCTGCTTTATGGTATTTTCTAAAGAATTTGTTCAGAGATGTTGTGACTCCCCTTTGGAACAGCTGGAACTTGAATCTGGGTCTCTTAGGTCAGTGATAGGGACACCAACACTGAGCCACAAGAGTCACTTCTGGGCTTGTTTTTCTGTTTTCATTTTTCTTTCATACCTAGAAGTGCTAACACACACAATCAAATAGTGGTTTACCTGCCTTTGACTTTTTTTAACTATTAACTGCTGCCAGTAAATCACCAATGTAGCTAATTGAATATTTACATGCAAAACCCATTACAGGCAAGCAAACATCAAAAATGAGGGAGGGATAAGGAAAGCAGAGAAGAGCTAAATCAAATTGTTGTTGGAAGATGAAATAAAGTACTGTATTCCCGTGGTGCCCACCCCTCTCTAAAGGCATGGTGAGTGTTGGTGGACACACTTTGCTTTCTCTCCAAGGACATCTGAGCACAAATGTAACTGTGAAAGAGGGGGTAGATTGGGTTTGTTTTACTTTATTTCCATACTCAGAAGTGCATTTGTACACAACTAAATGTTTTATCACCAAATCACCATGTCCTGGGTCTGTGTTTTATTTTTGGTTAGTTTCTTGTGTTCTATGGGGAGATGTTCCCTAATTTATTTAATTTAACTCTTCTCAATAAGTTGGTTGTGAGTTAGTTTCTTGGTTAGCATGCCAATTTTATGTGGGGAAAGTCATCTGTCTCAACGCCTTATTATTTACGGAGTTCACCATTGTGCTAGCATCTCTGATACCATTTGTACTCTGTCTGCTCTTTTTTACATCCGGAAGTTGAGTCTGCTTTATCATTTCCTAATTAAGCTGTTCAGAGATGCTATCTCACATCTCTGGAGCATGAGGGATTTAAACTTGGTCTCTTGGTCCAAAGATAGGGACAAAGATAGATATGTGCCACAGGAGCTCTGTGGATCAGCTTTTTGTTTTTTGCTTCTAGGTCTTTTTTTCCTAATTTTCTAATCAAGCTGTTCAGAGTTGCTATCACATACTTCTGGAGCAGGTGCTGGGTCTGTTTTATGTATTAGATGTAGGTTTGCTCGCTGAGCTGGAATGTTTGTTTTCTGACGTTTTGTCACCATACTAAGTAACATCATCACTGAGCCTCCAGATGAAGCACTTCTGACATGGCCCGTTTTCTATTTATGTGTTTAGGTTTCCTTTGGTTGATGTCATTTCCTGTTCTTTTTCTCAGGGGTGGTAAACAAGATCCAAGTCAATGTGTTTGTTGATAGAGTTCTGGTTGGAATGCCATGCTTCTAGGAATTCTTGTGCATGTCTCTGGCTTGTCCTAGGATAGATGTGTTGTCCCAATCGAAGTGGTGTTCTTCCTCATCTGTATGTAAGGATACACGTGAGAATGGGTCATGTCTTTTTTGTGGCTAGTTTATGTTCATGTATCCTGGTGGCTACCTTTCTGCCTGTTTATCCAATATAGTGTTTGTTGCAGTTCTTGCAACGTATTTTGTAAATGACATTAGTTTTGTTCGTTGTTTGTACAGGGTCTTTTATGTTCATTAGTTGCTGTTTTAGTGTGTTTGTGGGCTACCATGATGCCAAGAGGTCTGAGTAGTCTGGCAGTTACTTCCGAGATGCCTTTGATGTAGGGGAGAGTGGTTAGGGTTTCTGGACATGTTTTGTCTGCTTGTTGGGGTTTGTTACTGGAACAGGAAATTACATCACCACCGGAAATGACATCACTAACCCAAGGAAACCTAACCATACAAATAGAAAGTGAGCCATTCCACCAGTGCTTTATCCAGAAGCTCACTAATGATGTTACCTAGTATAGTGACGAAACGTCTGAAACAAACTTTCCAACTCAGCAAACAAACCTACGTCTAGAACCTCAACCTGAACTACAAATCTTCTCATTTGTATGTATTTCTGAAGCAGGTGGGACCTGAACACAGGCCTCCTAGCTAGCAGGAAGGGACACTATCACCGTACGACAAGAGCACTTCTGAGTCTTTTTTTTTAAATGGCAGTCGCTAGTTGGCCAGCTTTTTATTGAATTCAAATTTCACCACCTGCTATTGTGGATTTGAGCCTATGCCCCAAGAATGTTGTGAAACTTGAAAGGGTTCAGAAAAGATTTACAAGGATGTTGCCAGGGTTGGAGGATTTGAGCTATAAGGAGAGGCTGAACAAGCTTTGGCTGTTTTGCCTGGAACATCAGAGGCTGAGGGGTAACTCTATCGAGGTTTATAAAATTGAGGGCCATGGATAGAATAAATAGACAAAAACTTTTCTGTGGGGTGGGGAGTCCAGAACTAGAGGGCATAAGTTTAGGGTGAGAGGGGCAAGATATAATAGAGACCTAAGGGGCAATTTTTCATGTATAGAATAAGCTGCCAGAGGAAGTGGTGCAGGCTGGTACAATTGCAACATTTAAAAGGCATTTGGATGGGTATATGAATAGGAAGGGCTTGGAGGGATATGGGCCGGATGTTGGCAGGTGGGACTAGATTGGATTGGGATATCTGGTCGGCATGGATGGGTTGGACTGAAGGGTCTGTTTCCATGCTGTACATCTCTATCACTATATAACATCAGCCTTGGGGTTCTGGATTACTAGTGCAGAAATATTAGCACTACTTCACCACTATAAGTGCTTGGATCTGCTTTATATTTTATCATGAACCTGTTCAAGCATGTTATTAGACACTTCAAGCAGGTGGGACCTGAACCCAGGCCCAGAGTTACGGACACTACCACTTCACCACAACAGTCCCATGAGTCTGCTTTATTTATTCATGTTTTCTTTATCTGGAAGTGTTCTTACATAAAACCGAATCACTGGACTGATTTTTCATTCTAAGCTTTATCACCACGTAAATCACCCAGGTAGCCAACTAGAAATTTACGTGCAAAGCCCATTACAGGCAAATGGGTCTGCTTTATTTCCACACACCCTCCTTCTCCACCCTCCACCCCCCACCCCCCTACTTCCCATTGTTTCTAATCAAATTATTATCACACACAACTGAGTGACCTTCCCACCACCGAAATCACTGAGTTTTTTTTGGTTTTCTTTAAAAATACCAACAACCACCAATAAAAACACCCATGCAGCTAATTCAATAGTTACATCAAAGTCTATTATGGGCAATGCAAACTATCAAAAGTGAAGGGAGGGTAGAGAGGTAAGGGGCTAAATCAAAATAGAGTTGGAGCGGAACTTAATGCTGAATTTAAATGATATTTCTACAGTGCTTACCTCTCTGTAAAGGTATCAAGAGCATTGATGGAGACCACATGCTCCCTCTTCAAGGACACCTGACACATTTATAACAGGTCTTTTTTAATAATTGATTAATTTTGTGTACTACTTTTAAACAATTTTCTAATCAAACTGTTCAGCGATGTTATTACACACCTCTGGAACAAGCATGACTTGAACCAAGGCCTCCTGGTCCAGAGGACCGGTCTGCTTTATTTTTATTATTTATTTTGTTTTTAACCCTTTAGAATTATCTCACACAACTGAATGATCTTCCGACCACCAAAATCACCGTGACTCTGTTTTTTGCACTTTTTGAAAACTGAGACAGTATATTCCTGTTAGGGTGTCAGGCAAGGCTAGTAGGTGTACGGAATGTTGGACTATAAGAGAAATTGAGGTTTTGGTCAAGAATAAGAAGGAAGCATATTTCAGGTATAGACAACAGAGATCGAGTGAATCCCTAGAAGAATAGAAAGGCAGTAGCAGTATACTTAAAAGGGAAATCAGAAAAGCTAAAAGGGATTCAAATATATTAAGAACAAAAGAGTGACGAGGGAGAGGATAGGGCCCCTTAAAGGTCAGCAAGGCTGCCTATGTGTGGAAACGCAGGAGATACTAAATGGGTATTATGCATCAGTGTTTACTGTGGAGGACAGAAAACCTACAAAACATGAGGAAATAAACAGCAATATATTGAAAAGTTTCCGTATTACAGAGGAGGAGGGATGCTGAAGCTTGTAAATTGCATAAAGATGGATAAATCCCCAGGACCTGATAATAAGGTGTACCCTAGAATTTTGTGGGAAGCTAGGGAAGTGATTGTTGGGCCCCTTGCTGAGATATTTGTTTCATTGATAGCCACAAGTAGGTGCTGGTAGTGGCTAATATGGTGCTGTTATTTAAGAAAGGTGATTTGGAAAAGTTAGGCAACTATAGACCGGTGAACCTGACGTCGATGGTGGGCGAAGTGTTGGAGGAGATTCTGAAGGACAGGATTTACATGTATTTGGAAAAGCAAGGACTGATTTAAGGATAGTCAACAAGGCTTTTTGTGTGAGAAATCATGTCACACTAACTTGATTGAGTTTTTTGAAGAAGTAATGAAGAGGACTGATGAAGGCAGAGCAATGCGTTTGGTCTAGATAGACTTCAGTAAGGCATTCGACAAGGTTTTACATGGTACCCTGCTTAACAAGGTTGGGTCACATGGAATACTAGGAGAACTAACCATTTGGATATATATCTGGCTTGAAAGGAGGATGGTAGTAGAAGGTTGCTTTTCAGACTGGAGGCCTGTGACCAGCAATGTCCCAGAAGGAGCGGTGCTAGGTCCACTGCTTTTCATCGTTTATATAAATGATTTGGATGTGAACATACGAGGTATAGTTAATAAGTTTGCAGATGACATGCAAATTGGAGGTGTAGTGGATAGCGAAGGTTATCTCCGTACAATCGATCTTGATCAGATGGGCCAATGGGCTGAGGAGTGACAGAGGGAGTTTAATTAAGATAAATGTGAGGTGCTGCATTTTGGAAAGGCGAATCAGGACAGGACTTATACACTGAATGATAGGTCCTGGAGCATTTTGTTGAACAAAGAGACCTTGGAGAGCAGGTTCGTAGTTCATTGAAAATGGAGTCCCAGATAGACAAGATTGTGAAGAAGGCATTGGGGGACTCTTGCCTTTATTGGCCTACATTGAGTATGAGTTAGAAGGTCATGTTGCAGCTGTACAGGACATTGGTTCAGCCACTTTTGGAATACTGCAGGCAATTTTAGTCTTCCTCCTATAAAAAGCATGTTGTGCAACTTGAAAGGATTCAGAAAAGATTTACGAGGACACTGCCAGAGTTTGAGCTGTAGGGAGAGGCTGAATAGGCTCGTGCTATTTTCCCTGAAGTATTGGAGGTTAAAGGATGACCTTACAGAGGTTTTATAAAATCATGAAAGGCATGATAGGGTGAATAGAAGAGATCTTTTCCCTGGGTTGGGGGTGTCCAAAGCTAGAGGCCATAGGCTTAAGGTCAGAGGGAAAAAATTCAAAAATGACCTATGGGATAACTTTTCATGGAAAAGGTGGTTTGTGTTTGGAAAGGACTGACAGAAGAAGCTGGTACAATTACAACATTTAAAAGGCATCTGGATAGGTACATGAATAGGAGGGGTTTAAGAGAGATAAATGGCCAAATGCTGGCAAATGGGACTAGATTTATTTTGGATAACTAGTCAGCATGGACGAGAAGGATAAAAGGGTCTGTTTATGTGCTGTACAATTGTATGGCTATATGCTAATCACCACTAGTAAAAACATCTGTGCAGCAAATTCATTATTTACATGCAAAGCCCAATTTGGGCAATGAAATTGGTCCGCTTTACTCTTCTATTTCCCCACCCCAGATGTGTTACCACACAAAACTAAGCAATCTTCCCACCACTAAAATCACCATGACTTTTTTTTTCTTTTTGTTTTAACTACTATCCACCACCGATAAAACAACTGTGTCACCAACAGATATGAGCGAATCTCACTGCAGGCAATGCAAACTGTCAATAGTGGGGGCAGGGCAGGGAAAGTGGGAAGGGACTAAACCAAAATACAGTTTGATGTGAAAATAAAGCAGTGCATCCCCTATAATGCCCACCTCTCTCTAAAGGCATCAAGAGCAACAGGTCTGTTTAATGTTTTTTTTAAGTCAGCCTGTCTTGAGCAGGTGGGACTTGAACCTAGGTCTCTTGGTTCAGGGGTAGTACCGCTGTGTCACAAGAGGACCTTTTGAAAACACACCGATGTGCCCAACTGAACGTACAAAGCTTGTTAAGGGCAATGCTGGGTCTATTTTTGTTTTAATTTAATAGGTTCTAATCAACCGATTCAGAAATGTCACGAATAACCTCTGGAGCAGGTATGACATGAACCCAGGTCTCTTGGTCTAGGGGTGGGGCTACTACCACTGTGTCAGCAGAGGGCACTTCTGGGTAAGCTTTACAAAAGGCTTAGGTGATGAGTTCTAGCTGGGCAGGCCAATGTCTGTTACCAAGGAAACCCATACTCACTAAGCTCCACATGAAGATTAATTAGCAAATCCCTATAGGCCTTAAAGGGGTTATCACACAGCTACTTCCAAATCTGTTATATGCAATTAAAACAACAGCTACTCTCAATCCTTTAAGATTTTTACACTTACTTTCTCCTTATTTATGTTAATGCTTTTTTTTCTCAGATCAGAGCTAAAAATGATTTGAAAGGCTAAATTGAGCGAAAAGTAATCTGAATTCTTTTCAGATTAACCATGGAAAACGCAGAGTTACAGGGGGAGTGGGATACTCTTTGGAGCGATGAGCTGAAAGGCCTGCTTCCATAAGAATTTTATGATTTTCCACTTGCAAAGCCAAGATCTATAAAACTTCATTTCAGCTCTAATGATGAGTCATCTTGAGTCAAAATGTTAGCTTGCTCTGTTTCCATAGATGCTGTTTGACCTAGAATGATCTCCACTACTTGCTTTCAATTCAGATTCCAGCATCTGCAGTAATTTGCTCCTACAAAACAATGGGCTAACTGTTGGGAAATGGGATCAGAATGGTTGGGTTGTTGTTTTTGATCGGTGCACTGTTGATGGGCCAAAGGACCTTTTTCTTTGCTGTAGACTTCTATGTCTAAGATCTCTATAAATACGTACAAGTTGTACTTGAGAATCTGTAGGCAAGGAAATTATGTATTTTTTTTCACACTGGAGCACAAATAGTCAACTCCATGTTTTCAAACCTTTTAATCTATTTTACTGATCCTCTAAAATCCACTTATTTTGACAAATAATAAGTGGAATTGCTCCCTGGAATCCTCTCCAGATTTCCTGATCAGTTGTCAGGACCAAATCTGGAACTAGATAAACACCTCATGCAGTATGTATCACTTGCATGTTAATGATCTATATATTACCATATTTGCCCCCCCCCCCCCCGCTCCGCTTGCAACCTTGCAGAAATGAGAATCACCTGTAACTTTTCAACCTTTGTGTTTCCTAATAGAATTCTGTTGTGAAGATTTTCCACTTTATAGTTCTATATTGTGCTTGCCTTGTGCAGAAGATCTCACACTCAAAAGTCAATCTTGTGATGGTCTTTCAGAACAATGTAAAAAACGATAAATTTGATTTGATTGTTTAGTCACGAATTACTTGTATTCCACCAAAAAACATTTATTATATATTAAAAACTTGTAGAAGAGCGCCCTCTGCTGTCATTGTTTGACAAATCATTTCAGAATCAGGATTTTTGGGAGAAATTGGTGTGCGTTCAGGTGTAAATTAGGTGTTATGCTAAATTTAGCAACAGATTATTTGTTTTTAATCTACAGTTGTATAGGCCACACTTTCATGTCATTTTTAGCCATCCTAGGTAATTACCTAAACCAATTGGAGGGATGAGCACCTGCTGGCAAAGCCAGTATTTATCTGTTAAAAGGCATTTACGTATCAGCAATTGTGATTTGCAACCTTTCTCAAACGTTGCAATCTATGTGGTTTAGGTGTGCTCAACGCGGTTAGGTAAAGAGATTTCCAAGTCTTTGGAAAAGTGAAAGTGACAAAATGGCAATATCGTTCCAAGTCAAGATGTAAGACTTCAGGGCAACTTGAAGTCAGTGGCGTACACGTCATCTGCCTTTGCTCTTTTAGTGATAGAGGTCACAATTTTTGAAAGGTGCTGTCAGAAGAACTTTTGAGTTGCTCCAGGGCATCTTGCAAATGACGCATACATACCGCTGCTGGAGTGAATGTTTGATGCGTGCCAATCAAAGGAGCTTTTTTGTCTTGAATTTTCTGGGCCTTTGGATTGTTATCAGACCTGTACTCATTCAGGCAAGTGCATATTCTATCACAGTCCTGAGTTGTACCTTCCATTCTGTGGATAAGCTTTGTGGAGTCAGGACTTCAGCTTCATAGTAGAAATCCCAGCTTCTGACGTGCTACTGAAAAACGCAATATTTCCATGCTGGTTCAGTTAAATTTCTAGTCAATGTTCACCTTAAGAAGTCAATGATGGGGAAGCTAGCAAACATGATGCTGTTGAATGCCAACAGAGATGGTTAGGTTTGCTCCTGTAGCAAATGAAATAGTCATGCCTAGTTTAAACAAACAAATAAAATTGCTGTAGTCTGACCACGTAACCCTACATGGGGCCCTTCTCTGATTTAGTGAGAGCTGACGAGCTGGTTCATCACACCTCAGGCAAAGGCAGAGGTTGAGATGGAGTATCTTCATGGGTAACCTCACTGATACTGGAACTGAATCCATTCAGTTGGCATCATAAAGCAGCCATTTGATCTGCCTTTTTTTTCAATTGAACACATTTGATTCAAAATATTTAATACCATTAAGAGAAAGGGTTACTACACATTTCCTTGCTTGTTTGATCTGATGCTATGAATCTTCACTGGGGTTAGAGACAGTGTTGAGTACACCCAGGGCCGATCCTCTCATTGTATCATTGCTTTTTGGAGAGGATGGATAGGATATTTGCAGGGATGATAATGGGAACTATGACCATCAGCTGTAGTTCACTTGCTCCTATGAGATAACTGTCCCAATTTAGACACATATCTCTATATATTATGATAATTCATATAATGGTGTTGGTTTTGAAGCTAATCTGGAGTCAACCACTTAAGAGTCATAGAGATGTATAGCACAGAAACAGACTCTTCAGTACAACTTGCCAGCAGGTAGCCCATAGCATCTAAACCCTTCCTATTCATATACCCATCCAGGTGCCTTTTAAATGTTGTAATTGTTCATGAAGGTTTAGAGTGTATGTGAGAGAACAAATTTCCTTCCTGAAGGACATAAGTGAACCAGTTGGTTTTTTTAAATAACAACCTGGTAATCTTGTTATTATAGACTAGATTTTACTCCAGATTTATTCTCTAATTAAATCAAATTCTAGGAAATTGCTGTCTTTTCACTACCAAATGATTTTCAGATCAGGATTCTCAGTCACCAGTAGGTAAATTCAAAATATAATAAATTTTCCAGGAAGAGCTGAAATGTTTTTGCAAAGCCTCAATCCTTCTAATTGTCTCCTGTTCCTGCTCCAACCTCTGTTCTTTGAACTTGTGCTAAGAGTGAGGTCTGAGGACTAATTTTAGGCATCCTGAGACATCCCATTGGACTGTTGATATAGAACTGCTTATTGGCATAAAATAAGCCAGTCGTTTTTCACAATTTATATATGTGTTTACAATACTGAGGCTGCATATATTCAAACCAATGCACTAATGATATTTCAAATGATTAGCAATCTAGGAGTTAAAAAAATTCTCAAATTCCTATTTGGATTAATCAGTGACTATCATATAAGACCTCTTTATTTTTCTTCTCTGGAGAAAGTCAATCTTTAATCTGTAGAAAGACAAATACAAAATGAGTTGGGAAAAGTGAGTGTGACAGATGAAGTTCAATGTCTTAGCAGAGGTCACCCACTTTGCTCTTCCACAAGCCCAATCCCTCGAACTTCAATGTATATCGCCTCTTTGAGCATGCAGGTAAACAAGCCACTAAAACATAGTACACAAAAATGAAAAATAATCTAATGAAATTCCCTCTACCTCAAAAGTGTTAGAACACAGGTAGTTTTTCTATAACGCACGTTTTGTAAACACTATTTGACTGTAATATGATTCCATCCCGTCTAGTACTAGCTATTGGCGCATTTATTGCAACAGGTTGTCGTGTGTGCGTGAGAGAGGGCGTATATTTTTGCTTCTGTTCACAACTAAGGTAAAGGAAGTAAACATTGGAATATTTTGCTGGAATGCTTACGGGGACCATGCATGGAGTTGGGGAGGGCTGAGGAGCCGGAAGAGAGAGATATGAAGAGTGAAAGAGGGTGCAAATACAGTAATGTTCACCGTGTGCTGGGGAGTAAAAATGGCCTTTGTTTAAGCAGAGGCTTGGGTGCTGGCTCTCTAAAGCCTCAACACAGTGACTGTTATAAAAGATGGTGTGTGTTGTGGAAGATTAGATTACATTACAGTGTGGAAACAGGCCCTTCGGCCCAACAAGTCCACACCGCCCCGCCGAAGCGTAACCCACCCATACCCCTACATCTACCCCTTACCTAACACTACGGGCAATTTAGCGTGGCCAATTCACCCTAACCTGCACATCTTTGGACTGAGAGGGAGGTGTGAAAATAAAGATGGACCACTGGCGACCCTCGTTTCTTTCTATCCACTCCCAAGTTATGCACGATCCAAATTCACCCAGTCTCTTTTTAAGGAGTGGTGGTGAGGGGTGGAAGACAGAGAAGGGAGGAGGCTGAAAGTCTCAGCCCCTAATTTTCTCCGAAACCCGAGACCAATCAGAAGCTCCAGCCATTCAGAGCATCCCAGCCTTTAGCCACCCCTTCAGAGGTTTAACTCTCGCAAAAACTTCCATAAATTTCACAAAATGTAATGACAGAGCGCCAGGTTCTGGATGAACTCTACTCCACAAGAGCTGGAAATACAACACAGTGGGAAATTTTGCTACTAACTTGGCATTTCTGTAACGACCAGAAATGGACAGGTTTGCTAAAATGAACTCTCTAACCCTGTTTTTCCCAGAGGTTTCATTACTTCTATTGTGTGATTTTCTATAACACGACATCCCACGGGAACGCAACTACCACATTACAGGAAAATAATCCTTCAGTCAGATTTGATCGGTTCAGTGGATTCTGTTTTGTGCACTGCACCTCCGTAAAGGTACGTTTGCTATGGAGCAGATTTGCTGGCAAGTCTTAAAGGGTTAAATTATGAAAGCAAGTTGCATACATTTATTTTGTATTCCCTCTGCGATCATAGCTAAACCCACGTTTTAAAGGAATAAATTCAGTGGGCAGAGAACATTAATTATTCTGGTTGGCAACTACAGAATAACATTAAAATCTTAAATCATAGGCGTACTCAGAAAGAACAGGAAATGTTATCTACCAAAAAAACTAACAAGTTAAAGCTGTAATAAATTCTTGTGACGTAAAGATCAGAATGAATAGTTAAATGGACTTCAGCTGTGCTTTAATGACGTGGGGTTAAAAGGGTGTACAGCCCACTTCTGTTTCCAATATTTCTCCTTCAATAACATTACAAAAAAAGCACACCAAATTGCTTGTATTATTACTCCTGTTGAGATAGTATTTTTCTTGCCTGGTGAGTATTAAAAATAAAAGTTCAAGATATACTCATGACTTCCTACCATATTTAATGTTTCATTGAGCAAAGAATTAAGACAATAGGAAGCAAATGCTTTTTAAAATGACAATCCATTTCTAATTTCTCAAGGTGATAAGCACCTTCCTGAAATTCTGTAGTCCATTTGGTATATCAGAAGGAATTCCAAGATCTTGAGCCAGCAAGTGAAGAACACCAGATGGTTAATAGGACAGTGTAGGGCTTGAAAGGGACGCTGCATGGGTTTGTCTAATGCCTTGGTTCTCAGTAGTATTCAGAATGAGCTGTTGGCAAGTTGCTGCAATGCATCTTGTGCGTAGTAGACATTGCATCACTGTTGGTGATAGATGGGTGCCAAAAAAAAACAGGCTATTTTATCCTAGATGTCTGGAGTTTTTGGAGCTGCATTCATCATCAAGTGTAGAGTATTTCATTACCCTGCTGGTTTGTAGATGCTGGACAAGCTTTGGGGAATCAGGTGAGTTACTTATCACAGCACTCCCAGCCTGTGGTCTATTAATAGAAAGCACTTATGATCACTGATTTAATAAAATGGCCATGGTCAATTCCAAAGCTCAGGCTGTTGACAATGGGTGATTCAGTGATCATGCCAGTGAATGCGATAAGAAGTTTAGACATTACTGTTGGAGATGGCCATTATCTGACACTTATGAGAATTACTTGCCATTTAGTAGCCTAAACCCGAATGCTGATATGGTCTGAGCAATTACAAACACTGCTGTCCAGTGCCATCATGAATGAATATTCCACTGCTGACTTTACGAGGAAGGGAAGGTAATAGATGAAACAGTTAAGATTGCTGCATGGACTCTTCAGTGACCTAGGAGCAACCATGTTCTATAATAATCAATGAACTCCAAATAAAGAAGATGCACATTTCCATATTGTAGCATTCCTCTAACAGGCTTTTAAATCTACGAACCATTTTTATGGTATATCTCAAACCTGTAATGAAATCCAACTGCGAATGATTTCAAATTCAAGCAGTTCTTTAAGATATTTTCAGCTCTGGACCTTTTTCTTAAAAAGGAATCAAAAATTGAATGAAAAGTATTTAACAGCCAATTTCAAATATGATCCTACTATACAAGGGGTCTCTGATTTATGAATGCTCTTATGAATGTGATCCCATACAGGGGTGTAATTTTAAAGAGCTGACATGCAAACCACTATTTTATATTGTCCTGCATTGTGCTCAGACTTGCATATAAATTGATTTGTGAACAGACTCAACAGCAGAACACATTTGCAAGCTGGGGATTGGCTGTAATTCCACTTGGAATTATCGGTTTAGGCCAAAATCCTGGAGCTCCTTTCTTAACAATGGCATACTGCTTGGACTATTGTGGTTTATAGTGGCAGCTCACCACAACTTTCAAAGGATGGGTAAAACATATACTGGTTTAGATCGAGCTGCAAAGATTCTGACAATGAATTAAAAGTAAGTTTGCTTTCTTAAAGCATAAAAATACACCCAGTGTGCAGAGTAAAACATCACAATACACATGCACTCACACTAGACTGACTGTAGTCTTGGAAGTCTTGTTTCTGTATGGTAAGAAACAAATATTATAATGCAGGATTACTTATTATCTGCAGTGAAATGCAAATGCTCCGTAGGGGTAAAATTATAACTTTTTTTCTTTGGTTATCTTCCACTACCATCAGAACATGGCCTAATGCAGTTACATATACCCAAGAGACCTTAGATTTCAAAGCGATTAGTGCATGCGATAAAAGGAGACGTTGGTACTAGCAACAGATTATGCAAAGGACCCTGCAGTACTTCACAAACCATTTTGCAATGTGACCCCATTTTAACTTAAGGGAAATTAGGCCATGCCAGTGATATCCATGTCTCATGAATTATTATATATAAACAAATAACTCTTGGAAATAATGTGACCTCAACTGCTACAAGAACAAAACTGCAAAAGCAACAGCATACTAACACTTGGTACATAAGTGTATGTATTGTATACACATGAAAAACTTACTAAATCAGTATGAAAACATCTCCACATTTGTGGAGATTTTAACATGACCCTTCCTAGTCGATATGACAGAAGACTCAGTGAAGCTCTGTTGCACTGAGTATGAATCATAGAATTAAGGTGTGATAACTGGGAGCAGTGGTTAATTCAACAGGCGACAGCTGCAAGTATATGAAAAGCCAAGTTCATATATGTATTTTACTTTAAACATATATCCCATTTCTTAAAAACACGTGAGAAGGACTTAGGTATGACTAAAAGATGGTAAGAATGAAAATACTAATCAGTGGTGGAACTGGGCAGTCTTCGTGAGAAAGACAGTATAGAGATAGAAGTTCTTCCTTAAGCAATCACTTTCAGGCTGAGGTAGGTAGAGATATGTTTAGCAAGACCCAAGCTTTAGAATTGGGTAAATAATCTAAAGACTGACGGTAGCAGGTTGAAAGAATTCACAAAAAGCCACTAGAAATACAGATAGAATTCATAAGTGGTTTTTACAAGTTCATGCATGCAAAGTGAGTGCTGATTTCTGGAGCAGCATTTATTGCTCACCCTTACTTGCCCTTGAGGTGGTGAGCTGCCTTCTTCAACTGCTGCAGTTGGTGTGGTATAGGTGGATTCGCAGAACGTTTAAGGAGTTTCAGGAAATATTTACTAATTGCAACTTTACAAAAAATATAGTGAGGAAAATCAAGAGAAATGAAAAAGGGAAGCAACTGAGACAAAGTAAATAGTGAGAAAGAGAAAAAAACCCAAAAAGAATGAAAAACGGTGGCAACATAAACTTTATCAATGTAATTTACTATTAAGGAGCTGCAAAAAAAAAAACTATGGCGATATTTGGTCTAATAGAAATTTGACATTGAATCAATGTTCTACCACTTCTCATGAAAGCTATTACTTGAGGGTGTTTTGTTCAATAAGTGATGAGATTCTCCCCGTGTTTGCGTGGATTTCCTCTGGGTGCTCCGGTTTCCTCCCACATTCCAAAGATGAGCAGCTCAGGTGAATTGGCCATGCTAAATTGTCCATAGTGTTTAGGTGCATTAGTCAGAAGGGGGTGGGTTAAGCTTCAGAGGGTTGGTGTGGACTTGTTGTGCCGAAGGGCCTGTTTCCACACTGTAGGGAATCTAATCTAATCTAATCAAGGGAACAAACAAAAATGAATGAGTCACCGAATACAACAACTGCAAGCTAATATGACAAACCAGTAAATATGAACTATATATAACATATATAAAAATAACAAATATATATATATTACAAGACAAAATCCTAAGAGTCTCTATTTATAATTTGTAAAAAAATGCAATTTACTGTGATTTATTAACATAGATTAAAATGCCCAACCAGTGCTGCAGTGTGACAGTATCTTAAAAAATTAAAATTCTTATACTAAGCTCACAGAGAACGTACACATATTTGCAAAGGGACTTGAATGTACAACAGTATTCAAAAATGGGAGAGAAGCATTGGCAGGTTTTACAAGCAAGGAAAAAAAAAGTAAATGCACAATTATTTACATAACATCTGCCAGAAGAAATTAGAAATAATCTATACATTAAATTACTTTTCTACAAATAACCAAATCATGTAAAAGAACCATGTTTCACACCGCAACTGCATTAAAACCTATATTGCATTGTTCTGCTATTGTGTAATAGTATACAAAGGAAAATAAAATGATACAGAAAGGGAATTGAACAGAAAAAGTGAAAGTAAATTGCATGAGTGCCAACACTCCTTAGAAGTGCAGTTATGTTTAACATATTTGAATAAAAAAATTTATACAAAACATTCAATAAATGCATTTTTAAATGCAACAATAAAATTACTAAATTACAATTTTGAGCCAACCTGTGCACTACAACGTCAGTTAGGATGGCTGGAATGTCTACTTACAAAATAAAATTTGAAAAATGTTTTTCTTCCCACTGGCTTCACAAACAGATATATACAGCTCCAACAGGAGTAAAACGTCTCTTTTAAGAATCAAAAACAGTTGTGTGAAAGACAAATAAAGATGAGCACTGGTGACAAGTTTATTACAATGTCTGACTTACAAGTCTTAAGTAGTATCTTTAAAAGATACATTACATAAAATATTTACATCTTATTTTACAGAATAATGTTCAAAATGGGTCAGCACAGCCCCATTTTAATGCCATCCTGAGCTGTGAAAATTGTTTTGCTGGAAAGATGGTGGCAACTGTGGTCTGGGAACAGAAATTTGTGGGGGTAATGCCGGCATTTGTTTAAGTCCCTGACCTGTATGTGGAAGAGGTACCACTTTGGGGGATGGTGGATGGAATCCTGGGCTTGCGAGTGATGCAATACTATTTGCTCCTTGAGTCTGATGGTGAGAGCCTTGTCTTGGCAGTGAATGATGAGATCCTGATCCTGCAGGTGGAAGCTGAGATCCCAGAGCAGCATGATGAGAGGGGTGGTGACTCAAAGACTGATGGGCCCCTGAAGGAAGATGGTGCGATCCTTGAGGAGCTGGATGATGCGACCCTTGTCCTGGAGCGACATGATGTCCTGACCCAAGAACTGGAGCTGGTGGAGGTGGTGGTGGCGGTGGAGGAGGTGGTGGCGGTGGAGGAGGATGTGCTGAATTAAGTGTATTGTGATGTGATGCTGCAGTTCCAGAGGCTGAAAGAGACTGAAGTCCTGCTGCAGAAGGTGGAGGAGGATGAACAGGTGCTGGCCCAGGTGGTGGTGGTGGTGGTGGAGGAGGTGGAGGATGATGTCCTGAAGTCTGACCATGTAGTAGTGTCCCCTGGGTTGGCGGTATTGGATGAACTGGACTAGTTACATGTGACAATGATGACTGATGTGGGCCCTGTCCTTGAGTTGGAGGGTGATGTGGGCCTGGAAGAGCCACAAGGTGTGGTCCTGATCCGGATGACTGAGAGACTGGAGGTGGCGGCGGTAGTTGCGTTGCAGATGCTGAGGAAGAGTGATGTAGGCCAGAACTCGGAGGTGTCAGATACTGCCCTGTAGAAGATGCATGATGAGCAGAGGCAGTTGCAGCTGGTAGTGACCCTGAAGCGTGCAATAAAGCAGAACTTGGAGACTTTGGGGGACCTTGGTGTAAAATGGATCCAGGAGAAGGTTGAAGCAAACACGTTCCAGGCAAGTTCTGTGTTGGACTTGCTGCAGGAGAGAATGCTCCCTGTTGGGGAACATTTGTTCGTGGCTGATTGAAACTTTGAAAGTTCCCAGAAGGTTGCTGGTTTTGATAGTAGGCAGGTGGTGGTGGTGGAGGTGGTGGCGGTGGTGGTGGCGGGGGCACACTACTGCTTGAATGTTGCTGGTTGAACTGACTCAAACTAGATTGATGACTTGACGGTGCTGCCGATGAAGGATAAAATGCTGCACTTGTCTGCTGCTGTTGTGCTAAACTCCCAGGCTGTGCTGTCTGATAGTACACTTGTCCCACAGTGACAGGGGTTAAAAAAGATCCCCTGTGTGATGCTGCCTGCACTGTTCCTACTTGAGGTGATTGTGAATGAAGTGTCCTATACGGTGATCCCAGTTGCTGTGACTGAGACTTTGGCGAATGTAAGTGCATTTGAGGCTGTGGTTGAGAACTTGATGGAAGATAGCTGGCCTGTCCAGACGTGTGAGGAGCTGATGATTTAAGAGGATGCTCAGCATGTTGTGGGAGCACAGGACACTGAGTATTCAATGGATGCTGAGTTGGTTGACAACTTGATGGTTTTATTAAACTCTGAGACTGTGATGGACATGGATATTTTAAATAATGTGGATTTCCAGACTGGCCATTAACATTAGTTTTTGATATTGGCTGGGAATCAAACTGAAAATGCAGCTTCTGCTGTGTCTCAGACTTAACTTGAATAGTCTCTGTTGTATTACTTGTATTTTCTAATTGGGAAGGATGAGACTGTAGCAGGTTTTGAGATTTCACCTGCAACTTTACCTGGGATTGGGATGATGGTGGAGAAGGCATTTGTGCTGGCTGTTAATTTAAAAGAAAAAAGTTTGAGCTTAAATGATTTGTTAAAGTTGAATGCAGAAAAAATGTTTCATGTTTGTTAGTAACCATTAACAATACCGAGCCATAACACAATAACTTGTAGAAAAAACATTCAATACAAAACGTCAGTACTCATAACGCAATATGCTTTAAAGCAATGGCAGATTACCTTATTTAATTTTGATGGGCTTACATTATGCTTTTGTGAACTCACTGGAGATGGACACTCCTTTTCAGGAACTTGTTCTGTGTTTTCTGTATCTGAAATTTCTACAGAAGCAGAAAGATAATTAATTAATGTATCATTAGAACATACAGACAGCGTTAAAATTGTACACAATTTTGAAAATTTTAAATCAGCCATTTCCTCTTCAAAATCTTGCAATTACTAGAATAAATATACAGTAAACACTAAAACATTATATAATGCTATGTAATATAAATAAAATGTGTTCTCTCCAATATGCAGTAACTTATCAAGTATTTATGACTAAAATACATATTATCTTTCCCCAAGTTTTACTGACATTAATATGTACAAAGGTATGGCCAAATTAGCACTTCTCCAACTTTTTCTTATTCTTTTTGAAAAAAAAACATTGACTAAACACAGATCCATAAAGTTGAGGCTTTTAGCACAACTTATTTTTAATAACTTCTATGTAATTATGAGATTCTGGCAAAACAATCAGAGTAAACAGAATTCCTGTGTACTACAATATATCCTTCTGATTATGTAAAACTGTGGACATTTTGACAGTCATAACTAATTAATGTTTTGGCCAGTGTTTTTAAAGGAATACTCTACAATCAAAATATATTATACCAGAATATTCCTTAAAGAAGTATGTTTAACAATTTTAGGTTGAGCCAGAACTCTTCCCATAGATCAGCATGACGTTTGCAAAATTTCTCAGTCCTGGATGGGCTCGATAATTTGATGTGAGATACCTCAGGGCTTAGTCACTCATTTTCAATATTCCTCAGGAATATTAATAAATATTTTCTACTAGGATTCATGATAAAGCCACAAGATGATCTATGGAGACTGCAAAGTTAAGACAGATATCCAAATGTTTTGATCATTTACCTTTAGAAGATGGGCACAGGTTTCACAGTTCTCTTCTTGTGTTCAGACACCTCCTCAGGAGGTAAGACATAAACTGGGGAAGATGCATGATGTTTAACTTGTACATTGCTTGGTGGAATGAGCAGACTTGAAGGGCAAATAACTCTTTCATTCCATATCTTTTCTTTGACTTTATAAGATCACTATGCATCCTTACAGTGGAGTATTCCTTTAAATTTATACCAGCAGAATTGTATAAACTATTAAATATTTGTCCTACAAAATCCACACACCTAAAAGCTGTTCTGAAGCAAACGTAGTAATATAAATTTCAGAATACAAGAAAAAATTACAAGCACAAGGTGCACATTTTATTGCAGATTATGTACATTTTGACAATACAATAGAGGTACAAAGGCGTATAATTTTAAAAAGAATTTACATTTCATGTATGGAACTAATTTACTTGTCAACTTGTGTTCATTTCAACAGTCAAATGATTAGTGCAAATAATATGGAGGAACAATAAGGGACTCCATTCCAGTAATGACATTAGATAATATGGTTTCACAATAGTTACAGATCACAAAAAAGGTGGAATGATTATGGGATGTCTTCTCTACTGACCTAGGTTAGGTTCACTAGGAGAGTTAGCTGGGATCTTCAGTTGAAGACGTGGAATGGGTTTTGAACAGTGGGATGAAGATGGAGTTTGGAGATGACACTGTGGCCAATGAGGTGATGTTGGGCTATGGGTGGGTGAAATCATTCCTACAGATGGAAGTCCCAATAACAAAGTATTAGAAATGACAGGCTTTATTTTAATAAATAATTTTCAGAAAATAATGCCTTTCAAATTTCTTTCAAATAAGTACAAAATCTGTCACTGACTTTTACTTACCTTAGTGCCCTGTCATTCTAAACAAACATTGTATCAGGAATACAGTAACACAATGGATACTAATGTCGATGGACCATATATTCATGGCTTATTTTGGATTGCATCAATAACCGGAAGCATGTAAAATGCGTAAACAAAACAAAAATCCAGATCTATCTGAGAAGTTAATGCAAATAACATGTTGTAAATGCTTTTAAAAAGGATTCTGTAAAGTTGTTCAGAAGTACCTAAAACATGCAATATAACACACTTTACAGACCTTGAAGCTTCAAGGTAGCATTGAGAGCACTCCATGGCAATTTTTAAACATTGGTGAGATATTTATCTTCCAGCGAAGGTCATGGCCTTCAACTTTTTAAATTTGTTTCTGCCTAGCTCAGCCACATGCTTCAGAAGGTTGCCAGTTACAGGAAGGAAGATATTACATCTCCAAACCTCTGCTTCTGAACTCTTTGTGCAGCACAACATCCCATTGTCATTCAACTTACTCTTACATTTTGTGGAACATTCAGTGCCACACAACTGAAGTAAGGAACTGTGCACTCTATGGTTATGTAGAAAGGGCCTTTCCTATTCCGTAACACTACACAGGAAGCATTTAAAATCTGAACAACCAAAAGCAAATGCCACTGAAGAACCAAAATGTGACATTCAGTCAGTTCAATAATTAGTCTTAAAGTTTGGTCTGTTCTCAGCTGACTGATAATACTACTAACCTATTTCAAATTTGTAATCATTCTGTCAAATTAGCAGTGGGAAATTCTATAACAATTTGATTGACCACATGTTTATTCTAACACTGTGTTAAGTGAAGGGTAAAATCACATCCTTTGGAAGATACTATTTGACATGTGAACACGTGTGTATACATATTATAAACACAGTCCAAACTAAAAAGAGATAATATAACTTACCACCTTCTTTTTCTTTTCTATGATCACTCAAAAGTAAAGCTCTTTGATAGCTCCTTTCTCTTACTTTCTCTACAGAGGTTGAGGCAGTCCTTCACATAGAGATACATAATTAAAATACAGGAAGGTATCAAGGAATTTGTGTCACATAGCTATCATTTCTAAAGGAAAATGTCGAGATAACAATATTTGACACTTCAAAACAAAAATAATTACAATTTCCTTCAATATGTTCCCTTCAGTACTTTGGTAGATTTTTAATCAACTCAATAAGGGAAACAAATTTTGAGTAATATTCTGAATGAAATGCATTGCAATATAATCAATCGTTATAGCAGAGAACACTTCAGTGATTTTGGTGCTTTGAATATTTTTGTCGATATCAAGTTCTTTCTCTCAATACTTCTCAAAACTACTTCTTCAATCACTTAATCAAACGACCTCACCACTATCTCATATTTTGTACCCCTTGCTCAACTTCTAAAGTCATTCAAATAAGGATGCAAGACTATTGGATCAATGATGTGATGTTATACTCCGGGTACAACACATATGACATTCACTCCTTTTATTGGCAAATGCAGAGATTGGCGGCCTACAAATTGCATACAGTTTATTCCAATTCAAGTGACAAGTGCTAAGCAAGGCTCAGTAGGCTCCGAATGTTGGTGTTGGAAGGCCAAAGTAATGAACTTAGTGGTAAAGGGTAAAATATGTTATATATTTATGTTTTCAGTTACTGCTGCCAGTGACCTTCCTCAGTGATGTAAACTTAACATGTATTCTAATCCAGACATTCTCAGAATAGGTAGTTTCCAATAGTTTGCTCTTCATTGGGGGCATAATTAAGACCAATTACAAATCTAGTTTCTGGAAACTTCTATGCTGGTTTAAAAAGATATCAAACTGGAACTGGCCTTATTCACAAAACTGGTCATGGCCTCCAACTGAATTAATAATCACTGACAATTTCAATTGTTAGAAGACATGCAGCCACTAAAAGGTGTGTGTTTTTTTAAAAGCTCATCAAGAAACCATCTAGTATTCCTCAATGTATTTACCATATGGTTAGGAGAATTTTTTTTGGTTAATTTAAAATCAGGTTATTTGGAGATGCTGAACTGACACAGTGATTGAAATTTTTTTTTGCGATAGATCCATTTACAGCGATACATCCAAACATATCAAAGTCTTATGAAACAAAGTTTTTTTTTAATAAGTTTTCAATTGGTGCAGAGTTGCATTGATTTAATGGCAGATTTTGCATCTGTCAACATACAAATGATTTTCAGCAGAAACCCAAAGGAGAAAAGCAATGATTGAAATGATTCATTACAGATTGCCACTGGAGTTGGAACCATGAGTGCTGTACAAGCTTTGTACAAACTACTGACTACAGTACCCAAACTCAAGTTGTACACATTCAGGCACATAAAGCACTGCTTTGCAGAAGTCTGTATCAACAAAATGTTCAGCTGTCAATCAATCAAGTTCATTTTGACCATATTTCAAATGTTTCATGTTTCAGCCGAGTAGAAAAGGTTCCAGATTTTACTATGAAAACGTCATCATCTCTTGAACAGCTTAACATTTTGCACAATATTCCCAAATAGTTTTCTTTGTTCTAGAATTTCATTGATTAGACAGCAAAAAGACACTTGGCTTAATTACTCTGTATTGGTAGTTATATTCCACATGAGGCCTTTTCCACTTGATCAATCACATCTCAGTCTCTTAGCATATTTTTCTGTACTCTTTTCATCTCATCTGCTCATTTAGTCTCCTTTCTACAGCAGTTAAATGATTTGTATTAAGCTTTGCTATGGCAGTTAAGTTCTAATCATTTTAATCTAACAAACTGATTTACATAAGGCTGAGTCAATGTGCTACTCAAAGAAAAAGACCGAGCGGGGTCAAGTCACATTAGAAGTCGAGAGGTTAGTGCTGGAAAAGCTACTGTTCATAATTTACATGGCTTAGAGGACAAAATATAGGCTAATAGTCCTACATTTTGAATAAGATTAAAATATGTATATGTATATTCAAGAGGAAATGAATGGGCTTGACAACAGGCATAGAGGTAGCACAGATCTGCAAGAAACTGCAAATTCATAAGAAGAACCTCAAAAACATGCATGAAATAAGATAAAAGGAAAAGGATTTCCAGATTTTAATGGACAAATCATGAAAATCATTGATTCAAGTGTTCATAGGAGTCAACAAAAGCATATGAAAACTTGGAACATTTAGTTAAAAGCATATCAAATAAATCTAAGGCTGTGATGCTGAAACTGTAACAAAATTACATGGTAGAAGCTGGAAATCCAAAGCAAAAATGAAAATGCTGGAAAAACTCAACAGATATAGCAGCATGTGTGGTGGGAAATAGAGTTAACATGGAGTCCAACGTGACTTCTAAGTTGTACGTTGTCTTACTGCATTCATGTTTACTCTTTATATCACAAAGGAATTTACAGAACAATAGAGTGAATCCAGAGGAAGACAAACTCATTTCTGAATTTATGAGGACTAAATTATGCAGAAAGATGATTTTTCTTAGGATATGACTTATTGGAAGAGAATAAGGGAATGTTTGGTAAGGATTAGAGATACACACCATTTAAGGAATCAGAAATAAAACTATGAAATTAAAATAACAGCACAACAGAATTGTGGAACAGAATTCTAGAAGTGATGGTGAAACAGAGCTTTCTAAAAAAAAAGACAAGTCCCAACCTACTCAATAACTTTTCCTAAGAGAGCCCCGTCATAGCTGTCAGCCCAGTGAATATTCACTGGACTGCCTCCGATGCCAGTATATCTTTCCTCTAAATAAGAGGTCCAGAACTGTTTTCAGTCTTCCAACTACAGTCTGACTAGTACCTTGCATAGTTTTAGCAAATCCTCCCTACATTTGTACTCCATTCTCTTTGAAATAAAGATCAACATTCCATTTGCTTTCCTTATTACCCAGTGAACTTAGATACTAACCTGTTCTCATTCATGCACAAAGACGCCTACATTTTGTTCTGTAGCTTTCTGCATATGTCCATTTAAAAAAAAAATCAGCTTTTCTATTCCAAAGTGCAAGGTTCACATTTCCCAACATTATATTCCATTTTTGCCCACTTAGTTGATTTGTCTGTTTAATCCCTCTGCAGACTGTTATTCTTAACACTTATCTTCTCACCTATGTTTGTGTTATTTGAAAATTTGGCTCTGGAACATTCAGTTTCCTCATCCAAGTCATTAATATTGTAAATTATATATGGATGGAGCGGTGGCACAGTATGGGCATCACAGTGGTCAACACTGCAGCCTCACAGCGCCAGGGATCCATGTTCAATACCAGCCTTAGTTGACTGTCTGTGTGGAGTTTGCACATTCTCCCAGTGTCGGCATGAATTTCCTCCAGGTACTCTGGTTTCCTCCCATAGTCCAAAGATGTGTAGGTTAGGTGGGTTAGCCATGGTAAAAAAAAAACCCATGTAGGGTTACAGGGATGGGGTGAGGATGTGGGTCTGGTTGGGATGCTGTTTGGAGGGTTGGTGCAGATTTGATGGACTAAATGGCCTCTTTCTACACTGTAGGGATTCTATGAATCTAAAATAACTGTCTCCAGTATTGATCGCTGTGGCATTCCAATAATTACATGTTGCCATCTAAAAATGCTCTCCTTAATCCAACTCTCAGTCTTCTTTAGTTACTTCATCAGCATGGATACAGGATTGACTATCTTGAACATCATGGGCTTCTGTCTTATTAGATAGGCTGCGATCTTTTTCACTGGAGGTCGAGACAAACATATAGAAGTTTATAAAATAATGAGGGGTATACGTAGGGTTAATGGCTATTGTCTTTTTCCTGGGAGGGGGACTTCAAGATGAGGGGACACATTTTTAAGGTGAGAGGAGGAAGATATTAAAAAGACATGAGCAGCTTTTTTTTTACACAGAGGGTGATTTGCACGTGGAATGAACTTCCTGAGGAAATGGTGGATGTGGTTACAATTGCAACTTTTAAAAGACATTTGGTTAAGTACATGAATAGGAAAGGTTTGGAGGGATATGGGTAAGGAGCAGGCAGGATGAACTAGTTTAGTCGGGGATTATGTTTGGCATGTACTGGTTGGACTGAAGTGTCTGTTTCCGTGCTGTATGACTCGATGATACCTTATCAAATGACTTCTGAAAATCAAAATACATTACATCCATAACTTCCCCAGGAGGAAACCCATTAAATTTTCACACTTTTCCACAGCAACTCATATCAAATGGACAGCTGCTCTATATGTGAGAGTGAAATAGAGAGCAGGACACACAGACAATTACTTTCTGGATGAGCTGCTGTAATTGAAAAGATATGATAAGAGTTTTCTGATTAAAAAGGAAAGGAATAGGACAGAACAGACAGTACTTTTGGAAATTTAAAGAATCACCGAGGTGAACTTTGCTGGTGGAAGTTTGATCTCAAAGACTTGGGCTGAGAGGAGTGAGGTTTTAAGTAAGCCAAAAGTAATGGACTTGTTCTTGCATCTGCCAGACGTTCGATGTACTGCACAAATGGCTGCATCTGCTGCAATAACCAGGTACCACAAAAGGAGCTGTAAAGTCTTAGTTAACATGAAAGCTCCTTAATCTTAGCTCTGAGTATTAGTCGCCTGTTAAGTAATTTTGATTTATTTTAGATTATTACCATAACAGCTTTGAAATGTGCAATCTTACACTTCAGTTATTTCCAATGATTGCTTGACAAGTTCATCTACATTTTACATAGTTTATCAGACTCTATAAGGATTCTAATATTACTAAAAGGAAAGGATGATCAGCTCCAGAATAATGGTAAGGCAGGGAAGGCGAGACAGACTAATGATCGACTGCACAAAATATGCCTATTTTGAGGATTCTGGGTACTCCAAAATGGAGGATGGGAAAAAATTGTGGCTGTTTTACGTGTTGTTGCATTGTTTTGGATCTTTGGGGAAAAAAGCATCAAAACAGCAGCATTTAAAAAAGGAGGAAGACAGACAAAGGCAAAGACCACAGGGTCAGGGTAAGAAACTGACACTGCTCTCTGATTTAGTAGTAAATCTGCACAATTACTGCCTTTGATGTTTGAATTCAAATATCTCTGGACATTGGAGTGAGTCTAGGAAAAGTTAACAACCGCGAAATTCACAGCTGACCTTGGAGGAACATATGTGGGAGAGATCAGGTAAGTGCATAGTTTTTGAGTGCAACCTTGTTGTAAATCTACAATAGTGAGTAGAGTGGGTTCTTTCTGGACGAAATCTGTCTCAATTAAATTTTAAAATATAAATCGTAAGTATGAAGTTAGCCTGCAGCAGTGTTTTTTTAGAACACTAAGCCGGTGCTATTTTCTAGGTCTGTAGATTGTGAACGAGCAAAGATGGCTTTTAGTTGAGTTATGTGCTCGTCCTGTCAGATGTAGGAGTTTAGGGAGAGTTTCCTTGTTACTAATGATTGTGTGCAGGAAGTGTCTTTGGTTGCGAATCCTATCATGGATCGGTGGGAGTGGCAGTTAGCGGCAATAAGGAATTTACAGGAGCTAGGGTGTGAGATGGATGGCTTTAAGAAAAGGGAAAAGCCACAGATACAGTCAGGTAGATGGGTTAGCTCCAGAAAAGGTAGGAGAGGGAATCAGGTGGTGCAGGAGTGTCCTGTGGCTATCTCCATCTCAAATAGGTATGCTGGTTTGGAAAACGTAGGGGGTAATGGACTCTCAGGAGAACGCAGCATGAACAGCCAAGTTTCTGGGACCAAGAATGGCTCTAACATAACAAAGGGTACAAGGTTCCAAGCATTCGACTGTGACAGGGGCACAGACAGACATTTCTGCGGCTGGCAGTGGAAAATCAGACGGTGTTGCCTCCCTGGTGCCAGGATCAAGGATATCTCAGAGAGGGTGCAGAATGATCTCAAAGAGGAGATGGACCAGCAGGAGGTCATTGTATGCATTGGAACCTTTGATAATAGGAAGGGAAAAGGATGAGATTCTGAAGGGAGAATATTGAAAATGAATGAGGCAGGAATTTAAAAAGGAAGTCCTCAAGGGTAATGATATCCGG
This sequence comes from Chiloscyllium punctatum, assembly GCF_047496795.1. Classification (NCBI taxonomy): domain Eukaryota; kingdom Metazoa; phylum Chordata; class Chondrichthyes; order Orectolobiformes; family Hemiscylliidae; genus Chiloscyllium; species Chiloscyllium punctatum. The sequence continues at coordinate 40,106,349 of NC_092782.1, read as the reverse complement.
ACTACTTCTGGTGCTACGAGCTAGTGAGGGTATGAATAGGAGGATACAGCAAATGAAAGCATGACTGAGGAGCTGGTGCAAAGGAGAAGGGTTCACATTTTTTGGACCATTGGGATCTCTTCTGGAGTAGAAGTGACCTGTGCAAGGAGGGCGAATTGCACCTAAATTGGAAGGGGACTAATATGCTGGCAGGGAGTTGTACAAGAGCTGCTTGGGAGGATTCAAACTAGTAAGATGGATGCGGGTGTGACCAGGGAAATGGTGAAGAAAGAGATCAATTGGAGACTGGTACAGACGGGAAAAAGGAGCAAGTCAAACAGTCAGGGCAGATAGGAAAAAAGCAGAGAATTGTAGGAAAGGTAAGACTGTAAAATTAAACAGCATTTATTTCAATGCAAAAGACCTAACAGGGAAGTCAGATGAACTCAGGGCATAGTTAGGAACATGGGGCTAGAATATCATAGCAATGACAGAGATGTGGCTCAGAAATGGACAGGACTGCCAGTTCCAGGATACAAATACTAAAGCAATGATAGAAAGGAAGGCAAGACAGGAGAGGGAGTAGCATTTTGATAAGGGATAGCATTACAGCTGTACTGAGGGAGGATGCATTTGGGAATACACCCAGGGAAATTATTTGGGTGGAACTGAGTAACAGGAAAGGGATGATCACCTTATTGGGATTGTATTATAGACCCCGTAATAGTCAGCAGGAAATTGAGCAACAAATTTGTAAGGAGATCGCAGTTATCTGTAAGAATAGAGTCATAATCGAGTGAATGGTAGGAGAGGTTAGTAAATATACAGAGAGGTATCAGAGAGTTAGCGTCTGGCCTCAGCGACATAGAGGTCAGTTCACCATATTACCACTGCGCCCCACTTTATTGGCGGGTTTAGTAAGTTGGGATTGGAGCAAAGGAAGTAAAGGGCTACATTTCTGATGGGAAGAGATAGGAGGAACTGAAAGGGATGGAGAGGCAGCAGTTTGAAATGAAGGAGTTGAGGGAGGGTAGGAGGCCTGGAGGATGGACTTTGCTGGAGGTGGGAGAAGGGGTTAAAGAGTGGGTTAGATTTCTGTTCAAAAAAATAGGCGTGGAGGCAGCAGAAAAAGAGCTTTACATCATGATGTGTGCAGAATTTGTTTATGTCTGGGTGAAATGGAATGAAAATGAGCCTTTTGCTGAAGGCTGACCGTTCAGTCTCAGTGAGCGGGAGGTCTGGGGGTGGGGGGGGGGGAGGGGAGATGATGTAGCAGCTACACGGTCCTCGATGTTAGCGGAATCAAGAGCCGGCATTCACCACCTCTCTGGACCTTGCTAAGATATTTGTATCATTGATAGCATGGATAGGGTGAATAGTCAAGATCTTTTCCCCAGGGTAGGGGAGTCCAAAACTAGAGGGCATAGGTGTACGGTGAGTGGGAAAGATTTAAAACAGACCTAAGGGGCAACATTTTCACACACAGCATGGAACGAACTGCCAGAGGAAGTGGTGGATGCAGGTACAGTTACATTTAAAAGGCATCTGGATGGGTATATGAATAGAAAAGATTTAGAGGGATACAGGCCAAATGCTAGCAAATGGGACTATATTAGTTTAGGATATCTGGTCGGTATGGATGAGTTGGACTGAAGGGTCTGTTTTGGTGCTGAACATTTCTATGACTCTAATAAAAGGGTTGTTATGGTAGAGGATTTTAACTTTCCAAACAAAGTCAGGGAATGCAATAGTGTTAAGGGTTTAGATAGAGAGGTATTTGTTAAGTATGAACAAGAACATTTTCTGATTCAGTATGTGGATGTACCTACTAGAGAAGGTGCAAACCTTGACCTACTCTTGGGAAGTCAGGCAGGGCAGGTGACTGAGATGTCAGTGGGAGAGCATTTTGGGACCAGTGACCATAATTCTATTTGTTTTAAAATAGTGATGGAAAAGGATAAATTGGATCTAAAACTGGACGTTCTAAATTGGAGGAAGGCGACGTTTGATGGTATTAGGCGAGAACTTTCAAAGGTTGATTAGGGGCAGGTGTTCGCAGGCAAAGGAACAGCTGGAAAATGGGAAGTGTTCAAAAATGAGATAATGAGAGTCCAGAGACAGTGTATTCCTGTTAGGGTGAAAGGCAAGGCTGGTAGGTGTAGGGAATGCAGGATGAGTTGAGAAATTGAGGTTTTGGTTAACAAGCATGTGTCAGGCATCAACAGTATAAAGTGAGGACGAGTATATTTAAGAGCGAAATCAGGAGGGTAAAAAGGGGACATGAGATAACTTTAGCAAATAGGGTTAAGTAGAATCCAAATTTAAAAATCACACAACATCAGGTTATAGTACAGTTTTATTTGGAAGCACTTCAAAATAAACTAATCTTGACTATAGTCGCAACAGGAGTGATGCTGGAAAAGCACAGCAGGTCAGGCAGGATCAAAGGAGTACGAAAATCGAGGGAAATGAGGGCTCATTCCTGATGAAGGGCTTTTGTTTGAAACGTCAATTTTCCTGCTCATCGGATCCTGCCTGATCTGCTGTGCTTTTCCAGGACCACTCTAATCTTGACTCTGATCCCCAGCATCTGCAGTCCTCTCTTTCTCCCTGTTGGGACTATAACCTGCTGCTTTGGTGATTTTTAACTTTGTACACCCCAGTCCAACATCGGCATCTCCACATCATGAGAATCCAAATAGATTTTAGAAATATATTATGGACAAAAGGGCAACTAGGGAGAAGATATAGAACATAGAACATAGAAAAATACAGCGCAGTACAGGCCCCTTCAGCGCTCGATGTTGCGCCGACCGAAGCCTACCTAACCTACACTAGCCCAATAACCTCCATATGCTCGTCCAATGCCCGCTTAAATGCCCATAAAGAGGGAGAGTCCACCACTGCTACTGGCAGGGCATTCCATGAACTCACAACCCGCTGAGTAAAAAGTCTACCCCTAACATCTGTCCTATACCTACCACCCCTTAATTTAAAGCTGTGTCCCCTGGTAACAGCTGACTTCATTAGCGGAAAAAGGTTCTCACTGTCAACCCTATCTAAACCCCTAATCATCTTGTACACGTCTATCAAATCTCACCTAAACCTTCTTTTCTCCAATGAGAAAAGCCCCAAGTGCCTCAGCCTTTCCTCATACGATCTTCCTACCATGCCAGGCAACATCCTGGTAAACCTCCTCTGCACCCGTTCCAGTGCCTCCACATCCTTTCTATAATATGGCAACCTAAACTGCACACAATACTCCAGATGAAGCCGCACCAGAGTCTTATACAACTGCAACATGACCTCAGGACTCCGGAACTCAATTCCTCTACCAATAAAGCCCAGTACACCATATGCCTTTTTCACAGCACTATTTACCTGGGTGGCAACTTTCAAAGATCTGTGTACATGGACACCAAGATCCCACTGCTCATCCACACTACCAAGTAGTCTACCATTAGCCCAGTAATCCATCTTCTTGTTACTCCTACCAAAGTGAATGACTTCACACTTAGCTACATTGAATTCCATTTGTCACCTTACTGCCCAGCTCTGCAACCTTTCTATATCCCGCTGTAACCTGCCACATCCTTCTTCGCTGTCCACAACTCCACCGACTTTCGTGTCATCTGCAAACTTGCTCACCCAGCCTTCAAGCCCCTCCTCCAGGTCATTTATAAAAATGACAAACAGCAATGTCCCAAAACAGATCCTTGTTGAACACCGCTAGTAACTGCGCTCCAAGATGAACCGATACCATCAACTACTACCCTGTCTCCTTCCAGCCAGCCAATTCCTAATCCAAATCTCTAATGCACCCTCAATGCCATACCTCCGTAGTTTTTGCATTAGCCTGCCATAGGGTACCTTATCGAACGCCTTGCTAAAATCCATATACACCACATCTACTGCTTTACCCTCGTCCACTTCCTTGGTCACCTTCTCAAAGAATTCAATAAGGTTTGTGAGGCACGACCTGCCCTTCACAAAACCATGCTGACTATCCTTGATCACATTATTCCTATCCAGATGTTCATAAATCCTATCCCTTACAATTCTCTCTAAGACTTTGCCCACAACAGAAGTGAGACTCACTGGCCTGTAGTTACTCGGGCTATCCCTGCTCCCCTTCTTGAACAAGGGGACCACATTCGCTATCCTCCAAGCTTCTGGCACAATTCCCGTAGACAATGACGGCATAAAAATCAAGGCCAATGGCTCACCTATCTCCTCCCTAGCTTCCCAGAGGATCCTAGGATAAATGCCATCAGGCCCAGGAGACTTATCTATTTTCACCCTTTCCAGAATTTCCAACACCTCTTCCCTACATACCTCAAAGCCATCCATTCTAATTAATTGTGACTCAGTATTCACATCGGCAACAATGTCCTGTTCCTGAGTGAATACTGACGAAAAGTATTGATTTAGTGTCTCACCGATCTCCTCCGCCTCCACACACAACTTCCCACTACTATCCTTGACTAGACCGATATCTACCCTAGTCATCCTTTTCTTCCTGACATACCTATAGAAAGGCCTTTGGGTTTTCCCTAATCCTACCAACTAAGGACTTTTCATGTCCCCTTCTCGCTGCTCTTAGCAATCTCTTTAGATCCTTCCTGGCTACCTTATAACTCTCAATCGCCCCAACTGAACCTTCACGCCTCATCTTTACATAGGCCGCCCTCTTCCCTTTCACAAGGGATTCCAATTCCTTTTTAAAACACGGCTCCCTCACAAGACCCTTTACTCCCTGCCTGACTGGTACATACTTATCAAGGACACCCATTAGCTGTTCCTTGAACAATCTCCACATATCATTTGTGTTCTCCCCTTGAAGCCTATTTTTCCAATCCACGCATCCTAAGTCATGCCTCACCGCATCATAATTTCCCTGCCCCCAGCTATAACTGTTGCCCTGCAGTGCACACTTATCCTTCTCCATCACTAGAGTAAAAGTCACCGAGTTGTGGTCACTGCCCCCGAAGTGCTCACCTACCTCCAAGTCTAACACCTGGCCTGGTTCATTACCTAAAACCAAATCCAGTATAGCCTCACCTCTTGTTGGCCTGTCTACATATTGTGTCAGGAAACCCTCCTGCACATATTGGACAAACACCGACCCATCTAATCCATATGGCTCCTCAAAGATCAGCAAGGCACCCTATATGTGGAAAGACAGGAGAAGGGGAAAGATACTAAATGAGTATTTTGTATCAGTGCTTACTGTGGAGATGAACGTGGTAGATATAGAATGTGGGGGATTACGTGGCGACATCTTGAAAAATGTCCATATTACAGAAGCGGTGGTTCAGGATATCTCAAAACGAAAGAAGTGGATAAATCCCTGGGACCTAATCAGGTGTTCCCTAGAACTCTGTGGGAGGCTCGGGAAGTGGTTGCTGGACTCTTGACTGAGATATCTGTATCATCAATAGTCACAGGTGAGGTGCCAGAAGACTGCAGATTGGCTAATGTGGTGCCACTATTTAAGAAAGGTGGTAAGGAAAAGCCAGGGAACTACAGACCAGTGAGGCTGACATCAGTGGTGGGCTAGTTGTTGGAGGGAATTCTGAGGGACAGGCTTTACATGCATTTGGAAAGGCAAGGACTGATTAGGGATAGTCAACCTGATTGAGTCTTCTGAAATAGTAATGAAGAGGGCTGATTAGGGCCAAATGGTGGACGCGGTCTGTATGGACTTCAGTAAGGTGTTCAACAGGATGTTTGATTTAGTTGTAGGTGAGCACTTTGGAGAGAGTGACCATAATTCAGTTACCTTTAGCTTAGCGATGGAAAGGGATAGGTATATGCCACAGACCAAGAGTTATCGAAGGGGCAAGGGCAATTATAAATGCGAATAGGTGCTTAAGCTAGGACAAATGTTCGGCACAACATCGTGGGCTGAAGGGCCTGTTCTGTGCTGTATTGTTCTATGTTCTAATTAGGATGCATAGAATGGGGTAGCAAAATGCAGGGGATGCAGACAATCGAAATGTGGAGCTGGTTTAAGGAACAGATATTGCGTGTTCTTGATAGGCATGTCCCTGTCAGGCAGGGAGGAAGTGATAAGGTAAGGAAACCGTGGTTTACTACAGAAATTGCATCTCTTGCTAAGAAGAATGAAGGATGCTTGTGTGTTGATGAGGCAAGCTGGTACAGATGAGGCGATGGAGAGTTAGAGATCAGCTAGGAAGGATTTAAAGAGAGGGTTAAAAAGAGTAAAGAGAGGACATGAGCAGTCTTTAGCAAATAGAATAAAGGAGAACCCTAAAGCTTTCTATAGGTATGTGAGGAATAAAAGGATGATTAGAGTAGAAATAGAGCCAGTCAAAGACAGAAGTGGGAAGTTGAGTGTGGACCCTGTAGAGATCGGAGAGGGGCTAAATGAACATTTCTCATCGGTGTTCACTCAGGAAAAGGAGAACATTGTAGAGGAGAAGAATGAGGTATGAGATATTAGACTAAAAAGGATCGAGGTTAGTTACACATGGGCGTTATCAATTCTAGAAGGAGTGAAAGTAGACAAGTCCCCTGGGCCCGACAGGATTTATCCAAGGATTCTCAGGGAAGCTAGGGAGGAGATAGCAGAGCCTTTGGCTTTGATATTTGGGTCGTCATTGTCTACAGGTTTAGTACCAGAGGAGTGGAGGATCGCAAATGTTGTGCCCTTGTTCAAGGGCACAATTATAGACCAGTGAACCTTACTTCTGTTGTCGGAAAGGTTTTGGAAAGGATTATAAAAGATAAGATTTATAATCATCTAGCAAGCAACAATTTGATTTCAGATAGTCAACATGGTTTCGTCAAGGGCAGGTCATGTCTCACAAACCTCATTGAGCTTTTTGAGAAGGTGACCAAGCAGGTAGACGAGGGTAGGGCAGTTGACGTGGTATACATGGACTTCAGTAAAGCCTTTGATAAGTTCCACATGGAAGGCTGATGGAGAAAATGCAGAGGCATGGAATTGAGGGTGAATTAGCAGTTTGAATTAGAAACTGGCTTTCTGAAAGAAGGCAGCGAGTGGTGGTTGATGGAAAATATTCAGTCTGGAGTTCAGTTACTAGTGGTGTGCCACAAGGATCCGTTTTGGGACCACTGCTGTTTGTCATTTTTATAAATGACTTAGACGCAGGCATAGGTGGATGGATTAGTAAATTTGCAGACGACACTAAAGTCGGTGGAGCAGTGGACAGTTTGGAAGAATGTTACAGGTTGCAGGGGGACTTGGATAAGCTGCAGAATTGGGCTGAGAGGTAACAAATGGAGTTCAATGCAGCTAAATGTGAGGTGATGCACTTTGGGAAGAATAACAGGAAGGCAGAGTAGTGGGTCAATGGAAAGATTCTTGGTAGTGTGGATGTGCAGAGGGATCTTGCGAGTCCATGTGCAAAGATCCCTGAAAGTTGCCACCCAGGTGGATAGTACTGTTAAGAAGGCATACAGTGTGTTAGGTTTCATTGGTAGAGGAATTGAGTTCCGGAACCGCAATATTATGCTGCAACTATACAAGATGCTGATGCAGCCACACTTAGAATATTGTGTACAGTTCTGGTCACCCAATACAGGAAGAATGTGGAAGGATCGGAAAAGGTGCAGAGGAGATTTACCAGGATGTTGCCTGGTCTGGAGGGAAGGTTTTATGAGGAAAGGCTGAGAGACTTAAATCTGTTGTCATTGGAAAGGCGGTGGCGAAGGGGGGATTTGATAGAGACATACAAGATGATCAGAGGATTAGATAGGGTAGACAGAGAAAGACATTTTCCTAGGATGATGACGTCAGCTTGTACGAGAGGGCATAACTACAAATTGAGGGGTTCTTTACACAGAGTGATAAGGGCGTGGATTGCCCTACCTGCTAATGTAGTCAATTCAGCCACATTAGGGAGATTTAAACAATCCTTAGATAAGCACATAGATGATTTTGGGATAGTGTAGGGGGACGAGCTGAGAATAGTTCACAGGTCAGCGCAACATCGAGGGCCGAAGGGCCTGTTCTGTGCTGTATTGTTCTATGTTCCCCATAGGAGACTGGTTAGCAAGGTTAGATCTCATGGAATACAGGGAGAACTAGCCATTTGGATATAGAACTGGTTCAAAGGTAGAAGATGGTGGTGATGGAGGAGAGTTGTTTTTCAGACTGGAGGCCTGTGACCAGCGGTGTGCACAAGGATCGCTGCTGGGTCCACTACTTTTCATCATTTATATAAATAATTTGGATGTGCGCTTAAGAGGTATAGTTAGTAAGGTTGCTGATGACACCAAAATTGGAGGTGTAGTGGACAGCAAAGAAGGTTACCTCAGACTACAACGGGATCTTGATCAGATGGGCCATTGGGCTGAGAAGTGGCAGATGGAGTATAATTTAGGTGAATGTGAGGTGCTGCACTTTGCAAAGGCAAATCAGAATAGGACTTATATACTTAATGTTAAGGTCCTGGAGAGTGTTGCTGAACAAAGAGACCTTGGGAGCACAGGTTCACAGTTCCTTGAAAGTGGAGTCACAGGTAGATAGAACAGTGAAGGCAGCATTTGGTATGCTTTCCTTTATTGGACAGAGTATTGAGTAAGAGAGTTGACAGTTCATGTTGCAGCTGTACAAGACATTGATTAGGTCACTTTTGGAATATTGTGTGCAATTCTGGTCTCCCACATACAGGAAGGATGTTGTAAAACTTGAAAGGGTTCAGAAAAGACTTATAAAGGATGTTGACAGGGTTAGAGGATTTGAGCTACAGTGAGAGGCTGAACTGGCCGGGTCTGTTTTCCCTGGGGACTCAAAGGCTGAGGAATGACCTTATACAGCTTTATAAAATCATGAGGAACATGGATAGGGTAAATAGACAAAATGTTTTGCCTGGGGTGGGGGAGTCCAGAACTAGAGGGCATAGGTTTAGGATGACAGGGGTAAAATTTAAATGGGACCTAAGGGGCAACTTTTTCACACAGAGGGTGGTGCATGAATGGAAAGAACTGCCAGAGAAAGTGGTGGAGGCTGGTACAATTACAACATTTAAAAGGCATCTGGATGGGTACATGAATAGGAAGGGTTTAGAAGGATATAGGCCAAGGGCTGCCAAATGGGACTAGATTAATTTACGATATCCGATCAGCACGGACAAGTTAGACCAAAGGATCTGTTTTCATGCTGTACATCTCTATGACTCTACTAAGTTTTAAGGAGGCATTAGCATAGCTTTTGTGATAATTTACTTCATAACAAAACACTAGAATAGTGGATGTACATCTTAGAAAAGGGGCAAAATTTGATCTACTCTTGGGAACTAAGGTAGGGCAGGTTACCGAGGTGTCGGTAGGGGAGCACTTTGGGGCCAGTGATCATAATTCTGTAAGTCCCAGAATAGTGATAGAGAAGGATAGACTGATCTAAAAGTTGAAATTCAACATTGGAGGAAGGCCAATTTTGACATCATTAGGCCAGAACTTTCACAAATTGACTGGGGGTAGGGGGCAGATATTCACAGGTAAAGGGACAGTTGGGAAGTGGGAAGCATTCAAAATGACATCACAAGAGTCCAGAGACAGTACATTCCTGTTAGGGTGAAGTGCAAGGCTGTTAGGCGTAAAAAATGCTGGATGACTACAGAAATTAAGGTTTGGTTAAAAAAAAGGTGGAAGCATAGTCGGGTATTGACAGCAGGGATCAAATGAATCTCCAGAAGCATATAAAGGCAGTAGAAGCTATTTTTGAGAGAGAAATCAGGAGAACAAAAAGGGAATAGGAGATCGCTTTGGCAAATGGGGTTAGAGAAAATACACAGGTGTTCTACAAATACATTAAGGACAGAAGGGTAACTAGGCAGGGGACAGGGCCCCTTAACGATCAATAAGATCACGTACATATGGAACCACAGGAGATGGGGGAGATAATAAATGAGCATTGTATCAGTGTTTACTGTGGAGAAGAATATGGAAGTGAGAGAACTTGGGGAAAGAAATTGCAACATCTTGAAATATGTCCATATTACAGAGGAATGAAAAGCTTAACATATGAGGACCATTTGAGGACTTGATCTATACACGAACAAGTTTTAGAAGGATGGGGGGAATCGAACAAACTTGCAGAATACTGAATGGCCTGGACAGAATGGTTTCTTCCTCTCCCACTGACCTAACCAGTATCCCTCCACTGACCCCTTAATTCAATTGGCTGAACTGGTCCTCACCCTCAACAACTTCTCCTTGGAAGCCTCCCACTTCCTCCAGACCAAAGGGGTAGCCATGGGCACCCACATGGTCCCCTGCTATGCCTGCCTCTTTGTTGGATACATGGAATAGTCCATCTTCTGCAGTTACAGCGGCACCATTCCCCACCTTTTCCTCTGCTACATTGATGACTGTATTGGCGCCATCTCGTGTTCCCACATAGAGGTTGAACAGTTCATCAACTTCACGAATACCTTCCACCCTGACCTCAAGTTCACCTGGACTGTCTCCGACACCTCCCTCCCCATCCTTGACCTCTCCATTTTCACCTTTCTGGTAACTGACTCAACACAGACATCCACTTCAAACCTGACTCCCACAGCCACCTGCACTGCACCTTGTCCCAAACCCGCTTCTGCCAAAATGCTATCCCTTACTCCCAATTCCTCTGCTTCCACCGCACCTGCTCCCAAAAGGAGCAATTCCACTCCAGAACATCCCAGATGCCCTCTTACCGCAATTTCCCTTCCTACGTGGTCAATAAAGCCCTCCAGTGCATCTCCTCCACTTTCCACACCTCCGTCCTTGAACCCCACCCCTCCAACTGCAACAAGGATAGAACCCCCTGGTCCTCACCTCGCACCCCACCAATCTCCAGAGACAATGCATCATCCTCCGTCATTTCCGCCACCTAGTCAGACCCCACCACCAAATATATTTCCCTCCCCACCCTTACAGCATTCCGCAAAGACCACTCCGCCTACAACTCCCTCGTTAGGTCCACGTTCATCCCCTCCCCTCACCTTCCACTTGCAACCGCAAGAGGTGTAAAACCTGTGCCACACTACTCCCTCTCACCCCCACCCAAGGCCTCAAAGGATCCTTTCACATCTGGCAGAGATTTTCCTGCACATCCAAAGACCTCATCCACTGTGTCCATTGCTCCCGATGCAGTCTCCCGACATTGGGTGCGCATGTCATAGAGATGTTCCCTGAACTGTTCCACATGTTGGCGTCCTGTCTCCCCGACATTGGGGAGACAGGACGCCAACATGCGGAACAGTTTAGGGAACATCTCTATGACATGCGCACCAAACAACCCCACCGTCCTGTGGCTGACCCCCTCATGCTCCGCCAAGGACATGCAAGTCCTGGGCCTCCTCCACTGCCAAATCCAAGCTAACACCTGGAGGAGGAATACCTCAACTTTTGCCTTGGGACCCTCCAACTACATGGCATTAATGTCAATTTCACCAGTTTCCTCATCTCCCCATCCCCACCTTATCCCAGATGCAACCCTCCAACTCTGCACTGCCCTCCTGAACTGTCCTGCCTGCCCATCTTCTTTCCCACCCTTTGCTCCATACCATCACCATCACCCCCCACCTTCATTTACCTATCGCTTACCAAGCTACTCCCCCCCCCCCCCAATTTATCAGTCAGCCCACTTGGTGCTCCCCCCTCCAACATTCCTGATGAAGGGCTTATGCCTGAAACATCAACTCTTGCTCCTTCGATGCTGCCTGACCTGCTGTGCTTTTCCAGCACCACACCTTTTGACTCTGATCTCCAGCATCTGCAGTTTTCATTTTCTCCTGGACAGAATGTATGTTGGGAAGATGTTTCCACTGGTAGTAGAGACAAGGACCTGTGGGCACAGCCTTAAAAGGAAGACCTTTTAGAATGGAGATGAGGAGAAACTTCTTCAGCTAGAGAATGGTGAAATCTCTGGAATTCACTCCCACAGAAGGCTGTGGAAGCCAGGTCATTGAGTAAATTTAAGACAGAGATAGATAGGTTCTTGATTGTCAAGGGGATCAAGGGTTACGGGGTGAAAGCGGGAGAATGAGATTGAGAAACTTATCAGCCAGGATTGAATGGCGGAGCAGGCTCAATGGGCCGAATGGCCTAATATTTGCACGCATGTTTTATGGTCTTAGGAGGCGGCGCAAGACGTCTTAAAACGTAGAAAGGTGGATAAGTCCCGGGACTCGATCAGGTGTACCCTCAGACTTTGTGGGAAGCTAGAAAGGTGATTGCAGGGCCCCTTTCTGAGATACTTGTATCATCGATAGCCGCAGGTGTGTTGCTAGAAAACTGGAGGTTGGCTAATGTTATGCCACTATTTAATCAATTTAAGGAAAAGCCAGAGAACCACAGACTGGTGAGCCTGACATCAGTGGTGGGAACGTAGTTGGAAGGCTTCCTGAGAGACAGGATATTACATATATTTGGATAGATAATGACTGATTAGGAACAGTCAACATGGCTTTGCGTGTGGGAAATAGTGTCGTACTCACATAATTGAATTTTGTTTTAGAAGTAACAAAGAGGACTAATGAAGGCAGAGTGGTGGACGTGATCTATATGAACTTCAGTAAAGTGTTCAACAAGGTTCTGTATGGTACATTGGTTAGCAAGGTTAGATCTCATGGAATACAGGGAGAACTAGCCATTTGGATACAGAACTGGCTTGAGGGTAGGAAACAGAGGGTGGTGGTGGAGGGTTGCTTTTCAGATTGGAGGCCTGTGACTAGCAGTGTGCCATAAGGATCAGTGCTATGTCCACGCGTTTTGTCATTTATATAAATGATTTTGTTGTGAACATAGGAGGTATGGTTAGTAAGTCTGCAGATCACACCAAAACTGCAAATGTAGTGGACAGAAGTAGTTCAGAGTACATCAGGATCTTGATCAGATGGGCCAATGGGCCAAGGAGTGGCAGATGGAGTTTAATTTAGATAAATGCGAGGTGCTGCTTTTTGGAAAGACAAATCAGGGAAGGACTTATACACTTAATGGTAAGGTCCTGGGTAGTGTTGCTGAAAAAAAGAGACACCTTGGAGTGCAGGTTCATAGTTCCTTTGAAACTGGAGTCACAGATAGGTAAGACAGTGAAGGTGGCGTTTGGTATACATGCCTTAATTGGTCAGTGCATTGAGTAAATGGGTTGGGAGGTCATGTGACAAGACATTTCTTTTATTCATTCATGGGACAAGGGCATCTTTGGTTAGGCAGCATTTATTGGCCATCCCTAATTGTTCAATGGGTAATTACGCATCAACCACAATGCTGTGGGTCTGCAGTTAGATGTAGATGACAGTCTCCTTCCCTAAAGAATATTAATGAACTAAATGGGTATTTCTTACAATCAACAATGGATTTGTGATCATTAGACTCTTCATTCCAGATATTTATTGAATTCAAATTCCACTACCTGCCGTAGCACGATTCCAACCCGGGTCCCCAGAAAATGATCTAGGTCTCTGAATTAACAGCCTAGCAAAAACACCACTAGCCACTGCCTCTCCCACTTGGTTAGGCTACTTTTGGAGTATTGTGTGCTATTCTGGTCTCCCTCCTATAGAAACAATGTTGTGGAACTTGAACCATTCAGAAAAGATTTATAAGGATGTTGCCAGGGTTCGAGGGTCTGAGCTACAGGGAGAGGCTGAGTAGGCTGGGGCTATTTTCTGGAGCATCGGAGGCCGGGGTTGGGGTGGGGGGGGGTGGTGCTGATCTTATAGAAATTTATAAAATCATGAGAGGCATGGATAAGGTAAATAGACAAGGTCCTGGGGTGGGAGCATCCAGAGCTAAAGGGCACAGGTTTAGTATGAAAGGGGAAAGATGTAAAAAGAACCTAAGGGGCAACTTTTTTCATGCAGCACATGGTGTGTGTATGGCATGAGCTGCCAGAGGAACTGATGGAGGCTGGTAGAATTACAACATTTAAAAGGCATCTGGATAATGTATATGAATAGGAAGGGTTTAGAGGGATACAGGCTAAATACTAGTAAATGGGACTAAATTAATTTAGGATATTTGGTCAGCATGAACAACTTGGAATGTAGGGTCTGTCTGAAAGCTAAGGATATTGATCCACATAATTTTTTCTCACTGGATCGAACCTTTTGTCTAGAATTGCTGCAACCTTATGATTTAATTGCATTCACATGTCTGTCAGAAGAAAATTTCAGCATTTTGTACCAACAGCATTAAGGGAACAATAATAAAATCCCAAGTTGGGTGATCTATAAATTGAAGGGGAACTTGCAAGTGGTGTCATTTCCATGCTATCAAAGGAGAATAGCCAAGTTTCTGCAATGCAACTAGTAGGTGGTACATATTGCAGCCACGGTGTATCCAGTGTTGGATAGAGTGAATGCTGAGAGTTTGAATGGGTTATCAATCAAGCGGAAGCATTATCCCAAACATTATCCATACAAATCTTTTCAGTGTGCATTCTGTAAAGTCGAAAGTCTTGCTTATCAATCATTTATTTGCTCGCCAACCTCTTAAGTTGCCTGCCTCATTTAAAAGTCCTTGTCCACATTTAAACAACCACTCCCATATACCTCCACATGTCCCCAACCAACACTACTGCCTTGCTTCATCCTACCATCCTATCTCTGTAACCTCACTTCATTCACTGAGGTTCTCAAAAATTTCAGATCATTTCCCTCTACACCTGAAACTGTTTTGTTATGCACTTGGGCCTTGTACATTGTTGTGAAAGATAATATATATTTACAAGTTATTTTCACAAACAACTGGAAGAAACTGAATTATATGCTATTGCTGTTTGGATTTGAAATTACAATTGATGTGACTCAAACCTGCAAATAAAAATTCTAAATATTACTTTAAATTATTTTGGTTTTAAAGGGTATGCTTCAACTTCAAATCATTCTATGTGAAGAACACATTTTGTGCTTATTCATAGTTTTATTGCTCCGATGAACTTACCACTGGACGTCTGTATCATCTAATTTCTTTTCTGTTGAAGGTGTCTGTTTAACTGGAGATTTGTTGTCACTTTCAGTTGGACCAGCAGACTCCACCGTAGCAAGCAAACATGATGACTGACTAGTGACGTTCCCCCCTTGCTCTCCACTAGCAGTTATGCCACTGCTGCTGTTGCCATTGTCATTGCTACTGGCCCCACCAATACTAACAACACTATATAGTGATGTGGTAACTGGACAGAAGCTTTCTGATTTGGAACCACTTTGCCTTGCTTCACGCTGTCTTTTACGATATTCCAATAAAGACACCTGCATTACAAAAACAAGTATAAGTGTAATTCACATTGTTTAATAAAAATTGCTGTACTTTAAAAATACAAATAATGTTTCTTCCTTCAATTTGTGTTACAAATATGCCATAAATCTGCATGCTGGTCTTATACTAAGCATTTTGTATTAAGCAATTCTGAAAGCAATTCTGTTTACTTTGATCCTGGACACTTACTTTCTTCTTTTGCGGTGGATTTTGTGGAATACAGCTTCCCTCTGTCATACTGTCCCCATTAATTCCCTTGCCAAAGTTGATCATGCCATCCTCAGCGCAGTAATAACCAACTCCTTCTGAAAATGACAGTCTGTTGTCCTCCTGAAGCATTTTTGACTCACTTGCTCTGAAGCCACCTCCTACCTCCAACTGATGTGAAGGTGTCAGATCCCGAAGATTGGAATTCAAAGGAGAGAAATTTAAGCTGGGTCGTTCTGGGCTTTTCATCCATGAGGAGTAAATATTACCCATTCCACTGTAAATAGGTTCTGATTGGCTGTTTGTATCAGTCCGATCATGGTGAACAGGGCATTCTAAATCTTTGTGCCGTGCATGCTGTTCACATGCTTCATGTCCTGTCTGGAGTTCTGATACAGATTCAATGCCACTGATGCACTGGCTAATTTCAGCCCTGCTCCTTGGGCTAACATCTCCTATAGTCTTTGTATCATGTAGTCCTATTTCTGTTAGGCTGGAGCTCCTTAAAGAATTCAGTGCTAAGAGGGAGGATACCCTGTCAGAAGTCTGCAAGTAAAAAATAATTAAGATAATGATAATTTAATTTTGTGCGATCAAATTCAATCACTCTTTATAAAGAGATTTCTCAATCAAGAAATTGCATATCAGAAATATAGGATGAAATACATAACAAAAAAATTGAATTTGAAAAAGGACAGAACAAGGTAAATCTGAAGAATTGTGGAAAACAAAGATTTTCTTTCCCTGACTAATATTATTCTGTACCTAAGTTATAATTCTTATGCACTACAACAGTGCATGTGATTTTAAACAATTTCAGCAAATTTAATTTTATGCCATTTCAAAGGAAGATTCAATCAACTTGTCTAGATTTGCCTTACCTTGATTGCCAAAGAGATCAAAGGTTACAGGAAAAAAGTGGGAGAATGGGGTCGAAAAACTTATCAGCCATAGTTATTTGGCAGAGCAGACTCAATGGGCCCAATGACCTAATTTCTGCTCCTATGTCTTACGATTTATTTTAGTTCAGATTTATTAAACAATTCATTTGCTAGCGGTTGCATTACTGTGACCTCTCGCCTTCATCATTTTCTGTTCACCCTTTAAAAAATGAAGTAGAAGCCTTGGAGGGCGATAACCTACTTGAAATACAGCCACTTTTCTCTATTTTAAGAGTCAGATCAAAATTCTTCATTCCAGTTGGGAAGGACAGTGGGATTGAAGGGAAAGCATGAGAGAATTTGAATAGTATTTGTGAGTACGAGCAAGTGCCAAGGGAAGTCCCAGATGTGCCGTATTGAAGGGGAAGGTCATTATCTTAAAAACTATAAAGATGATCGGGATGCAGACTCAGAGGTCAACCTACAAAGGCAAACTCCTTGTCATGGATCTGCAATAGTGAAAGATATTACATTGTTTGTCTCGGAGCTTTAATATATCTGAGACTATGGATGGATTGTGTTCCATGAACGCATTAAAATTATAACAGTTGAAAGATGCAGGCTTGTCTATTTGGTAAACTGTTTTGAGGTGTTCAGGCATCAATAGTAAGTGGGATCTGTGCAAATTACAGCCATAACGTGGAAGTTTTCTTGCAAATTGGTGTGTTAAAGTTTATTAGCATTGAAATACATAAAACATAAAACCGTACAGCACAGAAACGGGTCCTCCGGCCTAAATTAATCCCTTCTGCCTGCCCTTGGTCTATATCCATCTATTCCTTAAGTATTCATGTGTTTATCTAAAAATCTCCAAAATGCCCTTATCGTATCTACCTGCACCACCACCCCAGCAGCACATTCCATACTTCTATCACTCCCTGTATAAAAAAAACTTGCCCCTCACATCTCCTTGGAACTTCTCCCTTCTCACCTTAAATACACATCCCTTAGTTTTAGACATTTCAAGTCTGGAAAAAGGATTTTGACAGTCAACTCTATCTATGCACCTCATAATTGTATAGACTTCTATCAAGTCTTCCCTCTATCTCCAAAGCTCCAGAGAAATAAACCTGGGATTTTCTAGCCTCTCTTTACAATTCATACTGTCTAATCCAGGCAGTATCCTGATAAACCTCTTCAGCATCCTCTCCAAAGCCTCCACATCCTTCCTGTAACGTATTAATGAAGACTTATAAAGCTACGTGACATCCTGACTTTTGTATTCAATTCCCTGATGAATAAAGGCAAGCAGACCATACACCTTCTTTACAATCCTATCTACTTGCGTGGCCACTTTCAGGGAGCTATGGAGTTGAACCCCAAGTTCCATCTGTACATCAATGCTGTTCAGGTTCCTGCAATTAACTATACTTTTCCTTAACATTTGATCTCCTATAGCGCAACTATGAATTAAATTTCATCTTTCTCCACCTATATCTATATCCCGCTGTATCCTTTGACAACCTGCTACACTCTCCAAAACTTCACCAATCTCTATCTCATTTGCAAACTTACTAACCCACCCATCTATATTTTCATCCAAGTCATTTATATGTATTTCACAAACAACAGAGGTCCCAGTACAGATCCCTGCAGAACACCTATAGTCACAGACCTCCAACCCGAAAAACAACTTTCTACCACTACCCTCTGCCATGGCCAAGTCACCGTGGACCCCACGCATCTCAATCTTCTGGATGAGCCTATCATGATGGACTTCGTTGAAAGTTTTACTAAAACCGATTTAGACAACATGCACCTCAATCACCTTTGTCACCTCCTCAAAAAATTCAATCAAGTTAATAAGACGTAACCTGCCCTGCACCAACCCATGCTGACTCTCCCTAATTAGGCCATACTTCTCCAAATGGACATAGGTCCTATCCCCAAACATTCTCTCCAATAGCTTCCCAACCACCGATGTTCTATAGTCTATAGTTTCCTGAATTATCCCCATTTCCCTTCTTATGCTGAGGAACAACACCAGCTATTCACCAGTCCTCCAGTCGTTAATGAGGATACAAAGATTTTGGTCAAGGCCCCAGCAATCTCCTCTCTTAATAATATGGGAAAGATACCATCAGGCATTGGGCACTTACCCAACTTAATGCTCTTCAAGGGATCCTACACTACTACTTTCTTGATCTCAAAATGGCCCAGCAAATTAGCATGCACCACACAAATTTCACTATCCTCCATATCCTTCTCTTGAGTGATTACTGACACAAAGTACTTATTCAGGATTTCACCCATATCCTCTGCCTCCAAGCACATGTTCTCTCCTTTATCCTTAAGTGGTCCCTACCTTCTCCCTAGTTATCCTCTTATTATTAATTGACGTGCAAGGTTTGTAGCTCAGGTTGAGGTTTAGGGTGTAGGTTTGCTCGCTGAGCTGTAGGTTTGATATCCAGACGTTTCATTACCCGGCAAGGTAACATCATCAGTGGCGACCTCCAAGTGAAGCAAAGCTATTGTCTCCTGCTTTCTGTTTATATGTTTATCCTGGATGGGGTTCCTGGGATTTGTGGTGATGTCATTTCCTGTTCATTTTCTGAGGGGTTGATAGATGGTATCTAGATCTGTGTGTTTGTTTATGGCATTGTGGTTGGAGTGCCAGGCCTCTAGAAATTCTCTGGCATGTCTTTGCTTAGCCTGTCCGAGGATAGATGTGTTGTCCCAGTCGAAATGGTGTTTTCTTCATCCATGTGTCTTAGTAGTCTGGCTGTCATTTCTGAAACTTCTTTGATGTATGGTAAGGTGTTTAGGGTTTCTGGTTGTGTTTGGTCTGCTTGTCATGGTTTGTTCTTGAGGATTCCATCAAAGAAGTTTCAGAAATGACAGTCAGACTACTAAGACCCCTCAGAATCCTAGTAGCACAAAACCAATGTCATCTACAAAATTCCATGCAAGGACTGCCACAAACACTATGTAGGACAAACAGGAAAAAAGTTAGCCACCAGGATACACGAACACCAGCTAGCCACAAAAAGACACTACCCTCTCTCCCTCGTAGCCCTACACACGGATGAGAAAAACCACCAATTCAACTGGGACAACACATCTATCCTGGGACAGGCTAAGCAAAGACATGCCAGAGAATTCCTAGAGGCCTGGCAATCAAACCACAGCGCCATAAACAAACACATAGATCTAGACACCATCTATCAACCCCTCAGAAAACGAACAGGAAATGACATCACCACAAACCCCAGGAACCCCATCCAGGACAAACATATAAATAGAGGGCAGGAGATAACAGTTTCGCTTCACTTGGAGGTCGCCACTGACGATGTTACCTAGCCAGGTAATGAAACGTCTGGATATCAAACCTACAGCTCAGCGAGCAAACCTACACATTAATTAATGTACAGAATGCCTCAGGATTCTCTTTAGCCCTACTTGCCAAGGTCATCTCATGCTGCCTTCTTGCTCTCCTAACTTTCTGCTAGAGTTCCTTTCTGCTTTCTTTATATTCCTCATGGGTCCTGTCCAATTTTAGCTTCGTAAATGCTTTATATATGCTTTTCTCCTTTTGACTAAATTTGTAACCTCCCTCATTATCCAAGGGTCTGTTACCTTGCTGCCCTTGTCCTTCCTCCTTACTGGAACAGCAAGTCTTTAAACAATTCCCACAAGTCAAATGTGGTAATGCCTGATAACAGCTCCTCCTAATTAACATTCCTGCCCAATACAAATGTAATTTGCCCTTCCCCAATTTAGTTCCTTGCCTAAAGGTCCTGAATTATCTTTATTTATAGCTATGTTAAATCTCAAGGAGTTGAGATCAATGTTTCCAAAATGTTCACCCACTGAAAGGTCAGTCACCTGGCTAGGCTCATTAACCAGACAAGGTCCAGTAGGGCCCTGGCTTGAGTTGGACTATCCACCTACTTTTTCAAGGATTCCTCTTGGATGCACTTCAATTCTGCCCTCTCTAAGCCTCTTGCTCCAAGGAAGGCCCAGTCAATATTGGGGAAATTAAAGTCATCCAGTATAGCAACTCTGTTTTTATGGTATCTTTCCATAATCTGCATGCATATTTGTTCCTCAATGTCTCGGTGGCTGCTAATGGGATGCTACAAAGATTGATAATCCTATGAGATTGATTGTGGCCATTTTATTTTTGACCTCTACCCATATTGCCTCAGTGAATGAGCCCTCCACAGTATGCCCTCTGAGTGCAGATGTAACATTGTATTATTAATCAGGGACAACTCTTCCATCTCTTTTACCTTCCTCTCTATCGCATCTAAAACAATAAATCTCGGAACGCTGAGCAGTCCTGCCCCTCTCTCAACAAAGTTTCTGAAATGGCCACATCATCATATTCCCATGTACCTATCTAGGTTTTAAGCACACCTCCTTTACCTTCAATTCTCCTTGCATTGAAAAACAAAAGCACTTCAGCCCATCAATCTCAGCCTATCCTTCCTTTCTGACTTATTGGTCCTAACATGTACCTTCCCCTTGATCCATCCGCTTGCTGACCTACTGCTCTGGATCCCAGTCCCCTGTCACTCTAGTTTAAACCCACCCAAGTAGCACGAATGAACATCCTTGTGAGGATATTGGCTCCTCTCCAGTTTAGATGCAACCCATCCCTCTTATAAAATTTGCTAAGATGCTATGAATGGTTAATCCTATTCTTTTCCTGGAAGTACTATGGGCTGCTTGTTAATAAACGTGGCTCCTTGCAGTGCAGGTCACACATTCTGTTTCTCCTGAATACTCCTACAATCAGGACTCTTTCTCAATACTGCTGGTTCAATGTTTTGCCTCTCAAAGCAGTTAAGCAAACTTATAGTATGACTGTTGAAGATTGTATAAGAAGAATTTGATGAAGGAAAACTATATTAGCAGTTTGGTACATGTCTGATATAAGGAAAAAACCAGCAAATAAAAACATTAAATGTCATAAATTTAAGAAACTTTTCATCTGGTTGTGATACAAAAGAAGAAAATTAAAATGACAATATTAATGCAAAATTTGACTACGAGAAAATAAATGGCAGACAGAAAACAGATTAGTGACTGCTCTACAAAAACAGTAAATAAATCAGTTTGGAATTCATTTGTTATGTACCATCAAATTAAAAATCATGTTTAAAAAGTAAAATGAACATTTTTCTGTTATGGAATTTTAGAGCCGAGGACAAGTGGGGGACACCCAGTTGTAAGTTAGAACAAAGACTTATAAACAAGTTGGCTTGTGCATTTGAAAGGCTCTCTCATTAAAAAAAGTTCTTAAAGAAAATGTCCTCTTGTGTATCTGGATCAGACTGTACGTGGCTCATTTGTTCCTAGTGGATGATGAAACAAAGAGAAGTACTTTCAAAATAAATTGTAGGGACATCCACAACCAGTTATTCCACTTATACCAGTGGTTGTGATGGCATTACAAATAATCTTGGTGCTTTGAATCTTTTTTGGAAGGTGGAAGGGTTGGGGGGTTTGGAAGTCTACTAAAGTTCTAACTGCATTTGATGAAGTTCTGCAAGAATAATGGTAAACAAAGTTGTAATGCTCCACGTAATTATAAAAACTGCTAAATCCCATCATCAAATGATTATATATTTATTTCGATAGTATCACTAGATTTCTTTAGTTAGTGGTGCTCATTTCTTTGGCTGGTGGTGCAGATTTCTGGCAAATATTTCTTCCACCAATGAGAATAAAACAAATGAATTGATCATCGCTTTGGATGGAAAATTATGGATTCAAAATAAATATCTTAATTACTACAAGCTCCAGTCACTACATTTAAAATAATTCATTGTCAGTAAAGTACTTTGAAGTGTAATACACATAAATGCATGCCTTTTTTTAACTGGTGAAAATAGTCAAATCACTGGGAGACAATCAGCATCTAAGAGCTATTAAAAAAAAGTTAATGCTTTCAGAAGAGCAAGAAATTCTGCAAAGTTAGAAAGTGAAGACAAATGGGTTGCACAATGAACTGAATAGCCATCAATTTCCCAGACTTAATCTCATTTATGCTCTGAGTGGTTCACGTTAACTTTAGAAAAGTGACAGTGAGTAAAAGAATGCATTAGCTGACAATGGTACTATAGACATTTACAGTATGTACAAAATAATTAACATTACTGTACCTCATGAATGTATGTTCTTCGCTGAACTTCTGGGGAACTTTCAGGTGATGAAATGTTCTTTGGACAGTCAAAGGAAAGAAGCAAAAGATAACAATATTAAAAATGGATATTTTAAAACCAGACACCCATTAATTTATTCATGACATTCCATATAAATTAATGTTTACTGAATAACTTGTAAACGCATCCAAAAATAAGCTCTTTTTACGCTATATCAGTGTTTGAAGGAGCTTGCTATGCACAAATTGACTGCCACCTTTCCTAGGAGAAAATGAGGACTGCAGATACTGGAGATCACAGCTGAAAAATGTGTTGCTGGAAAAGTGCAGCAGGTCAGGCAGCATCCAAGGAGCAGGAGAATTGACGTTTCGGGCACAAGCCCTTCTTCAGGAATAAGGGCTTATGCCCAAAATGTCAATTCTCCTGCTCCTTGGATGCTGCCTGACCTGCTGCGCTTTTCCAGCAACACATTATTCAGCTCTGCCACCTTTCCTACACTACAATAGTGACAACATTTCAAAAGTACCTTGATAGCCATAAAGTGCTTTGAGATAATGAGTACTAGGGTCTTCTTGAGCCTTTGCAGTCCTTGGTGCATGGGTAAGCCATAGTGCTGCTAAAAAGGGAACTCCAGAATTTTAACACAATTGCAGTGAAAGCATGATGATACAGTTCCCAAGTCAGGATAATAAGCGATTTGGAGGGAACTTGCAAGCTGTGAAGCTCCCCTGTGTCTGCTGCCCTTGTTCTTCACAATAGAATTTTATGAATTATATCTTAGATTTACATCTGGAAGAAATGTTGTTTGCTAACTTTTACCATAAGCAGCCTAGGAACAAAGCCTAATTTGAAATCACATATGACAAGAGAAAGAAGCCAATGTGACATGGTAAACGAAAGATTTAGATCACCAATTTTTTTTTGGTATCTTGCCAACAGTAATTTTTCATGGGTCATTGTTCCCAAACAGGCATTTCCATCAAGGAAGACCAAATGTCCCATTGGGGATGTTTCTGGTTATTTCATTGCTTAATAATATGGCAAGCTGAATGAGCCCATTAACTTACCCTCATGAACTCTAAACGCCTCCAAAATAATGGAGAAAGCTAGGCAACCAATCTATATTCATGTCACATTTCAGAAATACCCTCTGAAATGAAAAGCACTGCTGGCAAAATACATGTACACAATCTGGAGAGATCGTCCAACTGTACTGCATAAATATTCAGAATGCATTTTTACAAATTCACCGGGATAAAAATGAAGGTTGCAGAAATCTGAAGGCACTACTTTCATCAAAACAATTCAGAGACTGATCTAGGATTGGTAACATAGATCCCCAGAAAGCACAACACTTTATAAAGCAAAAAACAGAAAATGCTGGAAAATCTCAGCAGGTCTGGCAGCATCTGGAGAGAAATCAGAATTAATGTTTCAGGTCCACTGACCCTTCTTCAGAACTAATGGCATCGAGGAAAAGGATGGTTTTTACACAAAAGATGGGGGGGAGGAAGAAGAGAGTAAATGATAGATGGACAGAGAGCCCAAAGAGAGAGGAAAAACAGTTGGATAGACAAAGAAGCGGTTAAATGTCAGTTGAAATTAGAAGCTGCGAATGGGGACACAATTAGTAATTGACAATGGGTAGTGTGTGGTAGCAGCCTGTGTAATGACAAGGCCTAGTTTGTGGGGGTGGGAGAAGCATGGGGAAAGGTGCTCAAACCCTAAAAGTGTTGAACTCGATATTAAGTTTAGAAGGTTGCAGGGTTCCTAAATCGAAAATGATGTGTGGCTCTTTCAGCTTGCACTCAGCTTCACTAAAGCACTGCAGCAAACCTGAGAGAGAGATGTTGGCCAAAGAACACAATGATGTGTTGAAGTGGCAAGCATCTGGAACCTCAAGGTCTTTTCTGTGGGCAGAACACCGGCATTGTATGAAGCAGAAACCCAGACTGTGTTTCGTTTCCCCACTATATAAAGCTTTATATACTTCATAAAGCTTTGGATAGGCTTACAAAACAACTACCTTCTTGTCAAAATAAGATTTTAAAGGGTGTGATTGTCTCTTTTCGATTTTGAAAGTCGTGTTATCCTACAGAAATTCAAACATTCTAATACATTAAATTCCCAGAATCGTCTTGAATTCTGCCTCCCAAAGACAGACCTGGGTTCACTGACTGCTTATGCTTTACCCTTGACTGTTATCTTGACTGTGTCAGTGGTGGTTTGCTGCTAACTTCCACTTTAAGGGACAGAACAAAGAGACAGGTCCCAAATCTGCCTCAGCCAAAAATCAGGAACCAAACTTAGACTGTTGCCATTTTTCTGAATCACAGACTAAGCCATCTAATTAATTGAACTTACAATCCAAAAGTGCAATTATTATTTAAAATCACCACTGCTTCAAGAAAAAGTCTTTGGCCATATATTTAGCATGAACTAAATTAGCTGTTATTTAATTTCCACTTTACAAGAAAATGTATTAATTTTTTTTATGTCTCCAGTGTACAAATAGTCAATTATGGAGATTATCTTATCATATCAGGCATAGTATTACCTTAAAACAAATTACAGCAGGCTCAATTATAATGTAATGGTTCGTACAATACTTCAGCAACATCAGTTTCCTATTAAGGATCAACTCACCTCAAATTGCAGGGAATTTCCTTGAAGGTTGGGTGTTACGGGTGTCACAGGTGAATAAACAGGCTTGTAGCCATTTCTACAGGATTCATCCTCTATTTTTCCTTTTGTTGGAGTACTGCACATTGAAGGATCTGAGGCTGTAATATCAACAAATGGGGGAGTAGTCTGCGGAGAAGGATTTGGAGTGGCGGGTTCAAGTAACCCAGAATCTGTCAGGTGGCGCAATCTCCTCTTCTTTAAAGGGGTAATTAATTCTGTAAGACAAGGCACAAGATGAGAATAGAAAACCACTTTTGGAATTAAAGACAAGTGGAAATCTGAATAATTAATCAATTAATTCACAAAAGAAGACGAAAAATCAAAGATAACACATTTTGCCTAAGACCCAGGGAAGGAGATGCAAACCTCCTTTCAAACATTTTCTCGATGAAACAGACTGATTAAGATGCAGTCTCCTATAGTTTGGACAGACAAAATGGATAGAGAGTAGCTGTTTGGCAGAACATATTCACTCAGCCCAGAAGCATGAGCCAACATTTCAATTGCCTGTCATTTTAATTCTGCAACCCACTTTCCCATTTTGACTTCAGCCTCTCCCACTGTTCCAATAAACGTTGAGGTGGAAAGTACCACTTCATTTCTCAAGTAGGCACTTTACAGGCATCTGGACTACACACAGTTCAACAATTTCAGTTGACTGAAGCAGTGTCATGCCCTGTTGGTAACAATTCTGTTATTCCATTTACACTCCTCTCGGAGACAAGACCTTCTGTTTCTTGCTCAATTACCACCTCCTTTTACATTGCTCAGTCATCTCTTTTATTTAATCTCACCTGTTCTTTGCTCTCCCCTCCCCGTATTCCTGCCATTATAGTGACTTAGAAACCTCTGCATCTCTAATTTTTCTCTTGTATGACAGCTATTGAACTGAAATTTTAACGTTTTCTCTCTCCACAGTTGCTGTATAATGAGCATTTCCAGTACCTTCTGTTCCTATTTTGAATTTTCAGCAAATTGCAGTCCTTTGCATTTGTATGCATCAACTGACAGTAGCTTACTCAAGGTTGGACTGAACTGATTCAAAGCAACTATCATACCAAACACAAGAAATTTAACAGCATCAAGGTTCTACTAACTCAAGGTTAAAAAGCTACTTAAAATCTAATTTTAGGATCACCACAAATTAAATACACCCCTTGATGGGAAATTATAAGAAGGTATCTCAAGTTTTATAAAAGCAAGGACCTATCCCAAATAAATATGAAATATGGAAAAACAAGTAGAGTTTGAAACAATTTCATATATGGAAACTACACAATTGAAAAACGGAATCTATTACAATTCTGGTTTAAATAAATCACCAGCTTATTACAACTCCTAATGTTTCAGTTCATTATGACATTAGTGCATTTCAATACCTGTTGAACAGCAATTCCCACTGAGGACAGTTGTGCCTGGGCTGTTAGTTTCTCCACTCATTGCTGGACTTAGAGAGCCATCATAAGACGTGGAGTCAAAGGCATCAACAACTGTTGAAGACGTTTCATCCTCCAAGGCCTGCTTTAACCAACGCTTCACAAAAATATAGGAATGAAATGATACTCAATATAATGACAGAGAACAAGACAAAAACAGAAGTCTAACATTAAAGTTATCAGTTTTTTGGTGTTTGAATTAATATTCAGATAATTGAGAACTTTAGATAGATTCAAGGAATTGCCTTTGTAAAACAATGTAGATTCAATCCTGGGGACAAAAAAATAAATTATTTAGAGTGGAAATTCACGTGCTTTGGATACCTGGGTGTAGATAGTGGAATCCTTAACTATTTCAAAATTATAGGAAACTTCAGCAATTCCACATTTGTTCAATAAAAATCATTGTTGGGTTACGAATGACACCAAGCTAATTCATACAGTCTTGACATGAAAATAAATTTATATAACCATGGAGAAAAAGAGACAAAATTATTTTACCTTTTTACATGATCCAGCTTTTGGTTCCAAAGGTTCTTTCCGTCGTCTTCTTTCTGACAAGAATGGGGAGCAAAAGCGAATATAGTGCTTAGGGGTTGTATAAATATGGGGACTGTGTGTAAGGCCAGGTAATGAATTCAACTGCGTAGCTAAAACCTCAGGGTCTGTTGTTATCCGCAGAGGTCTATCTAAAGGGTTGTCTGTTGGTTTAACAGCTTTCTCATTCAACCATTCACTGACCAAGTGCTGAAAAAAAAACAACATATTAAAATGATTAATATTGCTAGAAAACCAACAATAATTATAACATTTAAAATAATCTTTGTATTTGCTTTCCATCTTATTTCCCAAGTTAGGTCATGCAGGAATGAAACTTAATTTAAAAGGAAAAAGGTACAAAAATGTTTTTTTTATTGGAAACTTAAAAGTAGTAAGTAAGTGTTTGTAAAATAGGAGTAAGATACAAATGAAATATTAGCATTTTTTAAAATTAGCTGGTTAATGTGACATATGTACTATGTGATCGTATTACCAGCGCTGAAGAGTAAGTATATTTTGATAATCCTAATGCAGACACAATGAGCTAAATGGCCCTTTTCTGAACCATAAAGATAGATTCTATGGGTCAATTTTTTTTTAAGACACAGAAATTTTAATAAGATAAACAGACATATCAAATACATACACATATACCTTTTTTGTCTTGGGGTACTTTGTTGTTGTTTTGTTACTGGTTGGTGATGGTGTTCCTGCTGCTTCCTCTGTTGTTACTGTGGTGGTCTCTGCTGTTGTTGATGGTTCTACTTCAATTGCCTCTTCTTCCATGTTAGCATCACATGACTTAGGTGTTGCTTCAGGAAAAGAATTTTCAACCTCATTCTGTTGGTTACTGGAGATATCGACTTCTGGAGAAGATGGAGGAACATCTGAGCACGTACTGACAGTTCTGTGCCTTCGACGTTGCTGTCCTATGTGAGTTCTACTGCGAGAAAAGCTTTTCCTCTGTTTTGCTCTGTTTACCCTGGCAGGATTTGGTTTGCTTAAAACTTCTTCCTTGACTGAATCCTAGAAGAAATATGCACATGATGGAGTAATTAAAATTTTATACACCTGTTAAGGAAATAATGCTTGATGAAATTCATCATTGAAGGCAAAGAATCAATTCAGGCACGTAACTTTTCCTAACATTTATTCGAGATGGTGCTGGGATAAATCCTGCTGGGACTCAGCATCTAACTAGACAGTTCCTACCTTTTGAAGCAAAACTTGTTTGAATCCTAACACATTAAATTTCAAGCTGATATCTGTGTGGTGCACATAACAGAGTATTTGTGGCCTTAATCAATATTGGTGACAAAAATGTATCTCCTTGATGAATGATAATTAAAGATTTCAAGAGAAATAGCAGAACAAGGGATGAATCTTAGTCAAGTGAGCTACTTAAAGAAAAACAGAGACGGAAAGAGTGAGTGACTCACATGATATGAGAAACAGAGAGAGGCAGAGATTGAGAGAGAGAGAGAGAGAGAGAGAGAGAGAGAGAGAGAGAGAGAGAGAGAGAGAGAGACACAGAGAAAGAAACAGAGAGTAAGGGGAGGAATAATGAAAGTTGAGGAAGGAAAGGAGTACCATAGGGAGGGTAGGAGGGGGGCAGAAAAGGCGCCGAGGAAAATAGCAGTAAAAGAGACCAGTTAGACTGCAAAAGAGAGACAGCAGATTTTTGAATCTTTGAACAAAGCAATACTGTATTGTATAAACATTCCCATTGTGATGTACATCGCAACTGGATAATCAAATTTGAATAGTTGTGTTGCATAAAAGTTTAAATTTGTACTTTTCCATATCAAAGCATCTCATGCTGTAAATTACCTGAAGGACATTTAGCTGTGGGCTCCCTGGTCTGTGGGGAACGTGCTTAGTGATTTTTTTCCTTATTGCCAGATGTCAGTTATTACATTTTTTTTGCCAACTTAGGCTCATCATATCCTTTCAATTTTAATACTATAGTGTCCTAAAATTAATGCTTTCATTCTGTTTTTGTTTAACCAAGCGACGATGGCTATTAAAGATATTGTTGAATTTTGCTAAACTCGCTTTTGAGAGAGTCCAAGTACCCACAAAATCATAGAAAAGTTACAGCATAGGAACAGGCCATTCAGTTCACTGTGCTGGCTAAATAAACAGTTTTAGATACTTTTCCTTCAGTCTCTCCAGGGACATTATTCCACACCTCTGGAGCAGGTGGAATTTGAACATGGGCCTTCCAGCTCAGAGGTACGGACATTATCAAAGTGCCACAAGAGCCCAAACAGTCCATTCAAATTCCACTTACCAAGACATAGTCTCATAGCCTGGCAGGTTACAGCACTTCAGGTGCAGATTCAAGTTTATTTTAAATAGGCTAAGGGTTTCCATCTCAACCTCTGACCTGGAAAGCGAATTCCAGACACCCACTATACTGAGTGAAAAAAAGGTTTTCATGCCCTGTCAAATCTTTCTACTAATCACATTAAATCTATAGCCTCTGCTGAGTGACATCACTATTCGGGGAAATAGGTGTCCCTGCTAACTCAACTCCAAATCTATAATTCAATCACCTCAATTAAATCACTCCTTACTGTCCCCTGTTCCAAGGAAAATAACCCTTGCCTAACAAATCTTCATTCATACCTGCAATTTTCAAGCCCTGAAAAATGTGTTGCTGGAAAAGCACAGCAGGTCAGACAGCATCCAAGGAGCAGGAGAATCGACATTTCGGGCATAAGCCCTTCTTCAAGCCCGGGCAATATTTTTGTAATCTCTTTTGTATTCCCTTCAGAATAATTATGTCTTAGCTACAATGAGAGCCCTGGATTATAGACAAAACCCCAGTATGACTTACCCAGTGTCCTGTATAGCTTCAACATTACATCCCTGCTCCTGCATTCAGTATCTTGCCTAATGAAGAAAAGCATCCTATATATCTCTTTGCTATCTTATCTATTGATCCTGCAACCTTTCGGGAGACATGCACTCCAAGGTCTTTCCCTTCTTCTAACTACTCAATACCCACCTGCTTATTGTGTATTCTCATTCTTACTTTGCCCTCTGTGAATGCATATCCTTGCATTTCTCCAAACTTAAGTCAAGTTGCTACTTTTCAACGACTCAACAAGCCACTGAAATTCTCCTGCTATTGATATTCTCTTCCACACTGACTACTTAGTCAATTTGTGCATGCTCTGCAAATCTCCCAGTCATGCCTCCCACAATTCAAGTGAGATCATTCCTATATACCACAAAGAGCAAGGGACTCAAAACTAAACCTTGTGCAACACTGATGGTACCTGCTTTCCATCTGCATAAACACCCATCAACCATTGCACTTATTCTCTGTCAATGAGCTCATTACGGGTCCGACCCACCACTTTCTGCTGTATCCCAAGGGCTTTAAATTCTTCGTCCGCCACGTGGGACCATGTCAAATATCTTTCTGAAATCCATACAGATAATATTCAATGCACCATCCTCATCAATCCTCCTTGCTTCTTGCTCACAAAATTTGAAGTAGTAGGATACAAATTTCCTTTAACAAAACCATATATATCAACAAAAATACATAAAGTAATGCTGGCACATGTCTATATGACCTAAGAAAGGAGTTAATGAAAATAAAAGAGGAACACCCAAAACCTAAAATGTAGTTTACGATAAAATTTGACTAATCCTCCAAAATAAAATCCTCAACAGTAGAACTTTGTTTTATCTTAATCCCCTGAACCTATCAGCCAATTGATAACATTTATTGATACACAAGTGGTTTTTGTTTTCCACAAAAAAATTAGCTTATGGAGTACATTTTTAAAATCACATTCATTGTCTGTTGAAACTCTAACAAGGTCTCATGTGATGCAGACATCATATAGCTTCTCTTGAGTCCTTCACGAAGGCCACATCATCCTGATTGTTATAAAATTCAAATGACTAAACTATGGAAATATATTGAAACCTTTCTCCAGCAGATATATCTTAACTGCCAGGGCTTCCAAGTCTAGTTGTGAAATCTATATGGAGTATTTGGCTAGATCATTTAAGAATCAAGCCTTGGCATCAGGAAGCAAATGTGAACGCAGTATTTAAGCCTAGGTTACCAGAAAAACTGCTGCCTACTTTGATAATTTGTTTTCCACTTATAATAGGACACAGGTATCAAAACTCTGAAGGAGGACAGAGAACTTTTTCTATAATTTGTCGGTATAATGTATCATTTTTGTAATGTAATGCACATTCAAAGAATTGGTCTTGCAGAGTCTGAAGGTGAACCAAAGGTAATTAATTGGTTTTGGTGTAGATTCCAATTATGAGCCTCAGGTGCTTGAGAACACATTAACTGCTAATGTCATGGTGAAGAGTTACTGAGACATTTGTTAACATTACTTTCTGGAAAATGATATCTCAAATCATGGTTTTAAACATGTCTAACTGCTTGTAAACCTAACAACCCACTATTAAAAGTTGCTAAATTACATCAACCAATTTTTCCCTGCTTCTTGAGCAGTTGTTACTTTTGGTAGCTTGTCACATCTCAAAGTCTTACAAAGTTTCTTCTAATCCCTTTGTTTGTGCCCATAGTTCAGTTCCTTAATTTAGTTCACTTTTTTTCCTGTTAATATGTTGATTTTAGCAAATTATTGCTTGAACAACTTTAAATCCTGCTATATTTCTCAGCTGGTCTGCACTCTTGACCACCAGTAATTCTGAAACGACCGAAATTACATGCTCCAAAAGTCACCCATTTCCCACATTACAGCATGGGCAAAACTTCAGGTGGACATTAATGGCTATCAAAAGCATATCTGGACATATTCTGAGGAAGTCATCAGACCCAAAATGTTAACTTTGATTTCTCTTCACAGATGCTGCCAAAGCTTTTCCAGCAACTTCTGTTTTTGTTTCTGGAATCCCATGTTGTAAAAGACATTCCATTTTTAATTTTTTCTTTCAATATGTAAATCCTGTCAATTACATTTCATTCCGGGGAACATCATCACCTGCAAATTTCCTTTCAAGGCAAATAACATTCTGATTTCCTATACTGGCACTCCTTCACTGTCACGGTGTTAAAATCCTGTAATTCCCTTTGTAAAGCACAGAGAATGTCCGTTCACCCCAAGGACTGCACTAATTCAAGGCAGCAGTTCACCACCATCTTCTGCAGGGCAATTAGAGATGGACAATAAATGCTGGCCTACTTTAATACCCCATGAATGAATAACACAAAAACAGAAGGGCTTT
Source organism: Chiloscyllium punctatum (assembly GCF_047496795.1). Taxonomy (NCBI): domain Eukaryota; kingdom Metazoa; phylum Chordata; class Chondrichthyes; order Orectolobiformes; family Hemiscylliidae; genus Chiloscyllium; species Chiloscyllium punctatum. The sequence continues at coordinate 40,073,982 of NC_092782.1, read as the reverse complement.
CCTTATCAAGTTCCCTACAGTCTTTTGAGAAAATAATGGTAATATATACCTGTGTGGGATCTGCGACAGTAACTGCTTGGCTATCTTTGTTCTCCACTTTGACATCTTTTGCTGTGCTGATTCGTTCTAAAGCTTGTTCTCTTCTTTTCTCTCTCTTTTCCATCTTCGCAAATGCTTGCATAATAGCTTCCATTTTTCGTTCTTCTCTGGTCTGTTAAAATAGATTTGGTAAAACTGCATAAACATCAGGTATTCCAATAAGTACACCAAGCTCAGTTGAATTTCTAAAAATGTTATTTGTACCTACAATTTCTTATGTAAGATTTATGTTATAAAGTAATTTAAGATTATAATCTGAGAAACAATTTATAAAGCATGATCTGCAGTAGTTAGTGAACAGTTACTTGGCTCATTTTTGTGAGATACAAGCCTAAATTTATATGGGAAATCTAAAGTCAAACACAAAGCAAAATGATTACTATCACTCATTTAAGAGTGTGCTTAGCTGTCTTCAATTCATTACTACCTTCCTTACTCTTAATAGTGCTTTGCTTAGTTTGGGCACACATATAATGCAGCTCCAAGCATTTATAGTGACCATAGAAAACTATGTAAAACATGGCCACAATATGGATGTAGGTTTACTTGCTGAGTTGCAAAATTCTGTTTCAGAAGTTTCATCACCATACTAGGTAACATCATCACTGATGATGGTGACAAAACATCTGAAACCGAAACTTCCAGTTCAGCGAGCAAACCTACATCCAGAATCTCAATCTGAGTTACAGGTCTTCTCAAAACTTGCTACAGCCACAATATATTATGGTGAGGCAGTCAAAATGCAAAAGAAAGTTTAAAAAAATGCATAAATGCAGCCAGACATGCTAAATTTTTCCAGCAATTTGTTTGTATTTCCAATTTCCAGCATAGTCAGTTTTTTTTTAAATACATAGGCTCTGTCACATCCAATAATGGAACTTTCAGTAATTCTTTTTCTTCCATTTTCCATTCAGCAGTCAGCCAAACTGTATCTGCCTGGTGGTCAGGAGGGGAAATTAGCAGACAGCCTCAGCCAGCTTAGTGGGCGGCACGGTGGCACAGTGGTTAGCACTGCTGCCTCACAACGCCAGAGACCCGGGTTCAATTCCCGACTCAGGCGATTGACTGTGTGGAGTTTGCACATTCTCCCTGTGTCTGCATGTGTTTCCTCCAGGTGCTCCAGTTTCCTCCCACAGTCCAAAGATGTGCAGGTCAGGTGAATTGGCCATGCTAAATTGCCCATAGTGTTAGGTAAAAAGGGGTACATATAGGGGTATGGGTGGGTTGCGCTTCGGCGGGTCGGTGTGTGTGGACTTGTTGGGCCGAAGGGCCTGTTTCCTAATCTAATCAGCTACTCTTGGAGTCGCTACCCAGCAATCAGCAGCAGAAGGGTAATTTAGCAATCAGATTTGGGTTGGGGGGTGTGGCAGTACTGGCTATCAAGACCGGCTGAAAAAAAAGATCATCAGTGCTGGAAGAAGAAATTGGATCTCAGTGTTAGAAAAAGGGAGATGCAGCAATTGGGGCAACATACACAGCAGTCAAAATGTTTCCTTGAGAGGTAAAGATGAATACTCTTCCTCCGAGCTGAGAGGGAGTATGAGAAAAAAAAAATCACTTACCCAATGGAGACAACAACACCTGCCTCCCCTTCAATACCACCTTTTCTGATCTCTGGGAAACTCACACAGCAGGAAACTTTAAATCAGGATTCCAACTGCACTGCTGGTGCCCGATTCAAGTATGTTAATGACATTGCCATATATTTTATATATATATTATATTATATAAATAATGTAGCAAGTGTCCCACCTATCCACGGTGGATCACATAGATGCCACAATGTTCACTGTTATAACAATGGTGGCATTGCACGCTGAAGATATATTCTGCACATTTTAGCCAATGTTTCACAAGAAAGAACAAAGAAATGGTGGTATTTTTGAAGGACTTCAAAGTTTGAGAGAAGATTTGTAGCTAGGGTGCTCGTTGTTGTGGTTCTGTTCACTGAGCTGGGAATGTGTGTTGCAGAGGTTTTGTCCCCTGTCTAGGTGACATCCTCAGTGCTTGGGAGCCTCCTGTGAAGCGCTTCTGTGATGTTTCCTCCGGCATTGAAAGTAATTTGTATCTGCCGCTTCCGGTTGTCAGTTCCAGCTGTCCGCTGCAGTGGCCGGTATATTGGATCCAGGTCGGATGTGCTTATTAATTGAATCTGTGAATGAGTGCCATGCCTCTAGGAATTCCCTGGCTGTTCTCTGTTTGGCTTGTCCTATAAAATAGTAGTGTTGTCCCAGTCGAACTCATGTTGCTTATCTTCTGAGTGTGTGGCTATTAAGGATAGCTGGTCGTGTCATTTCGTGGCTAGTTGGTGTTCATGGATGCGGATCGTTAGCTGTCTTCCTGTTTGTCCCATGTAGTGTTTTGTGCAGTCCTTGCATGGGATTTTGTACACTACGTTGGTTTTGCTCATGCTGGGTATCGGGTCCTTCGTCCTGGTGAGTTGTTGTCGGAGAGTGGCTGTTGGTTTGTACGCTGTTATGAGTCCTAGTGGTCGCAGTAGTCTGGCTGTCAGTTCAGAAATATTTTTGATGTATGGTAGTGTGGCTAGTCCTTTGGGTTGCGGCATGTCCTCATTCCGTTGTCTTTCCCTTAGGCATCTGTTGATGAAATGGCGGGGGTATCCGTTTTTGGCAAATATGTTGTATAGGTGTTGTTCTTCCTCTTTTTGCAGTTCTGGTGTACTGCAGTGTGTTGTGGCCCTTTTGAACAGTGTCTTGATGCAGCTTCTTTTGTGCGCTCTGGGGTGGTTGCTTTCGTAGTTTAGGACTTGGTCTGTGTGTGTGGCTTTCCTGTGTACCTTTGTGGTGAATTCTCCGTTCGGTGTTCTCTGTACCATCACGTCTAGGAATGGGAGTTGGTTGTCCTTTTCTTCCTCTCTAGTGAATCGGATTCCTGTGAGTGTGGCGTTGATGATCCGGTGTGTGTTCTCTGTTTCTGTGTTTTTAATGATTACAAAGGTATCATTTACATATCTGACCCAGAGTTTGGGTTGAATTTGCGGTAAGACTGTTTGTTCTAACCTTTGCATTACCGCTTCTGCCATGAGTCCGTGGGTGTGCTGTTGATTTGTTCGTATATTTGGTGCTGAATGTGAAGTGTGTTGTGAGGCACAGGTCCGGTAGTTTGAGTATGCAGTCTTTGTTGATAGGTTCCCGGTCTTGTTGTCTGTTGTGTATGTCCAGCAGGTTGGCTATTGTTTCTCTGGCTAGGGTTTTGTCGACAGAGGTGAACAGTGCTGTTACATCGAATGAGACCATAGTTTCTTCCTTGTCGATGTGTATATTTCTGATGATGTCCAAGAATTCCTGTGTTGACTGTATAGAGTGTCTGGATCCGCTGATCAGGTGTTTCAGTTTCTGCTGTACTTCTTCAGCCAGTTTGTGTAATGGTGTCCCTGGTAGTGATACTATGGGTCTGAGTGGGATGTCTGGTTTGTGCACTTTCGGTAATCCATAGAATCTGGGGGTGTTGCTGCGTTTAAGTTTCATTCTCTGTAGGTCAAACCTGGTTATCTGTCCGGTTTTTTGTAGGTTCCTCAGTGTGTTGTTTATCCTATTGTTGAGCTGTGGGGTGGGGTCAAACGCCCTCTTTTGGTAGGTGTTGGTATCTGCAAGTAGTTGTTGCGCTTTTTGGATGTACTCTGCTTTGCCAGGATGACCGTCATTCTGCCTTTGTCGTTCTTATCGTTTCTTAGTGCTTTTAGTGCTTCCCTCTCCTTGGTGTTGAGGTTATATGTTTGTCTTTTCCTTGTTATCAGGGGTACGATACTTTGTCTCATTGTTTGTTGTGTCTCTTCTGTCAGTCCATTGTTTCTGAGTGCGCATTCTAGTGCTGCTAGGAAGTCTGCTGTCTTGGCGTCCCTGTGGTTGTAGTTGAGTCCCTTGGCCAGTATTGTTCTTTCAGTGCCTATGAGAGAGGTTTCTAACCCACGAGTGTGTTGTGGTGTCCTCTGTTGTGTGTTAGTTTGGCCACTTTTTCTTTTAGTGCTGTTTTTTACGGTGTGTGGTCCTGTTCTGTACTATGGTGATGGCCTGTTCTCTGGTCCGGGTCCATTCCCGATTGGTGGTTTTTGAAATTAACGATTTTTGGCGCGCAATTTCTTCTCTGTATTTGTGTAGTCTGTTGTGTGCGTCTGTAATCATTACCTGGATCATCCTGAATCCATTCTGTCTGGCTGTGTCCCTGGCTTGTGGGTTGTTGACTGGTGGTCTGTATCTGACACATGGTGGAAGGATTCGATTCTTTCGGCATTCATGTAGGAACCGGAGTTGTTCGTATGTGGTGCTCAGGCGGTAGGCACAGGATTCCCATTTCCTGCCTTATCTTAGCGTCTCTCGCCCGTAGGTGTTCAAAGTTTGGGAGAAGATTTGTAGCTCGGGTGCTCATTGTGGTTCTGTTCACCGAGCTGGGAATTTGTGTTGCAGATGTTTCGTCCCCTGTCTAAGTGACATCCTCAGTGCTGGACTCATAGCAGAAGCGGTAATGCAAAGGTTAGAACAAACAGTTTTACCGCAAATTCAACCCAAACTCTGGGTCAAATATGTAGATGATACCTTTGTAATCATTAAAAATACAGAAACAGAGAACACACACCGGATCATCAAAGCCACACTCACAGGAATCCAATTCACTAGAGAGGAAGAAAAGGACAACCAACTCCCATTCCTAGACGTGATGGTACAGAGAACACCGAACGGAGAATTCACCACAAAGGTACACAGGAAAGCCACACACACAGACCAAGTCCTAAACTACGAAAGCAACCACCCCAGCACGCACAAAAGAAGTTGCATCAAGACACTGTTCAAAAGAGCCACAACACACTGCAGTACACCAGAACTGCAAAAAGAGGAAGAACAACACCTATACAACGTATTTGCCAAAAACGAATATCCCCGCCATTTCATCAACAGATGCCTAAGGGAAAGACAACGGAATGAGGACATGCCGCAACCCAAAGGACTAGCCACACTACCATACATCAAAAATATTTCTGAACTGACAGCCAGACTACTGCGACCACTAGGACTCATAACAGCGTACAAACCAATAGCCACTCTCAGACAACAACTCACCAGGACGAAGGACCCGATACCAGCATGAGCAAAACCAACGTAGTGTACAAAATCCCATGCAAGGACTGCACAAAACACTACATGGGACAAACAGGAAGACAGCTAACGATCCGCATCCATGAACACCAACTAGCCACGAAATGACACGACCAGCTATCCTTAATAGCCACACACTCAGATGACAAGCAACATGAGTTCGACTGGGACAACACTACTATTATAGGACAAGCCAAACAGAGAACAGCCAGGGAATTCCTAGAGGCATGGCACTCATCCACAGATTCAATCAATAAGCACATCCGACCTGGACCCAATATACCGGCCACTGCAGCGGACAGCTGGAACTGACAACCAGAAGCGGCAGATACAACTCACTATAAATACTGGAGGAAACATCACAGAAGGCTCCCAAGCACTGAGGATGTCACCTAGACAGGGGACAAAACATCTGCAACACAAATTCCCAGCTCGGTGAACAGAACCACAACATTTTTGAAGGATATTTCAATACATTAAAAATATTTACATTTGTAAAAGAATTGGCTTTAAATTCAAACATGGTTTCTGGTTCTCAATGTATCATGGATGGCTTTTACAGTGAGTTTACTTTCACATGCAACAAAACCCCATCATTTCTACTCCATGTTAACGACACTAAAGTGACACATGAACCATAATAGGGACTACAATAAAATTCTCTACGCACCTCACATTGAGGACATCACCTCTTTTAGGTGCTCACTTTTTGCTCAAGTTCCACGTCCTTGCATTTTTAAGGTTGGTTCGTAACTGCCCATAATCTGAATTTGAGCGAATTCTTGCACAACACTTGTATATCACAACAGTAATGGGAACAATTCTTTAAAAAGTGGGGAAAATTTATACAAACTTACATCTATTCATTTTAGGTGAATATATAAAGAAGAGTAAATCGGAGAACAGGGAGAGTGAAGTTCTGTAACATAATGGAGTTTTAAGTAACCACAGCCAGTCACTCTTTCCAATCAACACTTACTGAACTGTACAGGACAGTATAAAGCACAGGAGCTAGTAATCAGATTTTAACTCCCAATCATCAGCCTGTTTTGGTCAAAAAACATGTTGAGGCTTCAATTTATCTTCTTGTTTATTAGAGCAGCTTTCAGCTGCATTTTGGTGCTGCAGGATTAGGTTTTTCCAACTAGAGATAACAATATAAGTTGGGCTATCTCTGGAGTTTAAAAAATATTTCAGCACTGCAACACTAACTCCAGTGTAGATATATTTTAATCAACTTATCCAGCAATGTTAAGACATATCTCTGGAGAAGGTAGGGTTTGAACAAGGTCTCCCAATATATACCATTATATGTCTGTGGTAGAGTATACTATATTAAAGAACTTTACATGATCAGGTAAAAATAACATCCAATCTGGTTCTATTTTCTGTCTTCCTACTTAACAGCTAAGTGTATACAACATCAACTCCCTTTGCTCTCCTTATAAGGTATACTACTCAGAACATAGAAATATATGAAGGAGGAGCAGGAGTAGGCAATTCAGCCTATTTCGGGTCCCACTCCGCCATTTAATATGATCATGGCTGATCTTATCCTGGTCTCACCTCCACTTTGTCATATACTCTGCATGTCCTTTTATCCTGGTTCTCATCAGAAACATATCTATTTCTTTCTTGAATCTGTTAACTGATTCTGCCTCCACTGCAATCTGCAGCAGTAAATTCCACAGATTCACTGCTGTCAGAGAGAAATAGTTTCTCCTCATCCCAGTTTTGAACCTACCTCCTCTCACTCAATAATCATGACCTCTTCTTCGAGACTGTCCCACAGAGGAAACAGAGTTATAGAGAGTTCAAAGTCTGCCTTATCAATCCCTTTTAGAATTTTATATACCTCAATCAGATCCCCCCCTCATTCTTCTCAACCATTCCTCGTATGACAGCCTTTTCATCCTTGGAATCAATCTGATGAACCTCCTCTGAAATGTCTCCAGTGCCACCACATCCTTCCTCAAGCAAGGAGACCAAAACTGTACATAATACTCCAGATGTTATCTCACTAATACCTTATATAATTTTAACAACATTTCTTTACTTTTATAATCCAGTCTTTATCTAATAAATTATGTTTGTGTTTGGTAACATATGCTGCACTGGCATATCCACTTTTGGCAATTCATGCACAAAATGGGAGACACAATAGCTCAGTGGTTAGCACCACTGCCTCACAGCGCTAGGGACCCAAATTCGATTCCCACCTCAGGTGACTGACTGTGTGGCATCTGCACATTCTCCCTGGGTGGGTTTCTCTTTGGAGGGTCAGTGTGGACTTGTTGGACCAAATGGCCTGTTTCCATACTGTAGGGAATCTAATCCAAACTAAAAAATACCCAGATTCCTCTGCACTGATGGACTTTGAATCTGCTTTCCATTGAAATAATAATTTGCCCTTTAATTATTCCAGCCAAAATGGACAATCTCGCATTTATCTATATTAAACTCCATCTGCCAGATTCTGGCTCATATTCCCCTGACTATCAATATCCATCTGTAAACTCTATCTCCCCATGACGTCCTGCTTTCCCAATTATTTTAGTATCACCTGTGAACTTAGATATGTTACACACTGTCCCTGCTTGCAGATCATTAGCACAGACTGTAAATAGTTGAGGTCCAAGAACTGAACCCTGCACCATCCCACTAGTTACAGTTCACCATCCAGAGAAAGACCCATTTATCCTAACCCTCTGCTTTCAGTTAGTCAGTCAGCCAATTGTCTATACAAGCCAATGCTCTATGCTTAACCCTACACAATCCAACCTTCTTGATCAGTCTTTTACACAGCACATTGTCAAATATTTTCTGGAAGTCTAGGTGTACCACATCCACTGGAACCCCATTATTACATCCTCAAAAGAACTCCCAACAAATTTGTTAAGCATGACTTGTCCTTCATTAAACTGACACTGATACCAAATCTAAAGTAGTCAGTTCTCTGGTTGGCTCCATGACATGGTGCTCTAAGAAACAATCCCTCATGCACTCTGGCCTTTCTTCAAGCTACTCTTGCTAAATTGATTAATCCAGTCAACATGCATGTTCAAATTGCCCATAATTACTGCTGTGCCCTTCTCACATGCCCTCATTATTTCCTGGTTTATACAATGCCCTACTTTGGAAGTGTTGTTCAGAGGCCTGTAAATTACTCCTACAAAAGGGGTTTCTTCCCTTGCTTTTTATTTACACTTGGACTGATTCAACATTTTGGTTTCTAGTCCAAACATTATTTCTTAAGACAGCTTTGACGTCATCCTTAAGCAATAAATCAACTCCACCTCTGCTCCTTCATATCTATCTTTTTGGAATACTGAATACCCTTGAACATTTAACTAATTAACATCATTAACTTAATTAACAATGACTGTAATTAACAAATGACATTGGTTAATTCATTCTTTTTCACTGCATTATCAAGAAATATTCCCACAATATTAGAATTTGCTTATTTTTTCCTCAGTAGAATGGAAGCAACAGCATAATGTTTTGTCAAAAACATGGATAATGATGATGGCCAAACAAAAAGAAAATTAAAGATATGCAGAAGGGGGTAAAGGTTTATAAAATTAATTACCACACTCTGAAATGTGAGAAATGCGAGAAATGCTGATGAAGTGTCTAAATTCTCAGCCACTTAGAATTGGTTGCTCTTCTTCAGTTAAGTGTTAAAAGTTACTTGATATAATTTCTGAAAGCACCACAGTGTCAAATATGTTCAAGTATCAAAACATCTGAATAAAGACAGATTTAAGTTTTTACAAGAAGCAGCACAGCCAGGCAAATTGGATTATTACATTGACGTAAAAACTACAGCAACAGTCTACAAACAGATACAATATCTTTAGGTGCTAAAATCTAACTAGTGACTCTTAGAGGGAGCTCAACGCACAAATAAGACAATCTTATAAAATTATACTAATGGAAACCTAATTTCTAAAGCAACAATTAGCATTCATTTAAAGCTTTATCAGCGCCTGAAGTCTAGAAATAGCATGAAGCAGCTATTTGCCTGTCAACTTACCATCTTTCTTTTTCTCTCTGCAATCTGCTCCTCAGATTCCATCTCTACTTCATTGCTAACTGGAGGTTTTTCTTCTATTTCCTCAATTATATCTGGCTCCTGCAAGACGGAAATGACTGCTTTACATGATCTGCACTACTCTGTCTACAGATGATGGAAAGCTATATTCTCACTAGATCAGCTGCTACAGGGGTGTACAGCTGGCTATCAAGTCAAAATTACTTCCTATATCAAGATTTGCCATGTTTTTACCTGGTTGTTAGACAGAGACACCCTGAGAGGAGACAATTTTCTCTGTTTATTATCCAAAGCTTTTGTTTTGGTGGCTGTTCCTTCAGTATCAGAAGAGGCATTTTGATTTTGAGCATCCTTATCTTTCAAGTTGTCCTTTTCTTTCTTTCCTTTTCTCCTTCTCGTTTCGTAGCCAGTGCTGATGTTTTCGGTTGGCTCTAAGTTTTGTTTGAGCACTGGACAGTCTGGATTCCCCTTTAGACACGCACAATCCACTTTGTATTTGCTGTGTGGAGGAAGAAAGTACTTCAAATTGTTTTATGTGAAAGCAGATTTTCATTCACAAGCATGAAATTTATCAACTTTCGACTATGCAATCAAAATGATCACTTCAGTAGTGCAAGAAGAGTACTCAACTTCTGATCACTCAATTATTTACATCACATTTTGCTTGAATAAATTTTTCTCTGGCCTGCTTTGTTTCGACGTCCCTGTCTTGTCACGTTTGTTTCTGTATCCTTTTTTCTGAATCCACCCCTCCCTCCCTCTTGTCCTTCCAACTTTGTTCAATTCCTTTTTAGGAATCCTTGCTTTTCTGTCCATGTTCCTGACCCTTGCTTATTGCTTGGATACCACCTTCTGACCCTACTCCTGTCTTGTTTCTTTGTCTTGTGTATTTCTTGTCACCCTTCTCAACACATTCATACCTATCACCTGTTTTCTTCTACTCCATTGTCGACCTTTATTCTTTATTCATTCCGTCTACCTTAACTTTTAATGAGTTTCTGGTACCCTTCCTTACCTTATTTTAAGCCTCACTTTTTTTTTGCATGTGATTTTAGATCTTAAAAGGGAATAGTAACATCAATATTCACAGCAGCAAACAAACGTAGAATTAGTGGCTATTCAGAATAGTAACAGATGCTATAGCACTGTGATCATGGACGGAAGAAATAAAAATAATCTTAGTTGCAGGCATGTTAGGGATGCATTTAATGCAATCTGTCCAATGAAAGGGTATGTGCTCTTTCTTTCATATATCTCCCCAACAACTGTATAATTGGAAACACTTGAGGTAGTCAGGTAGTGATGGTAGAGCATTGACCAGGTCAGGGTGGTCACTTATAATAGTAACCTATGAATTATACTACTGCCAGAAATGTCTTGTTATAGCTTTTTTTAACCTGCTGATTAAATCCTTGTTAGGATTAGAAAACTGTCAAATTGAACCTGATTGGAGTATTTTATTTCTTCAAGCTTATGATAAAACCTACCTAATTGTCCACAGTCAACATGCTGTCACAAACATACTTACCAGTTCCCATAATCAAAATCAAATCCAATCGTAATTTCAGCTCCCTTTGGAATGCTTCTCACAGAGCAAATATGAAGGTGAATCATACCATCTTTGATAACATGTCGAACCTATAATTTCAAAAATGTGCAAAACAAAATTAATTGGTCTCAGTTTTGAGAAAAAAACAAACAAAAAAAAGGCCTTGATATTGACCATATTAAAAGTATAATTTCTAGCAGTCATTTGCGCAGTTAAGTGCAGGAACAAGGAACCTGCTATCCAGGAGTTTCTAGTCTTTTTGAAACTGCGATATACCAATATCTTACCAAACACCAAGCAGAGAAATAGATGAAAAAGTGTGATTTTGATCTACTTATGAGACAGAAATGCAGTAAATTAATCAGAAACAGATGAGCTTTCCTCACTTCAAGACAAGTCAATTTTCACGATTTTTTGTTTAAAAGTCTTAATTATTATCAATAACCATTTTGGCATGGAAAATTAAATGTTATAACTGTGGAACTTTAATTTCTTTGGAATTTAATTATTGCTGAAGATTTGATGAAGTAAATATTTTTAAAAGCTATTCCAAGTAACTATTCCAACAGACACCTCTTGAATCAGATTCTACAGTCTCATCAACAATTTTTCAAACTTATTGGCTAAGAAAATTCAGAGTTGCTGGTCCTTTACAAGTAGGCACTGAACTCCTGCAAAGGTTGCTGTGCCAAAGTGACTTCTAATTATAGCTTGTTCCAATGCAAAGTCCGTGAACAAATATACTTCTAATGAAATACCGACACCTTTTGCTCATAGCTGACTGCAAACTCCAGCGATAGTTAAACCCAAATGTTTTAATCAAGAAATAATTCACCTCTGAATTTGGTATACAAGACCGTCTGATGAATCGTGCTTCATTTCCAAATGTTCTTGCATCCACACACATTTCTAGTCCACGAAAGTTTGAATAAAATAACACAAAGGGATAAGGCCTAGAAGGAAAACAGTAAAAAACTAAGACAGATAATGCTGGGTCACCAGATTTTGCTCGACATGTTACTTTCAACAGCTTTGCAAGTTCCCTCAGTACATTATGTTCATGGAAAAATTGTTAATTGTCCCTTTCCATAAATAACAAAAAACTATTTTCTCAGTCATTTTCTCATTTTGGCATGTAATACCTTTGTTGGTTTCAGAAACCCATCTGTCAACCAACATGAAGTCTTACATTTATGACTTGACATAACTTTGCACAAGTTAACCTGATGACTTGGCTAGATTGTGTTCTAATAGAGTCATAGAGATGTGCGGATTGGAAACAGACCCTTCGGTGCAACCAGTCCATCCCGACCAGATAACCCAACTCAATCTAGTCCCACCTGCCAGCACCTGGCCCATATCCCCCCAAACCCTTCCTATTCATGTACCCATCCAAATGCCTCTTAAATGTTGCAATTGTACCAGCCTCCATCACTTCCTCTGGCAGCTCATTCCGTACAGGTACCACCCTCTGGGTGAAAAAGTTGCCCCATAGGTCTCTTTTATATATTTCCCCTCTCACCCTAAACCTATGCCCTCTAGTTCTGGACTCCCCGACCCCAGGGAAAAGACTTTGCCTATTACCCTATCCATGCCCCTCATGATTTTATAAACCTCTAAGGTCACCCCTCAGCCTCCAACGCTCCAGGGAAAACAGCCCCAGCCTGTTCAGCCTCTCCCTGTAGCTCAGATCCTCCAACCCTGCCAACATCCTTTGTAAATCTTTTCTGAACCCTTTCAAGTTTCACAACATCCTTCCGATAGGAAGGAGATCAGAATCGCATGCAATATTCCAACAGTGGCCTAACCAATGTCCTGTACAGCTGCAATATGACCTCCCAACTCCTGTACTCAATACTCTGACCAATAAAAGAAAGCATACCAAACTCCTTCTTCACTATCCTATTTACCTGCGACTCCACTTTCAAGGAGCTATGAACCTGCACTCCAAGGTCTCCTTGTACAGCAACACTCTCATGGACCTTACCATTAAGTGTATAAGTCCTGCTAAGGTTTGCTTTTCCAAAATGCAGCACCTCTCATTTATTTGAATTAAACTCCATCTGCCATTTCTCTGCCCATTGGCCCATCTGGTCAATAGTGCAGCATATTGCACAATATCTTAGGTTTGAATCCTGATCTATGGGAAATGATGAAGGTGACATTATAGTTAGCGTCTGTGCCTTTGTATGAGTTGAATGTTTTGGGGGAGCAGAGGGAGGAATAAAACAGCAATGGTTCAATTCTTAATCACTGGTCAGTGATTCTTGCTAGAAACATATACATGAGTAAAGATTGAGATGGCAGCATTCAAACTGCAGGTGGTCATTAAAATTGCATTCTACTGCTTTAATATTTTGTATAATGACCATTTATCATCAAGTTAAAAGTGAGACATTCAAGTCCTAGAGGTGATGGACAGGAAAAAAAAAGGAGTAAATCCTCCCAGCATTAAAGAAGTGATTCACCAATTTACAGAAACCTGGATTACTCATTCTTGAAAGAATTTAATTGACAGTAATTCCTGGAGAAATAGTTCCTAAAGAGTACAGCAGTTCAAGAAGACAGCTCACCATCATCATTTTCAAGGAAATTAAGGAATGGCAATAAATGCTGTCCATACCCCATGTACAAATCAAAATGAGATGCAAACTTGATTGCCCAACATCCATTCTTTTTTTTAGATTAGATTAGATTACTTACAGTGTGGAAACAGGCCCTTCGGCCCAACAAGTCCACACCGCCCCGCCGAAGCGCAACCCACCCATACCCCTACATCTACCCCTTACCTAACACTACGGGCAATTTAGCATGGCCAATTCACCTGACCTGCACATCTTTGGACTGTGGGAGGAAACCGGAGCACCCGGAAGAAACCCACGCAGACACTGGGAGAATGCGCAAACTCCACACAGTCAGTCGCCTGAGGTGGGAATTGAACCCGGGTCTCTGGCGCTGTGAGGCAGCAGTGCTAACCACTGTGCCGCCCACTAAGATGAGTGATTCTCAGATGATTCTCAGATGAGTCAGACTTTCTCCAATTGAATGTCAGAAGTGCATATCTCAAACTCTATTTCCCAGCTAACATGTTCAATTTCCAGACTGAACTAGTTCACTATTTAAGTTTACTATTTGACCCTGAGCATGATTTTGTGACTCCATCTAAAGACCATATACGTTTTTTTTCTGTAACGCTAGGAATTTCAGGCCTTACCATCGCAGACCTGTTGCTGAATTATTAATCTCATTGTAAACATTTCCAATAGTTGACCATTAATTTTTGACTCACAATAAACCTCACCACATTAAAAATTCTGCTGTTAATGACTGAATTTGCACCAAATTCCTCTCACCCAGCACTGTGGTGCTTAACTGAGCCATGCGGATTGCTGGAGCGCAGAAATACCTCGATTTCAAAATTCTTATCTTTCAACTCACAACATAGCCTCTATCCTCCATATCGCAGTAATGTTCTCCAAACGTACAAAGCTCAGAGTTCTGTTTGTCTCTAACCATGGCTTCTTGTTCACAGCCTCTCCCATTTCATTTGGGGCACAATAGGTGGCTGTACATGTCTGTCCTTCAGATTCTAGCATTTTCTTCCTAAAACTATCCATCTCTCTTTTTTCTCAGGCATATAATATTTCCTTCTTTGGCTCAAAATAGGTCTTAGCAAATATCTGAAGGTGCTTTGCAGAATATAGTATTAATAATGCTATCTAAATAGACGTTGTTGTTGATGTCCCGAAAGTAACTTGTACACTTGACCATGCAACAGAAAGGGTACCATTAATCAAATTGTCAAACTATTAGCTATACTTGAAACAATTCTCTGACTGTTACAGAAATACTTTCATCTCAACCAGCTATCATTTTTTTAAACTTAGGTGACATAAACCAAATATTGCATTTAATGGCATTCACCTTTCCTTTAACTCATCTTTATTGATTAGGATTTTACATCTCAATGCGGCGTGTTACAAACAGCATGAGCTGATAAAGTCACATCAGGGAAATGGAACCCAAGTGTACGTCTTTAACCAATCAGCTTGAAGTATTGAAGACTCATTCACAGAACACTTAATGGAGACATTATTGATGGGCATACTGCCCCAGAACTTCCAGAATTAACAATTTCAAACTCAAATGTTTTAAATTTTTCCAACTATACATTAAAATTCTGTTGTGTGAAGATGAGCTAATCTTTAATGGCTTGTGTTTTGCTAGACTAAATTTTGT
Source organism: Chiloscyllium punctatum (assembly GCF_047496795.1). Classification (NCBI taxonomy): domain Eukaryota; kingdom Metazoa; phylum Chordata; class Chondrichthyes; order Orectolobiformes; family Hemiscylliidae; genus Chiloscyllium; species Chiloscyllium punctatum. The sequence continues at coordinate 40,058,927 of NC_092782.1, read as the reverse complement.
ATCAGGATGTCTGCTGTAGTTAACAGACCATTGCTTCAGATGGTGATACTCATGAGTCAGCGAATACTGCTAATTAAATTGCACAGGTTATGAAAAGGATTAGGCTCAATAAACTAGTTGGCTGCCAATCTTTTTATGCTTCATTATATTCTTTAATGAGGACAAGTCAAAAGGATTACTCCACAAACAGATTACAAAGCCATCTATGTACAAACTTCTACTAAAATGGTGACCAAGGGCTGTAGCCACAAGACTTGATAAGAATTAAAACCAAAGGAAGGTAGTTAATTCTTGTTTCCAAAAGAAATTTTTAAAAGTTAAATTTTAAGAATGTTATGGTCACAAAAATAATAGTGAACTTAATTTCTTAAACTTGCCTTTTGAAGAAATGCCCATTGGCTTCAAACTGTTCCCGTAGCATAAACTTTCCTCGATATTCAATTATAAAGGTATCAGGAAGCAAATCTTTGGCAGCTTTCAATATTCTTTTATTTTTCTGCACTTGACTCTGAAAGAAAAATTTCTTAATGATGGACATAGTGCCAATTATCATAACAGAAACAGGCAAATATCTATTCTGTGATATAAGAACTCTGCCTCCTTCTTACTCCACCCCTCCCCCCTACACCAGCTTAATTTCCTGCTCCCTGCTATCATCTTCAACCATTCCAGTGTAATGAGTTTATATTCACACCACGCTGTACAAAGCAGGGTAATGTATGTCCAATTGCTGGACAGCTATTCATTGCAACTTAAAAAGCTTTGTTTACATATCACACAGAGGTAGAAAAATCAATAACAAAATAATTTACAAAGGGGTAATTAACTGAAGAAGCAATCAAACTTCACAAACAATACCAAAACACAAATGCCACTACAGTGTGAAAAAGTGCAACATTCTCTTTAAACTTTACAAATCTTCCTTCTATTAAGGCTACACTTCTTTTTTAAAATGTGTTGTACGGATTGCCATGTTGAGAAAATAATTAAAAATTGGCAATTTATAATTATGAGTACCTTTCACAACCTCAGCCCACTCCAAAGATATTTCCACCTGCACCACCACCTCAAACTTTAGGCCTTCAGCCTGGTTTCTGAGTGCCCCATCCCTCCAATCTCACTGTTTGCTTTAAAAAACCCAACCCCAAACTTTTAAGCCAGTTTCCTCAACATTAGGGACTGCTGCTAGCCCCAGCAGCACTCCTCGTGGTGGTGGTGTGACTACTAAGTTATTGACCAATCTGACTGGCTAGCACCTCTCTAAAGTGGGACTATCCTCCCGAAAAAGGAGAAGTCTTGCTTTAAAACAATTAAAGCCGTGCCCAGTAATTAAATTGCTGCAGGACACAGAAATACAGAATCATACACTATAGGAGAGGCTCTTCAGCTCATCAAGTCAGTGTCCCCAAAAATTAAATTATTACCTATACTAGTCCCATACCCTTGAACGTTATGAGACTTCAAATGCTCATCTGAATACTTTTAAAGGTTATGTGGTTTCCTGCCTCAACTACGACCCCAGGCAGTGCATTCCATAACTCTATCACCCTCCAGATGAAAAAGCTTTTCCTCAAATCCCCACCAAATATCTCATCTTTCACTTTAAAACTATACCCCTCATTACTGACCCTTCAACTAACAACAAAAACTGCTTTCTGTTCCACTGGTAGCCACTGAAATTGTGGACAGGTTTTCCTCAACCTATTTGACTTTTCAGCCTAATAGACGGCAGAACTGCAGTGCATATGGGGCACAAAGAGTTAAGCAAATTTTCTGACGTAAGTACTACTTGGGAGATTATTAGGGATGATCGAGAGAAATGGAATTACAAGGCTAACAGACTAGATTAAAAATTAGCTAGACAAAATCAAGAGCAATCTTTCAAAGCACTTGAAAGCAATGACTGCCTAACAGTTTAATTCTGGAGACTTACATTCACTATGTATAGCAAAGATTTTAACAGGGGATCAGAAGGAGCATCTACTTCTCCAGTTCCACATTCACTACATATTTTCAAAACTTAATTTGTTGGTTTGAGGACTGTGTATTAAGATGCAAGCAAATACATTTTTCAGTTCAGTCTGCAGCAATTTTGCAATGTAGACGTCAAACAGGTGTCAACATCCCTTGCTGACATTTGTTGTTAAAGGAGCTGCACTCCAATTATTTTGCCATTATCAAAATGACAAAAATGGAAAATTCCTGGCTTGAAACCAGAGTAACTGATGCCACTTAGCACTCAGAAAACAAACTTTGCAGGATCAGATTGTACAGCCATATTATAATTGTTTCACATTGATGGCAAGTATTTATGGGTAAGCACAGCAGAAAGATTTTGATCGAATTGCGGCATAAACATAGTAATTAAGTAACATAATGGAAGTGAATTTGTATTGCAAATTGCACTGGCAGGTTTTATGATTAGAGATTCAGGAGTTAGAAAAGGTGTGAATAATGGAAAAGGAAGGCTACCTGGGAGTAGCGTGTCATAATATTCGGGAGGCAAAGGAAGAGAAACAAAAACACAGAATGACATGGAAATAAAAAGGGAAAACAAATGCTGTTTGCAATGAAAATAAGTTCAGGATGAGTTGTTCTTTGAACAAAATTACTGACTGTTGAACTGTGAAGGTTATTTCTTACCTCAATTGGAGGCTTAAAGGCTGTAAGGTTGGTGTTTAGGTCTGATCTACTGACCACTTCCATTTTCTCATGTCCATCAGTTATCTCTACTGCTAGTCGATGTGCTTCAAGAATATTTTGGATATCCTCACTATACTGATTCCCATCTGCTTCCTCATAGCGATCCATCCAGGTTTTGATTTTGTTTTCCCACACAAAACTGGCATTATCAACAACATCGGTTTCTGATACTGAACATTGCTGAACAAGAAAGCAACAACACAAATCAATGCATGTACATCCCTTGAATTTGTTTCTCTCCCTCATCTTGCATTCGCACATGCACAACATACATTTAGGACAATAAATACAATAACATTTTCTATTTACACCAACCCACAATACTAAAATATTAAGCCTGAGAACTGCATGCATGCAAAAGTTTGCAGCAAGGCGGCACAGTGGCTAGCACTGCTGCCTCACAGCGCCAGGGACCCAGTTTCAATTCCAGCCTCGGGCGTCTGTCTGTGTGGGGTTGGAACATTCTTCCTGCTTCTCCACGAGTTTCCTCTGGGTGCTCCGGTTTCCTCCCATAGTCCAAAGATGGGGTCAGGTGAATTGACCATACTAAATTGCCCATAGTGTTAGATGCACTAGTCAAAGGGATATGGGTCTGGGTGGGTTACTCTTTGGAGGGTCAGTGTGGATTTGTTGGGCTGAAGGGCCTGTTTCCGCACTGTAGGGAATCTGATCTAACCTAATTTTACTTCCACATGTAGGGCATTATTAAAGTTAACCAATTAGTAACTAATTTAGGACAAAGATTAAATGAAATAAGTAAGAATTACAATAAATTTATAAATAACACCTGTTCATTTTCAAGAACTGAAAATATGACCGTTTCTCACACTTATATGTTTACTGACCTCTTCTAATGAAAGGAATTGTAAATAGCAATGTAAGATCCTTTTTCAAATATATTATCTGAAATTCAATTCAGTGACTTTCCTTTTGAGCATTACTTTTTGCCAAAGCCAAAAATCAGATAGGAGCAGAAATCATGTTACCTGCTCATGATATTTGCTTCATTGATGAAAACCCAGTTAAGTAATGCCTCCACATCGTAAAAGCACACAAACATGACTTTTAAGGAAATGATCGCTTATTTTCCTGAAGATTCCACCCAAACATGTGACAGCTATAACTCAACTGCTTAACCACAGCACTCATCAACACACAGGAGTGGGACCAGAATTAGTATGATGTCGCTATTTATTTATCCATGATCTTTATCTTCCATCTCCTCCTCCACAGTAAACATTGATCCAAAATGCTCATTTAGTATCTCCCCCATCTCCTGCAATTCCACATGTAGGCTGACTTGCTGATCTTTGAGGAGCCGTACTCTCTCCCTAGTTGCCCTTTTTTCCCTTAATGTATTTGAAGAAAACCTTTGGATTCCCCTTAACCCTATTTGCCAAAGCTATGTGAGGTTCCCTTTTGGCCCTCCTGATCTCCCTCGTAAGTGTACTTCTATTGCCTTTATATAATTCCCTCGATCTCTGCTGTCTATACCTGACATATACTTCTTTTTGTTGACCAAAGCCTTAATTTCTGTAGTCATCCATTCTGTACACCTACTAGCCTTGCCCTTCACTCTAACAGGAAGATACTGCCTCTGGACTCGTGTAATCTCATTTTTGAATGTTTCCCAGTTTCCAGCCATCCCTTAACCTGCGAACATCCGCCCCCCCAATCAAGTTTTGAAAGCTTTTGTCTAATACCATTAAAATTAAAAATCTCACAACACCAGGTTATAGTCCAGCAGGCTTTTTTTTGAAAGTACTAGCTTTTGGCGCACTGTTCCTTCATCAGGAGCAGCACTCCGAAAGCTAGTACTTACAAATAAACCTGTTTGATTATAACCTGGTGTTGTGTGACTTTAAACTTTGTCCATCCCAGTCCAACACCAACACCTCCACATCGTTGCTATCCTCAAAATTGGCCTTCCTCTAATTTAGAACTTTAAATTTTTAGATCCTTTTCCACTACTATTTTAAAACTAATATGGTCACTGGCCCTGAAGTGGTCCCTACTAACAACTCAGTCACTTGCCCTGCCTTATTTCCCAAGAGTAGGTTTGCACCTTCTCTTGTAGGTACATCCACACACTAAATCATACACTAATTCTGGTCCCACTCCTGTGTGTTGATGAGTGCTGTGGTTAAGCAGTTGAGTTAGAGCTGTCATGTCCAGTTTGGATCAGGTGAGGTGCTGGAAGACTGGAGGTTGGCCAATGTTGTACCACTATTTAAGAAAGATGGTAAGGAAAAGCCAGGGAACATAGACCAGTGAGCCTGACATCGGTGGTGGTAATTCTAAGGGACAGAATTTACATGTATTTGGAAAGGCAGTGACTGATTAGGGATATTCAACATGACGGGGGTAGTTGTGTCTCACTGAGATGATTGAGTATTTTGAAAAACTAACGAAGAGGATTGATGAGGGCATAGCGGTGGACTTCATCAATATGGACTTCAGTAAGACGTTCAACAAGGTTCCTCATGTTAGACTAGTTAACAAGACTAGATCACGTGCAATAAAGAGATAACTAGCCATTTGGATACAGAATGAGCCCAAAGGTAGAAGACAGAGGGTGGTGGTGGAGGGTTTCTTTTCAGACTGGAGGTCTGTGGCCAACGGTGAGCCACAAGGGCTGGTGCTGGTCCACTGCTTTTTGTCCTTTATATAAATGATTTGGTTGTGAACATAGGAGGTATCGTTAATAAGTTTGCAAATGACACCAAATTAGAGATGTATGCACAGTGAAGAGAGTTACTTCAGTGTACAATGGGATCTTGATCAGATGGGCCAATTAGCCAAAGAGTGGCAGGTGGAGTTTAGATAAATGCAAGGTGCTGCATTTTGGAAAGGCAAATCAGGGCAATTCTGGTCTCCCTCCTGAAGGAACAATTTTGTGAATCTTGAAAGATTTCAGTAAAGCTTTACAAGAATGTTGCCAGGTTTGGAGGGTCTGAGCTCGAGGGAGAGGCTGAATAGGCTGTGGCTATTTTCCCTGAAACATTGTAGGCCAAGGGTTGATCTTACAGAAGTTTATAAGATCATGAGAGGATAGAATAATCATAGGATAAATAGATACGGTATTTTCCCCAGGGTGGGAGTGTCCAAAACGAGAGGGCATATGTTCAAGGTGCGAGGAGATTGAAAAGGGACCTAAGGGTGAACTTTTTTACGCAGAGGGTGTGTGTATGGCTTGAGCTGCCAGAGGAAGTGGTGTTGGCTGGTACAATTACAACATTTAAAAGGTATCTGGATGGGTGTATGAATAACAAGGTTTGAGGGGGACATGGCCAAATGCCAGCAAATGCCACTAGATTTATAATAGGGTATCTGGTCAGCGTAGACGAATTGGACCAGAAGGTCTCCTTCCATGCTGTCTATCTCTATGACTCTATTTTAATTGTGTATACATATGGAGGTGCACAGTATTTTTATAATATTCAACATATAAGATCAATGTAATAGCATAAATTCTTCTTACCTTTACTCTTGAAGATTTTCTGGATCCTTCTCGGAAAGGCTGAAAGATATGAAATTTATCTATTTACTTAATAGAAGCCATATATTAGAACATGCAAGAATGTCTCTCCTCTCGGCTTTATGCTTTATCTTTGCTCAGTGCTCTTCCCCAACCAAATTAAGATTTCCATATCACAATTTTGTAAAGCAATAACATGAATACCATTTGTACAGGGTTTCTCATGAAGTTCTGATCTGCTTAATTCTTTTATTTTAGCAGAATTCTCATTGGTGACCAGGTTTAGAAACACTAGTAGACCACGTCGAAGACTGACTATTTAATATTTCTGCAACAGCAATGCATTTGAGACCTCAATTTGAAAGGTAACCCAAAATGCCACAACACAAATCAAGTAGGTGAAATTCTTAGAAATCTCCAAGATCATGAAAGCAAGCAACTGTGTAAAATCCAAACTCTCTTCATGTGTCTGCTTTTTCATCTACCACTTCTATATCCTATTTTCATTGTCCTCATTCCAGTTACACATTTTGTCTTTAAACATTAAATTTTTATTTTCTATTTGCCCTTCTCTCTTTCTTGACCTTCATCCCTCAAGAGTACCTATAATGAAAAGTATACTTTCTCACTAGACAGAAATAATAACTTGTTCAATTACATTTCCTGCTTTTACATGCATTTTGCTGAACATAGTCCTAACATTATCAAGCCAAATGATTAATTATACAAACAAAATAGAACATACTCTTAAAGAGGCTATTATCATCAAATTGTGCAAATTGAGTTCCTCAAATCTCAAGGACAGAAAGCACACTGGCCACAGCAATATTGCCAGACTCAGCAAAAACCACAAACCATACATGACAATTTCAGATGTCCCTAACATTTTCTCCGAGATAACACACAACAGCATCCAGCAGATTAAACTTTTGATTGGTTTTGCATGGAACGTAAGCCTGGATTGAGTTCAACAATGCAACCTTGCTAACCAGAAGGATGAGTCGTACAACTGGCCCCAATCACTTGCACAGAGAAAGAACAGCTTTCCCCATTTCTGTATGACAGAATTCAAATCTTCACAACTAAATGTTCATTTAAGCCCTTGCTGGGGGCAAGAGAAGAGAGGAAAAAATCAAATAAATATCCTATCCCTGAAAAAATTTACAACCTAGATAGTCAGATGTGCAACAGTCTACAACTCTGTTAAAATACACCTGCAGTTTTAACACATGGAATCACCAGAGAAGCACCATTTAACAGCAATAAAGAAACAATAATGTGTTAAGCCAACGTAAAATGAAACCTAGGCTGGGAAACTTGAACATTAAGAATCAGGAAGATCATAGTTATTTATGCTAGGTAACTTTACACTAATTTATAAAGCCTCCACTTACAAACAGGCTTGAAAAATTTATTAAAAGACAAACCTTGAATTCCTGAGGACCTCTGTATTCAACAGAATAACACAAAAACAACTGCAGTATTTGCCATAGATTTTGGAAACAATTAGAGAGTTGCACCCCAAACTGATGATCAAAGGAGTGCTAAATTCAGGCAGTCAGCACAGAAAAGTAGGTCAATTACTAAAGCTGTTTGGATTTACTTTCTAGCCACAGATTTATTTACAATAACAACTTGGTGTGTTAAAACAAAATTCTTCTTGTTCATTCGCAAATTCATCTTAAATCTGATTACTGACCATTCATCACGGAGTAATTTCTCTTTCATTTCTTCTTTGAAAGATTTATTTGGGACATCCATATTTGGGAGCATTCCCTGCTCAAAAGAAGAACCACCCCAGCTTTAGCACTCCTTCCACATATTTAAATCCTCCATTACTGGTCTTTAGTCTATTAACAGCCCACTGTTCTCTCCAAAGTCTTGATATCTTCCTAAAAGTCTGATGCCAGAATTAGAGGCAATATTCTAAGCTGGGGCCTACCAGTGATTTATCAGTGTAACTTTTTAAAAAAACTCTATTGTCCTATTTCTAAAACCAAAGATTTTGGAAACCTTCAAAAGTAGCCTTAAGGTACCAGAGTTATCTTCAGATGTGGGCACTATTTTATTTCTAAATACTATATTTCTGTTTCAAACATGCTATCCCTTATGTTACAACACAGTAGTTGCAGACAGGCTGCACATATTATTACTTTTGTACAAAGACCCTTCTAATGTGATTTTCATATTAATTTATAAAGTGTTTTAATGTTGATGATTTACAAACAGCAGTAAAATTAAATACCAAGGCTGAACTTGAAAAATAATGTTGTTCAAAATTAGAATAGCTTTACAACGGAGTACAACAAACATGACTTCCCCATTACTGCTTTATTATGTCAAACAGTAGAGCTATGTTCACTAATCCCTGAAGAACCTATCACAATTAGTTTCAGGTAAACTGATGGCAACTGAGAAAGTTTGCAACAGAATAAAGCCTTCAGCTGCGAAGTGTAAGACAGGTAAAAGAACTGCATTAAATATTGAGGAGGCTTGCATAGAAATATTCCTTGTATGTCAAACATAACTTCAGCAGGGTTGCCCAACACACCAAGTTTTACTTTCTTCATTACTGTTCACAAGTTCAGTGCCAAATAGGTGTTTTAAAACAAAAAGTAAAATTTCCATCTCAGCACCATGGAAACACCAAGATGGCAACGACAGGAGCCAATCTGTGTCTCTGGATTACCAAAGCAGTAGGTCATTACCACTATGTCACCACCTCCCTTCAAATTCTGCTTCTGCTCCATTTCCAGAATGGTATGCGAGAGAGAGGAAGGACAAAAAAAATAGTAGAGGGCAATAGATCACCAAAGACATCTGAACAACATCAGGTTTGGGCTGTACTCACAGGTCAGACAATTCTCATCTCCAGCGAGAGAGAACCACCTCCCTTGAAATGTGGCTTTCAAACAGAGCATCAATTAGGAGGTTAGAAAGATCATCAGATGCTAAACATACCAAGTGGGAAAGCAAGTTTATTACAGATATGCGAGTCACATATTTTATTCCAGTAAACATTATCACAGACAGATCTCCTGAGGACATTCTGCTAGCATGCATTTTGACGGGTATATACGAGACAGAAGCTGAGTGTCGATGTTGTTTCTCTACAGCCAGAAAGGGTGCATTCCATCAAGTCAGGGTGCCCCTCGATCCCAAACTAATGTGGAAGATTTTCTTTTCTTCTGCAAAGGGGTGAGTGAATGATGTCTAGGGCCATTTGATTGTGGCAATGGTCTCCTCCATTTCTTGGTTGGTTTGCATAGTAATGGTTATCCTGTGCAAATATTGTAATATCCTAGGTTCCAGTCCATCCTGATACTATCAGTCCTGTTGGGCACAGCACTTTGATTCTAACATAATTGGAATAGTATATAAACTCCCTGAAGGAGCTTTTGTGGTGCAGTAGTAGTGTCTCTACCTCTGGCCAGAAGGCTTGGGTTCAAGTCTCATTTGCTCCATAACCACCACCACTGATGTGCAGAGGCAGCAGTACCATTTAATAGATGCACTGTAGAAATTCAAAAGGTTCCTTTGATAACACCTTCCAAAGCTGCAACTGCCATCACTTAGAAGGATTTCAGCTCCCCGCAAAGCCACACACAATTATCTCATGGAACTATATCATTGCTATTTTGCTGTTGGTGCAAATGCTGGAACTCCCTCCCTAATAGCATTTAGCTTATGCATATCACATGGATCGCAGCAGTTCAAAGAACGCATCTCACCAGCAATGTCCAGATCCCATTAAAGAATGAAAAAAATTCATTTGCTTGCCACGAAACTTGTCCACGACTGTTGACAATTTTTACCAACAACGATTTTTGAAAATGATAGAACAGGCTGAATGATATCAATGTGGTCTTGCCCACTGTATCAACAAATATTCACAATTAAGTATAGTGATAGGAGACTATTTAATATAGAAGTCCAGAGTTGCCCAAGCAGATTCTGTAGCAAAAACGTTTTCCCACCAGTCTTTTTTTAAAACGTGGCTAAAACCTGAGCGTTATAAATGCTTGACTTAATAAAGAAATTAAACTCATATGCAGTAACAGAAAATCACTTGCACAGCACATTACATTCCACTGTAAAACAATGACAGATGGGAAAATGTTTACAACAAATCATTTTAACATTATTAGAGAAAGAAAATTAGTATTGTGGTTGTATCTACACCAGATGGATTGCAACAATTCAAGAAGGCAACTCACAAACACCCTCTCAAGGGCAACTAGGTACAGCAACAAATAATGGCCTTGCCAGTGATACTCAGACCTCATTAAATATACATGATAAAAAGTCTAATTTCCTTTGCTCTGTTTCTATCTGTTTTCTCCAATTAGCAGTCAAAAGTACACTTACTTACATGTACACTTTATTAACAAGCGATAGTTCATTAAACTAAAGAGTTCACCACTTACTTCTTCAATTCCCCAAACATCATCAATAGCCTCAGATGTTGGTTATTCACTGTCCACCATGGAACAAAGCAGCTTTAGGGACCTCCTGAGACACAGTGATAGCGTTCCTACCCTGGACTGGGTGGCCCGGGTTCAAGTCACACCTGCTCCAGAAGTACGTAATAACATCTCTGACCAGGTTGATTAGAATAATAGGAACAAAGGACCTTAAAAGGCTCGTGTAGTCCAATGATCACGTCCTGCTTGTCATCCAGAAAGCTGGAGTTTAAGCCCCACCAGCTCCAGAGCTGTGTAATAACATCTCTGAACAAGTTGATTAGAAAATATCTATAATAAAGAGTTTGTCTATGCCCATAGTGGTCTGAAAATGTTCGATCTTGTCTCATCTCAGAAGTTAAGCAGACCCAGATCTGGTCAATATTCGAATGGGAAACTGCATGAAAATAACAGGTGCAGTAAAATGGCTTTTGCGTCGTAGTGGTAATGTTCTTATCTCAGAGCTAGAAGGCTCAAGTTCCAGTTCCACCCGCTACAGAGGTGGGCCATAACATCCATGGACAGGTTGACTAAAAAGAAATCTGGAACCAAGAGGCTGGGACTATTGTGGCATAGTGGTAATGGCCCTACCTCTGAGCCAGGAAGCCCAGGTTCATATCACACCTATTCATCAGCTCTGTTCCTATTTTTCTAATCAACCTGTGCATAAAAACATCTTTGATCAGGTTGATTAGGAATATCATGAACAAAATGCCTCTAAAGATTCCCACATATTTTCATATATTATGAATTTTTCTATAAATATCAGAACCATCCAAAATTACAGTAGTACAGAGGAAACTTCATTATCCGAATACCAATTATCAGAAAATTGGATCATCCGAAAGAGATCTCCAGGTCCCGATGGAAACGTCACATCAAAGACGTGTTTCCAACAGTGATTAAACAGGCATTGTCTCCAAATGACTGTCTGTCCATACGCTCTCTCTCCTCACACTTTCCCTGGGGTTTTACACACGGGTATATCCTACCCGGGTTGGGGGGGGGGGGGGAGCGGAATGAGTGTTGCACATGGTCGGGAGCAGCAGGGCAGTGTTGGGTGGGGTTTGGGGGGGGGGGGGGGGGCGGTGGTGGTGGTGTTGTGAGGGGGCAGTGTTGCACGGGGTCAGGAGCTGGGGGGGTGGCGTGTCACACGGGGTTGGGGGTGCGGGCAATGATCAACAGGGTTGGGGGCGTTGGGGACGGGGGCAGTGTTGAATGGGGTTGGGGACAGGGACCAGGGGTTTTAGGGTCAGGGGGCGTGTTGCACAGAGGTGAGGGGCGGGGCTCGTGCTCTGTGTGCTGCTGCTAGTCTCCTGTACGGGGAGCAGACTTTAAAAGCTCTGAGCCCCAAAGGAAAGGCATTTGATCAATTAACCGAATAATCGATTATCCGACCGAAATAGTGCCCATCAAGTTCAGATAATCGAGGTTCCCCTGTATGAACCTCCTTTCAGGTAAAGGTCTCATCATCTACCTTAAAATAAAAAGGATATCTGACAACTATTTTATAATAGTTACCTAAGTTCAAGGTTTGTGAGAAGATTTGTAGCTCGGGTGCTCATTGTTGTGGTTCTGTTTGCCGAGCTGGGAATACGTGTTGCAGACGTTTCATCCCGTCTAGGTGACATCCTCAGTGCTTGGGAGCCTCCTGTGAAGCGCTTCGATGTTGTTTCCTTTGGCATTTATAGTGGTTTGTCTCTGCCGCTTCCAGTTGTCAGTTCCAGCTGTCAGCTGCAGTGGCCGGTATATTGGGTCCAGGTTGATGTGTTTGTTGATAGAGTCTGTGGATGAGTGCCATGCCTCTAGGAATTCCCTGGCTGTTCTCTGTTTGGCTTGTCCTATAATAGTAGTGTTGTCCCAGTCGAACACATGTTGCTTGCCATCTGCTTGTGTGGCTATTAAGGATAGCTGATCGTGTCGTTTCATGGCTAGTTGTTGTTCATGGATACGGATCGTTAGCTGTCTTCCTGTTTGTCCTATGTAGTGTTTTGTGCTACTATTATAAGAAAAGCCAAACAGAGAACAGCCAGGGAGTTCCTAGAGGCATGGCACTCATCCACAGATTCAATCAACAAGCACATCGACCTGGACCCAATATACCGGCCACTGCAGCGGACAGCTGGAACTGACAACCGGAAGCGGCAGGGACAAACCAATATAAATGCTGGAGGAAACAACATAGAAGCGCTTCACAGAAGGCTCCCAAGCACTGAGGATGTCACCTAGACAGGGGACGAAACGTCTGCAACACAAATTCCAAGCTCGGCGAACAGAATCACAATAGTTAGCTAAGTATTGGGATTAGAAAATATTACATCTAACTTCTGCAATATCAATGAATTATCTCAATGTAACTGCAGTGCAAACTAAACGTGCACAGAATATGCAAAAATAGCACTCTTGCTTATAGTTTCCTTGCACAAGTTCAGCTCTGAAAAAAAAGCCTCGAGTGTAGACTTTCAGCTGGACAATCATGTTTCCAAAGTTATTTCTCTTTACAAAGCAGACAGTGGGAGCTCATAGACGCAGAAACTAAGTGGCCTTTGAGAACACTAAAAATAAAAGAAATACAATATTTGAAATCACTGAATCTGTATAGTTGGAAGCAGGCCATTCAGCCCATCAAGTCCACACCAATCCTCGAAAGAGCAGCCCACCAGACATGTCTCCTGTCACTATAGCACTGCATTTCCCATGGCTAACCCACCTTGCCTACACACCCCTGGATACTATGGGCAATCCACCTAACCGGCACATCCGTGGACTGCCGGAGGAAACCCACGCAGGCATAGAGAGAATGCGCAGTCACCCAAGGGTGGAATCAAACCCGGGTCCATGGCACTGTGAGGCAGTAGTGATAACTAATCAACCTTCATGCCAGCCCAAATAATTTTTATAAAAATTTAAAGGGGAGATAAAGAAAAAAAACACAAAAATTAGAACTAAATAGGTAAGAAAAATTAAGGACATAAAAATCTGACTATGCCATTCAGCTCCTTAAGCCTGTTCTGCTATTCAATTAGATCATGGTTTGTTGTTCAACTCCATTTATCCAATTTTAACCTGAATCTCTTGACACATTTTACCTAACAAATGCTAATCACAGCCTTGAATATTTTAAATAACCCAAAATTCACAGCATTTTGGGGAAGAAAATTTCATATGTTCAGTAGTCTTTGTGTAAAAACGCTCCCTGCCATTCCTGAATGACCTGACTCTAATTTCAAGATAGTTCCCCATTGACTAAACTCCGCGTTCAGAGTGAATATTTTCTGTGTATCTCAGGTATTGAATTTCCGCTGTTGAATTCTACTCTCACTTAAAACATCTTGATTAGGTCTGACATCAACTTTCTAAACTCAAGGGAATACAAGCCAAGTTTAAATTTTGGTATCAATTGAATGGTTTAACTTTATCCTTCTAATACGTGTGCAATTTTAATAAGTATTTCCATATTACTACAGCAGCTGAACCAAGGAGGCTAAACTTGTTATTATTTGACACTTTGCTAATAGTAAACTAAATAATTCAGAGAATGCAAGATTTTCACAACATTCTAAAATAATTTCTGTATATGATTTTACTGAAAATGCAACATATTTAATGCCCTAAGATTTCCAGTATTAAATGAGCTAGCTGTCAAATTATGCAGGCCTCTCTAGTGGAGGAAAACAAATCTACTTGCCTTTCTAGATTTTGCAGCAAACTGCTCCTTTTCTCCACTTTTCTTTCGCTTTTTCTCATTTACCTTTGTTACCCTAGTGGCGGTCAATGTGATCGTCGTAGGAGTCTGCTGAAAGGCAGTATATAGCTCCACAGGTACCTCATCTCCGCTTTCAGTTGCGCTGGTGTCTCCATCTATTTAAATTAAAATGAAAATCTTATAAAGCACTGTAATCAATATTTTTTGAAAACACATTACCCCTAATATTTTGCATAACAAACAGATAGAACTTTTGTTAAAAAAAAATTATAGAATAGAACCTCAATTGCCTTCATGTCAAATATTTGCCTTATCCAGTAGCAAGATTTTACTCAGCTGAAGGGAGGGTAGCAGAAATCAAGGATGTCAACAGCTTCTTTGTCGTCTAACTACTGCTGCAACTATGTCTGGATGTCTGGCAGTATCTGTAGACAGAAATCAGAGGTTTCGGGTCAAGTGCCCCTTCCTCAGATCTGATTTCTCTCCACAAATGCTGCCAGAGCTGCTGAGCTTTTCCAGCAATTTCTATTTTTGTCTCTGATTTACAGTTCTTTTGGTTTTTGTTCATTTTAAAGTCAGCCATTTAATTATGTCAAATGAAGTTCTGAGATTGCCACTGGTCTGTAGCTCTGCCTCATGAAATCACAAGTAAGGAAATGACAGAGTAATCAAATCAGTTGCTTAGTTCGAAGTTGCAATGCTAAACCTATATTGAGGTTTATATCACTGAATGAAAGCAATCAAATGTTTAGTAATTGGTTGTTCTCAATTATCCACCAATTGGCATTTTTGCAGTACACTGCAAGACATGGTTGCAAACTGTCTTTATTATGCTAGATGATCGAGGTTATACTTTATAAAAAATCAAAACTGCAAATCTGACCTGTCACACATGCATGTGAGCACATTCTTAATTTGACACTGATAAATGGAGACACATTTAACTAAAGAATAAATAAGACAACTATTTCAGTTATCATAATGTAGAAGTTTATTTCATGTATAAAACCAGATTAAAATAAAACGTTCCACACAAAAAAAAACTGATAGAAACACACAAGATAAACTTACCTCCCAAAACAATACATGTTAAAGTCTTCATAGCTTTTTGTCAGGGATTCAGCAATTAAAACAATTCATACTACTATATCCAATATCTTAAATAGTAGGATTGAAGTCAAAATGTGCAACTGTGCCAGATTATCACTTTCCAAAATTGTGTTCTTGTATTTCATATCTGTTTCATAACTTAGAATGGAATACATAAAAGAATGAAGGACTGCCAGGGATATTCATGAAGTATTTTGACTCATTAGTAAGAGTGTAGATAGTGTACACCATTGAAAAACAAGTAGCTACAAAGTGTTTTTGAATATTTGAGCTAATATGAATTAGTGCAATATTAAAATCACTTTGTTAGAAATATAAAAGCTATGATCAAGTGTGAGTGGTGTCGTTTAGATTATAAGTTGGAACTAATTCTCCAACTGGTGGTTTGTTTCTGAAGAGCATGCAAGTGGTTCTCAGGGCTTCAATATTAAAATCCAGTTACAACATTTCTCTTCATCATATATTCACACATACCTGACATATTTTCCCTTTTCTTTGTTTGTAGCAACACAGCTCTGTCTCTATCCAAACACCTGGAGGGACAGCATTACAGTTATCCGAGATTTATGAACAATTTTACAATCATTTTAAAAAGAGTTCTCTCAGATATACTGTACTCACCGAGGCTGACAACGATCACAAAGATATGTTTCTGGAATATGCTGTCTATCGATACCCATACAATCTATGTGTTGCCAAACACTAAGAAAATAATTAAAGGAACACATTCAATTGAAAACTTCATTGTCAAAATTAAGCATTATTGCATTATATAATAATAATTTTATCCCAAATCAATACCTATCTTTTTGATTATTTCATCTGTTACCATGCAAATCAATTGTTTACTAATTTTCGTTTTTGATGATTTTTAAAAAATCATAACTTTGCGTACTGCTTATATTTAACATAAAAGGCCGCACAATGAATACAATGCTTGCCCTAATGAAAGCTCTAAATTATTTGCTGTATCAATTCAGGGTCTAAAGATATAAACCCAAGTCTTTAACAACCTATTCTCCATACTTTGCAATGGCATCATTCTCATTAGTCCCTGGGAATGATACTCATGCATAATTCATTAACAGCCCATTAAAGCTGGGTGAATTTACATGAATTTTCATCACAACAATCAGTTTAAAAAAAGTAAACTCAACCTAATTATCTAATAAAGTATTTATCATTTGTTTTAAATCTTAAAATGTTACAACGTAAGTGTTATAAAAGTCAAGGGAGCGTTAAAAAAAGTAATCTAAGTTTCAAACTAGCATATCTTACTGCGGACATCCCCTTGGGAGATAGCCTAAAATTCCAAATTAGCATATTTTAAAAACATATATTAGTAAGGACCAGATGAGGCACTTGATTTTCTCAACATTTTTTCTTTCTCTTCGATAATACAGATCCACAGGCACTGGGAGCCTTTCTCAACTTTCCTGTGTTACTTTTATTCCCATGAGAACAAACGTGGATGTTACCTGTACCAAATTGCACATTGTGACCAGGAAAATGCAGGGTTACAGGAATAAGGTAGGGCGATAGGTCTGGGTGGGATGCTGTTCAGAGGGTTGGTGTAGACTTGATGGGCCAAATGGCTTGGCTCCACACGAGGAATTCTATGATTCTATAAACAAGTGCACCATCAAGTGCTTAACCATTGGCAAAGTATAGCTGCAACTGTCCTTCCTTACTACAGTAATTTTGACAGAGGAAGTCTGTTGTCAAACCATAACATGGGTGCTGAGGCCAATTCTAGCAGCCTCACTAATGCCACATTTGAGGTCTGCTAATATAGCATAAACCTGATCCAATTCTGGTCTGTGTGACAAAAGTGAACAAACCCGACTTTTGAAGACCTCTGTAGCAGCTTATATAAAAAAAAACAAAATTACACTGCTAAGTGAATGAACACAAAGATAAAAGGTTTGGTCGTTGCATGCCTACCTGCATTTATCACAACAGATCATGTATCCATCATCATGGGTAAATCCACAGATGCACCTGGTAACATCCGTGCCATAGCTTCCATCCTCAGAAGTGCTGATTGTTGTGGCACTGGAAGTCTCATCAAAATTAGCTGTGGTGAATATGCTCACCTCATTCTTGCCTATTACGACAGTTGGAGGGGGTGAAGCTGGGGGTGTTGGTGGAGGACGAGCACCATAATTGTGGTCCTGAAATTGTTGAAGGAATAGTGAAATGTAAATGCACGCAACGATCGAGTAATTAGGAGCGTCAACAAAATATTATGTTAGACAAGAACTGATTACAAAAATAGGTGATTATGCTGTAGATGTACAGGACGTTCGTGAGATTACATCTGAAGAACTATTCACAGTACTGGTTTACCTTAGATAAAGGAGGATGTAAATGCCTTGGGACCCTTTTACAGGTGGTTTACTATCTAATATTGGAATGAGCAGTTGTCTTACAAGGAAATGTCGAGCGAACTAGGTTTGTATCTGCCTTGTTTAAAAGAGTAAGAGGTGACTTGACTGAAGCATATGACATGCTAAGGGGTCTTGACAAGGTGAAAGTGAATGAGATGTTTTCTTTTGAGGGAGAATCTTGAAATACTGGTCACTCTTTAAAAATAAGGAGTTTCCCATTTAAAAGAAAGGTGAGGAGAAATTATTTCTAATGAAGGGTAGAGCCTTTGCCAGAAGACTCTATTCATCAAAAGGCAGATGAAGCAGAGTCTTCAAATTTTTCTTTGTAATGCAGGAGTACACAGATTCTTAGTTAGTAACAAGGTGAAAGATTACTCAAAAGTGTAGCCTGGAATTTAGACTAATCAGATCAGCCAGTTTTACTGAATGGCTGAGAAGGCTCAAGGAGTCAGGTCCTGAGTCAAATATTTTTCCTCTAAATTGTTTAGCTAAGTTATTTTTGCTCAAAGGAAACTACTGTTTAGGAATGAATCCAGTATTGGCATCAGAAGTCAAAAAATCAGAGTCATACAGTATGGAAACAGACCCTTCAGTCCGACTCATCTGCACTTACCAGACATCCCAATTGGACTGTCACATTGCCAACATTTGGCCCATATTCCTCTAAACATTTCCTATTCATATACCAATCCAGATGCCTTTTAAACACTGTAATGGTATCAATCTCCGCCACTTCTTCTGACAGCTCATTCCATACTTGCACCACCCTTTGTGTCAAAAAGTTACCTATCAGGTTCCTTTCTAAATCTTTCTCCTCTCACCTAAAACCTATGTCCTCTAGTTTTGGACGCCTCTACCGTTGGGAAAAAAAACTTCAACTTTTTATCCCATCCATGCCCCTCATGATTTTATAAACCTCTCAAATCACCCCTCAGCCTCTGCGTTCCGGGGAAAAAAAGCCCCAACCCAATCTGCCTCTCTCTTTAACAAATCCTCCACTCTCAGCAATATCCTTGTACATATTTTCTGTACTCTCTCAAGTTTAACAACATTCTTTCTACAGAGAGCGACCACATTTGCATACAGTATTCCAAAAGTGGCCTCAATGTCCTCTACAGCTGCAAAATGACAACCCAACCCTTATACTCAATTTTTTGACCAATGAGGACAAGCGTGGAGCTTTCAGTCACATAAAGAAACTCCTGTGATTCTGCTGTACCAATGCACCCAAACCCTGCCTTAGATTAACTAAAACTGTATTGGCGAGTCATTTCAATTTAAATGCTTCTGTAGGTCGAAATGAGATTGCTAATTATTGTATAATTAGAAAGAACATTAAAGCTATCACGTGCAAAATGATTTCACTATCTTAGAGTAGATTTAAATGCAAGAATTGCCCCACCAGATCTTGTTACTGGTTCCCTGGCTACGTAGGTTTTTCCTGGTGTGGAAATATTGAATAAAATTATTTGCATAAATGGTGCCTTCACTGAGTCCCTTGCACTTACACACACACACACAACACAGGTGCTGTAGGGGAAAATAAGCAGTACTGCTGAATAGCAACAGTGCAGGGGAGCAACCGGAAGAAACCAAAAAATAAATAGAATAGATTTAAATCTGGAGAGTTCCAGAGTCAAAAAGTGATTGTGCTAATCCAATGAATAATGCATTCTCCAACAATCAAGTTTCGTTTATGGAGTCTTAAAGCACGGAGACAGACCCTTCAGTCCAACCAGTCCTTGCCACACATAAACCCAAATTAAACTAATCCCACTTGTCTGCTCCTGGCTCATATCCCTCCAAATCTTTCCTATTCATGTACTTATTCTGAGGATCTGAAACCTGAATACAGGCTGAGGTAACTAGCTGTTGCCAGGAACAACCACTTAACAGATGCTCTTAATAATTTAGGTGGCAATGAAATGGCTTCTCAATGCAAATATGACAAAATGGCTTCCAAGCTGCAAATTGACAATTCTGTTGTGGTTCTGTTCGCCGAGCTGGGAATTTGTCTAGCAAACGTTTCGTCCCCTGTCTAGGTGACATCCTCAGTGCTTGGGAGCCTCCTGTGAAGCGCTTCTGTGCTGTTTCCTCCGGCATTTATAGTGGCCTGTCTCTACATAAAATGGCTTTTAACTCTGCTACAGATGCATAACAGAATAACAACAGTCTGCTTCAACAGAGATTAGCGACAGTGCTCCCTTTACAGAACAGAAATAACTTGACTAGATAAGACATTACTGGGCATTCTAACGGACCTTCAAATGCAGGTGCAATGGCTCAGTTAGTGAGATAAGGGTGGCCTGAGTGTTGGAAAACAAAGTTGGTTCCCAGGAAATATCACTAGACCAAGTAACTGTCAAATAAAGCAATATCGTGTATTGATTGGTAATTGTCTGAATGTGCTATACGATCATGGCCTGTATTTTTGAGAAAAATATAAAAATGTCTTTGTTTTAAGCCATGTGTGCAGATCCTCCGAGGAATATGGATGCACACAACCTCTGTGTTTCCGGATGCTGTGTACCAAGCCTTATGAAGAAATAAAGAATGAAGTCTTCAAGAAACAGACAGATTGTGAGTGGTAATTGACAGATCATGAAACAGAAACAACTCCCACCCCACCAAAACCCCTGGCGATCCAGATCTTCAAATCAAATGTCTTTTAAACACTAA
Source organism: Chiloscyllium punctatum (assembly GCF_047496795.1). NCBI lineage: Eukaryota > Metazoa > Chordata > Chondrichthyes > Orectolobiformes > Hemiscylliidae > Chiloscyllium > Chiloscyllium punctatum. The sequence continues at coordinate 40,038,398 of NC_092782.1, read as the reverse complement.
TGTATCTGCATTCACCCACTTCCTCGGAAAGCTCATTCCACACATAAACCACCGTGTGTATAAAAATATCGTCTCTCACAATCTCTCTCCTCTTATATTAAAAATGTGCCCCCTCATCTTGAAATCCCCCATCCTAGGAAAGAGACAACTACTATTATCTATACCCCTCTTTATTTTATAAACTTTTATAGATCATCTCTCAACCTCCTCCACTCCAGTGAAAAAGTCCCAGCCTATCTAGCCTTTTGATATAACTCAAATCTTCCCATACCTGACATCTTGATAAATCTCTTTTGAACCATCTCTAGCTTAATAATATTGTTCCCACAACTGGGCAACTAGAACTGGATACTGTTTCACAAGAGGCCTAACCAATATCCGGGACAACATGATCTCCCAACTCCTATACTCAAAGGACAGAGCAATGATGGCAAGCATGCCAAATACTTTTTTTAAACCAGTCTGTCTATATGCGATGCAAATTTCAAAGAAACACGTACCTATACGCCCAGGTCCTTCAGTTCTACAAATTTCCGAAAAAGTCACACTACTGACAAGCAAAAACATCTTTTCTAACACCTTTTCGTAAAAAACCCTACATATTCAATGATGAGCAGGAATAAGATCCAGTTAAGGCAGATGTAAATGTAAATTTAAAGACAAACTTTTTTTTGAAGTTGAAAGTTATAAATTGAGTTAGCTCATGATTTTAAAAAAGTGTCATGTGAAGGAAGTGTGATGTGAAAAAAGTGGGGGGGTTATGAAAGAAAATTAGAACACTTCATAATCTTATCCTTATCTGATGTCCATGAATGTAAATCTACAGTAGTATTTTTTTTCTGTATACAAAGGCATAGTGGCCAACTACAGAACCTTTCTGTCACCATGCTCAGATCCTCAAATTTCATAAGAAACATGTGCACCTTAGTTATTCTGATGAAAGCAGATCAACCAACAGGAAAGCCACAGAATGGCTTTCTGCTAAACTTTATTTCTTTTATAAATTAGTCTACAGCAGTGAGAATAATCAAGCCAGGATGACAATTTAAAGAACTATGTTCTGCAGAACTTTTATCAGGAGAATTCTAGAACATATGATCTGCTTCATAAAGAGCTCACTGTCATGCAGCAACTCATTTGAATCAAGTACACTTTACTTTCTGGTACCCAAAGATGTGCACATATCAAATATTGCATTACCCTTCTCTTTACCCAACAACTGGACGTTACACAAAAAGAATTATCCATTAAAGTGACAAACCATTCCTTCCAAAAGGTTTGTACCAAGAAAACGCACACAAAAAACAAAACAGCTTTGACCGTTCAGCCACAAAAATCAGTAAAAACTAAGCAGAAACTTAGACAGATGTTAATCAAGAATGTATTAATTTAGGTAAACCAATACATTTAGCAAAGCAGTAAAAGTTTACACAAGACGAAATGTCATGGTAATTTGCATTGTGTTAGATGGGCCAAGAAGCTGGTTTCTGATACAGCAGTATAACTTGCACTGTGGTTGTTAAGGTTAGAAAAATTATGAGTTCAGATTTAACATGAAACAAAGTAGTGATTTTATTAATTTCAAAACTTACTGCATAAGGCAAACCAATGTAACTGTGTGAATGATGAGAACTGCTGGTATATAACTGGTGCGGATAACTGTTCGACTTCTCTACCACCACAGGGCTTGCTTCTACAGATTCTGGTCTAGAAGAAAAAAATACATGGAAATATTCATTATGATCCAGATTTTTGCCAAATATATACTTTTTTTCAACTGTAACTAATTAATACAGCTTACACCTCAGTTATAAAAAGGCACAGACAAAAGCAAGAATTGCACTAGAACTTTTTAAAAAATCTCTTTAATTGTGTTCCTAATTTTCTCCATAATTGTGTGGTGGATGACAATTCTAAAGAAACATGCCGTGCCACTGGGTCACCCTCACTAAGGGAAAAGTAGAAGCACTGCAGAATTTAGGACAGAAATGGTTAATTTTTTTTGACAATTTTGCATGTGAATTATAGACAAGTATGCGCTACGAAACAAAACCAAGTTTAAGCAAAACAAAAATTAAACAATTATATGGTTATTAATGAAACACTTCGTGAAACATAGCATACTTTTATGACTGTTTAACAAATTCAAGCACAACAACACAAGGCCAATTAAAGAAAAATCAAAAATAACACTCAAAATGAAGAATAACTTAACTGATTTTATTTTACCTCTAATATGTAATACATACTTTATTTAATTCCAATAAATCTGCTGCTGAATGTTCTAAGACCAGGGCTTGGTTGTTGAAAAAGATAAATGAATATAAAACAAATGGATAATCTTCATTCTTATATCAGTTACTCCAAAAGCTTCAATACAATCAAGTTCAAATTCAGACAATGGGATGGAAGTGATATTGCCACCAAGTACTGCCAACTGGATGCATGCTAACATTCCTCATTATGTATTTATTATATGCTGAAAGACATCTTTAATGTGGACAAAACTGACATTTCCTATAAGCTGACAGCATATAGGAAGGGAGAGTTGAGACTGCAACCAAATCAACCATGATCTTATCAAATGACTGAGCAGGCTCGAAAGACCGAATGGCCAATTCATGCTCCCATGTAGAATATTAGTTTTCATCAAAAAAAATACTGAAAAAGCCAAGTAGAAAATTGTCATAATGGTTTGCACTGGCAAGCATGTTAGATTAAAAAATAAATTGGCAGTAGTCAGAAAGTGAAGAACCCTTATTAGTTGTGTGGTGTCATAATTCTGCCTGTTAGGCAAACAAGTACTATTGTGCAGATTATCATAGCTGTTTCCAAGGAACTGCTCTGTCACTGATTCAAGAATTGCAGAAGAATTCACTTCAACATTAGTTTACAGTTGCTAACAGTGTGTAAAACCATAATTTACTGATAGATGCTTAGAGCACTATAAATTCAATGCTTTCAGGAGAAGCAGCATTATAGGCGACTCAACTGAGATCAAACACAAACAATGACAGACGACCATTAAGTGAGAACCTTAATTCTGCATGGGCTCAAATGCTATTTGAATTCCCTTTAAATGTAAATTAGAGAATTGTGAAATGCTAATTACAGACAAACATGAAAACTGATGACTTAGCGGAAAAGTATGCTACTTTGCTTAGGAACAGAAGGGCCAAACAGGCCCATCAGCATTCAAATTGCAGATAGTGACACTCATCAAGAGCACGAAATCCAACTCTGTGACGAAGTTTGATGTCGGATGCAAACTTTTTATGCAAAATAATTACAGTACTGAGCAAACCTAGGTAACCTAATGGTTTTTCTCCCCCCAACAACAAATACTCTTAAGGATCGCTGTACTGTTGATAGAATGTGATCCAAAAATATTTACATGGCACAGTTCACAGAAGATTCAGGTTTTGATTAAATGCATTGCGAATTGCTGAAATGTTTTACTGCACTATATATCTTCCTGTGATGTTCTATCATGGTTGAACTGAATGTCAGAATAGTCCAAAGGGCTCAAGTGCCTCTTGTTCCCATGTTCCATGTTGTGCTGCTACATTAAAATCACTTCACAAACTGCTAAATAATTACATCTTTAAAGAAAAGTTGTTAGAAGCTAAAAAAAATTTTCGATCATATATAAAACATTACCAAACAATTTACAGGATTTTTCTCCATTGACTAAATTGTACGAAATAAAAATAATGAAATTAAAATCACTGTTTCAGGGAGTTTCTACCACTGACATTCTTCTCCTCCCTCCTGAATGCATCAACTTCCCAATGAAATTCTGTTCCATAGAAGCCAATGCCCTCTGCCATCTCATCTGAACATAGTTATTTTTCAGACAGCCTTGATCAACTGTTAGAAAACTTTCATTTCTAAGCACATTTCTCACAGGGTTCATGGAGTTCAGGATCAGGAAAGGGAGCTCTGGTACATCTGTCCCTCCTTAAACCAGAAATATTGAGTCAAACTGTAGTGATCCTATTTCCATCCTAGCAAACAATGTCAGACAAAGGGTCAATTCTGGGACCACAATGGTCTGTTTTACTCAACCACACATCAAGCGATTACAAAGACCTTTACACTCAAGAGTCATAGAGATGTACAGCATGCAAACAGACCCTTCGGTCCAAATCGTCCATCTGACCAGATATCCCAACCAAATCTAGTCCCACCTGCCAGTATTCAGCCCATATCCCTCCAAACCCTTCCTAATCATATACCAACCCAAATGCCTTTTATGTGTTGCAATTGTACTAGCCTCCACCACTTCCTCGAATAACTCGTTCTATACACGCATCAAAAAGTTGCCCCTTAGGTCTCTTTTATATCGTTCCCCTCTCAACCTAAACCTATGCCGCCTAGTTCTAGACTCCATCACCTCAGGGAAAAGACCTTGTCTATCCATGCCCCTCATGATTTTATAAACTTCTATAAGGTGCCCCTCAGCATCTGACACTCTAGGGAAAATAACCCCAGCCTATTCAACATCTCCCATAGCTCAAAGTCTCCAACCCTGGCAACGTCCTTGTAAATCTTTTCTGATCCCTTTCAAGTTTCACAACATCTTTCTGGTAAGATGGAGGCCAGAATAGCAGGCAATATTCCAAAGGTGGCCTAACCACTTTTCTGAAAGTCAATGCTACCAAATAGGATTCTACAATTAAACAGCTTATTAAATTATTACATACAATTTTTATGACAGTGAAATATAGTGCAAATTGCAATTTACACTTAAGAATTTCCACAGATCATCTTGGAACATTTATGCCTGTAAATGAAAAATTGGTGATAGGTGGAAAATGTCACAAGAGATTTCTATGCTTTAACATTTTACCTGAATCTTCGTTAAAAAGACCAAAAGTAATGAAACTGACTGAATACTGCTCAGACATTAACTGAAAATGTGAAGAAAATTTGGTTAAACTATGTCTCAAATTTGCTGTGAATGATAAAGTCAGGATTTTATTTCAAACAAAATACTGTTTTTTTTAAAAGTGAGTATATACAAATGCTTGAAAGAATAAAACTAACCTAACAACAATGCAATTGCTTTTACACTAGTACCTTTCCTTCAACGATTCTCACATGCTGTATACAACCGTTAGCTGCATGGCAATTTATTCTGTAAATGAACACCGACTATTAAGTATTTGGAATTTTAACAGAACTTTTTTAAGAAGTCATAAAAATGGAGTTAAGAACACATAATAAAATCAGACTTGCCCCAAATATCAATTTTTTTTGAGTTTGAGATGACGGACAATTAATAAATCATCAGCAGAAAAGCAATCAACCAACACGGAAGCAGTAGAAAATTACAGTAACACGTTTTGCTTATATCCAACTGCTGAAAAGCACAATAATCTCCTTGTGGTCACCAATGTGACTAGGCTCACATCCTGTTATACTGCTAGATAATTCCGCCCAAAGTAAAAACTGTTCAGGCTTCTGCAGAATTAAACTAATGTTGCAACATTTACTAATTTCTTAGCAAGACTATACAAATAAAAGCTTAAATTAAATGAAAATAGCAATTTTCCCCAAGATTACCAGCATCAACATCTGTAGATTTAGAGGAACCTCTATTATCCGAACAAAATTGGTGGGCACTATTTCATTCGGATAATTGATTATTTGGTTAATTGATTCAATGCCTCTGTTCTGGAGCTCAAGAGTTTTCTGAAGCTTCCTTTTTCCTCGTTCTGCCTGCCTTGCTCCCCCTCTCTGTCTCAGGGTTTGTTTCCGAGCAGATACACATGTGTGTAAGGGACCTGCAGCACTGCTGTGGCCTGCCCCTCCACAATCAGCTCAATGGGATTGACACAGGGAACACTTGCAAAGTCCAGTCTCCGTTCAGGAGACTAGGCAGCAGCATACCACACACCCGGCTGCCCCCAACTCCGCCCCCACTGTGCGCACTCCAAACCCCGTCCGGCCCACCCCTGCCTGCCCACATACATCCCCCACCTCTGCCCCCAAGCACACGCCCAACCCATTCTAAACCCATTCCCTGTCTGATCCCATCCTACCCCCAACCCTGTCCAACCATGCCGCCCCATCCACCTCTGCCCCCACCCAGTCACCGCATCGCCTCCCCCATCCGTGCCCCCGGGTTCGTTTTTGATTATTGCAAATAAAAGGCGCAATCAGTGTTGGAAACACCTCTTTGATGTAATGTTTCTATCAGGATCTCAAATTCTCCTTCAGATAATCCAATATTCGGATAATTAATATTCAGATAATCGAGGTTGCTCTGTATACCTATTCTTACTGGTTATGCATTCATTGAAGAAACTTGACTACTGGAACAAAAAGTTCAGAATTAAAATCTCAATTCCACAAAGTACATTCTATTGTTCCAAAATGCATGTATGCACACAATTGCTCAAAAGCTAACGTTTGGCAAGCACAACAAATTCACAAGTCTATTTCCTGACGTTTGCAAGATTTAAGCTCCTCTTCTTTTCTAAGAACTTGAAAAGAAAAGCAGATTCTCCATCCTAATAAAGTCAAAAAAGTTACAGGCTTTTTTTTGTTTTCAGATGAATCTCTTTTATACTGCATATTTCCATCATATTGGCTTAGTTAGAATCAGAAAACACTGAAGTCCTGTTACCATAATTGAACGATATGTAGGGATTGCAGTATAAAAGGAGTAACTTCCTATTGTAACAAGCGTCCCTTTGTGGAAGGCTGAATTGCAACACACATTGATGACTTTCTCATTTAAGGTGTTTGCTTTAATATACATTTCTTTCTTGTTTGGTAATGAAGTGAGCACAGCAGTCATTGAGTCATCTTATCACAGTACCTGTATGAGGGCTCCTTTTTTTATTGGCTTAATTACACAGACACTGAACAAAATCCACCAGAAATGCTGTTTGAGTGATATGAAAGATGGGGCAAGAGAAAAATGGGAATAGAACAAAGTGTGGCATGTATCAACAGTAATGAGAAAGTGTACATATTTCAATTAGAGCTCACTGCAAAATGAATCAATAATCTCTAGTGCAGAAATCAAAAGTAAATGGTTCAGTCACAATTATTTCAAGTCACAAACCATTTACCTTTACTTACACAAGTTTTAGATAATGTTATAGAAAATAACAAGTTATTTTCACAATTAATTTTTTCAACATTTATATGAAATTTTATCATGAAGATAATATGTTGGTTATGCAACTCTCCTAACTTGCCCATGTCAAAAATGCATTGCTTGTTTCTGCCTGCCTGACAGCAGAGAAAACTAACAACATTTATACTGGCCATCTGCTCTACAGTCTACCTGCACTCTACTTGCCAACATTTCAAAAACAAACAGCTCTACTGAAAATTAAAAACCTATGCCCAGAAACAAAAGACAGACGAATGGTTACTTTATCCACAGTGAGATGGCAGGACAGTTTGAGCCGCAAGTCCTTTGTATAAACATTTGCAAGTTAATGTCAGAATGTCCCCTTATGCAGAATAAATATTTTATGACTGTTAATTATTTGTCATTATTCTGTGATCATCAGGTTTGTTTTTCAAACTTCCTGGGAAAAAAATTAGTATGTAATTTGCGTAGCAATCCTGAGGTGAAACTAAGTTTTTGCCAACCAGAAGTCCAAAGATTTAATATGCAGAACTCAGAAGACTTCTCCTTGTGGTGCCATTGAATAAACATACAATTATTAAACAATTCAAAATGAATCATTCTGATGCACAGCACCAATTCCTGTTTGTAATAATGAGAAGAGGATGTAAGAAAGGAAATACATGCTGCAACATTGACAGCTGCAAAAAATTGAAACGGAGGAGTTTTTGTTGTAGCTTCAGGACTGTTTCAGTACAGTCAATCAAAGATAGCTTGATCATTTGGTGTTACACAGCTTCTGAATGCAAATATTAAAGATTAGTTTTTAAAAATAAAACGTCAAATTTTATTTTAAATCACAAATGCTGATTTGTGATACAACTAATAACAAGCAGAGGTCAGGTTCTCTTTTTATTGAGTGGTTCAGATCATATCTGAATCAAGGATAATTTCAATTTGGTGGGGCCAGTTATTCATTATTACATTGTTAAAGTGCAAACCTTTTTTCAATCCTTTCCTCATTTACTAACACCTTTGTAGTAACATTTCAAGAATTTTAAAAGATTCTATCTCAACATGAAAAAATGCATAAAACAGACTTGAAAGAGGTTGATGCAATAATTGTATAAATTAAATACATAATTAAAAATAAAGATTAATGGATTTAAAAAATTAAATAAACATTTCATTTTCAAAATAGTTATTCTGACAGCCCTTAAAGTCTTCACATCTCACTATGATTTCTTGATTTCTATTTCAATATTAATTGTCTTACTTATGGAATACATTTCCTGTTCATTTTACCCTTTCTGCCTATATTATGACTGTTGAATTTCCACAATTCTAAAGTTATAACTCCAGCCACAAGAAAGTGTTGTTACACAAAACTGTAATACTGACCTACTGCCACAAGATGGTGGTCTGATATACATTACACTAACCTGCAAACTTAAAAGTTAACTAACACACCAGGTTATCGTGCAACAGGCTTATTAGGAAGCACAACCTTTTGAAGCGCTGCTCCTTCATCAGGTAGTTGTTGAGTATAAGATCGAAGGACACAGAATTTATAGCAAAGGTTTACTGTGTGATGGAACTGAAATTATATATTGAATGAGACCTGGATTGTTACTTAAATCTCATCTTTTAGAATGGGCATGCTGGTTTCATTTCTTTCATATGTAAATTCCAGAACTTTCTTAAAGTTACATTCTCAAGTGAACTTGAACATTAGGTGCCATGTCAGCTTAGATAATGCATTGGAGGTTTGAGATGCCCTGTAAGAGTCTGTCTGTGCCCCAATGTTCAGACAGATTCTATTTCTAAAGAAAGGAATTTACAGAATCTTACATGGATTCAAGCAGTTTTCGAGCAAAATAAAATGTAATTCTGCAAGTACAGATTCACTCCACCAACTTGTGTGCGCGCGTGTGTCTTGGGGGGCTATGAGTGTCTGTTTGTGTATGTGAGAGTGTAAAGGGGTAGAAGTCTGTGAAAGAATGCGTGTGTATGAGGGGACGTGAGTGGGCAGGAGAGAGCGCGAGGGAGAGCCTGAGAGAGTGAGAAAAAAAGACTGAGAGCACATGGGGGGGGAGGGGGGGGGAGGAAGGAGAAAGAGAGAGAGCGTGCGAGTGTTGGGAGTGTAGGTGGGAGAGTGTGGTTACCTGTGTGAAAGCTTGTAAAGCATGTGTGGAGGTGATGGAGTATAAGCCAGTGGGAAGGTATGCGCATATATATATATATATAGTGTGTGTGTGCGGAGGGGGGGGTCTATGTCTATGAGAAAGAGGGTCTGTGTGACTGTGAGACTGTGTGTGCACGCTTGTGTGTCATGGGGTCACCTGTAGTGAGACCTGAGATAGCTTTGGCAAATAGAATTACAGAGAATCCAAAGGGGTTTTTACAAATATATTAAGGACAAAAGGGTAACTAGGGAGAGAATAGGCCCCCTCAAAGATCAGCAAGGCAGCCTTTGTGTGGAGCCACAGAAAATGGGGGAGATACTAAATGATTATTTTGCATCAGTATTTCATGTGGAAAAGGATATGGAAGATATCGACTGTAGGGAAATAGATGGTGACATCTTGCAAAATGTCCAGATTACAAAGGAGGAAGTGCTGGATGTCTTGAAGCGGTTAAAGGTGGATGAATCCCCAGGACCTGATCAGGTGTACCCGAGAACTCTGTAGGAAGCTAGAGAAGTGATTGCTGGGCCTCTTGCTGAGATATTTGTATCAGCGATAGTCACAGGTAAAGTGCCAGAAGACTGGAGGTTGGCAAACGTGGTGCCACTGTTTAAGAAGGGTGGTGAGGACAAGCCAGGGAACTCTAGACCAGTGAGCCTGACCTTGGTGGTGGGCAAGTTGTTGGAGGGAATCCTGAGGGACAGGATGAAAATATATTTGGAATACAAGGACTCATTAGGGATAGTCAACATGGCTTTGTGCGTGGGAAATCATGTCTCACAAACTTGATTGAGTTTTTCGATGAAGTAACAGAAGATTGATGAGGGCAGAGCAGAAGATGCGATCTATATAGACTTCAGTAAGGCGTTCGACAAGGTTCCCCATGGGAGACTGATTAGCAAGGTTAGATCTCACGGAATATAGGGAGAACTAGCCATTTGGATACAGAACTGGCTCAAAGGTAGAAGACAGAGGGTGGTGGTGGAGGGTTGTTTTTCAGACTGGAGGCCTGTGACCAGTGAAGTGCCACAAGAATCGTTGTGGAGTCCTCTACTTTTTGTCATTTACATAAATGATTTGGATGTGAGCATAAGAGGTACAGTTAGTAAGTTTGCAGATGACACCAAAATTGGAGGTGTAGTGGACAGCGAAAAGGGTTACCTCAGATTACAACAGGATCTGGACCAGATAGGCCAATGGGCTGAGAAGTGGCAGATGGAGTTTAATTCAGATAAGTGCGAGGTGCTGCATTTTGGGAAAGCAAATCTTAGCATGACTTATACACTTAATGGTAAGGTCCGAGGAGGTGCTGCTGAGCAAAAGGACCTTGGAGTGCAGGTTCATAGCTCTTTGAAAATGGGGTTGCAGGTAGTAGGGATAGTGAAGAAGGTGTTTGGGATGCTTTCCTTTATTGGTCAGAGTATTGAGTACAGGAGTTGGGAGGTCATGTTGCAGCTGTACAGGACATTGGTTAGGCCACTGTTGGAATACTGTGTGCAATTCTGGTCTCCTTCCTATTGGAAAGATATTGTGAAACTTGAAAGGGTTCAGAAAAGATTTACAAGGATGTTGCCAGGGTTGGAGGATCTGAGCTACAGGGAGAGGCTGAACAGGCTGGGGCTGTTTTCCCTGGGGTGTCAGAGGCTGAGGGGTGACCTTAGAGAGGTTTACAAAATTATGAGGGGCATGGATAGGATAAATAGGCAAAGTCTTTTCCCTGGGATCGGGGAGTCCAGAACTAGAGGGCATAGGTTTAGGGTGAGAGGGGAAAGATATAAAAGAGACCTAAGGGGCAACGTTTTCACGCAGAGGGTGGTACGTGTATGGAATGAGCTGCCAGAGGACGTGGTGGAGGCTGGTACAATTGCAACATTTAAGAGGCATCTGGATGGGTAAATGAATAGGACGGGTTTAGAGGGATATGGGCTGGGTGCTGGCAGGTGGGACTAGATTGGGTTGGGATATCTGGTCGGCATGGACGGGTTGGACCGAAGGGTCTGTTTCCATGTTGTACATCTTTATGACATGAACCCAAGATCTCAATTGAGGCCATCCTCATGGGTACTGAACTTGGCTATCAGCCTCTACTAGGTCACTTTGTGTTGTTGCAGCCTCTCTGTCTTGGAGGACAGTCACTCAAAGATCCAAGGTCGAAGGCCCCTGATGGCAGGGAACACCCCTGTCTGTCAGTTGTTGCGTGGTGTCCATTCATCCACTATTGTAGCATCTGCTTAGTCTCATGGATGCCCTGATGTATGACACATTGGTGAGACCAAGACGACACCACAACAATGGATGAATGACCACCACATAACAACCAACAGACAGGGCTCCTCCCTCCCAGTCAGGGAGCACTTCAGCGGTCAGGAACATTCAGCCTCAGATCTTCAGGTGACCATCCTCCAAGACGGACTTCGGGATAGGCAACAACGCAAAGTGGCGAGGCAGAGGCTGATAGCCATGTTTGGTAATCATGAGGAAGGCCTCGATTGGGATCTTGGATTTATGTCGCAATACAGGTGACCCCACTACACTATACATTTTCTCACTCACTCACACACACACTTACCAAGCTTTCACACATGCCAACATATTCACTCACACGAACACTCACGCTCTGTCTCTCATGCACGCACGCACACATACAAGTCCATAGAGTGAGTATTTGCAAAATTATATTTGCAGATACATTTCATTTTGCTCAAAAAAATGAACAATCTGCAGGCAGTCAATACATGCATTATTTGGTAAATTCCACTTTGGAAACAGAACCAGTCTGACTCAAGACTGGGATACAGACCAGACCTCACACCTTTAATGCATTGTCTGAGCTGAAATGTCACCTTGTGTGATAAAGCCTTAAGTTATTTCGAGAAAATGACTTAAAAATAGTTCTGGGATTTACTTATGAATGAACCGAAACCTGCATTCTAAAAGATGAAAGTCTTAACAATCCAGGTTTAATATAACATTCTATGACACTGTAATCGTTTGCTATAATTCTGCATCTCATGATCTTATACTCTACAATCACCTGATGAAGGAGCAGCACTCCAAAAGTTAGTGCTTCCAAATAAACCTGTTGGACAAAAACTTGGTGTTGAGATTTCTAACTTTGTTCACCCGAGTCCAACACCGGCTCGTCCACAACATTCTTCAAAGACAACCCCAAAACCTGCAACATGTTTAGAACGTAAAATCCAAAACCTGCTAACCTGGTGAGAAGACAAAATCCAATATCAGTGCCTTGTGCTTAAACAAAGGAGACTGCAATGGAATGAGAGGGGAATTGGCTAAGATACATTGGAAGCAAAGACTATATTGTGGGACAATTGAAGAATAGAGGACTTTCAAAGCAATTTTTCACAGTGCTCAACAAAAGTATATACCAGTGAAAAGGAAGGACTGTAGCAAAGGGATAATCAGCCATGGATACAAAGGAAATAAAGGTTATCAAATTGAAAGCTCAGGCGTACAAAATGGCAAAGATTAGTGGGAAATTAGGGGGTTGGGAAATCTTTAAAGGTTGACAGAAAATCATGAAAAAAGCTATAAAGAAAGTTAAAATGGATTTGAGAGTAAACTAGCTCAGAATATAAAAACAGATAGCAAAGGTTTTTGTAAGCACATAATACAAAAAAAAAGTGGCTAAGGTAAACATTGGACCTTTACAAGATGAGAAGGGGGATTCAATAATGGGAAATGAAGAAGTGGCCGCAGTGTTTAACAGGTATTGTGTGTCGATCTTCACAGTGGAAGACACAAACAGCATGCCAAAAATTGATGACAAGGAGGCTATGACAATCGAGGACCTACAAACGATCATTATCACTAAAGAGGTAGTAGTGGGTAAGCTAAAAGTAGACAAGTCTCTGACGGAATGCATTTCAGGGCAATAAAAGAAACGACGGTGAAATAGCAAATGCACTTATGGTAATTTACCAAACACTTCACTGGACTCTGGGGCGGTTCCAACAGATTGGAAAACAGCAAATGTTACATCACTGTTTCAAAAAGGAGGCAGACAAAAAGTGGGTAACTATGGGTCCAGAGGCAGTGGGCCCATTAATACATTTCTCATAGTGGGGGAAATGCTTGAATCTATAATCAAGGAAGAAATAGTGAGACATCTGGCAATAAACTATCCCATCGGGCAGTCACAGTATGGGTTCATGAAAGAGAGGTCATGTTTAACTGATTTACTGGAATTTTTAAGGACAATACGAGCATGGTGGACAATGGAGAACTGGTGGATGTGCTGTATCTGGATATCCAGAAGGCATTCAACACGATGCCATACAAAAAGCTGTTCCATAAGATAAAGGTACATGGTGTTATGGGTAAATGTATTAATGGACAGAAGACTGGTTAACTAACAGAAAGCAAAGAGTGGGGATAAATGGGTATTTTTCTGATTGCCAATCAGTGGATGGTGGCATGCCTCAGGCATTAGTGTTGGAACAGCAATGGTTTACAATTTACATACATGATTGACAGTTGGGGACCAAGTGGAATTTGTCAAAGTTTGCAGATGACACTAAGATGCGTGATGGAGCAAAGTGTGCAGAGAACACAAAGTCTGCAGAGAACGCAAAGTCTGCAAAGTTAAGTGAGTGGACAATGGTCTGGCAGATGGAGAATTATGCTGGCAAATGTCAGGTCATTCATTTTGGGAGGAATAACAGCAAAATGGACAATTATTTAAATGGTGAAAAATTGAATCATGTTCTTATGCAGGAATCACAAAACATTGGTTTGCAGGTGCAACAGTAATTAATGCAGCAAATGGAATATTGTCCTTCTTTGCAAGAGGGATGGAGTTTAAAAATACACAGGTCATGCTGTAGCTGTTTAGAGTGCTGATGAGGCCACACCTGGAGTGTTGTGCATAGTTTTGGTCTCCTTGGTGAAGGATCTACTGTCACAGGAAGGGGTGCACATGAGGTTCTCTGGGTTTATTCTAGAGTTGAGAGGGTTGGTTTATGAGGATGGTGTGTGTGTGTGTGTCGGGGGGGGGGGGGGGGGGGGGGGGGGCAGGGGGGGGGGGAGCGGGTAAGATCTGAGACAAACAAAATTATGAAGGGAACAGAAAAGATAAACAGGGCGGGTGTTTCTACTGCTGGGTGAAACCGATGCTGGGGGACATAGCCTCAAAATAAGGAGTAGCAGGTCTAGGACGAAGTTGGGGAAGAACTTATTCACTCAAAAGGGCTGTGAATCTGTGGAATTTCCTGCTCAAAGAAGCAGATGAGGCTACGTAATTGAATGTTTTTAAGACAAAGATAGATAGATTCTTGAACAATGAATGAATTAGGGTGATGATTGATAAGCTGGCGGGTAAGTGGAGCTGAGTCTACAAAAAGATCAGCCACAATCATATTAAATGGCACCAGGTTCATCGCTCCTCGAAAGTGGAGTCACAGGTCCATAAGACCATAAGACATAGGAGTGGAAGTAAGGCCATTCGGCCCATCGAGTCCACTCCGCCATTCAATCATGGCTGATGCGCATTTCAGCTCCACTTGCCAGCGTTCTCCCCGTAGCCCTTAATTCCTCTAGACAACAAGAACCTATCAATCTCGGCCTTGAAGACATTTAGCGTCCCGGCTTCCACTGCACTCCGTGGCAATGAATTCCACAGGCCCACCACTCTCTGGCTGAAGAAATGTCTCCGCATTTCCGTTCTGAAATGACCCCCTCTAATTCTAAGGCTGTGTCCACGGGTCCTAGTCTCCTCGCCTAACAGAAACAATTTTCTAGCATCCACCTTTTCAAAGCCATGTATTATTTTGTACGTCTCTATTAGATCTCCCCTTAATCTTCTAAACTCCAACGAATACAATCCCAGTATCCTCAGCCGTTCCTCATATGCTAGACCTGTCATTCCAGGGATCATCCGTGTGAATCTCCGCTGGACACGTTCCAGTGCCAGTATGTCCTTCCTGAGGTGTGGGGACCAAAACTGGACACAGTACTCCAAATGGGGCCTAACCAGAGCTTTATAAAGTCTTAGTAGTACATCTCTGCTTTTATATTCCAACCCTCTTGAGATAAGAGACAACATTGCATTCGCTTTCTTAATCACAGACTCAACCTGCATGTTTACCTTTAGAGAATCCTCGACTAGCACTCCCAGATCCCTTTGTGCTTTGGCTTTATTAAGTTTCTCACCATTTAGAAATGGTCGATAGGACAGTGAAGGCGACGTTTGGCATGCTCTCCTTTATTGGTCAGAGTATGGAGTACAGGAATTGGGAGGTCAGGTTGCGGCTGTACAGGACATTGATTAGGCCACTGTTGGAATATTGCGTGCAATTCTGGTCTCCTTCCTATAGGAAAGATGTTGCGAAACTTGAAAGGGTTCAGAAAAGATTTACAAGGATGTTGCCAGGGTTGGAGGATTTGAGCTGGAGGGAGATGTTGAATAGGCTAGGGCTGTTTTCCCTGGAGTGTCGGAGACGGAGGGGTGACCTCAGAGGTTTATAAAATCACAAGGGGCATGGATAGGATGAATAGACAAAGTCTTTCTCCTGGGGTGGGGGAAGTCCAGAGCTACAGGGCATAGGTTTAGGGTGAGAGGAGAAAGATTTAAAAGAGACCTATGGAGCAGCTTATTCACTCAGAGGGTGGTACGTGAATGGAATGAGCTGCCAAAGGAACTGGTGGAGGCTAGTACAACTGCAACATTTAAAAGGCATCTGGATGGGTATATGAATAGAGGAAGGGTTTGGAGGGATACAGGCCAGGTGCTGGTAGGTGAGACGAGACTGGATTGGGATATCTGGTCGGCTTGGACGAGTTGGACCAAAGGTTGTACATCTCCAAGTTGTACATCTCTATGACTCTATGGCAGAACAGGCCAAAAGGCCAGATGACCTATTCCTTTTGTTTTTAAAAAATGTTTTTCTTATGGAACATACCACCTTTTGGTCAAGCCTCCATTCCTGCCAAGTATTTTTGCTGTCTGGCCCCAATACTTTTAAAACTCTATATGCCTTAAAGTGCCAATTGCAAACTTGTCAAATAGACAAAAAGAATGAGGATCAAAATCATAGAATCCCAACAGTGTGTAAAGAGGCCATTTGGCCCAACAAGTCCACACCGACCCTCCAAAAAGTAACCCACCTAGACTCATTCCCCCTACCCCATTACTCTACATTCACCCCTGACTAATGCACCTAACCTACACATCCCTGAACACTATGGGCAATTTAGCATGGTCAACTCAGCTATACTGCACATCTTTGGACTTAGGAGAAAACTGGAGCAGCCTGAGGAAACCCACACAGACATGGGGAGAATGAGCAAACTCCACCATACTCCAGAGCCTGCATGATTCTAATCTTACTTTTGATGTCTTTTGGCAGGAAAATTTGAAACAGCAAAGGTGAAACAGTTTTGCCTCTTCTCCTGTCTTAATATATAATGCCCTGCTTTACCAGTGTAGAAGTGCACCAAGGATGCAGATTTAGTAGCCTTGCAGTTTGGAGTTCGCAAAAGCTTTTAAAATGAGTCGATTTCATCAAGTAACAAATCGTTGGTGATTGTGGAGACTTAATAAATGAACTACAAACAAAGCTCAATGTCACATGATTAATGCTGACTGCTTATTTGTCGGAGTCCCTTCCTCAAAAGGCAATGGATGCAGAATCTTTAAATATCTTTATAGCTAAGTTGGATAAAATTCTTGAACAATAATGGGATGAAAGGTTACCACAGATATGCAGGAATGTAGAGTTGAGGTTAAAGACAAATCCACCATTATCACTGAATGCTGGAGCAAGCTCAAATGGCTAAGAGGCCTATTTTTGTTCATTGCTTGCATGTTCTTAAACCAGGGTGGAAGTGGTTGGCTCAAATAGCGATCATTGGGTCACTTAATTTTTGTAAAGTTAAAACAAAATCTTAGCCACTTAACATAATTTTCAAACTACTCCTTAGCACCATATTTAATCGAGAGATCAAAAATTCAAAGTACCAAAAGTTCAATTAACTGCAGCAACGTTTAACAAGGAACATTCAATGGCACGCGGAAAATGTTATTTCTGAAACATTACTATAAAATGTGAATTTTTAAGGAAACAGCAGCTCTCCTACCTCAAACATGCCTTTGAACTGGTGTTCTATAGAGCAGCAAACTTTACGATTATTTACAAGAAAGAACCAACATCAGATCAAAAGGCCCGATCCACCTGGTGGATGGCCTCTAACAGTCAACACCACTTTTTTATGCTGGTGTGTCACATGCTACAATGACTTCTTTAACTTACCCAAAAGACTGTCACAAATTCAATGCAAGCAGACATGCAAACAGAACTCAGAATGGATGAGGGAATCTCTTAAGTATCTACTGAGAAGACAACAGCAGTAGCACTGCTCAAGCACACACTAAAATAACAGTGATCACACATTTTTGCTCTCCAGGCTTCAAACAAGTGTCCAAAACAAGAGGGCATAGGTTTAAGGAGAAAGTGAAACGACTGAAGGGACCTGTTGGGCATTTTTTTCATGCAGAAGCATGGTGCATGTTTGGAATAACCTGCCAGAGGAACTGGTGGAGGCTTACAACATTTAAACGGCATCTAGATGGGTATATAACTAAGAAAGGTCGAGAGGGATATTGACCAAATGCTGGCAAATGGGACTAGATTGATTTAGGATATCTGGTCGCATAGACAAGTGGACTGACGGGTCTGTTCCTATGCTGTACACCTCTATGACTCTATGAATAAAATCTTTATTTGTGAAGGGTACAGCAAAATTACTATAAAATTAGTTCTCTCATTAATAGTGACTTTCATTCCAGTGCCAAAGGGACTCACGTCTGACCACCAGACCCGTGGCCTGTGGTGGAGCACTTAATGAGGAGGACAATTAAGTTAAACACTTTTTCCTTATTTTTCTGCCTTGATATCCTATATTTAGGTTTATTTTTCTGCATTTAAGATGGCAGACAGGTGACGACATTATACAACACTTCACAATAAATTTTTTTTTGGTTTTCCCATGCTGTGGCATAACAATAAATAAATCAAATCAGAAATTATAATATTACAATAAAGCATATTCAATTTCAAGATCACATTACTAGCTCTGAACTTGAAAATACTGTGTCCGGAAAATAGCCCACTGAAGCATCTGAATTGCAATATTACAAGGAAAGGAGAACTTAAAATATAACAAAGCTAAACATGCCCTATTTAACAATATTTTCACTCCAAATAAAATCAAGCATTCATTCCTTATTTTAAATGTTATCGCATTTTAAAATTTACTATGGTACGTAAAGGATGAGTAAAAGATAAAGCAACTTTTTTTAAAACTCAAAATGCTACGCCCATCTGAACCTATTTTTACACTATCACTCAGCTCTCAACAACAGGATTTGTTGTATATCTAACATAAACTACATTACAATTGCAATTTTAGACTTCAACATGAAGGAATCACGGCTAAAGTTATCAGGAGTAATACAGAATAATGTCACTGAAAGTCCTCTACCATCTTAAATATCAGAAATACTGTTTTGACAATTGGACATAATTTAAGAACAGGTGGGTTTGGGTCAGATAGGAGCACACAATGTTTAGAAACCTTAACTGGGAATTCAACCCAACTACTTCAAGTTGTAATGGAGGTGACATGTGGATGATGGCTGCCAACCCTCTCCCAGGAGATAGGTAGCCTCATTAAAATATTTAAAGGAGTTTTGTGCCTCTAATATCTTTTTTGTCCTCTTAAACACAGGTTGGCCTTGTTTTTCAAGCAATGGGAAACTCAGTCGTCAAAAGAAAAGGACAACTGCAAAAAGGAGCAAATAACTTTAAAGCACTGTTTCTATGTTAGGGAAAATAGGAAAGTTTCCGCCCGGGATTCATAACAAAACCTGTTTCCACTGCTAGACATTGAGCACTCTCCAAATCCCCACCTCTGCTCACAATCGCTCCCTGATCCTGTTTAACATACTTTACCTATCACACCTAACCCATTCCACCCTCCACTAACATTTTCCATCACAAGGAGAGGAAACTTACCTATTCCTGTACTGCACCTTCTTTTGGAGTACTCCCCAACCAAAAATGGAGCCAAAATGATAAATCTGTGGCTTCTGACGGGGAACCCATTTAAAACCAAATTACAGTTCTACAGTATTTGTGGAAGTTCAGTTCCCAAACCAAATATTTACCCCCTTCTACTCCATTAAAAAAATCATCTGGGGTCACACAGTAAATATTGCAGTCTCTAAGCCTGGGAGAGCATGGGAAAATCAAAAAAGATGAAAGGTCATTTATAATGTTTATAGTGTTATCAGGAAACCAAGAGAAAAGAACCTTAATGTGAGCTAAGGGTTATCTCTTATGTCTCAGTGGGTAAAATATCAGAGTAATTCCAGCTTTAATTTCACCCATATCAAATGAACTTTTATCAACATTTCCTTCCAAGTAAAAGGAAGGACTGCCAAGATTATAGATTCCTGGATGACTGAAGACAGTGGTTTAAATGACACAGAGAAGTAGGGCTTATGAGAAAGGCAAGATCAATGAAAAAAATCAGGTTCATAATACTGCAATTTAGTAGATTGCAGGAAGTGCAAAGGAGATCTGAGAAAAGTGTTAAGAAAAGAGTAAAAAAAATCATTAGCAAGTGATCTAAAATGGGATGCTAAATTCTTGGTGAAAGGGCAGTCAAATAAAAGGGTGATGGAGATTAAGGAGCCAAGGGAATACTGCTGAGGTACTGAGGTCCTCAAGAACATATTGCAAAGGCAAACTGGAGCAACTGGTTAAAGGAAAATAAGGATGTACTTAAAAGGCTAGTAGTTTTCCAAGTAGTAAAACTTTTTGGTTCAGATGGGAGATGTAAAAGCTTGCTGTGGGAACAGTGGAAGTAACAGAGCATTGACTAGAATAAGGAATGATAGACTTCTTATGTGGAGAGACCTGGGAAAATGGCATTTAGCCCTTACAAAAAAGCTATCTAAGTTTAACAGTGCTCAAAATTCTGATATACAGTATTTTGATAAATAAAGATAAACAGCTTCCACAATATTATATTTGAGGAACAAAATATTGATATTTTAGTGAATATCAACACATTTATTTTCAACCTCAAGGTCAATCATTTGTAGTAAAGCCACTTTAGAACAACAGGAAATTCCCTGCATGTACAAGTTGTATTAGCATTATACACATTTGGAAAGAACAGCTTTACAATTTGACACATCCAAAGGCAGAGGAAATTGCTTCTTATTTGGATTATCATACCATTCAAACAAATATTGAAGAGACATATACAATTTATGAAATTTGTAAACCAAATGATAACATTTCCAATAAGTTCAGTCAATTGTGGAACAACCAAGCAAGACTGTCCACACGAACACCAAGTCATGAAAGAAACATTGCAGTTTTATGCAATAAAAACTGAAATAATGTTGATTGGAATGATATAATTATAAATTTGTTTTTGATCAATGACCTACGAAATGATTGGAATGAAAACAAGTAATAATAATATTGATCCTTTATTCCCTGTGTTGCCAGCATGTACATGTTTGAAACACTTGCCCTCCTGTCACATGATACTGACGCTAACCATGAAAGCAGCATGAATCTCCAAAGGTGGAACTGACTCGACAGCAAACAGAATTTAACCTGACTCTACATTTAACATATACTACACTTTAATTTCAAATACTGCACCAAATTGAGGAAATATTTTAAGAGGTTAAACAAAAAAACAGAAATTCTTCTGCCATAAAATCTTCAAAAAGCAATCATTGTGTAGTTCTCCTGCACAATGGTATTCACAATTGCGTAAACAGGACACTAAAATAACTAAATATTTACCTTAAAAATAATACATTATTGGATTCCCTTTGATTGAATAAGTATGTGAGATTAACTTCCAATACCATTTCTGAGCGAATGCAATTATATCAAACTAGTCTGTTCATTGGAATTTCCTCAAGGAAACATAACAATACAGCAGGGAATATTGTCCTTCAACTACTGCTGCACCATTCAATGGGATGTTGTTCAATCTAATTCCATTTAATTCATTTAGTCTCATGTCCTCTGAAACGCCTCTGGATAGCAACAATATACAAATATCAAGACTTCTAATTGACAATTTAGTAACATGAACAAAGGGAGGATCTGGAACTTCGATTTTCCTTGGGAAATAGCAGTGTTTCTTAATTTCACTCCTGAAAGCTCTAGACCCTCATTTTTAGATCAAAACCTCTAGTTCTATGTGGCACAACCAATACAAATGTTTTGCTTCTGTCCAACTGAAATGTTAAGGAGTTCATTTGCTCTGCTGACCTTCAAAAAAATTGGATGTCCCGGAGATAGTGTGGTATGTTTCTGTCTTACAGGTACAAAGTAAAAAATTTACATTATATTCTGTTATTTATTAAAAGTAAATTTACATCTTCATCATCTACTATTCAGAGTAAATTTACAATATCATCTCCTATTATTCAGAGTAAGTTTACATTATAATCTCCTATTCAGAATCGATAACAACATTGCAGTTAAAATTCTGACGACTCCAAGCAGTTAAAAAAAAATTTACACCAGATCTTGCCATTAGGGCATGATCTAAATTACATTGTTTCTGGAGCTAATCAGGTCACCGCATGGCGTCTTGAGTGGCATATGACTGTGGGGGAATGGCTTGGGTTGTCTTGGGGGCATCACTGACTGTGATGTGAAAATTTTGTATCAAGGGAAGAACTGGTCCCTTTGTTCAGAGAGCTTCTCTTGACATGCTTCACAAGCATTGCGGAGAGCGTTAAGCGATCCTCCCAAGCTTGTATTTGCTTAATAAATTTTGGCAATTCACAGAAGTTGGCACATTGCAGTTGCATCAAGTGTGTAAGAATCTCGAGAAAAGAAACCTAACAACTTGTTTGCCATATATCTAGAAAACTTGGAACAAATTACTCAAGCTTTGATATTCCAGAAAATAAATCATAAATTGTGTATTATGTCTTTGTAATTTAATCCTTGCAACCCAGAGATTCTTCTGGTAAATCTGTACTGCACTTCTTCCAAGGTGACTGTATCCTTACTAAGGTGTGGCACCCAGAACAACTCACAGCACTCAAGGTGAAGTCTACCTTGGACTTTGCTTAGATGAAATATGACTTCCATTCCTGCGTGTTCTAATCTTCTCATTATAACAATCAACATACCATCTCTATTTTCTCAAAATTTGTTTGTGACATTTTAATGATGTGGACCCCAAATCCATTTATAACTTATTGCAATCTACCTATTTTAAATCCAAATAACTGGCATTCAATCCCACGGGTTTCAACTTTAGCTGACAAATCATTAACAATTTTCTCAAATGCTTTTTAGAAGTCCATAAAAATAACAAATCATTGTTCTGTTTGTCTCTACTTAGGATGATTTACTATCCCAAAAGATATAAAATTATTGTTGTTAGAGGTGGCATTGTCTCTCAGATTTTGCTGTTTAAACTTATTCAGTCTACACAAACCACTCGACTACTTTAGGGAGTAGGAGAGCACCCAGACCAAAAAGATTCAGAACTACTAGTCCACACAATCATCCAGAAATCTAAAATATAATGTACACTATGAGGAGAGTGTCCACTGACTAATGTGTGTAAAAAGTGATTAATCAGTTTGTCTGATTCACTGTGACACCAGCAAGTTCACATATTCTGCACTTATGCAAATTCTGCTGCTGTTAACCAGGATTCAACTGTGCTAATTATAGCAAGTGGGAAGAGATGATGCTTTGGAAGATTTGATAAATATGGTTCAAATCTGAAGGGAATAGAATATTCCTGGTAAAACTCCAAATAATAGTGCTGAAATAAATGGGAGTAATTTCAATTAACAGGTATTTACTAAGACAGTTTTCTTGATTCATCAGAGCTCTGTGTGACCAATATATCAGTGGACAAACTCATTCTCAATTTTAACCCGCCATCACCAGTAAAAATGAAGTATATGAGGGCATTACATGAGAAAATTATGCACATGAGGACTTTACATTAGACAGAATTAACTTATCATCTTGGGTCGGTCCATATCTGAACACTCCTTAAGAGTCAGGTGGGGCTGAAATGCTTCCCCCAGGCCTATAGTTAACTTCACCCCCAAATCTTCTAACCTCTATACAAATATGAGAACAGTTGACACGAGTCACCAACAGATAAAATATATGGTATAGAATATATGTTGATTAAATCATTAAAATCTATTTATTGGAGATTTATTTTAGAATGTACATTTTCCTAAAGAAAGTAAACTAGCTTTGCACAGAACTAAATGCATTGCTACGGTCCAGTCAATCATAAGGAAATCATAGGTTGATAATTCTATTTTAAGTGGACATTATAGTAGAAGTAGCATTCTTAAAAATTTAATACAAAGTATATACCATTAAATTGCTTACTCTGAGCCTGCAGCCATTTCCAAATATGAAGTCTCCGTTGTATCAAACCCAATTGGGATCACTATGCTCATGACGTTCGCTGCTGATAACATCGACTTCTATGGAGTCCTATACATTGGCATCCAAAACACTGGGGCATGCCAGCCACAGTGCTCATTGCAAACATCTAAGTGCATTCACAAAGCCTGCAAATAACCACAAAAGTATATTAAACTCAATACCATTTGTACTATTTACAACCTACACAGAGGACAAAAGACAAATGATTATCTTAGTCCACCACTAATAACACAAAACATTGTTAATTGCATAATACTTTTGAAAAATTGAAACATGTCAACATTTTATTCATGGGACCTATTTAACAACAGCTCAGGCCAATGGCATGAAAATCTTTCTAAATTTAATGATAATTGCAAAACCACTAGCATAGGTCTGACTTCACAGTTCATTGGGGTTGCAGTGAACAAGTACTTGTGGCAATAAAATGCGACTCCAGCTTGGGCACATTATCGTCTTCCTGTGCAAAAAGTGAAAACACCAGTATCAGTGGAGTAAAGTTGTTTGCATGCTATTCCAAAATGTGCCCAATTCTCTGACTTAGATGCAAACTGTTTCACATCAGTATTGTTGAAGTTTCGCATCTCGTACTCATCAGGACAACTTTCAAGAAGATCAATTTAATGGGAAAACCCAAGATTTAAATTGCATGAGAAGAGAATGCTGATTGGTTGCCAAGTGGACTCTAATTGGTACAGGTATTGGCAGATCTTATGTACTCAAATGGAAACATGTTCCAATCTCACATACAATTATTTCCAACAAATTTCCTTGCTTTACCAAGATGAAGTCAAGTCATAATACGGATTCAACTTAATAGTAAACAACATATTTTGAATTAAAACAGATTCTTAGAAGTTCTGGATAGCTTCCGAACATCAAAATCTGAACTAAGTTTTTTTTGTTCTATGAGAATTGTACACCATTTTCCAAAGTTTTGTATTTGACTTATTTGTATTTGTCTTGAGAAATCATATTTTATAATGGCAGCACACCAAAATTTGTTATCTGAAATCACTATCGCCAACATTCAGATTTTCTGAAACATGGAAAAAAAATCTTTCCCCAAAGTATTTTTAAATAGAATGTGGCAATTAAAAACTATCCTATATGTGTCCATTCCAGGTTATAAACCAGAAACACTGCTGAAACACAGGACTCCTCAACGTTGAACTTAAAAACCAATCCTTTGGATCAGGGCTTGATCAACCATGCCATCTATGAAAACCATAGATTCATTAACGGTTCATTATAAATGGTCATCTAGCATGCACTATTTGTACTTCTTATCTGGGGCATTATACTTAAACAAACAAATAAAGAACCAAAACCAAAAGAGAAAACGCTGGAAAATCTCAGGTCTGGCAGCATCTGTAAGGAGAGAAAAGAACTGACGTTTCGAGTCTAACTGATCCTTTGTAAAATACTAGGCTGTATAAATACCTGGATTAGTGGTGCTGGAAGAGCACAGCAGTTCAGGCAGCATCCAACGAGCAGCGAAATCGACGTTTCGGGCAAAAGCCCTTCATCAGTATAAATACCTCCCTATTTCTCCCTTTTTTTTAAGCTTTGACAAAGGATCAGTTAGACTCGAAACGTCAGCTCTTTTCTCTCCTTACAGATGCTGCCAGACCTGCTGAGATTTTCCAGCATTTTCTCTTTTGGTGTCAGATTCCAGCAGCTGCAGTAATTTGCTTTCATTTTAAGTAAAGAACCAAACTCTATTATTTGCCTGAGCAGCCAGCAGAAACTGCTGCCAACACAATCCTTTGTCTTAGAGGTGGAAATGTGGGAGGTTTACATGGCCATTTCCTTGCCAGCGATGATTTACATTTTCATCCAGAAATCAATAAGAATATTGTAGTTGGAATTCCGAAACTCCGTCGTTAAAAAAAATACAATTTACACCAGATCTGGTCATTAAGGGATGATTTGTATACATTGTTTCTGGAGTGAGGTGGTCACTGCATTGTATTTTGAGTGGCATGTGACTATAGGGAGTGACTGGGGGTTGTCTTTTGGGCATTACTAAGTATGATGTCAAGATTTTGTATGAAGGAAGGACTGTTTCCTTTGTTCAAAAAGAGACACCCCTGGACACACCTCGCACACATGGCAAGGAGTGTTCAGAGTTTCTCTGAAGCTTGTACTTTACAGTGTTAAATAAAATTTGGTTGCTTGTTCACAGAAGTTGGTGTCTTGCAGTTGTATCAAGCGCTTATGAACCTCAGGATAAAGAGCTTAACAGTAGTATTATATTTCTCTCAGTCAGAGGGGAAGTAAAAGGAAGGATACATGAGAGAGAACACAGGGGATGAGTGAGGGAGGATAGAAGAGGTGGAGTGCTTTGGTCAGGAGCTGGAAGCACAGGAAGGAAAGATAGATTGGGACAAGAGGGCTGATTAGGGGAGGGAGAGAGAGAGAGAGAGAGAGAGAGAGAGAGAGAGAGAGAGAGAGAGAGAGAGAGAGGTAGTGGGGGGTGGGGGAGAGGAGGGGAGACAAAGAGACAGACAGAGAGGGAGAGGACAGAGAAAAAAAAAGAGAGAGAGAGAGATGTACTGCATTATGGAGATCTTCTCCATAATACCCCATATGGATAGTGGACTTTGTACTTCAGTTCATTATTAAAAATAGGTACCTGAGTGCCAGATGATAAATTTCACATTTGGCATAAATTGGAGAATTCTAACTGAGACCGGTGGATACAGGAACTTATTATATCACAGAATATTTTGTTTATTGCTGCAAGTGTTCCAGTCTGAAATCATTTTCTCAGGTTCTTTTAAACAGAAGTTTTATAGTGGGAATATCAATGAACATTCTGAAAACAATAGATCTCACGAGGTCTCTCATCCTAACTTTGTCAATTCCCAGGAGTCTCAAAGAGCAATTAAAATTACATTCAACTCCCAAATGTCCACTGGCTTTTCAAAGGGAAAACTTTGCAAAATTTGGCAACCTTCAAGGCTTCAAACACGTATTTAATACAAATTGCTTTGCTACCCAAAGCCAAATGGGCGGCATAGTGGCTAGCACTGCTGCCTCACAACGCCAGAGAGCCGGGGTCAATTCCCGCCTCAGGCGACTGACTGTGGTGGAGTTTGCACATTCACCCCATGTCTGTGGGGTTTTTCTTCCGGGTGCTCTGGTTTCCTCCCACAGTCCAAAAATGTGCAGGTTAGGTGAACAGGCCATGTTAAATTGCCCGGAGTGTTAGGTGAAGGGGTAAATGTAGGAGAATGGATCTGGGTGGGTTGCTCTTCTGCGGGTCGGTGTGGACTTGTTGGGCCGAAGGGCCTGTTTCCACACTGTAGGGAATCTAAGCTAAATGAATGTATTTTTGTACAGTTCAAAATTATAGACTGGACTTAATTATCAGTCCCAGTCCAGAGCACCCAGGCATGCAACACAAGAACATCCTCCAACTCAGAGATTGAAGAGGTAGGTCTAAAATATAAGATCAGAAGACAAGGAGCAGATGGTAGGCCATTCAGCCTATCGAGTCTGCTCCACCATTCAATCAAGGCTGAGAAGTTTCTCAACCCAATTCTCCTGCTTTCTCCCTGCAATCCTTGATCCCCATCACAGTTAAGAACCTATCTATCTCAGTCTTAAATACAATGACCTCACCTCCACAGCTTTCTGTGGCAATGAATTCTATAGATTCACCACTCTCTGGCTGAAGACATTTTTCCTTTTCTCCATTCTAAAAGGTCTTTCCTTTACTCTAAGGCAGTGCCCTCAGGTCCTAGTCTTTCCAACCCATGGAAACATCATCCCAACACCCTCTCTGTCCAGGCAATTCACTATTTGGTATGTTTCAATTAGATTCCTCCCTCATCCTTCTAAACTCCATTGAATATAGACCCAGAGTCCTCAAACATTCCTCATATGTTAAACATTTCATTCCTGGGACCACTTTAGTAAGACTCCTCTGAACATGCTCCAGCATCCTTCCTGAGATATGGGGCCCAAAACTGCACACAAAACTCCTTATGTGGTCTGACCAGAGCCTGATATAGCCTCAGAAATGCATGTCTGCTTTTACATTCAAGTCCTCTCAAAATAAATGCCATCAATGCATTTGCCTTCCTACTACTGACTCAACCCGCAAGTTTACCTTGACAGAATCCTGGACGAGAACTCCCAAGTCTCTTTGCACTTCAGACTTCTGAATCTTTTCCCCATTTAGAAAATAGTCCATGCCTCTAGTCTCCCTACCAAAATGCATGATCTCATACTTTTCCACATTATACTCCATCTGCCACTTCTTTGCCCACTCTGCTCACCTGTCCAAATTTGTCTACAGCCTCCCCACCTCCTTAAAATTTCCTGTCCCTCTATTTATCTTTGTATTGTCTGCAAACTTCGCCAGAATGCCCTCAGTTCCTTCATCTGGATTGTTAATATATAAAGCAATCCCAACACTGAGCCTTACATTTCTGTCATGTCATGTATTGACACCACTTGTCACTGACTGCCATCCTGAGAAAGACCCTTTAATCCCGATTCTCTGCTTCCTGCCAGACAGCCAGGCTTTTATTCATGCTAGCGCCTTACCTCTAACACCATGGGCCCTCATTTTTCAAATATTCAGAAATTTCATCTTTCACAATGGATTCTGGTATCTTACCCACGACCAAGGTTAGCCTATTTGGTCTGTAATTTTCCATCTTTTGCCTTACTTCCTTTTTAAACAAGGGTGTCAAGTTCGCAGTTTTCTGGGACCCTCCCTGACTCTAAGTCATTGCTGAAAGATCACCATTAACACTTCCACTATCCCTTCAGCTATCTCCCTTACAACTGTGAGAAATAGCCCATCTGGTCCAGGTGATGTATCCACCTGCAGCCCATGCAGTTTTTCTAGAACTTCTCCTTAGTAATGGCAACCACACTCAGCTCTATCCCCTCACTGTCTTGATTTTTTGGGATATTACACTTGCCTTCCACTATGAAGACTGACAAAATAGTTATTCAGTCCCTCAACCATTTTCTTGTTCCCCACTACTATCTCTCTATTGTCATTTTCCAGCAGTCCCGTGTCCACTTCTGCCTCTTTTAGTCCTTTTATATATCTAAAGAAACACCTAAGAGTTTTCCTTTATGTTACTGGCTAGCTTACCCTCATATAATCTTCTGCCTCCTTACTTTTTTTTTTAAAGTTGCCCTCTGTTAGCCTTTGTAAGCTTCCCAATCCTCTAGTTTACAACTGCCCTTTGCCACATTAAATGCTTTCATGTTATCCCTGACTTCCCTAGTCAGCTATGGCTGTCTCATCCTCACTGTACCATGCTTCTTTTTCCTCAGGATGAATCTCTATGTCTCCTGAATTACTCCCAGAAACTTCTGCCATTGTTGTCGCATCATCTGATTCTCTCTTCTCCCTCTCAAATTGCAGAGTAAATTCAATCATATTATGATCTCTGCCTCCTAAAGGTTCCTTCATCTTAAGCTCCCTTAAGAAGTCTGCCAAATTGCACAACACTAAATCCATTCCTGTCTGGTCCCGAATGCGGTCCATGACAGGCTGCTCCAAAAAGCCATCTCATAGGCATTCTACAAATTCCTTTGCTTGTAATCCACTACCAACCTAATTTTTCCAGTTCGACTGCATATTAAATCTCCCCATGATCACTGTAACTTTGCCTTTTCTACACATCTTTTCTATCTCTTGCTGTATCTTGTGGCCCGGCTTCTGAAAACTGTTTGGAGACGTGTACATAACTCCTTTGCGGTTCCTCAATTCTACACCATTTGACCCTACTTGGTTTCTTATTATATTTCTGCTACAAAGTTAACAGTGCAAAATGGCGATTCTGTCCTGTAACTCAGAACCTAGAGGTGAAAATCAGTCTTGCAGTTGGTGCAATTATTTGTAACAGATCTGTCAGGTGCTTGAATTAAGCAGTTGGCAGCAAGTAAACCTGATACACTGGTCTGGATATCTCAACGAAGTATATTTCAACTTTCCTGCAAACTTCTTGAGCTACCAAAGCAGATATCAAAATAGCTGACTGCAAGAAAAGCTATTAATTAATGAATTCATAAACATGTTCATCTATCCATCTCTTGATTGATTTGCAGAGGAGCATATACATGTTAGTGAGCTTCAGCACCTTCAACTTGCACAGTCACTTTGATGGGTCTGTCCAAACTATGGGCAGAATTGATTGCTGATTTGTTGTTGAGAGAAGGTTTATCAGACAAATAGCTACAACATACAGTTCGCCTTACGAGGAAAGGTTGGACATGTTAGGTTTGTATCTGCTCAAGTTCAGAACAGTCAGGTTGACTTGACTGAACATACAAGATCCTGAGGGGATCTTGGCACAGTATGTTTGCAGAGAATGTTTCCTTTCATGGGAGAATCAAGAACTCGGGGTCACTGTTTAAAAATGAGAGGTTATCAGTTTAAAACAGGGACTAAGAAACCTTTTTCTCCCCTCACTAAGGATCATGAAAAGGTGATAGAAGCAGAATACCAGAGTCTGTCTATTTTTAAGGCAAGGATGAATAGATTTCTGGTAAGCAAGGTGTTGAAATGTTACCAGAGCTAGATAAGAATGTAGATTTTAGGTAACAACCAGATCAGCCATGGTCTTATTAGATGGCAGGGCAGCCTTGAGGGCCGAAAGGTCTTCACCTGCACCTTATTTGTTTGAGAACAGTGCACTTGTCAAATTTTAAGTTGTGCTGTTCATCATGCTCTCTACCTCTTGTCCATTTACGGGCACTTAAATCTGTACTCATCAGTTGGTTAGGGATTATTCTCGTTGAAAGTAACCAGAAATGGAATCTTTCAGAGTGAGTACAAGGACAGAAGAATCCATAATTTATGGTCTATAATGCAATCCTTTACAAAAACCTAGCAAGTTCAAATACTCCACAGAACATGTGGTCGCTGATCAGCTTGGTCAATTGGAGTACAGACTGTATTTTGGAGTCAGCTTCAATTCTAAATAATTCCACAAACCAATGCTTTAACAGATAGTTTGAGAACAGCTTAAAAAAATTAATCAGTGCCTTACATTAATGAAAGTGTAGCTTTCCCCTCGGTATTAATCTGAGCACATTTGGGTCATTGCGCCTTAAATTCATGTGAGCTTCAGAAATAGGACAGGGATTGTCTAGGTAAGAGCATCTGGCTTTCAATGCTATTTAAGACCAACCAATTACTTCAACACAAATTCTTTATCTAGTGACTAGGGAAGTTTCAGAACATTTGACTGACTTAATACACAGAGTCAGGAATCCTATTTCACTCAGCCTTTTATTATCCATATGTTTGACTACTGTCATGGCAAACACCAGTTACAGAGGTAAACTCCTCTGACAAGTATTTGTACTAATGATTTACTACTGATATCAGAGGTGTCAACGGCAAACCACAAATATACTTGCAATTTTAATCATACAGTTCTTTCTTAAATGTAAATTCTTATTAGGGTTGATTTAACTAATTTGCAATTTTAAAATTTTGAATGATGTAAAAGTAACATTGCAATTGTTACAATCTGAGGTGACTGAAGAACTAACTATTCAAATATTCGTATGGTCAGTTTCTACCTTGTAAACCTGAGTCTTCCCAAAACCTTTCTGCCAATTTCTTATTCCATATCAAGTTCCACTCACTATTAATTCTGTCTTTACCAACTTACACACTAACTGATCCCCCAACAGTTCCAAGTAAAAGGTTGGAATGTAGATGTATTTATCTCTATGGCCTCACTCACCTGTCATGCACGTAAATATCTCCAGCTTGATAATCAATAAAACTTTGAGTCATCCTGAAGTCTGATGCAGGTACCAATCTCTCTCTGCACCATGTGCCAATACACCTTCAAACAAAAGCCTACGCCTGACCATTCTAAAATTCATTTGCAAGGTTACTCTCCTCCTTTTAACAAAAACTATCCTTCTTGAAACTTCTGCTTGCCCCTCCTACTGTGTCCTTCTTTGGCTGAGTGTACTTTTCGACAGACCTCGGATATTTTCGATGTTAAAACGCAGTATATAAAATTTCGATAATTTTATTCTTAATTCAATGTAAGAATGCAGATCGTACAAGTAGGAGTTGACTGAGGCAAATAACACATGCAATTTAGGGGAAGTTGAAAGAGAAAAGCAAAGGTATGTTTGGTGGGATGAAATGAACTAATATGGGAGGAAGCTGGTGTCAAGTATAAACATTTGGTCATAATACATACATACATACATAAGCAAACATTCGCAATTAGTTTTTTTTTCTTAAAAGTCACCTAGATTTCCAATAAACTTTATTATTTCTTCTTCCCCTCCGGTTTCATTACTTACTGTTAGAACACTTCATAATCCTAACTCCATAAGGTCTTTGTACTGCACTAGCAGGACATCACCACTTTCCCCATTTATTCCAGATTCCTCAGAGAAAGATTAATAATCAATATAATGAGCAGTTCCATATATAATATTGTTTATTGGAGCTGGATCATGATGAGAGACCACTATCCCATCAATCTCATCTGGGTGTTGCTCTTGGCTGCTTCATTGAACCACATTTATTTCCCAGTTTGATAGTAATTGTAGAGTAACAGACATGCTGAGCTATGGATGTACTGATTGTGCTTCAATAAAATTTTACTGATGGCTCTGATTCATTTAAACCCAGTTTTGAATTATGAGACCTGCTCTATATCTATAACATTTAGCATGGGCTGCACAGTGGCTCAGTGGTAAACACTGCTGCCTCACAATGCCAGGGACCCAAATTCAATCCCAGCCTGTGTGGAGTTTCCCCATTCTCCTCAATGTACGGGTTTTCACAAGGCGCTCTGGTTTCCTCCCACAGTCCATTAATTGGCAATGTAGGTGGATGTCCATCTGAAATTGCTCCATGGCATGCAAGCTGGGCAGATTAGCCATGGTATAGGAATAGGGTTAGGCATTAAGTGTGAGTGGAATGCTCTTTGGAGGGTCATCCCATCACTTGATGGGCCAAATGGTTTATTTTCACACTCAAGGGATTTTCCAAGATAGTGCCACACAACATGATACAGGATATCTTCAGTGTGAACATGAGACTTTGCCTCCAGGAGGACTTACACCAATAATGTCATGGACAGATACAATTGTGACAAGTAGGTTAATGTGATCAAGTAAGTTTTTTTCCTCTTGCCCGTTATCAACATCTGCTGTAGATCCAGGTAAGTAGTTATGTCTTCGAGCATTCGGGTAGCTCAGTGAGTAGTGCAATCGAGCCACACATGGTGATAAACATTGAAGTTTCCTCACCCAAGTTTCCTCCAAGTGGTGTTTAACACAGGATATTGATTCATTAGCCAACAGGGGTCAGTAACTGCTAATTAGAAGGTTTCCTTACCCATGTT
Source organism: Chiloscyllium punctatum (assembly GCF_047496795.1). Classification (NCBI taxonomy): domain Eukaryota; kingdom Metazoa; phylum Chordata; class Chondrichthyes; order Orectolobiformes; family Hemiscylliidae; genus Chiloscyllium; species Chiloscyllium punctatum. Next base: position 40,005,256 of record NC_092782.1, on the reverse strand, counting down.
TGGCTGATGCCGTGAAACATCATGAGGTCCACAATTAACCATGTGGGTTCCACAGGCAACTTCTTCCTGGTGGGTTTGTTCCACCAATGAGCCAGGACATACCTAGGGATGATGATGTTGGCATCAGGCTGTTACTTGCCTAGTCCATAGGAAACCTCGCCTTATTTTAGAACAAGCACCCAGATGCTGGTGAAGAGAACTTTGTAGAGTCAACGCAGTTACGTGTGCTGTTTTTGTTTCTGACGCTCAAGTTATTCATTTTTTAAACTTAGTAATGTCGTGGTGTGGTGCAAGTGAGTGGCTTACCAGACTAATTCAGAGGAACTAAGAGTCAATCACATTGCTGTGCCTGGAATTACAAATCGGCCAACCAAGATGAAAGATTTCCTTCCACGAAAGGACATTTGTGAACCAGATGGATTTTTACAATAATCAATAGTGGTTACAAGGTCAAAATTCAGGCACATTTTAAATCCAGCCTTTTAAATCAGATTTAAATTTCATCATATGCCATGGTGGGATTTAAACCCACCTCAGAATATCAGCCTGGTGTTCTGGATTTCTAGTCCAGTGACATTACTACCCCTCTACTGCCTCTCTGCCTTCACCCACATGGTTAAATGAGTGAAAATGACCGTGATCAAAGTTGAACAAAGAAACAAAAAACTAAAGAACAACACAGCACAGTAAGAGATCTTTTGGCCCTCCAAATCTGCACCGACACATTTTGCCCTTCCATACAAAAACTGTCTTCACTTACAGGATCTGCATCCCTCTAGTCCCTTCCTATTCATTTATTCATCCAGGTGTTTCATGAATGCTACTATGGTGTCTCCTTCCACCACCTCGCCTGACAGTGAAAAACCTGTCTCGCACAGCACATCTCTTGTAAACTCCACCCCCTTCCACCTTGAATTTGTGCCCCAAGTAATTGACCCCTCTACCTTGGGAAAAAGTCTCATACTTTCCACTCTATCTGAGCCGTTAACAATCTTATAAACTTCTATCACGTCATCCCTCAATCACCTGCATTCCAGTGAAAACAAACCCAATTTAGCCAACCTTTCTTCATAGCTAAAATCTACCATACCAGACAAAATCCTGGTAAACCTTTCCTGTGGTCTCTCCAAAGCATCCATATCCTTCTAGCAGTGTGGTGCCCAAAACTACACACAAGATTCCAACTGTGGCCTAACTAAAGTTCTATAAAACTGCAGCATAACTTGCCTATCCTTATACTCAATGGTCCTGCCAATGAAGGCAAGCATCCCACAGGCCGTTTTGTTTAACTACTTGTGCTGCTACCTTCAGTGATCTGTGGGCCTGCACATCAAGATCCCTCTGCATATCAATATTGTCCTCAGGGTTCTGCCATTTACTGTATAACGTCCACCTGGTCTTGACCTTTCAAAATGCACCACCTCACATTTGTCTGGATTCAACTCCATTTACCATTTTTATGCCCATGCCTCCAACTGATCTTTATCCTGCTGTATCGTCTGACAAACTGCTTCATTATCCACAACTTCACTCCGCCAATCTTTGTGTCATCTGCAAACTTACTAATTACACCAGCCACGTTTTCCTCCATATCATTTATGTCGACCACGAACAGTAAAGGTCACAATATTGATCCCTGTGGAACACCACTAGTCACTACCTTCCGTTCCAAAAAGTATCCTTCCAATGCTACCCTCCATCTCCTATGACTAAGCCAGTTCTGTATCCATCTTGCGAGCTCACCCAGACACCATGGGACTTCACATTTTCTACTAGTCTGCCATGAGGGACCTTGCCAAAGGCTTTACTGAAGTCCATGTAGACAACTCCAACTGTTTTTCCCTCAATCATCTTTGTCACCTCCTCAAAAAACTCAATTAAGTTAGTAAGGCATTACCTCACCCGCACAAAACCATGCTGTATTGCATAAGTCCATTTGCTTACAGAGTACAGATCTTGTCTCAGAGAACCTCTTCCAATAAATTTCCCTATCACCAGAGGTTCACAAGCTTGTAACTTCCTAGATTATCCCTATTTTTCTCAAATATCGGGACAACATTGGCTCTTTATTTGCAACCAAAGACAACATAAGGATGTCTAGATTAAAGTGGTGGTGGAAAAGCACAGCAGGTCAGGCAGCATCCGAGGAGCAGGAAAATCAACATTTCGGGCAAAAGCTTCTTTCCTGAAGAAGGGCTTTTGCCAGAAATGTTGCTTTTCCTGCTCCTCGGATGCTGCCTCACCTGCTGTGCTTTCCCAGCACCACTCTAATATAGACTCTGATCTCCAGCATCTGCAGTCCTCACTTTTGCCATAAGGATGTCTGTCAATGCTCCAGCAATTTGTTGTCTTGCCTCCCTCAATATTCTGGGAAACACCCTATCAGGACCCAGGAACGTATATATCTTAATACTTTATAAGACGCACAATATCTCTTCCTTTTGAGTAGCAACCTGACTTAGAAATTCAGCACACCCTTCCCTGAGACCAGTTCCTTCTCTCTGGTGAATACTGACACCAAGTATCCATTTAGGAATTTATCTACCCCTCTGTCTCCACACCTACATTCCTCCCTTTATCATTGAGTGGGCCAACCCTTTCACTGACTTACCTCTTCCTTATTTTATTAATGTATAAAAAGCCTTGGGATTCTCCTTTATCGTGTTTGCTCACGACTTTTCATGACCCCTTTTAGCCTTTCTAATTCCTTGGTTAAGTTCTTTCCTAATTTCCTTATATACTTCAAGGATTTGTTAGTTTCTGCCCTCCTAAAAGTTAAATACGCTTCCTTTTTCTTTTTGACCAAGGTCATAACACCCCTGGTCATCCAAGGTTCACGTAACTTGCCATATCTATCTTTCATTCTTGCAGAAACATGCCACTCCTGAATTCTTATCTACTTCCACTTGAAATATGCCTACATGTCTGATGTGGATTTATCCTCAAAAAGCTGCCTGTCATCACGCTGTTGTTCCATTTCCCCCCCTTCAGTCGAAGCAAAACATTCAGAGACACAGTATAGTTTTACCTCAATCTTTATTCTGGGCCCTGAAGGAAGAGAGACCCATCACCCATGTGCACAGGGCCATGAGTTCTCAGTCTTCTTCTCTTGAACGGCAGTTTCTTAAATGAATTATATAGTCATTTTACACAGAGGAGCATCCAGATTAGGAAACGTACATATTAACTGGGTGACCATTACAATCAGCAAGTGTCAATAGTAAACATTAAGCCATCTGCTGTTACACAATCAATATTCTTAACCTTAACTGGCTTTGCATAATGAATGCTTTTCACCCCGTTAAAACCCATTACCCTTGCCTCCAGCACCCCACTGTTTACTGCAAGCTCATATCTGACCTGTGTCATGCTCAGCTGAACCTCTTGCTTCACAAAACTCAGAACTTAACTCTTTCCCTACCTGCATATACCTTATATGTTCTCAATATCTCCTTTTAGCATTTCATGATAACTATAGAGATGGCATTGCCAGCTTTCATAAGACTGATAGCATTTAAGCACGTTATTGACACAGCATACAATGATTATAACAACAAAAATTACTAGTCAGTTAGAGTAAACAGAGTTTGAAGAATCCTCCCATGTGGGAAAAGTTCACCAGAAAAGTTCTTAAATCCACAGTCCTTAGTGACTACTCCATCCCCTCCAAGTTGAGTGGAAACAAGCCAGTTCTCCAAAATCTCCTTTAGTAAAGTCCAACCTGAAAACAAATTCAGCCTGTCTTTCTGCATCACTCCTCTGAGAAATGTGGATTCTTGGATAAGGGCAGTTAAATGCTTCACAAAACTGATGAGACTTCCATCCTTCTGGAGATGCTTCAGATGGAGGATTACAGCGCATCTGAGTGTGCAGTGCAGCAGCTGCAACTGCAGGCTAGATGAATGCAGTATTCTTTGCAGCTTCTGCTCTCGCTCTATTGTTAAATGTAATAAAGCCAACTGGCTGTTTTGATGTTAGCTTAATCAACCACCTTCATATTCCTTGAATGATTGAAAGACAAGGTAAAGCTCACGTAGTTTAATGTCCATAGGAAGGCCACTGACAAAAAGCGTACCAACCACCTCTTCACTGTTGTTAGCTTCTTCACTTTTTGGGCTCATGACTGAGGAGCTGATTGAATCCGTTGGATCAGGCTGTGGAGGGGTGGGCGATGGTCCAAAGACGTGCTTTAGCTGTGAATGGAGAAACTCTAGAGACTATGTTAGCTGTTGAAAGTATCTTTGCATTTCCTCTCTCATTCCTTCCTTGCCAAGGTGGTTACCAGTATGAAGACAGTCACATGTTTAACTACACTAAATGGTGTCTGCCTATTTCAATTCTCAGTTGTCTTGAAATCTGTTACTCCTCACTATTTATGGCATTATCCAGTTTTATACAATCTATGAACTTCTAAATTGCACTGCGTAAACAATTCAGTCAATTATATAAAAAAAAGTCCTAAAATCAAACTCTCAGGTACCTCATTCAGGTTATTCAAAAATTACTTGGCTAATGTGAAAACTGTCAGGAAAAGTATTTCCAAGAACTCAGAACTTAACTCTTTCCCTACCTGCTTATACTCTATACACATTCTCACCTCCAATCAACATTCTCCAGTTCCTGCCTAATATTGTTGCAGTTTGTTTTCCCCACAAAGGCTGCAGATAAATTTGGAAGCCATCTGACTCCAAGCTAAAAGAAAATTCTCAACATAGCAATCTGCATTTTAACTGACATCCATGATACATGACCCCTCCATTCAAGATATTCCTGAATGTCTGTTGTTAACGACATTATAATAAGTCTTCTCAAACTCAACATATATAGCATCCGCAGGCCTACCACTGTTCACTATTTTAGTCACATTTTTACAAAAAATATTTAAAACACAACAGGGAAAAACTTGTTCCATGCAGGAATCTGTGACAATGTGCAAGTCACTCCATGATGAGAACAGAGGCAGGTCCTTGCAACACTAAAAATTACATGCTAAGTGAATTTGAGAAAGTTACGCTCAAAGAGGATGAACAGATGTCTCGCTGATGGAAATCAATCCACCTCTACTTTGCCCAAAAAAGGTAAAATTTCTCAGTAAATTCCACATGTAGACATCACGGTTACCACTTTTTGCAAAGGTGAAATTCACAAAAAAAAATGTGGTGATTAACCATTTGACCTGTTTTTGGCAATGACACTATATCATCCTGTTTTCTTTGAAAAGTATCATAGGATCTTTTACATCAGACAAGACCTCAGTTTAATGGCTGAAATGTGATATTACCAACAATGTTCAACACTGTCCTGAAGTGCCAGTGTGGTTTATGATGCTCAGGTAGTGAACATTTTATAAAATTTCAGTGCTATAACCATCATGATCCAAAGTACAGTATAGTACAGAAAATTGTGTACAACCTGCCAGTTCTGAATGTCCTTGCTTTTCCTATTTCATCATATGCTCAAAGTTAATTAAAAACCACAATAAGTTAAAACTATTGTTTTCCAAAAGAAATTTATTGCAAAAGTATGATCACTCAATGTACAGCCTACTCAAACCTGGACAATATTGCTCAGTTGAACAACCGTACACCCCATTCAGACATGCCATTTTATTTACTAGTCATTGAATTTGACAAAAAATATGAAGTAACATTATGTTCTGTGGAAACTAATAATACAGCAGACAAGTGGATAACTACTAAATACACAAATATTTGAGAGTGTTTCTGCTGAGTTCACATGGAATTTATCACTTGCCTGAAAAAGAAGTTGGAGGTATGTTGCAGGTAAGTTGGAATTTATAAAGAGAAATGTTTATGACACTTCAGTCTAGATCCTTTCCTAAACGTGTTCCCATTAAGGGCATGCACCCAAAATCTCAACTTGTCTTTTCTCGTTTCAATTCATGGGCTTGACCTGTATTTCCAGCATTTTTTTTCCTTTCATGTCAGCTTACCAAAATTTGTTATAACACCTACTGAAATATTTGAACTTCTATAATATAAAAGGGGAAGATATCTAGGTAAAAATGCGACTTGAAAGGGATTTCAAATTTGACAGAGGAAAGATCTTTAAAGCTTTAGCATTTGTATTACAAACACTGTGAAATTATGAAACAACACACTGGTGGTTTAACTGCTAGAACTGTGATGTTTTCTGACGAACATTGGCAGTTTTGGTAATTTGGTTCCACAATACAGAATTCCAATTGAGTAATTTAGATGAGAAACATAACAGTTCAATTTGTCCTTGTGGTTTAGAAGATCCAGTGAACCTCCAGGATGGGTTATCATTCAGTGATTCACAAAGTTATACCCACTATCTTCACAGATTCCAGTAACTCAGTATTGTGTCCAATAATATACTTCTAAAAATGAATACTGAAGGCAGAGTAATTTAAAATTATAAAATGTTTTGATGGATGCAGAAAATTTGATTTCAGCAATGGGAAGAGGCCAAATATAGACCAACAACAGAAGATAGTCATCAAGAAATCCAATAAGAAATTCAGAAGACTTTTTTTTAAACCAAAGAATGGTCAAAGAATGAAACTTACTAGTACAGGGAGTAGTTGAAGGGAATGCTATAAATGCATTTTAGAGGAGGCAAAAAGAGTGTTGGGGTGATAATTTTCGGAGAATAATATTATGAGAAGGAAGTTTAAGTTGAGCAAAAATACAGGCATGAGCTGGTTGAGTGAATGAGCAGCTTCTATATCATACATCCTATGTCACACTTTATGTAATCTTCTATCCAAGTACTTGAAAGAACCTGATTGTTTTGCTTATCAGCAATGAGCATTACACATAAATTATGTTTTACAACCTATATAAATCATTTTTGTTTTTTTTTGTTAACTCACTTCAAGTGACAAACCAAATTAATGAAAAATATTCTGATCCAAACTAAGTGCTTACAACTGCAACATAACCTCCAGAACTGAAGGAGGCAGATAAGCTCGATTTATCTAAATAATCATGAAGGAAGTGATTTCCTTACACCCATCTACAGTTGAAAACTAAATAGTTTATTGGGTACATTAAAACAGCACAGCACAGGAACAGGCCCTTTTGCCCAGTGTGTCTGTGCCAAACACTACACCATTCCAAACTTATCCCACCTGCCTGCAATGGTCATATATCTATTTAAATGTCTTTTTAACATTGCAATTGTGTCTACTTCAAAATCACCCAACCACCAAGAATGACATTACAGGCTTACTATGCATTAAAAAAACCTGCCTTGTACATTTCCTTTAAACATGCTCCCTTTCACTTTAAACCTATGCCCCTTAACATTTGACATTTCCACCCAGGTAAAAAGATTACAACTATCCAACCTACCCATAACTATCTCTGTACAGGAAATGTTTAGTACCTGCTGTAGATTTGTCTAAGTGAAAATGAATTGGTTTGAGTGCATATGCTGCCTGAGTTATGAAAGTATTAATGGCAGGTTTATTTCCTTGAGCTGTGTGTTTTATCTACACCTTGACTTTTAAAATAAACTGCAACTATGATTTTGGGTACTTTTGAAGCACATCCGCTTTAGGACTCAAAGTTATTTAAGTAGCATTCCTCTGAAATGACAGCCATGGTTATTTTAAAAATCTGATATTTGCACAAATAAGTGTTAGTCCTTTTCATTATAAATTGCCAAACTCATTTCAAAACACACATAGCTGAGTAAATCTGTTAACTGTAATGACAGCTTTCCCACCAGTTCCAGTTGTTTACACTGCAGGTCTTCATCACCCGTACTGCAAACTCCTACCTTCAAACCAAATCTACTGTGCTGCTAATTTACTGTGCATTTTTCTCTTTACCAGAAATAACATGAAATGAAAAGATTAGATTAAAACAAAAGGTTTGACTTTCAGGTGCTCCTAACCCAGTTAGGTTCACCCTTCAACTCTTGAAAGATACACTTGACCTTGATATGGGGATTGACCAATATCTTTTGTACAACAAATGAAAAGCCTAAAACTTGAATTTCTTTGGAAGATAATTTGCAGCATAGAAGGTTGCAGCTGCTTGACAATATGAATAAATCAGTTAGCCTAGAGAGTTTGCCATCAACCTCCCAATTAATTTCAAGAAGTTGCTGGATTTGCAATGCAAATGCAAATTAAACTCGCTGGTTAGGACTGCTATTTCATGACTTAAGGATCTTATTAATGATGAGATTAAGGTTCCAACAGCCTCTCTCTTATTCCAATTTTTTCTTCCCCCTCTATTTATCTTTCTGTATTTTATTTTACCAGAACTCATGTTGCATCCTTATGTGAATCTTTTTCTTTCTTTGCTCTTAAATTTCATTTTTAAAGAGATAAATGAACAATGCAGTCATTAACCAAATTCAAAGATGCTTACTGATCTCACTGTCAATTTGCACTATCAGCAATTTGAGCACAAAATATAAAAGTGAAGCTGGAAGTTATGCAAAACAAAAATCAGAGCACAAGCTCAGAGATATCTCAGTCCAGTAAACTGTGTGCCAATATTAATTTAAAATATACAACAATTCAGCAGATTTTCCTTTTGGTCAGATGAGTAACAGTAATATTTGGTGTGGCAATGGCAATCAGCTGTTAGCTGCCAAACAGTTATTGCTATACAAAAAAAAATTAGTTGAAGAGATGTGAGCATTTGTCACCCACACTCAATTGCTTAAGGTGGTGGTGACTTTTTTTCATTTCCACTTAAGCCTGGAAAATGGTGGGTGAAGGAGGAGGGGCTCCAACAGCATCGGCAGCTACGCCAGGAAAAGCCGAACACGGCTCCACACCTGCAACTAAGCCCGGGCTTCTGGAGGAAGACAAAGGTGGTCTCGGCCTAGGATGGCGATCTCCTTCATCTTTGGCATTCAGGTACCATACATTCCAGTTGCCTGGCAGACGATTTCATCTAAAAATGGTGGTCTCAGCCCAGCACGGCGGTCTCATCCTGGATGCTTCTTCAGGGTAGTGCATCATTCCTAAAGCTTTTCACGAGCCCAACAGCTATCAACTGAACTGCGATAAACTGTGTCTTAATTTCACATTTTTGTGTTATTATTACAACTTCTGTCATTGATGAAGGCGCCGTGGTCAGGCAACTTAGAAAACTTCTCTCTTTTTTTTTCATGTAAAAGTAAGTGATGGTGAACTTCTATGCTAATGAGCCACTCTCTTGGATCACAGGAGTCCATATCATGAAGGAATGCGCATAACACTGTTAGTGAATGCCAAAATTTTGACCCAGTGACACATTGTACGACAGGATGAAGTGTGACTTGAAAGGGAACTTCCAGATGATGACATGCCCATGCACCTGCTTGTTCTCACTGGTCGACATGACAGATGGAAGATGCTGCTAAGAATCATTGACAAGTTGCTATCAAACATCTTACAGATAGTACACACTGCTGCCCTTCTGCAAAGATGGTGGAGTACATGTTTAAGGTCGAGTGCTAATCATATGCACTGCTTTGTCCTAGACATTGGGAGGCTTGAGTATTACTGAAGCTGTACTCATCCAGGCAAATGGGAGCAGTCATCACACTTTCTGACCGTCTTGTAGACAATGGAAGAGTCAGGAGTGGGTTACTTGCTGCAGAACTCCCAGCCAGTGACCTACTCTTGTAACTAAAATATAAAAGTATTACAATTAGGGTGCTACAACTGATACTAGTCTCATCAGCTAATAAGAAAAATCAGTCAGAATTCCTACAGATTGCTATCAAGTGAGTCTCCGGATATTAGACAGGAAATTCTGCTGATGCCTCCACCTCCCTACAGTCAAATCTTTATAATCGTCAATAGTACAAACTCTTGCAGTAAAACTTTTACAACAATGCAGGTGTGTCATGGGTCTTATTAAAAGGAACAAGGCACAAGTCAAGTGAGATACTCTCAATTTGTCTGGATGACTTTGGCTCAACTATTGCAAGAGAGATTCAGTGCAATCCAGGACAAAGCAGTTTGCTGACTTGCACCTAATTCAACACCTTCAACGCTCATTTCTTCCACTGCTGTTACACTGCAATGTGTTTACTAAATACAAAATGCATTCCAGCAACTTACTAAAGCTTATTTGACAATATCTCTCAAATTGCAACTTGAAAGCCATCAGGCAGGTACCTCCAACTAGTAGTCTCCTCCAAACCATTCACTATCCCAATACATTGCTGTTTATGCAACTTTATCCTTTACGGCACTGGGAGAATACCTTCATCAAAATGTGCTTGAGTAGTTTGAGATGGCACCCCACCATACTATCTTTTTAAGGACAATTAAAGATGGGAATTAAACACTGGGCTTGTCAGTAACACCCACGACTGATGAATGAATTGAAAACTCATTCTTAGAAGCAGGATAAAAATTGTGCATCTTCATCATTCCTGATGAAGGACTTTTGCCCAAAACATTGATTTTCCTGCTCCTCGGATGCTGCCTGACCTCCTGTATTTTTCCAGCACCACATTCTCGACTCCATCTGTAGTCCTCACTTTTACCTTAAGAATTGTGCAGTTGTGCTCACCTAGAATCTTTGACAGTCCCAAGAGTCTGATTTAACTACAATGACAATAATTATTAGTCAATATTTAACAAAGTATACTTAAAAGTATTTGTAACTGTCCTACTTGTAGGGGAATTTATTCTATTTCTGCTTGATCTAAGCGGATCAGTATCTTCTGTGCGAGCTGGCCTATTCTCAAAACATGTCTGTTCTAAAATCATGGTATCACAATTACACTTACATTTTGACACCTATAGTTTAATAACAGAGGGTTAATTTATAGTGCTCCAAATCATGACTATAATTTTTGTCTCTGAAAATAAAAGTACAAAACAGTCTCTATATTAAATTCAGGTATGTGAATTTATTAATGGCTCAATGTTTGATGTTGTGACCCTGTGACACCTTCATGGTTGGCAATTTTACCCATTAAAAATATACTTTCAAAGAAACAAAATATTGAGTCTAACATTTTGAAGCCTTCACATGAATATAACCTTAGCATGCTTACACAATAATCTAATTGTATCTGTGCCTTTATTAAAACTATTACCCTGTGCAACTGTTAGGTGTTTTTGGTTTGTAAACGTTTTAAAGCACACAGGATGTAACTATCAGCCATGCACCAGAGTTACTAATAAATGATAGAATAAAACTCAATACCCAATTCCGAGTTATAATATTTAACACATTAAACTATTAATAGCAAGCCAACTTGCTTTCAGCATTAAAGTAACCAGTGATCACAGTCTATGAAATACTCAAGACTAATCAGAATGTATTAATAACCTTAAATTCAGATGAGGCACATAGAATTTGGGTTCCAAATGGCACGATGCAATTAATTTCTCAAAATTGTAATAATTTTCTTGAAAGCCGTTTACATATACCAAAAAAATGAACACAACCTAAAACGATGTATTATTTAAACCGAAACGTTTTTTTTTTCGTTTGCAATCAGCTTCCAACATTGCAATAACTTGAGGTAAACGATACGAACGCCGCATGGGGTGTGGAGAACCCAAGTGAATTAGATTTACTATAATACCAAATGTCCGCCATTTTTCCTGACAGAGCAAAGGACAAAAGAGTAGGTTCACACTTTAAAGGTAATAACCAGCTTCCTCATACACTTTATGGGACGACTAACAAATTTTACCTATTTTTAAACATAAACGGTTTCAAGGATGACTAAACTGAGCCAAATCGATTTTTTCAAATGGCCAAACCTGTCACTTATTATAAATAATTCTCAGTAAAACGTATACGAACTTGGAAAATAATGTATTCTTTATTTAACTATACGTCCTTAACTTAAAAAACCTCCCCTTGTCCAGCCGCTCCCCACACAAGACAAATTTTTGGAATATTACACAACAGCCTATTCAAAACTAACAATGTCAATTTAAATACGATGAATATTAAATAAAATCTGTTGTACAGTGGAAAATTTCCAATCCCGATCCAAATAAATTCCAATGATAAACAAGTCCACCCTCCCCCAGCATGTTTTGGTTCCACGTTTGCAGTGGTCCACCTTCCCATCTAGAATTCGAAGTACGTTATGTATTACATACAGTACAGGTTAAATGTAATTATCTTACGTAATTACAGAACTATATTTAAAATTACTGATCTAAAATGTAGACGTATTTACTTAAGAATATTTCAAAAAGTCTAGAATTTGAGAAATACTTAAACATTTACGTCGCATTATATTTCTAAACATTAGCCGTTGCTAGGTATTCTATCTGAAAGGTGACAGTACGCGCCAAACAGAGAATATATCATAGGCACGTTTCTGTTCACTATAAAAACTAAAATGGAGTAAAACGGAAATGTTTATTTATAAAAGTCCAAGTGAGACCAAAGTTGAAGAATACGGGAATTGAAAATTTGACAAAATGCATTTTCCAACATCAATATGTACTAATATATTCATTTTATGTGCGTTCAAAATGAGGAGAAGTCTTGTTATAGACAGTAATCTCTTCAATTAAGAAAAACGGTTCACTAAACCCGCCATATTTCGCGTTGTCAGTCTGTAACCAAACCTACCACCTCAGTCGCAACAGAGGGGAGGAGAGGGGGAGGGAATCATCGCATATTTTCCTTCAATTATACATTTCTTTACAAAATACTTTTGACAGATGCCATGTAACATCATCTTACCTGAAGAGTCCACCAAGCTGACGGAAATACTCCGTTAAACTCGTTTTGCCAAACCAAAACAATGCAATATAATCTCCAACACAACGTAAATACACAAATAGTCCTATATGTTGTGATCACCCAACAACACTGGCGCTGTAATTTAAACTCGATGGTCTTCTTTCAGCAACATAAAACAGAGGAGTAACCCCTACAGAATATTTTATCCACAGTTAGATTTTTTTTTGGTTAGTCTCTCTGGGATCTGTTGCTATCTGTGTACCATTTACTCCCCTTCTTTGGAAAATGGCGGCTACGGAACGTCGTCCTACGGGGCTCACGGGGCAGTGGACAAGGGCGGGGAGCTCAGGACGCATGCGTACAGAGAAACCCGTGAAGGACTTCACTAGGTTTGGCAGTTCGTTTTTGGCTGTGGTGTGAGCGGGTTGAAGAAAATGTCAACCAGGGTTAACGTAAACTGGTGCTTCTTTTTGGTTAAAGGTGAAAATCAGCATGTTAGTTGTAGCGTAAATCGCGAATATTTCAAAGTTTTTTTAAGAAAAAAAGTCAGATAATATGAAGTGTGATTTTGCAGCTAAGATTATATAAAATGGCGCACGTTTTAGCCCGAAAAGACGGACATTGTTTCGCTGCTTGAGGTGTTTCTTTGAGTGACGTCCCTCTTGGCTAACCATTGGTCGTGAAGTGGTTCCCTGCCCGCGCAGATTGGTTATTAATGACGCTATCTTGCTGCAGGCAGGTGGAGCTTAGCGCACGAAATCAGTTCGATTTAGGAAGTTGTTAATTTGGACGCCATTATAGGGAGCGGGCTATACTACATTCCGTAAGGAGCGTCTGCATGGTGAATTTAATTCGCGGCTTTGTAGAAAAGAGATTATCTTTAGCGTTGTCATATCTTCAAATTACCCTTGCCGCCGAGAGCAGTGTTGAATTGAACTTTTTTTAGAAACACTTTTTTTTAAAAAGATGCGTCAAAACAAGATGGCGGCAGAGGCTGGGTTGCCTTGTTTGTCGCAAGTTGATCGTTCTCGAATTACAAGTCACGTGGTCAGGGTACATTCCTCTGCATCATGAAGTTGTGGAGGTGGAGAGAGTAATTCTGAGCCCATCAGCAGTTGCATGGTATTTGTACTGCTGGGGTGTTTATTCAGAGACTTGTTTTGAACTCGATGTATTTCTAGAAGATATTGCAAAATGTTGGGTTTTTTAAAAAAAATTTGATCGTAGAGTAAGGATGCTTATCTGTGGCCTTCCTATTTTATTCCTCCAATAGTGAACTCCTTTTTCTCCTCCACCCCCCCCCCCCCACCTCCGCCGAAAATGGCTTTAAAATACTGCACAGTACTAAATTGGGCCTGTGTGCTCAAGTCTAATTTTGTCTCTTGGAAATAGTAAAACAAATTGGACTTTTTAAACGCTTAAAACTTCAATAAACTTTTAGCTTTGATTTTTGTGTTTTCAGTCCAAACCATAATATACGGGAACAGGTACATAATGGATTGCATTTCCTTGCAATGTATGCTCTTGCTAATAAATGTGCAATCTTTGTGCTTTCAGAACTGTAAGTTTTTCCAAAAAAAACTTTACATGTATTGGTTGGTAAACTTCAGAGAATGGTTAGACTAAATGGGTGTTTCCACTTGGTAGCATTTAGGAAAGTCATTATGTATCTAGTCAGCTAAAAGTGACTTTTATTTGATTTTATTTTGTTTTCTGTGTTGCACTGTTGACCTATTTACCCTCTGTTGTATGTTCAGCATGTGTTAATAGAAACTAAACAGAAAAGATCGATCTTTATTTGTTAAGCTTGTGTTAAAATCAAAGCTGTAGGATTCTAAGGGAACATTGTAGGAATGGTTAGTTGGAGTCAAAAATAATGCTTTATCAGAAGGAGTTGAATTACACTGGAAAGAGTTACTTGCCTTCAACTTCAGTGCTTGGGGATGCATTGTTTCCAGTTAGCAAATATCATGTGGAAGCAGAAATGGTTGGTCAAATTTGCTGATTTTGTTTTCCACAACTATGGAGGTAACCTTAATTCATAAGATGGTGGCAAGTTTTGAGCAACCTTACATCCATATTATAAGATGAATTGGCCAAACAATAGCAGAGAAATTTTAATGCTAGCAGCCATGAAGTGCTGTGCAAGAAGAAATACATGGTGTTTCTGAAAGTGTTGACATTCATTAATAATTTGCATAGCTGAATATATGGCAAAGTAAAAATTGATAGGATGACATATATAAGGAGTTTTAGTTTAATTGAGTGGGCAAAATGTTGTACATGAAGAATGTGAGATATTCTGACCTGTTCCTTTAGCAGGAAGAATAGAAAAGTATATTTTAATATTGCAATAATGTAAAATACATCTGGGTGTCTCAGTTTAATCTATGTGCAGATATAGTAAATAACTAGCATGATAAATGGTTTGTTTGTCTTTATTGCAAGAGTAATTTAAGAGTAAGAATATTTGGCTCAGGATGTAGAGGGCACTGGTAGGACCACAGCTAGAGTACACTGTAGTTTTGGTTGCCTATTTGTGAGGAAGGACATGAATGCGTTGGAACCAGTTCAGAGACAGTTCTCTTGATTGATCCCTGAGATGAATGATTTGATTTATTGTTGTGAAATGTACCCAAGTACAGTGAAAAGTTCTGTTTTGTGTATAGTTCAGGGAGATCAGAATGTACAGGGGCATACAGATCACAGGGTGATAGAACAGAAAAAAGCATACAAACAGATGCACCATAGAAAGCATTCTACATAGATGCATCTCAGCTTGGTACAGCAACTGCTCTGCCCAAGACCATAAGAAACTATAAAAACATAGCCTATATGATCACACAAGTCAATGTTTTCACGCAGGTGGTTTGTATGTCAATTGAACTGCTAGAAGAACTCGTGGGTCCAAGTACAGTTTTAACTTTTAAAAGGCATTTGGAAAAGTACATGAATAGGAAATATTTAGAGGAATATGTGTCAAATGCAAGCATGGTGGGCTAGTTTAGTTTTGGAAAATTGGTCAGCGTGGACGAGTTAGGGGTCTGTTTCTGTGCTCAATAACTCATATGTGAGCTACATTTTACTCAAGAAAAATTTCTTTAAATCCACTTTGGAATACTGCGTGCAATTCTGGTCTCCTTCCTATTGATAGGATGTTGTGAAACTTGAAAGGGTTCAGAAAAGATATACAAGGATGTTGCCAGGGGTTGGAGCATTTGAGCTATAGGGAGAGGCTGAATAGGCTGGGGCTATTTTCCCTGAAGCGTCGGAGGTTGAGGGGTGACCTTATAGAGGTTTATAAAATCATGAGGGGCATGGGTAGGATAAATAGACAGTCTTTTCCATGGATTAGTGGTGCTGGAAGAGCACAGCAGTTCAGGCAGCATCCAACGAGCAGCGTAATCGACGTTTCGGGCAAAAGCCCTTCATCAGGAATAAAGGCAGTGAGTCTGAAGCGTGGAGAGATAAGCTAGAGGAGGGTGGGGGTGGGGAGCAAATGTGGCCATGGTACAGAGTTTGTTTCACGACATGGTTGAAGAGCTTCAGAGCAGAGGAAATAACCTGGGAGTTGCAGTGGGAGAGGGACTCCCTGAGATTCTTGTAGAGAGAGGAGGAAAACTTCTTCAAGGCAGGCTTCCTTGCAAGAGGCTCACTGCCTTTATTCCTGATGAAGGGCTTTTGTCCGAAACGTCGATTTCGCTGCTCGTTGGATGCTGCCTGAACTGCTGTGCTCTTCCAGCACCACTAATCCAGTATTTGCTTTCCAGCATCTGCGGTCATTGTATTTACCTAGTCTTTTCCATGGGCTGGGGGAAGTCCAGAACTAAGGGGCAACGTTTTCACGCAAAGGGTGGTACGTATATGGAATGAGCTGCCAGAGAAAGTGGTGAAGGCTAGTATAGTTGCAACATTTAAAAGTCATCTGGATAGGTATATGAATAGGAAGGGTTTAGAGGGATACGGGCCAGATACTGGCAAGTGGGGCTAGATTAGGTCGGGATATGTGGTTGGCATGGGTGAGTTGGACCAAAAGGTCTGTTTGAGTGCTGTATATCTCTGACTCTATGGCAAGTCAACCTCCCATCTGTTAAGTCCATCTGCACTATTTGTTGCAATGGAAAGGCAGGCAACGACATCGAAGATTATTCCCACCCCAGTTACAATTAGGCAGAAATTGCAAATCTTAAACACACATCAATGCGTTAAAGAACAGGTTCTTCACTGCTGTTATTAGGCCACTGAATGGACTTCTTAAATTTCAAGTCTAATGTTGATTGTGCACTTGTGCACCCACTGTGCAACCATAACCTGGGATTTTGAGGAAAGTTCAGGCCTGTATCTATTACAGTTTATAAGAACGAGATGTAAATTTTATTGAAACATCTAAAATGCTGAGGGTATTTGACAGGATGGATGTTGAGTTTGTTTTTGTTAAAGATACAGGCTAGGAATAGGGAACACAATGTTGAAAATAAGGTATCTCCCTTGAGACTAAAACTTTTTTGAAGGTTTCTGGAATTCTATTCCCAGAGAGTAATGGTCACTGATTAATAGAATATTGGCCTAGAAAGAATGTTTTGCAGTGACTTGTATAGAATAGTTCAAGATTTGAAAGTTATGCAAAATACATCTGTAATATCACTTGAGTTAGATCACAAGCTCATGTTTGAGATAGATATCTTTGGAACAGATATAGGAAGTTCTTCGCAATAGCATCTTGGAGACAAAGCCTTCAATTCAGTTAGGAAATTGGTAGGGAGGGTGTGTCATCGAGACCTCTTGAGGGACCGGTCAAATAGGTTGAATGACCTTCTCAATGATTAAGCTTTTGATCATTATCATGTCTCCGCAGGGTATGTCTGCTTTGTGTTTTGGAAATAGAAGGATATTTGAACACAAGCTGTGTTTGTACAAATATTGCAACCATGTTGCTTTTTAAACTATAGTCTAGCCTAGGAGCATTCACTCTAGTACAGTGTTTATCCATGAAGTTGGTGCTCATCAAGATTACAAGTTTCTTATAACTATAGTTAATGTAAAAGCCTATCCTTTTGGGGTTATTCCATGCATATTTAACATCAGAAATATAAAATTGGGTTTTGTTCAAAAGCAACAAAGTACAGATTATGTTAACTACAGTTTGCTCAGTGTACGTAATGCTTGAAGGCATGTTATTCCTCATGCAGTAACTCAACATATTCCCTTCAACAGCAGTTTCCAAACCAGCAACCTCTACCACCTAGAAGGTGAAGCCAGTATTTTCATGGGAACAACCTCACCTACAAATTCCCCTCCAAACCACATGCAATCCTGAGTTGAAATGATGTAACTGTTCCTTTACTGTCACTCGATCAAAAGACAGTTATGGAACTTCATTCCAGCAGCATTGTGGGTGTCTCTACACCAATGATCGCACTTATTCAAGAAGACAGCTCACTATTGCTATCCTACAAATTTGGGATGGATAATAAATACTTGCCTAACAAGTGATGCCCATATCCTATGGGTGATTTTGTTTTAAAAGTCACTAGATTTAGAAACACTTGTTAGATTTTATGCTGGCTGCCTGCAGTCACTTTATATTGTGACTACATGTGACGCAAATAATTAAGTACCTGAACCCTGAGGTATACGTGTTATGCAGCACCACCCCCGGGGCCCTACTTCTAATTATATAAGTCCTGACCTTGTTTGTTTTACCAAAGTGCAATACCTTGCATTTATCTAAATTAAGCTCCATCTGCCACTGTTCAGCCCATTGACCCAGTTGATCAAGATCTTTGTTCTCTTAGATAACCACCTTCACTGTCCATTATAAGTGATTTTTGTGTCATCCATAAACATACTAACCATGTCATCTATATTCTTTTCTAAATCACTTATAAAATGATAAACAAAAGTGGATCCAGTATCAATCCCTATGAAGCACTGCTGCTCAGAGGTGTCTATTCCAAAAGACAACCCTCTGTCTCCTACCTTTAAGTCAATTTTCTAAGCATTTGGCAGGGTCGAGCTGAATTTCATGTGAACTAATTTTATTCATTAGTCTGCCATCTGGAACTTTTCAAAGGCTTTACTCCAGTCCAAGTAATCAATGTCTATCGCTCTATCCTCATCAATCTTCTTGGTTACTTTTGGTTAAGTTTGTGAGACATGATTTCCCTCACACGAAACCATGTTGACTATCCGGAATCATTCCTTGCCTCTCCAAATGGATATAAGTCCTATCTTTCAGAATCACTTCAAACAAGCAGCGTGTATCTGGAAAGATAGCTAGGATCGAGTGAATCCCTAGTGTAAAGGCAGTAGACGTATACTCAAGATGGAAATCAGGATGGCAAAAAGGGGACATGAGACAGCTTTGGCCAGGGTTAAGGAGAATCTAAAGGGATTCTACAAATATGTTAAGGACAAAAGAGTATCTAGGGCAAGAATAGGCCCCATAAAGATCAGTAAGCCTGCCAATGTGTGGAACCGCAGGAGGTGGGAGAGATACGAAACAAGTGTTTACTGTGAGGAAGGATATGAAAGATAGAGAACTTAGGGAAATAAATAACCATAAGCTTAAAAAAAATCCATATTACATTTTGAGATGCTGGTTATCTTACGGTGCCGGAAGGTGGGTAAATCCCTGGGACCATATCAGGTGTAACCTCGAACTTTGTGGGAAACCAGGGCAGTAATTACAGGGCCCTTTGCTGAGATACTTGTATCATTGATAGTAATGGATGAGATGCCAGAAGATTGTCTAAAGTGGTGCCATTATTTAAGAAAGGTGGTAAGGAAAAGCCAGGAAACTACAGACTAGTGAGCCTGATATTATTAGTAGGTGAAAGTGAGGACCGCAGATGCTGGAGGTTATAGAGTCAAGAAGGCATCATAGAGAAGATAGAGAATCATGCAGAGAGTTCTTCAAGAAGTAGGTCTTTCATTTGCAAACAAAAAACCGGAACACTGAGAAAGCAGATTCTCGAATACCCATGAACCTCTGGGTCTGTGGATTTTTATTTTTTTTATCATGTTAGCTTATCAGCATGTCCAACTATATTAATCAAAGTTCCTCACTCTCGCTACACAATAAGCCAGTGATGTTGGTTCCCATTATCTCTTTAATTGTACAATCTACTTAATGTTATTCTAATGTCATGGTTAGATATTTATTGCTAACTCTGCTACAGTGATCTTTCCATTCCAGTCTAACCTGTCATGATAGATATTTAGCTATTCCATCTATTACAGTAGTTTCCTGTCTCAAGCTGACTCTACTAACTATTAATTAGATATTTTAATGTAGTGTCCCAACTATTTATTGTCCCAGTCCTGTCATAATAACACTTAACAGAGAAACTTGCTTTATTACTTATGTTATCTCGTCTCACCATAGTGACCTTTCAGCCTAAACCTTGCTCTGCTAATTGGTGTAAGAACATTCCGCTATGGTCATCCCATCTTGCCTTCCACAGACCACAGATTGTCAGTGGTCTTCATGCTTTAACTCTTCCCATGCTTTCATGTCCTTTATTTTCCATGTTGCCCGAAACGTCGATTTTCCTGCTCCTCTGTTGCTACCTGACCTGCTGTGCTTTTCCAGCACCACTCTAATTCTGATATCAGTAGGAGGCAAGTTGTTGGAGGGGATTGTGAGGGATTGGACTTTATGTATTTGAAATGGCAAGGACTGATTGGGGATTGGCAACATGACTTTGTGCATGGGAAATCATGTCTCACTGACTTGAGTTTTTTAAATAAGAGGATTGATGAAGGCAGAGTAGTGGACATTGTCTATATGGACTTCATCAATGTGTTTGACAGAGTTGCGCATAGTGGACTGGTTAACAAGATTGGATCATGTGGAATATAGGAAGAACTAGCTATTTAGCTGTAAAATTGGCTTGAAGGTAGGCGACAGAAGGTAATGGTGGAGGGTTGCTTTTCAGACTGGAGGCCTGTGACTAGTGGTGTGCTGCAAGGTTAGGTGCTGGGTCCACTGCTTTTTGTCATTCATATAACTGAGTTGGATTTGAATATAGGAGGCATGGTTTGTAAGTCTGCTGATGATACCAAAATTGGTGGTATGGTGGACAGTGAAAAACATTACTTCTGAGTACAATGGGACCTTGCTCTGATGGGCTGAGGAATGACATGGAGTTTAATTTAGATTAATGTGAGATGTTACATTTTGCTAGGTCAAATCAGGTCTTGGACACTTAATGGTAAGATCTTTGGGGATGTCACTGAAGAAAGAGACCTTAGAGTGCAAGTTCGTAGTTTCTTGAAAGTGGAGTTGTGGATAAATAGGAAAGAAGGCGTTTGGTATATTTGTTGTTATTGGTCATTGCATTGAGTAGAAAAGTGTGGCGCTGGAAAAGCGCAGCAGGCCAAACAGCATCCGAGGAGCAAGAGAATCAACGTTTCGGGCATAAGCCCTTCTTCAGGAATGAGGCTGGTGTGCCAAGCGAGCTGAGATAAAAGTTGGGGGTGGGGGGGGTGGAATTTGGGGGAGGCGCACTGGAATATGATAGGTGGAAGGGGGTGAGGGTGCGGGTGATAGGCCAGAGAGGCGGTGGGGTGGAGAGGTCAGGAAGAAGATTACAGGTCAAGAGGACGGTGCTGAATTTGGGTGTTGGGACTGAGGTCATTGAATATAAGAGTTGAGATCATGTTGCGACTATACAGGGCATAGGTTAGGCCACATTTGGAATGCTGCATTCAATTCTGCTCCCTGCTGCAGCAAAGATGTTGTGAAATTTGAAACTGTTCAAAAAAATTTAGAAGGATGTTGCTGGGATTGGAGGGTTTCAGCCATAGCGAAAGGCTGAATAAGCTGAGACTATTGTCCCTGGACCATCTGAAGTTGTGTGATGACCTTACAGAAGTTTATAAAATCATGGGCATGGATAGGGTAAATAGTCAAGGTGTTCTCCCTAGGGTAGGGGAGTCCAAACCACGAGGGTATAAGTTTCAGATGAGAGGGAAAAGATTTAAAAGGAATCTAAAGGGCAACTTTTTCATGCAGAGGGTTGTATTTGTATGGAATGAACTGCCAGAGGAAGTAGTGGATTTACAAGTGGTGATACAATTGCAACATTTAAAAGGCATCTGGATGAGTAAATGAAATAGGAAGGGATGTGGGCCAAATGCTGGAAAATGAGACTAGATTAATTTGATATCTAGTCAGCATGGATGAGTTCAGCTGAAGAATGTGTCTGTGCTGTACATCTGTTTGACTCTGACTTACCCACCACTGAAGTCAGGTTCACAGTTCTACAGGTCCCAGGCTTCTCCTTGCATCCCTTCTTAGACAAAGACACAATATTAGCCACTCTCCTGTTACCGCCCATGGTTATAGATGATAAAAATATTTCTACAAGAGGCCCTGCAATTTCCTCCCTAACATCTCGCAACACCCTGGATACACTGGATCAGGTACCGAAGATTTATCCTACCTTTGTTTTCTAAG
Source organism: Chiloscyllium punctatum (assembly GCF_047496795.1). Lineage (NCBI taxonomy): Eukaryota > Metazoa > Chordata > Chondrichthyes > Orectolobiformes > Hemiscylliidae > Chiloscyllium > Chiloscyllium punctatum. Next base: position 39,983,125 of record NC_092782.1, on the reverse strand, counting down.
ATGTCTAGCACTTCCTCTCTTGTAACGTGAACTGTTTCAAAACATGAGTATTTATTTCTAAGTTCTCTAGCCTCCATTTTTTTCTCCACAGTGAAAACTGACACAAAATATTAATTTAATGTCTCTCCCGTGTCCAGACGTTCAACATAAAGATGACCCCTTTGATCTTTAAGGGGCCCTACTCTTTGCATTTGTTCTCTTGTTCTTAATGTACAAGTAGAATCCCTTTGGGTTATCCTTCATTTTGGCTATCTCATTTTCTGTTTGCTTCCTGATCTCCCTCTTAAGAATGTCCCTACACTCTCTATACTTTTCGTGATTTGTTTGAACCTAGTTGTCTACATCTAATATAAGATACTTGTTCGTTTTTGACTAGAATGTCAGTATCTTTATTTATCCATTGTTCTCTAATCCTTTCAGCCTTACCTTTCACTCCAATAGGGTGACTCTGAACTCTTATCCCATTTTTGAAAACCTACCACTTATCAGACATCCCTTTGTCTGCAAACTGTCTACTCGTCAATTTTTGAAATTTCTTGTCTCATACCATTGAAATTTGTCTTACTCCAATTTAGAGCTTTAACTTTTATGTAAGGCTTAACCTTTTCCATAACTCTAAATATTTTAATACAATAGAATTATCATCACTAGACAGAGTGTTGCTCTACTATCATGTCAGTCACTTGACCCATTCTGTTACCCAAAAGAGAGTCAAGTTTTGCTCCTTCTCTGGTAGGAACATTTGCATATTGTTGAAAATTCTTTGAAAACATTTATTCATAGAATCCCTACAGTAGGCCATTTGGCCCAACAAGTCTACACCGATCCTCTTCAGAGTATCCCACCCAGACCAATTCCCCATTCTGTCCATTTCCCCCGATTGATGCACCTAACCTACATATCCCTGAACACGAGGCAATTTAGCATAGCCAGTTCACCTAAACTGCGCATCTTTGGACTGTGGGAAGAAACTGGAGCATCTGGAGGAATCCACGCAGACTCGGGGAGAATGTGCAAACTCCACACAGTTGCCTGAGGCTGGAATCGAACTGTGGTCCCTGGCGCTGTGAGACAGCAGTGCTAACCACTGAGCATTTAACATTATTCACCATCCAAGCCTTTAAAATTATGGTGGTCCTAGTTTGGACAATTAAAATCACCTTATTATTACAGCCTTATTTTTCTTGAGTATATCTGAGATTTCTCTACATATCTGTTCTTCACTTGTTGTCTGACAATTGTGGGTGGTCTGTCGTACAATTCCATCAAGTGATCATGTTTTTATTTTAATTTCAACCAATATATTTTTACTGAAAAATTTTCAGAAATATCTTCTCTAGTTACAGCAGTAATGTTTTCCTTAATCAAAAGCACCACACCCCTCTTCTGCCTCTTATTTTTGTCTATCCTTTCTATAGCAACTGAAACCCAGAACACTGAGCTGTCTGTCCTGTCCATCCTTCAGCCAATTTTCTGTAATAGCAATGATGTCCTAATCCTATGTTCACAAATATGCTTTGAGTTCATCAGCCTTACCTGTAAAACCCCTTGCTTTGAAAAATCCAGTTTAATTCTTCAGAGTTACTTTGTTTTCTGATTCACTGTTGTCTGTCTTTTCTAATTATTCTTCTCAGAATCAAAACTATCCTTCTCTATCTTTTATTTATTCTGCTACTTAGGATTCTGTTAAGTTTTTTTTAAACCCTTGAAAGTTTTGCATACTTGATGCAACTGCAACACCCCAACATGTGTGAACAAGCAACCAAATTTATTAAACATAATCCACTACAGGCTTTCTGGATGAACCTTTAACACACACTTTGCAGAGCTTACGGAGTCCTGGCAAAAAAGCTATCTCTGAACAAAGGACACATTTTGAAGTTTATTGAAGCTTGTACAAGCTCGGTGAACCCCTTTACCCTCTCCCCACCCCCACCTGTAGCCATGAGTTGAGTCAAAATGAGGTACTGAACAAAAGAAAACACATCCCCTTGATACAGGTCGATGGCAATGCTTACAGATGCTTTGGCCATTTCCCCCACAGTCACTTGCCACTCAGTCACGTGTTACCCCAAGTACAATGGCAAGATGAGATCATCCTTGGACATAATGCAAATGCTAATGACCTAATCCCGGGGGACCGTTATGCAGACTATTTCCTAACTCTGTGTTTTCCCAAGACAAAACCGGTGCAATTTAGCTCTGGCTAGAAAGCATTTCTGAATGAAAGAGATTGAATTGATAGTTTAACTTGACAATAGCAGGGGAATAATGTCTAAATGAAGTGTAAATTATAATGGTTAGTCATCAGCATTCTTTCACTGCTTTGGAGCGGCGGCGTTCAAGGGCGGAGGAGCACTAAGTGGAGGAGATGCGGTGGAGAGCATAGTCAACCATGTCTGAGGAGAAATTGCAGTCTTTGAAGAAGGAGGCCATTTGGGTTGTTCGGTATTGGAATTGGTTCTCCTGGGAGCAGATGCAGCAGAGGTGAAGGAATTGGGAATATGGGATGGCATTTTTACAGGGGGCAGGGTGGGAGGAGGTGTAATCTAGGTAGCTGTGGGAGTTAGTCGGTTTATAATCAATGTCCGTGTTGAGTTGGTCACCCGAGACTCTGATGGCCGCCTCCTTCAAAGACCGCAATTTCCCCTCAGACGTGGTTGATGATGCTCTCCACTGCATCTCCTCCACTTCCTGCTCCTCCGCCCTTGAACCCTGCCCTTCCAATTGCCACCAGGACAGAACCCCACTGGTCCTGACCTACCACCCCACCAACCTCCAGATACATCGTATCATCCTTCGTCATTTCCGCCACCTCCAAACGGACCCCACCACCAAGGATATATTTCCCTCCCCTCCCCTATCAGCGTTCCGGAAAGACCACTCCCTCCACGACTCCCTCATCAGGTCCACACCCCCCACCAACCCAAGCTCCACTCTCGGCACCTTCCCCTGCAACTGCAAGAAATGCAAAACTTGCACCCACACCTCCCCCCTTACTTCCCTCCAGGGCCCCAAAAGATCCTTCCATATCCGTCACAAATTCACCTGCACCTCCACACACATCATTTACTGCATCCGCTGCACCCGATGTGGCCTTCTCTACATTGGGGAGACGGGCCGCCTACTTGCGGAACATTTCCGAGAACACCTCTGAGACACCCGCACCAACCAACCCAACTGCCCCGTAGCTGAACACTAACTCCCCCGCCCACTCCGGCAAGGACATGCAGGATATTGGCCTCCTCCATCGCCAGACTATGGCAACATGATGCCTGGAGGAAGAGCGCCTCATCTTCTGCCTAGGAACCCTCCAACCACAAGGGATGAATGCAGATTTCTCCAGCTTCCTCATTTCCCCTCCCTTCACCTTATCTGAGTCCCAACCCTCGGGACTCAGCACCGCCTTCTTGACCTGCAGTCTTCTCCCTGACCACTCCGGCCTATCACCCTCACCTTAACCTCCTTCCACCTATCGTATTCCCAACGCCCCTCCCCCCAAGTCACTCCTCCCTACCTTTTAGCTTAGCCTGCTTGGCACACCCTCCTCATTCCTGAAGAAGGGCTTATGCCTGAAACGTCGATTCTCATCCTTGGATGCTGCCTGACCTGCTGCGCTTTTCCAGCAACACATTTTTCAGCTCTGATCTCCAGCATCTGCAGTCCTCACTTTCTGCAGGCCCTTAGCCATCCATCAGATGGGAAAAACCGATCCAGCTGAGCCAAGTGCCTATTGCCAACATAGTGACTATCAAAAAGAAGAGGTACCAGTGAGAGAGGTCATAAGGTAACCTTGCATACTTAGTTTTCTAAGTTGTGATTCAAATTCAATAAGACATAAGATCTGACTAGTTAGAGTTGACAGTGTGACCATCATGGTCTGGAAGAACAGCAAGTAAATTAAAGCTTCATCAATATAACCTTTTCCAGAGTTTGCATTTCATAATCAGTGGCTACTCAAAATCATCATAACGTCCCAAAATGCAATTAAATTCAAAACATTCAATCCATAGCAAGTAGATGCGCATTCGAACTAGACCACAAAGAGTTAATTTTCTACTGGCTTCAGCAATCTCAGTGCGAAAATGGTGTGTCTCTCTCTCCCCCTCTCCCTCCCCCCCCTCCCCCCCACCCCCCCCCCTCCCCCCCCCTCCCCTCCCCCCCCCCCCCTCCCCCCCCTCCCCCCCCCTTCCCCCCCTCCTCCCCCCCCTCCCCTCCCCCCTCCCCTCCCCCCCTCCTCCCCCCCCCTCCCCTCCCCCCTCCCCTCCCCCTCCCCTCCCCCCCCCCTCCCCCCCCCCTCCCCCCTCCCTCCCCCCCCCTCCCACCCCCCCCCCTCCCCCCCCTCCCTTCCCCCCCCGCCCTCCCCCCCCCTCCCTCCCCCCCCTCCCTCCCCCTCTCCCCCCCCCTCCCCCCCCCTCCCTCCCCCCCCCTCCCCCCCCCCTCCCCCCCCCCCTCCCCCCCCCCTCTCCCCCCCCCTCCCCCCCCCCTCTCCCCCCCCCTCTCCCCCCCCCTCTCCCCCCCCCCCTCTCCCCCCCCCCCTCTCCCCCCCCCCTCTCCCCCCCCCCTCTCCCCCCCCCCTTTCCCCCCCCCTCTCCCCCCCCCTCTCCCCCCCCCTCTCCCCCCCCCTCTCCCCCCCCCTCTCCCCCCCCCTCTCCCCCCCCCTCTCCCCCCCCCTCTCCCCCCCCCTCTCCCCCCCCCTCTCCCCCCCCCTCTCCCCCCCCCTCTCCCCCCCCCTCTCCCCCCTCCCTCTCCCCCCCCCTCTCCCCCCCCCTCTCCCCCCCCCTCTCCCCCCCCCTCTCCCCCCCCCTCTCCCCCCCCCTCTCCCCCCCCCTCTCCCCCCCCCTCTCCCCCCCCCTCTCCCCCCCCCTCTCCCCCCCCCTCTCCCCCCCCCTCTCCCCCCCCCTCTCCCCCCCCTCTCCCCCCCCCTCTCCCCCCCCCTCTCCCCCCCCCCTCTCCCCCCCCCTCTCCCTCCCCCTCTCCCTCCCCCTCTCCCTCCCCCTCTCCCTCCCCCTCTCCCTCCCCCTCTCCCTCCCCCTCTCCCTCCCCCTCTCCCTCCCCCTCTCCCTCCCCCTCCCCCTCCCCCTCCCCCTCCCCCTCCCCCTCCCCCTCCCCCTCCCCCTCCCCCTCCCCCTCCCCCTCCCCCTCCCCCTCCCCCTCCCCCTCCCCCTCCCCCTCCCCCTCCCCCTCCCCCTCCCCCTCCCCCTCCCCCTCCCCCTCCCCCTCCCCCTCCCCCTCCCCCTCCCCCTCCCCCTCTCCCTCTCCCTCTCCCTCTCCCTCTCCCTCTCCCTCTCCCTCTCCCTCTCCCTCTCCCTCCCCCTCTCCCTCCCCCTCTCTCTCCCCCTCTCTCTCTTACTGTAACAGAAAAAAAATGTTTGTCCCTCTGTTACTGCCTAGCCTACAAGGGTAATAAGAATTCATTATAATGGATAGGATTGACTATTAATTACAAGGCTTTTGACATGCTTACAAGATGATAGTTTCCGAGATCAGAATCAAACATTTTCATCAAAAGTTATCACTGTGTCCTGTTTACACAGATTGATTAGTGTAAAGACAAGTGTTTTTAATTGCCTTTGAGCATCCTGCTACCACTTGGTAAGACCAGATGTTTTTATCATCTGTACATCCAGGGTTCCCTCTTTTGAGGCCTGACGCCTCCCTGTCTATTTATTTTCTACTCTGCAGCAAATGTGTTCTATAATTCAGCATTCCATTTAGTCCAAATGTTTTAGAACGTTTTAAGGCATTTAAGACTTTCTCAAGAAGACACTACCAGCTTTCATAAGACTCTAGCGCAAGTTATTGATACACAACGTGCAATAATTATAGCAACAAAAATTACTAGTCCATATAGTAAATAGAATTTATAGGATCCACCCACGTGGGTAAAGTTCTTAAATCCACAGTCCTTAGTGACCACTCTATCCCCTCCAAGTCGAGTGGAAATGAGCCAGTTATCCAAAGTCTCCTTTTAATAAAGTCTGACATGAAAACAATTCAGTTTGCCCTTCTGCATCACTCCATAGAGAAATCTGATTTCTTGGATAAGGGCAGTTAAATGAGTTAAATGCTTAACAAAACCAACGAGATGTGAATGCAACATTCTTTGCTTCTGCTCCTGCTCTTCTGTTAAATGTAACAAAGTCAACTGGTTGTTGTGGTGTTGTGATCAGGAAGTTTGTTTAAGATGTATATCTTTACACTGCCTTGTGTTAGACATAGGTCTACCAACAGCTTTCAGCAAAGAGCATGCAATTTAACTTTAAATATATTTGCAATTTGAAGCTGCTGGATTTACTTGCATAAAATTCAAGTAGGTTAGAATGGCTGTTTAATTATTTTGAGATAAAAATGTTGTGATTAAGTTGAGTAAATGAATTAAATTCAGTATCTAGCTGGTGGTTTGATTTTAAATTACATTTTACTGACTAGTATCCAGTATGCTTAGTGGGAGAATGTTGATTTCATAAGAAAATTAAAAAGAAATATGTTCTATACGTAAGTGTCATGACAGCTAACTTAACCAGCCAGTCCTATATGTAGTTATTTTCTTCATACGAAAATGAAGTGCACATCATACTGCACACATGCCTGTATTCAAGCAATGCTGAGTTCTTTTGCTTGCATAAAATTAAAATCTCGTCTTGATAGTAAAATATTATTACTGCCAGTTTTAGTTACTGTTTTTGAATGTTTGATAAAAGTTTCATCACAATGAAGTCATAAGCGGATTTGTTTGTAAATACTGTGTGTTTCACCAATCCGCTCCTGTGAATTGGGAATTATTTTACTTTCTGCTTTTTCATCTCCGGTTTGAAGTAAATGACATGAAAGTTAACTCAAGGCATGACAGGACTGCCTGTCTATAAGGATTCCCAATCCTGTGCCATTTTGTGGGAGTTATGTAGGAATTGTCTTCGGCTGCAAAACCTGAGCTCTGCGTTTTGGAACTCAAGCAATGGCTGAAGTTGCTGTGGTGTTTCCAAGATTGAGAACTATGGTGGCATGTTTTTGACACCGTTGTCACACTGCAGATTAAGACCAGATATTTGGATGCTAGTGAGGGGAAAGTTCATATGAGAAATCTAGCTTGCCAAGTGCAGCACAAGTGAGTCAGTTGCATAGTTTTTGTTTGGAGGGAGCAGAGAGAGGAGGGGAAGGGCTAGAGTGGTCGGTGATTTCATATTTACGGTATATTAAGTTTTTGTGACTATAGATGTGACTCCAGGATGTTTGTTGCCTTCTAGTTCAAAGATGTGCGAGCACTGCACGACATACCTTTCAGTGAAAATAATAAGCCAGAGATTGTGGCCCACATTGATAGAGCAATGAGTCCCTGGAGGTAAACTTTAGACAGCTTGGCATTCGGCAAGTGACTGAGCACAGTGGCTTAAACACCCTGCTTTTCAGTGTTGTTGGGGACCGGGGTTGGGGTAGAAGAGGAGTCAGGGTTCACTGCTGCATTGGGAACTGGTGTGGGGGGAGAGAGACAGGGTTCACTGTGCTGCTTTGGGGACTGGGATGGGGAAAGAGACAGGGTTCACTCTGCTGATTTGGGTGGCACAGTGGTTAGCATTGTTGTCTGACAGCACCAGAGATCTGGGTTCAATTCCCGCCTTGGGCAACTGTCTATGTGGAGTTTGCGCATTCTCTCCATGTCTGCCTGGGTTTCCTCCAGGTGCTCCGGATTCCTCCCTTAGTCCAAAGATGTGCAGGTTAGATGAATTGGCCATGCTAAATTGCCTGTAGTGTTAGAAGAAGAGGCAAATGTAGGGGAATGGGTCTGGGTGGGTTTATCTCCGGAGGGTCGGTGTGGACTTGTTGGGCTGAAGGGCCTGTTTGCACACTGTAAGTAATCTAATTTAATCTAATCCTGATATCACCTACTAAGTGTAGAAATAGGAAGATCAAGCAAATGAATACATGGCTTGGAAATATAATGCAGGAGGGAGGGTTTTTGCGTTCTAGGGCATTGGGTTTGCTTCTAGGGTAGATGAGACCTGCAGAGGGATCATGACTGGGAGTAACGTTGTTGTAGTACATTTTCTAGTGCTGTTGAGAATTCTGTCTGAATGCATTCAGCATTTGCAACATGTGAAGTCATGATAACAGAAGATATTATGAGATTATATTTGCCTTTATGGAAACATATCTGCAGGGTGACCAAGATTGGGAACTCCATGTTAAGGGATATTTGACATTTAGGAGTGATATGGAAGGGAGATGGGATATTGGGTGTGATACATTTGAATTTTCAAAAGGTTTTTGATAAAGACCCCTTAGGCGTTTAGTGAACAAAATTAAAGCACATGGGATTGAGGATTCGTTAACAAGCAAAAGGAGAGAAGGAAAATGGGTCATTCTCCAGTTGTCAGGCTGTGACCAGTAGTGTAAGTACCACAATGATCATTGGTTGGGTTTGAGCAGTTTTTATACAGTTTGGATCTGTGGGCCAATTGTAATAGTTCCCTGTTCGCAGACATAAAAATTTGGAGGGATTGAGAATTGGGAGACTTCAAGTTAGGTTCTATACCTAAGGGTTTTCAAGTGAGATGCAATTTGCACACACCAACTTCTGCAAACAGTTAAAGTTTATTACCACTTGTACAAGCGAGGTGACCCCCCTTTCACACTCTTGGCAGACATGCGAAGTTGAGTCCAAAGAGGCCCCGAGCAAAGGAAAGACATCCACTTCATACAGGTCAGTTGGTAATGCTTACAGGTATTCCACCCCCCCCCGCCACCATCACCACCACCACGTGTTACCCCAGGTATAATGGTAGGATGAGGACATCCTCAGAGATGATGTAAATGCTCTAATCCTGGGGAATTGTTATGCAAACTTTTTACTGACTCCATGATTTCCCTAAGACAATGTAGGTATGATATGTGCTAGCTTCACGGGATGATCACACAAATTACTTAGGTTGGTTGGCAGATGGCTATGAAAGCATTTCTGAACAGAAGGGACTGAAGGAGAGTTTAATTTGATAATAGCAGTAGAACAGGAGTAAATGGCTGCCCAAATGAAGTGTGGATTACAATGGATAGTCATCTAAATTCCTGCATGTTGTCTGTGAGACAGAATGTTGCCCTCCATCCACTTCCAGAATGTTCAGCTTCTTGGAGAAAGTCAGTATAGTTTAACCTTCTAATGTTGCATTAATATCCAGAGAGATCGTACAAGTTCATCTTTTAACATTACACAAGGGGATTTAGATAAGCTGAGAAAGTGAGCAAGAACACAGCAGATGCAATATAATGTGGATAAGTGTGAGGTTACTTACTTTGTTAGGAGAGATACCTGTAGAAATTTTTTTTTAAATGGTGAAAAAGAGAAACTATATTGATGTCCAAAGAGACACAGTGTACTTGTTCATACGTCACCAAAGAGTCGTGAGCCTCTGGTATTCATTATTACAGAAAATGGTTGAGGCCAAAACATTTGTGTTTTCAAGGAAGAGATAGACATATCTTTTGATCCCTTTAGCCACAAGAACTATATGATGGTAAAACAGGCTTGGGGTATTGAGCTCAGTAACCATCCGAGCTCGATTATATGGAGTAGTGGAGCAGTCTCATGGAGTCAAATTGCCTACTTTTATCTTTTTCTATGAAAGTTGACATACTGGTACAGCAAGCAGTTCATGTGGCAAATGATATGTTAACCTTTATCGCAAAAAGATTTGATTATAAAAGCAGTCTTGCTTTAAATGCTGGTGAGGCAGTATCTGCAGTATTGTGTGCAATTCTTAGCCTAAGGAAAGTTGTACTATTGTCAAGGGAGTGTAGTAGCAATTCACCTAAATAATTCTGGGCATGGTGGGACAGAACTGAGGTGAGATTGAGGGGACTGGGCCTAAATTTGTTTGGAATTTAGAAGAATAGAAGGTGATCTGATAGAAATGTACAATGTTCTTGATAGGATAAGCAGAGTATATGCAGGAATGATGTTTCCTATGGCTGTCTGATTCAGGAAGGTAAGTCACATTAAAAAACAAGCTATTTAGGATTGAGATAAGACGAAAGAACTTCTCTACTCAGAGGATGGTGAATCTTTGCAATTCTGTGGCCCAGAAGATTGTGGAAGTTCAGAAAGTATGTTCAAAACAGAGATTGATTGATAGATTTCTAGTTATTAAGGGTTGTGGGAGTATTGTGGGAATATGGGCCTTAAGACAGATGATCAGCCATGATTGAAAATAGCATCAGACTTCTGATATTTAAATCATTATAATCCCGTCTGTGCAAAAATCAAATTTCTGATTTCAGAACCAGAAATCTAGCAAAATTGTTTTCTGTTGTATGCCAACAGGTATAGCTTGGGGTTTATGCAGCACTTTTTACCATCATGAAACAGCGCCATGATGTTTTACAGGTGCATTATGAAACAAAATTGACAGGGCCACAGATCTTGGGAACGGTGACCACGGTTTGAGAAGCAAGTTAAAATGGGAAGGATGGCTTGATGCAGGGAATTCCAGAGCAAAAGATTTCTGCAGCAGTGGAGGGGCAATAGAAAATGGGGGCTGAAATGACTGGAAGGATTCTGGGTAATCCAACATGGAGGATGGGAAAAATTTCTGGCTGTAACAGCTGCTCCTTTATTGAGGTATTTTAGGTGTTGGAGGTGATTTCCTCGAATTCCAGGGGCAGCAATTACTGTTTTATATGCTGTTGCGTTGTTTTGGAACTTTGGGAAAAATAAAAGTCAAAACAGCAGCAGTTTTAAAAGGGAGAAGAAAAGAGAAAGGAAGCACATGGTGAGGTCAGTGCAGGAGAGAAAGAGAGAAACTGACACAGCAGTGAACCTGCACAGTTTACTGCCTTTGCTGTTTGAATTCATGTATTGCTGGACATCGGAGTGCGTCTGGGAAAATTAACGAACAGTGAAATTCACAACTGATCTTGGAGGAATTGTTTTGGCTAAGTTCACAGCACAGAAGCAGATAAGTTTTTGTTTTTAAGTGTGACCTACAGAAACTCTGGATTAGTGAGTAGAGTGGGTTCTTTCTTGATTATATGTTTTTTGACATATGGCTCTTGATTAAACTTTAAATATAAGCCATAACTATTCATTTAACCTGGGGGCTGTGTTTTGTCGAGGAATAGGAGGGTGTTATTTTCTGGGTCTTTAGATTGTGAAGGAGCAAAAATGGCCTTTAGTAGAGTGATATGCACTTGTCAGATGTGGGTGTTTAAAGAGTGTTAAAGGTTCACTGTGGATTATATCTGCCATAAATGCTGTTGGTTGCGATTCTTATCAGATCGAATGGATCGGTTGAAGAGACATTTAGAAGCTATGAGGAATTTGCAACAGCAACAGTCTGTGATGGATGGCAGTTATAGGAAGGGGGGAAAGTCTCGGATACAGTCGCATAGATGGGTTAATTCCAGGAAAGGTAAGAGAGGTAGGCAGCTAGTGCAGGAGCCTTCTGTGGCTATACCCATTTCAAACAAGTATGCTGTTTTGGAAAATGTAGGGGTGATGGATTCTCAGGGGAACTTGGCACGAACAGCCAAGTTTCTGGTATTGAGACTGGCTCTAATGCAATGAGGGGTACATCGGGTTCTAAGAGATCAACTGTGCTCGAAGACACTCTAGTCTGAGGTACAGACCAATCTTTCTGTGGTCAGTGACAAAGCAGAATGGTGTGTTGCTTCCCAGGTGCCAGGATCAAGGATGTCTCTGAGATGGTGTAGAATGTTCTCAAGGAGGAGAGGGGCCAGCAACAGGTCATTGGTCCACATTGGAACCAACGACTTTGGAAGGGAAAGATTGAAGAGAGATTACAAAGTTAGGTAGGAAGTTAAAAAGGAGGTCCTCGAGTAGTAATATCTGGATTACTCCTGGTGCTACGAGCTAGTGAGGGCAGGAACAGAAGGATACAGCAGATGAATGCATGGCTGAGGAGCTGGTGTATGGGAGAAGATTCACAGTTTTGGATCATTGGAATCTCTTTTTTGGGGTAGAATTGACCTGTACAAGAAGAGTGGATTGCGCCTAAATTGGAAGGGGACTAATATACTGGCAGGGAGATTTGCTCGAGCTGCTTGGAAGGGTTTATACTATTGCAGTTGGGGGGGTGGGGGAGGAGAGGGAGGGAGATGGTGAGGAGAGAGATCAATCTGTGACTGGTACAGCTGAGAACAGAAGCGAGTCAAATAGTCCGGGCAGGCAGGGACAAGATAGGACTAATAAATTAAACTGCATTTATTTTGATGCAAGGGGCCTAACAGGGAAGGCAGATGAACTCAGGGCATGGTTAGAAACATGGGACTGGGATATCATAGCAATTACAGAAACATGGCTGAAGGATGCGCAGGACAGGCAGCTTAATGTTCCAGGATACAAATGCTACAGGAAGGACAGAAAGGGAGGCAAAAGATGAGAGGGGAGTAGCCTTTTTGATAAGGGATAGCATTACATCTGTGCTGAGGAAGGATATTCCTGGAAATGCATCGAGGGAATTTATTTGGGTGGAACTGAGAAATAAGAAAGGGATGATCACCTTATTGGGATTGTATTATAGACTGAAAAATGTGTTGCTGGAAAAGCACAGCAGGTCAGGCACCATCCAAGGAGCAGGAGAATCGACGTTTCGGGCATAAGCCCTTCTTCAGGAATGAGGAAAGAGTTTCCTCCGTCCTGAAGGGCTTATGCCTGAAACGTCGATTCTCCTGCTCCTTGGATGCTGCCTGACCTGCTGCACTTTTCCAGCAACGCATTATCAGCTCTGATCTCCAGCATCTGCAGTCCTCACTTTCTCCTAATTTTATTATAGACCCCCTAATAGTCAGAGGGACATTGAGAAAAAACTTGTAAGGAGATCTCAGCTATCTGTAAGATTAATAGGGTGGTTATGGTAGGGAATTTTAACTTTCTAAACAATGACTGGGACTGCCATAGTGTTAAGGGTTGAGATGGAGAGGAATTTGTGTGTACAAGATGATTTTTCAGATTCAGTATGTGGATGTATCTACAAGAGAAGGTGTAAAACCTGACCTCCTCTTGGGCAATAATGCAGGGCAGGTGACTGAGGTCTAAGTGGGGGAGCACATTGGGGCCAGCGACCATAATTCTATTAGTTTTAAAATAGTGATGGAAAAAGATAGACCAGATCTAAAAGTTGAAGTTTTAAATTGGAGGAAGGACAGCTGGAAAATGGGAAGCCTTCAGAAATGAGATAACAAGAATCCAGAGAAAGTATATTCCTGTCAGGGTGAAAGGGAAGGCTGGTAACTACAGGGAATGCTGGATGACCAAAGAAATTGAGGGTTTAGTTAAGAAAAAGAAGCAAGCATATGTCAGGTACAGACAGGATAGATAGAGTGAATCCTTAGAGTATAAAGGAAGTAGGAGTATACTTAAGATGGCAAAACGGGGACATGAGATAGCTTTGGCAAATAAAATTAAGGAGAATCCAAAGGGTTTTTACAAATACATTAAGGACGAAAGGATATCTAGGGAGAGAATAGGACCCCTCAAAGATCAGCAAGGTGGCCTTTGTGTAGAGCCGCAGAAAATTGGGGAGAAACTAAATGTGTGTTTTGCATCAGAGATTACTGTGGAAAAGGATATGGAAGTTATAGAAAGTAGCAAAATAGATGGTGACATCTTGCAAAATATCATATCACAGAGGAGGAAGTGCTGGATGTCTTGAAATGCATAAAGGTGGATAAATCCCCCAGGACCTGATCAGGTGTACCCGAGAACTCTGTGGGAAGCTCGGGAAGTGATTGCTGGGCCTCTTGCTGAGATATTTGTATCATTGATAGTCATAGGTGAGGTGCAGGAAGACTGGAACTTGGCCAACGTGGTGCCACTGTTTACGAAGGGTGGTAAGGAGAAGCCAGGGAACTATAGACCAGTGAGCCTGACCTCAGTGGTGGGCAAGTTGTTGGAGGGAATCCTGAGAGACAGGATGCATATGTATTTGGAAAGGCAAGGACCGATTAGAGACAGTCAGCATAGTCTTGAGTGGGAAATCACGTCTCACAAACTTGATTGAGTTTTTTGAAGAAGTAATTAAGAGAATTGATGGCAGAGTGGTAGATGTTACCTATGTGGACTTCAGTAAAAACTTCGATAAGGTTCCCCATGGGAGGCTGGTTAGTAAGGTTACATCTCGGAGTAAAGGGATAACTTGCCATTTAGATACAGAAGTTAGAAGACAGAGTGGTGGTGGAGGGTTGTTTTTCAGACTGGAGGCCTGTGACCAGTGGAGTGCCGCAAGGATTGGTGCTGGATCCTCTAATTTTTGTCATTTACATAAATGATTTGGATGTGAGCATAAGAGGTATAGTAAGTTTGCAGATGACACCAAAATTGGAGGTGTAGTGGACAGTGAAGAAATTTACCTCGACTTACAACGGGATCTTGATCAGATGGGCCGAGAAGTGGCAGATGGAGTTTAATTCGAATAAATGCGAGGTGCTGCATTTTGGGAAAGCAAATCTTAACAGGGTTTATACACTTAATGGTAAGGTCCTAGGGTGTGTTGCTGAACAAAGAGACCTTGGAGTGCAGGTTCGTAGCTCCTTGAAAGTGGAGTCACAGGTAGATTGGATAGTGAAGAAGGCGTTTGGTATGCTTTCCTTTATTGGTCAGAGTATTGAGTACAGGAGTTGGGAGGTCATGTTGCAACTGTACAGGACATTGGTTAGGCCACTGTTGGAATATTGCGTGCATTTCTGGTCTCCTTCCTATCGGAAGGATGTTGTGAAACTTGAAAGGGTTCGGAAAAGATTTACAAGGATGTTGCCAGGGTTGGAGGATTTGAGCTACAGGGAGAGGCTGAACAGGCTGGGGCTGTTTTCCCTGGAGCGTCGGAGGCTGAGGGGTGACCTTTATAGAGGTTTACGAAATTGAGGGGCATGGATAGGATAAATAGGCAAGGTCTTTTCCCTGGGGTCAGGGAGTCCAGAACGAGAGGGCATAGGTTTAGGGTGAGAGGGGAAAGATATAAAAGAGACCAAAGGGGCAACTTTTTCACGCAGAGGGTGATACATGTATAGAATGAGCTGCCAGAGGATGTGGTGGAGGCTGGTACAATTGCAACATTTAAAAGGCATTTGGATGGGTATATGAATAGGAAGGGCTTGGAGGAATATGGGCCGGGTGCTGGCAGATGGGACTAGATTGGGTTGGGATATCTGCTTGGCGTTGTACAGGTTGGACCGAAGGGTCTGTTTCCATGCTGTACATCTCTGACTCTCTGCCTCTATGACTAAGGCAGGAAGAGGAGAGAGGCTTTCCCAAACCTAACCCCACTCTTGCAGAGTTATCCCTGTGTTAGACTGACTAATGGATGCCACATGTCAAACCACAAGAAGGAAATTACACTTTCACATGTCAAAACTAGTTCAGGCCAGTAGAGGTTCATTTACAAATCTCACTGCAGGCTGAGGGTCTCCTTGGAAAAAAGTGCATAATGTCTTGATTATATATCTTTAATTTTCTGGTGTTCAACATAGCCAGAATTACGATAATTACCATTTTGGTTGCAACTTTGTGCTTGGTATTGTGTCTTCTAGATGGCCCATTGTTTTAATTATGCATTGTGAAATGGAAATTTCTATTGCTTCTATCTAGCATTTAGAAACTCAGCAAAAATTTACCAATAATGCAGACAAGAATGGTAGAGCACAGGAATGAGTTAACGTATTTTGGACAACTCATGTAATTTATGTAAATGAGCTGAGCAGTGGCAGATGAACATGTTGGGGATTGCACAGAGTCGTAGAGATGTACAGTACGGAACAGACCCTTCAGTCCAACTCATCTATGCCGACCAGATATCCTAACTAATCTAGTCCTATTTGTCAGCGCAAGGCCCATATCTCTCTCAATCCTTCCTATGCATATATCCCTCCAGTAACCTTTTAAATATTGTAATTGTACCAGCCGTCGCCTCTTTTTCTGGCAGCTCATTCCATACATGCACCACCCTCTTCATGAAAAAGTTGCCCCTTAGGTCCTTTTTCCCCTCTCGCCTTAAATCTAATCCCTCTAGTTCTGGACTCTTCTCTCCCACCACCCCCCCACCCAGGGAAAAGACATTGTCTACTTACCCTCTCCATGCCCCTCATGATTTTATAAACCTCAATAAGGTCACCCCTCGGCCGTTGACGCTCCAGGGAAAACAGCCCCAGCCTGTTTAGTGCCTCGTATTGATCAAATTCTGTTTTGTGAATAATTCACCTGAAAGAAGTTTGACAACTTGGCACGTGATGTTACCACTGCAAAACAACAATAAAAATGCTATAAAAGCTGTGATCATCTATCGTAAAACATATGGCTTTAGTATTGTTAACACTGCACAGTGAGTACTCTCCCAGTTTGGGTTTATCAAAAAAGAAATCCAGTTATTTCTGGCAATGCAGAAAGACTTGAGGCTGGTATTATTGTTTCAATATGTTCTGAAGCGTCACCCTTGAGGAAGTCTTATTTTCAACCTTGAGTGAGTAATCTTGATACTTGGTTTAAAATTGAAGCTGTAAACCTGGAAAATAACTTTCAACTGGAAAAGCTGAGATGAGGAGCAGAAAGCTATTCTGTAGTTTCCACCACCCAACATCTGGAATTGTTTAAGTAATTCGTAGCAGTGTGTAATATTTCAGAATATGCTGACTTTAATGTGTTTTGCCACTTTCATCTGGGCTTTGCTAGCTTTCAAATCTACATCTAAAGTGGAGGGGAAAGAATTATCTTCCTATTTTTAGCTGTAGCATGTACTGCACCTTTTTGTTGTCATGATCATACATTTTATAATTCTGTTCACTAACCTTGCTTCTAACAGCTTTTCTCTTCCAACTGCAATGTTTCCCACTGCATTCTGCACCATGGAATACAGGGCAGAAAATTGGAATTTGTGCAACCTTTCTTGCTGCATCTTGATTGATATCTGAACAAAGTTTGAGCAGGCTTTCTCTGATACAATGTTTTGTAATTTGTAACATACTTGGGAGTGCTGAACCTTAAATGAGCTCAGTTTCTTTCCTGATAAATAAATTTTGGGTTGGGGTGGTCATGGAATCTCCCAAAAGAAAATGAATTTCTCATTCAAAACTTTATGAAGAATGTGATTGTGGAACCTTGCAGAGCTATATTTTACTACAGGTTTATTACGTCGTGTGCGGATGTTTCTTTGCATTAGTGATCATATTGATTACTTTTTATTATTCAATAGGTGTTGCTGGCTAGGCCTGTGTCTGTTGTCTACCTCTGAATGGCTAGTGGACAGTTAAGTCAATCACATTGCTGTGGATCTGGAGTCCCGTAGAGGCCAGACCAGGTAAGGATGGTAATTTGCTTCCCTAAAGTACATTGGTGAGCTATATGGATTTTTCTTTTGGACACTCGGCAATGGATTCACTGTAATCATTTGACTCTTAATTCCAGAATTTTGTTGAATTCAGACTTCAACTGCTGTGATGGAATTTGAACCTGGATCCTCCAGCACATTAATCTCTGGATTAATAGTGTAGCAGTAACACTACTAGGCGATCATCTCCCCTGAAATTGACTTATCACCAGTACTACTGTAATGCTGAAATGAAATCAATTATGGAGTGTCTTTTAAATCAAGTTTCTGTTGGTCAATTTTTTTTGTCTAAAAATATATTCATTAACTGAAGGATTCCAAATTAAATTTTGTACACAAAACAATTTTTGTTGTCTCTTTCTATATGGCAAATGACCTGAGTGAATTTTTGTTTTTTTTCTCAAAATACTTTTATTAAGAGTTAATGCAATGGGATAACTGAGCCAGATATAACTTCTAATTTCAATTTGCTTAATTTTCTTGATAAAAGTTTGTTGAAATAAATTTTTTCTTCAGTCAACAGGGATCTTAAAATTTTGTACCATTCTAAATATTTACCATGGCCGGCACAGTGGTTAGCACTGCTGCCTCACAGCGCCAGAGATCCGGGTTCAATTCCCGCCTCAGGCGACTAACTGTGTGGAGTTTGCACATTCTCCACGTGTCTGCGTGGGTTTCCTCCGGGTGCTCCGGTTTCCTCCCACAGTCCAAAGATGTGCAGGTCAGGTGAATTGGCCATACTAAATTGCCCGTAGTGTGAGGTAAGGGGTAGATGTAGGGGTATGGGTAGGTTGCGCTTCAGCGGGGTGGTGTGGACTTGTTGGGCCGAAGGGCCTGTTTCCACACTGTAAGTAATCTAATCTAATTTGCGTTATTTATTTGGCAAGGATATGAACGTTTTCAGTTTTGATTTTTTTAACATGAAAAATTACTTTTTAACCATTGTGCCAATTTGCCATCTGTTCAAATTTAAAAGCAATGGTTGGATTTGTAAGTTTGCAAAGTAATACTTCAAGGCCATTTTTCCTGAACCTGGACTTTAAGCATAGCTCGTGTACAGACTACAGAGGATACAAACTAATACCTTTATAATTGGTCCAGATGATGTGTCTGAGCTTGTTTTTTACCATTTTTTTTCAAATTCCTTTGTTTAAACAAAATTGCCCCCAATGCATGTCTCATCCATTATGTAAATAACTGAGGCTATTTGTGAAGAATGCTGTCTATGCTTTTGAATGCCTCCAATTGGATGCTGTAAGAAAACAATAGAATGCCTCAAAAAAAAGAATGAGGTAAAAACAATGACTGCAGATGCTGGAAACCAGATTCTGGATTAGTGGTGCTGGAAGAGCACAGCAGTTCAGGCAGCATGCAAGTAGCTTTGAAATCGACGTTTCGGGCAAAAGCCCTTCATCAGGAATGAAGGCAGTGAGCCTGAAGGGTGGAGAGATAAGCTAGAGGAGGGTGGGGGTGGGGAGAAAGTAGCATAAAATACAATAGGTGAGTGGGAGAGGGGATGAAGGTGATAGGTCAGGGAGGAGGGTGGAGTGGATAGTGGAAAAGAAGATAGACAGGTAGGACAAGTCATGGGGACAGTGCTGAGCTGGAAGTTTGGAACTGGGGCGAGGTGGAGGAAGGGGAAATGAGGAAACTGTTGAAGTCCACATTGATGCCCTGGGGTTGAAGTGTTCCGAGGCGGAAGATGAGGCATTCTTCCTCCAGGCGTCTGGTGATGAGGGAGCGGCGGTGAAGGAGGCCTAGGACTTCCATGTCCTCGGCAGAGTGGGAGGGGGAGTTGAAATGTTGGGCCACAGGGCGGTATGGTTGATTGGTGCAGGTGTCCCGGAGATGTTCCCTAAAACATTCTGCTGGGAGGCGCCCAGTCTCCCCAATGTAGAGGAGAACGCATCGGGAGCAACGGATACAATAAATGATATTAGTGGATGTGCAAGTAAAACTTTGGATGTGGAAGGCTCCTTTGGGGCCTTGGATAGAGGTGAGGGAGGAGGTGTGGGCACAGGTTTTACAGTTCCTGTGGTGGCAGGGGAAAGTGCCAGGATTGGAGGGTGGGTTGTGGGGGGGGGCGTGGTCCTGACCAGGTAGTCACTGAGGGAACGGTCTTTGCAGAAGGTGGAAAGGGGTGGGGAGGGAAATATATCCCTGGCGGTGGGGTCCGTTTGGAGGTGGCGAAATGTCGGCGGATATTTTGGTTTATGCGAAGGTTGGTAGGGTGGGAAGTGAGCACCAGGGGCGTTCTGTCCTTGTTACGATTGGAGGGGTGGGGTCTGAGGGCGGCGGTACGGGATGTAGAGGAGATGCGTTGGAGGGCATCTTTAACCACGTGGGAAGGGAAATTGCGTTCTCTAAAGAAGGAAGCCATCTGGTGTGTTCTGTGGTGGAACTGGTCCTCCTGGGAGCAGATACGGCGGAGGAATTGGGAATACGGGATGTCATTTTTGCAAGAGGTAGGGTGGGAAGAGGTGTAATCCAGGTAGCTGTGGGAGTAGGTGGGTTTATAAAAAATTTCAGTGTCAACTCTGTTGTCATTACTGGAGATGGAGAGGTCCAGGAAGGGGAGGGAGGTGCCTGAGATGGTCCAGTAAATTTAAGGTCAGGGTGGAATGTGTTGGTGAAGTTGATGAATTGCTCAACCTCCTCACGGGAGCACGAGGTGGCGCCAATGCAGTCATCAATGTAGCGGAGGAAGAAGTGGGGAGTGGTGCCGGTGTAATTACGGAAGATCAACTGCTCTACGTAGCCAACAAAGACCGGCATAGCTGGGGCCCATACGTGTGCCCATGGCTACCCCTTTGGTCTGGAGGAAGTGGGAGGATTCGAAGGAGAAATTGTTACGGGTGAGGACCAGTTCTGCCAAACGAATGAGTGTGTCGGTGGAAGGGTACTGTTGGGGACGTCTGGAGAGGAAAAAACTGAGGGCTTGGAGGCCCTGGTCATGGCGGATGGAGATGTAGAGCGATTGGATATCCATGGTGAAGATGAGGCGTTGGGGGCCAGGGAAGGAGGAGGTGGTGGAGGACGTGGGTAGTGTCTCAAACGTATGTGGGGAGTTCCTGGACTGGCGGGGATAGGACAGTGCCGAGGTAGGTAGAAATAAGTTCAGTGGGGCAGGAGCATGCTGAGACAGTGGGTCGGCCAGAGTGGTCAGGCTTGTGGATCTTGGGAAGGAGGTAGAACCAGGCAGTGCGGGGTTCCCGGATTATGAGGTTGGAAGTTGTGGGTGGGAGATCTCCTGAGGTGATGAGGTTCTGTATGGTCTGGGAGATGATGGTTTGGTGATGGGGGTTGGGGTCATGGTCGAGGGGGCAGTAGGAAGAGGTGTCCTCGAGTTGACATTTGGCTTCAGCGGTGTAGAGGTCAGTGCGCCAGACTAACACTGCGCCCCCTTTATCTGCTGGCTTGATGGTGAGGTTGGGATTGGAGCAGAGGAATTTGAGGGCTGCGCGTTATGAAGATGAGAGGTTGGAGTGGGGGAGGGAGGTAGACAGGTTGAGGCGGTTAATGTCCCGGCGGCAGTTGGAAATGAAGAGGTCGAGGGCAGGTAATAGGCCAGCGCGGGGTGTCCAGGTGGATGCAGTGTGTTGGAGGTGGGCAAAGGGGTCCTTGGAAGATGGGCGGGAGTCCTGATTGTGAAAGTAAGCTCGGAGGCGACGGAAGAATTGTTCGACGTCACGGCGTGTATTAAATTCATTGATGCGTGGACGGAGGGGGATGAAGGTGAGTCCTTTGCTGAGGACTGATCGTTTGTCCTCAGTGAGGGGGAGGTCTGAAGGGATAGTGAAAACTTGGCAGGGCTGGGAGCTGGGATCTGGTGTAGGTCTAGAGCTAGGAGTGGGGGGGGAACCTGTAACTGGAGTGGGTGTGATGGTGGGAGGAATGGGGGTGGAGTCATGAGCGGGGGGGTTGGGGGTGGAGTCATGAGCAGGGGTAATGTTCCCCTCTGGGTTCTGGGGAGTGGGGATAGTGACAGTGGGGTCTGTGGGGGGCATGTCAGCAGAATGCAGGTGAGTGGCACTGGTGGGGACGGAAGTGGTGGTGACCATGGCAGTAGGTGTGGCAGAAGAAGTCACTGAGCATGTGGCATCAGCGATGATGTGAAGGGCAGAAGTGATGTCACGTGTGATGCATGAGGAATTGTGAAGGGGGAAGTGGTTGTGGGAGTGGCCATGATGGGGGCGGAAGTGACATCCTCAATCAGCGTGGGGGTGGCAGCCGCATGGCTAATGGCGTCTGAGTAGTTCCAGAGGCCAGGGGAATCTTCTGGAATGTTTGAGGAGCGCTGGTAATGGAGGTGGTAGATAAAAGTTTGTTGTACTTACAGTTCTTGATGTTTGAGATGGAATTGAAATACTGTTTGTTGAGAGTATGAATTCTCCTGAGGATGTAGTACAGAGTGGGTCCTTTGCAATTCTGAGAGTGTGTGGCTCTCAGCTGAGGCAGGGCTGACTGTAGAGAGGTTAGATGTTGGTGCATTGCTGCAAGTGTGCAGCAGAGGATCTTAAAGGAGAACTGTTGCTGGTGTTTTTGAATCTGTAGTCTATACTGTTTGTCCTGTTCGGGTCCAAACTTTGCTGGTTTAAAGGTGGTCCAGAGTCCGTGTGGGATGAGTTGGTTACGGAGGCAGGCACTGAGGAAGCGAATGTGGCTGTAGTAGCGAGTTTGTTTCACGACATGGTTGAAGAGCTTCAGGGCAGAGGAAATTACTTGGGAGTTATGGTTGAAGAGCCTCCTCTAGCTTATCTCTCCACGCTTCAGGCTCACTGCCTTTATTCCTGATGAAGGGCTTTTGCCCGAAACGTCGATTTTGAAGCTCCTTGGATGCTGCCTGAACTGCTGTGCTCTTCCAGCACCACTAATCCAGCTTCAGGGCAGAGGCATGGTTGAAGAGCTTCAGGGCAGGGGCAAAAAAAAGAATGCCAACAGAAACCTGAAAAGCTGAAAATATCACTTCTTGGGTTGATGATGCACCTGAGCCCCTGAAGGGCTGTCCTGTCGCAAAAGGCTTGTGCAGTGCTGTTGGACTCTGCATGTCCCCTTTCCATGGACACACAAGCACGTATTTAACCATGGAACAGGGATGGACAGCTAAGTTCTACAACTCCTTCAACCACCTGCTGCCTGGACATGTTGATGGCCATCATGGCCAGGCCCAGGAGGAAGTCCTGTGAATTGCCAACACCTCGCCAGATAGGGTACCAATAAGTCAACAACATGAAGCAGAAGTGCAACCAATAAGTTAAAAGCAGTTTCTTTAGATGGCTGGGCAGGGGCTGAAGACTATACTAATTAAATAAATATGAAAAATAATCTCCATGTAAAAATTATTTGTGGCATGCTGTGGATTTTTCATTGGCTGTATTGGAACTGTAGGACGTTCAGAGCAGAAATAGTCTTTTTCGCCCTTCAAGCCCACTTCACCAATCCTGTGCTACCCCTGTGTCCCTGTTGTTTTTAATCTTTGAGATTTTTTTATTTTAGTCTTGAAGATGCTCAATGACTGAGCTTCCACAGCCTTCTGGGACAGAGAATTCCCAAGATTTGCTATCCTTTTGAGTAAAGAAATTCCTCTATCTCAGACTTGATTGACCGCCTTGTTCTCAAGCAGTGTCCCTTGGTTTTAGGTCACCAACTGGGTGAAACATCCTTTCTGCATCTCTCCTGTCAATCCCAAATATAGGCCCAGTTATTTTAATCTTTTCTAATAGAATTGCTAAATAAATTGGTTAATGCTAAAGGTTAAATTTCATGCATCATTATTTTGTTGCGTGCGTCTTCATTTTTAAGAAGCTTTGCAAAATCACTTCTTGGTACACATTAGTCATTGAAGTATTCTATTCCAGAAAAACTTGCAATGTCAGAGAGAAAATTCTTTTTGCTAATAACTTGAAGCTTGGCTATGCAAAAAGCACATTACAGTAATTTATTCTTAGTGATTTTCATGTATGAAAAGTTTCACAAGTACCTTGTAGAATAAATCTTTAATGTCCAAAGGTTTTTATCTGTCAGAAAGAAAGTTGTCTTGCAATTTCAAACAACGTCTTTGCATGATTATTTTTAACAACTAATTGACTGACAGCAAATACCCATTATAGTGCTGCTAACCATTAGCATTTTTTTCTCTATAAAGCTCAGAATTACAGACTGCGCAAGTGGAGCACTGAAGAACACACGAGCACCACCTGCTGGAATGTCATGCAGTTCTTTGCTGTTTCAATAGATAAGTGGAAATAGATGAATTTCAGACCGTTTGAACTCCTCATAATTTTCTGCCTAATTGCAAAGCGGTCTAGTCAAATGAAGACTGCAGTTATGGAAAAAAAGATATGGTTAGTGTATTGCACAATTACCAACAATACATAAATTAAAATTGCCTACAAATAGCTGCAAACATTCATTTTTGTACCAACAAGGGAACAACTGTCTGCTTAACTTACTTTTGACCTGTTTGCTATTTGTCATATGCTTCAGAAGTATGTATTTTTGTAATGATGTACTCCATATTGTTCTCAATCTTTGTAAATTAAACATACTTTGAGCTGGATGTGCTTCAGACCTGTATGTGCAATGTAATCATCCTCAAATCCTGATTTCATCGTTAATGAAATTAGCACTGAATTAAAAATGTGATTTGTGCATGTGTTGGAATATCCAGGGTGGAGGAAGAAAATTGTGGGTATTAATACTTGAGAATAGCTGTAAATCTTAATTAGCTATTTTTGATATACAGTACAACGTGAATTCTTCAACACGAATTGGCTATAACGTGATTGAAGAATTTAGACCATTATTTGTAAAACACAAACTTTTCCTTGTATTGGCTATAACATGAATCTGATCCCATTGGTTTAAATGGTGCTGCTATTATGCAATTTTCTTAATACAGGTTCACATAGGAGTGGAATTATTCTGTTATATCAGAACTGACTGTAGCTGAATGGCTGGCTGAAGTGAAAAAGTTCTTTGAGTTATTTGCAATACTAACTGCCTTGTAGAACTCCTGTAGATCTTCAAGGCTCCTGGGCAGTGTCCAACCCTCAGTATTGTGCCTGATGCAACTTTAAAGGTGATATGTTTTCTTCAATTTTGTGTTTCAAATTCGTTCTTGATAGAATCCTTGGGTTTATTGCTACTTTTGAAAGTATTCAGTTTCGACTGTTTGTTGAATTCTACTACAACTCAAATTGTCCAATGCTTCAGGATTATTTTTAATCTATACTAATGCCTTTAACAAACCTGCCACGTGGTGTGTTACTGTATTTTGTGAGCCTCCAAAAGCTTTGAAATTTCAGGTATGTAACTTCTGAGCTCTTTTTGTATTGGTTAGATTTAATTTTTTTTCTATTCCTTGAGCACAATCCTTCAGACATTCAAACCTTTGGAGTGTACTGATATTGTTTGAACTGATACTTAAAGAAAAAACATTAGTTAATTCCAGGCGCATGAAACTGAGAATTGTGATTAAATAGTCAGCCATAGAAGAAAGAAACCTTTTAAAAAGGTAATGTCTAGCCGTAAATTCACGGTTCAATTAAAATTGGCTTAGTCCGACAGACCTTTTAGCCCACTTTTTTTCTTTAGTGTATGGAGAGAAACTGAATTCTTGTAACTTGGGATCCTCTAGTTCCTAAATCTGGTTGTATTTCTTTCAACCTGAGAGACCAGGGGCGAACAAGAAACAAAATATTATGCAATCTGCACTTACCCTTTCGTTTCCTCCAATCCCCTCACTCCACTCAAAAACAAACACTGTAAAATGACAAACTATTATGGAGCATCAGGAGAGGCATGAGTTAATCCATAAGATTGCTTACAGCAGAATACACTTTTTTTTAAAAAAAGCAAAAAACAGTATACTGCACTGTAGATATGATTTTAATTTAGCAGATTTTTAAAAATCATGCATAACTTCAAAGGCTTCTAATTTCAGTTTTTGTTTTAAACCAATCTGTTAACTTAATCTGATTACGCAATGGGATAAGTGATACTTTGAATTCGGTAACGAAACATAACAAAAATGTCTCCAAATAAAACACACTTACTCTCTTTGGTAACCCTCAATTAATAGACAAAAATGTTGGCAGAATTGTTTGCTTTACCTATAGATTACCAATATAGGATTGAATACAGATACAATTCTTCAAGTACAACCGCATTAAAAACACTGCAGTGTCAAGGAACTGAACTTTGACCAAACTGTCATTAAAGCCCATCAGTGGCATTTTGTTAAACTTTTTTTAAAAACTTGAGACATTTTTGATTTAAGCATTTGCTTTGACATGTATGCAGCCCCTTTTTGTGTTATGGAACCAGATGTTGACAAGATACTTAGAATGAGATATTATGTTTCCACATATCTCCTATCATCTGTCAATTAAGCAAGATTAGACACAAACGGGAGATCTTCACTTTTATAAATGGCAAAAGACCTGAATTACACCAAATGTGGCAGTGATGTATAAGTATTTTGGTATGTAATCGTATTACTGATCAATAGGATTTTTAATAGTGTTCTGCTACGGCAAAGATATACAAGTAAATAGAGCACAATTAAAAGCTCTAGATTTGAAGCAGTTTTTTTTTTTTTGTTGAAAAAAGCACGAAGCAAAATTGTTAATGAATTCAGTTCTTAAACTGGTACAAGTCTTCAGTATCTGAAGTTCATGGTTGAAGTATGCAACTAACTTTGAAAAATTCAGTGCAGCTTGTGTATCTTCGTACAGAGGTACAATACCCTTCGTTGCTCAATAGTTAAGGAAGAATGATCATAGATCATTTTATGTTTCTTTCACACTTCATTTAGTACTTCTGCGTTTTGTTCATTGTCAGATGGCTAGGTTGGCAAAATTTTCTCATGATTCTGCTACTCTTGTGAATTGAGGTGGTTACATAATTTAGTTTCTACAATGTGGATTCCCTTTTTTCCTCCTCTCCCCAATTTGCTTGCCATGTCTCTGGACATACTTTTAAATGCACTGCTACGTTTTGTAAACTGGGTTAGCTTCTCAATTTTAAACAAAAAAAGTGAAGGTTATACATTCAAATATTTGAGCTGCCTGTAAACAGTGTTATTTCTTCTCTTGATTGTATGTTCTAATCTTGTGTATAGAGTTCTCCATCAATCCATGTTTTTAACTTACACACTTGATGCAATTTCTGTATTGAATATTTTAATGTAATTTATTTTGGAAGAACAAAGCTCAATTTCACTTTGGATGCTAAGATTGACAGCTTGAATATGGAAGAAATGGGAATACATTTACAATGCTGGTTACAAGTAATTTATTTCTCAGGTATTAGTTCCTTGTTTTACCTTCAATTATCTTGAAGTTGTATTGTGCTGTTTTTGGAGTTTTCACACAAGTAGCAGTGTTAAGGCTGACATTGAGGAAACTCCAGTGTTAATCGACATGATGGTTCTAACGCAAGATCATTGCAAATGATGTACTTTCAGAAGCTTCACATAGCTTCACACAATTAAAATACACCTAAATTGACATACATTGTGAATGCAGCCATTTTAATGCATGTTTGCACATCAAGTAAAGGTATTTGTCAAATGGCATCAATTCTAGTAATGCACATTTATGATTGAATACATTAAAGTAGGTTGACCTTTCAAGTAAGTTAGTACTTTTTAGGAAACATTCAAGAATAAGGAATAGACAAATGTCAGTTTCCAATCTTTCTAGAAATATCAAGAATGATAAATGAGCCATGAGTTGCGGTTACCATCTCTGAATAATATATACATCTTAATATACAAGTCAATAGCTTTACATATGTGACACCATGAAATTAATACTATGACAATCTACTACTATACAAAATAATTCCTGTTTCTATTAAGTATGAATACATAATACTATCACTGCAAAGGAGACAACTCTGGATTTCAAGTTGTCAGCTGCTGTATTGCTGTATGCATGGTACAAAATGTTCACAGTACAGCTGAACTGTTCAGCTAAGAGAAGCAATCTAAGGAAGTTGGGATATGCATTCTCTTTTCCTTTGGAAGGAAGGTTCTCTACAAAATGCATCTTAATCGGACTCCATGTAGCTCGATGGAAAGCAAATGTGACCACCTGTGGCACACAAAGGTTGATTGGTACTCTTGCAAATCCACACTTCATATCTTGTTCTTCTGGCAGTTTGGTGTTCATACATTGTCTTTTTACAGGAAAAGCTGACAAATCTCCAGTAGAGCTTCCTTTTTTGATTTGGTATTAATAAAATGAGCAGTTACCTTCCAGTACGTCCAATGGTTAGCACAGGAAAAACAAAGATTAATCAACATATGTCAGCAGCATATTAAATATGATTAAAATTTACATCTGTCAATTAATGTAATTTACAGAAGTTTAGTGTTATAGTTAGTGATGATCAGATCACTTTTAAAATTACCTGGTATAGAATTAACAGAACAGAGGGCTTTTTCAGCCTTTAATTTTGAGATAGGAATTCAATATGCTCGCGGTTTAACTAATTACCAAATTGCATTCTAATAATAGACTTTAAACCCACCAATAGTCATGCAAGTTATTTGCTAATATTCCACAAAGCTTCATCTCTGTTGACTGCTATTTGAGGGTAAGTGAACCTGTTATTTCCTATTACTTTAATGTATCATCTATTTATAGTCATAGAGATGTACAGCATACCACAGACCTTTCAGTCCAACTAGTCCATGCTAATCAGACATCCTAAACTGATCTAGCATTTGGCCCAAATCTCTCTCAACCCATCCTATGTACCCATCCCAGCTGCCTTTTAAATATTATTGTACCAGCCTAAATCACCATCTCTGCCACTGTCAGATTGAATCAAATTAGATGCACGTAATAGATTAAACCCATTAAAGATGCAATGTATTTTTAGTGTCAAATCATTGAGTCAACATTTGAGACACCAGAGGACAGCTATTTACCAAGATATTGGATCTCCTCTTTGGTCTGCATTGCTCATATAGGGTGTTGCACATAATATGATTAATTGGAAACATGGATGATTTGGTGATGGTAGATAATAGGTTTAAAAGTCCCGTTGGGGAGGGGGGGGTAAGGAGAGAACTGTTCAATTGTGTATGATAACACCTCAGGGTCTGGAAAAAAGGTGTTTAGGCCTTGTATTAAAAAAAAACTTTGTCATAGCTAGTGGATGTTTGATGGGGACGAATGCTAATTTAAAAATCTTGAGTCAAATAACTTGACAACTTGATCAAATTTGAATGGTAAACATTTTCATATTATTTAAAATATAACTTGATATAAAATGAGTACGTTTCTAATAGAGGTCTTTTCATCTTTCTGATGTTTAGCTACAAATTTCAAGATATTTATACATCAGTATAAAATGAAATAGATGAGTATATAGTTGGCAAATGACTTTCAACAGAAGTGAGGCATGGACGCAATGAAAATTAGGTTGTGCTCTAATTCTGTTTCATTGTGAAATAGCTAAAATTGAATGCAGGAGTGGGAATATTCACAATATTGATGAAGGTTCATATGGCTTCTTTCTAGATGGATAGAATTGAAAGTTGTTAAACTTGTATCAAATGTCATTGCAAGTGTGTAACTACAGTAGCACCTTGACTTACGAACTTAATCCGTTCCGGGGCCCGGTTTGCGAACTGCATCAATTTTTTCCCATTGTTCGGATAGCGTAAGAGTGCTTGGACAGCTATTCACCGCGCATGCGCCAAAGGCTAACTGAATGAGATCATGCGGGGCCCGAGAACTTTTACATTCAACAAGCGCAGAACAATGAAACCACGTGGTCGCACACAGGCTTTTTGCATTCGTACCTTTGTTCGTACCTTGAATTTCGTACATATGTTGAAGCAAAGTTTTACATCCAATCCTGTTCGTAAGCCGATTTGTTTGTGAACAGGGTCATTTGTATGTCGAGGCGCTACTGTACTGTGTAAAATTTCTGCTCGCTATGTTATAAAATTGGCTCTAGAACACCATGTAGGCATTAATATCAGAATTATGAGGTTATACGCATTTGGAAAGAATGAACGGACTGGGTTTCCTTCTCTGAAAAGATAGAGGGGTGACTACTTAATAGAGGCCTTTTGGAATTATTTAAGGTTTTGAAGATAACCGTAACTGCTAATTAGTAGGTGAGCAAAACTGAAGATTACCAATAGGAGACCAGCCTCAAAAAAGAATTCAGTGGGAACTTCTAAGCAGAGTTATGAGCATGTGAAATTTAGTACCAATTGGAGGAGTTGAGTTGATTTGTTATGGATGCATTTAAGAGAAAGTGAGGACTGGAGATCAGAGTCAAGAGTGTGGTGTTGGAAAAGCACAACAGGTCAGGAAGCATGTGAGAAGCTGGATGCATTAAAGTCATAGAATCCTGCAGCCAGCAACAAGTCCATGCCGAATGTAATTCCAAACTAAACTAGTCATCCCTACCTGCTCTTGGCCTATATCTCTCCAAAGCTTTTCTATCAATGTATCTCTCCAAATATCTTTTTAAATGTTAAAATTGTACCACATCCACCATTTTCTCAAGAAGTTCATTCCACATATGAACCATCTTTTTTTTCTTTAAAAAAAAAGTAAGTTTACCCTTTGTCTTTTTTTTTAAATCTCTCTGCTCTCACCTTAAATTTGCTCCCAGTCTTGAAATCCCCCATCCTGGGAAATATAAACTACCGTTAACTCTATTTATACCTCATTATTTTATAAACTTCTTTCAGATTGCCCTTCAAACTCCTACACTCTAGTGAAATAAGTCCAAGCCTTCATAATTCAAACCTTCCATACCCAGCAACGTCTTAAATCTGTATTGAACCCTCTCCTTCCTATAGCTGGGCAACCAGAGCTGGACACTATTCCAGAAGGTGCCTCACCAATGTCTTATACAACCTCAATATGATGTGTGCAGGCTAAATAAGGAAATAAAGGGTATAATACATAGATGATGAAAGAAGGTTTAGAGTTTTTGAAAAGATTTGTAGCACAGGTTGTGGATGAGTTCATAGATTCAACCATTGAACTGGTATGTTTTGTTGCCTCGTTTGGTGACATCATCAGTGCATCTTTGATAAAATGTTGGTGGTCTATCCCATCTGGTATTAAAGAATCCGGTGTAGCATATGCTTTTTATTCCCATCATTCTATTAAATGAACAGTTATGGATTGGTATGAACTTCACTGAGGCCAGAGGTA
Organism: Chiloscyllium punctatum; assembly: GCF_047496795.1. Lineage (NCBI taxonomy): Eukaryota > Metazoa > Chordata > Chondrichthyes > Orectolobiformes > Hemiscylliidae > Chiloscyllium > Chiloscyllium punctatum. The sequence continues at coordinate 39,952,599 of NC_092782.1, read as the reverse complement.
TGGTCAGTGTGGACAATGTTACATTCTCTTTGCTTAGAGTTCCAGTACAGTAGAACAGGCATGCCCAACAGGTGGGTTGGGAGGAGTTGGCTCTTCCAGTCCTTGATCACCTCTGATAGGCTAATGTGGAAGTGGCCACTGTTTGGAAGAACAGCAAGTTATGGAAGTAACCCTACTTTCATCCAACCTGAGGCCTAGACACCAGAAGCAGTGACCAGTCTGGAGTGAATAGACCCTGCAAACGTTAAGGAGCTTGCTGAGCAGGTGAGGGAGTGAGACTGAGTCAGCAAGTAGGTTGAGATGTGGCTCTGGGCAATAGGAGACACTTTCTACATAGGTGCTAGCTCCCTAAAGTCAAAATGAGAATGCAGGCCTGAGCCCTTGAAGCCTTTGTGTCTCTTTTATCCTTCCATGGGACATGGGTGTTAGTGCTAAGTCCAGCATTGGTTTCACTATGAGTAGGTTCCTTAGTCATTTCTGGACTCAGTTACTATGGCTGTGATTACTGTGAGAGGGAGAGTAGAGAGAGTTTGCATGTTTGAGAGTTTTATGTAGAGGACAAAACCCCTGCAGCCCACCATGTCCACACTGGTTATCGAACACTTCGTCTGTACTATATGAACAAGGAATAAGAGTAGACCAATCAGCCCATCAAGCCTTCCTCACCATTCAGTAAGGTCACGGCTGATCTGATTTTTAATTTTCAACTTTATTCCTACAGATACCCGTGATGATCTTTTGTCCCCATGGTAATTAAGAATCTACCTTTTAAAAAATATTTAAAATTATAAATGCATTCACTGCCCTTGGAGCAAGGGAATTCCAAAAACACTCAACCCTTTTGAGAGAAAATGGTTCTGAGCTAATAGGCAGCCCTTATTTTTAAATTTCAAATCCTTGTTTTAGATTCTCTGGGCATGAGGAAATGTCCTTTACACGTCCACCTGAAGATCTTAGATGTTTTAGATTAGATTAGATTAGATTAGATTACTTACAGTGGGGAAACAGGCCCTTCGGCCCAACAAGTCCACACCGCCCCGCCGAAGCGCAACCCACCCATACCCCTACATTTACATCTACCCCTTACCTAACACTACGGGCAATTTAGCATGGCCAATTCACCTGACCTGCACATCTTTGGACTGTGGGAGGAAACCGGAGCACCCGGAGGAAACCCACGCAGACACGGGGAGAATGTGCAAACTCCACACAGTTAGTCGCCTGAGGCGGGAATTGAACCCGGGTCTCTGGCGCTGTGAGGCAGCAGTGCTAACCACTGTGCCATTCAGTCACTTCTGACTCTTCTGAACTGCAGAAGATACAGGCCTTGTAAGTCTTGCTTTTCTTCATAAGGAACTCTGCTCACTCCAGCATGTTAACATGGTAAGGATAGTAAGCAGTATTGTGCACAGTACACCACAGGCTGCCCTGTATAACTGAAGCACAACCTATTCCCATATTTAATTCCTCAATAAAACATAACATGCTTTCCTGATGACTTTCAGCACCTACATATAAACCTGTGACTTACGCAAGAGGACACTCCAATCTCTGAAGCTTAAAGCTTTGTAACCTCTTACCATTTTGGTAATGGGATTTTAAAAAATTCTTTCTGCCAAAATGGACAATTTCACATTGTTCCACATTATGCTCCTTTTGCCTGTTCTTTGCCCACTCGCAAACTATCCCCTTTTGTGTGTTTCAGATGTCCTCATCACAACTTGTTTCCCTACCTGTCTTTGTGCCTTCCGCAAATTTAGTTCCTATATGTTTGGTCCCATCTTCAAAGTCATTTACATAGGTTGTAAAAAAATATTGAAGCTCAGTGCTGACCCCTCTGGAATATTGTTCATGATATCTTGCCAGCATGAAAAGACCTATTTTATTACTCGCTGCTTTCTGTTAGCCAGGTAATCTATCCATGCCAATGTTACCCCCCAATACTGAGTTTTGTAGTTATTCGTTATGTGGTGCTGTTTAAAGTGTTTATCTAAATCTTTTTTAAATTTTAAAGTTCCTGCTTTAACTACCCTTTCAGGGAGAAAATGGCTGCGGCACCTAGATCACTTTAGATAATTGCAAACATTATGTCCGCTAGTGAATTATCTAATTCTGGGTCTTAGTTTGAATAATTTCCAATTCATAAGTAATGACTAATTACCACACTTTAATAGAGTAATGTCTGTACTAATTGCTTACACTGTTGTCTTGGAGCAAAATGAGCTGGTTGACTTCAAATATAGTTCGTTGCTGACAGCCACTACTATTCACTGCAAAACAGAATGCACTGTTCTTTCTGTAAAAGCTAATTATTTGTGAAGGAAATGCCAGTAGATGTCCTCCAGAGAAAGAAAGATTAATTTTTAAAGCATAACTAAGTCTACATGTTGTTTTCATGACTACTGTCAGATGCGTACATAGGATCCATTTATAGTCACTGACTGTAATACACAGATGAGTTCAATATTAATAAGCTAGTTTCTTCTGGTTCTCCATTTCCTGAACACATTTTGGGGATGTTGAGCCATATAACAAAGTATGGAGTTGGAGCTTATATGGTAGAACGTGGTGCTTTAAACTCTAACTGTAATATTAAATTCAGGATATTTATCACCACCTGTATTGAGTATGTTTGCTGAATTTGGATTACTATATTAAAGGAGTTGATACTTCCACCAGACCTTAAATACTACACTGTAGGTGCAGTATCTATTTTTGTGCCTCCAGGAAAGTTTTTAAATCAGGAAAATTAATAATTGATATCAAAAATTGCATGCTAAAACCAGATCTTCAAAACTTTGGCACAGCACCCAGCCGATTTTTGTTTCTTTGCAATTACTGTCATTATACTTAAGTGAATTTCCCATGTCGCCAAAATAATCTCGTACTGATCTCAGCAACAAAAATGTCACTAACATTTGTACATGCCCCTTCAGTAAATTTAAACTGGAGTATAAACTTATTTCTTGTTACTGGAATTAAGAATGTTAATGCTCTGCTTGCATGGTGCCAATTGTTTATCATTAGCAGTTTCACTGGCAAAACAAAACATTATCCAGCAAATTGCTGATTTTCATAATGCTGTACCAAAATTGGTTGAAATGACATCTCTACACTGGTAAGTGATGTCTTGTATATTAATCAAAACAGATTCTGTTTTGTGCTGTCATCTGGTAACAAAAACAGTGAGTAAGGATAATATGCATAGGATTACTCAAAATTCCTCAACCTGCAGAATCAAAATACATACCTCATTTTACATTAAGCATTTCCATCATCTGTAAAACAAAAAGATATAAAAGGTAAATTATTTTCAAACCAAAATGTCAACGGTGCTTACAATTGCCCACAAACTTGTGGTCTTCAGCATGATAATATCCAAAGTATCGCAGCAATTTCCTCTGGAATTTAGGACCTGTATTTAGGGAAAGCAACTGTGTATATCTTGAAACAATCTGAATAATCTATGGTACACCAAACCTAAACTAGGATGTGTATGTTACAATTTTTATTACAATATAAAATGTCAAAATTTAAGGGAAAGAAAGAGATGCATTGAATAGTTAAACAATATTTATGTCTGAGTTTGTTTAAAGTCTCTAACCATGATTAAGATATGAAAGAATGAGACTTTGCATTTGTAAGTTATATGTCCAGAGTGTATATGTTCTTACATTGTCAGAAAATAGCTTATATTTGAATGCACCCATCCTACCTTTTTCTGGCATAATTAGTGGAAAGATTCTACAACATTATATCCTTCTGTGTATTTCAGTGCTGAGTCTCTCAGTAAGATACTGCTATAGCAAAGATAATAGAGGAGCCAGAGAACAAAATAGGATAATGTACTAATTTTCACATTTAACTATGTATACGTAATTTTGAAGATTGCCGTATGATTTTACCCTAAGTCACTCCTAATAACCTCAGTCATTCCTAGTAGAAATGTTAGCCTTTTAATAAATACATTTGTGGTCTGCGATAAGTTAGTGCCCAAGTTCTGTGGCATCAGCTGCTCCCCTAAATGACCCCTCACTTCCACGGATTTAATTTTTAATCTGATTACTATATTTACTGGGTATTAGTAACAGTGAAAATTCTGATCTGGATCCAAACTGGTCTTTCAAGTGTATTAATTCAGTACCCTTCAGGGAGTGAATTTATAAATACTGAAGCAAGCTTTAGTTTAAACTGAGATGTTTTATTCCCCAAAGAGTTCAAACACTAAGAGGAAAGTTATTGAATTACATAAATCAAAGAATACAAACTGCTATTGTTTTCATTATGACCAGTAGACCTATTTCACTTGGACAGCATAATCTCGCGAGTATCTTGTAAAATAGCCAGAGAGAACCTATTTATGTTAATCTTTTGAAACACTTTGTATTCTAATTATACAGAATTGCGTGCAGTTCTGGTCTTGTTCCTATCAGAAGGATGTTGTGAAACTTGAAAGGGTTCAGAAAAGATTTACAAGGATGTTGTCAGGGTTGGAGGATTTGAGCTATAGGGAGAAGTTGAATAGGCTAGGACTGTTTTCCCTGGAGCGTCAGAGGCTGAGGGGTGACCTTAGAGAGGTTTATAAAATTATGAGGGGCATGGTTAGGATAAATAGACAAAGTCTTTTCCCTGGGCAGGGGGAGTCTAGAACTAGAGGGCATAGGTTCAGGGTGAGAGGGGGAAGATATAAAAGGGACCTAAGGGGCAACCTTTTCACAAATGTATGGAATGAGCTGCCTGGGGAAGTGGTGGAAGCTAGTACAATTGCGACATTTAAAAGGCATCTGGATGGGTATATGAATAGAGGAAGGGTTTGGAGGGATATGGGCCAGTTGCTGGCAAGTAGGACTAGATTAGGTTGGGATATCAGGTCAGCATGGACAAGTTGGACCCAAGGGTCTGTTTCTGTGCTGTACATCTCAATGAATCTATATGGTTGTTTTGCCTATAATGTAGACTTTCCTTTTGTTATTTGAACAAGAAATAAGAAATTTGATTTGAAAAGCAGCAACCTTTAGATTATAATTGGGCATTACCATCCTACTCCCCCAAAATGAGGAAGATTCAATTTGCCTAACTTGACAATCCCTGCAGAGCTCAACAGAACAGGTAATGTCAAATAAGTTGTGTGTTTTGTATCCCTACACAACTCACTGCAGTCTTGACTTATGACACCTTTAGGCAACCTTTCACTTAAAAACATATTTTAATTGGAAAAATGGTCAAAGCTCCTGATACAAATGTGATAAGTACCTTGGGGCATTCATTAGATTGAAGGTAATATTCTCGAGCAATTTCTGAATTTTGTTTCATGAGCAATTTTCCATTATGCATGATTAAAATTTCATTTACAGATACAATGTTTGCAGCCCATCAGGTAGCGAGGAGCACATGCATAGCAGTTGGTTGGAGTATCGTGAGAAATCTACTGCCTTGAGATGTAAATCAACAAGACCAAAGTTCCCTTTAATTTCGTGGAGACTGCAATAAGGAATAGTGCTGGTGCTAATGAGATGGTTTCTGCTGCCTCCAGAGATTTCACTCAAATTTTGTCTAGACCTCTGGCATCCCACAAGTACAATCTTGCTAAAGTAAAAACTGCTCAAGCAATTTACAACTGCAAATGCTTAACTTCTCCTCCTGCCTTGTTGCCCCTAATGGATAATGGTCTCAGAGAGAGCCTTAAAAATTGAGTTCTCCCACTAGATTAGTACAGGAGGCATATTGTTACTGTGTAGCACAAGGCATTCAAGTCTGATATGTTAATGAGGCAGTATATATGATTGCTTTCACACTCCTATAGTGTGTCTGTGCATCTTAGGAAGTGCTACAATGCCACATGATCTTGCTTTCTGTTGCAGCCACAAAGTAAGATCAAACTATGCTAAGATAGTTGCTCTTGGATTTGCTTATTAAATTTGTTAATATTCCCTTATGTCAGCAGACTTTAAATATCTTTAGCAACAAGGTGAAAGCAAGCATATTATTTGGTGGCAGCAAGTGAAAGAACAATATAGAAACATCTCTACCACTATCAAAAAGCTATGAGCAGATCACTGGTTCCATAGTGCATGTGTTAATCTATTTGGCTTTGTCTTAATCGTGGTTGAATGCATATGTTTGGGATTTTGAAGGTATCTATTTTGAGTTGTATACATTAGAAATTATTTAATGTTTTTAAAGTTAAATGTGCAAATAAAGCTATTTTTACTGTTCCTGAAGGAACCTTGTGTCGTTTGCTTTATTCCTTGGTAACAGGCAAATTGGGTTTTGGGGATTTTAAGACATTTGTGATGACTTCTGGAACAGTAGTTCATGATTATTGGCACAATATTTCCTGTTAAATTGTTACATAATTAAAAGTTAACCTCAGAAGACTGAAAGTTAGACCCCAAGATCAAAAGCTAACTATTATAAGGATCCCTTGGAAAACTAAATAGTTTGTGCCCTGGCAACCTATCCGTAGCTGCATATCATCCAAATGAAAAAATGTATTGAAACAAATGTCACTAGTTTCTACATAGTTGAAGCAGTCATCAATAGAATTAAACATATTGGAAATGAGTGTTTATGGAGCGATACAGACAATAGTCTGATTGCTAATGCAGAGTCATCTGACAAATCTTCAGCCCAACAGAGTCTGAAAGAACTACTTTGAGCATGCTAATTTCTGACACATTTAGGAAGACTGGTGATGCTGTTACAGTTGCTGTGCCTGTGAAAGATCAACTGAAGTTGGTGATAGTCCTGAAAGCTGCTAAATAAATAAATTCTTGTTCGAAGTGAAACTTGATTTCAATTGTGATGCAGTTTTAGGTAATTGCCATGAGGTGGCATTGTCTTCCATTGTAAAATCTGCTTCAAATAAGTCTTAAAAGTCGTGACTTTACACACTTATTGAATATAAGGAAGAAAGTGAGGACTGCAGCTGCTCTAGATCAGAGTCGCAAAGTGTGGCATTGGCAAAGCACAGCAGGTCAGGCAGCATCTGAGGAGCAGGAGAATTGACATTACAGCCATAAGCCCTTCAGGAATGTGAGGCTGGGGGAAGGCAGCTGGGAAGGTGATAGGAAGATGCAGGAGGGGGGTGGTGATAATCAGTCAGAGCAGGTAGGTGGAAAGGAAGATGGACAGGTAGGATAGTTCAAGAGGGTGGTGCTGAGTTGGAGGATTGGATTTGAGAAGAGAGATGAAACTGGTGAAATCAACTGATGGCACGTGGTTGGAGGGTCCCAAGCAAGATGAGGTGTCCTTCCTTCAGATGTTGGATGGCTCTGACTTGGTGCTGGAGGCGGCTCAGGTCTTGCTTGTTCTTGGTGGAATGGGAGGGAGAGTTGAAGTGGATATGTGCAGGTAAAAAGCCAGTGATAGAGACTGTTTGAATAGGTGTTGTGTTTTGATTCTGCTTTTGTATTTAGTTCAGCTGTAAATGTGAGAAAATAAATTTCAGAAAAGAACTGGAAAACAGAGGCATGTGTGAGGCTCTTAAAGTGAAGCTTAGTTTGGAAAATAGTCTGGGTTGATTATAGACATTGTTCTAATTGGTCAGAAAATAGCTTTTGCTTTAATTAAAAAGGCAAACTTGCTGCTAACACAAATAGTAAACAATATGATTTGTGAGATGTTGCTGTGCACAAACTGCCACATTTCACTATGCTAAGTATCACAATGCAAGAATTCCCATAAAGCCATTTAAGAAAGTCTGGAAACGTACTTTAATAGGAGCCAATGTACAAACTTAACAGGAATGGGAAGAGATCGAAGGTAGATCAATTTTTAAAACTCTTAGAAGTGGCTCACAAGGTAAAATATGTATTCAGCTGTGCATTGGCAGTCACCACAGAAATCATGCAAGACTTTCAAGTCCTGGCAACTGCAACCATTGTGGGGGTCCTGTGGCACAGTGGTGCTGTTCCTGTTACTGGGCCAGAAGACACGTGCTCTAGCATACCCAATTACATTGATTAAAATATAGGTTGTTCTGCTATAATGCAACAATTGTGTTCCTCTGCAACCTCTCACTACAGAAAATCACACTAGTGAAAACAGCTGCAGAAGATCACTTATACCCACTCAGTTGAAATTTTGTGTTATCCAAACAATGTCCACAATTCGTCAATCACGTTATAGCCAATTCATGTTGGAAACACATGCGTTATAGCAGAATATCCTGTAACTGAAAGTCTTTCAACAGAAAATAAGTGAAATTTTATTGGAAACCACAGCAAACCTGAAAGAAAATATTTTAGTTCACAAAAAAAACTTCTAAAGAATTCCATGAGCCCAATAATATTTCAGGGTAACTGAATATAACTGTTTCCTTGCCATTCATTCTATCCTATTTAAATGACAGAGTGTATATGACAATAGTGGACAATGGTTCATGCCTAAGCTTCACACATCCCCAGTTATCCTGAGCTAGCAAATGTGACACTTAAGACAAATTTGATTGAAAAGATGCTGCTGAGGCTGTCTCAGTTGTCACTTGCATTATTGGTCAATTTATTCATAGTTGAATTCTAATAACCAATAAAGACAACATACTGCGGTTGATAGAAACCTGATTTTAAAAAAAATACCAAAATCAGTAGAAACTCAGCAGGTCTAGCAGCATCTGTGGAGAGAGTAACCATTGACTTTTTCAAACCAGAGGATACAGCTTGAAAATACTGGGTAGACCATTTAGGACAGAGATGAGGATAAACGTCTTCACCCAGAGAATGGTGGCTGTGTGGAATGCTCTGCCCCAGAGGGCAGTGGAGGCCCAGTCTCTGGATTCATTTAAGAAAGAGTTGGAGAGAGCTCTCAAGGATAGTGGAATCAAGGGTTATGGAGATAAGGCAGGAACAAGATATTGATTAAGGATGATCAGCCATGATCATATTGAATGGTGGTGCAGGCTCGAAGGGCAGAATGGCCTACTCCTGCACCTATTGTCTATTGTCATTAATACTCCTCCTCTCTTCACAGATGCTGTTAGACCTGCAGAGTTTCTACAGCAATCTTATTGTTTCCAAGAAACCACTGTTTTCTTTGCTACTAATGGTCTTGGGCCAGGACTCCTGAAAAAATTCCCACCCCCAAGTGGTATTAAACAGAGGCCTTGGCTGCCTCATGTGAATGTAAAAAAGATGAGCCACGTTCTGCTGGGGTCTGTATTTCTCCTGTAATCTAAATCGCCTGCAGAGTGTCTGATCATTTATCGCATTGCTGCTGCTGTGTAAAACTAGGTGAAACTTTGCCATCACAATATCATCAAGTAAATAGAGTATGAAATGTTCTATGTGATACTGAGAAAACTAATGGCACTATAATTTTCCTCTTATTAATAGAAGGCATCCAACTGGAACAAAGTATTGAGCAGGAAAGTATCAGCACTAATTGACAGCAAAAGTCATCTGATTTTTGATAAACAAAAATTGGTTACATAATGGCAACCAACAGTTAGAAAAGCCATTTCTTGTCGTAGCAAGTCCAATCTGATCTTGCAGTTTTAAAGTAGAAATCTCTTTTCAAGCTGTCAAGTTCCCTTTGTGTAGAATATAGTTGTTTTCATTTACATTTTGTAAATATGAAGCAACAGATATAACAAGGAAAACAAGTCAAATGAGCTAAGCTTTAAAATGATGTGTTACAACCTTAGTTTTACATTTTTGCTGTTCAGAGATACACAAACAGGATTAAAAAAAAACACACACTTTCAGACACACCAAGCCTGAATGACAAATGGTCTCTGGCTCAGGGTGGTGGAGAGAAGCAAGCATCCAGAAAGATTTCCTCACAGAGAGTGATTAGTAGTTGGAATAGTTGCCAGGGGCAGTGGTTGAGACGAGGAGACAACCTATTTAAGAAACAGCTGGCTGTTGTAATGGGGAGACAGGACCTTTAAGCAGTATTTTCTCAGGCCTTGAGTAGCATTGTGTCCTTCCGAGAAGCTAGATAGTACTAATTCCCAATATGAAGGACAAAGCAGTTATCTGGTACCACAATTTCCCACTTGGTTTCTCAAGCCTCCAGTCACCATTGCCATTTTTTCCCTGCATAATGCATAGCCATCATCCTCTTCCACTTTTTCTCCATGCAACTGAGCAAAGCCAAACCTCTGGCCTCACTACCTCATCATGGCATATCTTGAATCAATTCACTCACCCCTTTAGAACTTTGGAGTTCACAGACACCTATGCCTTGCATGCTTCTGTCAATTCACTTTGCACACAATGACATAAATACATCTTGTGCATCTACAGGTAGGTTTGTCAGGGACATTTGGTGGACAGAATAAAAGATTGGAAAATTCCATCAATGTTATCAGTGCTATTTTGGCTCCTTTTCTGCTGTTTGATTAAGATGTGATAGTGATAATAACAAGAACTGGAGTCCTTGTATGTAGCATAATTGGAGTGAATGTGACTTGGAGAGAGGATGGTGATACTTACTCTTTTGGAATTCAAAAGATTATTGACCTTGCTCCTGCATTGCTGTGCATTTTGTTTGGTTAGAGAACTATTTAGCAGTGTGCTCAAGAAAGGACATTTCTCCTATCCACCACTCCAACCTGCATCTCTGGGTCCCTATCTGTAATGCAAGGTATAAGTTCTCCCTTCTGGGCCACATCCTCTGTGATGATGGTCAAGTAGCAGTTCCTGGTTGCAGTATTCAAAATGTTGTGGAACTGGGCTTTAAATATGATACCAGCAGTGTGGAGGTCTTCAGGTCCTAACAGTGGCTGGTGCTTCCATCACCCCTTCTGATTGCAAGAGGAGCCAAACATTGGAGAGGTCCAGTACATTAATAATGAGCTGGAGAGCAGATGATTGCATGAGAAAAGTCATTATGGGCCATAACAGACTGCCAACATGAAGTCCACTGAAAACAGCTTTTCACCAAAAAAAAAGGGAAATTGTTTTTCTTGGAGCACAAGATGAAATAGAATGTATAGTCTTTTTTGTCCCAAACTAGGCTATGATTTTGCATGAATAGTTTCAAGGCCACATATTAGCAGTAAAGCCTTTAAGTGTGAACTGACTCAGAAGGAGTAAATGTAAAATCAGTACAGATAAAAGCATTTCACAGTTTGCATGAATAGGTCTTGAAAACATTAATGTTCTGAATGTAGAAAATACATTTTCTGTCTTCCAGATTTTAATTTTCAGCAACAGTCAAAAGTCGAATCCCCATGGAATGCAATATGTTTGACATCTATCTCCCAGCAGCCTTGTTTTTAAAAAAAAATGTTAGTTAAGGATGTCAAAAATAATGACAACAATATTCACACACTGCAGAGGCAATGCTGTGTGAAGTTATAGTTCTTTACATTAAATCAAAAATTCTGATGCTTTTACAAGTAGTCCAGACCTCATCAAATCAAATAGTTTAATCTGCACAATATTGGTGCTAAGATGAATAATTCAAAATATGTAGGTTACCTAGTCATGACAAATAGTAATAGCCTCAAATATTTCATGTTGTCATGAAATTTGATGGCCTTGTTTCGCAATGGAGATTCATCAAGGTATCCTTGATTACAGACTTTGACAACTTCAGTAGGAAAACGGAAACTGCACAATGACCTACTGGATTGAACATAGTCATTAAAGCTTCATTTGTTTTGTGAGTTGAAATACCAACAGCTCAAACTGGAAATTTCAGGTATAAATACCTACTCGCAAAATACAATTAAGCTTTGATGCTCTGTTTAATTAAACAACTGTGTAATTTCAAAGTAAAAAGGAACTGCTCACACCTGCACACACACACACCATGGGTGTTGGGGAAAAATAAAAAAAAATAAACAGGAGATTTAAGCACTACCGCAGTTAGGCGGTAGTGTGGGGGTTAAGGAAATAAAAAGAAAGAAGAAAAAAAATTTTAAAAAACAAAAAATAAAAAGGAACTGCTGCTCCTGATCTTCGGGCACCCGGTATGGAGGAGAAAGAATTCCTCGTGGGTCAGCTCCTGGGCCTGGCCAAACTGGCCATCAACAGGTCCAGGCAGCGAGCTGTGGAGGGGGTCGTTAGGGCCGACTGCCTGCCCCTCTTCCACGGTTACGTTAGAGCCTGGGTGTCCACCAACACCCTGGAGTTGTTCAGGGAGAGGTGGGCGCCGCAGGGAGTAGAGTGAATTATTTCCCCCTCCAACTCTATTTTGATTTAGTCCCTACCCTCCCCTTCACTGTTTTGATCATACAACATTGCCCTTTGATGTGAAGGGCAGTGCTTGTCACTGGCCACTCGGGTGTTTGCCTATCAGTGTGTGTGTGTACACACACAGGCAAGGACTCTCCTCCTTGAAGGGGACTGTCCCTGTTGCTGCTTGGGGCCTGCCTCACTACTGCGGCCTGGGACTTGCCTTGGGGCCCCTCCCAGGACCTCCACCACTGCTGCTGTTATTAGAGGCCCACCTCCACTGCTGCTGCCTTGGACTCAATTTTGGGGCTGCCTGGGACTTGCCTTGGGGACCCTCCCCAACAGGTCTGCCCCCCACCGCTGTGAACAAGGGCCTGCCCAGGACTTGCCAGAGGCCTGCCTCCACTGCTGCTGTTGCCTGAGGCCTGTCTCCACCACCGCTGCCTGGGACTCACCTTGGGCCCCTCCCCACAACCTCCACCACCACTACTGCTGCTGCTGCCTGGGACACAATTTTGGGTCTGCCTGGGACTTGCCTTGGGGACCCTCCCCAACAGGTCTGCCCCCCACCATTGCAACCAAGGGCCTACCTGGGACTCACCGGAGGCCTGCCTCCACCGCTGTTGTTGCCCGAGGCCAGTCTCCACCGTCACTGCCTGGGACTGTCCCCACAATCTCTACCACTGCTACTGCCACAGGCCCAACTCAACATCCAGCAGCAGAGTATGGCGAGCCCGAAGGTCGCGGGGCCCAGCCGCACCTACGCCGGGGTAGCCACTGTTTTAGGCTCAGCTGTCCCAATCCCAGCCGCAACCCAAACCCCCTTCAGGCACCTGACAAAACGTCTGGGGGTAAAGGCCTATCCCCACCCCAACATGTCCATCGAGGCCTGCAGCAAGGCCATGGCTAGTGCGGTCAGCCCACTGGTCATCGTCGCTGCGGCCTGGATGTACGGGAAGGCCGTCTTTTTCCTGAAGACCGAGCAGGCGGTCCACCTGGCTATGGAGAGGGGGCTCACTGTGGGCAGAACACATTTGCCCATCGACCCTTTGGAGGTTACGGCCCAGAGGGTCGTGATCTCCAACGTCCCGCCTTTCATTGCCAGTGAGCTCCTTCTTCCCCACCTCAACACCTTGGGGGAGATCCGGTCAGGTATCCAATTGCTCCTGCTCTGTCCTAAGGACCCCACCCTCCGACACGTATATTCCTTCTGACGCTAGGTGTTCATTTGCCTGGCCCAGGAGGAAGTCACCGGGAGCTCCTTCACCCTCCTCCTCCAAGAGGGTGCGGCCTACTGCCCCCACTCGCCATCACCTGATAAACCAGGGGCAGGGCAGGAAGTGACATGGCTGACCCTCCCCACCCTGGCCACGCCCCCTGTTTTCCCCCAGCCAATCGTATTCCGGGAAAGGCTGGGGGGGAGGGGGGGAACCTCGGGCCCCATGACCACCAAGGCAGGCGGGGAGGGGAAGGCCCATAAATACCCCCCGTCTCTTCAGGGAAGCAGGGCTGGCCCTTGGAGGGGCGCAATACTCCAGCAGTGTGCTGGTGGTGCTGCCCCTCTCCAGGGGATGAGCCAATGGTGCCTCTTAACTGTCCTGCACTGCCAAAACCTCAAGGGGCTACAACAGGGCTTCCTGCTGCCTTGACTCCTTGGGCCCCTGGGGAGGACTTTAACAACCATGAAGGCCATGGTGCAGGCGATGACAGAGGACCCTTTACTGGGTCGCCGAGTGGTGGAGGGGAGGAAGGTGTTATCCTCGCTCCTCCCTCCCAGACTGTTTTTTTCTGGGGGCCTTGGCCCAGGGGGATGACCTTTTCCCTGAGGAGCCAGGCGTCCCGGTGTCAGGAGAGGAGCGGAGCCCTGAGCCTCCGCCGCCTGATGACCTGAACTCGGGGTGTTCCGGGATGGGGTGTGCCGAGGAAGGTACTGCCGGTGACCCTGGGGGTGGGGTTGCTGGGGGTTTGAGGCTAGTTGGCGGTGCCGGACCAGCCCCCATCCTCTTGGTGGGGGAGGGGTCGGTGACTGAGGGTGACCTCCCGGAGGAGGGTTTGGGATTGTTGGCGGACACCGGGGACGATGTGGACTCTGTCTGCAGTGACATTTTCGAGTCCCAGGTGCCCCCCGCCAATCTCCCCCTCATCCCCCTTGAGGAACTCCGGGAATTTGTTGAGGAAACTCTGAGTCGCTGAGATAGAGCCCAACTGGTGCTCGATCGCTGGAACTCCTTTGAAAGAATTTACTGGTTGGCGCATGCTGCTCGCCAGGCGCCTGGGCTTGATGTCAATGAGCGAAAGCAAGTCAGGAACTTCCTGGGGGCACTCCTGGTGAGGGCAAGGGACTTCTGTGCCCCTCCCTCATCCTCCCTGTAAATGTGTATATAGGTTTTTAACTGTACTGGTGGTGGTTGCATAACGCTTCCGACATGGAGACGACTATAGCCAGCCTCAACATCAACGGCAGCAGGGAGTCACAGCGTAGATTCCAGACCCTCTCGGTCCTTCGGGACGGGAGGTATGCGGTGTGCTTCCTGCAAGAAACCCACACTACCCCAGGAGACGAAGCCACCTGGCTCCTGGAGTGGTTGGAGGGGAGGGAGGGGGGTCTACACAAGTCACCTCACCTGCAGATCTGGCGGGGTGGCTATCCTGTTGGCCCCGCATTTTCAGCCGGAGATCTTGGGGGTCAGGGAGCCTTGCCAGGCTGTTTGCTTCACCTGACGGTTCGGCTGGGGGGCGCGGTGCTTCACTTGGTGAACATCTACGCTCCCCTGGCCGGGTCGAGGCAAGCGAGCTTCTTTGAAGAAGTGTCCGCTCATCTCGCTTCCATCGACGAGAACCAGTGCGTCGTCCTCGGGGGAGATTTTAACTGCGTCCTCGAGGGCAGGGACCACAGCGGTGCCCGCACTGGCTGGGTGTCGGGGAAGAGGTTGGGGGACTTGGTCAAGTCCTTTGATCTGGTGGACGTCTGGCGGAATCTCCATCACCTTCACCTTCGTGAGGCCTTGGGTCGGAGTGTCCAGAATCGACCTCCTGTACGTTTCGTGGGCGTACGCCTCCTGTTTTCTGAAGGCCTCTACGTGGCAGGTGTTGTGCACGGACCATCACCTGGTGTGGGCGGAACTCCTTCCGTTCGGCGCCAGGCTTGGCTCCGCGTACTGGCACTTTAACAACCTGCTGCTGGAGGACGAGCGGTTCCAGGACTCGTTTCGTCGTTTCTGGACCGGCTGGAGAGGAAGCGGGGAAGCTTCCCCTCCCTGAGGCTATGGTGGGACGTGGGCAAGGCTCACGTCTGTGTCTTCTGTCAGGAGTACGCGAGGGGGTCGACCAAGAGGTGGAAATCCAGGATCGGGGAGTTGGAGAGGGAGATGCTCGACCTGGAGTCACGCCTCGGTCAGCCCGACGTGGACCCAGCCCTGCGCGGGACGTACGAAGAGGAGAAGGCCGCGCTCCGGGACCTGCAGCTCGTCGGGGCTTGGGGCGCGTACATGAGGTCGCGGATCCAGCTCCTCCAGGACCTGGACCTCGGCTCCCCCTTCTTCTACTCGCTGGAAAAAAGGCGTGGCACCCGTCAGCAGCTCCTTGTGCTGCTGGCTGACGACGGGTCCCTCGTCTCGGATCCGGAGGGCATCAGGGCCCACATTCAAAACTATTACACAGCTCTGTTCTCTCCGGATCCGTCCAGCGAGGATGCTCGCAGAGTTCTGTGGGACGACCTGCCGGAGCTCAGCCCGGAGGACGCCGGAAGGCTCGACGCTCTCGTCACTTTAGAGGAGCTGACCAGCGCCCTCGACCGGCTCTCGAGGGGCAAAACCCCGGGGCTGGACGGGCTGACTGTGGAGTTCTTCAGGGCGTTCTGGGACGTCCTGGGGAGTGACTACGCACAGGTCCTGGGGGAGTGTCTAAATGCCGGACAGCTGCCCCTTTCTTGGTGCAGGGCGGTCATCGTCCTGCTGCCAAAGAAGGTGGACCTTTGTTCCCTAAAGAACTGGCGTCTGGTCTCCCTCCTCAGCATGGACTACAAAGTCTTCGCCAGGGTGTTGTTTTCTCGCCTGGCTTCCGTGCTGGCCCATATGATTCACCCGGACCAGTCCTACACGGTCCCGGGCCGGAGGATACACAACAATGTCCACCTGGTCCGGGACCTGATCCATTTCTGTCGACTGGCTGGTCTGCCGAGCGCCTTCCTGTCTCTCGACCAGGAGAAGGCGTTCGACAGGGTCGATCACTAGTACCTGCTCGGGACTCTGCGGGCATTCTGGTTCGGGACGTGGTTCGTCGCCCGGATCCGACTTTTGTACGCCGCCGCAGAGTGTCTGGTTAAAGTTAACAGGTCCCTGACGGCACCCCTTCGCTTCGGGAGAGGAGTGCGTCAAGGCTGCCCCCTGTCCGGCCAGCTGTATTCCCTGTGCGTGGAGCCTTTCCTGCGCCTCTTGCGGAGGAGGTTGTCGGGGCTGGTTCTGTGCGGCGCGGGTATGGGGGTGGTCCTCTCGGCCTACGCCGACAACGTGCTCCTCACTTTCACCGACCCGGCTGACCTGGAGAGGATGCACGAGTGCCAGGCCGTGTACTCTGCGGCGTCATCCGCCAGGATCAACTAGGCCAAATGTTCTGGACTGCTGGTCGGTCCGTGGCGGGTGGACTCTCTGCCGGAGGAGTTAGGGGGGTTCAGCTGGAGTACCACCCATCTCCTCTACCTGGGGGTCTACCTCAGCCCGGCTGAGGAATCCTGGCCGGCCAACTGGCAGGAGCTTGAGGCCAAAGTCTCTGCTCGCCTAGGCCGCTGGACAGGACTGCTCCGAGTGCTATCTTACAGGAGTCGAGTGCTGGTCATAAACCAGCTGGTGGCCGCCATGTTGTGGTACCGGCTGGTCACTTTGGTCCCTCCTCCTGGCTTTGTCGCTGACATCCAGAGAACGTTGGTCGACTTCTTCTGGGACAAAAAGATGCACTGGGTCACCACGCAGGTTCGGAGTCTCCCTATTGAGGAGGGCGGTCAGTTGCTGGTGTGCGTCTGCACCCAGGTCGCGATGTTCCACCTTCAGACCTTGCGGCGATACCTTTACGTCGAGCCTCCTCCTAGGTGGTGTGCCCTGGCGACGTATTTCTTCCACCAGGTGCGTAACCTCAACTACGACACACAGCTCTTGTTCGTCAACCGTGACTGTTTGGAGGTCGCCCTCAAGACGCTGCCTGTCTTTTACCAGGACCTGATCACTGTCTGGAACATGGTCGAATCGCGTCGCGCCTACCCTCCGGCTGGAGTAGCGGCTGTTGTCAGGGAGCCGTTGCTCAGGAATCCGCACCTCCATACTCGCGGGTTCGAGTGGTTGTCGGAGGGGAGGGCCGTGGCGGCGAGGGTGACCAGGGTCGGGGACGTGCTGGGTGCCGGGGGCCTGGGCTGGACGCTGCCGCAGGACATAGCGAGCAGGGCAGCGGTAGATGTCCGGTACGTGGCCACCGCCATCCGACCCCTTAAAACGGCGGTGCTTGGACCCGACGTAGTGCACCAGCTGGAGGATGCTCAGGTGTGCGGTGGGATCCCGTCCGCGCTCACCCTGGCCCGGACGGAATTTCACATTGGCCCCAAGGTCCCGTACTTCCCGCGGAAGTCTGTGCCCCACAACCTGAGCCACCTCCGGAATTTTAATTTTGTTCCCTTCCAGGGGGTAAAAAGGAGGGCCCTATATAGAATGCTGCTGCACACTGTCCACCTCTTCTCCCTCATCCACCGTCTGGACACGCTGTGCCCATTTGCCACCGGGCGGTGGGGATCCCCAGTGGAGGGCTCTCTATGCGGGAGTCCTTCCCCTTTCTCTCGGGGATCTGGGGTGGAGGGTGCTGCACGCAGCAGTCCCCTGCAACCGCAGATTGCGGTGGTTCACGGACTCCCAGCCCAACTGCTTGTTCTGTGGAGTCCGTGGACCACGTATATATTGGGTGTGGGCGTTTGCACTCCCTTTTTTGATTTTCTTAAAAACCTCCTCCTCTGCTTTTGGCTGCACTTCAGTCCCACGCTCCTGATCTTTGGGCACCCGGTATGGAGGAGGGAGGGCAGGTCTGAAGACCTCCTCGTGGGTCTGCTCCTGGGCCTGGCCAAACTGGCCATCAACAGGTCCAGGCAGCGAGCAGTGGAGGGGGTCATTGGGGTCGTTAGGGCTGACTACCTGCCCTTCTTCTGTGGTTACTTTAGAGGCCAGGTGTCCTTGGAGAAGGAGCATGCGGTGTCCACCGACACCCTGGAGTTGTTCAGGGAGAGGTGGGTGCCGCAGGGAGTGGAGTGCATTATTTCCCCCCTCCAACTCTATTTTGATATAATCCCTGCCCTCCCCTTCACTGTTTGATCACACAGCATTGCCCTTTGATGTGAAGGGCACTGCTTGTCACTGGCCACTCGGGTGTTTTCATATCTTCCTGCTGGTGGAAGTCGAATAAAGATTCGTACACGTTGTGTCTCTCATTGTGTCTCACACTGCACGCACACAACATGGTTGTGGAAAAGTGAGGGGAAAAAAAAGGAACTGCTCCTTACACTATGCTACTTGGCTCCTACCTCTGAGGAATACATTTTCACAAAATCTGCTCTGCTTCAGACAACTTTGAGCATTGGGTCCAGTACTGACGACAATAGGAAGGAGATTATTAAATAGAAAAGGGTGCAGAAAAGATTCACAAGGATGTTAAACCAACTGAAGAATTTGAGTTATAAGGAAAGGCTGGATAGGTTGGGTTTTTTTTTTCCTTGGAGCATAGGAAGTTGAGGGGTGACCTTATAGATGTTTTTAAAAAATCATGATAAGATGAATAGCAAAGAACTTTTCCTTAATGTAGGGAGTTTAAAAACTAGGTTTAAGGTGAAAGGGAAAAGTTTTAAAAGGGAACTGAGGGGTGACTTTTCCACATAGAGGGTGGTGTGTCTATGGAATGAACTGCCAGAGGAAGTGGTAGAGGCAAGTACAGTTACAACATTTAAAAGACATTTGGATAATTATGGGAATAGAAAAGGTTTGAGATATGGGCAATGTACAGGAAAATGGGACTAGTTTAGTTTGGGAAACCTCGTCAGCCTGGATAAGTTGGACCAAAGGGTCTGTTTCTGTGCTGTATAACTCTGTGCTGCTGAAATCTCTTCTATACCTTTGTTCCCTCTGTGCTTAGCTATTCCATTGCTGTCCTGGCCTGCTTCCCATCATCCATCATAAACTTCAACTTATCCAACACTCTGTTGCTCATATTCTAACGCATGCTGTGTCCTGTTCACCCATCATTCCTGTGTTTTCTAGATTATAATGGCTCCTAGTTTTACAACACTGAATTCAAAATATTCATCACCATTCTGAATCACCTTGTGGTCTCACAAACCTTGCTGTGCAATCTTTGCAACCTCCTGAAATCCTGCAGACCCTCAGGAATCTTGATAATATCTCTGGCATATTGAACATTGCTGAATTCAATTGTACCGCCATTGGTGATTTTCTTTTTTGTAACCAGAGTTCTGTAACTCTTGCATTCATTTAGTCTCTCTCTCCTGCTTTGAATTAAATGTATCATTTTGATAATCTTGGTTATCTGTTGAAATAATCAAGGAAACATTTTTGCAAACCTCCTGCCTGAGTTGTTCTAAAATTAAATTTAATATATTAAAACATCAAGAAAGGAGGCTAGCACTATTTGTCATTTTAGCCCATTGTGTCATGTAGTGATCTGACTTCCTACACCAAGTTCTGGATTAGTGGTGCTGGAAGAACACAGCAGTTCAGGCAGCATCCAAGTAGCTTCGAAATCTTGGATGCTGCCTGAACTGCTGTGCTCTTCCAGCACCACTAATCCAGAATCTGGTTTCCAGCATCTGCAGTCATTGTTTTTACCCCTTCCTACACCAAATGTCCAGTGTAACCCATGTCACACAAATGAGTCTTCATTTAGAAGATCAGATGTTTCCCTACAGGTAAAATGTGAAAAATCAAAGAAAAGGTTACTCCTTGAAGACTGCACTGCATCACCTCGAGACTGACAGGGACCTAGGAGTAGAACATCCTAATATTTTCTCGTGATCTGTTGAGATATGAGAAAGAGAAAGAATTTTTTTATAATCCTCAAATACATTGAACTGATAAAAATCCCTGCAATCTTGATCTGTATATTGTGAATCATATGAGGATTAAACAGAAGCAAAATCATTAAATGAATGTAGGTAATTTCTCCACATATTTACTCTAA
Source organism: Chiloscyllium punctatum (assembly GCF_047496795.1). Classification (NCBI taxonomy): domain Eukaryota; kingdom Metazoa; phylum Chordata; class Chondrichthyes; order Orectolobiformes; family Hemiscylliidae; genus Chiloscyllium; species Chiloscyllium punctatum. Next base: position 39,932,254 of record NC_092782.1, on the reverse strand, counting down.
GAAAAGTATACAAAATGTTTAAGGGTTGTTATTCAAAAGAAAACAGACACTAAATACTGAAGACGATTAATTTGTCTGGAAGTGCTAGTCCTGTACAGCAGTACAAGTCTAAACTGCCAGAGCACAAATCCAATACAGAAGCCTAAGCAACTACAAAATGCATGTGAGACAAGTGTATATAACATCTTTTAACTGTTTTGCTACAAGCAAGAATTATTTTTGAATTGCTACTGCTCTGACATATTTTCAGTGCTCAAAATTCATGGGTGCCACAATTTCCTATTCGATCAAACACTTGCATACCAGCAGATGGCTACAAAACTCAAATTATCCAGAGTGAAAAGCTCATACTCCAGTATAAATATGGGAGAAAAGAAGGCTTAGTTCATGAAAAAAACAGCTAGTGGTAGCACTAAAATGGCTTACTCTCTGGGGATGATAATTCCAGAGGGGCCCCTGTAGGAGTGAGGCCAAACTGAAGTGGATCATTGATTTTAATATTAGTACAAACTGCACTGCAGTTACATGCCTAGAAACAAGAGTGTGTGATGAATACTTAAAAACTGCAGTCAATAGCCAAAATAGTCACATAAGATTTTCACCAGAATACATTGATGTATTTCAATATGAGTTACATTATGTGTTATGCTACTGTGTAATAGATTATTTTTCCCTTGCTTCCAGTAACACTGAAGTCAGCTATAATTACTCCTCTAATGGCCTTGGCTCAGATCAGCCATCTCTACACTGATGCAAATACATTGTTAGTTTGTCTGGTCATAAACTGCTGAATCATGGATGTGGAATTTTTTTTTATTTTCTTAGGTAGGGGTAAGAATGCATATTGGTGTAGTGTTAAATTGAGGACCAAAATGTGTAATCTTATAGGGGTCTAAGGAACATGGATTGTGACAAGATTTGAGGCAGGATGAGAAGTCTTGTGAGGCCTATCTCAATGTTGGAAGCATCTCATGTTATCTTTTACACTTTTCACAAGCAACTAGGCAAGGTTCTCAATGGGCAGTGGCAAGTTGTCAGCGAAGGAGGATTGTTGCTTGTTAAATGCCTTGTTAGCAGCTTAATTCATCTCCTGTCTTATCAAATGTGTCGAATAAGCTTAATGTTGAGAAAACATGATGTGGAAATCAGAGTAGGTACCTGACGGATACAGTTTGCCACTTGCTGCAAACAACATCCATATTGTATTCCATCAAACTACAGTTCAGGGAATGATCCATGGGCGCCAACTGCCCACATCCTTTGTCCTTAGACATTGACTTCTAGCATCTATCAAACTATCACAACAATCATGGCACCTCTCTGATTCACTTGCAGGCCGCTTAGGAAGCACATGCTTTCATTGCAGAGCATTGAAGGGCTTCAGCAGCAAAATTGTATGTGGAAGGACAGCGAACCCATTTGGACAGGCTGCATCTCAGGGCTGCTCACTTGATCTTACTTCCCTGATTACCACCGACCTGCATATTCACAGCTTCCATGCCTTGCATTGCCATGCCATCCGTTGCCTGTTAGCGCATTGGTGTTCTAGTCAGTTCCAAAAGCACTGAACGCCTGCTGTGTTGAGGAGCTCTTTAGCACAGACACACAAACTGCTTGTCAGATGGAATCTGCCTTGAGAGGGCAGGGAACATCTTGGGGTATTTCACACAGAAATCAGTGTAACTCCTCCAACTGCCTGCATGGCAAAAACTCAAAATGTGTATTTGACCAAACATCTTTGTCGGAAATTGATGGGAATCTGTCCTCAGTCCAATCAAGGAGGACTGCTGTCAATCAGGGGGTCCCAGTTCCACCAATCATGTGCAGAGTCTCAAAGAATCTTGGACATTCACCACAGTCAGCACCACTTGGGTGCTCACTGTCAGGGATCTGTCTCAGTACATTCCAGGGGTATTCAGTGGTCGATCCTGTTGGGCAAACAGTCAGGGAAATCACATATTGTCGGTCAGGGAAATGCAAAGCCAGTGGTCAGTGGTCTGGTTAATCATGTCTACCTGCTAGTCAAAGTCAGTCAGTGGTTGAGGGTCTGCCTGTCGATCTTTCAGGAGGGTTTAATGAGAAGCCTGTAATGGGAGGATCACTGCTAGGAGGAGTTAAGGCATGGTCATTAAAATAGAGGTATTTATAGGGAAAAGAACATAAGATATAAGGAGTTATGTGCAACAGCATTCAAAGGCCTGGAAGGCTACAAGATGAGTTATTAGAAACAGTGGCCATCACCAATACCTCCACAGGAGAGCATGGAGGAGCCTGGGCATCATTAAGCTGTAATGTTAGAGTTCAGGAGTAGGAAGGATAATTGGAGACAAAGTTTGCTGTTCTGGGTCTCCACTTCAGGGGGAATGAGTGAAAATGGGGTGTTGGAGTAGTGCAGGGTAAAAGAGGACATGGAGGCTCCTTGACCTCTCCATCTCAGGGAATAAACTATCCACTGCCATCCACTACAAAGCCACTGACTCCCATAGGTACCTTCACTACAGCTTTTCCCAGCCCACGTCTTGCAAGGATTCCATCCCATTCCCCCAGTTCCTTTGCCTACGTTGTATCTGTTCAGATGATGCGACCTTCCAAAACGGAGCTGCTGACATGGCTTGCTTCTTCCATGACCATGGTTTCCCACCCACTGTGGTTGACAGGGCCCTCAACTGCATTCGACCTATTTTCCATGCTTGCAAACTGAACTTGGGTATCTCGGTGACACTGAAGTTAGCAGCAATAATGTTAAAAAAAGACCAGTGCTGGCTGAAGGGGAACCACTGCCTGTGCTACTTCCAAGGGTTCACTGTGAGCTACACAGAGTTTGCTTGGTCACCTGTCATGTAAACTTAATGATGGTCTGTACTGACTGCAATGTGTTTGAGGATCTCAGTTAGAAGGGTGTCAGAGCTACAGGCACTCCCTTCTCAATGACATTGGGTGATCACTCAGCAAGAGCAGCACTTTTCCTGAGTTGCTGCAGATGCTGAGTCTGAATATGGATGGATATTGGAGGCATGTCACTCATTCTCAGAGTGCAGCAAGTCTCACTATATGGAGGAGTGTGCACAGCCCTGCAGAGTATGTCAGTAATGACTGTTCTGAGATAAAAGGTCTCTTGTTCCGTCTGTTCTCATTTTAAGTCATTTCCACCGAGTCCTGTGCTCTCCTGCTGGTTTATCACTGTGGCTACCTACTTAGGAAGCTGAAGATGGATGACAAGGTGCACCTCATTCAGGGAGAAGTGACAAAATGAGTAGGCCATGCAGAAGGAGGCCCAGAGTTTTCTGACTGAACTCCTTTACCTGGGGATTAGCAGGCTATACAAATTTTGGAACACTCTGATGGAATTGTGCTGGGTGCTGGAGTGGGGCCTGAGGGACGCAGAGTTGGAGGCCAACCTCTCCCAGTGAAGACGACAGCCACTTTAAACTTCTAGGCTACTGGCTCCTTTGAGGAGCTACGGCTGAGCTCTGTGGGATCTCTCAGTTGTGCACCCACAAATACATCATGATGAGGTCAATGCTGCAGCGAGATTCAGAAACAACTGGGTTGACTCAGGCGCAAACTACCAACTGTACATACATGGCACTGAGTGGGCCATATCACAACATCGCAGAATTCACCAACCAACCAGGGGGGTCGAATTCATCAATGCTCAGCTGATCTATAATCACCAGTACCACTACCCTGGCAGGTGCCACAACTCCTGCATCATGGAGCACTCTCGCGTACCGGTAGATTTGAAGGTCTGCATGCAGGAAGAAGTGTCTGGGAAGGGCTTGGTCCACCAGGAAAGTCTGGACAGAGTGTGGGAATGCTGTGTTCTGTACATAAAAGGTGTGCTGAATGTAGAGGAACTGAGGAGACTTCTGAGAAGAATGAAGACACTGGAGAGGAGAAAGTTGTTATTGTCCAGTACAAAGCTCAGCTGTGCTGGGCACTAAAAGGCAGATTGAACCTCATTGACACCCACTTCTAATAAAATGAGAACTGGTGGAACAGACATTTGTGGACTGTAAAAGGTTTGTTGGTCATGATGTTGAAATCTGGTTTGCATTGCTGGGATGAACTTTAACCTCTATTAGTAAAAATGAATACAAAAAAAACGATCTTGAAATAAAAGGTCATGTTTGGATTTGACCAATTGCATCCTTGTTGTATGATATTTGCCTCCTAGGCAATGACAAATGAGGATCTACATTGCCATTGGAGACAGATTCGTAGTGACTTAGGGAGAGTATTCAGATGGAGTGTAGTTACAGATAGGTGAGTGAATGGGGTTGTATATGTGAAGGATTGACAGCTGAGCTCTGTCCTATCCATGTGCCATGGGCAGCAAGGCTTTTTGGCTGTTGTGCCATTAGGTGCCCAGTGAGGGACAATACAGATTGCTAACCCTTCTTCAGGTGCATAGGAGCCTCTCGATGGCATGGGTGCAAGGGATGCCAGTCGCTTGGCAGATATCCATTTAGTGACAAGTTGTTCTGAGAATGCACATGGAAAGCTGGGACCAGAATTGGATTGGAGAAACACTATAGTGGGAAGGGTAGGTAGCTAATGCAGCGAGTTTGGTAAGATACAGTAAGAAAACACACTAGGTCTTGCAGAGGAAATCCCTCCAAAAAACTCAATACAACACAGATTTAGTCAAAAAAATGTAAGATTCAGGTCATAGACTTTTTATTTGTTTATCGGATGGCCCTTGCTGACTTTATTGCTCATTCTTAATTTCATGTAGTATAGGGTATACCCACAATGCTTCTGAAGAAAAAGTTCAGGGGTTTTGACCCCGTGACTGTGAAAAATTAGATATTTTCAAACCAAGAGAACTTCCAGGTGGTAGCATTTCCATGCATCAAGTGTTTTTGTTCTTCAAGTTAGTAGAGATTATAGATTTAGAAGGTTAGGTCAAAGGAGGCTTGACAATTTCCTGCAAAGCATCATGCAGGTGGTACATACTGCTGTCACTGTGCACCAGCATTGGGGGGAATATATTCTTAAGGTGATGTATAGGATGTGCACCTAGCAAGCTGCTTTGTTGTGGATGATGTCAAACTTCTTGAATGTTGCTAGACTTGCATGTATCCAGCCAATTAGGGAGCATACCATCAAATTCTTGACCTATATCTTGTAGAAACTTAGAAACATAGAAAATAGAAGCAATAAAAACCCATTTGAGCCTGCTGCTCCATTCAATAGGATCATAGAAACCCTATATTGTGTAAAGTGGCCATTCGGCCCAACAAGTCTGCATCAACTCCCCCAAGAGCATCCCAGCCAGACACAGTCTCCTACCCTACCGCCATAATCCTTTGTTAACCATGGCCAAACCACCTACCATGCACATCTTTGGACTGTGAGAGGAAACTGGAATTCCTGGAAGCAACTCATGCGGACACAGGGAGAACAAGCAAACTCCACGCAGACAGACAGTCGCTGGAGTTTAGAAATGAACACGGGTCCCTGGGTGCCATGAAGGCAGCAGTACTAACCATGGGGCCACGATGCCACCCTTGAAAACACACCCTTACTTGCTAGCTCACATATAACACACTGTACTCCTGTTGGTGGATTGAACCCCAGTCTCCATGTGACAGGTGGGAATACTAACCAATACACCAATGGTGATCATCCAACTCTGTACCCTGTTCCCACTTTCTTTCTATGGCTGTGAATTCCACAGGCTCACCACTCTCTGGGAGAAGTAATTTCTTCTCAGCTCAGTCCTAAATGACTTATCCTGTGTTCTTAAACTGTGACCCCTAGTGCTGGAATCCCCAGCTAATGTGAACATTTGCCCTGTCTAGTTCTGTAAAAATTTTATAGCTTTCTATAAGATCTTCCTTCATTTGTCTAAACTCCAGTGAGCATAGTCAGTGTCTCCTCATTCATCAGTCCTACCATCCCAGGAATTCCAAAGGTAAACCTTTGTTGCATTCTCTCCAAATAGTCAACATGGCTTTGTGCATGGGAAATCGTGTCTCACAAACTTGATTGAGGTTTTTGAAGAAGTAACAAAGAGGATTGATGAGGGCAGAGTGGTAGATGTGATCTTTATGGACTTTAGTAAGGCATTCGACAAGGTTCCTCATGGGAGACTGGTTAGCAAGGTTAGATTTCATGAATACAGGGAGAACTAGGCATAGATACAGAACTGGCTCAAAGGTAGAAGACAGAGGGTGGTGGTGGAGGGTTGTTTTTCAGGCTGGAGGCCTGTGACTAGTGGAGTGCCACAAGGATCGGTGCTGGGTCCACTTCTTTTCGCCATTTATATAAATGATTTGGATGTGGGCATAAGAGGTGTTGTTAGTAAGTTTGCAGATGACACCAAAATTGGAGGTGTAGTGGACAGCGAAGAAGCTTACCTCAAATTACAACATGACCTTGATCAGATGGGGGTCTAGATTAGAGTGGTGCTGGAAAAGCACAGTAGGTCAGGCAGCATCCGAGGAGCAGGAAAATCACCATTTCGGGCAAAAGCCCTTCATCAGGAATAGAGGCAGGGTGCCTGCAGAGTGGAGAGATAAATGAGAGGGTTGTGGGGGTGGGGAGAAAGTAGCATAGAGTACAATAGGTGAATGGGGGTGGGGATGGAGGTGATAGGTCAGAGAGGAGGGTGGGGGAAGGTAGCAAAGAATACAATGGGTGAATGGGGGTGGGAATGAAGGTGATAGGTCAGCGAGGAGGGTGGAGTGGATAGGTGGAAAGAAAGATAGGTAGGTAGGACAGGTCATGAGGGCAGTGCTGAGCTGGAAGGCTGAAGCTGGGGTGAGGTGGGGGAAGGGGAAATGAGGAAACTGGTGAAATCCACATTGATGCCCTGTGGTTGAAGTGTTCTGAAGCGGAAGATGAGGCGTTCTTCCTCCAGGCGTCGGGTGGTGAGGGAGCAGCGGTGGAGGAGGCCCAGGACCTACATGCCCTCGGCAGAGTGGGAGGGCGAGTTGAAATGTTGGGCCACGGGGCGGTTTGGTTGATTGGTGCGGGTGACCTGGAGATGTTCCCTAAAGCACTCTGCGAGGAGGCGTCCAGTCTCCCCAATGTAGAGGAGATGACATCAGGAGCAACGGATACAATAAATGATATTGGTGGATGTGCAGGTAAAACTTTGATGGATGTGGAAGGCTCTTTTGGGGCCTTGGATGGAGTTGAGGGAGGAGGTGTGGGTGCAGGTTTTGCAATTTCTGCGGTGGCAGGGGAGGCTGCCAGGACGGAAGGGTGGGTTGTTGGGGGGCATGGACCTGACCAGGTAGTCACAGTGGGAACGGTCTTTGCGGAAAGTGGAAATGGGTGGCGAGGGAAATATATCCCTAGTGGTGGGGTCCGTTTGGAGGTGGCAGAAATGTCGGCGGAAGATTTGGTTTATGCGAAGGTTGGTAGGATGGAAGGTGAGCACCAGGAGGGTTCTGTCCTTGTTATGGTTGGAGGGGTGGGGTCTGAGGGTGGAGGTGCAGTATGTGGACGAGATGCATTGGAGGGCATCTTTAACCACATGGGAAGGGAAATTGCGGTCTCTAAAGAAGGAGGCTATCTGGTGTGTTCTGTGGTGGAACTGGTCCTCCTGGGAGCAGATACGGCGGAGGCATTGGAATTGGGAATACGGGATGTCATTTTTGCAGGAGGTAGGGTGGAAAGAGGTATAATCCAAGTAGCTGTGGGAGTCGGTGGGTTTATAAAAAATATCAGTGTCAAGTTGGTCGTCATTAATGGAGATGGAGAGGTCCAGGAAGGGGAGGGAGGTGTCAGAGATGGTCCAGGTGAATCTAAGGCCAGACGACCCTTGATCAGATGGGCCATTGGGCTGAGAAGTGACAGATGGAGTTTAATTCAGATAAATGCGAGGTACTGCATTTTGGGAAAGCAAATCTTAGCAGGACTTATACACTTAATGATAAGGTCCTAGGGAGTGTTGTTGAACAAAGAGACCTTGGAGTGCAGGTTCATAGATCCTTGAAAGTGGAGTCGCAGGTAGATAGGATAGCAAAGGAGGCATTTTGTACGCTTTCCTTTAATGGTCGGAGTATTGAGTACAGGAGTTGGGAGGTCATGTTGTGGCTATCCAGGACATTGGTTAGGCTGGTTTTGGAATATTGCGTGCAATTCTGGTCTCCATCCTATTGGAAAAATGTTGTGAAACTTGAAAGGGTTCAGAAAAGATTTACAAGGATGTTGCCAGGGTTGGAGGATTTGAGCTGTAGGGAGAGGTTGAATTGACTGGGGCTGTTTTCCCGGGAGCATCAGAGGCTGAGGGGTGACCTTACAGAGGTTTACAAAATCATGAGGGGCATGGATAGAATAAATAGACAAAGTATTTTCCCTGGGGTCGGGGAGTCCAGAACTAGAGGGCATAAGTTTAGGGTGAGAGAAGAAAGATATAAAAGAGACCTAAAGAGCAACCTTTTCACAACATGTGTATGGAATGAGCTGTCAGAGGAAATGGTGGAGGCTAGTACAATTGTAACATTTAAAAGTCAACTGGATGGTTATATCAATAGGAAGGGTTTGGAGGGACATGGGCTGGGTGCTGGCAGGTGGGACTAGATTGGGTTGGGATATCTGGTCAGCATGGACGGGTTGGACCGAAGGGTCTGTTTCCGCGCTGTACATCGCTTTGACTGTATGATCCACCCTCAGATAAGGAGGCCAAAAATGCACATAATACTCCAGCTGTGGTTTAAGCCAAGGTAGTGTACAATTGCAATATGTCATCCTGCTCCCATACTCAAATCCTCTCACTATGAAAGCCAACATATCATTTGCCTTCTTCACTCTCTGCTGCATCGGTATGCTTGCTTTCAGTGATTGACATACAAGGATAACAAGATCTCATTGTATCACCCCCTTTCCAAATCTATCACCATTCACATAATAATCTGCCTTCCTCACATTTATCCAGTTACACTTCATCTTCTATGCATTTGTGCACTCTCTCAACTTGTCCTCCTCCCAGTTTACCCTCCCACCAAGCATTGTGTTTTCAAAAACCCTGCAGATATAACATTTAGTTCCCTCTCGTTGAAATCATTAATATAAGTTGTGAATAGCTGGGATGCAAGCACTGATCCCTACAGTACTCCACCAGTCACTGGCTGCCACTTGGAAAAAGACCTGTCTATTGGTAATGATGGAAAGGTTTTCACACGCCTGAAGCTGAGTTTCTCACCAGATAAATCTCTTGATCCACATTTTGTAGTCAATATTTATGTGGCTAATTGCTAATTAATGGTAATTCCAGGACACTGATGCTGGGGAATTAAACGGTGTTAATGTTGCTGAATATCAAATGGCAATTGTTAGATTCTCTTGTTGGAGATTTTCATTGCCAAGTATTTGTATGGTGCAATAGTATCTGTCACTTATCAATTCAAGTTTGAATACTGTCTTGTTCTTGCTGTACAATATAATCCCCACTAACCTTATGATAGAGGGAAGGTCATTGATAAAGGCATTAAAGTGGTTGGACGTACTATGTCACTGCCTTAAGGAAATCTTCCAATAAGTCCCGAGGCTAAGATGACGACCTCTAATAAATACAACAATTATCTTTTGTGCTGGGCATGATGCCACCAGTGGAGCGGTCTCCCTGATGCCCTGTGACTTTAAATATTAATAAAACAAGCTACATAACCAAATTCTATGTTGTCCTAAAATGCATTTGTTCATCTCTCTCCATACAACATGTCATTTAGAAATAGGAGTCAAATTTCAGAACGGATCCAGAGTGAGAATGGATTTTAACCAGGCTTCAAAAATTATATCTAAAACACATTTTCAGTTACATGTTATGGCCCTAAAATGTATTTATTTGAAACTAGTAATTTGACTTGATGACGATGATAGGGGGTACTTTCCAGTTGTTACTGAAGGACTAGGCGCAACACTGTATTCTAACCAATAAATCTAATGGTATAATTGGAAAAAAAATGTGGATTCATTTAACCAACTGTGAAGGATCATTTACTTAATTAGCCACAAACCATTTTCATTCTCATCAATTAGAGGACATTTCCTTGTATTCTGGAATCTTAGACTAGATTTTATTACTACCCTGACAAGTGCCACCTTCCCATTGCAAAAACATTTGTTATTGTACTACTTAAAATATTTTCAATAAAAAAACAAGAAGTAGGCAATAACAAGAAACTGTATATTGAGCTAAGTTTCCTATTATGTCGAATCTTAACAAAATGGGTTTGGTATTATAATGGCCCAACGAATCTGTAAAAGAAACAGAAAGAGGCAGAGGTTCTGTGGGTCCAAAAAAGCATTGCCAAGATTTTCATGCCAAATCAAAATCAGTTAGAGATTGCAGAGTAAAATTTCCTGATCCTCTATTCCCCTGGGACTGAAATCATAAAGGAGAAAGGATCCAGCAAGTCAGGCCTCAGCTTATTTTGCAACACCATCCACCGATTCAAGGATTCTGCTGGAGATGCAGAGCTTACGTGATGGCTGCAATATTCACCTGCCAATCTCATTTATCCATTCACTTGATTGCTTGGTATGCCAGGGCAGGGTCGGTCAGTACAGCATAATTTTGAGGATAGGCACTAGACCTGTGGCAAGAGGCCTGAATGCATTCTATTTAATGGCCCTTCTGCCATATCTCAGTCTTAGAAGCGGGGGTGTGGGTTTATGTTTAGAATACCATTGCCAGAGGAAAAATACCAGTCGTCCTGGGGCTGGAAAGACTCAACCAACGAGTCTGTCATCAATCCATGAAGGAATTCAAGAGAAAATGATTTATCCATAGAGTGGTTAGTGTGTGGAACTGACCACCCCAGGCAGCAAATGTGGCAAAGAGTTTAGATGCAGGCAAGGAATAGTAGGGTTTGCTAAATAAGTACTAAACATAAGTGCTGGTATGCCACATAGAATTTATTGCACAAAAACAGCTTATGCAATACTATGAGCCCCATTTGTAGGACAGGTAAATGCATTTTGTGGTGGCAAAAGAACCTAGCTGAAACAACTAATTTTGCCTTCTCACATGTCAGTTTCGGTGTGCATTAAGGACATTCTAACAAAGAGAAAGTTGGTTCATTCATCATTTGCATATTTTAAGATATGGAGGAGGCTAGTTATTTTTTACGTGAGTGACTGGCTAGAATAGTTCAACATACAATAAATATCTTTTACCAGCAGCATGTGGGATGAAGCATGCTTAGCTCAGTGCTAGAGGTCAAATTGGTGTGTCAGGACATAACGTTTCAAACAGGCAGCAATCCAACTTTTATGGAGCCACTGGGAAATTCTAATAATAAACTGAGAAGAGTCAAACGGCCATAATTCCACTTGTAACTAATGTTCTTGCCAATTCCTTACCTTGGCTGCACTTCATTAAAAAAGGTCAAATCTTCAATCAGACCTGTAATGACAATGAATACATCTGGGGGCTCTGGAATCTGAACCAATAAATAGTCTCCTCCAGCATTTAAAAGGGGCATCAGCCAATGGCTTCATTGTGAATTAGTTTAAATTTTCACTTTGGTTGCAGCGTGACATTGAAAGATGGAATAACACAATCAAATATGACAGGAGACTTAATTAAAAATGAAGTAAAATATACTGATATTTAAAACTATAATTCTGAAAAGTCATAAATGATTTTAAGTGAGTTGGTTCCAAAGATTACAAACCAATACATCGTCATCTTAAGTAGTTTGCAATGCACTTATTCAACAGAGCATGAAATAAAATGAAAACTGTTAAGAGTTTACGAAACACATCCATCTGTTACAGAAATATGTAGGATTGTATATTCAGTTTATTGAAGTGTTTGAAATATCTCTGGATTATCTGTGTGGACAGAAGATCAATACCTTCCTTTGCATTTACATCATAGAACTGTCATTCTCCACAGTCCTAACCTAAATAACAGCATTAAAATGTAAACAAAATGGCTTTCCTTCAGTCACTGTCCCATTGGCAATATAAAGAGAAAGAGGATATCAAATTGTACTTCTGATAGGTTGAATTAGTCAGCATGCAGGCTGACGAAACAGCTTATTTCAATAAAAAACTAATGTGGTGCAAATGAAAGATATAGCCAGGAGCTACTTTTAATTGCGAATGTGGACTCCCAGATCGAGGAGAAAGTAGGATCATTTGAATCCTGCGAATTATTAAGAATCATGTGTATTCTCCCACCCCAACACACACACACACAAAAATATACAGACAGATGAAACTAATATATTGAAAACAAACTGTGGACCATTCTTGCTCATGCCTTGTTGGGGTTCCTGAACCTGACAAATATTCCAGTCAGGGATACAATCACCTACGTGCAGGACAGAGGGTTGGACACCTGCCTCATCAGCCTGGACCAGGAGAAAGCCTTTGACAGGATATCACACACGTATATGAGAGATGTCCTCTCCAAAATGGGTTTTGGGGAGGGAATCTGCAATGGGATCAAACTGCTCTACACCAACATTGTCAGTGCAGTCTCAAACAATGGGTGGGAATCAGATAGCTTCCCAGTCAGATCTGGAGTCAGGCAGGGCTGCCCTCTCTCTCCTGCCTTATTTGTGTGCTGCACAGAGCCATTTTCTGAATCCATCAGGAAGGTTGCGGGCCTGAGAGGGGTGACTATTCCTGGCAGTGGGGGCCTGCAGGTTAAGGCCTCCACGTTGCCGTTTTCTGCTCGGATCCGCTGTCTGTGCACAGACTCACGTGCATACGTGACCAGCTCGAACGGGCCTCGGGGGGCAAGGTAAACCGAGGCAAGAGCGAGGCCATGCTCTTCGGGAACTGGGCTGACCAATCCTCGATCCCCTTCACTGTCAGGAGCGACCACCTGAAGGTGCTGGGTATTTGGTTCGGGGGGTGGCTGGGGTGTGCGCCAAGTCTTGGGAGGAGCGTATCAGTAAAGTGAGGCAGAAACTGGGCAGATGGAAGCTACGGTCGCTCTCCATCGCAGGAAAAACCTGGTCATCAGGTGTGAGACACTGTCATTGCTGTTATATGTGGCACAGGTCAGGCCTATTCCCAGAACCCGTGCCACTGCAGTCACCCGTGCCATCTTTCAATTTATATGGAGATCAAAGATGGACTGGGTCCGAAGGGACTCGATGTATAAAGATCTGGGCAACGGGGGAAAAAACACGTCAAATGCCACCCTCATCCTGGTGGCCACCTTTGTGTGTGGCTGCATCAAGCTGTGCGTGGATCCCCGGTACGCAAACACCAAGTGTCACTACGTACTGAGGTTCTATCTGTCCCCAGTGTTCCGAAGGATGGGCCTGGCCTCACTGCTGTGGAACACTCCAAGTAGTTGGACCGTTCCATATCACCTGTCCTTCGTGGAGAAGTTTATGAAGAAAAACACCTTTGACCACAGGTCCATCAGGAAGTGGGCAGCACGTAGTGTCCTTGAGACCTTTCGGGAAAAGGAGAGGGTAGATCCTATCGAGCGGTTCCCTCAACAGACTATCAAAGCCATTTGGCAGAATGCCTCATCGCCAGAACTTTCCAACAAGCATCAAGACGTGGCTTGGCTGGTGGTGAGAAGGGCTCTGCCTGTGAGATCCTTTATGCACGCCCGGACTCTCTGCCGCACCGCACGCTGCCCTCGAAGCGGCTGCGGGGGGGGGGGGGAACGAGACTGTCACACACCTCCTTCTGGAATGTGCCTATGCAGAAGTCTGGAGAGAAATGCAATGGTGTTTGTCGACGTTCGTCCCAAGCAGCGCCATAACGCGGGACTCCGTGCTCTACAGTCTGTTCCCTGGGACGCACACCAAGACAAACATCAACTGTGCTTGGAGGATCATCAACTCGGTGAAGGACGCTCTCTGGGTGGTCCAAAACCTGTTGATCTTCAAGCTGAAGGAGTTGACCCCGACTGAGTGTTGCAGACTGGCACATTCCAAGGTCCAGGACTACGTGTTGAGGGATGCGCTGAAGCTTGGGGCAACTGCCGCCAAGGCGCGGTAAGGAAAGACCACCGTGTAACATTGGCCTGCCTAAAGAAGAACAGGGGGCCCACCCAGTCATTTGGGCTCCACTGACGCCTCAGCAGAAGAGCTGGATAGTAAATGTACAGACTTGTATATACGAAAAATAAATTTTGATGTCTGTATGTAAAGTAATGTAATGTGTGCACAAGAATGGCATGACCAATTGTAAAGAGACCTAAATAATTTGATGAATAAAGTTTATTTTTGAAATAGAAAAAAATATTCCAGTCAGTCTATCGTTGCTCCCATTGACACTGACTTCATAACTGCCACTTAGACCTCTTGTAATGGGCAATGACCACTAGTAATGTCTGTAATTGGAGTGGCCTATTCACTTGTGGTTACTTGTTCCAACTCTCCCAGAATCACACGCCATTCCAGTTCTGCCTCCAGAGGGCACACAGTACTGGATGTGCCTTCATGGTCCTCAGATGAGCCTCCAGCCTCATCTGTATTTAAATTCAACTCCTTTCATTTCTCTCAGGATTCCCTTGAGAACATTTTTATACTTGTCCAGGATCTCTTGCAAACTCATGTTTGAATCCACCAGCATATTAACCATGCCCCAATCCAAGTTTCATTTTTGTAACTAGGAGAATCTGAATAATGAGGGCAGTCACCTTTAGTACGTATAGTGGCAGTTTTGCACACTGGTCCCTTAACTGTACCTTCATCAGTACATAGCCCTTCAGTGGCACCATTTGTTACACGTATGTCCATTGTGTAATCTTGGCAGGTTTCAATGGTAGTGCCCTTCTCCCTGTAGACTGATTGGGGAATCAAAGACACTCCCATCTTTGCTGTCTTCCCCTCTAATTTTGGAAGTACCCAGAAATGATCAGCTTCACCATGCACGAACATAATGTTTAACTGAAATTCTGCTGACTGTGGGCCTTCTGCTTCTTCCGCAGACCCAATTGAGTCCCAGTCTATTCTCTGATTAGCGCCATGTACTTTATGCCTTGTCGTCAGGATTATTTATTTTTGACACCCCTCCTCTCATTTGCATTGTAACCAGCAACTTAGGGCAATGTGGCCCTCTTGCTCGTATTTTCGGCACTGGGCCCCTCAAATCCAACACATTGACTCCTTGTGACCATTGCCACATTAGTGGCATTGTGTGGTTGGTACTGCAATTTGCTGAGCTTCCATTATTTTATGCATTCAGGAACAGACACCTAACTGTATTACTTCACTAGGTAAAAACAATGACTGCAGATGCTGAAAACCAGATTCTGAATTAGTGGTGCTGGAAGAGCACACCAGTTCAGGCAGCATCCGAGGAGCAGTAAAATCGACATTTCAGACAAAAGCCCTTCATCAGGAATAAAGGCAGAGAGCCTGAAGGGTGGAGAGATAAGCTAGAGGAGGGTGGGGGTGGGGAGAAAGTAGCATAGAGTACAATAGGTGAGTGGGGGAGGGGATGAATATGATAGGTCAGGGAGGAGGGTGGAGTGGCTAGATGGAAAAGAAGATAGGCAGGTAGGACAAGTCATGGGGACAGTGCTGAGCTGGAAGTTTGGAACTAGGGCGAGGTGGGGGAAGGGGAAATGAGGAAACTGTTGAAGTCCACATTGATGCCCTGGGGTTGAAGTGTTCCAAGGCAGAAGATGAGGCGTTCTTCCTCCAGGCGTCTGGTGGTGAGGGAGCAGCGGTGAAGGAGGCCCAGGACCTCCATGTCCTCGGCAGAGTGAGAGGGGGAGTTGAAATGTTGGGCCACAGGGCGGTGTGGTTGATTGGTGCAGGTGTCCCGGAGATGTTGCCTAAAGCACTCTGCTAGGAGGCGTCCAGTCTCCCCAATGTAGAGCAGACCGCATCAGGGGCAACGGATACAATAAATGATATTGGTGGATCTGCAGGTAAAACTTTGATGGATGTGGAAGGCTCCTTTAGGGCCTTGGATGGAGGTGAGGGAGGAGGTGTGGGCGCAGGTTTTGCAATTCCTGCGGTGGCAGGGGAAGGTGCCAGGATGGGAGGGTGGGTTGTAGGGGGGCATGGACCTGACCAGGTAGTCACGGAGGGAATGGTCTTTGTGGAAGGCGGAAAGGGGTGGGGAGGGAAATATATCCCTGATGGTGGTGTCTTTTTGAAGGTGGTGGAAATGTCGGCAGATGATTTGGTTTATGCGAAAGTTGGTAGGGTGGAAGGTGAGCACCGGGGCGTTCTGTCCTTGTTATGGTGTGAGGGCGGAGGTGCGGTATGTTTACGAGATGCGTTGGAGGGCATCTTTAACCACGTGGGAAGGGAAATTGCGTTCTCTAAAGAAGGAGGCCATCTGGTGTGTTCTGTGGTGGAACTGGTCCTCCTGGGAGCAGATACGGCGGAGGTCGAGGAATTGGGAATACGGGATGGCATTTTTGCAAGAGGTAGGGTGGGAAGAGGTGTAATCCAGGTAGCTGTGGGAGTCAGTGGGTTTGTAAAAAATGTCAGTGTCTAGTCGGTCATCACTAATGGAGATGGAGAGGTCCAGGAAGCGGAGGGAGGTGTCAGAGACGGTCCAGGTAAATTTAAGGTCAGGGTGGAATGTGTTGGTGAAGTTGATGAATTGCTCAACCTCCTCGCGGGAGCACGAGGTGGCACCAATGCAGTCATCAATGTAGCGGAGGAAGAGGTGGGGAGTGGTGCCGATGTAATTACAGAAGATCGACTGTTCTACGTAGCCAACAAAAAGACAGGCATAGCTGGGGCCCATACATGTGCCTATGGCTACCCCTTTGGTCTGGAGGAAGTGGGAGGATTCGAAGGAGAAATTGTTAAGAGTGAGGACCAGTTCGGCCAAACGAATGAGAGTGTCGGTGGAAGGGTACTGTTGGGGATGTCGGGAGAGGATAAAACGGAGGGCTTGGAGGCCCTGGTCATGGCGGATGGAGGTGTAGAGGGATTGGATATCCATGGTGAAGATGAGGCGTTGGGGGCCAGGGAAATAGAAGTCTTGGAGGAGGTGGAGGGCGTGGGTGGTGTCTTGAACATATGTGGGGTGTTCCTGGACTAAGGGGGGATAGGACAGTGCCGAGGTAGGTGGAAATAAGTTCAGTGGGGCAGGAGCATGCTGAGACAATGGGTCAGCCAGGGTGGTCAGGCTTGTGGATATTGGGAAGGAGGTAGAACTGGGCAGTGCGGGGTTCCCGGACTATGAGGTTGGAAACTGTGGGTGGGAGATCTCCAGCAGTGATGAGGTTCTGTATGGTCTGGAAGATGATGGTTTGGTGATGGGGGGGTGGCGTCATGGTCGAGGGGGCAGTAGGAAGAGGTGTCCTCGAGTTGACGTTTGACTTCAGCAGTGTAGAGGTCAGTGCGCCAGACTACCACTGCGCCCCCTTTATCTGCTGGCTTGATGGTGAGGTTGGGATTGGGGCAGAGGGATTGGAGGGCTGCGCGTTGTGAGGGTGAGAGGTTGGAGTGGGGGAGGGAGGTAGACAGGTTGAGGCGGTTAATGTCCCGGCGGCAGTTGGAAATGAAGAGGTCGAGGGCAGGTAATAGGCCACGTGGGGTGTCCAGGTGGATGCAGTGTGTTGGAGGTGGGCGAAGGGGTCCTCGGAAGATGGGCGGGAGTCCTGATTGTAAAAGTAAGCTCGGAGGCGGAGGCGACGGAAGAATTGTTCGACGTCACGGAGTGTATTAAATTCATTGATGCGCGGACGGAGGGGGATGAAGGTGAGTCCTTTGCTGAGCACTGATCGTTCATCCTCAGTGAGGGGGAGGTCTGAAGGGATGGTGAAAACTCGGCAGGGCTGGGAGCTGGGATCTGGTGTGGGTGTGGAGCTGGGAGTGGGGGCAGAGCCGGTAACTGGAGTGGGTGTGATGGTGTGGGGAACGGGGATAGAGTGTATATTACTTCACTGGCTGCCAACGTAGTGGTAGCAATTTCAAAAGCTGCCTTGAAATCCAGGTCTCTCTTTGTTTATAGCTTCCATTGAATGGGTTCATGTTGGAGGCCACAAACCAACCAGTCCTGCAAGGCATCCTGGACGAATGCTTCAAAATTGCAAAGTTTCACTTATCTCTTTAAGGCAGCCATGAATTAGGTGATTAACTCTCCTTCATGTTGTATCCATTTATAAAAATGGAAACATTCAGCGATCATCAGTGGCTTTCATGAAGAATGACCTTCTAACACTTCATACGGTTCTATATAAATCTTCTCCATTGTTTGATCTGCTTGCACCTGACTCCTCAGATTTGCTAAGGTTCTGTTCTCAGTGGTGTTCAAGAAAACTGGTACCATTAAATCTTCATCCACTCTGTTCACCTTCAAGTATGAATTAAAATGTTTGGTGTACAGAATCCAATTTTGTCACTTTGTTAAATTATCTCATCATTCCAAATAGGCCCGCCATCTTGTTTTCCTGCCAACAGGAAATTTTCCCTTCACTCAAGTCTAAGTAGCTGATAGCCATTTGCAGCTCAAATCCCCTCAGTGAACGCTATCTGTAATGCTTCTAGTAAGCTCCTGCGTGAGTATTCCTCTCTCCAACTGTTGGAGTTGCCTGAGTCCCCTCATGACTGCCCACTCCACAGTGAGTAGCTTCTTCTCCAGAATCAACTGTAGCCCGAGCCCTCTCATGATCGTTTTCCTCAACATTTTGGTCTGTCTCTCAGAAAGTCTTCAGAGCTCCCTCCTCAGCCCTGTGTTGTTGTCAAAGTCCAGGCAACGTTTATTCTCTTCTTTTCCTTCCAAAAATAATGATAGCACACAGATAGTGGGCAGTTACTCAGCCTTGTCCTCATGTTTGGGCCTAATTATCAGCTTCCAAATATCATGAGGGAAGCCTATGGGAACTTGAACCAGGAACAGTTTTGTTGTGGGGAAAAACATCATTCCTGGAGTCAGAATTGGGGTTCAATGACAAGTTTATTGCACAAGGAAATACTGGAGCTCCAGGGAGAGAAAGACACTAACAGCACAGTGGTCAGCTGCAAGTCTTCTCTCGATCCGGAGCACATGTCAAGAAACTGTTATACAGCTTTTAGCACAGTAAGTCAGTGATGAAATTATTGGCTTTATAACATGGTTTTTTAATGACAATCATTGCAGAATTGTTGATAGTTTCAGTACAGTCTTTATCAGTTCCAGTGCAGCCTTTGTTAATTTCCACGTGGTCATTGTCAGTTTCAATGTAGACATTGTCAGTTTCAATGTCTGCATGAAAATCCATTGCAGTAGTAATGGGTGCTAATCGCTCTTCTTGAGAAGGAGGATTACTGCAGCATATCATAGAGTCTGTATCAAGCTGTTTGCATTTCTATAAGAGGTGTTGGCTGGACCCAGACACTTCAGCTGGCAGTGTTTGTTACTCATGTGTATTCTCTCCCCCACCCGCCTTAAAATAATCAACTGGGTTGTGAGTGCATTGTGCTGGCATTCTGGTGGCTCAGGCGGTAATGTAGCTGCTCTGCTGCTTCTTTCCATATTGTGATCTGGTTGCCATCTTGTGTGTTAAGTTGGCCAACTGATGGCTCAGTGACCATCTTGTGTGTCTGTGTGTCAAGTGTCACTCTGCCCACGCCATCTCCCTCTTCAGTTTTATTATGTCTTTACAGCTGCACTATTGGACCTTGACTGCACCCCCCGCAAGCTCCCTCTTCTGGATCACCTGACTTGTTCTCTTAAAGGGACAGCACACATGCCCAACTGCACGTATAGCACACAACTGCGTCACCATTCCCAGAATCAGATAGGTACAATCTGGTATTACTTTGTGACAAACCACATTTGGGAGACTTCTACTTTTCTGATTCTTTTTAGGAGACTGGGTTCACCTGTTGGTAGCATCAGCCC
Organism: Chiloscyllium punctatum; assembly: GCF_047496795.1. NCBI lineage: Eukaryota > Metazoa > Chordata > Chondrichthyes > Orectolobiformes > Hemiscylliidae > Chiloscyllium > Chiloscyllium punctatum. The sequence continues at coordinate 39,912,514 of NC_092782.1, read as the reverse complement.
AAATATTTCACCAGGACGACTTTGGTTCTGGAAGCATAAACTAGATCCACAGAGCAACATTAGTTCCTGATTACAAGATGTTTCATCATTGGGTCAGATAGAGATCTTGGTGAATCTGCCTTCTCACTTATACGTATGTTCTTGTAATTGCACAGACTTTTACCATGCTAATTGCCTTCAAAGGCTTTTGCCCCTCAATCGTAGGTAGGAATTTTAACTTTGAAGTGGGAAAGCAACTAGAAAAAGGCTCACCCATCCAAGCTGCAATGGTAGGTCGAACTGATTTCAATGGTCACGTCTCATTAGCATACTGCAGACTTCCCATCCAGGATGACAATTTATGAAATTATAAATGAAGAGCAGAGGTAGTCCATTTGAGCCCTTGAGTCTCCTCCACATTCAAGATACAAACAGACTAGCCATAGTCTTATTGAATTCCCATTCCCATCTACTCACAATCATCTTTGACACTCTTGCCCAACAAGAATCTATCCACTTTGACTTAAAAATATTCAATGACCCTGTCTCCACCACCTTCTGAGACAGAGTTCCAAGGTTGCACAAACACCTGAGAGGACAAAATTCTCCTCATCTCAATCCAAAAACAGCAACCTCTAATTTTAAAATAAAGTCCCTGAGGAAAAATCCTTTCCATGTCCTCTTTATCAAGACCATCAGGATTTTCTATATACTTCAATCAAGTCACCCATCGCTTTTTTAAACTCTAGCAGAAATAAGTCCAGCCAATTCAACCTTTCTTATGAGGCAATCTGCCCACAGCAGGTACCAATCTAATAAACATTTGAACTGCCTTCAACACATTTACATCCTTCCTTAAGTAAAGAGCACAAAACTGCATGTAGTACTCAAAATGTATTCTCACCAATGCCCTTAATAACAGAAGCAAACATCTTTATTTTAATGTTCCGTTCCTCTCATGAGATGGTATCCCGTTAGACATCTTAACTGCCCACTCTACCTGTAACTAATATTTTGGAATTCATGCATTAGATCTCCTAGATCTCTGTGTACCTCTGAATTCTGCAGTTGGTCTCTATTGAAGCAATGCTTTGCTTTTGTATTCTTCCTGGCAAAGTATACTATTTCACATTGTCCCACATTATATTCCATCAACCAATGTTTTACTGACTAATTCAACCTATCTGTATTTATCTACAACCTCCTCTGTCCTCCTCACAATATACTTGCCTACCTTTCTTGGTGTTCTCTGCAAATTAATCTATCCTCCCCTCATTTAAATAATTGATATAAATTATAAAAAGCTGAGGCCTCTGCACATATCTCTCCAGGACTCCACACATTACAACCTGATCAAAGAAAAATATTTTGCCTACTCTAGGTTTTCTGCCAGCCAATCTCATCTATGTGAGCATTTACCCTCTATATCATGAGCTCCTACTTTGTGCAATAACCTTTGATGTGACACCTTGTTAAATGCTTTCAAATGCATACCATATGTGTTTACTTGTTATCCACAATACATGTTATTCCTTCAAAGAACAGCAATAAATTGATTAATATGATTTCTCTTTCACAGGGTCATACTGATTCCTCTTGATTACATTTTGTTTCTCCGAAGCGCCCAGTTACAATATTTGATTCTACAATTTACTCAAGCCCCAGGCCTCCATTCTGTATCAGATACCCTCAATGCTGGCTGTATTCTAAAGGCCATATATTTATATTGTTTGTGACTAGATAATGCTTCACCTGATGAAGGAGCAGCCCTCCAAAAGCTTGTGATTTCAAATAAACCTGTTGGACAAGAACCTGGTGTCACGTGACTTCTGACTCTGTGACTAGATGAATCAGCTTTGCTCTACTATTGCTCAAGAATTCATTTTCACTAGCTTTATGAATAACAAACTACACTGCAGTTGCTCTCTGTAAAGAGCGTCCTTGAAAGTAATGTATAATTTAAAATTTACCTTTAATAGCAAATCTTACTTGCCCGGGGGCCAAACCAGCAACAGGCCACTGTGTAAAATGGTCTGACACCCCACACCCCCCTCCTCCATAGGTGATGGCCTGGCTGCAGGGTTCAATTTAAATTTAAGTTGTAAGAATTTGGAGTGACGCCACCTCCGTTTTGATCTTTTATCTTTTATTTATCTTTTATTGGAGACTACTGTCCCTTTTGGGGCATCAACCCTCCATGCAAGCCTGCCTACGAAGTTCCTCCTAGAGGTGGATTTCCATCCGGAAATGGTCCCAGTCTCTGTTTCTGACCCCTACAAAGTAAATTCTGCCCAAAACATCTTACCAAGAATCACTTTTCTGCAACAATGTGGCATTCTTGATTGTATATCACTGTTTTTGCCATCAGTTGACAGCTAGTTTTTTTCATCAAACTTTACCTATATTCAAGTAACAGCTAATGGGCAATGGCTCTGACCAACACCTTACAACTGCTGGGAGTGAAAACATGGAGGGGGAAAAGAATTTAACTTAAAAATGGTCTTAGACCAACAAAGTTTATAGGGTGATTTGTCACATTGGAACTACTAATGTAGTTCCTCAAGTAACTTTTTGTTGTTCACATCATCCCAGAGACAGGTATTTGGCTGTTTGAGCATGGAAATCTGGGTCCTCAAAAGTTTGAAGGTCAGATGGAAGCAGGCAGAACTTGTATTGTGCAGACTTCACTTTTGGATCGGACATTGAGCAACCCAAGTAATAATCATTAAAGAGGAAGCTCTTAAAAAGCAAAGGTCCAGGAAATTTTCAATAATTTCTTTTAAGGGTGCAGGGAAATAGAAGACCATGTCTTGGGCCTATAGAAAACTAATCTGCAGCTGATGAAATACAATCCCCCTTGCAGCTCCATGTATCTATCTGACAGCTGGCTAAGTATTGAAACTCACCGACTTTCTCCTCTCAGTGACGCGGTGAAGCTCTCTTTCAGAGCCTCAAAGTTATTGAAGTAGTAAACTACTTGAATGAAGATATAGGCAAGTACTATTACTCCAGTAAACTTTGCAGTTGCTTTGGGTGCTAATTAAACTTCCCAGAAGTAGTTTCAAACTTGATAGGCCAACAGCTGAGCTGCAAAACATGGCCATGTGCAATTATTTTGTGTTTCTACAATGCTGTGGAAATTTCCCACCAGCACAGAAAGAACAGTATCCAACATGAGTGCCCATGCTCAATTACGCTCAGGTCTATCTGCCTGTTTGTCACTCTCCAAAATCCCATCCAATAAATCTTTTCCATTTCTCCCAACTGCTCTTTTATAGAACAACTCTGCTTATAGAATCATTACTACTGTTGGCCATAGTGTCACGAGTTGTGACTGGGACAAATGGTTATCTTTACATTTTGTCTAATCTGTGGGTGTTGAAGAGTATTTACCTTTGTTTATTCATTTATACTGCCTGACAGTCTGATATGATGTAGGCTTTAAATCAAATAGGCTTAAAATGGGATGGGAAAATAAATGGCTATATTTATTCATCAAAAATTTGCAGGGTGAACATAGCTGAAGAGCTAACATTTTAATCTTTAAACTTGTCATAACTGACATTCCAGAGTAAAAAAACACTGTTGGATATTGAGAAAGCAATTGAAGTAGTGAAAACATTGACTGCAAACAAAATAAAAAGTCAGGTTTAAAGGAAAATTTTCTATTTCACACACTGCATTCAATGCTTTAAATGTGGTTGTCAATCTGCATTGGGGAAATCAAATGCAGTTTGAGGAACTGCACTGCTGAAAACCTCCATTCAGTTCGCAAGCATGACCCTGAGCTTCCAATGGTCTGTCATTTTAATTCTCCAGGCACAAGTGGGTACTGCAGATGCCGGAGATTAGATTCAAGATTACAGTGGTGCTGGAAAAGCACAGCAGGTCAGGCAGCATCCAAGAAGCAGGAAAAACAACATTTCAGGCAAATAATTCCTGATGAAGGGCTTTTGTCTGAAATATTGATTTTCCTGCTCCTCGGATGCTGCCTGATCTGCTGTGCTAATCCAGCACCACTCTAATATTGATTTTAATTCTCCACCTTGCTCCAATGCTGACAGCAGTCTTGGATCTGCTGCAGTGTTCAAATTTTTCTCTCATTTTTGCCTTCAGACAGATGCACATGTGCTGCAGGCAGAATTCTTGCTTCGTTGTTACATTTTTAAAAAAATCTATCTCCATTCCCGTTGCTCTTGAGGGCTGACTCTGCTTCATTCAGGGTCAAACGTTTGTTCCCAAGTCAGGTGCATAGAGTTGGGAAATTTCTTCACTTCGCAAACCTGATTAAGGAGAAGTATCATCAAACAGATGGAATACAGGGTATTACAATAAACACATGAAACCAAAAGTTAATTCTCTATACCTTTCACATCCCTTCACCCAGTACATGCACCTATGCATCGTCCACACTAACTCATGCCTCCCACCAACATGGCCCTACATATCCTCCATTTGAACCCATGCTCACCTATCCATATTCCATAGCCTTTCATAGCCCCAATGGCTAGTGCCAACCCATGCCACCCTTGACCTACCTTCCATCCCATAGTCCTTTGTAACCCCATATGTCAACTTCACATCAACTTATGCAACCATCCCGCACTTTGCCACTATATCCTCCATGCGAACTATTCACAAATTTCAGGAACCATAGCAAAATTAAATGAAATAACTTCCATGTACCATTTACATTCTCCGCTTTATTAAAATAACTCCCATGACAATAGCCCATTCAATACATTTAAGCCCTCAAGTACCTACTTCCTGATTAAAACATACATTTGTATTCATAACTCTGCAACAAAGTGAGCTAATTTATTTATCACTACTAGGAACAGTAAATCAAACAGTGAATTTAAAAGCCTCCCCCCCCCCCCACCCCCGGTAATAATAATAAATTGTGGAAACAATTAAGTAGCAATAATCCTATAACCATAGAACATAGAACGATACAGCACAGAACAGGTCCTTCGGCCCACGATGTTGTGCCGAACATTTGTCCTAGCTTAAGCACCTATCCGTGTACCTATTCAATTGCCACTTAAAGGTCACAAATGATTCTGACTCTGCCGCTCACACAGGGAGCGCATTCTATGCCCCCACGACTCTCTGGGTAAAGAACCTACCCCTGACATCCCCCCTATACTTTCCACCCTTCACCTTAAATTTATGTCCCCTTGTAACACTCTGTTGTACCCTGGGAAAAAGTCTCTGATTGTCTACTCTATCTATTCCCCTGATCATCTTATAAACCTCTATCAAGTCACCCCTCATCCTTTGCTGTTCCAATGAGAAAAGGCCTAGCACTCTCAACCTATCCTCGTACGACCTCTTCTCCATTCCAGGCAACATCCTGGTAAATCTCCTCTGCACTCTCTCCAAAGCTTCCACATCTTTCCTAAAATGAGGCGATCAGAACTGCACACAGTACTCCAAATGTGGCCTTACCAAGGTCCTATACAGCTGCAACATCACCTCACGACTCTTGAATTCAATCCCTCTGCTAATGAACACTAATACACCATAGGCCTTCTTACAAGCTCTATCCACCTGAGTGGCAACTTTCAAAGAGCTATGAACATAGACCCCAAGATCCCTCTGCTCCTCCACCTTACTAAGAACCCTACCGTTAACCCTGTATTCCGCATTCTTATTTGTCCTTCCAAAATGGACAACCTCACACTTGACAGGGTTGAACTCTATCTGCCACTCCTCAGCCCAGCTCTGCATCATATCTAAGTCCCTTTGCAGCCAACAACAGCCCTCCTCACTATCCACAACTCCACTAATCTTCGTATCGTCTGCAAATTTACTGACCCACCCTTTGACTCCCTCTTCCAAGTCATTAATAAAAATTAAAAACAGCAGAGGACCCAGAACTGATCCCTGCAGAACTCCACTTGTAACTGGGCTCCAGGCTGAATATTTACCATCTACCACCACTCTCTGACTTCGACCAGTTAACCAGTTCTCTATCCAACTGGCCAAACTTCCCTCTATCCCATGCCTCCTGACTTTCCACATAAGCCTACCATAAGCTTACCTTATCAAATGCCTTACTAAAATCCATGTACACTACATCCACTGCTCTACCCTCATCCACATGCTTGGTCACCTCCTCAAAGAATTCAATAAGACTTGTAAGGCAAGACCTACCCCTCACAAATCCGTGCTGGCTGTCCCTAATCAAGCAGTGTCTGTCCAGATACTCATAAGTCCTATCCCTCAGTACCCTTTCCATTACTTTGCCTACCACTGAAGTAAGACTAACTGGCCTGTAATTCCTGGGGTTATTCCTATTCCCTTTTTTGAACAGGGGCACAACATTCGCCACTCTCCAGTCCCCTAGCACCACCCCCATTGACAGTGAAGATGAAAAGATCATTACCAATGGTTCTGCAATTTCCTCTCTTGCTTCCCACATAATCCTAGGATATATCCCGTCAGGCCTGGGGGACTTGTCTATCCTCAAGTTTTTCAAAATGCCCAACACATCTTCCTTCCTAACAAGTATCTCCTCTAGCTTACCAGTCCGTTTCATACTCTCCTCTTCAACAATACGGTCCCTCTCATTTGTAAATACTGAAGAAAAGTACTCATTCAAGACCTCTCCTATCTCTTCCGACTCAATACACAGTCTCCCACTACTGTCCTTGATCGGACCTACCCTCGTTCTTGTCATTCTCATGTTTCTCACATCCGCATAAAAGGCCTTGGGATTATCCTTGATCCTACCCACCAAAGATTTTTCATGCCCTCTCTTAGCTCTCCTAATCCCTTTCTTCAGCTCCCTCCTGGCTATCCTGTATCCCTCCAACGGTCTGTCTGAACTTTGTTTCCTCAACCTTATGTAAGCTTCCTTCTTCCTCCTTACAAGACATTCAACCTCCCGCGTCAACCAAGGTTCCCTCACACGACCATCTCTTTCCTGCCTGACAGGTACATACATATCAAGGACACGTCGTATCTGTTCCTTGAAAAAGTTCCACATTTCAACGACATCCTTCCCTGACAGCCTGTGCTCCCAATTTATGCTCCTCAGATCCTGTCTTGCATCATCGTATTTACCCTTCCCCAATTGTAAAACCTGCCCTGTTGCACGCACCTATCTCTCTCCATAACCAAGGTGAAAGTCACAGAATTGTGGTCACCATCACCAAAATGCTCACCCACTAACAAGCCCATCACTTGTCCCAGTTCGTTACCAAGTACCAAATCCAATATGGCCTCCCCTCTGGTCGGACAATCTACATACTGAGTTAGAAAAGCTTCCTGGACACACTGCACAAACACTGCCCCATCCAATATACTTGATCTAAAGAGCTTCCAATCAATATTTGGGAAGTGGAAATCACCTAGGACTACTACACTGTGGCTTCCGCACCTTTCCAAAATCTGTTTCCCAATCTGTTTCTCCACATCTCTGCTGCTATCGGGGGGCCTATAGTAAACATCCAACAAGGTGACTGCTCCTTTCCTATTTCTGACTTCAGCCCATACTACCTCCAAACCGCCTTTCTGCAACCGTTATACCATTTCGAATTAGCAACGCCACCCCCCTCTCCTTTTTTACCACCCTCCCTAATTTTACAGAAACATCTGTAACCAGGAGCCTCCAACAACCATTCCTGTCCCTTTTCTATCCACGTTCCCATGATGGCCACAACATCATAGTCCCAAGTACTGATCCACGCCTTAAGTTCACCCACCTTATTTCTGATACTCCTTGCATTGAAGTATACACACTTGAGCCCATCTCTGTGTCTGCAAGTATTCCCTGTCAGTGCTACCTTCTCCACAGCCTCCCTACATTCTTGGACATCCTGAAAAACAGCTAACCTACTTGCTGGACTACAAGTCCGGATCCCATCCCCCTGCCAAATTAGTTTAAACCCCCCCGAAGAGTGCTAGCAAACCTACCTCCCAGGATATTGGTGCCCTTCTGGTTCAGGTGCAATCCATCCTGCTTGTACAGGTCCCACCTTCCCCAGAATGCAGTCCAATTGTCCAAATACCTGAAGGCCTCTCTCCTACACCATCCTTGCAGCCACGTGTTCAACTGCACTCTCTCCCTATTCCTTGTCTCACTGTCACGTGGCACCGGCAACAACCCAGAGATGACGACTCTGTCCAACCTAGCTTTTAGCTTCCAGCCTAACTCCCTGAGCTCCTGAATGACCTCCCCACCCCTCTTCACCCATACTCCTCAGACTTATGGCAACAACTGTTTTTAAATTGTAAGTAGGAAATTATTTTCAATTGCTGACGGTTTTAAAATCTAAAGATCAGGATATTGGTATGCTATGATAGTTACACAGATTTTACCCACTTAGACTCAGAGTCATAGAGATGTACAGCACGGAAATTGACTTTTCGGTCTAACTCATCCATGCTGACCAGATATCCTAACCTAATCTAGTCCCATTTGCCAGCACTTGGCCCATATCCCTCTAAACACTTCCTATTCATATACCCATCCAGATGCCTTTCAGATGTTATAATTGTACCAGCCTCCACTACTTCCTCTGGCAGGTCATTCCATGCACATACCACTCTTTTAGAAAGTTGCATCTTAGGTCCCTTTTAAATCTTTCCCCTCTCACCCTAAACGTATACCCTCTATTTCTGGACTCCGCCACCCCAGAGAAAAGGCCTTGTCTATTTACCCTATCCATGCCCCTCATGATTTTATAAACTTCTATAAAATCACCCCTCAACCTTCAACACTCCATCGAAAACAGCCTCAGCCTATTCAGCCTCTCCCTATAGCTCAAACCCTCCAACCCTGGAAACATCGTTGTAAATCTTTTTTGAACACTTTCAAGTTTCACAGCACATCTAGCACAAACTTAAGTCAACTCTTAACAATCCCACTGGGGTATCTTACACCTCCAAATTTTACCCAAAAGAACAATGGTAGGTTTAGACATTTTCCTCAAATATCTAAAGCCCAAAAGTTGCTTTGTGGAAATGCCGATATCATAAATCACTTCTGATTGAAGGCAGTTATAAATATGTTACTGTCTCAGTGTATTGAATATGTGAAATACCTCCTGATTAATCCCAACCCCCACTCTATGCACACCAGCGAAAATAGTGAATACTGTGTTTGAGAATAGAACCTTTTGTTTCTGAGCTCTGATGCCATTTTGGCTAAGGTGTGGAGACTATCAGACTCCACAAACATTCAGGCCTCAATCTCAAGTCATCTCTCCCGATTTCAATCCTGTTACAGACTTTCCTTTTCCCACTGTCACCCCTTGATCAAAATTTATCACAATTCTAACTTTCCAAGTTCTGATGAAAGCTCATCAATTTGAAACATTATCAGTAACTTTGTTTCTTTCTCCGCAGATGCTGCCAGGTCAGGTTTGTATTACTAGCACTTTGTGTTGCTACACCCAAAACCCAGGCAAGGTTTCCCAATTTGTTACAGCTTCAGATAGGAAATCCCAAATTGTTAAACTCACAAGTGAGGATTATCTGGCTCCTCTTCTTTAATCATGTGCCCCTTGGTTGACCACAACAAGGTTCATTTAAAAACAATAATTTCCCTTGTGGAGGAGGCTAGTACAATTGCTTAAAAGGCCTCTGGATGGGCTATATGAATATGAAGGGTTTGGAAGGATAAGGGCTGGGTGCTGGCAGGTGGGACTAGATTAGGTTGGGATATCTGGTCGGCATGGGCGGGTTGAACTGAAGGGTCTGTTTCCATGCTGTACATCTCTATGACTCTATGACAGTACCTTTCTTCTATCCTAAGCAAACTTATGCTTGAAAGGGAGCAAATTTAATTAAGCTTGTGATAAGAAAGGGTGCGTTTATTAATTATTAAAAATGAGAAAAATTAGTTTCACACACAAAATTTTAAAATATGCAGCTCAGTCTCTGAATTGTTCATGAAGGGTGAAAAATTGAATGTTGCAGCTGTTGCGGTGGAGATTACCGATAGTGTTGACGTTGGTAATTGAATAGTCTGTTTCATTTTCCTTCATTTTGCATATTAGTTGATATTCTGTAGTTCTGATTCCTTTTGACAGTGATTGATTTCCAGCATGCCCCTTGTTGGCATGTTTCGTTTTTGTCTGGTTGCTAACTAGCTGACCTCTAGCACTTCAGAGTGAAGAAGAATTTTTCAACCTGCAACACAAGGGTGATGAGAGGATAGTTCAACTGCGACCTTCACAACAGACTAATGCTGATGGAAGGGCTGGTTTCCACAGTGTTCAGTCCCACTAACACACACCAGTAGAATTGAAACTGCCTTTTAAATCCAACTTTCTGGGTATTCTTTAATGGGAAGAATACAAAATGTGTTTGCAGTTTGGGGCATAATCCACAGGAGGTGACTTATACTGTTGATTAGGGGTGGTCAGCCTTTCATTATCTTTGTGGTCATAAGAGATCACAATCTATTCTGTTTTGACTTACCTCATTCTCCCTATGGAGGATTGTTGTTTGAAGTTCCTTTCACAGCCATTGGTGACATTTCATCAATTCCAGAGAATGTTTGTCAGCCTGCCAGTGAATTGACACCTTCAGTCATTTTGTCTCTGTTGCAATTCTTTTTTAAAACACACATTTTATAAGTAAGGGATAACAATGCCTGCAAGCACTTCAGGGTTCTAACCTGTCATTGTAACACTGTTTTTATTGACCTAAGCAGATGTTGAAGTAGAAATCTGTCCTGGCTGGTGACAGCTGTTACTGGATCTACTGCTAGTTATGGCAGTGCCTATTATTCAGTTTCCCTGCATTGTCTGCAACACTGCTGGAGCCAGGTTTCTACTCATTTAAATCATGAAGGGACAAATTCTTTCTTTAATTCAAGCACATCTGCGAATTATTTATTTCAAACCTATTACTCCATTTATTTTTCTCCTTGCCTCATTAAAAAAAGTCTTATAATGGAACTGATACCACCCATCATTTCCTGATTCGAGGGAAAATGTGAATTTACCACTAGCAATTCTATTATTCAGTGAAATACTCAGAAGTGAAGGAATAACCAGCTTCCAACAAGCACTTGTAAATGATAGGATGTAATTGACTGCAATGACTGAATGCAGGATTATATCCGTACAAACTAGGTGTAGAAGTAGGCAAGTTAGTCCCTCTTGTTTGCTCCAACTCCAACTCTTTGACTATGTCTCCAACTCCACATACCCACTTACTGCTAATAACAAGTGACTCCCTGTCACAATGTAATCAGATTCCAATATCCTGCTCTACCCTGCCCTCTTCATTTTAAAAAACCCTCTGGTTTCTCCTGTATTCTTTATCTTCTTCTGTTATCCTTTCCCACCAAAACGGACATTGAGATAGGCTTTCATTGAGTGTTCTTGATCGTCTGTAACCAGAAACCTGTAAAGGATGGTACTGCTTACTTAGCCCACAGCCTTCTTTTCCTTCCTGTCACCTCTTCCAGATTTCAAACGTGTTATCACTGGATAACATATTTGTTTGAAACTTGCCATTTTCAGATACTGAATTTTCTATCATTTTTCTAAATATAATGGTGAGGCTTGGGGACTAATTTTCTAGTCAGTATTCTGTGCATCATAAAATCAATTTATAAAATTGAATGGTACATTTCTTTGTCTGATAGATTCCAACAGTGTGCCTCATGGAGAAAGAAATCCTTGTTTTTGAGTTTTCTTGATCTTGCAACTGATGCATCTTCATTTAAAGAAAACTCATTCATTTTGCAATAGTTAAATTGCATTATATATAAAAGATGTCTAATAAATCTCCACCATTTTAAAATAATTCTTCATGAGATGCAGAAGTCTGACACTTTCTCCAGTAAGAATTGAAATGAACTCAGTTTGCTGTCAGCAGAGTCATTGTCCAATGTTACTGTTTGTTGGGATTTATTGCTTCACTGTTACATTTTATAGAGAAGATTGGAATGCATTATTATCTTCTAAAAGTACTAAAGCATTGGAGTTAGTTCCAAACTGATGTGCAAAAAAAAACCAGTGAGCAGTAGTGTCAAGAAGACTTATCCTTCGAGGTACATTGCTTGATAACAATATAGAGTCAATTATTTAGAAAGCTAAATGAAGCAGCAAGAGGATATTAATAAGATATCGAAATTGGCTAAGAAGTAATAGATGGGATTCTAAACCAGTGTGAAATTGTGCATTATTTAAGAGAAAAGCTGTAATTAAGCTTTGAATGTGATTTGGTCGATGAGGAAGTACTGACTGGCTTGGAGGTACAGGAGCCTCAATCTCAGTATTATGTGGATCATGATGTAGAGAACATCATCATTCTAGTTACTGGGCAAACATAATTGACAGATTATTAGTTATATATTCTGAACAGATTAGCAGCATTTACTAACGACATACAAAGGACTATATAGTTGAACATTTTTTCTCTACTTCTTCATTTTTCTGCCTTTATATTCTATGTTTTGGTTTATTTTTCTGTGTCTTAATATGGCACCAGAGAGGGTAAACCCTGTATAACACTTTTCACTTATAACAAAATACATGTGACAATAAATAAATCAAATCAAATCATTAGGACTCTTCCAACCTTGCCATATCAATAAAAATCTGTTTACATAGGGATGAACCTTACATTTTTGACTCAGTACAAGTTGCGTCCAGTTTTTTAGATGGTTCTTGTTGTGAGGCCCAGTGAGATTTTTTTGCTGTATCTTTCAAACCCACCTTATTAATTACCTACCCATCTCTATGGCATTCCTCATGTCCAATTGTATTGACATGCTACCAAACATGGTTCCCAGAAAAATTTGCCACAAAGACTGACATCCTTTGTATCCATGTCAATTTGGAAAGCCTGCTGTGCACTTAGCCAAGTGTTGGTAATCTAGTATTAGCCCTCATCAACATTGTAATGGGCACAGCAGCTGTAATGCCACACTATGCATGGCATTTAGCCAGCATGGCTGACACTCCCTCGCACATCCTCTCAATTGCTGCTTAATCAGCAGTCCATACAGTTTTACCTGGAGCGTTGGAGGCTGAGGGGTGACCATATAGAGGTTTACAAAATTATGGGGGGCATGGATAGGATAAATAGATAAAGTCTTTTCCCTGGGTTTGGGGAGTCCAGAACTAGAGGGCATAGGTTTAGGGTGAGAGGGGAAAGGTATAAAAGAGATCTAAGGGGCAACTTTTTCACGCAGAGGGTGGTACGTGTATGGAATGAGCTGCCAGAGGGTGTGGTGGAGGCTGGTACAATTGTAACATTCAAGAGGCATTTGGATGGGTATCTGCATAGGAAGGGTTTGGAGGGATATGGGCCGGTTGCTGGCAGGTGAGACTAGATTGGATTGGGATATCTGGTCGGCATGGACAGGTTGGACCGAAGGGCCTGTTTCCATGCTGTCTCTATGATTCTGTGACTCTACCTGTACTTAATTACATCTTGTCCACTAGGGGAATGTCCCGCTCAGATAAATGGTCAGACTAGTCCAAACATGAGCTTTTATTATCAGCCAACAGAAGAGAATACAGAGGAAACCAAGAGATGCTGCAGTTTACCCCCATAATGCAAATATGGCATTATGACTGACAGTCCATGATGGTCTTCTTCATTAAACTCACATCTATCAGCTGTTGATCAGGTCCTACTTGTAACAGAGGGCTCATACCTTGAGTTCTGGCATCTACACAGAGAGCTTTCTCCAGCTCAACATTCTCATCTTTCTCCATGGGTAACTGCTCCTGTTCCCCTAGCTCTTCAGCATTCATTGCCAAATTGTCTGCTCCAGTTGTCCAGAGCACAGCAAGCCAGGATGAAATGGCACACTCTGTCTGGACTATACAGGAGGACCCCTTCAGACTGCTTTAAGCAATAGAACCAGGTTTGAGTTGTATGGTTCACTCAGTTGCATCATGTACTCCAACATGGCGAAGGTGGTGCATTGGCTGAGTAGCCAACACATTAGAGTAGAAAGAGAGTTTCTGCTGTCACCTGACCCCCTTCTCTTCCCAGGCCCAGCTCAACCGTATAACTATCCCTTGCATTCATTAGAGTCTATTGTCTTTCTTATATGGCACACAATGCAGGGGTGTTTCCCTTATTATCCCACATCACCTTTGGAAGTTCCACAAGTGAAAATGCCACTAAGTTCTGCCTCACTGAAATGACAATGTTAAGAAGCACTAATGGCGCAATCCACCTTTGACCAACATTTGACTGATAGCACGTTCACTCTGCATGGATTGTATATATGTGAAAACGTGTTTGTAAATGAAATGTGGCTGGGGTTTGCAAACCCATGCTCTGTATATTTGTCCCTTCAAAGTCCTAGTGTCCAGCAGAATTGGTCCCTATGCTTTTGCTCAAAGTGACTCTGACTCTGGCTATCCTGGGCATTGTCCCAGCTACTTTCTAGTTCCATTTTGTATCTAAAGAATTGCAGGTAATAGCAGGAAACCAAACTCATGGTCAGCAGTGTCACCACCATCACCACCATACCTTGCCCAGTCACCTGTCAATGTCCAGTACCTCCAAGTCCCCTTTCACCTCCCTCTATCTCAACATCTCATTTCAACCCATCCTCCCATATGGTGAGCCATATATAGAAGTGTTTTCCCTGTTCATGAACCGTGCTATTAAACCTTAATGATGCTTGCCACATTCCTCCTTCACTTCTCAGACAGCAGTTGGTCAGATCCCTGATGATGAGTATCCCAACCTGATAACTATCCATGGCTGAGAACCTGATCTGTTTGCAGATGGTGCCCCTGTATGACACTGCTGGGACTACCTGACTGATAGTTGTATTCCCTTGACTGAAGACTGAAGCGCTAACATGCATGGCATAGCAAGGCAAGGCATAGATGCCATGCACATGCAGATTGGCACTAATTAAGCGAGTACTAACAGAGTAAGCCAGCAGTCCTGAGGTGCAGCCTGCTCGAATCCATGGGTGCCTGTTCATGCACTCAAAGACTCTCTATTGCGGCCTTTCAATGCAAACCGCTAGTCTGCCCTACAATGCTAGATTGTGCTTCCTAAATGGTAAGTGGATCTGAGATATACCTTGACAGTCATGGGGGTTTGGCAAATGTCTGCTATCAATGTCTGTCGAAAGCAATCACTCAGCTCTGAGATGCTGTTTGGTGCTGAGCAAATAGATGCAGACAGCAGTGAGTTGAAGTCAGTACATGCCTGCTCTGACTGCCAAGCTGAGAGTTCTTGATATCTAGTTTTTTCAGCATATCTGGTAAGAAAATAAGCTGAACATAAATAGGGAGAGTTATGGCATTGATAAGGCATTTCATAAACTATTTTCCTCCTTAATTGGCAACATACTGCTTGGCAAAAGTGTATGAAATGCAATGCAATTTTCTTGACAGGAGACAGGCCTCAGACTTTTCAGTCAATTTCACCACAAATCGTATCATTGCCCACGTCACCACCCCTATAAGACTCTGTTCCATGTCTCACTAACAACCATTCCAGTTCATAAAAGCATAATAAACATAACCAGTGAAACATTTGCCTGTATTCTGGAGTAGTACATCTTCTGGAGGGGCAGAGTCAAGTGATGCTGGATGGCCTTTGATCCCACTGTAGTCAAGATTAGAGTTATGCTGGAAAAGCACAGCAGGTCAGGCAGCATCTGAGGAGCAGGAAAATTGACGGTATGGGCAAAAACCCTTCATCAGGAATGGAGCTATAGCTGAATCCAAGGAATGGCTACGCCTTATGTGAGACCACTGGGCCAACACACCCATTTCTTTTGTGTTCCATATGCCAGTATTTAAAGTTGATGGGAAAAGTATCTAGCAGCATTGAATAAATCATGTTTCACCGAAAGACAGTCCTAAATTGAAACCATTACTTTAAAGCAACAAATTCCTTTTCATCATGTACTTTTCATATCAGGATTCTTAAAATTGGTTTGTGATCACATTGTACAGTTCTGTTTCTTAATCTTTGAAAACTTGCCTTTAACATACAAGTATGTAAAATAGGGTTGTGATAGAATAGGAACCTGTCCTGACTTAAACTGGACTGAAAACAAAGTGCTGGAGAAACTCAGCAGGTCTGCCAGCATCTGTGGAGAGAGAAAAACAGTGTTGACTTTTCAAGTTTGTTGTGACTTCTTTGGAATAACTGTGGTGGTTTCAGTATCCTTTTAGATATCAGGAGCAGCAAACCTGAAATACACAAACACATTTTCTTGTGGACATAATTTAGACATTTTGAAAGAGGAAAGTGAGCTCCATTGGTGCCAAATATCAAATTCCTTTTGGATTGCTTGCTGCAATGTCCAGGAAATTAATGGCAATCTTAAAGGACGGGCAATGCTGCCATTGCATCTGGTTATGTGAAAACTGGATGATCAAAACTCTTGGTTCCTTAACAGCTGTTTCATAAGCTAGCTGTTACAAGCCTCAGCCAGAACTGGTTTTTTCATGACTGCATTCTAAGATCCACCAACACAATATTCCTGTTTTCACAGAGGTTGCATCAAACAATTTTTCAACTATTTACAAGTAAGCCTACTCGTGAAAGTCCAGAAGATGCAAGCTCTGTAGATTATTCATCAATATAAACTCATAATTCATTAGTCTAAAATCATACACCCCACCATGTGGAATATCAGAGCTGATATATTCTTTTGTGTTGTGGTATATTTAATTGGCCTTACCAAAGTGGAAAATGACAATTTATACATATCACAAGAACTTTGGCATTTCACTATTATCCTTTCATCAACACTAAAGAGTTCCTTTTTTTCCCCATAAATTTACAGCTTGTCAAAAACCCTGGGAGATGATTAAACCCATTGCAAATGCCTCAAGCACATGCTTTGATTTACCTCATCTGGTATTTGATATTTCAGTGCAACTTGTCAATCACCAGAACAAACAGGGGCTCTTGTGGCTTATTTGGTGTTGTTCTGCCTTTGAACCAGAGGTTCGAGCTTCAGGTACTACTCCACAACTGCTCAGCCACTGAGGAAATGTTAATGATGCGATTCAACAGGCCAGCAACAGACCTGCTTATTCTTTCAACAATTCCCCATTACACCCAAGGGAGAAAAGGTGCATAGAGAAAATGAAACAAATTCACCAGTACACAATCAATGCAAAACGGTGTGGAATTTCAGGACCTGGATATTCTTGAAATGTTACAGGACTGTGTTAACATTTGGGACAGACATAAATCATGTAAAGAACTGAAAACAATGGTCATTACAATATAGCTCATTTCTCTTTTAGCTATCCCAGAAATACTGAAACCACTTTGTCAGGCCTCGTTGGCGTAATATGTTGAAAATCAAGCCTATTCCAGGAGTCATCAGAAAAAGTAAAGATTTTAGAAAGTAGACAAAATTCCCCAATTTTCTTCTCTTTTAGACTGAGGCTGACGAAAAGCACAAATAGGCTTATGTACTTAACAAGAATGACTATTTATTACAGATAAATAGATTGTAGTAGCAGATACACAATAATGAACTATTGATATATAACTCTACTAGTTATAAGTCTAGCTGTCTTATACATGTCCTCTCCACACACACACACGAATAAATAGGTTGTATGGCTGGAGGTTGCAGTTCAATTGTCCTTATTCAAACAGTCCACTGAGATGGTCCTCTTAGCTTGTCAGGAAATGCTGCTCCTTGATTCTACTATTCCAGAAACTTTCGCTTTCGTGTTGAAGATATCATGTGACTAGTTCACATTTTTAAAGTCTCCAGGTCACTGGTTAACAGCCAAAATTTGCAACAACATTTGAGGGGAGAAACAAAACTACAGATAATTCTCCTATAATACTGTAGTTGCATTCCAGCGAAACCTCACTTAATAGAAAATTGCTTAATGGAAATAATGGGGTCAATGGGAAAAGTGGGTTTAGGGGCAGACCAGCAAAACATATTACTGACAAATCGCTCAAATATCACCCAAACGCCTAACACAAAATACAGCACAGCCTGAATGCAAGTTTAAATCACATTTATTAATGAAATGAAAGTAAATGTAACATATTATATTGAAAACTATTGTTAATGCAGGAACAGAGGGTTATCATCATCACTACCTTCAGGTGCAGTTGTGGTTGCAGAAGTGCATGGCTATTGATTGTCTGACAGTTTCTTGGGGGTTGGTTTAAAAAAACACATCCAGGTTTTGCTGCTTTATCCTTTATCTTTTTTCTTGAAGCTGTTCATAGGGTGCCATGTGATATCTTATTGAACGAACTGCTACCCTGCTGTGTTCTGCGTTGCAATCATTATCCTCCAAGATCTACAATTGCAGGTCAATTTCCCTCATGATAGAAGACAAAAGAGAACTGAAAAGCTCTCGTGGTGCTGTGTCCTGAACTTCATCTTTTTCATCTCCAACTTCCACTTTCCCCTCAGTGACAATCTATTGTGGAGAGGGCTTCACAGTGGGATTCAAGCAGCTCTTCCAAAATTGAAGGACACCGTTCTTATTATCCCCGTCAGCAGCTGCAATCAGCCTCTTTATTGTGCATCTTAAACAATAAGCTTTAAAAGCTGATGTTGCACCCTGGTCCATGGGTTGACAGAGAGGTTGTGTTTGGAGGTAGAAATAGCACTTTGATGTTTTCAGAAAGCTCACTCATGGTGGCAAGATAGCTTGGCGCATTATCCGGGATGAAGAGATCCTTGAAATCCAATTTTTAAAAAATTTCTAAACTGTCTGAAAACATCTTCCAAAACGTGAACAATAAGGTTAGAAAAAATGTGCCCCATCATCCAACCTTTTTTTGCTTGATCTGAAGTAGACCCCTAGAGTAGACTTAAGGCTCAAGGCTTGCGGATTGGCAGAGTGGTACCGCCAGCTTAAAGTCACCATTGACAATGGCACCAAGCAGCCCAGTCACATGATGCTTTGCCACTTTAAAACCTGGAGCATGTGCTTCATTCTTAGAAATGTCGGTTCTTGCTGGCATTCACTTCCAGTATAAACCTGTCTCATCCAAATTGACGATTTAATCTAAGGTGTAGCCGTCTTCATTAATTTTTACTATGGGAGGAAATGCCAGCACATGCTCCTTGTCTGCACAGGCAGATTACGTTGTGGAATGCATAGCGGTTCTTAAAACCAGCAAACCACCCACTGTGAGCCGTAAAGGCAGGCACATCTGCAGGACTTTGAGCTTTTCTCTTTAGATCTTCATAAGCAGATAAGGCTTTCTGTTTTATGGTGAGAAAGGTTGTCCCAGATTGTTTTTTTAAATTGATCTTCTATCCAAACACTTAGAAGCCTATCCAACTCCTTAAGTTCCTTTGGCCATGACCTTGTAGACTTGCTGGCACTTAGACTTATTCCAGCAATACAGCTTGCTTTAATCTTTTCAGCATCGCCTCTAATGATGCATAAGGTAGACTCCCTCAATTCTGCTAAGTGAGCTATATCATATTCTCTCGTTAAGCTCAAAATGCTTTATAATATCTAGCTTCTCTTCCAGTGTTAAAGCCTTTCTTTGCATTTACCATCCATAATTTTATCACCAGGACACTTACTAACTATGCCCCTTCTTGTAACTATGCCCCTCCACTTTTTTTCAAGAAAAGGGATAATCTAGGAGTAGTGTGCTTATCACAGGAAGCTGCTCAATATATCACTGTAAGAAAGCTGCTCTCTGTACAGTTCCTCTCACAGAAAGCTGCTCTGTCAGCAGCTAACACTGGTGCAAGCACAGAATCGCATAAAGATTGGTGTGGAAAGACTGAGCATGTGCAGAACGGCATGAAAACTTCAGTGCAGACATTGGCGCATACGCAGAACGAAGGGGGTGAAACAATCACCACTGGAATCGTGCTATTGGGAACAGAGGTAAGCGTTTTCAAAAATACTGTTCCTTGATTCCTCAGCAACATTATAGCCAAATTCCGCATGCCGGACCGTGCATTATCCCAGAACTGTATCTTCAGGCTTGAGACATTCTTTAATACAAATAAAATTAGTTCCTTTTCCTCCAGAGGTCCAATGGTTTCTGCAACACACACCCTCAAGCTATTCAATAACCTATCACTAGCCTACAGACGAATCAGCTACTTGTTGTCAGACAAAATCCCATTTGTACACTTCCCTCAACTCCTGCTCAGCTGAAAACTCAGCTTCTAATACTGCTTGAACAAGCAGCTGTGTAAACAGCACTTACAATGAGTGTCAGGTTGCTTCCTTAGAAAAATTGAATCTTTAGTTTTTAAAACAGGTCTTTTCTTATTTCCGTCCACATTAAAATACAGAAAAATAAAAATAAAACAGTCTTTACAACTTGTACTACTGACAACACTGGCCTGGATCTTTGAATGGAAACAGTGGAGAATGTTGAGATTTGCGCATAAGGACCTAGAGAAAGCCCTAGCCACATGGAGTAGTTACCTATAAAGTCCAGACTTCTAATGGACAGAACTCAGCTGCTCAGGTCCCCCTTGAGACCATCTCTGAATTTAGCATCAGAAACTTGGCTTGAAGCCCTAGATACTTCTTCTATCCTCACCTGCTGTTAGTCTCAGAAATAGAATAATGACTAACAATGGAAGCTAACAAAGCCCTGACCTTTCACAGTCTCAAAGCTGGTTACACCCCAAACAAGACACATCTTCACCTCTCCCAAGTCTCTGAATCTGTTCACACATCTCTCAATACTATTCACCCTCCAAACCCCAGCAAACCCCAACAGCACATTCCCTGCCCCAACAATGTTCACATACCTGCACATCCTCAATGTTCACCCTTCCCATCCCTCTCATGATAATGCTCATCCCCAACCCTGCTCCTGATAATGCTCACTCGCTTGCATGCCCAAAAATATTAACCCCTACAGTACTGACCACAAATTCATTCCAGCAAGTGGAGATCTAAAGATTTTAAAGACACTTGAGAATGTTAAGAAACCTACTATAACACAGCATGCATCTTGACGCTAAGCAGTGTCAGTTGAGCTGCTGACATCAGGAAAGGGTGTTCCTCACCACTCTTTCTCCATGTCAGTTGTCCTCCTGGATCCCTAAGATAAAGGCCTCATTCTTTGCTCTAGTGCAGGAAGTCCCAGCTATAAAGATGAAAAAAGTAAAGGTGTACTTTTACATCACAGCCAGTAATGATGGTCACTGACTGGAAGACAAGGATCAGCTGAGATTATTTGGATTCTGGGTAAATAGGGGCAAATACTAAGGTCTAGATTTACCCATTAATAGACAAGTTGCATCTTCGAGTGAAATTCACAGTGCCTGGCTTGCCATGACCCATAACGATTTTCATCATACAATCTCCTACTCTTCATCTCAGTGATTATACAATCAGCCCCTATGGCTTCCACCTCGTGAAATTGCATGGCAGGACGATGAAAGTGCTCACCACTGTTTGGATCCATTTGTGTTCACACTGCTGTCACCATATTTAAAATTCAGTTGCACATGCCTTCAGATGCTACATGTTGAGAATTGCCATTCACATTGTGGTCCTGCATCAGTATCTCCAAGGAAAAGCAAGTCACAAGCCTCTCTTTTCATCTGTGCCACTTTCTTGTGAAATGAGATTAACAACAGAAAATGCTGGACATACACAAGCCACACAAGACATACACATCAGAGCCACCAACTCTATTAATCTTCAGAACACCCTCAAAGATGTAATACCCAATTTCTCCACCTACTTTTCCTCAATTTGGAGTGTTTTATAATCAGCGAAGGCAATTTGAAAGTGAATGGTATCAGCTGTCATTAGACTTGAGGCTTGTGTATGTCCAACACTTTCAGCTGTTAATCTTATTTGAGCAGACAGTTGATGTAACTTTAGGATATTGTCACAATTGAGGTTGGAGGTAGAATGTTTATGTGCAAAAAAGGCTTGAGAAAGGAGTTCCAAATACAAGTTCCATGTGCAAATTTTAGACAGTGATTGAACTCGTGCTCAGTGCATCCCTGATACTCTCTCCCAATAATACCCTTCTGCTCCCAATACAATGCTCAAACCCCCTCCAGATAATACACCCCTCACAAACCTTCCTGACAATGTTCACCCTCCTCACCTCCTAACAATACTGTCCCCTCATAACTCCTTTTGATAATGCTCACTCTCCTGATAACACTCACTTCCTTCATATCCCTCCTGATAATACTCACTCCCCTTCACAACCCTGCCTGAAATTGTGTACCCTACCCACACACCCTCCTGAAAATATTTGTCCCTCCCAAAAATGTTCATTGTGCTCACCGCATCCCCCCACTACCACCACCACCAATAAAGCTCACTCCCACACACTCCTGATATTGTGCACCCTTCCTCACAATACACTCCTACCTCACCAATACCCTTCAGAATATCAACACCTTCCACTATTTCATGTGCAAAATGACTTGTTTAAGATGAGGGAATGAATTGTGCAGGATGTCTCATGAAGTCAAATTGAAAGGGGAAGGTGACAATTCTTTCACCAGACTTTGCCTTGTCAGCTACATCAAATGCTGGCCCTGGTCTGCTGTGTCCATTCAACTCTATCTATTCTTTCTATTGATATCCTTCCATGTGGACAAGGAATCTTTCCCTCTACATCCTCATTTGTTCCACCAAGACCTTGCATCTGCATTAAAAACATTGTGAGCTGTGAATTCTACACTTCTGGTTTCACACAGCACAGAGATTAGACAGTGGTCCATGCCAGTGATTTATGATCCACATGAACCTCCTCCCACTTTTGCTAAGCTAGCAATTAATAAATCACAGCCCTTCAATTCTATTCACAAACCAAAAGTACTAAGAATAACTGTAGTCCCACTGCTGTTTCTGGTAACCCAGCTAATCCATCTAAATCATCTCTGATTAGTAATTGAAACATTGTAGTTTGCTTGGGTCAGCCATTTACTGACTGTACACTTTTTAAGCTGAAAATTTAACTCGTTTGAGATTAATACTTGCTGTAGGCTGCAATGGCCAAATGGTTCTCCTGTAATTGCAAATGCTCTTTCCACTGAAGGTCAACAACTAATTTGTAAACTGAGATCACACTTTATTCATTGAGGGACTCTTTAATCACACATTGATCAAGCATTTCAAATTGTGACCTCTTTTTTTTCTCAACCTATTGATAATGATATTTAAGATCAATTTTCAGATGAATAGCAGATAGTAAAATGGTAGAAGCTAGAAATCTACATTGAGAGATAAATTCCATAGCTCCTTTGATTGGATGATAATTCCTTGCCTGATTGTTTCTAAAATTAAAATTATACATTGCCAGGCCCATGTTTGGAATAAGAATGATCACTTAACAAAAATGCACTGTCGCTTAAAAACTGAGGTGTTGCACTGTGTTTGAATAATTTCATGTTTAATGTATTCCAAACCTGTCTTCCACTTACTGCTGCTCTAGCTTTTTCACAGATGCTACGCAACAAAACACTGTTTATTATTCATTGGATTTCTGGGGAATTTGTCTCAGGTCTGCTTAGCATTCTGTAATGTACCAAGACCATAGTTGTTTGATGCATTTTGTACACCAGAGGTCCTAACTCTGTCATGAATATCACTCCATAGTATTTTCCCCAGATGCTCAAAAAACCAATGCTTGTCATATTTATTCTCATTGTTCAGTTTCACCAAATAAAGATTTCTGTAGCAATTCTGGGCCATATTCCCGAATAATTTAAATTTAAATCATCTGGCTTCATTCAGGATGCAGTCAGAGTGGCAGTTAGTTTTATGTCTCTATGTGTATTGTTGTCACCTATTTTATGTTTGGTCATGTTTTCCAGAATGTTTGCTTTGGATCATAGGACCGAATCTTCCATTTTAACTAAGTATCTTTTTTGTCAAATTCCATGGAGGGTTTCTTTGAGCAAGGCCTAGCAAGTTCTCGTGCAATTGCCCCAAACTCACCTCATTAATTATATGCCATGCCCTGAAGGTGGTCCCTTTTGTAGACAGGGACTTGGAGGGCCTATTAGAAGGTCAGTCTCTTCCCTCAGATTGGGCAGAGGAAGCCGTGACATCAGACCCTGTCAGTTTGGTTCAAGTTTGACTACCTGACTCAATGTAGTGTCCAAGGTCTAGCAAAATGTTCAGCAATGTACGAATAAAGTCAATGACCTTCTCCAGAGTAAGTGCCACCATCTGCTCTCTGTGACTTCACACTTAAATTTCTGCTATGGCACCCAACTCCCACCAGGACCTTTGCTCTACCAGGCCCTCTATTTCTTAAAAGATTTTCCCTCACTTGCTTTCACCCAGCACAAATTCCTGTACTACTAACCCTGCCTGTTTTCTGCACTCCTTACTCACTCACCTGGGACATTTTACCACCTTGTGCTCCAAAGTGAGCCCTGAAGTGCAGAATGATGCTGTGAGTGGATGGGAGATGTGCTGTGATGATGCACATGTTGGATGCCAGCATCTATAGACATGGAGTGCATGCAGCCGCTGTCCATAGACCATACCCTGGGATGGTGTACTAGGTAACCGAGATAGAGGTCCAGAGGAACAAGCGGCAATCTAGAATTGCCAGTTATTGACTTAACATTTCACATTGGGAATTCTTGGTACCTAGTTTCTGTCAGGAAAATGGGAGTTTAAGAGCCTACCTAATGCAGAGATTAGGTAGTAATGAGGGTGATAAATATCAATAACCCCATTAATAAATCTCTCGTCGCTTACTAGTGAGAATTTCGACTTGACATTTGGACTTGATTCGAAAATATAATTTGTCAATTTTGACAATAAGAAAAGCCTTGCTTGACATAGAGTCATAGAGATATACAACACAGAAACACATCAACTGATTCCTGAAGAAGGGCTTATGCCCGAAACGTCGATTCTCCTGCTCCTTGGATGCTGCCTGACCTGCTGCACTTTTCCAGCAACACATTTTTCAGCTCTGATCTCCAGCATCTGCAGTCCTCACTTTCTCCTAACAGATCAACTTCAGTCCAACTCATCCATGCCGACCAGATATCCTTACCTAATTTATCTTTCCACCCTTCAGGCACTCTGCCTGTATTCCTGATGAAGGGCTTTTGCCCAAAATGTCGATTTTACTGCTCCTCGGATGGTGTCTGAACTGCTGTGCTTTTCCAGCACCACTCTGATCTAAACCCCAAAAATTACCTAATCTAGTCCCATATGCCAGCATTTGGCCCATATCCCTGTAAACTTTTCCTGTCCATATACCCATCGAAATGCCTTTTAAATGTTGTAATTATACCAGCCTCCACCACTTCCTCTGGCAGCTCACTCCTTACACACACCACCCTCTGTGTGAAAAGGTTGGTTCCCCTCTCCCCTAAACCTATGCTCTCTAATTCTGGACTCCCCACTCTAGGGAAAAGACCTTGTCTATTTACCCTATCCATGCCCCTCATGGTTTTATAAACCTCTATAAGGTCATCCCATGGCCTCTGATGCTCCAGGGAAAACAGCCCCAGCTTATCCAGCCTCCCTATAGCTCAAATCCTCCAATGCTGGCAACATCCTTATAAATCTTTTCTCAACCCTTTCAGGTTTCACAACATCCTTCCAATAGGAGGGCGACCAGAATTGCACACAATAGTCCAAAAAGTGGTCTAACCGATGTCCTGTACAGCCACAACATGACCTCTCAACTCCGATACTCAATGCTCTGACCAATAAAGGAAAGTGCTGAGACATGCGGTCCAAGTGCAACATTATTTCCATTTGCTTGGCTTTAAAATCTGTTTCTCTCATCATCTGCTCCTCCATCAAATGTTCTCTTTTCCCTGGTTGTTAGAAATGTTTCTAAGAGACAATCAGGATAAAAAACAGTCATCCAATCTGTATGTAGACCTTTTTTTACAAAAAGGAAATATGTTTTGGCTTAACAGTTGGAAAATTAGGTTTACAAGTATGTTTCACCAGAAAAATAATCAAAATGATTTGATAACACTGAATCTTAAGATCTTGAATTTCTGTACAATGAACTAACAATAAAAAGAAATGTGCACCTGCTGGTGACCAAGATGGATATTTGCACAAAGGTTCCTTGGGTCAGCTTATTTGCGTACTCATTGGGTAATCTTTAGTATAAATACTATATCATGTGAATGTGCATAACTAAAGTCTGTAAGAACTGCAATATAACCTTCTTGCAAGGTAGATTATACATAAAGACTGTCGTTAACAGGTCACCGTAAAAGGTATCCTCACTCAAGCTTCTAAGCCTTTTCAAGTGTAAGATCACGGATGTTATGGGGGCAGGAATTCAATTCATGGTGGTTGACAATGATGCTAGTGGCATATTGAAATACAAGGTTAGTGAACAAACATTTACTTGTGTCACCTTGACATCCCTGTGAAACACCACACAGTTTCCACCACTTCCTAGCTCCCATAATTCCAAAGGGATGAATCTTATCCATTCTTATTTCTATTTCTTGCAGATCCACCAGTTCTGGGGTTACAAAGAAAAAAAGGAAACAGTGATGAAGAGGAGTAATAGTGAATCATCTGGCAGAAAAATATGGCAAAGAAAGGGGAAGGGATTTAAAGGATCAGACAATGTATGTGTTGCATGTATGATATGAGTGACTCTCTAGATAGCATCACAATGATGGAATGTGGGAAAGAAAGAACATTATCCAGAAATAATCTCCAGCAACAGAGCCAGGAGAAATCTGCCATGAGACAAAGAATATTCTGTGAGCCTTTTGTTGAACTTGAGGAGCCAGCCAGCTATTATATTCCGGGTGCACATATGACAACCTCAAAAGAAGCACCAGAGGAAAGGTATGTATAGGCACTCAAGGAAGTTTCATGTTGATTAGATTAGATTCCCTACAGTGTGGAAACAGGCTCTTTGGTCCAACCAGTCCACACCGACCCTCCGAAGAGTAACCCACCCAGACCCATTTCCCTCTGACTAACACTATGGGCAATTTAACATAGCCAATTCGCCTGACCTGCACATCTTTCGACTGTAAGAGGAAACCCACACAGACACGGGGAGCATATGCAGACTCCACACAGACAGTCGCCCAAGGCTGGAATCAAACCTGGGACCCTGGCGCTGTGAAGCAGCAGTGCTAACCACTGTGCCACCATGCCACCTCATCTTGTTCCAAACTCTATGTTTACCAGCTTTGCTGTGTTGAATCTGCAAATTGTGTTCATGAATCCAGCAACTGTAAATAGTATTATTTCAGAAAAGATAACTGATGTCTTATTGGACTAGCTGGCTGGTTTGGTTTTCAGCTCACAGTGATACTAAAAACAGCATTAATATTACAGTAATAAATATTGTCAGAAGTTTTATTATTGTAATAAAATACTTTAATAAAATTAAAGATAAGCAATATAATTACCTGATTTTCCTATTTTCCCTCTAAACTTGCTGATTTCCATAATTTAACTTTTTGTTTACGAGCTTTCTGTCTTAAGTACAATAAAAAAATGTTTTCTGTCTCCTACCATCCATTTCAAGGTGGAAACAAATTCTAAACAATTTGTATTTATTAACTGAAAACCAAATTGGTATAATCTGTTTTGAATTAATTCCAATTACCCAAATTATGACTAATATAAAGAGATACCTTAGGAATTGCATTATGAAGACACCTTGCATTTAATATGGTTGAGATGACTAAGATTTTGAAGGATTGTTGTAGAGGAATTTATTAAGTTTTGTGAAAATACCTGGGGTGATTTCTTTAAAGGAAGCCATTGAAAGCTCACTGTGGAGATTAGAGATATTTTTTAAATGAGCTGTTTTCTAAATCACATTACTGATGATAACAGCATGCTTGACTGTGGAGCCATTCGAGTAATGAATGTGTTGGGAGGTTCTTGTTTTATTTGGTTGATTTGAATGGAAGCCTGCTAAAAACAATTGCAAGGAAGCTTCCTATGAACAAGCTGCCTGGTTGATCTCTCTCATTTCTGAAAAGAAAATCATCTGTATTTGTTCAGAGTGAAATGTGTTTGTTCTTTGGAACATCTCAAAATTCTATCTCCTGATCAAGCTGTCTTTGCCAGGTTTTACCCTCTAGGTGAAAAATATTTTCCTCAAATATCCTCTAAATTCTAGCCTTTCCCTTTCAAAAAGAGCGCCCCCTTGCTCTTGACCCTTCAACTAAGGGGAACAGCTGCTTTCCATTCACCCTGTCCATGTCCCTCAATCGAATACACCTCTGATCAGATCCACCAACATTCTTTGCTCCAAAATAAACAACCCAAGCTTACTGAGCCTCTCTTCATCACTGAAATGCTCCACATCCGGCAACATTCTGGTGAATCCCCTCCCTAACCCCTCCAGTGCAATCACATCCTTCTTACAGTGTGATGACCAGAACTGCACATAGTATTCCAGCTGTGTCCTAATAAAGTTATGTACAACTCCAACCCTGCTTTTATAATTATGCTGTAACTGATTAAGGCAAGTGTTCCACATGTCTTTTTAACTACTCTATTAATCTGTCCCGCCACCTTCAGAGATTTGTGGACAAATGCCCAAGATCTTTTTATTGGATTAGTTTTGTTTTGATAATAAACCAATAATTGCATGTATTAAGACATCTGTTGATATGTTTTTGTGACCCAGAAAATCTGGAAAAAGTTTTTTAAAATGTTGTGACCCTGTTTTCCATAGTCTAAAGTGAATGTGCACTCCTCCAGCCTTAGTCATAACAATGACTGCCTTTGAAAATGTTGCAATTGTACAGAAGGATGTATTCTTCTCTGACTGGAGGCAAGGCACATCGGTTGGAATGCTGGAAATTTCAGTTTACATATTTACCTAATCTGGATAACTCTCTGCTGACACTGGAAAAGAAACATCTTGCATTTGTGTCATGCCTTTCATGACTACAATCATTCCAAATGTTGACAGTCAGGTAGCTTGAACATTCGATTCCCTAAACGTCTTTCACCTAATCAGCACAAAAAAAAGCCATTTTAATCTTGGGTGCTGGATTTTCATAAATTACCTAAATGCTGAGAAGGAGAATATAAAACTACATACACATGAAGTATTCTAAAGGCCTCTGTCCCTAACGAGTTCAAATTCCCCACTTTCTGCATGTGCCATGGAGGCGGAGACATACTAATGCATAACTCTATAATTTAATAAACAGCAAATATATTTTTTCTGTGGTCCTAAAACAACCTATAAAATTATGATTACTAATTAAAATAATGATAGATGAGTAGGGCATATCACAGATATTAACATTCTAAGAATGGAAGTCAGTGTTTTCTGATCCAAGTCCTCCTTTGGATGAAGTATATTAATTAAACCTTCCTGCTGGTGTTACTGATGCTTAAGTAACACTGTACGCTGACAACGTTGATTGAGCAATAAACAAGGTATGATTTGGTATGTTGAATTAACAGATTTTGTCAGTTTTCAGTGGACATTTAATAAATATCATTGTGTCCATTCCAACTCTAAGTGGGTTAAAAAAAATTAATGGCACTTGGAATTTGCATAAAAGGTTGACTTTATATCTGGGTCCGTAGTTTACACTTCAGTCATATTTGTTGTTATGGTCACAGTAAGGACTGTTGGTGATTAGAAAAACCTGAACACCCAATGACCAATCAAAAGAAACTACACCACAAGATTTCATATTCACAAATACAAACAAACTTAACTAGGTACAAAAATGAGCACAAAGCAATCTGTACAACTGTATACAGTTAAGATTTGTTAAAATATATCACAAATATCTGATTCCATAAATAATTAGCTTAAAGGTATAACATTAATTTTTGGAGTTTTTCGTTTAAGATGGAGATTAAAGTGCTCAATATAGATAAATGGGAACACTTGGTTGAGGAATTGGTATACAGATCGGGGGTAGTTGATGTTAAAGTAAAGTAGCTAAATCTTACACATCTTACAGTTAAAAGTGAGAAAACTTTAAATAACAAACAAAAAATAAACATCTCTTAGACATTTAGTAGAGCCAGGGCATCCATCATTATCACAACAATGGAGTTAAATTATTTATGTAGTTCCCATTGTTGGCAACATTAAGTAAAGAAGGGATTTCCTTGGTGGACTAGCAATTCTGGGAAGATAACTGGAAACTCTGTTGGAAATACAAAGGAATCATGGGTGAAAGATTCTAAAGGATTGTTTTGAATGTAAAAAATAGTTCTTGTACGTTTATACTTGAAGCATCCCATGTAATGGAGATGCATTGTGGGGAGGACAGAAGTTCCTTAGGTTTAATTTACGTTGTTTCTGTGTGAGTGCATGCGTGTTTGTGCATCAGAAGTAGGAAGTCAGTGGTCTAATTTAGAAACAGGGAGACAGATTCTGCTCACCAAGTCTGGGAAGCAAGTGAGCTAGATATAAGCAAGGCCTGCATTTTAAGCAGGGAAATACTAACATAATAGATAAACAGAATGCAGATGGAAGCTTGAGTTCAGTTTGAAGACAGAATTCCTAAAGGAAGAGAGACTGCAAGATATGTCTCGTTTGAAAAAAATACAAACTCTCAAACTGAAAATAAACAGTTCATTTTTTTGAATCATTACAGCTTTTTTGGAGAAGTGACAAAGTAGATTGATGAAAGCAGAGTGATGGACATTTTCTATATGGACTTCAGCAAAGATTTCAACAAGGTTCTGCCTGGTAGACTGGTTAGCAAGGTTAACTCACGTGGAATCCAGTGTGAGCTAGCTATTTGTATACAAAATTAGATTGAACTTAGGAAATAGAGGGTGGTGGAGAGTTGAATTTCAGACTGGAGGCCTGTAACCAGAGGTGTGCTGCACAGATCAGTACTGGGTGCACTGCTATTTGTCATTTACAAAAATGATTGGGATGTGAATATAGAAGGAATGGTTAGTAAATTTGCAGATGACACTAAAATTGGTGATGTACTAATGAAGAAGGTTACCTCAGAGTACAATGGGGCCTTGATCAAATGGGCATATCGGCTGAGGAATGGCAGTTGGAATTTAGTTTAGATAAATGTGAGGTTTTGCATTCTGGTAAGGCAAATCATCTCAGGACTTGTACACTTAATGGTAAGGTCCTGGGGAGTTTTGCCAAACAAAAAGACCTTGGGGTGAAGGCTTACAGTTCCTTGAGGGTGGAGTCACAGGTACACAGACTAGTGAATAGATGTTTGGTAGACTTGCCTTTATTGGTCAGTCCATTGAGGATAGGAGCTGGCAGGTCATGTCGCAGCTGTACAGGACATTGGTTAGGCCACTTTTGGAATATTGTGTGCAATTCTGATCCCCCTTCCATCGGAAAGATGTTTCAAAACGTGAAAGGGTTCAGAAAAGATTTACAAGGGTGTTGCCATGATTGGAGGGTTTGAGCTATAGGGAGAGGCTGTATCATCTGTCCTAACATATCGTTTCTAAGGACTAAACTTCCTTGAGATCAGATTTTGGGAGACAAATATTTAACTTGCTTGTTTAAAATTCATTTGTACATAATTTCAGCAAGACATTAACCCATTCAAAATCATTATAGTGATAAAAGTATCAAGCATAATTTCACCACAAATATTGTTAAACATCTTCATCATTGAGCAATAAATAGCACAGGACCTACAGGTATCTCCAGGGATGGGTAGCTGACAAACACTAGCTTGAAATTTTCTGAATTGTTTTTTGCATAGAAATGACATTGAACTTTGATTTCTGCAAAACATTATCCTGATTTAAGCTTGTCGCTTAATTTCCATCAATGCTCATTCACCTTCTCAAATGTTAATATTTGGCGTAAGACTGCAGTATCACCAACTGAAAAAAATGGCACTATGAATACAAATGTTAGTTATAATATTATTGGCAATAATGGTTTTCAAACTCATCAAAATCCATAATAAATCTTCAACCAGTTCCTACTTCTCTGCAGTATAAGTATGTTGACATGATGTTCTTGATGGTACTCTTACATAATATACTGACCTACTGGATACTACTGGCACACAATCCCAAAGCACTATTGCTGCAAAGCAGTCAGCCGAATTTGTACCTAGGGAAATATGCCTCTCATTTCATAAATGAAGCATCCCACAGCTCACTAATGCTGCTTATCACTCTGGGGAAAAGCATATTGATATCATAGAAAGGACTGACTCCTACAAGAACTTGGATACAAGATCTGTCACTCCAGATTCTTCAGTTAAATGATGACCAATCCCGTGACTTGTCTTTTGATCCACATCTCTGATTTTTGGATCAATGTTTCTATATCCCTATTCCAGTAGATATCTTTGAATTCACAAAGGAACATTTTACTAATTGCTATGCACAATGTTATACAGTCTTGGTCAATATTCACCATATTTAGAAGGATTGGTGTTTGAGCTAATTTAAGTGTGTTGGTTCTGCTTAATCAATGAATATTCTTAAAACAGAAAAGAAAGTAAAATTAATAGCTGCTCTGTTGACTGCGCATGCTTGCAAAGTCCAACCATGTTGCAGCTCAATGAATTCAAACCCTAGAAATCTAGTTTTTGGAGAAACAATTGAATCAAGCACAGAAATTTTATCTCAGTTATAGCAGAATTAGTTTCTGGATAAAGTAAAACATTATTTTGTTTTAGAATAATGGATTTTGGACCTGAGCGCAGCCTTTGAATATGCAGCTGTGCACAGTAAATGTCAATTTCATTTGGAATGACTGAAAAATGGGAGAAAGGTCAGGAGATGATAACGTATTGAAAATATGTTAAACTTCTGTCAAACTCCCATCCTAACCACAGGTAGGGCTTAGCTCAAGCTTCAGAAAATAATCTGGAATCTAGAGACATCAGATGCCATTCTGTATTGGAATTTTACAAGATGGTTTTGCCTTGGCTCTTGTGCTGCAGTGATAATGGCCCTATCTCTAGACCAGAACACCTAGGTTCTGCTCCAGAGGTGTGTAATAACATCTCTGACCTGGTTGATTAGAAGATATCTTGAAGGACTTGCTTGAGGCAGAAACTCTGTTCACCTCAAGTATAGTTCCTTTTTCAGTGAGGCTGGAAGCACATTCAAATTGCCAATATAAACCTGTGAAGTGAAGTATACTTTTCTCTTGACTGCCAGAATTG
Organism: Chiloscyllium punctatum; assembly: GCF_047496795.1. Taxonomy (NCBI): domain Eukaryota; kingdom Metazoa; phylum Chordata; class Chondrichthyes; order Orectolobiformes; family Hemiscylliidae; genus Chiloscyllium; species Chiloscyllium punctatum. Next base: position 39,879,537 of record NC_092782.1, on the reverse strand, counting down.
GAGCTATGCAAATTTTATCCATTGCATATAATTAATTTCTGACCTACAAGACTGCCTCAATATGCTACTAACATAAACAAGATCAATGTGCACTGAAGTGGCAGAGTTTACATTCGAATTTTCAAATTCTGCATGACCAATCCTGACTTTTTTGGGGAATAGCTTGATTTTAATATTCTGGATGAGTTCCAGGCATGCAAAGCACTTTTCTTTGGGTCCTCAGCAACTGTGATTGGGAAATCATGCACTGATACTAGATTTAAAATGTCTAGTAAATTTGTCAGCATTAAACTGTGGACAAAATTAACAATGCTCTTTAATGGGTGAAAAGAAATCCTCTTTGATAACAGTTTAAATAGATTGGGATGAGTACAACTGTAACCAATGTATTACTCAGAAATAGCATAATTTCTAACTGCTATACTAGTTAAAAAGTATGGAATCAAAAAATTATAGCAGATCTTGACTCATTTTTTTGACTTGATGAGTAAATAATTTAGCTTGTTATTGTACTCATTGTGTAGAAACTGGACATTATTCCAAAGACAAATAAATTCTGAATGATCAGTTTAGTATTTCTCCTTAACAATCAGGCCTGGAGACCAGGATGCAGGTAGAGTGTAGATAATGATTTAGTTATAGAAGCTGTCACTTTGGGAGAGATTAATTTGATTGCAATTGAAGTATAAAGTAAAATGTTATACCTTACTGATTATTATGGACCACAGACCAGTACAATTAATATTCATAATTACTATTAATCCATAATTTGTTTAATGTTAAACAATGGAAATAGGATGCAAGTTTAGATCAGCATTTCAAAGTTCTACTTAATTTGCTATTCATTAACAAATAGAAAAATGCAAAACCTTGCAACAGAAGATTAAGTGAATTGGTTTAAATCCATGCAAAAGTAGGTTACACATGGGATTGAATTGAATTGAACTGATTCAGTAAATGGCCTTTCCTCTCTTCATTTTCCTATTATGTTGTTTTGATACTGGAAGAAAATAATCTGTCTTTTTTGAATAAAGAGCTTTCATCATTGTTCAGTGTCTGTGATCATTACACCTAACATTTATTGCATTCATAAGAAAGACATGGATATTCATTCTGTTTACTTCTTATTTCACACTTCCAGAGCAGAAGTTTTTGTTGGCAGTTTTAATGTGCGATTATAAGTTTATGTAAATACACAGATTTGAAAATTTACTGGGTCCACATTACTGAATTGTAAAGTTTTCATGGCACCTTTAATTTGAATTAAACCTAACATTCAAAACCAAGTGCTTGGCATTGTTATAAAGATAATTCATATTTAATATTGCTCAGAGAATTTAGTTTTTGAAAGATTGTAAAAAAATTATTTCAAGTTTTGTGGGTATATTTGGCTTGGTTTCTTCAAGACATCACTGAAAGCTCACTGAGGATTTTGGTGCTTATTTTTAAACAAGGCTTCTTGTAAATCAAATGACTGATGATACCTTGTTTTGCTATAGATCCTGTGCAGATGTTTTTGAACAGTGACTGGTTCTTGTTTTATCCTTTGATTTGGAGGGAAGTCTGCAGAGAGCAAGTTGAGTGGGAGGAAAGCTCACTGTGAACATGCTCCCAATTGATCTCTTCTAGTTTGGTAAAGAAAATCAACTATAACAATTCAGGGTGAAATCTGTTTCTTTTTGGAATAAGTTACTGAAAGAACATGTTCTATAGTAGAGCATTGGACTCTGGAACATCCCACACTTTATCCTTTTGCCTTCTAGAATAACCAATTGGCCAACATTTTTTTAATCAAGCCAATATCTGCAGAGAAATCCGTTTCTCTCTCTTTTACTGAACAGAACGAGTGTGTTGGGGATACTTAGAGGGATAAGCATTTATTTTTCTATATTACTGCCTGTGTATGTTAACTAAATATTGCATCTTTATTGAACAATTTTATTTTGATAATAGAACAACAATTCTGGATATTAAGAAACTTGGTTGATAGATAATATTTAGAACAAAAATATTTTGTGTTGTGGCTTGTCATATAGTGGGACTGAAGTGACAATGCCTCAGTTCAAACAGTATTGATCACAAACAAATGAGCCTAAATAATAGAAATACTTGTCAACGTATTAAAATCAAAACTCCTCCATGCTACATAAAACAGTGATAATTAGGTCATAATGATACCCAAAGGAACATAACAATTGCACAGTGCAACCGAATGGAGTAGCTACAAAAACTAAATTCCTTTTCCAAGAAAAATATGAAAATTACATCAACATTTCCTTTTAATAAGTTTCTAAAAGTGTAGAGATATACTTAACATTAACACATTTCTTGAATTAAAGAATATGTTCCTTTCAGATTCTAAATTAAATTTGAAGTTCAGAAATTCAAAGCACTGAAGAATTATTATATTGCTGAGTAATATTGTTAAATATGATAATAAAATCCCTTGATATGTATTCTGGTCCTCTTTAAAATATTTAAATATTACAGTAAAAGATCAATTAATTTTCATTAACAGAGCAAATTGGTACTTGTAGCTTAGTTTTGAGATTTACTAGGGTTACTTAATTAAAGTAATCTTAATAATTCTTCATGATTTAATGTGACTATGAAAAGATATCATACCTTTGGTATCCACTTTGAAGTCCTCTGGCAATAAGCCATCTTGTCTGTTGCCGAGGACAAATGCCAGAAACGAAAGGATGAGCGCATCTAAGATTCCAATAATAGCCAGAATGTAGGCCCAGCGAACAGAGCAGGCACCAAGTGTATACTTGTCTGTTTTTTCACCACACATACGCTTTACTTCATCTGAATCCCAGCCGTCTGGGAAAATCATGCAGCCCAGGATCAAGCAGGCAGCTGAAAAAATAAATCAAAAAGTTATGAAAAATGCATATCATAAAACTTGCCATTTATATAAGTATCTCAAACTTTAGAATAGGATAACCACATGTATGTTAATTAGATCTCAATTCATGATTGGCTTATTTTATTGCTATCTCTGTTCAAACTTCTTAACATACCTTTAGGATATTAAAACTTTTGAAATATTTTTACCATGTTCATCATTGCATTTAGCAATACAGCATTAACACTATCTACCCAATTTCAGTGATGTTTAAAGTGGATATGACATACCGATCTAGATTTAGTATATATTTCTCAGAAGTCAAAGAGAATAGGAGGACAGAGCAGCTGAATGCATGGCTGAGGAGCTGGTGCAGGGGAGAAGGATTCACATTTTTGGATCATTGGAATCTCTTCTGGGGTACAAGTGACCAGTACAAGAAGGACAGATTGCATCTGAATTAGAAGGGGACTAATATACTGGCAGGGAGATTTGCTAGAGCTGCTCAGGAGGATTTAAACTAGTAAGGTGGCAGCGGGCAGGAAAGCAATGGTCAGACTGATTCTAATCTAAAAAACGGATCTTACATGATAGCCAAGTTCAGTATCCATGGGGAGGGCCTCAATTGGGACCTTGGGTTCATGTCACACTACAGGCGATCCCATTGCACTGTACACACACACAGATACTCCTATTCACACACACAGACACTCCTATACACACACACCTACAGACTCATACACTCACGCAGACCCTCTCTCATACACTCAAACATACACTTCCATACACACACGTACCCTCTCACAGACTTATACCCCTTTACACTCACACTTACACATAAATACACACTCTCTCACAGACACTCATAACTTACCCCCCTCCCCCCCAAACACACACATATAAGTTTGTGGGGTGAAGTTGTACTTGCAGAATTACTTTGCTCAAAAATTGCATGAATCCATGTAAGATTCTGTAAATCCATTTTTTAGATTAGAATCAGTCTGACCATTGTGGCACAGACAGACTCATACATGGCAACTCACACCTTCAATGCATTATCTGGGCCGATAAGTTGCCAATTGTTAATATTCACTTGAGAACGTAACTTTTAAAAATGTTTTGTGATTTACATTTGAAAGAATTGAAATCAACAAGATGAGAGACTTAACAAACAATCCAGGTCTTTTTCAATATATAATTTCAGTTACATCACATGGTAAACTTTTGCTATAAATTCTGAGTCTTACAATCTTATACTCCACAACCACCTAAAAAAGGAGCAGTGCTCCAAAAGCTAGTGCTTCCAAATAAATCTTTTGGACTATAACCTGGTGTTGTGCGATTTTTAACTTTGTACACCCCAGTTCCCACATTGGCATTTCCAAATCAATAATACGGTGGCTATGGTAGGGGATTTTAATTTTCCAAACATAGACTGGGACTGCCATAGAGCTAAGGGTTTAGATGGAGAGGAATTTATTAAGTGTGTACAAGAATATTTTCTGATTCAGTATGTGGATGTATCTACTAGAGAAGGTGCAAAACTTGGCCAACTCTTGGGAAATAAGGCAGAGCAGATGACTGAGGTGTCAGTGGGGGAGCATTTTGAGGCGAGTGACCATAATTCTATTCGCTTTAAAATAGTGATGGAAAAGGATCTAAAAGGTTAAGTTCTAAATCGGAGAAAGGCTAATTTTGATGGCAGTAGGCAAAATGGGGGCTGATGTTCACAGATAAAGGGGCGGCTAGAAAATGGGAAGCCTTCAAAAATGAGGTATCAAGCTTCCAGAGACAGTATATTCCTATTAGGGTGAAAAGAAAGGCAGGTAGCTGTAGGAAAAGCTGGATGACTAGAGAAATCGAGGCTTTGGTTAAGAAGAAGAAGGAAGCATATGTCAGGTATAGACAAGAGAGATCGAATGAAACCTTAGAAGAGTATGAAGGCAGTAGAAGTATACTTAAGAGCGAAATCAGGAGGGCAAAAAGGGGACATGAGATAGCTTTGGCAAATAGGGTTAAGGAGCAAAGGGACTTTATAAATACATTAAGTACAAAAGGGTAACTAGGGAGCGAATACGGGCCCCTCAAAGAACAGCAAGGCAGCCTATGTATGGAGCCACTGGGGATAGAGGAGATACTAAATGAGTATTTTGCATCAGTGTTTACTGTGGAGAAGGACATGGAAGATATAGAATGTGGGGAAATAGCTGGTGACATCTTGAAAAATATCCAGAGGTGGTGGTGGATGTCTTGAAAGGCATAAAAGTGGATAAATCTCTGGGAACTGAAAAGGTGTACCCTAGAACTCTGTGGGAAGCTAGGGAAGTGATTGCTGGGCCTCATGCTGAGATATTTGTATCATTGATAGTCACAGGTGAGGTACCTGTGACTTGTTGGAGGGAATCCTGAGGGACAAGCTCTACATATATTTGGAGAGGCAAGGGCTGATTAGGGATAGTCAGCATGGCTTTGTGCTTGGGAAATCATGTCTCACGGAATTGATTGAATTTTTTGAAGAAGTAACAAAGAGGATTGATGACGGTGGAACGGTAGGTGTGACCTATCTGGATTTCAGTAAGGCGTTCAACAAGTTTCCTCATGGGAGACTAGTTAGCAAGGTTAGATCTCATGGAATACAGGGAGAACTAACTATTTGGATACAGAGCTGGCTTGAAGGTGGTGGTAGAGGGTTGCTTTTCAGACTGGAGGCCTGTGACCAGTAGTATGCCAGAAGACTCAGTGCTGGGTCTACTGCTTATCATCATTTATATAAATGATTTGAATGTGAAATAGACAGTATAGTTAGTAATTTTGCAGATGACACCAACATTGGAGGTGGAGTGGACAGCGAAGAAGGTTACCTCAGAGTACAAAGGGATCTTGATCAGATGGGTCAATGGGCTGAGGAGTGGCAGATGGAGTTTAATTTAGATAAAAGTGAGGTGCTGCATTTTGGAAAACCAATTCAGCACAGGACTTATACACTTAATGGTAAGGTCCTAAGGAGTGTTGCTGAACAAAGAGATCTTGGACTGCAGGTTCATAAATTCCTTGAAAGTAGAGCCCAGGTAGATAAGATAGTGAAGAAGGCATTTAGTCTGCTTTCCCTTATTGGTCATAGTATTGAGTACAGGAGTTGGGAGGTCATGTTGTGGCTGCACAGGACACTGATTAGACCACTTTTGGAATATTACATGCAATTCTGGTCTCTTTCCTATCGGAAAGATGTTGTGAAACTTGAAAGGGTTCAGAAAAGATTTACAAGGATGTTGCCAGGGTTGGAGGATCTGAGCTACAGGGAGAGGCTGAACAGGCTGGGGCTGTTTTGCTTGGAGCGTCAGAGGCTGAGGGGTGACCTTATTGAAGTTTATAAAATCATGAGGGGCATGGACAGGGTAAATAGACATGGTCTTTTCCCTGGGGTGGGGCGTCCATAACTTGAGGGCATAGGTTTAGGGTGATAGGGGTAAGAGAGAGTGACCTAAGGGGCAATGTTTTCACACAGAGAGTGGTGTGAAATGGAATGAGCTGCCAGAGGAGGAGATGGAGGCTAGTACAAAAGGGATCTGGATGGATGCATGAATAGGAAGGGCTTAGAGGGATATGATCCAAATGCTGGCAAATGGGACTAGATTAGGTTAGGGTATCTGGTTGGCATGGACGAGTTGGACTAAAGGTTCTATTTCTGTGCTGTACATCTCTATGACTCTATGATCTACGTAATTCCTGTTGCCTTGCTAAAATTTAATAACAACTAGTCAGTAATAAAACTATTCAATTTTGAGGTAAAAAGCTCTCTGACCCACCTCCCAACATCAAACCTTCCATTAAAAGACTGCTGAAGGCTGTGGAAACTGCAAAGGCCATGTGCCCTGACAATATTCCAGCAATAATACTGAGGACCTGTGCTGCAGAACTAGCCATTTCCACAGCCAAGCTGTTTCAGTAAGCTGCAACAGTAGCATTTATCTGAGGATGTGGAGAATAGTCCAAGTATGTCCTATGCACAAAAAGCAGAAAAGTCCGGCCTGACCAGTTACTGCCCAATCACTCTCCTGTCAGTCATCATTTTGGATTAGTGGTGCTGAAAAAGCACAGCAGTTCAGGCAGCATCCGAGGAGCAGTAAAATCGACATTTTGGGCAAAAGCCCTTCATCAGGAACACAACTGTCAGTCATCAACAAATTGATGGCAGAGCTCTTTGACTGTTTCAACAGCAGTACTTGCAAAGGAATAACCTGCTCACTGATGTTCAGTTTGGGTTTCACAGAGTCACTTAGTTATTGATTGCATTGCAACCTTGGTCCAAATATGGAAATCCAAAGGTGAAGTGAGAGTAACTGCCCTTGACATCAAGACAACATTCAGCTGACTACGGCATAACCATAGATAGCCCTAGCAAAACTGGAGGTCAACGGGAACCTCAGGCAAAAGTCTGCTTTGTTTGGTATCATATCGGACACAAAGGAAGATGGTTGCAGTCTTCGGAGGTTAATCATCTCAGTCCAAGGATAAACCTGCGGGAGTTCCTCAGGGTAGTGTCCTTGACCCAATCATTTTCAGCTGCTTCATCAATGACCTTTCCTCCATGAGGTCAGAACTGAGGGTGTTTGTTGATGATTGTACAATGTTCAGCATCACTTGTGCCTCCACAGACACTGAAGCAGTCCTGGGTTTGTTACACTTCCATCCACCACCAAGCAATTTTTACTTCACCAGGATGCACTGCAGCAACTTGTCAACACCATGTCATGTAGCACTGTCATGCTACTTCAGGCTCCTTGACAGCACCTTCTAAATCTATGACTTCTATCACCTAGAAGGACAAGGACTGTAAACGCAATGGAAACACAATCTTGACTTGGAACATTATCACTGCTCCTTCAGTGTCACTGGATCAAAATCCTTGAACCCCCTTCCTAACATCACTGTGGGTGTCTTTATACTCCAAGGAATGCAATGGTTCAAGAAGGCAGCTAGCTACCATATTCTCCAGGACAATTAGGAAAAATAAATAAATACTGGCCCAACCATTGATTCTCATAAATATGAGCACATGAAAAATGTGTATAAAGTACATCAACGTTCACAGTGTGATTATCTTTTTAAAAATCAGCAAAATATAAACTCCAGAAATGTATTTTAGGAGCAGTGTCAAGACTGAACATCCTCAATTACATAATATTTGTGGCATTGAACATTTTAATTTTTTTGGTTTACATTTCAATCAGTTCAAAACAGCTAAACAATGCAGGAACCTTGTGTTCAATATTCCTCTGCATCAGTGGGAGGTTATCTTAATTAACTAATTTAAGTTTCAGTAGTTAAAGGTCTGGAGCAGTGCTAAAACCTAGTAGGAAATTTTAAACTAATGCTTTTGGGATATCATTGTTCTGAAAAATAAAATTTTAAGTAGAAGTTATATATATTTTTCAATAGATTTATGGAGATTGGAGTTACAGTGCAGGTCTCACTGGTCATTTTTATATTTAGATTTCCAAAGTTCACTCAGTAAGAGAACAGAAGTGATTTGTTAGCCATATCTCAAATAATGAATCAAACAATAGACTGCACCCAGTTTCATGATATCTGTATTTTACCAGACCTCCTGCAATAATATAGAATGGCTATGATTTGATAGTCAGCAGTGAAGGAATGGTGCTCATCACCACCTTCAAAGAAACTTCCCCAAAAGATCTAACCGAGGTTATGGTAGCATGAATTTTATCTTTCCCATTGATAATCTGAATTTGGCTCAAGTCAAGATCCATCTAAGAGTCCAACAACAGTGATGTTATCACAGAGTTCAAAGATGTACAAATTAGGTAGATTGGCCATAATGTTCAGGGATGTGTGGGTTAGGTGTGTTAGCCATGAGAAATGCAAGATTACAAGAATTGGATAGGGGGATGGGTCTGGGTGGGATGCTCTTCGGAGGGTCAATGTGGACTTGTTAGGCCGAATGGCCTGTTTCTACAATGTGGGATTCTATAAGACAAAAGTAAGTAACCAAATCACACTGAAGATTTCTCACAGACAGCAAATCAAGAAATAATTGGCATAGATTTCCTTTAACTTCAATTTAACATCAACTTTTCTTCAATTAAGAAAACTTAACTTTTTCAAGGGCTTCGAACAACAACATTGCAATATAAAATGGAAAGTTCTCATGAATTCAGTGATAAAAAGATGACCATCTGTGGGGACATGAGCCTGTGGAGGACTAGGGAATTACTGAGCAATATGTTTTGGATTTACTTAGGATATAAGGCAAAGAAACAGGCCAAGCAATCCAATCAGTCTATGTCTTTATGCTCCTCCCATCATTCCCTAAATATATGGTCAGAATTCTTTAATAATATCTCCCTCATGTATTTGACTGGCTTCCCCTTAAATGCACCTGTGTTATTACTTTAAAATGTCATCTTCATGTAGTATCAAGTTCCATATTCTCACCATTCATTAAGAAGGAAGATTTCATGTTTAACTGAATAGGTGCTGAAGTTAGAAGCTGTGTAAGTGCCACAGGGTAATGAAGCCAAACACTGACTGCTGCATCATACGAAAACCACAAAACCTAGGTTAATAAATTTCCAATTCATTTACCAAATACTGAACTAAAAAATGGTTAGAAATGTCATTGCACAGAAGGTAGTTGCTCAGCCCTTCATGTCCATGTTGAATCACTTAAATCTTAATTGGTTTGTGAAAGGAAACATCAATTATTGTTTTTATAATCACTTCCATGAAATGCTAAATAAATGAAAATTTTGACCCAGCAAATGATATTTAAAGACTTACTTAAGTTTATTCATGGTGTAAAACGATTTTGAATCTAAGAAAACTCTAACCCTTAATTGGTGCGAGTCAGTCTATGACACACTGTAAACAGAACAATGGTAGGGATGTTACAATGGCCTCTGACCTACCTTTATCTAACTTGGCATGTGTGACCGATATTTCCCACATGTCAGCTGGTTGATACCTGTGTGTTAGCTGTGGTTCAACTGGTATTGGTTTTGCCTCTTAGAAACAATACTTTGGGTTTAAATCCCATTCCAGAGATGTGAGGAGATCAAAACCTAGGTTGCCATTCCAGTGCAGTACTGAGGGAATACTTAACTCCTCCCAGAGTTCTCTTTCAAACAAGGTTTTTGGCTGAGACCTGTCCTCTTCCTAAGATGGATGTAATAGAACTATTTTGAAAAAGGACAGGACAGTTAGCCTTGGGGTCCTGGCCAATATTGATCCCTCAATTACAAACTCATCATAAATACAGATTGTTTGGTAGTTATCACACTGACCCAAATCTTCTTCAGTCAGAAACCGCATGCTGACCTGTATACATTTTAAAAGGCCAGATTTACAATTCCACATTCATAAAAATCATTCAAGCTGAAATCCACAAAAAGATCCACAAATCAGGGCAGAGGACACATTCCTAATTATGGCAGTAGCTATCATATCATAGAATCATACAAGTTAGAAGAAGCCATTCAGCCTATTGAGTTCTGCACCAACAAAAGCTACTCTAAATCTACACTAGTCCCACTTTCCAGTAATTGGTCCATAGCCTTGAATTTTATGACATTTCAAGTGTTCAAAGTACTTTTTAAAAGGTGTAAGGTTTTTTGCTTCAACTACACTCCAAGGCAGTGTATTCTAAATTCCCAACACTTCTGGTGAAAAGATTTTCCTCAAACCTCTTCTAAACCGCCTGCCTTTCATCTTAAAGCTACACCCCTTGTAATTAACATTTCAACTAAGAAGAACAGCTTCTTCCTATTCACCTTGCCAATGCCCCTCAATCTTATACACCTCTATCAGGACCCCTTTCAGCCTTCTCTGGTCTAAAGAAAACAATCCGAGTTTATTCAGCCACTCGTCATAGCTAAACAGTTCCATCCTATGCAACATCATGGTGAATTTTCCTGCACCCTTTCCAATTCTATCACATCCTTGCTAGAAGTGTGGTGACCAGAACTGCACACAGTCCTCCAGCTGTGGCTTAATCAAAGTTTATACAGTTCCAATGTAATCTCCCTGCTCTTATAATCTATGCTGCTACTGATAAAGGAAAGCATCCCAATGCTTCTTAAATACCCTTTTAAACCTGTCCTGTCACCTTTACGGATTTGTGGACAAGTACCACAAGATCCTGCTGTTTCTTTTTGATCCCAGTTGTCCAGCCATTCATTGAGTAAGCCCTTGTCTTGTTAGTTCTACCAAAGCGTATGATAGCCGGGGTGGGTGGGAGAGCCAGATGAGGATTTTTGCTGTGGAATTACCAAAAGTGTTAGACCAGGTTATAAGCTAACAACATTTTCTGGGTAACTGGGTCTTGTAATCTCCCCCCAGGTCTGACTCCAACTCAAATTGGAGACATTGACACAGGATTCCAGAAGCAGAGATACTGCCCTAAATGTAACTTCTTGATCAATTCCAATGTACATCAGTGTGGCAAGACCTCCACAGGATCCTGATGTGCATGTAGAGTCATACACTGGATCTCTGACCATCTGGAGGTTGAAAGATTTGAGTTATTGATTTTGTGGGATTTTGCTTATAGAAATTAATTGCTGCATTTCCTATATTATATGGGCCATAGGGTGGCATTTACAGTATACCAGGCTAAAGCTAGAGGACCTAATATTAAATGAAACAACTGGGATTAGATTAGATTCCCTACAGTGGACTGTGGGAGGAAACCAGAGCACCCGGAGGAAACCCACACAGACACGGGGAGAATGTGCAAACTCCACACAGACAGTCACCTGAGGCTGGAATCAAACCTGGGACCCTGGTGCTGTGAGGCAGCAGTGCTAACCACTGAGCCACCGTGCCATCCAAAGTCTCAGAGTACAGCGGTGGGCTTTTTTTACCTCCTTGACACTTGGCAACTGCTGCAGCTACCTCAAACCTCTTTCCTAAGATGGTGTGCTAGACACCAGTTGGCACCCACACCCCTGAACAAAAGCCCAGCCTTTGAAGGCACATTCTCCTAAGGGGAGTGCAGAGCCAGGAAATTCCCTGACCCCCATTACCCTTCTCTCTGTTGAACATCCAGCCATAGTAATTGCGAGAAACACATAATGTGGCTTGGCTGAGAGTCCAGACATCTGTTATTCTAATGAAATGGTTACATCCAAAGGAAACCTTGTTTGAATGATAGTTTTTTCTCTTCAATCTATTTTGTCAATTGTACAATTCTTATTTACACAAGATAAATACGTGACAAGGGCTTGCAACTTCTGCTATGACACTACAAAGGACTGATGGTTGACATCTTGATATTAAAAGCAGATTTTGAAGAGTTTTATAAATGAATTACTTTTTAAAAACACTTCCACATTCATGCCATTATTACTGTGGAGTTTATTGTCTCTATACTGTATATACTGAGTGAATAGGAGTGCCATAGGAGTGGCATGGAGGTATGTGCAGCCATTGGCATGATTTGAGGGGCCTAGCTAAGACCTTTTGAATTTACCTTTCAAAAGGTTCCCTCACTGAGATTGTGGTTCTTGACACTTTGGAAGGGCTGCAAATAACAAGTCCTTAAAAAAATTGGTCTGACTTCACAAATTTATGAAGGATTAAGAGATGTTCAATTCCACTACCAAGCCAGTCAGATCAAGAATTTGGGATGCAGATTCATGATGGTTACTAACTCACACTCTTATCCCACATGGCTGAGAATCGGAGGCACTGTAAATTCTGGAAATAAGTCCTGCCAGCCATTCTTAAAGGCATGTAGAGTCCTTTGGCTCTGGCAAAATCCAATCCAGTGTTTCAAAGATTGCTTCATTGGCTATTCATCTCTTTTGGACACTATGAACTCATGAAAACATTACATAAATGCAAGATTTCTTTTGCTCTTTATATAAGTCTGCATGTATGAAGCAATACAATTTCGCTGGCAGTAGCATCAGATAATAGTCCAGATTTCATGGACATGTATGCTTACCCTCCTGGCAGACTGTAACAGATTACATCACCAGTGATACTGAGTACCCTGTATTATTTCATTCCTCTGCAATATAATCATATCAGTTGCCACATAATCAATCCTTCAGAACTCTTTCATGCTGGTGAGATATCCTCCACTATTTCATGTTTATGCTAAATCACAATGTTTCTGATGTCACTCATCATTTTAGTGAAGCTTGAAATTAATCAATATTATGGTGCACTTTTCCATCAATCAAAATATATCAGTGACAGCTGAGACTGTTTGGAAATTTAATAACTTCCCAACAAAAATAACATATATTATACTAAATGTGCTTGCTTTGTTTTTGTTCTGTTAATTTCTTCTTTTCATCTTTGTATATTGTCAGGTTACTATTTTTACCTGCGATGACAATGACGAATGTAGGGGGTTGAGGACAGTGGTTGATCATGGAGACAAAGTGTCTCTCTTCTTGTATAGAAAAGCATTGAGTCTATATTCACTGAGCCTGACTTTTTTCACCACTGTTGCTGCATTTTGGACATTAAATGAGTGTATTGCCAATCTTGTGTTATATATTGAGTATGACCATTTCTCACCTGTATTAGCCCAATGCAATCTTCAGGCTTTCCAAACAAAAACTTGCTGATACTGCCATGAAGAGTCTAACACATTAAAAATCAGCAGTGACATGATAGAAATCCCTAAACACCATGTTTTATGCTTTCATGGCACAGAAGCAAAAGAAGTCACACAAATGAAATATTGTACCTTGGAGCCTAGTCAGCCTGAAGAAATTTTCGAAAGAAGTTACAGCAAACAATGAAGATTCCAATGAAGAGTTATCATTGATCTGAAATGTTAATTCAACTTCTCTTCACAGATGCTGCCTGTTCTGTTTAGTATTTCCAATATTTTCTAAGAGTTTAACATATTTGAGGAGACATGGACATAGAAGATACATCTTTTTCAAAATATTTTACAACCATATGGATCCTGTGAACATATTTGTAGCTTAATCAAAAGACTCAATTATTTACTAACTTTAGCAAAGCAGAATTAAACAAAGTGATCTAATTGATATCTATGATTTCAACCCAATAACCTTTGTTTTCAGCTTCATTCACACAAAAGACAACCAGAAAACAAATGCAGTTAGCGTGGGTTTCCTCCGGGTGCTCCGGTTTCCTCCCACAGTCCAAAGATGTGCAGGTCAGGTGAATTGGCCGTGCTAAATTGCCCGTAGTGTTAGGTAAGGGGTAAATGTAGGGGTATGGGTGGGTTGCGCTTCGGCGGGGCGGTATGGACTTGTTAGGCCGAAGGGCCTGTTTCCACACTGTAAGTAATCTAATCAGTAAAGGGATAAATAAACAAAAATAAAACTGGCCAGATTACTTGTGCTGTTTTCATAATACATTGTTCCATAGGAATATATTACTCAGATTAGTTTATTTACAGTGTGGAAACAGGCCCTTTGGCCCAACAAGTCCACACTGACCCGCCGGAGCATAACCCACCCAAACCCATTTCCCCCTGCACCTAACACTAAGGGCAATTTAGCATGACCAATTCACCTAACCTGCACATCTTTGGACTGTGGGAGGAAACCGGAGCACCCGGAGGAAACCCACGCAGACACGGGGAGAATGTGCAAACTCCACACAGAGAGTTGCCTGAGTCGGGAATTGAACCCAGGTCTCTGGCGCTGTGAGGCAACAGTGCTAACCACTGTGCCACCGTGCCACCCAACAATGATCGTTTCTTAGTTGATTTTCTGAAGTTGTCAATCAGGGCCTCCTTTTCAGTTCACTATGGTGGAATTTTCAGCAATAATTATAATTTAATTTAAATTCTGAACTTTCAAAAGCTGACAATGAGAGATTAGCAGGGAGCTTTTACATCTTTGTGCTATGGAATCAACAACCAAATTACCCAAAACACAGTCCAAAAACCCAGTTTAACCTCTCCAGCCCCTCCCTCTGTCTTGCCAGACTTGCTGGCACCAATCCCCAGGTACTAACCTCATTAAAGGCCAAACATCTTTTATTTGGTTAAACATACTGCTTTCCTTGGCACCAAAGCATTGTGTACCAATTTGATTAAGAAACAACCTGCGATTAACTTTCAAGGCATGGCTTCATAAACAAATAACATTTTGTTTGTCCCTTTTTTTAAACACAACTTGCTTCCAGCAGTCCAACGATCATCTTCAGCTCACTGTTCACAGTGCCAAACAAAATTTGGTCCTTCAGGGCTTTTTCCTGAAATGTCGATTTTACTGCTCCTCAGATGCTGCCTGAACTGCTGTGCTATTCCAGCACCATTAATCCAGAATCTGGTTTCTAGCATCTGCAGTCATTGTTTTTACCCCGTTTTTGCCAAGCATTAGCTCATTTCAAGAAATGAGGCAAAGAAAGGATGTCTGCAATATTAGCAATGGGGTTATGTGGCCACGTAACTGGACTAGGTAACACTTTTTAGCAGAGCTAGAGAATTCTTTCAATCTGGCAAGGTAGCAACATGATTCAGGTTTATCAGATTTCTGACTTTTGTAGGATGTAAATGAGGGGAACACATGTACCACTACAAGCACTTACCACTAACAGAATGCAGTACCATTTGCTAATTATTCAAACTGAGAATAACCAGGCATAAATAGATTTTCACCTCAATGTCCAATTTTATGGAAGTTGCCATGATGCTGACCGAGTCCTCATCTACAATGATGCAGTTACTAATATGATTGGGGCTAGTTATGTTCCAATTATATCAGAGAAGCAGGCCCCATGCAGACTTGAATAGGTGGCAGGAACAGTTCCATGGTGACCTGATGCAGCACAGGAGGCCTCACTATAAGGCAAACTGTCCAATCTGTCAGTTCTCAAAAGGAAGTATTAGGCCAGCTCTGCCATGCTATCACTTCTCTTCAGAGCTTTTGTTTTGGATAGGAGTGTGAACCAAGTTTAAAAATGAACCAAATAACCAAATTTTACAAAACCAATTGCTTTCTTTTAATGGAAGTTATCAATTAGCTTCTATTCTTTCTTTGCCCCTTACATTCAAAGTAAAATGTTAGCTTCAGAGATAATTTCTGTTCAGTGTTATGTTATAGAGGACTGCTAATGAAGCTCCAACCTGATAGAAACGACTATAATATAAAAACAAACCTGAAGAAAATCCAGTACTTTGTCCTCTGACATTCATATACAATCAGTAGATGCCACTTCTAGTAAAGATGTAAAAAGGAATTCTTAGATTACTTTCAATCAGACTAATAAAACCAAAATAAAAGTTTTCCTAACTGAAGTAATCTAATGTAATGTAATCTAATTATATATGCACCTTGCTTCATAAAGTGCCCCGCTCGTGTTATTGTGTGTTTGTCAGCGGCAGAGCTACTTGTCACAGATGGAAGTTCCTGGGGTTCCTGCCCAGATGCCATTTCTGAAATGCGGCTGTGCACCAGGTCAAATGCTGTTAATTAGGAACTATTCTTCACAGTTCCTGTGTCTGAAGAATTTCTCCAATGATTGTTCAGGAAGTAAATATAGTACCCCACTTCAACAGGGAGCTGGAGGTCCTGATGGTTGGCGGTGCTCGGGAGGTGGAATTCTTTCTTCTCCACCACCAGAGGAGACAAGACACCAGAGACTGCCGGCCTGGCCCAAATTCACCACCATGTCTGGGTATATGAATAGGAAGGGTTTGGAGGGATATGGGCCAGGTGCTGGCAGGTGGGACTAGATTGGGTTGGAATATCTGGTCGGCATGGACGGGTTGGACCAAAGGGTCTGTTTCCATGCTGTACATCTCTATGACTCTATGTCAATGTAATATCCATGGTCTGGAGGAATGCCCGTCAGTGCAGGGAGATTAGTGACCTTTGGTGATCCACGAGGGTAAGTGCCTCCATCTTCTGTCTGCCACCTCATACTCACTCTGACTCAAAGGATCATGATCTACCGTTCTCATTACTGCATGCAGCATTCTCCCTCAATGGCTCTTATCCATCCTTGGGTGCTGTGCAAGTTAGAAGCCCAGAGGAGCAAATGTCTAACTGGACTCACCAGGTTCCTGCACTGACTTTCATGTTGGGAATTGTCCTCATCTAGTTCCTACCCAGCACTTATCAGAATAGCAAGCTGCAAATCAATGAGGTGAGATTAGGTACTAATATGATGTAAACACATGCATATAGGCTTCTCGACACTCATTGTTCAAATCTCAGCTAAATGTATGCCAAAACAATTGACTGACTTTAGGGGTTATACAGAAGATATGGAGAACAAGATACATTGAGAACAACGTAGTAGTTTTTGAGAAACATGCTTTTGGTTTCAAATACAGAATCATTGCTGAAGCATTATGCATCGTGACTGTACCATTACCCAGCTAAGGCACCATGTCCAACCTTGTCTTCCTTCTGAATATTGCCAGTAGCTACAATAATAAATCCCTATAGATCACCTGATTCAGTTCCTAGTTTTAAAATTACTCTCCTATTTCATTTCTTTAGTGTTATTATAATCACCAATCCAGAAAGGCATAGTTTAGAAAATTGAACTTTATACCATTCATATCATAATCAAGTTATCTGCCAGTATTGTGCACATTTAAAAATGAAATGCATTGAAACAAGAAGCAAAACTGATAGCAAACAAGTGAATTGAATTTATTGTCATGTGTACCGAGGCACAGTGAAAAGCTTTGACTTGTGAGCAATACAGGCAGATCACATAGTTAAGAAGCATAGATAAGTAAATAATAGGTAGACAGCAGCAAAAACAAAAGCACAGGTACAGGTGAATGTTAAGAGTTTGTGAGTCCATTCAGAATTCTAACAACAGGAGGGTAGAAACTGTTTCAAAATCGGCTGGTGCATGTGTTGAGGCTTCTGTACTACTCGTTTCACCTCTGTGCTGTTAATGTGTAGCGGAGCATGAGTAGCATTCTGCCAAAAGTCAATAAGGAGATCCTTGGTTTTGCCGGGATTGAGAGCTATGTTGTCCTCAGTGCGCCATTTTTCCAGGTCTTCCACCTCATATTCTGTAGTCTGTTTCATCGCCATCTGAGATTTGACCGACTATGGTGGTGTCATCAGCGAACTTGTAAATGGCATTAGTCTGGTATTTGGCGATGCAGTCATGGGTATGCAGTGGGTACAGTAGGGGGCTCCAGTGTTAAGTGTTAGTGAGGATGAAATATTGTCCCCAATCTTCAAAGATTGTGGCCTGTGGGTCAGGAAACTGAGGATCCAATTGCAGAGAGTGGGGCTAAATCTGAGATTGCTAAGTTTAGTAATCAGTCTCGCGGGGATAACAGTGTTGAGGATGGAACTGTCGTCAATGAGTAGGATTCTTACGCAGCTGTTCTTGGTGTCAAGATGTTCTAGGGAGGAGTGAAAGGCAAGTGATATGGCATATGGCATAGATCTGTTGGTCCGATATGCAAATTGGAGTGGGTCAAGAGTAGTGGGGAGGCTGGAGTTGATAAATGAAGATCCAACGATACAGATAATACAATGTGAACACTTTGTATCTTAAGTGTTAGATGCGTGAACAACATGGCAGAAAATATTGCTTTTCAAATCTGTGTTGAGTGTATAGTGAAAATCAGAACTACACATCATTAACAACTCTCTGCCCTCTCCCATTGCTTCAAAAATAACAACGCAGTTGTTCAGTGAAGTGCATTGCATGCATAATATAATTTTAGGATGACTACAAAGCCACTGACTCCCTGGCTACCTTCACTACAGCTGTTCACACATCACATCCTGCAAGGATTCCATCCCACTTCCCCAGTTCCTTTGCCCACATCGTATCTATTTGGATGATTTTCATCCTACCAGCCTTTCATTCAATGGATCATTCTCTCCCATTTCAGGAAACTCCAGCAGGACGCTACCACCAAACACATCTTCCCTTCGCTCCCTGTCTGTACTTCATAGGGATCGTTCACTCCAGGACACAGTAGTCTATTCCTTGATCAACAATACCACTCCCCTTTCCCATGTAACCACTAAACGTGTAAAACCTGCCCCTTCACCTCCTCCCTGCTCACTATCCAACGGCCTGAACAGTCTTTCCAGGTGAAGCAGCATTTCAACTGCACCCCCTCCAATCTTGTGTATTGTATACACTGCACCCAACGTGGCCTACTCTGCATTGGAGAAACCAAATGCAGACTGGCTGACTGCTTTGCAGAACACCTCTAGTCCATGGGCAAGCATGACCCTGACCTTCCCATAGCCAGTCATTTTAACACAGCGTCTTGTTTACATGCTCACTTATCTGTCCTCAGCATGCTGACTGCTCCAGCGAACCATAGCTTAAACTGGAGGAGCAATGTCTCATCTTCAGACTAGGCACTTTACAATCTTCTGGATCAATATGGAGTGCAACACCTTCAGATTGTCAAAGCACTTTCACTCCTTCTCTTTCTTTCAGCTTTATTTGTTGCATTCTCTGTACTGAGATACTGAGGAAAGAGATCAAACTGAGACTGGTACAGTTGAGAAAAGAAGTGAGTTGAACAATCAGGGCAGGCAGGGACAAAGCAGAGAACAAGATAGGACTGATAAATTAAACTGCATTTATTTTAACAGAGAAGGCAGATGAATTCAGGGCATGGTTAGGAACATGGGACTGGGATATTATAGCAATTACAGAAATGTTGCTCAGTGATGGAAAGGACTGGCAGCTTAATGTTCCAGGACAGGAAGGATAGGAAGGGAGGCAAGACAAAGGATTTAAAGGGAGGTAAGAGGAGGAGGGGGAATGGCATTTTTGATAAGGGATAGCATTACAGCTGTACTTAGAGAGGATATTCCTGGGAATACATCCAGGGAAGTTATTTGGGTGGAACTGAGAAATAAGAAAGGGACGATCACCTTATTGGGTTTGTATTATAGACCCCCTAACAGTCAGCAGGAAATTGAGAAACAAATTTGCAAGGAGATTTCAGTTATCTGTAAGAAATAATAGGGTGGCTATGGTAGGGGATTTTAACTTTCCAAACACAGACAGGGACTGCCATAGTGTTAAGGGTTTAGATAGACAGGAATTTGTTAAGAGTGTACAAGAAAATATTCTGAATCAGTATGTGGATGTACCTACTAGAGAAGATGCAAAACTTGACCTACACTTGGGAAATAAGGCAGGGCAGGTGACTGAGGTGTCAGTGGGGGAGCACGTTGGGGACAGCGACCATAATTCTATTAGTTTTAAAATAGCGATGGAAAAGGATAGACCAGATCTAACAGTTGAAGTTCTAAATTGAAAGAAGACTAATTTTGGTGGTATTAAGCAAGAACTTTTAAATGCTGGTTGGATGCAGATGTTCACAGGTAAAGGGACAACTGGAAAATGGGAAGCCTTCAGAAATGAGCTAATGAGAGTCCAAATACAGTACATTCCTGTTAGGGTGAAAGGAAAGGCTGTTAGGTATAGGGAATGCTGGATGACTAGAGAAATTGAGGATTTGGCTAAGAAAAAGAAGGAAGCATATGTCAGGTATGGACAGGAAAGATCAAATGAATCCTTAGGAGAGTATAAAGGCAGTCGGAAAATACTTAAGAGTGAAATCAGGAGGGCAAAAAGGAGACATGAGATTGCTTTGGCAAATGGGGTTAAGGAGAATCCAAAGGGTTTTTGCAAATACATTCAGGACAAGAGGGTGACAGGGAGCGACTAGGGCCCCTCAAAGATCAGCAAAGCAATCTTTGTGTGGAGCTGCAGGAGATGCTAAACGAGTATTTTGTACCAGTGTTTACTGTGGAGGAGGACATGGAAGATATATAAAATGTGGGGAAATAGATGGTGCTATCTTGAAAAATGTCCATATTACAGAGGAGGGAGTGCTGGATATCTTGAAATGCATAAAAGTGGATAAATTCCCAGGACCTGATCAGGTATACCCTAGAACTCTGTGGGAAGCTAGGGAAGTGATTGCTGGGCCACTTGCTGAGATAATCACAGGTGAGGTGCCAGAAGACTTGGAGGTTGGCTAATGTGGTACCATTATTTAAGAAGGGTGGTAAGGACAAGCCAGGGAACTACAGACTAGTGAGCCTGACCTCGGTGGTGGGCAAGTTGTTGGAGGGAATCCTGAAGGACAGGATGTACATGTATTTGGAAAGGCAACGACTGATTAGAGATAGTCAACATGGCTTAGTGTGTGAGAAATCATGTCTCACAAACTTGATTGAGTTTTTTTGAAAAAGTAACAAAGAGGCTTGATGAGGGCACTGTGGTGGACATGATCTACATGGACTTCAGTAAGGCATTCAACGAGGTTCCGCATGGTAGACTGGTGAGCAAGGTTAGATCTCATGAAATACAGGGAGAACTCATCATTTGGATATAGAACTGGCTTAAAGGCAGAAGACAGAGTGTGGTGGTGGATGGTTGCTTTTCAGACTGGAGGCCTGTGACCAGTGGAGTGCCACAAAGATCGGTGCTGAGTCCACCACTTTTCATCATTTATATGGTGGCACAGTGGTTAGCACTGTTGCCTCACAGCGCCAGGGACCCAGGTTCAATTCCTACCTTGGGCAACTGTCTGCGTGGAGTTTGCACATTCTCCCTGTGTCTGTGTGGGTTTCCTCCAGGTACTCCGGTTTCCTCCCACAGTTCAAAGATGTGCTGGTCAGGTGAATTGACCATGCTAAATTGCTCACAGTGTTAGGTGCAATAGTCAGGGGTAAATATAGGGGTAGGGCACTGGGTCTGGGTGGGTTACTCTTCGGAAGGTCAGTATGCACTTGTTGGGCTGAAGGGCCTGTTTCCATACTGTAGGGAATCTAATCTAATCTCAATGATTTGGATATGAACATAGGAGATATAGTTAGTAAGTTTGTAGACCAAAATTGGAGGTGTAATGGACAGCGAAGAACATTACCTCAGATTACAACGAGATCTTGATCAGATGGGCCAATGGGCCGAGAAGTGGCAGATGGAGTTTAATTTAGATAATTGCAAGGTGCTGCATTTTGGGAAAGCAAATCTTAGAAGGACTTATACACTTAATGGTAAAGTTATGGGAGTGTTGATGAACAAAGAGATCTTGGTGTGCAGGTTCATAGCTCCTTGAAAGTCGAGTCACAGGTAGATGGGATAGTGAAGAAGGCGTTTGGTATGCTTTCCTTTATTGGTCAGAGCATTGAGTACAGGAGTTGGGAGGTCATGTTGTGGATGCACAGGACATTTGTTTAGGTCACTTTTGGAACATTGCGTGCAATTTTGGTCTCCTTCCTATTGGAAGGATGTTATGAAACTTGAAAGAGTTCAGAAAAAAATTAAAAGGTTGTTGCCAGGGTTGGAGGATTTGAGCTATAGGGAGAGGCTGAATAGGCTGGGGCTGTTTTCCCTGGAGTGTCGAGGGGTGACCTTATAGGGCTTTATAAAATCATGAGGGCATGGATAGGATAAATAGACAAAGTATTTTCCGTGGGGTAGGGAGTCCAGAACCAAAGGGCATAGGTTTAAGGTAAGAGGAAAAAGATATAAAAAGGACCTAAGGGGTAACGTTTTCACACAGATGATGGTGTGTGTATGAAATGAGCTGCCAGAGGAAGTGGTGGAGGCTGATACAATTGCAACATTTAAAAGACAGCTGGATGGATATATGAATAGGAAGGATTTGGAGGGATATGGGCCAAGTGCTGGCAAATGGGACCGGATTAGATTGGGATATCTGGTCAGCATGGACAATTTGGACCAAAGGGTCTGTCTCCGTATTGTACATCTCTATGACTCTAAGACCCCTCTCCCCTTACCTAGTGCAGTGAGACTGTCTGTTCTTTCGAGTCTAGCAATTAAACATACCATTGTTCTGCCGTTCTCATGTTCTGATCACTTAATCTGAACTACCAACATCCTTTCTCCCTCAGTACTTCACCCTCTCCCCTTCACACTTCACTTCAGCTCTGAAGAAGAGTCAGCTAGATTCAAAATATTACTTGCTTTCTCTTCATGGATGCTGCCTGACCTATTGTGATCTCCAGCATTTTTTGTTTTCAGCACATTTCTGGACTACTTTTTACAATTGTTCTGATTGGCAAATGTGATGCCAAACACAAGAAGCGTCAGGAAAAAAAGGTGATGAATTTAGAACATGGATCAGTACTTGGAGCTACGATGTTGTGGCCATTATGGAGACTTTGGTGTCACAGGGGCAGGAATAGTTATTGGATATCACAGGGGTAGGAATGGTTATTGGATATCACAGGGGTAGGAACGGTTATTGGATTGTCCAGGGTTTACATGTTTTAAAAGGAATAGGGAGGAGAGGTAAAAGAGATGGATGAGTGACATTGTTAATCAGGGATAGTATCACACCTGCAGAAAGGGAGGTCTTTGAGGAGGGTTTGTCTACTGAGTCAGTATGGGTGGAAGTCAGAACAAGAAAACAGCAGTCACTTTATTGAGATTTTTCTACAGAACTCCCAATAACAACAAAGACACAGAGGAGCAGATTGGGAGGCAGATTTTGGAAAGGTGTAGAAGTAACAGGGTTATTGTCATGGATGATTTCAACTTCCCTAATATTGATTGGAACCTTAGTGCAAATAGTTTGGATGGAGCAGATTTTGTCAGGTATATCCAGGAAGAATTCCTGACTCAATATGTTGATAGGCTAACTAGAGGGGAGACCATATTGGATTTGGTGCTTGGCAACGAACCAGATCAGGTGTCAGATCTCTTGGTGGGAGAGCATTTTGGTGATAGTGATCACAACTTCCTGATCTTTACTATAGTCATTGAGAGGGATAGGACCAGATGGTATGGGAAAGTTTATTTTTGGCCAAAAAATCTTGTACTTTCCATTTATCTCATGTAGAAGTCGACCCTAGTTCTTCATAGTTACAGATCAACATTTATGAGTCAGTGTGCCTGCCTATTGCATTCCGCTCCAGCTTTCCAGTCTGCTGACCATACTGCTCCATTCCAGATCTTCCAGTCTGTCAGCTGTCAAGCTTTGCTTCATGTTTTCAGAATTACTGTAGTGGGTAAAACAGTACAGGACGACTGCCATATCCACAGAGTTGTTTCCTGTGCTTTCAGTTACCTGCTGTTTACCGTGGCCCAAACATATTACAGGAAACATTCCAGAACCAGGGATTGGGGGCGGCTGGGAAGGTACATTTCCCATTTAAATCAATTGGTCTCGCACCTATCAGCGGTAGGTCTTGGAACATATCCCCCACGGGTACAGGGGGAGCTATTGTACCATTCTAGTGTAGCAGGCAGAATGGAGGCAGTTTTTTTTAGATAAATATTCAATAATGGCCATAATTATTTTTCCTTTTGTTGTTTATTATTTTATATAGGGATCTGGCTCTTGTTTGTCCATTTTTTGACTCATACCAAGCACACCCTCGAAAACAATACTTTGTGTATTAGACGACCCTCTAATTTCAGCTTAAAAAAAGTCTTCAAAACTCGACGTATACAAGGGTATATACAGTACTTAATTGTGGAGCGGAAATTATAATGCTATTAGACAAGAAATGTGGAGTAGAAATCGGGAATAGATATTCTCAGAGAAATGTACAACAGGCATGTCAAAATTATTTAGAGAGCACTTGCTGCACATGCTGGATAGGTTTGTCCCACAGAGGCAAGGAAGGGATGGTAGGGTGAAGGAACCTTGGATGACAAGTGATGTGGAACATCCAGTCAAGAGGAAGAAGAAACCTTACTTAAGGTTGAGGAGGCAAGGATCAGACAGGGCTGTACAGGGTTACAAGGTAGCCAGGGAGGAATTGAAGAATGGACTTAGGAGAGCTAGAAGGGGGCATGAAAAAACCTTGGTGGGTAGGATTAAGGAAAATTCCAAGACGTTCTACACTTGCAAGGAACAAAAGGATGACCAGAGTGAGGGTAGGGCTGATCATGGATAGTGGAGGGAATTTGTGCCTGGAGTCGAAGGAGGTAGGGGAGGTCCTTAATGAATACTTTGCTTCAGTATTGACTAGTGAGAGGGACCTTGTCATTTGTGAGGACAGCATGAAACAGGCTGATATCCTTGAACAGGTTGATGTTAAGAAGGAGGATGTGCTGGAAATTTTGAAAGATGTGAGGATAGATAGGTCCCTGGGCCAGATGGGTTATACCTAAGATTACTATGGGAAAAGAGGGAAGAGAGATTGATGCAACTTTCACGATGATCTTTGCATCCTCAGTGTCCACTGGAGTACCACCAAATGATTGGAGATGGCAAATGTAACTCTCTTGTTCAAGGGAGGGCACAGGGATAACCCTGAATTATAGATCAGTTTTACGTTAGTGCTGAGCAAATTATTGGAGAGCATTCTGAGAGACAGGATTTTTGATGATTTGGAAAAGCATAGTTTGATTAGAGATAGTCAGCATGGTTTTGTGAGGGGCAGGTCATGTCACATAAGCCTTATTGAATTTTTTGAGGATGTGACAAAACACTGATGATGTGGATATGGTGTATATGGATTTTAGCATTCCCCATTTTGGAAGGCCGAATTTGAATGCAGATTACAGGGTTAAAGGTAGGATTCTTGGCAGTGTGGAGGACACAGAAGGATCTTGGGGTCCACATTGATAGATCCCTTAAAGTTGCCACCCAGGTTGATAGGGTTGTTAAGAAGGTGTATGGTGTGTTGACTTTCATTAGTGGGGCGATTAGTTTAAGAGCCATGAGGTTATGCTGCCAACTCTATAGAGTCCTGGTTAGACCACACTTAAAATATTGTGTTCAGTTCTGGTTGCCTTATTATAGGAAGGATGTAGAAGCTTTAGAGAGAGCATGTCTTATGAAGAAAGGTTGAGGGTACTAAGGCTTTTCTTATTGGAGCGAAGAAGGATGAGAGGTGACTTGATATAGGTATACAAGATGCTGAGAGGCATAGATAGAGTAGATAGCCAGAGACTTTTCCTCAGAGCAGAAATGGCTATCATAAAGGAGCATAAGGTGACTGGAGGAAGGTTTAGGGGAGACATCAGAGGTCAGTTCTTTACACAGAGAATGATAGGTGCGTGAAATGCACTGACAGCAGTGGTAGTAGTTAGGGACATTATGGACATTTAAGCGATTCTTGGATAGGCACACAGAAGATAGTAAAAGTAAGGGAATTTAGGTTATTTTGATCCTAGTAGGATAAAAGGCCAGCACAACGTTGAGTGCCAAAGTGCTGTACTATTCTAAAAGGCCATTCATTACTCTGCAGAGAAGACGACAAAAATCAGAAAATGAACAGACTCCGCCGCCCCCCCCCCCCCCCCCCCAGACTCTTCTGTGACACTTTTAATGACCAAGAGCAGAATGAGCAGAAGAAACAAATTTTTCTGCCTGCAGTTGATGAGTACTGAGGGAACTTAGACCTTCACAAAAATCAGTGAAAGTAAACATGTGAAAAAGCAGTCACAGCTTGTGACATGTAGGGCCCAGCTGCAGAACTCACAGAGGTGACTGCATGCTGAATGACGACTGCAGAATTTCAATGCCATCCACTAGAACACTACACCATCTGGGAATAAACTGTACCATATGTTGCAGAAGCTCTGTGGTAATGACACACAGAAATCATCATTCGCTGGATCCCTGAAGTCTGAATCTCTATCCTCTTCAGAGCCAGGAAACATGCTGTAAACCTCCCAGCTTTAATGTACTGTTTCCTAAGCTAACCTAATGCTTCTCTCATTTGATTGGTGAATTACCTTGGACAGAGCCCTTTACAATACATAGGGTTACTAATACTGTGCTGGTGCCTGAAAGGATGAGAGCAAGTGATGGTGACCTCCAGAAGGATTCAGCTCCTCCTGTCTGTCACAGCCTGAACTGACATTTCTGAAGAAAAGAGAGTTAGCCAATGATAATAATGGGAAAAGGATGGCTGCACTAGGTGTGAGTAGAATATCATGCTGTGACTAGAAAGTTCAGTTAAGCCAGGAAAATATACTCAAACACCCTGCTTGTATCAAAACAGGACCTCTTCTTAAACTTGTGTGCTCTCTGTGTGCATACATTCCCTGCAAGAAGAGTGGAAATGGGTGAACATGTATCTTTTGACTTTGTTGGGCAGCTTAGCATCTAATTGTGTAAGCAGAAACCGAAGGAAATATATTAAATAGTGTTTCTGCAGGAGCAAGGATAATAAAAGCTCATGTGGAATGTGAGAGAAACTTGAAGTGGTGGCCTTCTTAGTTACATTTCCTGCACTGCAGCCTGTCCTTGGTAACATGTCATTCATGTATTTTGCCAACTCACTCCATCGTTTGAGGTATTTGCTTTGGTATCTGGCTAGCACCATTGAGGATTTGGATCTCCTACATGCTGTTCACTTGCTTCATGAAATCCTCTGTGGCACCATCTGAAAACCTGGCGACCGCAATATTGTAGTAAACATCTTCAAATAATTACCATGTGAAATAATTACCTGAAATAGCATCTGTCATACAGGAGATCCCAGCGTACCAAATTAGAGATTTTCCTATAGAAAGCTTGATTAACGTCTGCTGATAACCCCTCAACATTATGAAGGTTCATCACAAAGATAGGTATCTGGCCAATGCCATCTGGCCTGCAACATGACACCTTGCTTATCCAAAGCACTAAACATAAATCTAATCCAAGGGCTCCTCAGGGAAAGAACCCTTCAGC
The DNA here is from genome assembly GCF_047496795.1 of Chiloscyllium punctatum. Classification (NCBI taxonomy): domain Eukaryota; kingdom Metazoa; phylum Chordata; class Chondrichthyes; order Orectolobiformes; family Hemiscylliidae; genus Chiloscyllium; species Chiloscyllium punctatum. The sequence continues at coordinate 39,852,097 of NC_092782.1, read as the reverse complement.
ACCTGGTCCTTGCTCTCAGATAGTATTTATGAAAATTAAAAGTTTAACGTTTTATTTTCAATTTGCTAGACTGTTTGCAAAATCACTGAAATTGTGCATTTCAGGCAAATAAATAATAATAGAATTTACTGGAGTACAGGTCATATGCAATGATGCAGTGAAACACAACAACAGGCTCTAGGATTATCTCAAATTAATGCTTCAGGTTTATTGATATTACTGATTATATACCATATCTGTAGAAGGTTTCTTCTCGATAATGCCCTTTTGAAATCTCCATGTTGTTTCATCTTATAACTTAATAGCATTGACGATATTTAAATATCGTCAGGGCGGCACGGTGGCACAGTGGTTAGCACTGCTGCCTCACAGCGCCAGAGACCTGGGTTCAATTCCTGCCTCAGGTGACTGACTGTGTGGAGTTTGCATGTTCTCCCCGTGTCTGCGTGGGTTTCCTCCGGGTGCTCCGGTTTCCTCCCACAGTCCAAAGATGTGCAAATCAGGTGAATTGGCCATGCTAAATTGCCCCTAGTGTTAGGTAAGGGGTAGATGTAGGGGTATGGGTGGGTTGCGCTTCGGCGGGGCGGTGTGGACTTGTTGGGCCGAAGGGCCTGTTTCCACACTGTAAGTAATCTAATTTAATCTAAACCAAACAATCTTGAAACACAGAATTAGCTTATCTGATAAAAAATTAAAGTGGAATGTACAATCAATTTACACATTAGGAGATTTATCCTTCAGCACATCATAAAAACTAATAAAAAATAAAGATCTTTTAGACTGCGTTTGCTGACACCAGTGCACATGCCACTTAAATTCATGCATACATATTTAAATGGATTCTGGGCCTGGGGCCTGGGAAAGAGCCTTGGATTACTGATCGAGCTGGTCGGGTACTGAAGGACAGAGCTGTGAGATGGGATCTGTGGCAAGCAGTGAGGGAACCAACAAGAGGAAAAAGCATATTTGACCTAATTCTTACTAATTTGCCAGCTGTAGATGCATCTGTCCATGACAGCATTGGTAAGAGTGGTCCGTGTGGAGACAACATCCCATATTCACATTGTGTGATACTGTACTGTACTAGATGGGACAGACTTTGAACAGATCTAGCAACTCAAGACTGCGCATCCTTAAGGCACTGTGGGCCGTCAACAGCATAGAATTGTATTCCATCACAGTCTGTAACTTTATGAACCAGCATATCCACCAGTCTACATTTACTATCAAGCCAGGGGATCAACCCTGGTTCAATGCAGAATGCAGGAGGGCATGCCAGGAGCAGTACCAGGCATACCTGAAAATGAGTGCCAAATGAAGCTACTAAACTGGACTACTCAAACAGCACAAGCAGCAAATGGCAGTCAGAGCTAAGCGAGCCCACACCAATAAATCAGATATAAGGTCTGCTATCATGCCACATCTACTCATGAATGATGGCGGACAATTAAACAACCCACTGGAGGAAGCTACACAAATATCTGCATTGTTAATGATGGAAGAGCCCAACACATCAGTACAAAAGAGAAAGTTAAAGCATCATCTGCCAGAAGTGCTGAATGGATAATCCATTTCGGCCTCCTCTGGTGGTCAGCAGTATCTACCTGACAATGTGAAAAATTGCCCAGGTATGTTCTGAAATAAAAAGCAGGACAAATCTAACAGCCAATTACTGCCCCATCAGTCTGCCCTTGATCATTAGTAAAAGTGATGGAAGGTGTCATCAATAGTCTTATCAAGCAGCAGTAACAAGTCTCAGTGATGCCCAGTTTAGATTCTGCCAGGGCCACTCAGCTCCTGTCCTCGTACAGCCTTGGTTCAAACATGAGGAAAAGAACTGAATTCCACAAGTGAGGCGAGTGACAGCCCTCGACATTAAGGCTGTATTCAGCTGAGTATGGCATCAAGGAGCCCTAACAAAATTGGAATCAACGGGTATCAAGCAGCAAACTCTCTACTGGTTGGAGCCATACCTGGCACATGGGAAGATGGATGTGGTTGTTGGAGGTCTGTCATTTCGGCTCTAGGATATTTCTGCAGGAGTTCCATAGGGTAGCATCCGAGGCCCAAACATCTTCAGCTGCTTCATCAATGACCTTGCCTACATCATAAGGTCAGAACAGGTGATGTTCGTCGATGACCACACAATGTTCTGCACCATTCAAAGCTCCTCAGATACTGAAGCAGTACATGTTCAAATGCAACAAGATCTGGACAATATCCAGGCTTGAACAGACAAGTGGCAGATAGCATTCATACTAAACAAATGCCAGGCAATGACCATCTCCAATAAGAGACAATCTTATCACCACCCCTTGACATTCAATGGTGAATTCCCCACAATCAATCGCTGAAGTTACCATTGACCAGAGAGTCAATTGGACGTGTCACAAATATAGTGGCTACAAGAACAGGCCAGATACTAGCAATACTGTATTGAGTCACTCACCTCCTGACTCCCCAAAGCCTGTCCACAATCTACAAGGTAAAAGTCAGGAATGTGATGGATACTCCCACTTGCCTGAATGGGTGCAGTTCCAATACAATGAAAAAGGTTAAAGATTACAAAGGGATCTTGATCAAATGGGTCAATGAGCTGAAAAATGGCAGATGGAATTAAATCTGGATAAATTCGAGGTATTGCATTTTGGTTCAATAAACAAAGGTAGGGCTTACACAACTAATGGTAGAGCTTTGGGGGTACTGTTGTAGAACAGAGGAATCAAGGGGTCAGGGACATAATTCTTTGAAGCTTGCATCACATATAGACAGGGTGGTTAAAAAGGTGTTTGTCACAATTGCCTTCACTGCTCAATCCTGCGAGTTTGGAGTTGGGAAGTCATATTGAGGTTGTACAGGACATTGGTGAGGCCTTTTCTGGAATACTGTGTCCAGTTCTGGTTGCCAAGTTATAGGAAGGATATTATTTAGCTGGAAAAGGTTCAGAAAAGATTTACTAAGATGTTGCTGGGTATAGAAGGTTTCAGTTATAAAGAAAGACTGGATAGACTGGGACTTTTTTCACTTGAGTCTAGGAGGTTGAGAGGTGACCTGATAGAAGTTTATAACATAATGGGTAAAGATAGAGTTAATGGTAGTTGTCTTTTCCCTACGATGCTGGATTTCAAGACTGGGGACACAATTTTAAGGTGGGAGGAGAGAGATTTAAAAAAGAGCAGGAGGGGCAAATATTTTACACAGTGTTATTCATGCGTGGAACAAACTTCCTGAGGAAGTGGTGGATGTGGGTACAATTTATTATGGCTGAAGTGGGTACTGCAGATGCTGGAGATTGAGTCAAGATTAGAGTGGAGCTGGAAAAGCACAGCAAGTCAGGCTGCATCCGAGGAGCAGGAAAATCAATGTTTTGGGCAAAAGCCTTTCATCAGGAATGGTGAAGGGCTTTTGCCCGATACGTCGAGTTTCCTGCTCCTCAGATGTTGCCTGACTTGCTGAGCTTTTCCAGTACCACTCTAATCTTGACAATTTATTATGGACCAGACCCCCTCAAACCAAGTAGCCCAGACCCTAACTTTCCTAGCTGTTTTAAGCAGGTGTAATGTGGATATTCCAGGAGTGATGCAACTGGTCAAACCACAGTTTTAAACAAAACATAATTTATTTACAAGATTACTGAATGAAACACAAGGAGTACAGAATACAGAATAACTTAACCTATTCGAAAACCTAACAGATTATCCCAATTTAATGATGCTGTTCCAAATTCCTGCAACAATCCCCATAAACACCCCTTGGCAAGAAAGGTACAATCAAACACAGGGTCTTACAGGAGAGAGAGAGATGGCAGAGGAATTCAGCATGGAAACCTCCTTCCATGGAGCTGTCTCTTGGACCGGCAGCCTCAGAACTGACTGCATGTTTTCAGTGAACAGCTAGTTGGGTAAAACCAAACCAAAGCAAAGCTGAGTTGGGAGAACTGGCCACTCCTCTTACATTGTAGAAATATTCTTTTTAAAAGTTGAAAGCCATTTGACTGTGGCAGTTTCTGTTAGCTAATCAAACCGGCCCTAAAACCCTTCAAACCTAGACTTTGAAATTGCTGCTTTTACGACCTCTCTGGGGAAAAAAAAAGCCAAGGACAGCATAACCTTGTTAAGGGAGCAGCATCATCACAAATTACAACTTTTAAAAGATATTTGGGTAAGTACATGAATATGAAAGGTTTTCAGGGATATGGACCAGGAGCAGGCAGGCGGGACTGGTTTAGTTTAGGAATATGGTCAATATGGACTAGTTGGACTGAAGGTCTGTTGCTGTGCTGTATGACTCTAAACTTGACACTATCCAGGACAAAACAGCCCGCTTGACTGACACCACATCTACAAAATCCACTCCCTTCACCACCAATTCTCAGTAGCAGCAACATGTATTATCTATAAAATGCACTGCAGAAATGCCCCCAAGATCCTTAGACAGCACCTTCCAAACCCACTACCATTTCCATCTAGAAAGACAAGGGCAGCAGATACATGGGAACACCACCACCTGAAAGTTTCCCTCCAAGCCACTCACCATCCTGAATTGGAAATATATTGCCGTTCCTTCACTGTTGCTGGGTCAAAATCCTGGAATTCTCTCTTGAGGGGGATTGTGGGTGAACCCACTATACATGGACTGCAGCGGTTCAAGAAGGCAACTCTCCACCATCTTCAAGGGCAATAAATGCTGGCCGGCCAACAACATCCGTTCCACATAAAATGAATAAAAAAATTAATAAATCAAAATTAGCTGCAAATAAATTTGCAATCGATTTATTGTTTTTTTGGGGTGTATGGTCTCTAGTATGCCCACAGTTAAATAACCTTGAAATGCAGGAAAGTGGAGAAAGATTTATATAGCAAAAAGAAAACAAAAATAATTAATTTGAAATTGAGTAAATCTAATCAATATTATGTAGCATCAAAATAGCTGTACGTACATAGAACAGATTAACACAGCCATTCTCTTTATATTTGCTCCCTGCCTTTGATTAGGGCTTTGTACTGCAGTTCAGATCCCTGTAACTGTATTCCAAATGTTTATCTGCACTGCATATTTCAGGCTTCTCAGAAAGGAGATCAGGCTCATCCATAACAGTCCAAGCTTATCAGACAAAAAAAAAATTGACTGACTAATTAATTTGAACCACAAAACAAGCTTCAACTACAATTTGTTCTGTAAGGTTCCCAGAGAGACAAATCAACTTTCTATCAACTGTAATGTTCAACATTCTGGGCTTTCTCAAACATACTCTATCCAATCTAACTTTTCCCTTTGTGGCTAAGAGCACAAAGTTGAAACAAGTATTGCTTTAGACTTTAATACTGGAGTAGAATTACAATTTCATCTCATATACAATTTGCTACATTTCATTTGGTGCATGGATTGAAATATACTCCTGGTAATTGACTTTTCACTTTGAATTTCTCCCTCACTGGACCGAGAGAAAAAGTAATTACATCCCATTGTTATCCCAGTTGAGATGAGCCAACTCAGCACAGATCAGTCTTTGAAACATAGATTTTTGCTTTTCTTCATACTAAGTGTCAGTCCTTGTCTGGTTATGCTTTCATGAAGCAACTTGGGACTTCTTATTACGTTAAAAAGGTGCTGTAGAAATGAAAGTTGTTGAATTTTTGGCATGTCCTTTTTGAGTATACCATGTAAAAAAGACAGGTGCAGTTCAGTGAATTCAGTTTCTCACAGTAACAGTTCAACAATTACTAGCAATGACCACAATTTCTTAAATATTTTGCAAAATTTGGATCTAAATGGAATCTATTCAAATACATGAGGGTTGACTTTGAGATGAAATCCAAATGTGTTTTATTTTACACTTTGCAAAGGGATCATTGAATTGAATTGAATTGAATTTTGCATTGAATTTATTGTCACGTGTACTGAGGCACAGTGAAAAGCTTTGACTTGCGAGCAATACAGGCAGATCATATAGTTAAGTAGCATAGGTAGTACATAATAGGTAAACAGTGGCAAAAACACAGGTCCAGGCGAATGTTAGGACTTAGTCAGTCTGTTCAGTATTCTAACAACAGTAGGGTAGAAACGGTTTCAAAACCACCTTCCAGCATCTGCAGTCCTCACTTTTGCCCACTGTTTCAAAACCAGCTGATGTGTGCTTTCAGGCTTCTGTCTCACCAGGTAACATCAAGCAGTTGACATGGTAACTCAGTAGTTAGCACTGTTGCCTCACAGACCAGGGACATGGTTTCAATTCCATCTGTGAGTGATTTTCTGTGAGGGTTTCCTCCCACACTCCAAAGATATGCAGATTAGGTGGATTGGCCATGGAAAAGTCGGGGAGAGGGTGGGATGTCCTTTGGAGGGTCAGTGTGCACTCAATTGGCCAAATAACTCATTTCCACATTGTAAGGATTCTAAAAGAGTGCTGAAATTTTGGCTTTGACAAGGCAGGAAATACATCAAACTTTGAAGAGAATACAGGTAGTTCTCAGATAATGCACATTGCAGCAGCACAATTTATTTATGTCACTGAGGAATTAAGAGACAGGAGTTTTGAGAATGATTACTTCTGTTCCCAATACCGTGATTCCAGCAGTGATCGTTATGCATGCTTCATTCTGCACATGAGCTGATGTCCATGCCAAAATCTCCATGCTGCTCTGCACACGCACCAATGTCAGTGCCAGTGTTGTGCCATTCTGCGCATGCACCGAAGTCAGCTGCTGACAGAGCAGCTTTCTGTGATAAGTAGTGTACAGAAAACAGCTTTGAGAGAAAGAGATACATTGAGCAGCTTCAAATGAAAAGTACACTACCACTCGATAAACCCTTTTTTTTGAAAAGATAGAGGGGCATTTTGACAAGAATGCTAGCAAGAAGCTAAAATTGTGGGTGGTGAATGCAAAAGAAAGGCTATAACACTGGAAGAGAAGCTAGATATTATAATGTGTTCTGAGTGTAAGGAGAGAATGTGTGATATAGCTGTCTTAACGCGAATGAGGGAGCCTACCTTACAGACCATGATGACCCTCAGTACATTTAAAAAATATTGTTAATGCAGGGACAGTGTTAAAATTTACTTTTGTTTCATTGGTAAATATGATTTATACCTTCATGCATGTTGTGCTATACTGTTAGAATTTTGGGTGATTTTTAAGCGATCATGAGTGATATTTTTTGCTGATTTGCCCCTAATCCCACTTCTCCCATAGGCCTGTTATTTACATGAAGCGATTTTCTATTAGGTGAAGTTTTGCTGGAACACAACCACAGCATTATAAAACTACCTGCAATTGAGAAATCTCAGGGCAAAGATCAAATGCTAATCATTTTAATTGCTTTTAGAGGGGCAATAGAAATTGAATGTTTTAAACAGACTTCAAACTAATCATTCAGTTTAAAGGGTTGAGAAAATGGCAAAGGCCATTACCGCAATCAGGAATGACATTTCTCTGCCACCTAATCTAACACAAAGCAGCTTTTTTTTTGTGTGATTATCATCTGGCAGTCTATTCAGAAACAGATTTGGAACCACATTTTCCTGGCTTCGAAAAAGCAGCAGGTATCTCAATTGCAAAATGTTGCTAATGATCTCTTCAGAGGCAGTGAATGACTGCTGACAGATAAATGGAAACCAAATGGAGCTCAGGACGACAGGATAAATATCTTACTTCACCAGGCAGAATATTTTATAAGTGAAGGACTCTGTATTCAGAACCAAGTTCAGAATGGATGTGATTCTATAACACAGAACTATACCAGTTACTAATCAGTAATTCATACTGATGCTGTTAAAATACAGTATTGGGGCTGCCTTTAAGAAAAGCACTAAACTGCAACCTGTCCCCATGTCAGGTTGTACCTGAATGGAAGATTTTAATACTTAAATATGATATTCTCCAGCATGGGCATTCCCAAAATTGAGAGTTTTGTGACAGGACGGTTGTAGAGGGATAAGAAGTAGTCGAGAGTGTGTTGCTGGAAAAGCACAGCAGGTCAGGCAGCACCGGGAAGCTGGAGAATCGACGTTTTGGACAGAAGCCCTTCATCAGGATAAGAAGTCTTCAACTTTAAGGTAAGATTTAAAAATACCATCAGTCCAACTTGTTCATGCTGACCAGATATCCCACCCTAATCCAGTTCCACCTGTCAGCACCCGACCCATATCCCTTCAAACCCTTCCTATTCATAAACCCATCCAGATGCTTTTTAAATGTTGCAGTTGTACTAGCCTCCACCACTTCCTCTGGCAGCTCATTCCATACATGTACCACCCTCTGCGTGAAAATATTGCCCATTAGGTCTCTTTTATATCTTTCCTTTCACACCCTAAACCTATGCCCTCTAGTTCTGGACTCCCCCACCCCAGGGAAAAGACTTTGTCTATTTATCCTATCCATGCCCCTTGTGATTTTATGAACTTCTATAAGGTCACCGCTCAGCCTCCGACGCTTCAGGAAAAAAAGCCTCAGCATATTCAACCTCTCCCTATAGCTCAATTGGCCTAACCAATGTCCTATACAGCCACAACATGAACTCCCAACTCCGATACTCAACACTGACCAATAAAGGAAAGCATATCAAATGCCTTCTTCACTATTCTATCTACCTGCAACTCTACTTTCAAGGAGCTATGAATCTGCACTCCAAGGTCTCTTTGTTCAGCAACACTTCCTAGCACCTTACCATTAAGTGTATACGTCCTTTTAAGATTTGCTGTCCCAAAATGCAACACCTTGGATTTATCTAAATTAAACTCCATCTGCCACTCCTCAGCCCATTGGTCCATCTGATCAAGATCCCGTTGTAATCTGAGGTAACCTTCTTCGCAGTCCACTACATTTCCAATTTTGGTGTTATCTGCAAACTTACTAACTATTCTCTTATCCTCACATCTAAATCATTTATATAAATGACGAAAAGTAGTGGACCCAGCACCAACCCTTGTGGAACTCCACTGGTCACAGGCCTCCAGTCTGAAAAACAACCCTCCACACCACTACCCTCTTTCTTCTACCTTTGAGCCAGTTCTGTATCCAAATGGCTAGTTCTCCCTGTATTCCATGAGATCTAGCCTTGCTAACCAGTCTACCATGGGGAGAACCTTGTCGAACGCCTTACTGAAATCCATATAGATCTCATCTATTGCTCTGCCCTCAACCCTCTTTGTTAGTTCTCCAAAAAACTCAATCAAGTTGGAGAGGCATGATTTCTCATGCACAAAGCCATGCTGACTATCCCTAATCAGTCCTTGCCTTTCTGAATACATGTACATCCTGTCCCTCAGGATACTATCCAACAACTTGCCCACCACCGACGTTAGGCTCACCAGTCTATCGTTCCCCGACTTGTCCTTACCACGTTTCTTAAATAGTGGCACCATGTTAGCCACCCTCCAAGTCTTCCAGCACCTCACCCATGACTATTGATGATACAAATATCTCAGCAATCACTTCCCTAGCTTCTGCAGAGTTCGCAGGTACGCTTGATCAGGTCCGGTGGATTTATCCACATTTATGTGTTTCAAGACATTCAGCACTTCCTCCTTTGTAATATTGACATTTTAAGATGTCACCATCTATTTCACTACATTCTATATCTTCCATGTCCTTTTCCACAGTAAACACTTTTAGTATCTCCCCCATCTCTTGCGGCTCTAACAAAGGCCACCTCGCTGGTCTTTTAGAGGCCCTATTCTCCCCCTAGTTACCCTTTTGTCCTTAATGTATTGTAAAAACCCTTTGGATTCTCCTTAACCCTATTTGTCAAAGCTTTCTCATGTCTCCTTTTAGCCCTCCTGATTTCCCTCTTAAGTATACTTTTAATACCTTTATACTCTAAGGATTTACTCTATCTATCCTGCCTATTCCTGACATATGCTTCCTTCTTTTTCTTAATCAAACCCTCAATTTCTCTTGTCATCCAGCATTCCCTATACCTACCAGCCTTTCCTTTCATCTTAACTGGAATATACTGTCTCTGGACTCTCGTTATCTCATTTCTGAAGGCTTCCCATTTTCCAGTCGTCCCTTTACCTGTGAAAATCTGCCCCCAATCAGCTTTTGAAATTTCTTGCCTAATACCACCAAATTAGCCTTCTTCCAATTTTACACTTCAACTTTTAGATCTGGTCTATCCTTTTCCATCACTATTTTAAAAGTAATAGAATTATGGTTGCTGGCCCCAAAGATCCCCCCTCACTGACACCTCAGTCACCTCCCCTCCCATATTTCCCAAGCATAGATCAAGTTTTGCACCTTCTCTAGTAGGTATATCCACATACTGAATCAGAAAATTCCTCTTCATTTAAACTCTTAACACTATGTCAGTCCCAGTCCATGTTTGGAAAGTTAAACTCCCCTATCATAACCTCCCTATTAATCTTACAGATAACTGAAATCTCCTTACAAATTTGTTTCTCAATTTCCTGCTGACTATTAGGGGGTCTATATTACAATCCAAAGAAGGTGGTGATCATTCCTTTCTTATTTCTCAGTTCTACCCAAATAACTTCCCTGGATGTACTTCTAGGAATATCCTCCCTCAGTACAGCTGTAATACTATTCATTATCAAAAATGCCACCTCCTGCCGCAACTTGCCTCCCTTTCTGTCTTTCCTGTAGCATTTGTATCCTGGAACATTAAGTTGCCAGTCCTGTCCCCAGAACATTGCTTGAGTCTCTAGATTATTAGTCAAGCAATAATACCATCAAGTCGTCAGAATGTCTCTAGGTTAATAATCCAAGATAATACCACTATTCTGAATGAAGGTGTCAAATTTAAGGATTTGAATTATTCAATTATTCTACTACCATCAGCTGATCAGAGGGAGCCAGCATAGATTTATAGACAGAAGTTTATGTCTTATGATTCTAATTGAACTTTTTGATTAGAAAACAAGAGAAGGTTTATGAATGCTATTTATATTGCTTTTCAGAGGCATCTGACAATGCCCTTCATAAGTGATGGTTAGTTACAATTAAAGCTCATTGAAGGCAAATTGTTGACCTGGTTTGGAATTTGACTGAGTTGAAGGAGGCACAGAGAAAGGTTAATAGGCAGCTACACAAATTGGCAGAATGTGATTAGAAGTGTCCCACAGGGATGTATGTTGAGGCTTCAAAATAGTTACTGCATTCATGAATAACTTAAAAAGGTAGAACTTAAAATATCCAAATTTGCTGACAGCACAAGGACAGATAGGCTTTTAAGTAGTGTAGACAGAAACAAAATGATAAATAGTGATAGATGGTAAAAATGGTTAAATCAGTAGTGATTTGATTTTAATGTGGACAAATAGGAGGTCCTCCACTTTAGACCTAAGAAAGATAGTACAATTTAAACATGAAAAAAAGCTAGAAAGAATGAAGATTCGAAGAAGTTTGGGTCTCCAGTTTAATAAATTAACAGATAAAAAATAGAAAATACTAATGGAAAGGTGGCCTACAAAAGCATAGAGAAATCATACTTCAGCCAAATAAAAACTAGGAATGACCACAGCTTCAGTACTATGAACAGTTTGCCACTGGCCTTATCATAACAACAGATTTGATCACATGGAAGACACATGCGATAGGTAGAGGCAGGTGGGAATGTGAATTGCTCTTTTACTCTTGGTTTGAAATATTAAGAAAAAACAAATTCTCCTTCATATTTTCTTTCATGGGTTTTAGAAACAATTCATTTTATTCAATGCCAATGATGGTTGTCATGACTCCATAAGACTCCGAATGCTTTTTTGGTCCCTTTTTAAATGCAGCATGGAAATCATTTTGTAAACCCAAGGTTTTATCAACTTAGATATTAAATTTTAACTTTGAGTTTATAATGGTAGCTAGTACTTCTTGATGGAAGATAAAGATTCAAGCCAGATTTTCAATTCCACCAAAATAAATTTTTAGTTGGGTTACCACAGTTCCCAGAAAGATTTATTAAACAAAGGCAGCTGCTAAAAGGAAAGCGAGACTGTTCCTCCTGTAATCTGGCTGTGAACTGATGCCTGTTTCCCAAATGAGGCAGTGATGTGTGACATCAAATCTAGGAGCTAGCCCATCCTCACTTGGCTTTTCTAAAGTCTAATTGCAGTCTGGTTTGAATCATAGACCATTAACTGAATTGCCTGAACACAATTGGATATTTTTATTTGTGCAATAGCCACTGTTATTCTACCAATTTATTTGCAACTGTGCTTGTCTGTTAAGAGGCTGTGTTCAAATATCATACTTCCCTTCATTCCCACTGTTACTAGTCCAGGGTACTAGCGTTTGCTGAATTCTTGGGTGGACTAATGCCTCTGTACATTGGAGAGCCCTTGAGTTGTGTCTTGGGCAATAAGGACAGCTACATAGTCCTTACCATTTGAAACAGGAGTGTGTTAACATGGATTGCCAGCTTATGTGGAAATGTAGAGAATGTTTTTCATTCTGTTGGCATTACTGAATTGTTTTGGATGCTTGATGGGATAGATTTCTTATTCCAACTGTAATATGGAATGTGGTGGCATAGTGGTAAAGTTACTGGATGAGTTAATGTTCTTGGGAAATGGGTACATATCCCAACATGGTAGGTCGTGACTGTTTAATTCGATTAAAAAGCTGGAAGAAAACACTACGTTAATGGTGACCATGCAACTACTATCAATTGTTGTAAAAACCTATCTGGTTTATTAAAATATTTTTGGCAAAGATAATCTGCTATTCTTACTTGGTCTGACCTACATGCAACTCCACATCCAGAGAAATTGCCTTTGGGCAATTAGGGATGGGCAAAAAATATTGGTCTAGCCATGATACCTAAATGCCATGAGTGTGCCTTTTGATTCTTGGGTTACAAGTGAAAGATGTAATTGATTCATTTAGCATGACTTCCTAATGTAGTGACTTGTGAGAAATTGATTTTTGTAAACTCTTTCACATTGTGCAAGATGTTAAAAGGCACGTTGTTTCTCTAAAACAAAAGGATCTAGTATGAGTGTGGATTTATTTGAGATGTTATGTTAGATATTTAGTGGTTGACGATTGTTGTTGTGCAGAACGAAAATCATGGGCATGCCAGCTTAAACACCAAACACTTTTTTTTAAAATAAAGGCACTAGTTAATAAAGGATTTATGCAAAACTTGGCTATTTTTCTTCAACAATCTGTACAAACATAGTGACCTTTTTAAATGTAGTATAGCACCGTCAGCTTTTCTGAAATGTAATCAGATGAGCCTTATCAAGCCAAAGGAGGAGACTTTTGGTGAAGTGATTCAAAAGTCTGAATCAAGATGGCAAGTTTGTAGGAGCGAAGGGTTGGAGACAGTTATGGTAGAATCTTTAGTTTGTGGTCATAGTGGCTGAAGACATGACCAAGGAGTCGAGGATGCTGTGGATGCATTGAAGCTAGTATTGAAGGAATGCCAAGCTTTGTGGATTAAGAATCCTGGGGACGGCTACAGAGATAGGGAAGGGAAAAGACCATGGAATCATGATTCTTGCAATTTTAAATTCAAAGCTGGCTAGGATCTAATGTAGGTTAGTAAGTTAAGGTATGGGCAGCACAATTTTGAATGGGTTCAAGTGCATCAAGGGTGAAAAAGGAGAAGCTAGTTAAGAAAACTTTAGAATAGTGAGTCTGGAGGTGATAAAAGCACAGATGATATTTTCACCAGCAAACTCACAGAGTCATACAACTGTACAGCATGGAAACAGACCCTTTGGTCCAATTTGTCCATGCAGACCAGATATCCTAAACTAATCCAATCCCATTTGCCAGCACTTGGCCCATATTTTTCTAAACCCTTCCTATTCATATACCCATCTAGATGACTTTTAAATGCTGTAATTGTAGCAGCCTCCTTCACTTCCTCTGGCAGCTCATTCCACATATGTGTGAGAAAGTTACCCATTAGGTCCCTTTTAAAATTTTTCACCTCTATCTTAAACCTTTGCCCTCAAATTGTGGACTCCCCCCACTCCAGGGAAAAGACCTTGTCTATTTACTCTATCCATGCCCCTCATGATTTTATAAACCTCGAGAAGGTCACCCCTCAGCCTCCAATGCTCCAGGGAAAATAGCCCAAGCCTATTCAGCCACTCCCTGCAACTCAAATCCTCCAACCCTGGCAACATCCTTGTAAATCTTTTCTAAAGCCTTTCACATTTCATAGCATCCTTCCTGTACTCAATACTCTGACCAATAAAGGAAAGCATAACAAGTACCTTCGTCACTACCCTATCTACCTGTGTCTCTATTTTCAAGGGGCTATGAACCTGCACTCCAAGGTCTCTTTGTTCGGCAACAGTCCATAGGACCTTACCATTAAGTTTATAAATCCTCCTAAGATTCACTTTCCAAAAATGCAGCACCTCACATTTATCTAAATTAAACTCCATCTGCCACTCTTCAGCCCATTGGCCCATCTGATCAAGGTCGGAGGTAACCTTCTTCGCTGTCCACTACACCTCCAATTTTGGTGTCATCTGCAAACTTACTACCTGTAACTCCTATGCTCACATCCAAATAATTTTTTTTAAATGATGAAAAGAAATGGACCCAGCACTGGTCCTTGTGGCACTCCACTAGTCACAGGCCTCTAGTCTGAAAAACAACCCTCCTCCACCACACTCTGTTTTCTATCTTTGAGCCAGTTCTGTATCCAAATAGATAGTTCTCCCTATATTCCATGAGATCTAACCTTGCTAACCAGTCTCCCATGGGGAACCTTGTCAAACGTCTTACTGAAGTCCATATAGATTACGTCCACTGCTCTGCCCTTATCAATCTTCTTTGTTACTTCTTCAAAATGTTGACTATCCCTAATCAGTCCTTACCTTTCCAAATACATGTACGTCCTGTTCCTCAGGATTCCCTCCAACAACTTGCACACCATCGAAGTCAGGCTCACCAGTCTATAATTTTATGTTTTTTCCTTACCACATTTAGAGTCATAGAGTCATAGAGATGTACGGCATGGAAGCAGACCCTTCGGTCCAACCCGTCCATGCCAACCAGATATCCCAACCCAATCTAGTCCCACCTGCCAGCACCTGGCCCATATCCCTCCAAACCCTTCCTATTCATATACCCATCCAAATGCCTCTTAAATGTTGCAATTGTACCAGCCTCCACCACATCCTCTGGCAGCTCATTCCATACTCTGCATGAAAACGTTGCCTCTTAGGTCTCTTTTATATCTTTCCCCTCTCACCCTAAACTCTAGTTCTGGACTCCGCGACCCCAGGGAAAAGACTATGTCTATTTACCCTATCCATGCCCCTCTTAATTTTGTAAATCTCTATAAGGTCACCCCTCAGCCTCCGATGCTCCAGGGAAAACAGCCCCAGCCTGTTCAGCCTCTCCCTGTAGTTCAGATCCTCCAACCCTGGCAACATTCTTGTAAATCTTTTCTGAACCCTTTCAAGTCTCACAACATCTTTCCGATAGGAAGGAGACCAGCATTGCATGCAATATTCCAACAGTGGCCTAACCAATATTCTGTACAGCTGCAACATGACCTCCCAACTCCTGTACTCAATACTCTGACCAATACAGGAAAGCATCCCAAATGCCTTCTTCACTATCCTATCTACCTGCGACTCCACTTTCAAGGAGCTATGAACCGGCACTCTTAAATAGTGGCACCACATTAACCAACCTCCAGTGTTCCAGCTGTGACTATCGATGATACAAGCAGGTTTATTTAAAATTACAAGCTTTTGAAATGCTGCTCCTTCATCAAGTGATGTCCTGACGAAGGAGCAGCACTCTGAAAACCTGCGATTTGAAACAAACCTGTTGGACTGTAACCTAGAGATGTGTGACTCCCAGCATTCAGTCAAGTGAACCTTTTCTGACCTGCAGCAAGATGACCAACGTCACTGTCCGGACATATACTGCCCAAACAACAAGAAATAAAAACAGGTAAAGTGAAGCTTAGGCCAGTGATTGGTTATGATCAAATTTAATAGCTGCGTATGTTGGAGGGGTCACATTTGCTCCTATTGATTGTGTTTTTAATGCTGGGGAGACTTTCTTCAGGGTGGAGTGGGATAACCTAAAGGGACAATTCCCTAAACCAAAATTAAATTTTAAAACTAACTCTAGTAAGATTATAATACACTTTGAATCACGTTGACACTCTTGTTAGTCAACAAACAGCTAAGCAGCATCTCATTGACTTTTATGCTTGGTTGTCGAAATAAAAGTTGAATGGATTTGATGCTGACAGTGAGTACAATGGTATGATTTTCTCCTCTTGGAACAAAAAGTTTGCATTGTGCAATCAGCTATCACTTATTGAAAAGCAGAGGAGAGGAGATTTTAGGTGCCGAGCTAAGATGATTTTCACCTCTGTACCCAACTCTCAAATTATGCACCATATTATACAGAAGAAAAGAGAGCTCTCTTTCCCAAGTATTTTTAATTCTACAGTGATAGCATGCCATGCCGTTGCCAATATACAAAATTGGATTTACATTCAGTCTCCGTACAAAACATGAATGTGAAGGCAAGTGGACAAGATGGGATTCTGATTTTTCAGAGTTAGAGATGTTGGACACATAATGGGAATAGTAACCTCCAGATTCAGTACAGGTTGAGGAATGAGAAAATACATATGTGCCAGTATAACCTAGATAGGAAATCATCAGGCCACAGGGAACTTCTATTTCCATCATTTGCTTTTTCCATTAAGATGATGATTGCTAAAGGCACATGGAAGTAGCACAATTGAACAAAGTTCCACTGTTATTTCAAAGTCAACACTTACACAATTCAGTAGCAAATTCATGACACCCATTGTAAGTCAACGGTTTTGTGTTTCACTTTGCAATATTATCAAAATTCTGGACAGAATCCCAAGGACAATTTAGTACACTCCATTTCCAATTCCCCCTTCCTTTCATTGGCACAGCTGCTGTGGGATACTTAGTGACCTCAAAACATTGACACGGGTCCGTTCAATGTAATATGCAGAGCCAACATCTGTCCATTCCAGATTCTTGGGAAACTTCATTATCCACAACTTTGCTCTCTGAGGGAACGAACATTTTACTACCATGTTACTAGTCACTTTTCTTCATTTCAGCTGCTTCAGGGCTGCCTTGCCCAGATATATGATGGTAGTGCGATTTCTACTTTGACATGTCGTGCACAACAAGTCAGCCTCTTAAACAAATTTCTATCTGCCCCTCCAAATGCTGAAAGATACCCGGTTGATTTTTAAAATTCTGTATGTTCGAACAAAACGCTGTAACAAGCAAATTCTGTTCATAACAAAATGGTTTACTAAAACTAGATATTTTCACACAACTTCATTACAAAACAACCCTAAATATTTGTTAAAAATCTGAAAAAAAGGGCTTGAAATTAACAAAACTGGATAGGGATGAAAAATAAAGTTGTCCGCTGCTACAAGTCTAGAGAAGTTGTGCCACTGGAGTCAAAAATCTGCATCTCTCAAATATAGGTGCATATTGCATGCTTACGAAAACTAGGGCAACATAAGTGTTTTGACCATTAAATATTTAATTTAATAGCTGAGAGCCAAAATGGTTTGGTACAAGTTTCACGGTTCCCATGCAGCTATACCTGTTTTTAAAAAAAGTATGAATAAATTGTTTGAAAAAGTTTAAGCTGTTGAGCATATTATTCACCAATAATTAGATCCATCCCCCCACATCCAATTCATAATTCATATCTCTTGGCTTGAGATCATGATGTTTTATTCCTCTGTTGTGTGACTCAAGCTTTTGACACTGATGATACCACCTTCTAGTATGTCTTCTCCTCCATTTTTCAGGTGAGTGGACCTGCCCCTGTCTTGTTCCACTCTGCCATCCCATTGTATCACTCATTCTTGTTTCCATTATCTCCTCCAGCTCTGCACCTTCTGAACTTCAAAGTCTGGCCTCTTACACTTCCTCAAATTTCATCAGTACAACATCATTAACTGTGACTTCGGTTAACAAGGCTTTAAGCTCCAAAATTCCCTTCTTAAACCTCTTCACCTTGCTTTCCTCATTCCAAGTCACATCTTTGTTGTGTTATGTCATGCAGCTAGTATGGAATACAATATAAAAGACATGTTCACGACATCACCACCATATCAAGGTGTATGACTAGATGGTATAAATGTCTCAGTCTCCATCTTATTGGGGACACTTGCAGCATAACACAGAGGAAATCATGCTATAGCTTGTAACCAAATTCCTCAGTACCAACAAGCATGGTAATGGCTGTGATTATAACATATGTAGATACCAGGAGCTGTAACAAACATTTATTGCATCTTTCAGTGCTATTTTATTCACATCTAGGTCTAAAGTTGCAGGTCTAAAGTCATGTGGTCAGGGTCTGGCGATGGAGGAGGCCAAGGACCTGCATGTCCTTGGCGGAGTGGGAGGGGCTAAAGTTGCAGGAGCTAACCTAAACATTGCCTTGCCAGGTACAAGTATCCTGCAGGTAAAAACTCATCACTGCGTCTGATTGAGATCAACTTAAAAATCTACATCAAAGCTTTTGATCATCTACCTTAATGAGCTATGAGATTTAGTGTGATACTTTTGTCGTTAATGTGCTGGGAAGCTTTGGGAGACATTTTTACTCCAAAGTAGTTATAGAAATGGAAGCAGTTGGTGTTGTAAGCAAAATATTTCTAGCAATGCCTATGTTTTACTGTCATACCTTTACTTCAGAATCTATCCTTGCTCCATTCCTGTATTATAGTCACATGCTGCCTTTTGGCAAAACCAGCCAAAGAAATGACATTAGGTTCCTCTTATGTATTGATGACATGCAATTCTATCTTACCACCACCTCCCCTGAACCTTTTGCTGGTATAATGCTGTCAGACTGTTTGTCCGAAATTCTGTCCTGGGTCAGCTAAAGTCTTCTGCAATGGAAGACTAGAATGACTGAAGCCATTCCTGTGAAGTCCTTTCACAACTTAGCCCTAACCACTCATGTAACATCGTTCCTTGCTAGTATCTCAACACCTGGCTTGACCACTGCAACCCCATATCTTCTCCAACACAACCAGATTGCCCATTACTGTCACAATATTGTCCAATATCATCTTTACTGCAATACCATCACAAGTAGATAGGAGAGTGAAGGCAGTGTTTGCTATGCTTTCCTTTATTTGACAGAGCATTGAGTATAGGAGTTGGAAGGTCATGTTGCGGCTGTACAGGATATTGGTTTGGCCACTTTTGGAGTATTATGTGCAATTCTGGTCTCCTTCCTTTCAGAACGATGTTGTGAAACTTGAAAGGATTCAGAAAAGATTTACAAGGATGTTGCCAGGTTTGGAGGATTTGAGCTACACTGATAGACTGAATAGGCTGGGGCTGTTTTCCCTGGAGAGTTGGAGGCTGAGGGGTGACCTTATAGAGGTTTTTCCTGGGTTGGGGAGTCCACAACTCGAGGGCAAAGCTTTATGGTGAGAGGACAAAGATATAAAAGAGACCTAAGGGGTAACTTTTTCATGCAGAGGGTGGTACATGTATGGAATGAGCTATCAGAGGAAGTGAAAGAGGCTGGTACAATTACTGCATTTACAAGTCATCTAGATGGGTATATGAATAGGAAGGGTTTAGAAGGATATGGGCCAGTGCTGGCAAATGGGATTGGATTAAGTTAGGATATCTGGTCTGCATGGACGAATTGGACCGAGGGGTCTGTTTCCATGCTGTAGATCTCTGACTGAAAATGGGGATGAAGGTGAGAAATTGGAGAGGAGGGTGAAGCAGATAGGTGAGAAGGAAGTTGGACAGGTAGGACAGTTCAAGAGGTCGGTGCCGAGTTGGATGGTTGATTCTGGAAAAGGTGAGGGGTGGGGAAATTTCCTAATTGGTGAATTCCACATTGATTCCATATAGTTGGAGGGTCCCAAGGTGGAACTAGTGCAAAACTTGCACCCACATCTCCCCCCTCACCTCCATTCAAGGTCTCAAAAGATCCTTCCATATCAGACAGAGACTTACCTGTATTTCCGCACACATCTACTATGTCCATTGCTCTCAATGTGGTCACGTCTACATTGGGGAAAAAGGACGCCAGCTTGTGGAACGTTTCAGAGAACATCTCTGGGATACTAAACAGCCCCATGCCCTGTGACTGAACACTTCAACTCTGCCTCCCACTCAGCCAAGGGATATGCAAGTCCTAGGCCACCTCCACCGCCAAACTGTAACCATCAGACACCTGGAAGAAGAATGTTTCATCTTCTACCTTGGGACCCTCCAACCACATTGGATCAATATGGATTTCACCAGTTTCCTCATTTCTTCTCCCCCACCTTATCTCAGATCCAACCTTCCAACGTGGCACCGCCTTCTTGAACTGTCCTACCTGTCTATCTGACTTCCAACCTATCCACTCCACCCTTCTCTCTGACCTCTCAAATTCACCCCTAACTATCACATTCCCAGCTGCCTTGCCCCAGCCCCACCCCTCCCATTTATCTCTCAACCCCCTTGGGCCACCCCCTTATTCCTGATGCTTATGCTCGAAACGTTGACTCTCCTGCTCCTTGGATGCTGCCTGACTGGCTGTGCTTTTCCAGCACCACACTCTTCAGTCCCCTTTGCATCAGCCTACCTTCCACATTTTTACCCAGCCAGAGTCTGTTCAACTGTTGCAGCTGCCCTCCCTCACTGTCCCTACTTATTGTTGGAGTCCAGACAAACTGCTGGTGAGCTCGTTTGCTTGGTGCATTCCATCTCGGACAATACCTGCTGGTGGAAGTTCTGTTGAAACTTTATATCCAGGCAACTACACATAGCACAGTTTGATTTGATTTATTGTCATATCTAATGAGATATAGTGAAAAGCAATGTTTTGCTCGTTAACTAGACAAACCATGCCTTCCATAAGTACATCAGGGCTGCCTGAACTGCTGTGCTCTTCCAGCACCACTAATCCAGAATCTGGTTTCCAGCATCTGCAGTCATTGTTTTTACCTAATATAATATAGTGTTAACCAATGACCATATGCTAAGCAGTTAAGTGGTTGGGAAGTTCAACTGCTCCATGAAAGGTAAAATGTTTGAATGATATTATTCTCTTCTTTCATCTCTGATCTGGGCAAATGGTTTTGGTGATACCTACCATTTGCTTAAGATGAGCATCTCAACCTTTTATTCTAGGACTCTGTGGTGGATCACCCACACTCAAGTCTAGGTCAGTTCACGGATCCACAAGTTGCGTGATCAGCTTCACACTTTGCTTCAGTTTCTGTTTCATAGTCCAAGGAAGACCTGTTATTTCCAGGGTAGCAGCAGGCTTCCTCTCTGGGTGTGCCCCCTGGATGCACAGAACACAAGTCACTCCAAGATCCCATATTACAATCCAGTTCTATCTCCTACAAGCTATTTAGATAATGCAGCACCGCTGAGCGAACTGCTTGCCTCTACATCACCTACCAGTTATTGGCCTCATTCAACATTTTTCTGTGAACCACTACGTGAGCTGCCCTCCAGCTATTGGTCCAACAACATAGATGTTGGCCACCTGTATCCAGCTGCTGCCTCCAACTGAACACAGTGATGACATGGTGGGTTTTTCTGGATCCTTCTATTCAGGTTTCAAACAAATATCCTTGTGCCAATTGGAAGGTCAATCCTCTTAGCCTTGTATTATATCATTCACTTTTCTCACAGTATTTCTGACTCAATCTTCATGGACAATCTCAAATGCCTAGCTTAGTTTTGTGCAATGTTTTGTAAGCTCATCATTAAGTTGTCCATTCCCATCAGAAGGTGCGATGAGGCAGAGGAGCCCACAGGAAAGTCTTAAAGAAGAGATTGTAAAACAGATATTTTATTTCACTGGCATCAGGTCATTACAAACAGGAAGTGAAATTTAGCATAAACAATAAACTATTTACAGTATGTACATGGGACAATGCGTGGCCCAACATTTCAACTCCCCCTCCCACTCTGCCGAGGACATGGAGGTCCTGGGCCTCCTTCACCGCCGCTCCCTCACCACCAGACACCTGGAGGAAGAACGCCTCATCTTCCGCCTCGGAACACTTCAACCCCAGGGCATCAATATGGACTTCAACAGCTTCCTCATTTCCCCTTCCCCCACCTCATCCGAGTTTCAAACTTCCAGCTTAGCACTATCTCCTTGACTTGTCCGACCTGCCTATCTTCTTTTCCACCTATCCACTCCACCCTCTCCTCCTTGACCTATCACCTTCATCTCCTCCCCCACTCACCCATTGTACTCTATGCTACTCTCTCCCCACCCCCACCCTCCTCTAGCTTATCTCTCCACGCTTCAGGCTCACTGCCTTTATTCCTGATGAAGGGCTTTTGCCCGAAACATCGATTTCGCTGCTCGTTGGATGCTGCCTGAACTGCTGTGCTCTTCCAGCACCACTAATCCAGTATTTTGTTTTCAGCATCTGCAGTCATTGTTTTTACCATGAGACAAAGCCGACAAGTAACATTGGGATGAGGAATTCTTTATCTATCTGTTTCCTCTTTACAGCAGTCCTCCTTCCACTAAATTCACCATTTTACAAGAGAGAGTCTATCCAACTGCACCAGCTGCCCTCCATCACAGTCCCACATGGGGAAGGATATATTGGGCTTGGTGAGGCTGCAGCATAGATTTAATTAGAATGGCAAATACGTAAATTGTGAAGAGGGATTAACTGGCAAGGAGTGATTAAGTTTCCTGAAATTTAGAAAATTAACAGGTAATATTAAAGTATACAAGGTAGCAGAGCTTGGGAGAAAATATTTGGGCTTGTTGGGAGCTATGGAAATGAGGATATAAAATCCAAAAATTAGTCAGATCTACAGGAGTGTTACGAGGAAACATCTTTTCATACCAAAAGCTGAAAATGTGTTGCTGGAAAAGAGCAGCAGGTCAGGCAACATCCAAGGAGCAGTAGAATCGACGTTTCGGGCATGAGCCCTTCTTCAGGAATGAGGAAAGTGTGTCCAGCAGGCTAGATAAAAGGTAGGGAGGAGGGACTTGGGGGAGGGGCGTTAGAAATGCGATAGGTGGAAGGAGGTTAAGGTGAGGGTGATAGGCCAGAATGGGGGTAGGGGCGGAGAGGTCATGGAAGAAGATTGCAGGTTAGGAAGGCGGTGCTGAGTTCGAGGGTTGGGACTGAGACAAGGAGGGGGGAGGGGAAATGAGGAAACAGGAGAAATCAGAGTTTATCCCTTATGGTTGGAGGGTTCCCAGGCGGAAGATGAGGCGCTCTTCCTCTAACCGTCGTGTTGCTATGGTCTGGCGATGGAGGAGTCCAAGGACCTGCATGTCCTTGGTGGAGTGGGAGGGGGAGTTGAAGTGTTGAGCCACGGGGTGGTTGGATTGGTTCGTCTGGGTGTTCCAAAGGTGTTCTCTGAAATGTTCCGCAAGTAGGCGGCCTGTCTCCCCAATATAGAGGAGGCCACATCAGGTGCAGCGGATGCAGTAAATGATGTGTGTGGAGGTGCAGGTGAATTTGTGGCGGATATGGAAGGATCCTTTGGGGCCTTGGAGGGATGTAAGGGGGGAGGTGTGGGCGCAAGTTTTGCATTTCTTGCGGTTGCAGGGGAAGGTGCCGGGAATGGAGGTTGGGTTGGTGGGGGGGTGTGGACTTGACGAGGGAGTCACGGAGGGAATGGTCTTTTTGGAATGCTGATAGGGGAGGGGAGGGAAAGATATTCCTGGTTGTGGGGTCCATTTGGAGGTGGCGGAAATGACAACGGATGATACGATGTATATGGAGGTTGGTGGGGTGGTAGGTGAGGACCAGTGGTATTCTGACCTGGTGGCAATTGGAATGGTGGGGCTGAAGGACGGTGGAGCGGGAAGTGGAGGAGATGCGGTGGAGAGCATCGTCGATCATGTCTGGGGGGAAATTGCGGTCTTTGAAGAAGGAGGCCATCTGGGTTATACGGTATTGGAACTGGTCCTCCTGGTAGCAGATGCAGCGGAGACGAAGGAATTGGGAATATGGGATGGCATTTTTACAGGGGGCAGGGTGGGAGGAGGTGTAGTCTAGGTAGCTGTGGGAGTCGGTCGGTTTATAGTAAATGTCCGTGTTGATTCGGTCGCCTGAGATAGAAATGGAGAGGTCTAGGAAGGGGAGGGAGGAGTCTCAGACGGTCCAGGTAAATTTGAGGTCGGGGTGGAATGTGTTGGTAAACTGTTCAACCTCCTCGTGGGAGCACGAGGCAGCGCCGATACAGTCATCGATGTAGCGGAGGAAAAGGTGGTGATACGATGGTGGTGCCAGTGTAGCTGCAGAAGATGGACTGTTCCACATATCCTACGAAGAGGCAGGCATAGCTAGGACCCATGCAAGTGTCCATGGCTACTCCTTTGGTTTGGAGGAAGTGGGAGGATTGGAAAGAGAAGTTGTTCAGGGTGAGGACCAGTTCAGTCAGTTGAAGGAGGGTGTCAGTGGAAGGGTATTGGTTGGTACGATGGGAAAGGAAGAAGCAGAGGGCTTTGAGTCCTTCGTGATGGGGGATGGAGGTGTACAGGGACTGGATGTCCATGGTGAAAATAAGGTGTTGGGGACCGGGGAAGCGAAAATCATGGAGAGGGTGGAGGGCATGGGTGGTGTCCCAAACGTAGGTGGGGAGTTCTTGGACTAAGGGGGACAGCACCGTGTCGAGGTATGCAGAGATGAGTTCAGTGGGGCAGGAGCAGGCTGAGACAATGGGTCGGCCGGGGCAGTCAGGTTTGTGGATTTTGGGCAGGAGGTAGAAACGGGCGGTGCGGGGTTGTGGAACTATGAGGTTGGAGGCGGTGGATGGGAGATCCCCTGAGGCGATGAGGTTATGGATGGTTTGGTGGTGGGAGGTGGGGTCATCGTCAAGGGGGCAGTAGGAGGAGGTGTCCGCGAGCTGGCGTTTAGCCTCAGCGGTGTAAAGGTTGGTGCGCCAAACTACTACCGTGCCTCCCTTGATAGTGAGGTTGGGGTTGGAACAGAGGGATTGGAGGGCTGGAGTAGGTGAGAGGAGTGGAGAGGTTGAGGCGGTTAATGTCGCGGCGGCAGTTGGCTATGAAGAGATCGAGGCAGGTAAGAGGCCAGCACGGTGTGTCCAGGTGGATGAGGTGTATTGGAGGTGGGAGAAGGGGTCGTCAGAGGGTGGGCGAGAATCCTGGTTGAAGAAGTAGGCACGGAGGTGAAGGCGGCGAAAGAATTGTTCGATGTCTCGCCGCATGTTGAACTCGTTAATCCGAGTGTGTAGGGGACGCAAACCATGACATCACTTCCGCCCCCACAGACCTCGCAGCCTTTGCGATCGCCGCCCAGACAACCACCTCCACAATCGCCAGGAAGACCATCGCCGACAGATTCGCAGCCTCCGCGGGGTCCACGGCCATCGGGAATAACACAGTTGCTGTCGCCGCAGCCACTTCCGCCCCCAGTGACATCACTAACCTGCACAACCACCACACCGCATGCGTCTCCGCCCCCATGCCGATCCCAGTCACCACGCCTAACTCCGCCCCCGCGCCGATCTCCGTCTCCATGCCCAACCCCGCCCCCACGCCAATCTCTGCCCGCAAGCTTAACCCTGTCCCCACGCCAATCTCCATCCCCGCCCCCACACCCAACCCCACCCCCACTCCCAGCTCCAGCCCTACACCAGGTCCTAGCTCCTAGCCCTGCCGTGTTTTCACCATCCCTCCAGAAATACTCCTCTCTGAGGATGAAAGATCAGTCCTCAGCAGAGGCCTCACCTTCATTCCCCTGTGCTCTCGGATTAACGAGACATCGATCAATTCTTCCACCACCTTCGCCTCCACGCCTACTTCTTCAACCAGGCTTCTTGCCCACCCTCTGACGACCGCTTCTCCCGCCTCCAACACACCCCATCCACCTGGACACCCCGTGCTGGCCTCTCACCTGCCCTCGATCTCTTCATAGCCAACTGCCACAGCGACATTAACCGCCTCAACCTCCCAACCCCTCTCACCCACTCCAACCTCTCACCCTCGGAACATGCAGCCCTCCAGTCCCTCCATTCCAACCCCAACCTCACTATCAAACCAGCAGACAAGGGAGGCGCGGGAGTAGTTTGGTGCACCGACCTTTACACCGCTGAGGCTAAACGCCAGCTCGCGGACACCTCCTCGTACTGTCCCCTTGACCATGACCCCACCTCCCACCACCAAACCATCATCTCCCAGACCATCCATAACCTCATCACCTCAGGGGATCTCCCATCCACTGCCTCCAACCTCAGTCCCACAACCCCGCACCGCCCATTTCTACCTCCTGCCCAAAATCCACACACCTGACTGCCCTGGCCGAGCCATTGTCTCAGCCTGCTCCTGCCCCACCAAACTCATCTCTGCATACCTCAACATGGTCCTGTCTCCCCCTTAGTCCAAGAACTCCCCACCTACGTTCAGGACACCACCCACGCCCTCCACCTCCTCCATTTCCGCTTCCCCAGTCCCCAACGCCTTATCTTCACCATGGACATCCAGTCCCTATACACCTCCATCCCCATCACGAAGGACTCAAAGCCCTCCGCTTCTTCCTTTCCCGCTGTACCAACCAGTACCCTTCCACTGACACCCTCCTTTGACTGACTGAACAGGTCATCACCCTGAACAACTTCTCTTTCCAATCCTCCCACTTCCTCTAAACCAAAGGAGTAGCCATGGGCACCCGCATGGCCCCCAGCTATGCCTGCCTCTTCATAGGATATGTGGAACAGTCCATCTTCCGCAGCTACACTGGCACCACCCCCCCACCTTTTCCTCTGCTACATTGATGACTGTATTGGTGCTGCCTCGTGCTCCCACGAGGAGGTTGAACAGTTCATCCACTTTACAAACACCTTCCACCCTGACCTCAAATTTTCCTGGACCGTCTGAGACTCCTCCCTCCCCTTCCTAGACCTCTCCGTTTCTATCTCGGGCGACCGAATCAACACGGACATTTACTATAAACATACCGACTCCCACAGCTACCTAGACTACACCTCCTCCCACCCTGCCCCCTGTAAAAATGCCATCCCATATTCCCAACTCCTTCGTCTCCGCCGCATCTGCTCCCAGGAGGACCAGTTCCAATACCATACAACCCAGTTGGCCTCCTTCTTCAAAGACCGCAGTTTCGCCCCCAGACGTTATCGACGATGCTCTCCACTGCATCTCCTCCACTTCCCGCTCCTCTGCCCTTGAGCCCTGCCTCTCCAATCGCCAGGAATTCCACCAGGACAGAACCCCACTGGTCCTCACCTACCACCCCACCAACCTCCATATACATCGTATCATCCGTTGTCATTTCCGCCACCTCCAAATGGACCCCACCACCAAGGATATATTTCCCTCCCCTCCCCTATCAGCGTTCCAAAAAGACCTCTCCCTCCGTGACTCCCTCGTCAGCTCCACACCCCCCACCAACCCAACCTCCACTCCCGGCACCTTCCCCTGCAACCGCAAGAAATGCAAAACTTGTGCCCACACCTCCCCCCTTACATCCCTCCAAGACCCCAAAGGATCCTTCCATATCCGCCACAAATTCACCTGCACCTCCACACACATCATTTACTGCATCCGCTGCACCCGATGTGGCCTCCTCTATATTGGGGAGACAGGCCGCCTACTTGTGGCACGTTTCAGAGAACACCTTTGGGACACCCGGACCAACCAATCCAACCACCCCGTGGCTCAACACTTCAACTCCCCCTCTCACTCCACCAAGCACATGCAGGTCCTTGGACTCCTCCATCGCCAGACCATAGCAATACGACGGCTGGAGGAAGAGCGCCCCATCTTCCGCCTAGGAACCCTCCAACCTCAAGGGATGAATACAGATTTCTCCTGTTTCCTCATTTCCCCTCCCCCCACCTTGTCTCAGTCCCAACCCTCGAACTTAGCACCATCTTCCTAACCTGCAATCTTCTTCCATGACCTCTCCGCCCCTACCCCCATTCCGGCCTATCACCCTCACCTTAACCTCCTTCCACCTATTGCATTTCCAATGCCCCTCCCCCAAGTCCCTCCTCCCTACCTTTTATCTTAGCCTGCTGGACACACTTTCCTCATTCCTGAAGAAGGGCTCATGCCCGAAACATCGATTCTCCTGCTCCTTGGATGTTGCCTGACCTGTTGCGCTTTTCTAGCAACACATTTTCAGCTCTCCAGCATCTGCAGTCCTCACTTTCTCCTTTCTTACCAAAAGGCAATGCAAGTTTGGAACTCTTTGGCAAAAGTCAAATGTTGCTAGACAAAATCATAACTTGAAGACTGAGATTGACTAGCATTTGCATGCATTCCTTTATTGGTCAGAGCTTTGAGTATAGGGGTTGGGAAGTCATGTTGCAGCTGTTCAGGACATTGGTTAGGCCACTTTTAGAATATTGTGTGCAATTCTGGTCTCCCTCTTATCGGAAGGATGTTGTGAAATTTGAAAGTGTTCACAAAAGATTTACAAGGGTGTTGCCAGGTTGGAGGGTTTGAGTTATAGGGAAAGGCTGAATAAGCTGGGGCTATTTTCCCTGGAGCATTGGAGGCTGAGGGGGACCTTATAGAGTTTTATAAATCATGAGGGGCATGAATAGGGTAAATAGACAAGGTCTTTTCCCTGAGGTCGGAGAGTCCAGAACTAGAGAGCATAGGTTTAGAGTGAGAGGGATAAACATTTAAAAAGGGACCCAAGGGAAATTTTTTTCACGCAGAGGGTGGTGCATGCATAGAATGAGCTGCCAGAGAAAGTGGTGAAGGCTGATATAATTACAACATTTAAAAGGCATCTGGATAGGTATACGTACAGGAAGGGTTTAGAGGGATATGGGCCAAATGCTGGCAAATGGGACTAGATTAGTTTGGGATATCTGGTCGGCATGGATGAGTTGGACCGTTTCTGTGCTGTACATCTATGACTTTATAACTGGTTCTTTTAGCTACCCAAAGTTTTTAAGCAACCGGCTGCTTCAAAACAAAAAAAACCCCAAAGAACTGCAAATGCTCTAAATCAGAAATAAAAACAAATTGCTGTAAAATCTCACCAGGTTTGGCAGCATCTGTGGAGTGAAAGCAGAATAAATGCATTGGATCCAATGAGCCTTCTTCAGAACAGTCCCAGTTGCAAATGAGAAGGTGGTTGCATGAGGTAAGATGTTGCATGCAGCAGTGAAACAGTACAGCTTTAGTCTTGGTGAGAGGTTAGAGCAGAGAGAGGAAGTGTGAAGTGGCAGAGTGAAAATGGTGGCAGTTATCTTGGAGTGGAATGGAGAAGATCATTGATTTCCCTAGGACATAGTTGTATATTCATCTTCACTTGGGATTCCACACTTACCCTGGTGGCAACCTATGCCTAGGCTGACTTAACTGGTGTGGTCTCCTCTGCCAGTACTGAGGGAGAGGATATCCCTTCTCCACTCTGTACCAGGATATACATGTCTCTGTCCTCAAAATGGGGCACCAATTTTCCATTATCTGCCATGTTTGGGGAAAGAACATGACAAACCATACAGCTAACTTTAGAATGCCTATGCTTGTCTGAGTGGCACAACAGCATTTTAAAATTGGTGCAGTCACCAGAGATGCAAGTCCACCCCAGGATATCTGCTGAGCAGTAAGTTCCTGTTGTTTTGGCAAAATGATAAGATCGGGCTAGCATCAGATGGGGGGAACTGGTAGGTAGTTGATGAGAAAATCATTTGAAATGACACAGCAAGAAATCTTGGTGAACTCACAGAGAGAGGTCTTCCAAAACTCCCTGAATATGACACCTTGCCAATTTTTGGGAAAATTCAGTCTAAAGCTGGAAATGTCTGAGACAGATAATTCAACAATGGATCAAAACAAAACAAATTGTCAGCTAAACAAAAAAGTGAACTCAGGATTTAGAACTATTACTTTCAGAGCATATTGTGATCAAATTGAAAACTTGAAACTTTCTGAAGATTTTCATTGCCTTGTCAACATTAAATTCTAAAAGTATTAAAGCAAAGCCATGGGATTGAATCTGAATAATTCTATTAGATATTCTTTATCTTCCAGTTCAAAATAAGTTTAGCAGCATCAAAAGAGTCAGAAATTGAACCTTGTTGTTCCCACATTATGGATATAAATAAAGTTCGCTCAATAATGACAAATTTTAGGAATCAGCATTCTGCATCAAATTTAGATTATTTCTCACAAAATCCATTCTTGCCTTCAAACTTCACCCACTTTATGTTGTTCCTTATGGAAATGATATGACTCCATGCATGCTCAGTTTCAGTCTTCCTGGCTAGCTTACAATGTTCTACTTGTTTATTTGTGTCCTCACCATGTCAACATATTGCAGCCATTTAGGCCACAGTTGCTGCCAGAAACAAATGTTAGTACTTTTGCAAATTCATTGAATCAGAGAATAGGCTATGGCCAATCTTTAGCCCAGAATCTTTATAATATGCGCAATGAGTAGCTTAGTTTTCATGTTCTTAACATACAGAATATTTTCAAAATGATTAAGTGCTTTGTGTAGGTCAACTAGAGATGGTTCAGTCTCATTTCAGGATATGGTTCTGCTATCTCTAAGTATGAATAATGCACTTCAATAGAATAACAAACCAATTTCATGTTACTGGTAAAACATTGTGAAATTCTTAGGCAATAGCACAAAATGGACAAAGTGCACGGGCTGTGTGTTTCATACCACTCCTAAGTTAAGGCTTGCCTGCTTTGCACAACTGCAAGTGAAATCACCTTCAGTGTGCTACAGAATCTAAGAATGCAGGTTGATTTTCTATGAAGTAACTTCCCAAATCTTCAACAGATTATCATGAAGGCAATGAACAAAGTCTGAGTATATGAATGTATTCCACGTCATTAAGGTTTCCTTGTGTGGTCCTACTCTACAGTAAATACTATGATGTTCACAATAATCTTTTCTCCACATTTCTAATTCCTTCAATCAGTCCTTCATTGCTCCAGTTAAAGTCCTGCTTATTTAAAAATCTCAACCTTATTTTAATGTTTTTGTTCAATTCTTTGTGGCCTCATTCTTGCTACAGAAGAGCAGATCTGCAGTTTAGATTCAGCTCTAAGATATCCCTGCTTCATCTGCCATAGCATTGACAATAATCTGTTTGGATATCACTGTAGGGTGAGGCAATCTTCCACAAGAGATTAAAATGAAAATTGGAAAGTCAATTTTATGTTGCAAAACTCAGCAAAGTCACACCTTTAGTGATTTTGGAACTGAAGTATCAGAAAAATATTCAAGCAAGGATAAAGTTAGGAGAGATATGGATTTAAACTGAAGCAGGAAAAGAAAGCAGACTCCTATGGGTTTGTAAATGAGTTTACTGTATTTTTAAAAAAGCATACTGGAAAATTTGTTTAGCAATATGCCATGCTCTTGTACTATAATTCTAACGGTTTTATATAGTTAGCTCCAATGTACAATAAAAATAATCACTGCCACCTACAGAAGTTTTATGATTCATTTGTTGACTGTTATGAAGATGTAGGTGTACTGTACCTTTAAGAAAGTTAATAGCTAGCAGAACTACCTGACAGCACCAAGTGTTCTGAACAAGATACAATGTAACCTTTTGGTCCAGCAGCTAGTGCAGCTGGTTGCCTGGAGACTAAAGAAAAATGAGACCAATCAGTTTAAATTAAAGTCTGAAAGTTACCAATCTCTAATCAATCAAGTTAAAAATCACAACACCAGGTTATAGTCCAACAGGTTTAATCGGAAGCTCCTTCATCAGGTGGTTCACCAACCACCTGATGAAGGAGCAGCACTCCGAAAGCTAGTGCTTCCAATTAAACCTGTTGGTCTATAACCTGGTGTTGTGTGATTTTTAAACTTTATACACCCCAGTCCAACACCAGTATCTCCAAACCAATCAGGTTAGTATACTGACAATATTAAAAGCCAATGACACAATCCAATGTTTTGGGGATATAAGACAAGGGAAAATTGAACAGTTGGGAGGAGAACTGCCAAAAGACCAACAGATGTAGACTGCTAGTCAAAACTGTCTGAGAGGTACCTGTTCAGAGGAGTTTGCACAGAGAAAAACATAGACACCAACCTGGAGAGCAAATCTGCAAAGGGAATTATACCTCAACCTGAATTATTGGGCATGCAATGTACTTAAGATACCTGGCACAAGCTACATGATCAGTGTTATTGTAATAACAAAGCCTTTTTCAGACCTGAAAAATACTTAAATTATGATCTACTTAATTAACTGGATGAAAATGGTACCAGGTTGACCCAGAAGATGGAACCAGAAATACTTGGAAATAAATAAACTAGTCATACTGGTCAAACCGGTACATTATTCTGAAATATACAAAACAAATCAGGGATCAGTATGTCTCAATTATCAGTTTCTTCTTCTAAAGTAGATGTATTAAAAATAGCTCACTTGTTGCCCTGGTGATTGTCTCCCCCCCTTCTAATGCAACTCTAAGTTCTACTTTCCTTGCACTGTCCCATCCATCCAAGTTACTTCCTTATAAGCCCCCTTACCCTTCTTCCAGCTGAAGACTACCAGCACTAATGTGCAGCTAATAAATTTCAACCCCACCCATCACAAACAGCTCTACTTCCATTGATTGCAGTGTCTATGAGGAACTCATTCACTGACAGCAAGATACTCAGATAAGTTTAGCTCTCAGGCTAAAGGACTGTAAAACAATAATGTACCTGCCACAATTTTCACCTTTAAGGCTGGTAATAGTTTTTGAAAGTGGGCCCATATACCCATCAAGAACAGTCAGGCCTGCATCATAGAAAAGTGGTATAGGGGTTAACAAAACAAATTCTTCAGTTGCTATACAATACAAAAGCAATTTTACATGCTCAGTCAAGGAATTATAATGAGGGAAAAGTATCAGCTTGTTTAATGCAATATATTTATTGATAGTAGGAATTCATAGTAATTAGGGTAAATAAAATGTCAAGAAATTCATTGTATTGAATTTGAAATGGTCAGTGATGTAAGTCTACAGCATGGAAAAGGCCTTTTTGTCCATCGAGTCGTAACTGGTCAAAAACATCAACCCAACTATTCAAATCCCCTTTTCCAGCTCGGCTCATAGCGTTGTATGCCTTGGGCATCATAAGTGAACATTCAATTCTTAATTGATTAAATGATATGAGTTTCTGGCTAACAGGCAATACCTCAGATAAATGTGAACTCCTGGCCCACGATGGAGAATTAGTAGGGGAGAAAAAAACATGTTCTAGTCATAAAAGAACTAGCTTCACAGTAAGGAAAAATATGAATGCAAAGTTGCAACACAGGAGACATACGGAGATAAATAAATGTCAACATTGTCAACTGTTATACTCACACAGAAATACTTGCAAGGATGT
This sequence comes from Chiloscyllium punctatum, assembly GCF_047496795.1. Lineage (NCBI taxonomy): Eukaryota > Metazoa > Chordata > Chondrichthyes > Orectolobiformes > Hemiscylliidae > Chiloscyllium > Chiloscyllium punctatum. The sequence continues at coordinate 39,818,824 of NC_092782.1, read as the reverse complement.
AACAGATAACACAAGCAAAAATAGTAGGGTTTACAAATCACATCAGCTGGCAATGAAAATATTCAACACAAATGAATTTCAATGACCCAAGTCACTCTAATTACAGCCAGCAACACATTTGTCTTGAAATTCAGGCCTATTTTTGGTTTGGATAATCACACAATCTGGGTGAGGTAAGAGAAATTTAGAATGGAGCTATTTTCTGTCTGGATTGCTATTTCACAGATTCACAGAACAGTTAAAGCACAGAAGGCGGCTATTCACTCCATGGTTGTGCTGACTCTTTGAAGAAACAATTTACCTATTGCCATTCTCTGCCTTTTTGCCATAGCCCTACATAAAGTTATCCCTTTCAGATAATCATCCAATATCCTCTTGAATGTCTCAATTGAACCTCCCAGCACCTTAGTCTCAGGCAATGCATTCAAGATCTTAATCACTTGCTGAATGAAAACATTTTCCCATGTTTCCATTGCTTTTATTAATTACCTTTAAAAACACAGTGCCCTTGTGTTCTCAATTCTTTCACCAATGGGAATGGTTTTTCTCCCCCATATATTGAGTCTAAATGTCTCATGATTTGACTACCTCAATTACATCTCAATTACTTTCTGAACAAAAACAGTCCCATCTTCTCCAAACTACATAACTAATGTTCCTCATCCTGGAACCATTCTCATGACTTTTCCCCAAACTTTTTCATGTTTCTAATGCCTTCCTACATCCTTCATAATAGTGGCGGCCAGCACTGCATTTTATACTCCTGTTCTTCCACTTATGCTATTTCTACAATGCAATTTCTCTAAGTAAAAAGGTTGTGAGATGTTTATCTCCGACAGAAATTCCTGCTAATAACAGTGAACAAACAACCAATAGGAAATGGACTTGCATGGAGCCCTTCATTATGCTTACCAAAAGCTGATTAACTGTTACTAGACAAGTTTAGACTGACCAGAAAGAAAGAACTCAATGAAAATCACCATATTTGACAAGGCCAGCCTGCCCCTTTTACAATAAGGTCACAAGATGGAGTGGTATTTGATTTCAGCTCAGTTGGAAGTTGTTAGACAATTCAGCAGATGGCCTATACCTGCGATTAGTTAAAAGAAGGTAAAACCTACATCAATAGAATTTTATACTATTAATTGTCATACACACCTTACTGTAGGCACATACATTTAAAAACATGAGGCTAGAGGGACTCCAGCAAAACAAGTTTGATTTTATTATAATCAGGTTCAGTCACCAGTATAGTTACCTGGTTTACATTGGACTGCAGCAAACCACAAGTACAATTTCTTCAGCTAGAGGAGCAATCATGAGTATGAGACACACACATAATTCATGGGGGAATAAACACAGCAGCAAAAAGCAAAAAAATTTAAAAGAATTAAAATTTAATTTTCAGTCTGCTGCACTTCAAATGCATTGGGAAGATGATATTGATTGTCCAAAAGTAGGCCTCTGCAACAAATTTCTTCAGTAAAAGACTATGATCATGGAAATGTCCAAAAGCAGGTAACAGTGTAATCATAGTTCTGTATCTTTCCACAAAGATGAGAAAATTTATTTTCATGTATTAAGTGTGTGCACTCCACTTTAAAATAAACTTGCACCTATATGTAAAATAAAATACTTTCATAGTCTGTATTAAAAAAGTAATGGTAAGCAAGTTATTAAACTGAATTAGAAACTAGGTTGCCATTTCTAATTGGATGTATCCCTAGATTTCTTTGAAGCTGATGTTCCCATTCACAGCCAAACAGTCAAATATCTTCCATTTTTTATTATTACAATGTAGAAATGTTCAATTTACAAAAATGCAATTTTATAAGTAGCCCATGATTTTTCTCTAGGAATGTTAGTCTTTTGGAAACTCCTAAACAATCCTAGAGGGTTGACAACATCTGTCTGGTCATCGATAAACACGTCACATTCTTTGTATCAGAAAATAGATCTATTTAATGGCTGTGAACCATGAGAGATAAATACAGGCTGGTATGAGGTTGATGGCGACAGACAGACAGCAAAAGCAGAGTAGGATGGAAGATGGGGAAAAAATTTGAATCAAGCAAGATGGAAAAGTGTCAAATGTTAAGTGTTTAGAGAACAAAAATCAGTGCAAAACCCATAATACTCATTTCTGGGTAAAATCACAATTTTCTCCAGTGCCCTCTTGCAATCTAAACTACTCCAGGACAAAGCATCATGCATGACTGACACCTTATGTACCACATTGAACCTCCGCTCTCTCCACCACTCATTTGCGATAGCAATACTGTGTACCATATGCAAGATGCATAGCTACAAATCAAGGCTCCTATGAAAGCATTTCCCAAACCTGTAACCTCTATAACCAAGAAGTAGAAGGGCTGCTAATGCATGGAAACACCACCACCTGCAAGTTTTCCCCTAATTCCCTGAGTATCACTCCAGTTCACCATGTTAGATCAAAACCCAGCAACCCCTCTTTAACGGCAGCAGATGGACTACAACAGTTCAGAGGCAGGTTACCATCTCTTTCACGAGAGAAATCAGAGTTGGGTATCAAATGCTGGTCCGGTCAGTGATGCTCACATTGTATGAATTAATAAAAAAGGTCACACAAACATCAAAATGGCAGCTTGCATTACAGAGTGGTTTTATAAAGAGCAATTTGAAACAAGGGTTTGGTGATATGAATTTTCAATTATTGAAGTGACAGAGGATGCTGCTTAGCAATTTCTCAACCAGAGTCACCCAGGCCTCACTTAATGAAGTAAACAATTTCACTGAAAATCAGTAGTACAGGTTCATTCACCTAGAGGAGTATAAGGAATCAGTTTGAGGGCAGATCATTGGAAGAATGACAAAACATAAAACTGTTCTGAAAGTAGACCAGAAAGGGTAGGAGGCAGGCACCTAGCAGAAAGATTATCCAAAGCCAAGTCCTGATCTCTTGGGCTCAGCTAATCAGAAGGTTGTCTTCAGAGCAAGACCATTGTTTAGATCATTGGTGGTGACTGCTTGTTTCCAAGAACTGATTGGGAACATGGGGACATGGGAACAGTACCTTCTGAGCAAGTCCAACGAGGAAGACTGTTGAGAAGGCGGGACAAGCAGCTCATATTTCTAAGTGCTAAATCAGATTTGCATCAGTCTTTGTAACAGCATTGACTTTGCAATAGTCCACACATAACTGTTAGGTACCACCTGGTTTTAGCACCATTACTATGGGTGAGCTCCAGTCACTAAATCACTTCGATTATGCATTCAATCTCCTTTTGAACATATGCCAACTTTACAGGATTATGCCTACAAGAATGTTGCTTAAATCAGAACAGCATCTCTTATCCCTATGTCATGCATAATTAGGTTAGTACTGGTTGGTTCGGCGGGAAAGGAAGAAGCGGAGGTGGAGGGCGTGGGTGGTGTCCCAAACTCCCCACCTACATTCGGGACACCACCCACACCCTCCACCTTCTCCATGATTTTCGCTTCCCCGGCCCCCAACGCCTTATCTTCACCATGGACATCCAGTCCCTGTACACCTCCATCCCCCATCACGAAGGCCTCAAAGCCCTCCGCTTCTTCTTCTCCCGCCATACCAACCAGTACCCTTCCACTGACACTCTCCTTCGACTGACTGAACTGGTCCTCACTCTTAACAGCTTCTCCTTCCAATCCTCCCACTTCCTCCAAGCCAAAGGAGTAGCCATGGGCACCCACATGGGCCCTAGCTATGCCTGCCTCTTCGTTGGATATGTGGAACAGTCCATCTTCTGCAGCTACACTGGCACCCCCTTCCCCACCTTTTCCTCCGCTACATCGATGACTGAATCTGCGCTACCTCGTGCTCCCACGAGGAGGTTGAACAGTTCATCCACTTTACTAACACCTTCCACCCTGACCTCAAATTTACCTGGACTGTCTCAGACTCCTCCCTCCCCTTTCTAGACTTCTCCATCTCTATCTCGGACGACCGACTCAACACGGACGTGTACTATAAACTGACTGACTCCCACAGCTACCTAGATTACACCTCTTCCCATCCTGCCCCCTGTAAAAACGCCATCCCATATTTCCAATTCCTTTGCCTTTGCCGCATCTGCTCCCAAGAGGACCAATTCCAATACCGAAATACCCAGATGGCCTCCTTCTTCAAAGACCGCAATTTCCCCTCAGATGTGGTTGACAATGCGCTCCTCTGCCCTTGAACCCCACCCCTCCAATCGCCACCAGGATAGAACCCCACTAATCCTCACCTACCACCCCACCAACCTCCAGATACATCAGATCATCCTTCGTCATTTTCGCCACCTCCAAACGGACCCCACCACCAAGGATATATTTCCCTCCCCTCCCCTTTCAGCGTTCCGGAAAGACCACTCTCTCCACGACTCCCTCGTCAGATCCACACCCCCCACCAACCCAACCTCCACTCCCGGCACCTTCTCCTGCAGCTGCAAAAAATGCAAAACTTGCGCCCACACCTCCCCCCTCACTTCCCTCTAAGGCCCCAAGGGATCCTTCAATATCCATCAGAAATTCACCTGCACCTCCACACACATCATTTACTGCATCCGCTGTACCCAATGGGGCCTCCTATACATTGGGGAGACAGGCCGCCTACTTGCGGAACGTTTCAGAGAACACCTCTGGGACACCCGCACCAATGAACTCAACCGCCGCGTGGCTGAACACTTTAATTTCCCCACCCACTCCACCAAGGACATGCAGGTCCTTGGCCTCCTCCATCGCCAGACCATGGCAACACGACGCCTGGAGGAAGAGCGCCTCATCTTCCGCCTAGGAACCTCCAAACAAGGGATGAATACAGATTTCTCCAACTTCCTCATTTCCCCTCCTCCCACCTTTTCTCAGTCCCAACCCTCGGACTCAGCACCGCCTTCTTGACCTGCAATCTTCTTCCCGACCTCTCCGCCCCCAACCCCTCTCCGGCCTATCACCCTCATCGTAACTTCCTTCCACCTATCGTATTCCCAACACCCCTCCCTCAAGTCCCTGCTCCCTACCTTTTATCTTAGCCTGCTTGGCACACCCTCCTCATTCCTGAAGAAGGGCTTATGCCCGAAACGTCGATTCTCCTGCTCCTTTGATGCTGCCTGACCTGCTGCGCTTTTCCAGCAACACATTTTTAAGCTCTGATCTCCAGCACCTGCAGTCCTCACTTTCTCCTAGTTGATCTTTACCTGCTGCTCCTGGCCTATGTAAATAAACTTTACCTTCACAGGTATGTGGTTTAAGAAGATCTCGCACTTCATCCTTAACCAACCTCTGACCAGGTGGTATATTCTAGCGCAGCTTTCTCACCTCCACTGTTTTCCGTTACCACTCCAACTGGCTTATCCTGTTCTCCTATATCTAGCTTCCCACTGCTTTTCCTAACCCACCAATACTGATTTCATGTGGCCTAGTTTATTGTAGTGAAAACACTGGAGCTTTTTAACTTCTCTTCCCCATTCAAGGTTTTCCTTTTTACCCTGTGTTAAGTTAAGGTAGAAAGATCTACCTTTCCCTTTTCATGTGAGGGTTTCTCTTTTCCCCAATTTCTATCCCTCACGGATTGAAATTGATTTTGGAAGCCAAGCTTTGATTTATGGACCAACTCAATCATCAGCCGTTTCAGCTGCTAACCTTGCCATTTTAACTCTTCTCTTTCACCTGAGTTCTCATTACCTCAGGAAGTGAATTTTTGAACTCCTCCAAAATAATTGTCTCTCTAAAGAACATCATGGGTTTGCTCTTTTTTCAATGCCCTTATCCACCTATCAAAATTACTTTGTTTGATCCTTTCAAGCTCAATGTAGGTTTGACAAGGGTCTCTCCTTAGAGTCCTGAAACTTTGTAGGCTTCTGGCATAAGCTCATATTCACTTAGGATGGCTTTCTTCACCCCCTCATACGCTTCAGATACATCCTTGGACAGTGATGGGAATACTTCACTAACTCTACCGACAAGTTTTGTTTGGATCAACAAAACCCACCTGATAACTGGCCACTGCATTTGTTTAGCTGTCTTTTCAAATGCGATACAAAAAAGGCTTCCGCATGCTTTTCGTCAAATTTAGGCAAAGCTTGAATATATTTAAACAGTTTCTCACCAGGCCTTTGACTACCATGGCATTGCTTATCCTCACTAAGCTTAACTTCTGCGTTCATCTCCAGGCTTTTAAGCTGACTTTCCTGTCTAAGTGCCAATTTCTGAAGTTCAAACTCTATCTCTTTCTGCTCTCTCCTTCTCTACTTTTAATCATAATTCAAACAGTTTAATTTCTGTTTCTTTTTCCTTGTCTTTTGCCTCCTTTTCAAGCTGCTTCATTTTTAATTGAACTTTAGCCATCTCTAAACAATTCTGATGGCATTTCCAGCAAATTTAAATGCTGAGTTACTACTGTAATTATCTCTCCTTTCCTAACAGAAGGAGGCAACTCCAACCCCAGCTTATCGGTTATTTCCAGCAGCTCGGCCTTAATGATGTTTTGTAAAAGCCCCCAGAAAACTCTTGGTAACCGAAAGAGCTTTTGCTATCCCAAGCACTGTTAAACCAACCAAAATCAACACCCAGAATAAAAGACAGTCACAGCCTTTTGAGTCCAACAACCCGAAGCTCCATTTGGAACGATGGAACAAATCCCACAAAGAGCCCCCAGTCTGTTATGGACCAGACCAGACTCCCTTCAAACATTTTAATAAAGTGGCCTGGATTCTAACTTTGCTAATTGTTTTAAGCAGGTGTAAAGTCAACATTCCAGGAGTGAAGCAAGCTGGCCCAATCACTTAGTTTTAAACAAAACCAAATTTGTTTGCAAGATTATCGAATGAAACACCGTGAAGAAAAAAAGAACAGAATATAGAATAAGTTAACATATCCAAAAACCCAACAGATTGTCTCAACTTAATGATGCTGTTCCAAATACTTGCCATATTCCCTATTAACACCCGTTTGCAAAAAAGGAAAAATCCAACACAGGTCCTTACAGCAGAGATGTCAGAGAGAGAGAGAGGGAGGATCAGCATGGACCTGCTTCCTTGGGTCCAGCAGCTTCACAACTGACTGCTTGCTAAAACCAAACGAAACCAGAGAAAAGCTGAGCTGGGAGAACTTCATTGTATAAAGTGTTTTTTTTTAAACTTGAAAGCCTTTTCCCCAAGGCAGTATTTGTTAGCTATAATCAAATTGGCCCTAAAACCCATCCAAGCCAGACCTCTTGACAAATCTGTGTTTATGACCCTTCTGAAAAGAAAACCAAGGACAACATAAACTTGTTAAAGGAGCAGCATCATCACAGGTGGAAATCCTAACCTGACAAATTGAGGAATGAGCTACTAAAGTGTTTCACATCTGAATCCCCACTAACTCCTCTACTTTGTTTAATGGATGATTGACAGGTGGGCAGTTGGGAAATTAACCTACTTCCAGGACACGGGTTTTTAACTTGAATTCTGGTGATGCTGCATGCCTCATGTTTAACTTCCATTTTGTAAATTACCTTGGCTAGCTATGTTTACCAGCCTTTGGGAAAACAGTTTCTAAAGCCAAGTAAGGCAGATAGGAGATACGTTTCTTTCCATTTACCCAGGATTAGACATATCCCTCAGTGGGGGAGGGGGATCAGGAAACAATATTATCTCTGGCTTCCATGCCTGCAAAATGCGATACCAATCTGTCCACCACCTCCTCTATCCATAGTCAAAACTTTTTCAACCTGTTAATAAGTTTTCTTTTTCATGCTGGAAATAATCAACCATTCTCCAACATTAAAAGACAACGTCATGAACAACAGCAAGATTTCCAGGAACAGAAAGCAGAATTTTATGCTCTCAAATCCACATAACTCATTGTCTAGAGTCTGTAGAGGCAATTATAGTCTTATTGATTACTCATACCTAGCCTATTTTTGCCACTTGACTATTAATTGCTGGAATATACATTGATGAGCTCTTTCTCTGGTTACCTTGTGCCATTAAAGACTCATGAACGTGGGAGAGAAATAAACTGAAAACAGAGATACAGAATGTTATCAGGAACTGTTAGTTTTCACAAACAAGACTACAGTCCACAGCAGTGCATAGTGCTAATGTCGAATATGTAGAAATCTTAGTGCAACTGAAGTGAATCTCACTATTTCCATAGCGTTCAAATCCAGCCAATTCCATGAATACTATGGCAGGAATGTTCACAAAGTCAATTTGTGCACACAGACTGGAAAACGTTTTCATTATTTGAATAAACACTAAGTGATTTTTGTATTGTTCACAATAAGATAATCTAACCATTGCCCTGGACACTTAATGGCATCACTATAATTGAATTCCCTAATACCAACATTCCAGAAGTTCTCATTGACCAGAAAGTGAATGGGACTAGTTAAGTAAACACTGTGGGTAAAGGTTATGAATTTTGCATTGAGTAACTCACCTCCTACCATCACCAAACCATCTACAGGGAACAAGTGATGGTATACTCCTCACTTGTCTGGATGAGTGCAACTCCCAACACCACAAGAAGCTAAACAGCATCCAGATCAAAGCAGCCGACATGATTAGCAGCTTGTTCTCAAACATTTTCTCCATCTAACAAAGATTCTTTCACTATCTTCCAAACCCAAGAGGACAATCATTGATATGTGGGGATACCATCTTCTACAAGTTCCCCTCCAAGCCACTGACAATCCATACTTGGTAATGTATTGTACCTTCAATGTCACTGAGTCAAAATCCTGGAATTCTCTCCCTCATTGTATTTTGGTTGTACCATTACCAATTGGAGTCAGCTGATTCCAGAAGCTGCTCTCACCACCTTCTTTAAGGGCAACTCGAGTTACACAATAAATGCTGGCCATTCAGCAATGCCAAATCAGTGAGTGAATAAAACAAATACTACAGATATAATAGATCCACTGTTAGTAATCTCCAAAGAATCCTTTAGATCTTGTAAAAGCTCCAGAGGAGAAGAAAACTGTCAATGGAACACCCATTTTCAAAAAGGGAAGCAGAAAAAGAATTGAACAACTATAAACCAGTTAGCTTAATACCTATCACTGGAAAAGTGTTAGAATCTATTATAAAAGGATGTAACAACAGAGCATTTAGAAGTATGTAACATAACTGAGCAGAGTGAGGATGGCTTTAAGAGGAGGAAATCATACCTGACAAATTTAATAGAATTCTTTGGAGGTGATAATAAGCAGGATATATATATATATATATATATATATATATAGCGGAACAAATAGATGTAATATATTTGGATTTCCAAAAGCATTTGATAAGGTATATAAGGCTACCTTTTAAGATAAGAACACATCACAACAGTGATAGGATATTAGGATGGATAGAGGACTTGCTTAAAAATAGAAGATAAAGAGTTGGGGTAAAAGAGACATTTTCAGCATGGCAATTTGCAACTAGTGGAGTGCCATAGGGATCAGTGCTGGGGCTACAATTATTTCCAACATATTTATTAATTGAGAGCCAAAAGGGAATGCATTATAGCCAATTTGCCGATGACAAAAATAGGTGGAAAGATATGTAATGAGGGTGAAACAAAAAGTTTACATGGGAATATCTGAAACTGTGAAGTTATACATTTTGGCAGGAAATAGAGTGTAATTGAACATTTAAATAAGGATATACAAACATAAGAACATGGAGCAGGAGAAGGCAATTCTTAAGCCTGCTCTTTGCTGATCTCATCTTGGCCACAATTCCACTTTCCTGCCCAGTCACCTTAACCCTTTACCACATTACTAATTAAAAATCTGTCTATCGCTTCATTAAAGTAATTCTGCATCCTGGCATTGACTGCACTTTGGGGTACTGAATTCCAGATTCACAAGCCTTCCAGATAATTAGTTCCTCCTCACCTCCATTTTAAATCTGCCATTATCCTAAAACTGTGACCTCTTGTTCTAGATTGCTCCATAAGGTGACACATCTGCGAAACAGCTACTATGTCAATCACCTTTGTATACCTCCATCTGATCTCCTCTCAGCCTTTTAAACTCTAGTGATTATAGACCTAAATTGCTCAATCTCTCCTCCTAATACAAGGTTTTCATCTCTGGAGTTAAATCTAGTGAACCTTCCCTGAACTGCCTCTAATATGGTTACATCCTTCAAGGAAGTGGAGCAAAACTGTATGAATTTCTCTAGATGCAGTTTTAACAATGCCTTGTAAAATTGCAACAATGCTTACCTGTTTTTCTTTAACTATAAATTCCACAATTTCATTTGCCCTCCTTTCGATATATAGATACTGTGTTGAAAGCTGCAACATAGATGGATTCAGGGTTTTTGTGCCAAAACAAATCACGAAGAACTAGATTTTTAAATCAGTAAAGCAATCAAGGGTAACGGAGACAAGGTAGGGAAGTAGAGTTGAGGATTGCCAAACAGTTTGGATCTTATTGAATGGCAGAACAGACTTGATGGGCTGAATGGCTGACTTCTGCTCCCACATTGTGGTTTGCCTTGTGAGTTAGGTTGTGGGGTGAAGTCTGTAGTCTTGTAGTTGTTTTGATTCAGTTCTCTTAACATGCAGAATGATGTTGAGTCACCTGAAGATGACACCATGTACTGCAAAGATTGTTCATTGACGCACTCTTATCTTGACAAGGATTTGAGGAGTCGCTAAGCTAAGATAGACAAGCTGTTACAATAGGGATGACCTTACAAAGTGATTGGCATGACGAAGGAATGATTGAAAGATTGATCAGTAAGATGGTCATTATTTTAAACAAGCCAATCAGGAATGTTTGATGAAAAACTTAAATTCTGCAAAACCTGTGAAAACATAATTGTACCTGGAATGGGTCTTGTAATTAATCATAATCAGTGAATGTTTGGATTGGCTTTTTAAAATTCAGTTTATTGTCAAATTGACTTAAGTCTTACAATTAAAGTTAGTGAACCCACAAATCTTATAATTAAACCATAGGGTGGCTACTCAGCCCATGTTCATACGACCAGGTTTTGCCTTAATAACCCAAAATTAATCCTATTACTCTCCAATATTCTCGTCACTTCAAATGGTTATTTAATTTTCTTTAAATATGCAAGGGTTTATGCTTCAGCTATCACAGTGGAGCAACTTTCCATATTTCACCAACCCTCTGCATAATTAAATTTCCCCTAAACTCTCCCTTCTTTCCATTAATTACAATTTAAAATTGATGGTCATTCATAATTAACTTTACAAACAAAATAAATCGTTTTTTTAGAACTTCATCCCATTAACACCCATCACAATTTAATATATTAAATCTTCAGATAATTTCAATATTGCAAACTAATTCACTCAATAAACCACTTCACTATGTTGACAAATGTTCCCACCGGCCTGCTTTCTTCATAGCAAATCCATTCCGAAATAAAAGAGGAAGAAATCCACACATTATATATAAAGATGTTATTATTGATGCTAATACAAAAGCATTAAATGCAGATAAATTAATGAAAAGTAAACATGAACATAACAGGAGTAACCTATTTATCAATAACCTGTGATTATTATTTGGATTAAATCAGTGTGGCAAAAAAGATGCAAAACATTAGAAACAAATATTCAGAATACAAGTGGATGGCAAGAGAACTTGGATATTCTGATATAACAAATGGATTTTTATCCTGATATAACAAATGGATTTTTATCCTTGATTTTCTTATTTTTAAATTATTTATGATAAATTGAGCACTTAAAGTGCCTAGTCTTTTATAGTCAAAAAAAGTGTAAGCGTTGGAAAAGCACAGCCGGTCAGGCAGCATCTGAGGTGCAGAAGAGTCGACATTTCATGGAATATGATGAAAAGATTATGCTTGAAACATCGACTCTCCTGCTCCTCAGATGCTGCCTGACCTGCTGTGCTTTTCCAGCACCACACTTTTTGACTCTGATCTCCAGCATCTGCAGTCCTCACTTTCACCTAGTCTTATGTCAAGCTTTCATAATTTCTATTCCCTGAAGCACCATAGAACTTCCTTTTCACTCCAAGTTGGCATGTTAGAGGTGACATCAGCCTGGGTGCTCTTTGGATCTCAACCATTCTGTAGCAGGCCTGTAGCGTCAGCTCATTTTAAGATAAATGGTTTCATGATTTTAACTTTTATGTTGGACTTAAAAGAATTAGAAAATTAGAGAGTGAAAATATAATTTAAATTACATAAAAGTGGAACCGTGTTTGCATTATGATGACTGGTCCCTGAAGGGTAAAGTAGAGTTGCCATAGTCCTGTTGGACCATAGGGTTGCTCTGTCATTGGAGAGAGATGAGTGGTCATGGTTAACCTGAGGGTCACCACATCTCGGCAAGGGGAGAAGTTGAGAAGGAGAATTCTTCATGAGAACCACTAAAGGATATGAAATAATTTTGTTTATTTGAAGTAACTTTATAAATTTAAAGGCTGTGTTTATTGATGCAAATGGACCAAATTTCTGAAAAAGGGTCACTGGACCCAAAACATTAGCTTTGCTTTCTCTCCACAGTTTTTGCCAGACCTGCTGAGTTTTTCAAGTAATTTCTATTCTCATGGGAAAAAATTCAGACTAATTCCATTGTAGGGTGCACCCAACAGCTGGTCTACAATGTAGAATGTGATCCAACTATTGTCAGGCAGGCTTCAGAAGTACTGACAACTGGTTTTAGAGCTCAGACTCCAAAGTTGAAGGGCACGCAATGCACTTATGTGTTATGGCTGTAATATCAAGTACACCTGTGGTTCCAGTGGAATGGTGTGAGCCTTAGTAACAGTCAATTGGAAATTAGCTGCTGCATCAGTCTGGATACCGTGGTCAAAGTCATGACCACAAGTTGACTGTTAGCAATAAAAGGCAACAGAGCTGGTCGCTCTCTCAAAATTTGTGTGCTCCACTTATCTTTTCCATAATGTAGGTACTACCTTCTGTTCACTTTTTTTTAGCAGTAATCCACCCAGCCCATTGTTTCCAATCTCAGATTGGATATTTTCAGAACCTTTAAATGCCTCTCCAATCCACACATCATTCTTATTTGGAATGTTATTCCCATTCCTTCACTGTCACTGCGCCAAAATCTGGGAAGTCCCTTCCCAACAGAATTGTCAATGCTCCTACACCAAACGGACTGCAGAAGTTCAAGAGGACAACTTGCCACCACCATCTCAAGTGCAAATGCATTTGGCAATTAATTCTGGTTTTAACAGAGACAACCACATCTGACTAAATAAAGTAAATCTGCATTGCTGTAGATAATGACACCATATCAATCCTAATATTACTCACTGATATAAAAGCAACCATTTATTTTAGCCATGTTACAATGAGAATCACCAAAATCAATATCAAAAATATATTGTGCATCACCCACATACTGAAATGTATCAAAGTTGACTTTGTACTCAAGTAGCAAATCATTTGAAAATATTTGGAACAGATTACCTTGCCACATTGTAGTAATTCAGTGTAATAGGAAATTAGCCCCCACTCTTCATTACCATGTATGAGCTCATTCAAGTAGTCTTTCAAAATTATTTAGTGGGGTCATTGAGTTTTAAATGCTATTTTAATGTCTTGCAAATACTTAATTTATCTTAGAGAATATAAATTGAAATACTCCGGACTGCAGCAGTGAAGCTGAAGCACCCTAATGAAGTTAATAACACATCCTATCTAATGCTTCAATATCACTGAAGTAATTCAGTTGTATTTTACATGTCCCTGTGAAATTAATTTTCCAGGCAGTTTCTTTTCACACCTTATATTTTTAAAGCCCTCTTTCTTTTCCCCTCGCAGTCCTATGCTTTACTTTCACAGGTGAGGAGGCTTTGTTACAATTGGAAATTTGTAGGCCACCATTAAAACAATAAATGTATTAAATAAACACAATCAGGAATTTATGATGTGACTGCTTCATATTTATGAGACAGGGAGAATGTGATTTTGATAACCCAGCAAAATCAGAGGTTTTATAGATTCATCTTGTCTACACTGCCCTGGAAGATGTGATTGACTTGCTGTGACCTGAGAGTTTAGAAGGGTTTATAAGGCTCCCCACAGTAAGCTATTGTACAAAATGCAGAGGAATGGTATTGTGGGAGATGTGGCAGTTTGGATTAGTAATTAGCTTGCTGAAAGAAGACAGAGGGTGGTTTGATGGGAAATGTTCATCCTGGAGTGGGTCGGTCCACTGCTGTTCGTCATTTTTATAAGCGACCAGGATGAGGGCGTAGAAGGGTGGGTTAGTAAATTTGCAGACAACACTAAGGTCACTGGAGTTGTGGATAATGACGAAGGATGTTGTAGGTTACAGAGAGCCATAGATAAGCTGCAGAGCTGGGCTGAGAGGTGGCAAATGGAGTTTAATGCAGACAAGTGCGAGGTGATTCACTTTGGTCAGAGTAACCAGAATGCAAAGTACTGGGCTAATGGTAAGATTCTTGGTAGTGTAGATGAGCAGGGAGATCTCGGTGTCCATGTACACAGATCCTTGAAAGTTGCCACCCAGGTTGATAGGGTTGTTAAGAAGGCATACAGTGTTTTAGCTTTTATTAATAAAGGGATCGAGTTCCGGAACGATGACGTTATGCAACAGCTGTACAAAACTCTGGTGCGGCCACACTTGGAGTATTGTGTATAGTTCTGGTCACCGCATTATAAGAAGGATGTGGAAGCTTTGGAAAGGGTGCAGAGGAGATTTACTAGGATGTTGCCTGGTTTGGAGGGAAGGTCATATGAGGAAAGGCTGAGGGACTTGAGACTGTTTTCATTGGAGAGAAGAAGGTTGAGAGGTGACTTAACAGAGACATATAAGATAATCAGAGGGTTAGATAGGGTGGACAGTGAGAGTCTTTTTCCAAGGATGGTGACAGCAAGCATGAGGGGGCATAGTTTTAAATTGAGGGGTGATAGATGTAGGACAGATGTCAGAGGTAGTTTCTTTACTCAGAGAGTAGTAAGGGTATGGAATGCTTTGCCTGCAACGGTAGTAGATTCGCCAACTTTAAGTACACTTAAGTCGTCATTGGACAGACATATGGACGTACTTGGAATAGTGTAGGTTAGATGGGCTTCAGATTGGTATGACAGGTCAGCGCAACATCGAGAGCCAAAGGGCTATGTTCTAATGTTCTATGTTCTATGTTCTATGTTAAGCTCTACCATAGCTTAAAATTTTCCATTTTTAATAGGTTTAGAAACACCTTCAATATGATTTCATTGACAGTCAGATTATCTCATCATTCATCTGCCTTAATGCTTAACTTAACAAAGGGACTGAAGGATGTAAAAACCACCAGATTTAAAAACAGTAGAGAAAAGCAGTCAAACAAAATCCCAAAGGTTAAATCAATGTCAGAAAATAAAAAGTGGTTTTGGCATAAAGGTTTATGCAAGTGGTTTTGACTCTGGGATTGTTACCATGGTAGTAATTATCAGCTACATAAATTATATAAACTTTAAGAGCAGTATTAATGAATCTTTTATTTAAAGCTTTTTTGCACTCATGCATATTGTCTGTATACTTGGATCCAATAATGTTTATATCAACAACAAAAAAAAACTGCACTCTGGAACTTGTATTACACCAGAATTTCCTCAATGATCTAAACATCCTACAGATATTTATAATTTATGACTAAATATGTTAATAGTCATTCCTTTTGGATTATGTGTGGTACTGTGAAGACCTAAAAGTAATTGAACTCGGCCTCTCCAGGATGGCAAAGAATGCAAGGAATTCCTACTCAGGCTAAAATTCCAATTAACAATCTGAATGGAAAACCCTCAAGACAGTTTCTTTGCAAGATTTCTTTCAGAAGTGAGAAAAAAAAGATAAAAGTATATACGGGGACAACTGTTCATAAGATGAAATATTCAGAGTATTTCCTGTCTTGTACATTTCCATGCATGATGTAGAGCTGATGACAATGAGACAAGCATGAAAACACCAATGCTCCAAGTGTCTTTAAAAATTAGAGATTAATCTTAAGACGAGACCAACTGCAACATGAGAATGTATGAATTAGGAACTGGAGTAAGCCATTCAGCCTCTTAAGATCTGTCATTCAGTCAGCATTTGGTTGATCGGATTGTGGCAGTGATGATGCTGCTCCTCTAACAAGATTATGCTGTCCTTGGCTCTTTTTAAGGGAGGTCTTAAAAGCAGCGACTTTGAAAAGTCTAAGTTTGAAGGGTTTTAGGGCCAGTTTGATTATAGTGGACAGATACTGCCTCAGGAACAGGGCTTTCAAGCTTTTTAAAAAAAGAAAAAGCTTGTACAATGAAAGAGTTCTCCCAGCTCAGCTTTTCTCTGGTTTGATTTGGTTTTGGCAGTCTCACTATTTACTGAAATCAGTCAGGCAGTTATGAAGCTGCTGGACCCAAGAGAAGCAGAATTATGCTGACCATCCCTTTCTCTGACCGCTCTCCTGTAAGACCCTGGGTTTGATTTTACCTTTTGTGCCAAGGGCCGTTTATGGGGATTGTTAAGTATCTGGAATAGCATCATTAAGTTAGGATGATCCATTGGGTTTTTGGATAGGATAAGTTATTCTATGTTCTGTTTTCTTTTGTTTGTTTCATTTGGTAATCTTGGAAATAAATTCCATTTTGTGTAAAAGTCTAAGCAGTCTGACCAGCTGCATTCATCCTGGAATATTTCTGTCACACCTGCTTAAAGCAACTAGCAACGTTAGGGTCTGGGCTACCTTCTTGAAATGTTTTGAGGGGACCTGGTCCATAACATCGCAACTCCACTTCCTGATCTACCCTGACAAAACTTTAAGGGGAGGCAGTGGCCTAATAGTATTATCACTAGACTATTAATCCAGTGACCCAGGTAATGATCTGAGGATCTGTGTTTGAATCTTGTGGAATTTGAATTCAATAAAAATTTGGAATTACAAGTTTAATGATAACCATGATACTGTTGATAACTGTCAGGAAAAAACCCACCCAGTTCACTATTGTCCTTCAGGGAAGGCTATTCCCATCCTCACCCAGTCTGGCCTATGTGATCCAGACCCACAGCAATGTGGTTTACTCACCACTGCTCTCTGGGCAATTAGAGATGGACGATGAATGCTGGCCTAGTGATGCCCACATCCTGTGAATGAATTAAAAACAAACTCCCTTGTTAGTCAAGAATCTTTCCCTTTAAAAATATTCAATGATTCTGCCTTCACAGCTCTCTGGGGAATTGACTTTGAAAGATTTGCCATCATTGGCGAAAGAGAAAAAAACCTCCTCAACATGGAATAACTGCAGTGAAAATTAACTGGAACACTTGAAAGAGTTTTCTGACAAAGGGTCACTGGACTCGAGACATTAAATACTGCATTTCTATAGATACTGCCAGACCTGCTGAGTTTCTCAAGCATTTTCTGTTTTTGTTTCAAAATATTAGAGACAATTTAAGATGTAAGCTGTCTGAGCTCAATGATTGATGATGGAAGGAAATTTTTTAAAAAAATTAACAAACAGTGAAATTCACAACTAATCTTGGAGGAACCTGTTTGGTTCACAAAATCAGATAAGTTAATTGTTGTTTTAAGTGTGTCCAACAAAAAGGTGGCAGTAGTGAGTAGAGTGGGTTCTTTCTTGATTATATGTTTTTGGAGATACGTCTCTTGACTGAACTTAAAATATAAGCCATAACTATTAATTTAACCTGGGGCAGTGTTTTGTAGAGGAATAAGATAGTGTTATTTTCTGGGTGTGTAGATTGTGAAGGAGCAAAAATGGCCTTTAGTACAGTGATATGTACTTCTTGTCAGATGTGGTAGTTTAAAGAGAGTTTAAGGGTTACTGCGGATTATATCTGCCATAAATACTGTTGGATGTGAATCTTATCAGATCGAATGGATCGGTTGGAGAGACAGTTAGAAACAATGAGGAATTTGCAACAGCAACAGTATGTAATGGATGGCAGTTATAGGAAGGGGGGAAAGTCTCAGATATAGTCACATAGATGGGTTAATTCCAGGAAAGGTAAGAGAAGTAGGCACCTAGTGCAAGGGTCTTTTGTGGATATACCCATTTCAAGCAGGTATGCTGTTTTGGAAAATGCAGGGGGTGATGGATTCTCAGGGGAACGTAGCACGAACAGCCAAGTTTCTGGTATTGAGACTGGCTCTAATGCAATGAGGGGTACGTTGGCTTCCAAGAGATCAATTGTGTTAGGGGATTCTGTAGTCCGAGGTACAGACAGACGTTTCTGTGGCCAGCAGCGAAAAAGCAGAATGGTGTGTTGCTTCCCTGGTGCCAGGATCAAGGATGTCTCGGAGAGGGTGCAGAATGTTCTCAAGGGGAGAGGGCCCAGCAAGAGGTCATTGTCCACATTGGAACCAATGACATAGGAAGGCAAAATGTTGAGATTCTGAAGGGAGATTACAGAGAGTTAGGCAGAAGTTGAAAAAGGAGGTCCTTGAGAGTAGTAATATCTGGATTACTCCCAGTGCTACGAGCTAGTGAGGGCAGGAATAGGAAGATAGAGCAGATGAATGCATGGCTGAGGAGCTCGTGTATGGGAGAAGGATTCACATTTTTGGACCATTGGAATCTCTTTTGGGGTAGACATGACCTGTACAAGAAGGATGGATTGCACCTAAATTGGAAGGTGACTTATATACTGGCAGGGAATTTGCTAGAGCTGCTTGGGAGGATTTAAACTAGTAAGGGTGGGGTGGGGTGGGCGTGGGACCCAGGGAGATAGTGAGGAAAGAGATCAATCTGAGACTGTTACAGTTGAGAACAAAAGTGAGTCAAACAGGGCAAGCAGGGACAAGGTAGGACTAATAAATTAAAATGCATTTATTTTAATGCAAGGGGCCTAACAGGGGAGGCAGATGAACTCATGGCATGGTTAGGAACATGGGACTGGGATATCATAGCAATTACAAAAATATGACTCAGGGATGGGCAGGACTGGCAGCTTAATGTTCCGGGACAAATGCTACAGGAAGGATAGAAAGGGAGGCAAGAGAGGAGGGGGTGTGACGTTTTTGATAAGGGATAGCATTACAGCTGTGCTAAGGCAAGATATTCCCGGAAATACATCTAGGGAAGTTATTTGGGTGGAACTGAGAAATAAGAAAGGGATGATTACTTTATTGGAATTGTATTATAGACCCCCTAATAGTCAGAGGGAAATTGAGAAACAAACTTGTAAGGAGACCTCAGCTATGTTTAAGAATAACAGGGTGGTTATGGTAAGGGATTTTAACTTTCCAAACATAGACTAGGATTGCCATAGTGTTAAAGGTTTAGATGGAGAGTAATTTGTTTAGTGTGTACAAGACAATTTTCTGATTCAGTATGTGGATGTGCCTACTAGAGAAGGTGCAGAACTTGACCTACTCTTGGGAAATAAGGCAGGACAGGTGACTGAGGTGTCAGTGGGGGAGCACTTTGGGGCCAGCGACCATAATTCTATTAGATTTAAAATAGTGATGGAAAAGGATAGACCAGATCTAAAACTTGAAGCTCTAAATTGGAGAAAGGCCAATTTTGATGGCATTAGGCAAGAACTTTCAAAAGCTGAGTGGGGGCAGATGTTCGCAGGTAAAAGGATGGCTGGAAAATGGGAAATCTTCAGAAATGAGATAATGAGAATCCAGAAACAGTATATTCCTGTCAGGGTGAAAGGAAAGGCTGGTAGGTATAGGAAATGCTGGATGACCAAAGAAATTGAGGGTTTGGTTAAGAAAAAGAAGGAAGCATATGTAAGGTATAGTCAGGATAGATCAAGTGATTCCTTAGAAGAGTATAAAGGCAGTAGGAGTATACTTAAGAGGGAAATCAGGAGGGCAAAACGGGGACATGAGATAGCGTTAGCAAATAGAATTAAGGAGAATCCAAAGGGTTTTTATAAATACATTAAGGACAAAAGGGTAACTAGGGAGTTACCTCAAAGATCAGCAAGGCGGCCTTTGTGTGGAGCCACAGAAATTGGGGGAGATACTAAATGAATATTTTGCATCAGTATTTACTGTGGATAAGGATGTGGAAGATATAGACAGTAGGGAAATAGATGGTGACATCTTGCAAAATGCCCAGATTACAGAGGAGGAAGTGCTGGGTGTCTTGAAAACGTAAAGGTGGATAAATCCCTGGGTCCTGCTCAGGTGTATCTGAGAACTCTGTGGGAAGCTAGAGAAGTGATTGCAGGGACTCTTGCTGAGATATTTGTATCATTGATAGTCACAGGTGAGGTGCCGTAAGACTGGAGTTTGGCAAACATGGTGCCACTGTATAAGAAGGGTGGTAAGGATAAGCCAGGGAACTATAGACCGGTGAGCCTGACATTGGTGGTGGGCAAGTTGTTGGAGGGAATCCTGAATGACAGAATGTACATGTATTTGGAAAGGTAAGGACTGATTAGGGATAGTCAACATGGCTTTATGTGTGGGAAATCATGTCTCACGAATGTGATTGAGTTTTTTGAGGAAGTAACAAAGAGGATTGATGAGGGTAGAGTGGTAGATGCGATCTATATGGACTTCAGTAAAGTGTTCAACAAGGTTCCCCATGGGAGACTGATTAGCAAGGTTAGATCTCATGGAATACAGGCAGAACTAGCCATTTGGATACAGAACTGGCTCAAAAGGTAGAAGACAGAGGATGGTGGTGGAGGGTTGTTTTTCAGACTGGAGACCTGTGACCAGTGGAGTGCCACAAAAATCGGTACTGGGTCCTCTACTTTTTGTCATTTACATAAATGATTTGGATGTGAGCATAAGAGGTACAGTTATTAAGTTTGCAGATGACACCAAAATTGGAGGTGTAGTGGACAGCGAAGAGGGTTACCTCAGATTACAACAGGATATTGACCAGATGGTCCAGTGGGCTGAGAAGTGGCAGATGGAGTTTAATTCAGATAAATGAGAGGTGCTGCATTTTGGGAGAGCAAATCTTAGCAGGTCTTGTACACTTAATGGTAAGGTCCTAGGGAGTGTTGCTGAACAAAGAGACCTTGGAGTGCAGGTTCATAGCTCCTTGAAAGTGGAGTCATGTGTAGATAGGATAGTGAAGAAGGCGTTTGGTATGCTTTATTTTATTGGTCAGAGTACTGAGTACAGGAGTTGGGAGGTCATGTTGCGGCAGTACAGGACATTGATTAGGCCACTGTTGGAATATTGCGTGCAATTCTGGTCTCCTTTCTATCGGAAAGATGTTGTAAAACTTGAAAGGATTCAGAAAAGATTTACAAAGATGTTGCCAGGGTTGGAGGATTTGAGCTACAGGAAGAGGCTGAACAGGCTGGGGCTGTGTTCCCTGGAGCATCGGAGGCTGAGGGGTGACCTTCTAGAGGTTTACAAAATTATGAGGGGCATGGATAGGATAAATAGACAAAGTCTTTTCCCTGGGGTTGGGGAGTCCAGAACTAGAGGGCATAGGTTTAGGGTGAGAGGGGAAAGATACAAAAGAGACCTAAGGGGCAACTTTTTCACAGAGAGTTGTACGGGTATGGAATGTGCCAAAAATGAAAAGGCACTTTGCAAGAGTACACCGACATTTTGGGAGAGACTTTCCTACAAGTAGCAGCCTGCAGTCATAAAACTCAAGTGAAATAAAAAGCGCAGAAATCGCAATGTTTTATTACTAAACCACCCAAGAAAGTTGGGTCACCTTTTTAAAGTTCGTCATTATTTGACCAAGCACAATGCAATATGTACAGATGGTAGGATGGTGAAGGGCACACTGGTCTGATAGTAGAGTACTTATTCTGAGATTTCAAAAACAACGCTGAAAATATGTTGCCATTTCAGAACTGTTGTTAGGAACAAACACCTTGGTAAGAAGGGTATCTGCATTATTGATCAATGTGATGGAGCAGTTAGAGAGGGTTTTTAGTGAATATAAGTCGTTTTGCATTCAGTATAAGGCATCTGTTGACACTAACCATGATGCCCACCTGGCAGTGTTCGTTCAAATGGTATTTGAAGACTTCACCATTAAAGAGGAATTCTCATCATTATTACCTCTGAAATCCACAACTAGAGAAATGGATATATAAAACAGGCAATTATAATTTTGTTATCTTGGAATCAAGAAATTAAGCTACTATCCAATTATGAAACATTGCGTGGCTGAGTTTGCATTTTTAACAGATATAACGGAAATTGCATGTACTATGCTGTGAATTGCTGATATGATTAATGCAGTGAGAGTTTTCCAGTCAAAAATTAACCAGCTAAAAGAAAATGCACATTTTCCTTCTGTCCTTCAAACACTGGCAGGAAATGAAGTTACTGTTGGGATCCTGGACATTAATAAGTCATGATTTCCTGACCAGACTTGGCCAAGAATTCAGTGACAGATTTAAGGATTTTGAGCAGCTGGAACTCTGCATGATGTTTATTTCAATCCCATTCATGGAAGTGGATATAATGGCATTTCTGAACAAATTAGTGTGCTATTTAACCTTGACAGGGTTACTTTGGAAATGGATATCGTCAGCCTTCAAAATGACAATCAGTTGAAATTAGACAATTTACTTGGATCTTGTGGATACTGGAAAGTACAGCAAGATGTGGAGAGAAGCAATGAAAGTGCTTCCTTGTTTGGTTCTACCTATCTTTACAAATCCACTGTTTCTAAACTGAACTGTATCAAACCTAAATTTCAAAACGCCTGGCAATGCATTTTCGAATGATTCTTCAGAGCAGTTGCTGCTTGACTGACCATCCTAGAGACCAACTGTCAGGTTATGAAAGGGTTGGGTTTTGGATTGGAAATGAGAGTGGAATGTGGGGGGGACTCAGTCTTGTCATATTTATTGAGAGATCTCAAGGAATACTCCTGCTGTTCCTGGCCCACATTCAAAACCACCATACCAAACCTCTACTCAGCACGTATCAGGATTTATTAAGAGCATCTGTGGTAAGCAGTCCTACTAATGTCATAAGACCCCAATTTATTGATGAATTCTCACTTAAGTCAACTGAATAACAATAGTGGGGTTAAAATGGTCATGGATCCAGAATAGAAGAGTAAGTTAATTACGTGGATTTTAACTCTTTGACCTGGTTTCAACTGGGCGAGAACATTAACATTCTGTTTGTAGATTCAGAGACATGCATGTATGAATACAAATGCATATGATTATCATACATTGCTACAAACCACATAGCCATAATTACATATATGGACTAGTAGCCTTCATTGCAGTGGTCCTGCAGAAAGGGAGTCTCAAAAATTACTAATAGAAAATAAAGGAACAGCAGATGAATTAAACAGATATTTTGCTTCTGTTTTCACAATAGAGAGAATACAAACAGCATCCCAGAAATAGCTGTAAATCAGAAAATGAAAAGGGAGGAACTCAACAACATTACAAACACTAGAGAAGTGGTGAGAATATATTCTGGAATCATAATGCTCAACCAAAGTCAAGAATAACTAGAGTAAGAAGTAGAGGTATATATGTAATACTACAAGTTCTAAATTTACTGGAATTCTTTCAGAAGATTGAGATATTGGTGAATAAAAATACAATGGATAATTCACAATGAGTTCAGAATGCATGGATCAAAATTACTGCTTAAGTCAATGCCAGTATTGTTATTGTCAGGACCTTCCTAAAGCTCTTCTCAATATCCCTCCTACTCAGAATACAGCCCTTCACCACTACACTTCCAATTATCAGCATCAATCTTCCTTTTCTTTGCTGGACAAGTGTCTAGCTCAGTTGCATTGAGACTCATTCCTACACCTTCTGCTTTCACGCATCCTCAACAGGACTCAAAACTGGCACAAATGATATGCTCGACTCCATATTTTCTTCCATCAAAGAGATTTCTCCTTTAGAATACAGTTCCCATTTTTTTCTCTTAACTAGAATACAGCTTTATATTTTTATAGCACTTTAATGTATGAATTGTTCTGCTGTAACATGAGTTTCGTTAATGCAAGTTCACCATGACACGAATGACAAATTGAGCACATTTTCTCAAGCATGACCTTTTAAAGCATGTGCTGGCTGTAATGCAAATACATCACCAATACTTTAAGTGTTGTTTCTAAACCATGATTTTCCATAACGTGATTGCACAAGAATGCAACCATCGCATTATAGAAGAACTACCTATAATAGAACATGTCGAGGCACTTTAGAGTGTTGTGCAACAAAATTTGACACTGAGACACATAAGGAGTTACTAGGCCAAATGCCGAATCAAAGTTTTAAGGCATATCTGAAAGGAGGAGCGCAAGGAAGATAGCAGGGAGAGTTTTTAATTCACTCATGGGATTTTGGCTTTGCTGGCTAGGGAAGGATTTATTCCCCATCTCTATTGCCCTTGAGAAGGTGGTGATGAACAGCTTTCTTGAACTGTTGCAGTCCATTTGGTGTGGGTAAACCCAGTAGTTCAGGATCTTGGGAATTTTTCTGGCAGACCATTTCCAGGTCTTTGGTATCGCTATCAGCACAGCTCTTGGCCTTGGTATTATCAAACAAGGCTCCAGGCCTTAGTGATTGCTGTCAGTGTGGCTCTGGGCCTTGGGGGTTACTATCAGCAGGGACTGTCAGCTCACATCAGTAGGAGGAAATTCCAGAGCTCAGAACCCAGACAATCGAAGGCATGTCTACCACTAGTTGAACGTTTAAAATCAAGAAAAAAAATGCTAGCATTAACAGCATGCAGATAATTGGGCGAAGTAATTGTTTCACAGGTCATGTACTTTTTAGATCCCAAACATCTTCCAAAGGAAACTGACACACAGTCAGTTTTTGATGATCTGGTGTCAAAATTTCCTGCATGGTATACTGGTTTTAAAATGTGAGGGACAATATTAATTTTTAAACAGTACCGTGACAGAAATAGAACAGCAAGACAAGTTTCTGCCAAAACACTGGTCCTAAAACGGTCTGCCCAGATTTTCCCCTGTGCTGAAGGTAAATGCCTCCACTTCTGCCAGATTGTGTGCCTTCCTTAGCCATTCAATTTCACTGCCATTTTATAAACATTATGAAGGTAGCTTGATAATTTTACTGTAAGTCCCTGAAGTAGCAGGAGGATTTTATAATTCAAAACTGTGGAATTTTGAAGTAAATTCGGTAATTTATAACTTTTATAATTCAAATACCTATTTGACAAGGAGCAAACACTTTGCCTGGATATTAAATATGGAACATATTCTAATGCCACATTTAAATTATTGAAGAACTTGTCTCTAAAGTTTTTGCCATCAGGAAGCTGATGGGGAGAAGCACTAGAGAAGAGGTTTGGACTAATTCAGAAGCATAGAAGCCATCAAATCCTTAAGGGATATACAGACCAGAAGAATGCACCATACTCAGCAAACCAATGACAGATGTCATTTTCAGCCAGATATTGTTGCAGTCTTGATCCTAGTGCCCCAGCAAAACAGAAAATACTGGCAGTTTTACAGAAGGCTTAGATTTCTCAAACTTCAGGGTCACTTCTTGGGATGCACATAACAGCTTCATACAAAGATCTAAACAATTTTTAAACTTTGTCCACCCCAGTCCAACACCGGCATCTCCACATCAAGAGAACGACACTCAAATGTTCTGCTGTAGTGTTATGGCAGCTATGTAATTCTTCATTTGATTGAATGCGATCTGGTAAACAACCTCATGCTTTGGTGCTTCATTAATCCATTATCCTGGACATATTCAGAGATATTCAATCAGAGCCAAGTTGATATCTCTGTTCTATCATCTGGATAAGATAACGAGTAACTACAAAGAAGCAATTAGTATAACAAAGATTCTAATTGAACATATTATAGTTGGAAACTTGTTGAACAAAATTGTAGTTATGCAAGAAACAAGTCAGGGAAGATATAATCTAATTTTTTAAAATGCTGAGAGATATTTAAGCTTGTGAAGAAAGTGCTCAAGTAGCACATGATTAACAAAATTAAAGTAAGACTGGAGATTGAGAAAAAAATAATCCACTGTTAGTTGCTAGGTACAGTTTATAATATCTGCAAAAGCAATTAATCTTGTGTTGATTAAACGCTTTATAAGAAAAGTGAATAAAGGTTCTAGAACAGGATAAAATAGACAGATTATTTTACACCTCAGACCATGATAGTTCCTGAGCTGCAGGTAAGATGAATGAGTATAAGTGGGTGAGAGTTCTAAAACTAATATTCTCCATTTATTTTCTATTATGCATAGGGTTCAATCAAAGTTTATAAAGCTTTATTATTTTCAGAGCATATCTGTCCTTTGGGAGATTGTGTGATCATTGAAAATTGAATATCAGTATGGTAGATTGATACTGGATTGTCAAATAGCTTTTTCCTTTTTCTTACTTCCATATATCCATGAATTATCTTCTTTCGCTTCCATATTAAATATGGTGAATTTGGAATTGGTCAGAGGATGGCACATGATCATAACTTGCAAAGTCATGCTTGGCAACTCTAGGTCATATATCACGATAGATTTTATAACTGTCTGTTACAGGGACAGATTGTGAATGTATTAAAACAAAATGTTGTACTTAATGTAATAAACAAGATTGCAAACACTCTGAAATAAAAAGTCTTTCTCCCCACACTACAGTGCAGAACTTTTGTATTAAGATTATACACCATTGATATGAATTAGGCAGTGCTGTTGTCATTGCCTGTACACCAGTAGGGCAATACACAGCTACTCAATCAAACGTAATTTAATTTAGAACAAATACAGAATATGCCAGAGAAATTCAGCAGGTCTGGCAGTGGCTGTGGAGAGAGAATTAATTTAGTATTACTGTAATTTAATACAGTGTTAAAATCTAATAAATAATAAACTGAACTGATTCTTATCATGTTCTTCTGAGAGTATACATCTTACTAAGTGTTAAAGAGCTAGACAAGAAATGCTCCTTGTAGATGCAGCTTTGAATCATGTCAATTAAGATCCTCTGCTGTTTTGTCTTGGTGGAAACCGCAGCATTTGCTATCAGTCTAATGCATCAGAAAATGTATTCATAGGAGCTTGATACCTTAATTATCACATTTGGAGAGTGTGAATTTTTGCAAATATCACAGTGAGAATCAAACCAGAATGTAGCAGAATAGAATTTTTGAAAACAATATACTGGTCTAACAGCATGGGATGGATGCAATGCTAGTTTCTAATCAATTTGACTATGGAATCTGCAGCAAATTGTTATCTGAAAAAACTACAGCAGTTGTACTGCAATCTCATTCTTCAGAAAGGATGTTGGCACAATCATCAGCAGAAGATCGAATAAGACCATTATATGGGTCGTATCACTGTGTTCATAAAATCAAAATAAAATAATCACTGCACAGGAACCTGGTCTCAGGTTTTACATTTATTATTTAGTGAATGGAGCCAAATGATTGTCTCCTCATTTGTTGGGTTTAAGGCTATTAGTAACTACCCAAACTGTAGTGGACGCATTCCTTGGTATTGTACAGCGTTGTGTCTCCTCAAAAGGAAAAAATGTATTTTAGATGACAACAATAATAAGTACAGTTCGAAGTTGGAAATAAGTAGGGTTCTGGAATTCCTGCTCTGTGTTAATAGCTGATCTTAGCCAAGGTGTCAAACAAAATGGAATGACAATTGTCTGCCTATGAGTAACTATCCAGTGTTTTTTGTTGGAATATGTCTCTATAGTCTCCAGAACAAATGTGATATTTCCTGCAACTAATACACATTGTCTAAACCAAAGGAGACATGGACTCTACGACATCTGTACCTTTCAATGTGCCATAATATATCTGAACAAAAAGGAAACAAAAAAACAAAGGAGCTAATGAACCTATTCGTGGGCCTGCTTCGGGCCTGGCCAAGGTAGCCAGTAAAAGATCCAGGCAGTGGGCCAGTGCTTCATAACTTCCAACTCTTTGCCTCTTTTTCACAGTTAAGTTCATTCCTGGTGTCATTGGAGAGGTAGCTTAGTGTACACCAGCATCCTATAGAGCAAAGTGGACATCACAGGAACTGGAGTGCATCATCACCCTTTCAACTCCATGTTAATTTAATCCCCCATTCTTCCTTCACTTTTGTAAACAATGCACAAGCCCTAGTGGGCAGTGCTTGTAATTCAGTGCCTGTATTCATTTGCTAACTGGTTGATTTGATGATGGAACCTTTTTTTAAAAATAAAGAAAAGGACTATTGAGGCCCAAAAGGCAGTCTGCACATTTGTATTAGACACTTACCTTCTAAGGAGCACCCTCTCCATGCTTTCAGCACACACTTTCCCTCGTTCCCTTACAGTCAGAAATAGCCAGAAATAATCTAGCCAGCACTTTTAACATCCTGGGCTTCTATGGCAAAGACACCAGCTGCATTACAAAACAGAAATTTTGCAGCCACTGTGTGTAATGTGAGGTGTGTGGCCTCAACACTGAAGCAGCTATCTGAAACATGGCACTTTATTAACATTAGAGAGGTAGGAAGCCTGTGTGTGACACATGGAACTGCTTAAGAATATACATGATTAATCAGCTAGGGATGTGAACATCAACTCAAAACAGCGAGCCTCCACAAAATGAACTACATTATTTAAACAGGTATCCTCACTTAAAAATAAAACATAGTATTATTAAGCATATGTCGATAGTTGGGCAGGGGGGTGGTGGTATGATCGTTGGGACTTGAAAATGAGGAGATAAAAACACTTTTAAAAGAAATAAGTTTGGAACAGATTTCCCAGGAGACCTTGAAGTATTTTTTTTGATTATTTCTTGGAAAATAAATTTAAAAAGATATTGTTCCATTTACCCTTGCATTAAAGAAATACCACATTTATAGTGAAACGATCTGTGTATTGTATAAGAGCAGTTCTATGTGTTTGCTATTCAACTCAAGTGGAAGTATTTGATGACCCTGATCCTGTCATTTTAATTCTGTACTTTGTTTGCACTCTGATTGTTCTGCCTGTGGCCTGCTGTAGACTTACAGTGAAGCTCCATGTGTGCTTGAAAAACAGCACCTCATCTTTCAACTCTACAGCCTCTAGGCTCAACACAGCTCAATAATTTTAGATCATAACCTCTGCTCCCATTTTGCTTCACATCTTTGTTTTGTGTTTCACTTACTTTGTTTTCAGATGGTAGCTATCACACCACCTATAGAGACATCTTTTGTCTTTTTACTTATTCTATTTTCCACTCCCTTTAGCTTTTCACTGTTTGTTGAACCTCTCTTACCCTCCGCCCCCTCGCACACCTTCCCTTTTATCCCTCTTCTCAGTATCCCTCAGTTTCTCAAAATATGTTACATTTCTAACTTTCTGATGAAACGTCACATATCTGAAGTGTTAATAATGTACCTTGGTTGAACAGATGCTGCTAGACGTGCTGACTGTTTCCAGTATTTCTATTTTCGTTTGAAATAAGCTAATGTTTACCGTGTGAAGCTCGAACTGTTGCTTGCTGGTTATTTTCCGATCAGAAAAACATTTCTTATGTGGAAAGCAACAATACGTTTCACAAACAAAATTGTGGATGCTGGAAAACAAACAATAACAGAAATTGCTCTGGCAGCATCTGTGGAGAGAAATCAGAGTTAACATTTCAAGACCAGTGACCTTTCCTCAGAACTGATGGTAATAGGCGAAAGCTGGCTTTTATGCAAAAAAATAGGGTGGAGGGAGGTGGTAACGAATAAACAATGGGTGGAGATAGAGCCCAAAGAGAGAGAAACTTGAAAGGGTTCAGAAAAGATTTACAAGGATGTTGCCAGGGTGGGAGGGTTTGAGCTGTAGGTAGAGGCTGAATAGGCTGGGGTTGTTTTCCCTGGAGGCTGAGGGGTGACCTTTATAGAGCTTTGCGAAATCATGAAAGACATGGATAGGGTAAATAGAAAAGGTCTTTTCCCTGGGATGGTGGGAGTCCTGAACTAGAAGGCAGAGGTTTAAGGTGAGAGGGCCAAAATATAAGAGACTTAAGGGGCAACTTTTTCATGCAGAGGGTCATTTGTGTATGGAATAAGCTGCCAGAGAAGTGGTGGAGGCCAATAAGTTACAACACTTGAAAGGCGCCTGGATGGGTATATGAATAGGAAGGGTTTAAGCGAGATATGGGCCTAGTGCTGGCAAATGGGACTGGATTAAGTTAGAATATCTGGTTGGCATGGACAAGTTGGACTGAAGAGTCTGTTTCTGTGCTGAACATCTCTATGAGTCTATGAACAGTTGTACAGGCAAAGGAGTGGGTAATAGTCAGTCTAGGAGAATGAATGGCTGCTAACTGGACCTATTAGTGGCTAACATTAGGGAGTGTGTAATAGCAGACCATGTGATAACAAGGCCTGATGTGTGGGGAGTTGGGGATAAGGACATGGGAAAAGGGACCTCAAGTCCTGAATTTGATATTGGGTCCAAAAGACCATCGAGATCCCAAGTGGAAGATGAGATGCTGTTTTTCCAGCTTGCACTCAGGGGTTTGCTGGAACACTGCAGCAAGCCTGAGACAGATGTTGGCCAAGGAATATGATGGTGTGTTGAAGATTCACTCCAGAATACTTTTCAACCTTTTTAAATGAAAAATACTGATACTTGGAAACAATGGGAGACCAGTTAGTTTAACATCTGTTGTTGAGAAAGTACTAGAATCAATTAGGGGAGCAATATCAGGACATTTAGAAAGTCAAAATGCTATCCAGAGTCAGCATGGTTTTATGAAGGGCAGATCATGTTTGACTAATTTGCTAGAGTTCTTTGAAGATGTAACGAGCAAAGTGGATAATGGGCATCCTGTAGATGTAATATATCTGGATTTCCAGAAGGTGTTTGATAAGGTGCCACACAAAAGGTTAATTCACAAGGTTGGATCATATGGAATTAGAAATAATTTATTAGCTTGGATAAATAGCTGGCTGATGAGCAGAAGACAGAGTCAGGATAAATGGGCATTTTTCTGATGGCAAGACGCAACTAGTGGGGTGCTACTCTGGTCCTTAGACCCCAGATATTTGCAATCTACATTAATGACTTGGACTCATTCACGAGTCATAAAAAACTAACATGCAGGTACAACATAGGGTAAATAGACAGTCTCTCCCAGGGGTGGGGGGGGAGTCCAGAACTAGAGGGCATAGGTTTAGGGTGAGAGGGGAAAGATATAAAAAGGACCTAAGTGGTGGAGGTTGGTACAATCACAACACTTAAAAGGCATCTGGATGGGTATATGAATGGGAAGGATTTAGAGGGATATGGGCCAAGTGCTGGTAAATGGGACTAGATTAGGTTGGGATATCTGGTCGGCATGAATGAGTTGGACTGAAGGATCTGTTTCCATGCTGTACATCTCTATGACTCTACAGCAGATAAAGTAAGTAAATGGAATATTGGCTTTTATAGCTAAAGGAATAGAATAATAAAGGAAGTATTATTACAATTATACAAAGCATCGATGAGACTGCACCTGGAGTATTGCACACAGTTTGGTCCCATTATGTGAGGAAAGATGTATTGGAGGTAGTTCAGAGGAGGTTCACTAGATTGATCCCAGAGATGAGGCGTTTGTCATATGAAGAAAGAGTGAACAGTTTAGGCCTATACTCTCTGGAATTTAGAAGAATGAGGGAAATCAAATTGAGGTATTCAAGATGATAAAAGGAATGTATAAAATAGCTATGGAGCAGATGCTTTTTGTGGGGCATTCCAGGATAAAAAAGCTTATAGTCTTAGGATAGGGAGTAGCAAATTTAAAACAATTTAGGTAAAGAGTTGAGAATCTGTGGAAATCACTACCCCAAAGTGTAGTGAATGCTGGGACAGAGTAAATTGAAGGAGGAGTTAACCAGGTTTTTAAATTGGTAATGAGTTGAAGGGTTATGGGGATGAGGCAGAAAATGGGGAAGAAAAGCATATCAGCCATGATTGAATGGCAGAGCAGACTTGATGAGCCGAATGGCCTAATTCTGCTCCTATATCTTGTGAACTTATAAACTGAGTGCCTCCAGGATGGTGGGCTGGCCAAGAAAATAATGGGCACCACATCAGACCAGTACCCTGACAGTCCCACTACTGAGGAAGTTTCCTAACATTGAGGCCAGTTGCAGCTCAGATTGTGGGCTGATAGTTTGACAATTAAAAGCTCATTATGGGTGATTATCCTGAGCTAGGATAATTAGGATGATTATTGTCACCTTTTCCAGTGTCAATATTGTCAATATTGGAGCATTCGCCTACCCCAACCTAGGGTCAAGCCACCAGACTCCATGCATCTTCTCAAGGTGGGGACATCAGAGTCTGGTTGATGGCAAAGAGTGCCACTGCAATTCCTCTCTTATTCACAGATGTCTGCTTATTCAGACTAAAAAAAAGTGAAGCTCTTCTTCCAAGCTGACTTCATTTTGAGGTGACCAATGTGGACAGGTGGCCCAATGTCTTTGATTGGCCACTTTCCCTTCGTGCTGCTCTTTTTTGTTCATTTTTTTTTTATTTTTACACCCCCACACTACCGCCTAAGTGCGGTAGTGCTTATTTTTTTCTTGCTGCTCTTATTGGCATTTTCCCAACAAAATCACAGGTGAAGCCTCACACCTGGGCTGACCTCTGACCTGGAAACCTGATCACATGATTAGCATCACTATTCTGCTTGTTTCAGATTTAAAAAGGGAAAAGTTAAAGGTGCTTATATTTATTTATCTAAATACTTAGCTGCTTCATTTCTCATTAATTAATTTCCTTTCACTTATTTCTGAATTAATTCACCCGAAAACCTATATATAATGAAATGCTGAAAATTTATTCCATAACCTTTGCATAGACAGTTATTGGATTTCCTGTCTGTTTGTTTTCTCTTTTGTTAAGTTTCAACTCTTTTGAGCTTTAGTTGGAATACTGAAGAGGATCATGGCACATCAAAACATTTTCAAAACACATTTTGAGCAATTTTAGAAAGAGTTATTAGTTATTCAAGATTGATCAATTGTTTCAAATCCTCATTGATTTCTTATTGGTTGAGCTCTTTGTAATTTTTAAAACTTAATTTCTGTTTTTCCCTCTGATTTTAAGCATTTTTAGCCTCTTATCTTCAGATAGGCAAATTGCTAGAATGCTTCAAGGAATTATTCTCAAACAGCTTTATTTAGAAGGCGTTTAAATGAGGTTCAGCATTGTTTGACTCAACTTGACCAAATAATCTTGTTGATACAAAAAAAGGAGTCACTTTTAACATGGTTCATGCAATGACAGAATCTCTATGCTGACAACTATACTTTGGTTGTAAGGAAGTAGAAAGTAACACCTTTAGTTGATAACTTAGCAAACTAATCATTATTTCTGTGCTGTTTTATAAATTTACCATTTATTGTGCTTATGGTAAAGTGTTACTTAACTAACTTAGATAATGTAAATTTAGATAAATATTTGAAAGTATTACTCACAGCAAAACAAGGGATTTTTTTTTGGGCAAGTCTGAGTTGCAGAGCTTTTTGGAGAGTTTGGGACCACAATGTAATGTTCTATTGATAGGATAGCAAAGGTGATCCTCAATAGGAGCAAGAGTGACAAAGGTATGTTATGGGGGGACTTTAACTTTCCAAATATTGACTGGGAATGCTACAGCTGAAGTACTTTACATGGGTCAGTTTTTGTCCAATGTGTACAGGCGGGCTTACATTATATAGACAGGCCAACAAGGGACAAGGCCACATTAGATTTGGTACTGGGTAATGAACCCAGCCAGATGTTAGATTTGGAGGTAGGTGACCACTTTGGAGATAGTGACCACAATTCAGTTAAGTTTACTTTAGTGATGGAAAGGGATGGATATATTCAGCAGGACAAGAGTTATAGCATGGGAAGGCAATTATGATGCGATGAGGCAAGATTTAGGATGCATAGGATGGGGAAAGAAACTGCAGGGATGGGCACAATTGAAATGTGGAGGTTATTCAAGGTCCAGCTACTGCGGGTCCTGTATAAGTATGTACCGGTCAAGCAGGAAGTTCTCGAGTGCAGGAGCTGTGGTTTACTAAGGAAGTTGAATCTCTTGTCAAGAGGAAGAAGGCATCTTATGTTAGGATGAGATGTGATGGCTCAGTTAGGGCACTTGAGAGTTACACGTTAGCCAGGAAAAACCTAAAGATAGAGCTAAAAGGAGCCAGGAGGGGACATGAGAAGTTGTTGGCAGGTAGGATCAAGGAAAACCCTAAAGCTTTCTATAGGTATATCAGGAATAAACGAATGACGAGAGTAAGATTAGGGCCAATCAAGTATAGTTGTGGAAAGTTGTGGAGATAATGGAGTCCAAGGAAATAAATTTTTCGTCAGTATTCACACAAGAAAGAGATAATGTTGTCAAGAAGAATACTGAGATATAGGCTACTAATCTAGATGTGATTGAAGTGCATAAGGAGGAGGTGTTAGCAATTTTGGAAAGTAAAAATAGATAAGTCCTCAGGGCTGATGGGATTTGTGCAAGGATTTCCTGGGAAGCTAGGGAGGAGATTGCAGAGCCTTTGGCTTTGATCTTTATATCATCATTTGTTTACAGGAATAGTGCCAGAAGATTGGAGGATAGCAAATATTGCCCCCTTGTTCAAGAAGGGGTGTAGAGACAACCCTGGAAATTATTGGCTGGTGAGCCTTCCTTCAGTTGTGGGTAAAGTCTTAGAAAGGATTATAAGAGATAGGATTTATAATCATCCCAAGAGGAATAAGTTGTTTAGGGATAGTCAACTTGGTTTTGTGAAGGGTAGGTCATGCCTCACAAACCTTATTGAGTTCTTTGTGAAGGTGACCAAACAGGTGGATGAGGGTAGAGCGGTTGATATGGTGTATATGGATTTCAGTATGGTGTTTGATAAGGTTCTCCACGGTAGGCTATTGCAGAAAATACACAGGCACAAGAATGAGGGGGATTTAGTGTTTTGGATCAGAAATTGGCTAGCTGAAGACAGAGGGTGGTGGTTGATGGGAAATATTCATTCTGGAGTTCAGTTACTAATGGGGTACCGCAAGGATTGGTTTTGGCACCACTGTTGTTTGCCTAATCACATTTTTATAAATGACCTGGATGAGGACATAGAAGGCGTGTTAGTAAATTTACGGATGACACAAAGGTTGGTAGAGTTTTGGATAGTGATGAAGGATGTTGTAGGTTACAGAGAGACATAGATAAGCTGCAGAGCTGGGCCGAGAGGTGGCAAATGGAGTTTAATGCAGAAAGTGTGAGGTGATTCACTTTGGAAGGAGTAACAGGAATGCAAAGTACTGGGCTAATGGTAAGAATCTTGGTAGTATAGATAAGCAGAGAGATCTTGGTGTCCAGGGACATAGATCCTTGAAAGTTGCCATCCAGGTTGATAGGGTTATGAAGAAGGCATACGGTGTATTAGATTTTATTGGTAGAGGAATTGAGTTTCAGAACCGTGAGATCACGCTGCAGCTGTACTGTGGTCCAGCCGCACTTGGAGTATTGTGTACAGTTCTGGTCACTGCATTATAAGAAGGAAGAATGTGGAAGCTTTGGAAAGGGTCTCCCTCACAAATACAACCCCATTCACTCATCCTAGTCACTCCTTAACCACCATGCCACACTTTACATGTCCTTAGCTAAATCCCATCTGAGCACATCTAACTTCTGCTTCCCTGACTTCAATACCCACTGGACTCCCTAGGACGGGAACATCAGAAACAGGCAAGCAATCAGTTTCAAACAGGTATGAATTTTTTAATTACATGAAGAAAAATGGAACAGAAATGATGCTGAACTGTGTCCCCACAATGCTAAGCAGGTGTTGGCATAATGACTAAAAACGTTACAGTCAATGATTGTCTGCTATACTCAGCTCTTCTACTGGAAGAGAGAGTGTCAATGAGGTTCTGATGGTATACTACAGCATTTGACATTGTGAGGTGACATGGTCTTCAGTTGAAAGCTTGGTTATTGCCAGTGCCTCGCATGTGGGCATGGACCTATTGATGCAGCTGATGGGAATGGGGTAATGCAGAGGTAGGACATCTTTTTCTCCCAGGCCAGAGGATGCCTTTCTACAGGACCCACACCAACCTGGACCAGAGTTACCATCCAGGCCAGTGCAGTCTCAACAATCTGAAGGAATGCACCGAATGTAGGAAGATCAATTACCTTCTCCATTCTGCCAGCGAAAGTGCCACCATCACCACACACTATCTTTGCTACTGTACCCACCATTTCCTGCAACATCTTCCCCACTCACTCTCATTCTCACTAATGTCTGACCCTGACTAAACCTGAATCTCTTCTGTACAGCCTACTCACCCCCTAAAGACATCTCCATGCATACCACTGTGCCACCCACTGTTCTCTCCCTCACCCACTATGTGCAGAGTTTCCTGACTCTGACCACCCTGAGCAGCTGACTGACCATGTCCAAGCCCCTGTACAGCTATATTTTCTGCAGTTGGCTATCATTCTGATCAGTCACTGAAATAGATTCACATGCATCTGCAGATATTCTTTAACATCTAAACATATTTTTAAATATAAAGAGAGAAAGAAAGCTCTTAATACAAACAACAAAGCCAAGTTTCAAACTTTTCAACACCATCCTTTTACTATGAGTCAATTCCAGTGAAGTTCCACTCTTATTTCAATGCTTTAAATTAACAGATTACTTCCAGCCTCTTGTCCTCAGGTTGTAGAGGCATTTTCACAATGCTTTTCCAAGTTCACGAACACAAACATTTCACAATACCTTTCACAAAGCTCTTCACGAGAGAGCACACAAGCCAACTGACCACATGATACCACCACAGAGTCCAGTCCACCACATACCATGACAACTAGTGCCAGGGATGAGAATCACACAACAGTGAATGGGAGTTCTCTTCATATATTAAAAAAATCAATTTACAAATCGCACTTAATAAACACTCATTATAGGAGAACCACCTGTATACAAACCAATTACTTTAGTTGATTGTATAGCAAAGCTATTAATGAGACAATGGAACTGAGATATTAAGCCAGGAAGCTTGCAACATTTACTGTCAAATTGGATCAAGCCAAACAGATATGCAAGCCATTCATCTTGACTGACTATTGAATAGTTTATTGGTGAGACAATACTGCAAGGATTCAGGTGGAACGATGGATTAGAAAAACCTGAGAAACCATAAGGTGAATGAAAGGTGATACAGAAGAAATTAGAGTATGAAAGTAAACTGGCAAGAAATATATAAAACAGATTGTAAGAATTTTCTCCAAGCATACAGAATTGAAGAGTGTAGCTAAAGTAACTACTGATCGTATATTTGTATTCACAGAAGAGGACACAAAAAGCATCTCAAATGACATTAGAAAGTCAAGAGAAAAAAAGAGGAGCTTTTTAAAAGTTCCATCAGTATTATTAATAAAAATAATCACTCATTATCTTACTGATTGGGGAGCAGGCTCAAGGGAAGAATAGTGTAATCATGGACCTATTTCTTAGGTTAAATGCAATGTCATACAAGATTATTTAGTATCAATTGAAAATTCATGATAACCCAACTGGGGCTGATTGTCACTTGGTCAAATAAGCATTACTAGTTCCAAATAGTTGTTGGATTGACCATACCATTAAACAGTCTACTGATGGCTGGTAACTTTACAATGGCTTTGTCTTTAGTCATCAAAGTGTCCACATGGTTCAGATGGCAGGTCACTTCTTTATGCAAATAGATGTATTCTGATATAGCTAGGGCTCCAAACTCAAATTTCAGAGACATGAGATTGTGATGGAGCAAGTGGCCTAATCAGCCATGTTTAAAAGGACCACGGGTGGCCATTCCAAACGTGGCCCAATAAAGTGTCTGGTTACAGTTTTGCAACGTCATGAAGGGCAACAGTCTGTATCATGATGTGACATAATTACTTTGGGAAGCTGATGATCTAGACAGACTCCATTAACTGTTCCTGAAGAGATTCCTGAAGAAGGACTTATGCCCGAAATGTCAATTCTCCTGCTCCTCGGATGCTGCCTGGCCTGCTGTGTTTGTCCAGCATCATATTTTTCAACTCTGGTACTCCAGCATCTGCAGTCCTCACTTTCTCCATTGAGTGTTCACCTACCTTCTTCAATGACACTTGATCAAAATGGCTCAGATCTGCATGTCATAGGAACATAGGAGCAAATGGAGATCCACCTCAAGTGTGCTCTGCCTTTCAACATTATTTATCTCAATATTCTTGTACTATCCTCATATCCCTTGATGTCATGAGTAATTAGAAATCTATTAATCTCTATCTTGAACTTAATGACTGAGTTTCCACAGCCTTCTGGATTACAGAATTTCAACGATCTACCACCCTTTGAGGAAGAAGTTCCTTCTCAAATTGGATAATGTTCAGAGTTAGTCACACCACAGATTAGGGTTATGTAGTTAGATAGTCAATAATGACTGCTAGACAATAAAAGAGAACTAGACAGGCAATACAAGACTCTTTGGAGGTGCCACTTGAGAAAATGAATTTTCCATTCAGGATACTGGTGAGGGCAATCAGTCCTCAAATTTTGCAAGTTGCTATGAGATCACCTCATTCACCTAAACTTTAGACAATATAGGCCCTGTCTCCTCAATCTTTCCAAATAGTAACGTTCCTTGATCCTTTATTGCACTCCTCTCCCACTTTCATCTATACTTTGTCATGATATGAAATCTATTTAACTTATTTGTACCTCTCTCAGTCTGCCTTTCCCATTACGGTCAACAAAGTTTTGTTTGAATTCAACACTTAATGTCAACTAACCATTGCATTATTTAATCTCTACTTCTACTCTTTTCAAATTGAAGGTGTCCTATAAAGTAAACTTTATTAAGAAAAGGGCCCATTAGCTATACAATACTAACAAGAACAATGGCCTCAGAAACACTTGTTTCTAGAGTGGAAATATTGGGCTAGAGTTTAGATTGGTGCCCGATGTCATTTCTTGGTTTAAAGACCATTGCCAATATGATGTGTCAAGGTGTTTTCCTACGTTCTCGCTCACGTGACATATACCACAAAGACAGTTTCTTGTTGAGACAGATATCTTGAAAATTCCTAACAACAACACCTAAGTATTTACTTTTGTAAGGTTTCAGACTTGTGTAGTCTGGGTTCTACACTTTCTGATATGACAGCTACATTACATAACGATAACACTACACATAGCTGAGTGCAATGGCTGCATGTTGTACTGATGCCAGTGTGTTGTGATTGCTGAAGTTCAGATCAAGATCATAATATAGAACATCAATGATGTGATGTCATGTAACTGACTCCAAAGTACACTGTCTGATTGGGATTTAGATGTTTTCTTAATAACCTGTTAAGAAATGTTATCACACCACTACAGCAGGTGGGACCTGAACCTAGGGCTACTGGTCCAGAAGTAGAGGCACTACCACTGCAATAGAAGAGCCCTTTTTTTGGGATCTAAGCAATCATATAACATTAATTACCTGAAGGATGAGGCCACATTGGTCATACATTTTCAGTGTCCAATAAGTGGACACTAAGGCAGGCCCTGGTGAGGCCAGAATGGGGATGTGGTTGCTGAATGTAGGCAGCACCATCGCCACCATACCACTTGGTGGACGATTTCCCATTGGATGATGTAAAAACCTTGACTGGAATGGTTATTTAAGTAACTTGGCTGGACTTTGGCCAGATGCTCCATGTCTCACTTTTCCCACTGGTGACCAAATGTTATAGTGGCAAGAAAACAACAGGTCCGTTACCCACTATCTTGATCCAATATCTGAATATTGTGTGCAATTCTGGTCTCCTTCCTTTCAGAAAGATGTTGTGAAATTTTAAAGGTTCAGAAAAGATTTACAAGGATGTTGCCAGGGTTGGAGGATTTGATCTATAGGAAGAGTTGAATAGGCTAGGGCTGTTTTCCCTGGAGAGTCGGAGGCTGAGGGGTGACCTTACTGAGGTTTATAAAATTATGAGGGGCATGGATAGGATAAATAGATAAAGTCTTTTTCCCTGGGGTGCGGGAATCCAGAACTAGAGGGCATAGGTTTAGTGTGATAGGGAAAGATATAAAGGAGACCTAAGAGGCAACGTCTTCACTCAGAGGGTGGTACGTGTATGGAATGAGCTGCCAGAGGAAGTGGTAGAGGCTGGTACAATTGCAACGTATAAAAGCTATATGGATAGGAAGGGTTTGGAGGGATATGGGACCAGGTGCTGGCAGGTGGGACTAGATTGGGTTGGGATATCTGGTCAGCATGGACAAGTTGGACCGAAGGGTTTAGTTCTGTGCTGTACATCTCTATGACTGTATGACTCTATGATGTTTTGTCATTCTGCCTGCTTAGCATCCCATCCTGAGACGACTGATCAAATCCAGCCCATTTATTTTTCATTAATACCTTAATGTTACTTTCAATACTTGTGACTGGGTTTTTTTTTCACAGATGTTTTCTCTGTAAAAATAAAGGCAAAAATTATCAGTGAAATAGGTTGTGCAGTTTCTGCAACCTCTGTTGCTAGGAAACGCCACAAGCCAACTGTAGAAAAGCAATAAATGCCACAAAAAGAGATAAAGCATTGAGTCAGGTCCTAAACACACAGGACTGAGGGTGCAATCAATTTGTTGAACTTAATATAAGCTTAGTAATTAACCCCACTTGTTAAAAATATATCATTGTTTAGCACAGCACTGACATATTAAACATGGCAAGTTAAAAGCAGAAGGAAGCAGCAAATGTTTAAAAATTAACAGAGCATATTTTCTTATTGTGCTTGGCATAAAGAAAAAAGTCACTTGGCCTCTGCACATAAAAGATAATTTGTGGGCCAGGAGACCCCAGTTCAAGTCCTACCTGCTCCAGACATGAGTCATAACATGTCAGAACAGATTGATTAAAAATATCTATACATTACAAAAGGACAGAGAAGACCACACACCTGCTTTTGTCCATTCGAGTATATGGATAAATAACTAGACAGGTTCCTCTCTGCCTGTTTTTCCTTTATTGATCCTTTGGGTCAAACACAATAAGAGGAAGATGCATGGACTAATAAAACAATGTGGTTTGTATTCAAATTTGGGGAATGTTTTGTTTGCAACTCTAATAGTTTCCAAATCCAGTTTAAATATGTTGGCATAAAAGACATTTTTGGAGTTATTGATATCGAGTATTAATCTCAGGGGCATATAAATCCTCCTGAATATTACTCAGGGATAGAAGAGGCCTATGGTTCCTATTTGAGCCTGGAGCAGAGCTCCTGCTGCTCTCCTGATACAAGGATCCTTCAGAACTTACGAACTATGCCTCTTCTAGTTTATTGCTTACTGCTGCAAGATTTTATTCTTGGGTTTGTTGCCATGACAGTATCCCAATCCCAGGAGTAAAAATTGCATTTTGGCACCGTGTGAGACTTTGTCCGAAAATTCCCCAATTTTGTTGAGACCTCCGCATGCCTAAGACAGGTGGCTACTCTGCTGTTGAAATCCCGGGTTAAAATCAGAACTATCATTACCTTCGAGAGTGTCATGCTAGAAAAACACAGCAGGTCAGGCAGCATCTGAGGGGCAGGAGAATCAACGTTTCGGGCAAAAGCCCTTCATCGGGAATGAGGCTGTGAGTCGAGGGGGTGGTGAGATAAATGGGAGGGGGGGCAAGGTAGCTGAGAGTACAATAGGTAGATGGAGGTGGGAATAACAGTGATAGGTCAGAAAGGAGGGTTATTCCTAATTCCCCATTCCTCTGCCTCACCGCATCTGCTCCCAGCAGGACCAATTCAACTACAAAACACACCAGATGGCCTCCTTCTTTAAAGACTGCAACTTCCCCTCTCACATGGTTGATGATGCCCTCCAGCAATTCTCTTCCGCTTCCCGCACCTCCGCCCTTGAATCCCACCTCTCCAACCACAAGGATTGAACACCCCTGGTCCTCACCTTCCATCCCACCAACCTCCGTATACATTGCATCATCCTCCGCCATTTCCATTACCTACAAATGGACTCAACCACAGAGATATATTTCCCTCCTCACCCCATCTGCTTTCTGTAAAGGCCATTCCCTCTGCAATTCCCTTGTCAGGTCCACGCCTCCCACCAAAACATCTTCCCCTCCTGGCACCTTCTCCTGCCACCACAGGAATTGCAAAACCTGTGCCTATACCTGCCCCCTCACCCCCATCCAAGGCCTTCCACATTAATCACAGTTTTACCTGCACTTCCACACATCATTTACTGTATCCATTGCTTCCGATGTGGAGACAGGTCGCCTACTCGCAGAGTGCTTCAGAGAACATTTCCGGGCCACCCATACCAACCAACCCTACTGCCCTGTGGCCGAACACTTCAACTCTCCCTCGGCCTCTGCCAAGGTCCTGGGCCTCCTCCTTCATCACTCCCTAACCACCCAACGCCTGGAGGAAGAACACCTCATCTTCCGCCTCAGGACCCTCCAACCCCACGGCATCAATGTGGACTTCACCAGTTTCATCTCCCCTCTCCCCACCTTATCCCAGTTCCAACCTTCCAAACTGGCACAGCCCTCATGACCTGTCCTACCTGTCCATCCTCCTTCCCACCTATTCGCTCCACCTTCCTCTCTGACCTATCACCATTACCCCCACTTCCAACTACTTACTGCACCCAGCTACCTTCCCCCCAGCCCCACCCCCTCCCATTTATCTCACCACCCCGTCGGCTGATAGCCTCATTCCTGATGAACGATTTTTGCCTGAAACTTTGATTCTCCTTCTCCTTGGATGCTGCCTGATCTGCTTTTCCAGCACCACACTCTCAACTCTAACCTCCAGCATCTGCAGTCCTCATTATCTCGACAAGTTGAAGTCACAGGGAGTGGAATAGGAAAGGTTGAGAAGGACTGACAGAGTTACTACCCATTT
Organism: Chiloscyllium punctatum; assembly: GCF_047496795.1. Taxonomy (NCBI): domain Eukaryota; kingdom Metazoa; phylum Chordata; class Chondrichthyes; order Orectolobiformes; family Hemiscylliidae; genus Chiloscyllium; species Chiloscyllium punctatum. The sequence goes on along the minus strand of NC_092782.1, from coordinate 39,776,066 downwards.
CACTTCTTGAATATATATTGATAAAGACAACTAATACTTTCGTGCTCTTGATATGAAACCTTACTTAATGGGATGGTTTGGGGTTCTATCTAAATAAGTGTTCCTCATTTTCCCGTAAACAAAATGAAGAAAGAGTAGGATCAATTATCCATTCATAGGGGATCTTTCCAACAAATATCATTTGTTGTAGATTGCCAGTTATAATGATGATATCATAGAGATTCACAACTTATGCAGAAAATGTATTTATTAACAGAAAGATAAAATTACAGGATATAGAATCATATTTTTTGTAATGATTTGATTTGTGGATAAGAACAGTTTTGATTAAATTGTCTGAAGATGACAAATATCCAAATTACAGTGAAGATCTGTAAATCTTTCAATTTTTATGATTACATTTAGAATTCCACACAGATTAAATATTAATCAGATTTCATATTAAATTGTAAGTTTTCCTCTGCTATTTCAATTGACATCAGAATGATGCTTTTATGGATGATAGAGGTCTGGCAGCTTTGTTGGAGAAAGACACAGAGTTAATATTTTGAAATCAATATAACTCTTCTTTAGAACTAACAATCTTTAATACAGTAAAAAAAGACAGAGGAGGAGCAGGCAGAACAGATGATAAAGGTGCCCAGAGGAATTGGCAAAAGAGTAATAATAGTATTAGAGAAGGAATATATGTAAAGTGTAACTGTTAAAAATAGTGTTAAAGACAGAAAATAAACAGCTATGTCTAGTGCAAGGTCGTGCAAACAAACCTCTGAGGGATTTGGGAGAGGAGGGTGGGAAGAGGGATTATTCCAAACGGTCCGAGTTCAATGTCAGCATATGATCAAAGTAATGTATTGCAACAGCAAGTGACAGGAAAGTTGGGATTCTTCTTGCAAATAGAGTGGACATGTTCTGCAAAATGGTTACCTATCAATGTCCAAGAGAAAGCATTGTGAGTAACAAATACAGTAGATTAGGTTTAAAGATGTATCAGCAAACTGCTGCTTCAGCTAAAGGTGTGTTTGTTGATTTGGACAGTAAAGCAGGAGAGGGTCAAGAAACCCTTTTTGGGAAGGTATATTAGGTGGTGAAGAGATGTTGGGAGTGACAGAGAACTGAACCAGGGTGTCACAGAGAGAACGGTCCTGTGGAGTATAGGGGAGGGAAACGTGTTTGGTCGTGGCATCCTGCTGGAGATGGCAGAAGTGTATGAAGGATGATCCTTTGTCAGTCCTGAAGAAGGGTTAGACCCAAAACATTAACTTTTCCACCTCCTGGTACTGCCTGGTTTGCTGTGTTCTTCTAACCTCCTGCTTGTCTACCTTGGATTCCTCCTTTTGTTTCCTCCTTTGCATGTGGAGGCTGGTGGGTTGAAAAGTGAGGACAAGGGAAAACCTATTATTGTTCTGGGAAGGAGGAGAAAGGGTGGGGGCAAAAGAGTGGGAAATAGGTCAGACATAACTGAAAGACCTACCAACCACTGTGGGGGGAGCCCTTGGCTGAGGAAGAATGAAAATGTGTCAGAGGTAGTCTTGGGGAAAGTGTTATCAGTGAAATGAATGCAACAGAGATGGAGAAACTAGGAGAATGAAATGGAGTCCTTATAGGAAGCAAGGTGTGAGGAAGTACAACTGAGATAACTGGGAATCTGTAATGGATATTAGTGGACAGCCTATTCATAGGAATAGGAATAGAGAAGTCAAGAAAGCGGAGTCAGATAGTGTAGGTGAAGGTGAGAAAAAGATGAAGTAAAATTGTTGCAATTTTCCAAATCCAGATGACTGCAGGAAGCAACTCTGGTACAATCATTGATGCATTGGAAAAAGAGTTGCCGGAGGTGATCTGAAAAGGACTGGAACAGTGTTCCACATAGCCCACAAATCTGAGAGCATATGGATACTCTGAGCCATGCTTTGTATTTGAAGAAAATGTGATGAGTTGAAGGAGAAATTGTTCAAAGTGAGAATGAACTCAGCCAAATGGAAGAGGTTGGTGGAAGATGGGGACAGTACAGGCATCCTTTCAAGGAAGAAGCAGAGAGATCTTCGGCTCTCTTGATGGGTTATGAAGGTGTAAAGAAATATTGTATATCTATCCAACTGGAGCCAGGAAATTTGAAATTGTGGAATGATATAAAGCATCAGAAGAATCACAAACGTAATTGGGGACAGACTAAACAAAGTGAAAAATGACAAAGGTAGAAAGAAATGAGTAGTGTGGGAGCATGGGCGAGCTGAAATAATGGGCTTGCCAGGGCAGTCCTGTCTGTGGATTTTGGGAAGATGGTAGAAACAAACTGGGAGAGGTAGGGGACTTCGAGGTAGGAAGCTGTGGAGGGAAGATCTCCAGAGCAGATAAGGTCAACGACCGTCCTGAAAACAACAGCTTGATGTTCAGTAAATGGGGTATTGGTCTAGGGGCAATAAGGAATGTCTGAGAGTTGGCGTTTAGTCTCTGTAAGGTAGAAGTCAGTACACCAGATGACAACAGCACCATCCTTGTCAGCAGAGTCATATTGGTCCTGAAATTTAACTCTCCTGAGGTGTTTCCAGATCTGTTGGGTTTCTCCAGCACTTTGTTGGTATTTCAGAACTTCAGCATCTGCAATATTTTGCATTTATGGGCAAGAACTGGATTACTACCTTGCTCAGAAAGCAATCATGGAAGTACACTTAAACCATGGGTTTGAAACCTGTTATACAAATACCTGTGTTTCTTCTGCAGGAATCATTTACAGACACCATGTCAAACATGCCTATGTTGTCTTAACTGCACATCATGGTGAATCTTGATGACACTATTGTTATAATTGTTATTCTACATCAAATGAAATTAATTGGGAAATTCTGCTTGAATGGCTAATTGCTCCTGACAGTGTGAAAAATTTTAATCAACATTCACAGATGAAACAGATTGTTTGCAATTGTTAAGTTAGCGGTCTCACACTATCCAGCTGACTAGTTCTTCTCAGCTAGTTCTTTCATTAATGTCACATCACTGATTGCTGCTGAGAACAGTTAACCAGAACAGGGATCAACAATACACAATCATACATGACAGCCAAAATTTCATGGATTAAACTAATTTCCTATTATGTAACTCTTAATTCGAATTAATTATAGTATACTTTTTTTAATATGCTAAAAAATGTTGCATAGATTTAATCAGCCAGATTTTGTAGTCAGTGAAGAGTGAACCCTTTGTGCTTGCCCAATTAGAAAGTCAAAAAAGTGTTGGACACTCAGTAGGGGGTCTGAAGGCTCTTGTGGTGTAATGGCAATGTCCCTATCTCTAAGACACCGCGCTGGAGCTATTCTGTGCTTGCCAACAGTGGAAGTACTTGTTACTGCTTGAACTGCCACTACCAATGTCATATTTAAAGCCCAGCTCTACACCAGGTGTCTAGCTACCAGCCACAAGTCACCCTTCACTGTACATGTAGTGGGATGGAAACAAAAATGCTCCTGAGGATATATAGCCTGCGCAGATGACATATCATTGTAAATAGCTTACATTTACAGCTTTACAGCTGATATTGGAACAAGTGACACTTCCTTAGCACCATACCATGTTTGAACCCTGTTTAAGGAAATGCTACTCTTTTCATGACACCCAATGCAGCATAACATTTCATCATTTGTTCAAGATTGATCATGACCCACCCTCTGACTGACCATGTCTAACACTTAGGAGTGATGAGTGACCAGACCTCTGATCTCTGTGAAACTCCCTGAATGAATTACTAGTCATTCTCTCTCTTGTTCCACTGGAACTGCAGGACTGATCATGGCCTACTCCCGAATGTCTGTCTGTGGCCCATTCCTCTCCTTGTAATGATGTGGAACCCTAGTCTCCCTAGTGCCTCAGCAACCGTATCTAAGCCTATATCTATGAATGATATTGGACAATGCCCTTGACTGTAGTATTTCTTTGACTGAGGACTACTCCCCTTAGACTTTGAGACACAGTCATTTGGTTGAAGCACATGTTTGCTGCATTAGCTACTGACACATGGTGTAGGCATAACACTGATGTTCTATATGTCTATCTCCTTGACTGGTCACTGCTGACAATCCTGGCAAACTGCCTGGCTTTGCGTCTGCAATAAAAACATAAGGCAATACAGAATTATAGTGAGTCCATTAGTTCTGAATGATGCAGAAAGTCACATAAAGGCAAACAGAGATGTTGTGAACAACCAAATAGGCACAGAGTAAGTAAGCACTAAGAGACCAGGTTCAGAGCCCTGACATGCACCCTGTTCGAATGCATAACATGGGTGCCAGTCTCTGCAGCATCATGGCCTGGCAAATACATTGCAATGTAAGGTGTTGGTGAGCTCCAAGGTGCAGCAATGGCGAACTGTTTTCCAAGTTGGTCCATGATGATGTGGTAAAACTGGTGCCTACCTGATGCCAACCTCCATGAATTGGGGCTGCAGGAATATGCAGGAGATTTTGGAGACTGCTGGCCAAGTTGGAAGCTAAAGACGCAAATGGCAAGCTGGAGCCACCAGGCACCAACTCTGACTTTCATATTCTTTGAAAGTGGAGTCACAGGTGGACAGGTTGGTGAAAAAGGCATTTGTCACACTTGTCTTCATTGGTCAGAAAATTGAGTATAGGAGTTGGGACATCATGTTGTAGCTGTACAGACATGGGTGAGGCCATTCTAAAATACTGAGTACAATTTGTCAATCCATAGGAAGGGTGCTGTTAAACTTGAGAGGATGCAGAAAAGATTTACCAGATGTTACTGGGACTGGAAGGTTTGAGTTATAAAGAGAGACTGAATAGGCTGGGATTTTTCCCTGGAGTGTCAGAGGCTGAAGGGTGATCTTTATAGAGGTTGATAAAATCATGAGGGCCATGGATAGGATGAATAATCAATGTCTTTTTCCAAGGATAGGACAGCCCAATACTATGAGGTTTAGGTTGAGGTGAGAGGGGAAAGATTTTAAAAGAAACCTGACAGACAACTTTTTTACACAGAGGATAGTGTGTGTTTGGAATGAGCTGCCAGAGGAAGCAATGGATTTTTGGTACAATTACCACATTTAAATGACATCTGGATGGGTGTATGAACAGGGAGGATTTAAGAGGGATATGGGCGAAATACTAGCAAATGGGACTAGATCAGATTGGGATGTCTGGTTGGCGGAGACGAGTTGGACCGAACGGTCTGTTTCTGTGCTGTATGACTCTTTCACTTTATGTCAGGAACTGTCACCATCTGGTTTCACTCTGCCATGTGGGAGAATAGAAAATTGCATTTAAGTCAGGTGAGATTAGGCATTAATGAGATATAAAGCATGCAAATAAACCTCTCACTGTTCACTACTAAGTTTCTCATCTTGCTGTTCAAACTTGAACTTCTTTTTCTCTATGGTGATAATCTAATTTTTCCAATCTTGCCATATTTTCCCAACTGATTCAACACTGTCAATGTTGTTCATGGGCTTGGAAAATTCAGCTCATAGGGTGAGCAAGGAGGTGAAGTAAAGTAGCTATAATAAGGTTTGTCAGATGTTGAATGGATTATATGTATTCTATGACATGATGCTAAGTCTGAAGATCACATATTGAAGTTTGCTCCCTGACATGAGTAAGGTTGATCTAAACTGATGTTGTAGTAGGTGACTTTGTAGGAAAATAAGAACAGGAGGCTTGTCACCATTCAATTATCTTCAAGTGAAATCTGCACCACTTCATTTATCTCCCTTTCTTCATTATCCTTTGATATCCTTAACTAATACAACTCTTGTCAATCTTAATCTTGAACATTCAATTGATTGATCATCAGCAGCTCTTTGAGGGAGAACGATCCATATTTCCAGAACCCAGTGCAGTGGCAAATTTGCAAAACTTTTATAATATAAAGTTGTTGTACCATCTACCAAATAATACACGATCGTACAAGTTGAAGGTGTGGCAGCAATTTGTACATATAACATGAACTATACTGCTTTGTGTTCCTAAGCAGTAACATCATGATAATGCACTGAGCATTAAGGCAGAAGCACTGCAATTGTTCTGTGCTGAACAATTAATACTGGGACTATGGGCACTTATTTTTTGAATAACACATATTTCATTTCTTTACCTAATCAGTCTAATCAGACGTAGAGTCTAATCTTTACGTTCATATTAGAAAATCTGGTGTTAATACTGATATCTGATTCCAAGTATTTTTCATATTATATTTTACTTGTAAGTAAAGGAAATTGGCTCAATATGATTGTATTTTTCTTTGCTTGATCAGACACCTTTTTACTCCACTCTGCTAGTTAGCAGCTACCATTGATCTGAATTGTTGCCTTTCAATGAACTTCTCCCAGATATTTCAGCTTGAGCCAGCAATTAAAAGTGAGTGCCACAGCAGTTAATATGGTTTAATATAATTTAACATTATTTCTTCAAGATGGTAGCAGAGTAGCAGTGCAGTGTGTGGTCTCCTGCCCAGAGTGCATCTGTTCCATCTGCTTTTACTTGGTGTTCTTCTTTCACAGCTTCTTTTTTTTACTTTTATCTATTTATCTGCTGTGGAGGGATTGAATCAGCACAGGGGACAGTGAGAGAGCATGGGGAGAGCGAGAACCGAGCCCAACACAGAGGATAGTCAGCCCAACACGGGGGAGATCCAGCCCAGCATGATGGATGATAGGGGTCCCCTGGCATCTGCAGCCGCGGTGAAAGCAGGCAGCCCAAGGTCTCCTGGTAACTGCAATGGCATCAAGACCAGGCAGTCCAAAGCCTCCCGTCATCTTTGGAGGTATCAAACCCAGAGAGATCGAATCCAACATGGAGGAGATCAAAATCTTATGGGGCCTGTGCCCAGCATGGCTAAGCACTTAAGGAGGACTGCAATGTTGAACTTTTAGCTTTATTTCTTTATTCTTCTACCATATACTAAGAAGGACCTTAATGTTGAATTTCTAACTATATTTCCTAAGATACCGCCAGGAATGGAGACATTGTACACTTTTTGCTGTACTCCTGTATCCCTGTACTTGAGTACACACCACAATAAAATCTACAGGTAGTTATCTCCTATAACACCGTATATGTTTTGCGGTCCAATGAAATCTCACTTAATAGAAAATCATGGAAACAATGAGGCACATGGGAAAAGTAGGGTTAGGGGCAGACCAGCAGAAAATGTCACTCATGATTGCTCAAAAATTACCCAAAAGCCTAACACAAAGTATAGCACAGCTCGAATGAAGGTTTAAATCATATTTATTAATGAAACAAAAGTAAGTTTAATACATTACATTGAAAAAATATTGCTAATGCAGGGACAGAGGGTCATCATCACCACCACCTTCAGGTGCAGTTGTGATTGCAGAAGTGGATAGCTATGGTTGGTTGTCTTCCAACTGTTTCTTGGGGGTTGGTTTAAAAAAGGTACCTGATTTTTGCTGCTTTGCTCTTTTTCTTTCTTTTGCCCTGTTCATAGAGTGCCAGATGATATCTTATTGAACGAATTGCTTGCGGTATTCTGCGTTATGAGCATTGACCTCTAAGAGCTGCAACTGCCTCTCAATTTCCCTCAGGATAGACGACAAAAGAAAAGTCGAAAGTTCTCATGGTGCTCGATCAGGACTTCACATCTCCATCTTTCAGAAGGCTCACCTGATGGTGGCAGGATGGCTTGGCACATTATCCGGGATGAGGACAGCCTTGAAATTCAAATTCTTTTGCCTGCACTACTATCAAAAAACGTCTTCCAAAACATCAAACAATAAGGTCAGAACATAATTGCCCCATCATCCAACCATTTTTGCTTGACGGATTGGCAGAGTGGTACACCACCACAGGCTTAAGCTTTAAGTATCCACTGGCAGTGGTATGCAGCAGCACAGTCGCATGATCCTTTTCCAACTTAAAGCCTGGAGCATTTTACTTCATTCTTAGAAGTGTAGGTTCTTGCTTGCATTCACTTCCAGTATAAACCTGTCTCATCCAAATTGTCAACTTAATCTAAGGTGTAGCCTTCTTCATCAATTTTTCTTTTTACTATGGGAGGAACAGTCAGCACATGCTCCTTGTCTGCACAGGCAGATTACACTGTGGAATGCATGACGGTTCTTAAAACCAGCAAACCACCCACTGCTAGCAGTAAAGGCAGGCACATCTGCAGGACTTTGAGCTTTTCTCTTCAGATCTTCATAAACAGATCTGGCTTTCTCTTCTATCATGAGAAAGGTTGTCCCAGATCTTGTTTTTGTTTGACCTTCTATCTTGTACAGTACTGGACCTTTCACATGGTCTGACAGCAGCTGACATCAGCCCATGTGCAGAATGGCACGGAGAATTCAGCGCTGACTTTGGCCCGTGTGCAGAATGGCATGGAGAATTCAGTGCTGACATTGGCCCATGTGCAGAATGGCATGGAGAATTCAGTGCTGACTTTGGCCCATGTGCAGAATGGCATGGAGAATTCAGCGCTGACTTTGGCCCATGTGCAGAATGGCATGGAGAATTCAGTGCTGATATTGTGCCATGTGCAGAACAAAACATACAAAATAATTGCAGCTGGAATTGCACTATTGCTAACAGAGGTAAGCATTCTTGAAAATACTATTCCCTAATTCTTCAGCAACATTATAGCCAATTTGTGCTGCTAAAGTATACTTTATACAAGAACTACTGTAATTCTAATTCTACCTTGTTTAGCTCTGACATTTTGCACACACATTTACCAGTTAATATCAATTACAAAATATTTTTTAACATTCATAAGATTTTCTGTCAAAATAAATACAGATCACCTGGTTAATATATCATTTTCATATTTTTATTTGTATCATTCTTATGCGAGAGTAAAGCTCTTTCACCATTCCCCTAATTAGAGAGTGGAAGGGATCACAGATGATCAAGTCCTGCACATTCAAAATGTCATTTCCTGGGAAAAGTTGCTTGCAATATGTTGTTATGCATCACTGATAGATGCAGTTCTGTTAGCACCTACTTAGACAAGTTGCTTCCACCTATTTGTGTTACACAAATATAGTTGGATAGATACTTGTTCATTCAAAGGGATTTCTCATAACTTTTTAATTTGTAGAAGCTTTGATATTCAGTGACATACAGCAACAATTTATCATTGTCCATTTTGGTGATTGGGGCTCAGAATTTTGCCACAGGTTGCCCTCTCGGGTGATGTCACTTTTTATTTGAAGTATGGGAGTTTTTTTTACAGAATCCCTACAGTGTGAAAATAGGTCATTTGGCCCAACAAGTCCACACCGTCTCTCCGAAGTGCATCCCACCTAGACGCATCCCCCCCCTCCCCCCAGCCTATCCCTGTAACCTTGCATTTCCCATGGCTAATCCACCTAACCTATACATCTTTGGACTGTGGGAGAAAACCAGAGCACCTGGAGGACACCCAAGTGGGCATGGAGAGAATGTGTAAAGTCCACACAGACAGTCACCCGTGGCTGGAGTTGAATGCTGCTGTGAGGCAGCAGTGCTAACAACTGAGCTATCATGCTGTTCCAATATATACCTGGCTCAGACAAGAGGCAGTTTAAATATGCAAATCAGAGTCCTTTGTCAATATAAGATTGAAAATATAAAATTCAAGTGTGTGCAGAATTTGTATTATGTCAGATTATTTCTTACAACATTGTGTCATCTTTTGTAAAATATTGTATCCCCTACCACAAGATACGATTGTCAGGATAAGAATGCAATTCACACTTGTCTTTTGAACGTTTAGGAAGAAATTGATAAACTGCATTTCAGTGTGGCTCTAACTACTCAAGGGGTGCACTACAGTCATAGCTAACCCAGCTAAAAGTAACATATCCCTGTGTTTTCATTAACTGATTAAAACCCTAGATTACTTTATCACCATGGGGATGATATTATACACACGGCCCTTTTATTTCTGGAACTTGACTTGGTGTCCAGCTGTAACTAACGGGTTATGTATTTTGGTCTTTTAACCACCAGCGGGGTCCTGAGTTTCAGTCCAGCTCTTATTGCATGAGTTCACACTACAGATTTGGCACTGGTGTGGGAAATGGAAATAACTTATTAGCATGTGGGAGGATCTAAGAGGCATTTCATTAAAACTGGTGGAAAAGATACATTATAACAGTAAAGTGGAAGTATCTTTCTTTCTCTTATCTTTCTCTCATGCAATAAAATAATGTGTGTTACACATGATAACAGTTTAACTGTTGTTGTGGTAATCCCATCCAATGAAATCCAAAATTGTACTTAACCACAGAGGATTTAAAGCATGATTCCATCATTTATGTAAAACATTAAACTTGCTGTTTCCAGGAATAACCTTTGCCATTCACAGAGGGTGTTTTAATAAAACTCCAAATATTCAGGAATTATGGATTGATTTCAAGAATGCTTGTGTTCTTCCTCCAAAAATTCTCAATGGAATAAACATGTTCTCTCATTTCTCAGCTGCTATTTATCTAATTTCTCTGGTGGGTTAGAATGAGAATACCATTCCACAGCAGTGATGTGGGATTGACAGATTACGTTATAGGAGTAAATTTATGAAAATAATTTGGCATGTCACAAATGAGAGTAACTCTGCCTTTTAAACATGTGGCCCTCTACCACCTTAAGAAAGCTACACAGTGGTTACCTTCTGGCATTACCTGCAATCATTGTTGTTATAGGAAATGTGATATGTGGCATTGCTTGGCTGTTAATACTCCAAATCTAATTTTACATTTGGTGTTTAGCAAGTCAGCAAGTGTATTTGTATCATTAGTGCATAAAAGTTGAAAGGCCCATTCACTTAAATAACTAGCTAGTAATTTGGGGGCTGATGGGACAATGCATTGGGAATACCGAATTACCATTTTCCATGCAGGCTGCCCTAGAATAACACAGCAAGGTAATTCTTCTTGCACCTACCTGTTGCAGCAGCATCTCTATTTCATTAGTCACCAGAAATTGTATTTATATGCTGGCCAATTGCATCTGTTGCCCACTGGCTTCACTTCCCATCTCTTTATTGTCATCCATTGCATTTTATGCACACCCGTCTTTTGTAAGAATATTTGTGCACCAGACATTTATTATTGTTTGTAAAAGTTGAAACGTACATTGGATACACTTGCGGTCTCTAAGCAGACTGAAAAAAAAAAGTTACTGCTCCAGTTTGTAGCAACTTAGCTTTACAATTACTAGAGTCCTTCAATTTTGCATGCTGCTCCTTTGAAAGGCACCCCAGACAAAGAGCAGTTGGAGATAAGCTGGCAAAGATTGCATCTGCTCTGTGGACACCTGATATCACAGGTCGATGCTGGGACATGTATCTCTAATTACTCTAACACTAAAGCTTGCTTCTAAATGTATCTTTGTATATTACATCACTTAAAAGCTAAACGTTGTACCCTTCAACTGCATCTCTTAGTTCTAATCTCTCCAACAAGGGAAACATCCTTACAGAATGTTCCCAGTCAAGCTCCCACAGGGTATCAAACAATACTAAAATATTGGGGATTCTGGGAATTTGAAACAAAAATAAAAAATGCTGGAGAAACTCAGCTCATCTGCCAACATCCGTGGAAAGAGAAACAGAATTAGTGTTTTGAGTCCAATGTGACTTCTTCTGAACTATTAAGTCTTCACTGATTTTGCCAGGCCTGCTGAGTTTGTCCACCACTTTGTTTGTTCCCCTCAGGATATTATATGTTTCAAGATACCCTCTCATTTTCACTCCATTGGATACAGTCCCCATCTGTTCAATCTTTCTTCATAAGCTCTTCCTTTCAGAAATGAGTTGAGTGAACTTTTTTGAACTGTTTGTAATGCAATTATATCCTTTTGCAACAAAGAAGATCAAATTTGCATAAGTTATTCCAAATGTAATCTTTTCAAAGCTCTGTACAGGTGCATCTTTCTCTTTGTATATTTAAGAGTATTAAGGGTACAAAGTAAATCTTTCCTACACTTATATTCCATCCCCATTCCACTTAACACACACCTTGCTTGTATTAATTTGCTGTACTTGCAAACTACATGTGAGTTATGCACTAACCCAACTCGACCCTTCTGTAGAGTCATAGAGATGTACAGCACAGAACCAGACCCTTTATTCCAAATCGTCCATGCTGACCAGATATCCTAAATTAATCTAGTTCCACTTGCCAGCACTTGGATAATACCCCCTCTAAACCCTTCCTATTCATATACCCATCCAGATGCCTTTTAAATTTTGTAATTGTACCAGCCTCCACCACTTCCTCTGGCAGCTCATTCCATACACGCACTACCCTCTGAATGATAAGGTTGTCCCTTAGGTCCCTTTTAAATCTTTCCACTCTCACCCTAAACCTATACCCTCTAGTTCTGGACTCCCCCCACATTGTCTATTTACCCTATCCATACCCCTCATGATTTTATAAATGTCTATAAGGTCACCACTCTGACGGTCCAGGGAAAACAGCCCCAGCCTGTTCAGCCTCTCTCTATAGCTCAAACCCTCCAACCTTGGCAACATCCTTGAAAATCTTATTTGAACCCTTTCAAGTTTCACAACGTCCTTCCTATAGGAAGGAGACCAGAATTGCAAAAAATTTTCCAAAAGTGGCCTACCAATGTCCTGTATAGCTGCACATAATCTCCCAACTCCTATACTCAGTGCTCTGACCAATAAAGGAAAGGATGCCAAACAACTTCTTCATTATTCTGTCTACCTCTGACTCCACTTTCAAGAAACTATGAACCTGCACTCCAAGGTCTCTTAGTTACTTGAGTGTTCTGCAATCTCTCTCAATTTAAATAGTATACAGTTCCATTATTCTTCTTCATTCTAAGAATTCTGGATGAAGTATATTCTAGTATTTTGCTATATTAATACTTCTCTAAATAGTAAAGTCTTCTATACCACAGTCAGAAAGTAGTTTGATACATTCCAAGTGAGCTTCCTTCCCTCCATCCCATATTAAAACCATCTCATTTATAGAATGACAAACTGAAAAATAATTATGTAAAGTGATAAGTGAAAATGCAGGCGTGCAAATAGACAGGTTTGCACACACACATTTGTTTGATAGTTTAATACTATTACTTGGTTCCATTATGTCCTTGAATTGCTGTATTGCTGAATCATTATCTCTAAAGGGTGAGCAGTTAGTGAGACTGAGCCCTACTGCTTTTTTTTTGTGCTGCCTCTTTTGATTTCAGGCCCCTACCATCATGAACAAGAGATGGACATCAATGCACAACTCTCTAAACAAACCTCATAGATGAATCTCCAAAAATTGAAAGCAACCTTACGGATTTACAGGAGCTCAGCAGCTTAGTATGTTTAAGAGTATTAAGGGTACAAATAAATATATATCTCATAAATAGTGTAACTTCCTCAGTAATATATATCTTAGGACTGTCTTTAGGGTCATTTCATTGGTGCAGATTTGTCGAATTGTTTTGTACTGCTTGCACTGTGACTCACTGTAGGAAAATAAATTGAATTTCAGACTATCATCAGTAAAACACTCAGGACAAGAAATGAAATAGAAAATATTAATTCTTGGATAAACAACTGGTGCGAGGCAGATCAGCCATCACTTCAGGATTTGTATTTTTACATACACAACACTTTGTCAATCAACCAATAAATTGGATGCTGACTTGTGCATTGTGATTTTTACCTTACAGGTCAAAGTGAAATTTGTAGATTTGTTATCACCTGAACAGAATATATAAAAGGGAACTTGAATAAATAGATTTTAGATTAACATCAGTTGGCTCATTGAAAATCAAAATGTCTTATAAAAATAGAGCACTGAAATGTAAGATTTTTGGAGCCAAAACAATACGTGTCTGCACCCAAAGCTGTTTAGCCCACAGATATCTTTATGGATCAGCTAGCTAACAAAAAGCAAATTAAGCATAGGAATAATTGGTCTTTTTCTACTTGGCAAGAGGTAGTAAATAGTATGCCACAGGGCTCAGTGCTGGGACCTCAACTGATTACAATTTATACAAAGGACTTAGATAAAGGATTATAGGTATGGTTGAAAATATGTTGCTGGAAAAGCACAGCAGGTCAGGCAACATCCAAGGAAAAGGAGAATCGACGTTTCGGGCATAAGCCCTTCTTCAGGAATGAGGAAAGTGTGTCCAGCAGGCTAAGATAAAAGGTAGGGAGGAGGGACTTGGGGGAGGGGTGTTGGAAATGTGATAGGTGGAAGGAGGTCAAGGTGAGGGTGATAGGCCGGGGTGGGGTGGGGGCGGAGAGATCAGGAAGAAGATTGCAGGTTAGGAAGGCGGTGCTGAGTTCGAGGGATTTGACTGAGACAAGGTGGGGGGAGGGGAAATGAGGAAACTGGAGAAATCTGAGTTCATCCCTTGTGGTTGGAGGGTTCCTAGGCAGAAGATGAGGCGCTCTTCCTCCAACTGTTGTGTTCCTATGGTCTGGTGATGGAGGAGTCCAAGGACCTGCATGTCCTTGGTGGAGTGGGAGGGGGAGTTGAAGTGTTGAGCTACGAGTTGGTTGGTCCGGGTGTCCCAGAGGTGTTCTCTGAAACGTTCCGCAAGTAGGCGGCCTGTCTCCCCAATATAGAGGTGGCCACATCGGGTGCAGCGGATGCAGTAAATGATGTGTGTGGAGGTGCAGGTGAATTTGTGGTGGATATGGAAGGATCCCTTGGGCCCTTGGAGGGAAGTAAGGGGGAAGTGTGGGCGCAAGTTTTGCATTTCTTGCGGTTGCAGGGGAAGGTGCCGGGAGTGGAGGTTGGGTTGGTGGGGGGTGTAGACCTGACAAAGGAGTCACGAGGGAGTGGTCTTTTCGGAACGCTGATAGGGGAGGGAAGGGAAATATATCCCTGGTGGTGGGGTCCGTTTCGAGGTGGCGGAAATGATGGCGGATGATACGCTGTACATGGAGGTTGGTGGGGTGGTAGGTGAGGACCAGTGGGGTTCTGTCCCGGTGGCGGTTGGAGGGGCGGGGCTCAAGGGCGGTGGAGCAGGAAGTGGAAGAGATGCGGTGGAGGGCATCATCGACCACGTCTGGGGGGAAATTGCGGTCCTTGAAGAAGGAGGCCATCTGGGTTGTACGGTTTTGGAAATGGTCCTCCTGGGAGCAGATGCGGCGGACACTAAGGAATTGGGAATATGGGATGGCGTTTTTACAGGGGGCAGGGTGGGAGGAGGTGTAGTCTAGGTAACTGTGGGAGTTGGTTGGTTTATAATAAATGTCCGTGTTGATTCGGTCGCCAGAGATAGAAATGGAAAGGTCTAGGAAGGGGAGGGAGGAGTCTGAGACGGTCCAGGTGAATTTGAGGTCAGGGTGGAAGGTGTTGGTAAAGTGGATGAACTGTTCAACCTCCTCATGGGAGCACGAGGCAGTGCCGATACAGTCATCGATGTAGCGGAGGAAAAGGTGGGGGGGGGTGCCAGTGTAGCTCGGAAGATGGACTGTTCCACATATCCTACAAAGAGGCAGGCATAGCTGGGGCCCATGCGGGTGCCCATGGCTACTCCTTTGGTTTGGAGGAAGTGGGAGGATTGGAAGGAGAAGTTGTTCAGGGTGAGGACCAGTTCAGTCAGTCGAAGGAGGGTGTCAGTGGAAGGGTACTGGTTGGTACAGCGGGAAAGGAAGAAGCGGAGGGCTTTGAGTCCTCCGTGATGGGGGATGGAGGTGTACAGGGACTGGATGTCCATGGTGAAAATAAGGCGTTGGGGACCGGGGAAGCGAAAATCATGGAGGAGGTGGAGGGCGTGGGTGGTGTCCTGAACGTTGGTGGGATTTCTTGGACTAATGGGGACAGCACCGTGTCGAGGTACGCAGAGATGAGTTCGGTGGGGCAGGAGCAGGCTGAGACAATGGGTCGGCCGGGGCAGTCATGTTTGTGGATTTTGGGCAGGAGGTAGAAACGTGCGGTGCGGGGCTGTGGGACTATGAGGTTGGAGGCGGTGGGTGGGAGATCCTCTGAGGTGATGTTGCGGTGGACGGCATCGTCGACAATGTCGACGATGCCCTCCACCGCATCTCTTCCTCTTCCCGCTCCTCCGCCCTTGAGCCCTGCCCCTCCAACCACCACCAGGACAGAACCCCACTGGTCCTCACCTACCACCCCACCAACCTCCATGTACAGCGTATCATCCGCTGTCATTTCTGCCACCTCCAAATGGACCCCACCACCAGGGATATATTTCCCTTCCCTCCCCTATCAGCGTTCCGAAAAGACCACTCCCTCCGTGACTCCCTCGTCAGGTCCACCCCCCCACCAACCCAACTTCCACTCCTGGCACCTTCCCCTGCAACCGCAAGAAATGCAAAACTTGCACCCACACCTCTGCCCTTACTTCCCTCCAAGGCCCCAAGGGATACTTCCATATCCGCCACAAATTCACCTGCACCTCCACACATATCATCTATTGCATCCGCTGTACCCGATATGGCCTCCTCTATACTGGGGAGACAGGCCGCCTACTTCCGGAACGTTTCAGAGAACACCTCTGGGACACCCGGACCAACCAACCCAACCAACCCATAGCTCAACACTTCAACTCCCCCTCCCACTCCACCAAGGACATGCAGGTCCTTGGACTCCTCCATCACCAGACCATAGCAACACGACGGTTGGAGGAAGAGCGCCTCATCTTCCGCCTAGGAACCCTCCAACCACAAGGGATGAACTCAGATTTCTCCAGTTTCCTCATTTCTCCTCCCCCCACCTTGTCTCAGTCAAATCCCTCGAACTCAGCACCGCCTTCCTTACCTGCAATCTTCTTCCTGACCTCTCCGCCCCCACCCTACTCCAGCCTATCACCCTCACCTTGACCTCCTTCCACCTATCGCATTTCCAACACCCCTCCCCCAAGTTCGTCCTTCCTACCTTTTATCTTAGCCTGCTGGACACACTTTCCTCATTCCTGAAGAAGGGCTTATGCCCGAAACATCGATTCTCCTTTTCCTTGGATGCTGCCTGACCTGCTGCGCTTTTCCAGCAACACCTTTTCAGCTCTGATCTCCAGTCCTCACTTTCTCCTCATAGGTATGGTTGCCAACTTTGTTGATGACTTAGGTAGGAAAATAAGTTGTGAAGAGGACATAAGAAAGCTACAAAAAGATAGATAGATTTAGTGAATGGGCAGAGATCTGGCAAAAGTGATCTGGCAAGAAGCATGAAAAAGGTTGAATTTTACCAAAAATTGACTAAGTGTCAGGAAGGTTCATGGAGGATTTCTCTTTGTGAGCTCTGGCTTGACCTTGTGTTCACCAGCGGCAGATGTACTCACCACTGTCTGGATATTCATGATTCGCACTGAATTGAAACCCCAGATATCCACCTGGTTGATTGATGCAGGGCAGGAATGGCCATTCACTTTTGCAGGGTGGAAAGAATTGTTCCAGAGATGGTCAATAGGGACAAGGTAGCACATCAATTTAGTGACAGGAACCCTGAAGGTCCTGGTGGATAAGCTCTCTTTCTTCAGGATCACAAGAAGATCTCATATAACTAGCCAATACCAGCCTGGTGTAATATAGTGCCTCCATCTTCTATCTGGCTTACACTCACTCTAATTCTGCTACCCGAGCCAGCTTCCACCAATTACATGGTCTCACCCTCAATTTCAAATGTAGCACCTTCCCTTAATGGCTCTCACCCATCCTAACTTTCCAGGGCAACATAGCAGCTCAGTAGTTAGCATTGCTGCCACACAGCGCTAGGGACCTGGGTTCAATTCCGCCCTCAGGTGACTGTCTGTTGGAGTTTGCACATTCTCCCTATGTCTGTGTAGGTTTCCTCTGGATGCTTTAGTTTCTTCCCACAGTCCAAAACTGTGCAGGTAAGGTGGATTAGCCATGCTAAATTGTCTATAATGTCAAGGGATGTGCAGTTTAGGTGGATTAGCCATGGAAAATGCAGGTTTGCAGGAATCGGGTGGGGATAGGGTCCGGGTGGGGTACACTTCAGATGGTTGGTGAGGCCTCAATGGGCTGAACAGCCTTCTTTCACACTGTACCTTTTAACTTTGTGTGCCCTCTGCACTACCTACCTATTCACATGGCCACTTCACTGTCTGCACCAGAACCAACAGCTGTGCCAGCCATTTTCATCTCACTCAATTCCTTCTTGTGTCTCATTCCAGGAGAAAACATCTCAGAATAGAGGAATGCAGCCACAATTGCGCCCTCCTCAAAAACAGAATCCGTGCCCTAGTGAGAGAGGACCATGACTTTATGTGATGATGCCAAGATCTCCATGTCCCAGTAAGATTCATTATCCAAGTGCTCTCTTGCCCCACCAAAACAGCCACTGTGAAAGTATTCCACAACTTATTCAATCCTGTTTCACAACTTGTTCACTCTCTTGCTCCCTGCAGACAGCAGCAGCATCCACACGGGTAGTGCCATGAAGAAAACAACCCATCAGGATTTTCTGGTGGCCTGCACCCTCCACCAGCTTGGATACTGGCACCATAGTGGGAACGGTAGCTTGATTAAAGTCTAGAACACTTGTCGGTGAGCACTTCACGAGCATATCTCAGCAACTGACCAAGGAAGAAATACTCTGAATGGACTGTCAGAGCATGTACCTGGGAGAAAGTGAGGACTGCAGATGCTGGACATCAGAGTCAAGAGCATGGTGTTGGAAAAGCACAGCCGGACAGGCAGCATCCAAGGAAGAGGAGAATCCATGTTTTGAGCATAATCTCTTCATCAGGACTAGGTACCGGCTCAGCCACAGCTAGGACAGAGCCCCATGAAATCAGCTTTTAGTAACTTCAATCAAAAGCACAAACAGACACAAGGACAGCTGCCAGGGTTGTCAGAAGCACTTGTGCAACTGACTTGAAGGCTGCAGAAATCCACCAGTGCTATCTGTATTATGTTCCCTGTAGCATACAAGGATGTGGCTACCGCCATGGACATTTTGGTGGTTGCCATGGAGACTCAAATCCAGCCCACTTGATGTCTGCGAGATATGTGCATAGACCTAACTCCGTCGTTCCAGTCACACACACTCAGCACACATGGGACGTCAACAGAAGGGGGATGAACCTGTACCTAGGCACTATACTCCCAGCATGCCTTGGCCCCCTACTACAAACACACTGAGGTTGTCTTTTCCAAATTCCAAAACCAGAAAGCTCCATAATAGGATAGGCTCCCTCTATATTGGCTGTGGACACCATAACTACACCGAGACACAGCAGCAGGGAAACAGAAAAGAAAATCTTCTAATGGTGTAAAGGTGGCACAGGTGACGCTTCATTGGAACTAAAAAATATGCACTGCTCATCATCAGCTCCGTGAGTGACTGTCACCCTAACTGCAACTGAGAATGAAGGGAGTGAAACTAGCCAGCATTGGCGCCACATGATGATCTAACTTTGTCAGAATGATAGCTACCTTTTCCAAGGCATCCCTACTAATTTGTGGGTGGCACGGTGGCACAGTGGTTAGCACTGCTGCCTCACAGCGCCTGAGACCCGGGTTCAATTCCCGCCTCAGGCAACTGACTGTGTGGAGTTTGCACGTTCTCCCCGTGTCTGCGTGGGTTTCCTCCGGGTGCTCCGGTTTCCTCCCACAGTCCAAAGATGTGCAGGCCAGGTGAATTGGCCGTGCTAAATTGCCCATAGTGTTAGGTAAGGGGTAAATGTAGATGTAGGGGTATGGGTGGGTTACGCTTCGGCGGGGCGGTGTGGACTTGTTGGGCCGAAGGGCCTGTTTCCACACTGTAAGTAATCTAATCTAATCTAATTTTGTCTTGATTGAATAAGGGAGCATCAGACCATTTGGAGGTTTCCATTAGTTTGTAAGTTTAACTTTTAACAAACAATGGGAAAAGCACACAAAGATCACACCATTAAGATGCATTTGCAGTTGTGATTACACAGGGGATGCTGGCCTCAGTAGCATCAAACATCAAGTCAATGAAAAGTGACTTCATGCAACTGTGTTCTACTAAATGAGGTTCACAAAGACACCCTGCCTGCATTACTGTGGCTGATGATAAGAAACAGAGATCAATAGGTATTTTTTGGTCAAGAGGAAAGATAGTAGTGGAGTTTCTCGGTTGGTTGGTATTGGCACCCTTTCCCTGTTACATATTAACAATTGAGGTCGGGTGCTCAAGGGAAAATTTCAAAATTTGCAGATGATATGAAACTTGGAAAGATTATGAACTGTAAAGAGGACTGTGTAGAACTTCTAAAGGATATTGACAATTTTTTGGAGAGGGCAGGTGAAGTTGAATGCAAAGTGTGAGGTGATGCATTTTGGGACAAAGTAAATAGACTGATAATATAAAACAAAGGGCATATTTGTAAAGGGGGTGGAAGAGCAGAGGGGTCTGGATGCATCTGGGCATATATTATTGAAGGTGACAGGACTAGTAGAGAGAGCTATTAACCAAGTGTACAATGTCCCTTATTATTAATAGGGGCACTATTACAAGAGGTTGGTTAGCTCAGTCAGTTAGATGGCTGGTTTGCGATACAGAGTGATGTTAACAGTGTGGGTTTAATTTCCATATAAACTGACATTACCTTGATGGTCCAAACTTCTCAACTTTTCTCCTTGCCTGAGGTTTTGTGACCATCAGGTTAAACTATCACCAGGCATCTCTCTCTAATGAGAAAGGAAGTCTATGGTCCTCTGGGACTATGGTAACTTTTACTGAGCGTACAAGAACAAGATGGTGATGAAAAACTTGTGCAAGACATTTGGTAGACTTTAGTTGCAGTATTTTGTACAGTTCTACACACCATACTATAGGAAAAATGTGCTCTCATTGAAGAGAACGTAAAAGAGATTTACAAGAGCAGTTCTATATACGAGACATTTCAGTTATGAGGACAGACTGTTTTCTTTGGAGAAAAGTAGGGCTAAGAGGATATCTGGTCAAAGTTTTCAAATTGTGAGAGGTCTTGTTCTAGCCTGTAAAATGGTCAAGATTGACACAGTAAAGGTTTAAAAGCTAGTAACAGCATTATGACGTAAGGCATCAATGTGTTTCAAAGTGCAGCATTCAGGTAGATAACTGTATTTTATGTGGGTGGGAGATGTGCCATAATGCTGGATATTAGATTAGATTACTTACAGTGTGGAAACAGGCCCTTTGGCCCAACAAGTCCACACCGACCTGCCGAAGCGTACCCACCCAGACCCATTCCCCTACATTTACCCCTTCACCTAACACTACGGGCAATTTAGCATGGCCAATTCACCTAACCTGCACATTTTTGGATTGTGGGAGGAAACTGGAGCACCCGGAGGAAACCCACGCAGACACAGGGAGAACGTGCAAACTCCACACAGAGAGCCGCCCGAGGCGGGAATTGAACCCGGGTCTCTGGCGCTGTGAGGCAGCAGTGCTAACCACTGTGCCACCGTGACGCCCATAATGAGGTGGTGAGGCTGCTGCTTGTCTGGCTAGTTGTCATGGATACAGAGTGAAGGTGATCACTGACCACAGAATACGTTTTGAGGTGTTGGGGATTGCTGTCCAAGATGGAGACCCAGTGCAGTAAGCAGCAAGCTGGAGTCACCAGGTACCCACTCTGACTTTTGTGTTTGCAACTGTCACCTTCTAGTTTCTTACCACTGCTTGGTAGGACAGCAAACTGCGTAAGAATGAGGAGACATTAGGTAAAAACCTGGACAATAAAGCATGCAAACAGGCCTGTCACTACTCACTGGCATGATTCCTGTCTTGTCTTTCAAACATTGTATGAAACATTAGTCTTATCTTTCTCAGTATTGAGAATCAAATTCTTCCCAAGTCACTATTTATTTCCAACTGACTCACCACTGTCCATGTTGTTCGTGGGCTGGGAAAATTATCAGTCCATTATCAAAATAATGAGAAATTGCAGAGGTCTGAGATGCAGAGAGATCTGGGTGTCCTGATGCTTAAATTGCAAATGGCTAATATTCAGGTACAGCGAGTAATTAGGAAAGCTAACAGTAATTGAAAACAGTAATTGAAGTCAGGAGGTTATGCTTCAGTTTTACAGGGCACCGGTGAGACCACATCTGGACTACAAATTGGTGACTTGACTTTACACTATTAGTTACCTTACTTAAGGAAGAACGTAATTGCAGTGGAAGTAGTTCAGGAAAGATTTATAAGACTTGAGGAAAGGTTGGACAGCCTAGGGCTTGTATCCATTAGAGTTTAGAAGATTAAGTTGAACTTGATTGAAACATATAAAATCCTAAGAAACCTTGACAAGGTGTATGTGGTGAGGATATTTCCTCCCCTGAGGAAGTCTATAACGAGGGCTCACTGTTTAAAAAGTCATCGCCTATTTAAAACAGAGTCAAAAATCACACAACACCGTGATCTTTTGCTTTAAATTCTGTGTGTTATGATCCTGCTCCACAGCTACCTGATGAACAGGCAGAGCTCTGAGAACGTCTGAAAACGAACCTTCCAGCTCAGCGAGCAAACCTACATCCAGAACCCCAACCTTAGCTACAAATCTTCTCAAAACTTACTAACACCTATGGGCACTATATGCAAAAACTGATCCGAAAATGGGAAACCAATGCCATCTGACAGAGTGCCACCCGCGAACAGCTGTACTTCCTGCACAAATGCCTCAGGAATCAGGTACTACCTAAATGTCTTAAATGCAAACCTCTCCTTAACACCCCACTAGCCGAAGGTGTAGCAGAGCAAAACGGCCAAAGAATACTTTGAGAAATGATCAATGATGCCCACAACAGACTTTGTAAATACAACTGGAAAATTTTGCGCCAAAAATCTTTACTCACTAATGCAACAGACCATGAATGGACAGGCAGACCAACAAGCCATAGATATTAGACAGCGACAAACAATGAAGATGAAAAAACTAGACATACTTACACAAAATAACAACACAGACAACACAGAAGCATGGATAAAAAAAAACTTAACAAACACTGAAAAAACTGTCTTACTAAGAGGATTAAATTACAGCTTCCAGGATGCAGACAAGAAAGATTTCTTAGCAGCATGAGAAACAATACTGAAAGACAACCAACTCACAGAAGAAACCCAGCAAACCATCAGACAGACAGTCATACCAACATTAAGCAAGAAAAAGAAAGGAAACACACTTAATACACAAGACAGGAAAGTTCTAGAAAGACTAAAAAAGATAAAAAAAATTGTTATCCTACCGGTGGACAAAAGATGCTTGACAGTCATTTTAAGTCAAAGAGATTACATTGAGAAAGTGAACGCACTACTTGTAGATACCAATACCCCACAACTAGAGAACTGAATCACAGCTCTACTCAATAAACTTCAGAAATCTGGAGAATAAATAAGATTGACTTCCAAAAAATGAAACCATATGGCTCCAACACACCACGCTTCTACGCATTATCCAAAATTCACAAACCAGAAGCCCCCCCTCAGACCCATAGTCTCACTACCTGGAAACATCAACTTACAGATTGGCCAAGGAGCTAGCACCAAAGACTAAAACACTTTGTAGAAGACTCATGCCACTCCATCCACTCCACCCCAAGAATTCCTTAAGACCATCAAAGATCCTGGTCCAGGAAATTCCCACATACATTCAGGACATCACCCACGCCCTCCACCTCCTCCAAGACCTTATTTCCCTGGCCCTTGATTTCTCATCTTCACCATGGACATCCAGTCCCTCTACACTTCCATCTGCCATGACCAGGGCCTCCAAGCCCTCCATTTCTTCCTCTCCCAACGTCCCCACCAGTACCCTTCCACTGACATTCCTATTCGTTTGGCTAAACTGGTCCTCATCCCCAACAACTTCTCCTTCGAATACTCTCACTTCTTCCAGACAAAAGAGATAGCCATGGTCACCTGCATGGGTCCAGGCTATGCCGGACTCTTTGTCGGCTACATAGAACATTTCATCTTCCGGAGTTACACTGGCACCACTCCCCACCTTTTCATCCACCAAATTGATGACTGTATTGGTGCCACCTCATGCTCCCACGAGATGATTGAACAGTTCATCAACTTCACCAACACATTCCACCCCAACCTTAAATTCACCTGGACTACCTCGCCTTCCTGGACCGCTTCTTCTCCATTAACAGTAACCAACTCAACACTGACATTTTCTACAAATCCATAGACTCCCACAGCTACATGGATTACAACTCCTCCGACCTTGCCTCCTGCAAAAATGCTATCCCTATTCCTAACCTCTCCGCCACTGCCGCATCTGCTCCCAGGAGGATCAGTTCCACCACAGAACACACCAGATGGCCTCCTTCTTTAAAGACCACAATTTCCCCTCACATATGGTTAAAGATTCCCTCCAATGCACCTCATCCACTCCCACACCTCTGCCCTCAACCTCCACCCATCCAACCGCAATAAAGATAGAACCTTCCTGGTCCTCAACTTCCATCTCACCAACCTCCATATACATTGCATTATCTGCCAACATTTCCGCTACCCACAAACGGACCTCACTACCAGAGATATATTTCCCTCCATACTCCTATCCACTTTCTGTAAAGACCATTCCCTCCGCGACTACCTGGTCAGGTCCACGTCTCCCAACAGCCCACCCTCCCCTCCCAGCACCTTCCCCTCCCGGCACCTTCCCCTGCCACTGCAGGAATTGCAAAACCTGCGCCCACACCAACCCCCCCCCCTCACCTCCATCCAAGGCCCCAAAGGACTCTTCCACATCCAGCAAAGGTTTACCTGCGAGTCCACACATGTCATTTACTATATCCGTTGCTCCCCTTGTGGTTTCCTCTACGTTGGGGAGACTGGACGCCTACTCGCAGAGCACTTCAGAGAACATCTCCGGGACACCCGCACCAATCAACCCCAAAGCCCTGTGGCCGAACATTTCAACTCCCCTTCCCACTCTGCCGAGAACATGCAGCTCCTGGGCCTCCTCCATCACCACTCCCTTAACCATCTGATGCCTGGAGGAAGAACGCCTCATCTTCCACTTTGGAACCCTTCAACACCACGGCCTCAATGTGGACTTCACCAGTATCCTCATTTCCCCTCCCCCCACCTTTCCCTAGTTCCATCCTTTCAGCTCAGCAGCGTCCTCATGACCTGTCCCACCTGTCAATCATCCTTCCCACCTATCTGCTCCACCCTCCTCTCTGACCTATCATCTTCACCCCACCTCCGGCCACCTATCGCACTCTCAGTTACCTTCCCTCCAGCCCCACCTCCCCTCCCATTTACCTCTCCACCACTGACGCTCCCAGTCTCATTCCTGCTGAAGGGCTTTTGCCTGAAATGTCAAGTTTCCTGCTCCTCGGATGCTGCCTGACCTGCTATGCTTTTCCAGCAGTACTCTAATCTTGACCCTAAGGTCTTAGATGGTCACATCATGAGAACAGTATTAACTTTGCTACATCTGAAGCATGTCTGTCACATTCAACAATCACTGGCATGGAAGACATAAAACAATAGAATGGAATGGAGTGCATCAGTATGAGGGAAAACACTTTGCACTCATAATTGACTGACAACTGAAAGTTAGGTACTCCTTTGATTAGAAGAAAATATAAAGAGGAGAATAAGAATACAATAAAGAGATTCAAATAAGGCAATAAGCATTGAGTAATTTGAAATGTTTTTATGCTGTGCAAGGAGAGTGAGATTAAGTTTTTGATTTGGATATTTGCAAAGCTAGTGACAATATTGAAATGAGTATCTTTGAAACATTGCTTGAAGCAAAAGGTACAGCTATACCAACATAGATTAGGCCAAAGGCAAACCAAATAAAACAAATAAGTTCCTCCCTTGAAATCCTTTGGCCCTGGTCTTTTATCCGTCTTTTCCTTTCCTCGACCAGCTAGCTCAGCCCTAAACTCTGAAATTTCTTATCTAAATATCACCACATCCTTTCTTGCTTTATGTCCTACTCAAACTATCTATTTGAATTAAACTCTAAACATTTCATTTTGGGTCTCTATACCATATTTATCTAATTACTGTTCATTGCTACCAATGATAACAAGCAGTCTGGCACTTTGTCTGTGCTAAATGGCAAGGCAAAGCAAAGATGTTGAGAACATCCAAGTAAGTGCAAATTGAAAGAGTGTTAAGAAAGCAAACAATGAGTCCTGAAATGCATCCTCTTCCAATGCATGAGATGGGGATCTGACCCTACGTGCAAAGCAGCATGACAGCAGCATTGAAATGTAAGATGTCAGTGGGATCCAAACTGCAATACTGAAGTGCTGAACTATTTTATATGTTTCCCAATTTTGCCATAATGTCGTGTGACTTTGCGATACCAATCTCCATGGATAGAAGGTGCAGGCAGATGCTGTCCAGAAAGAGTACATTAAGACTGTGGGGAACACTGCCCAAGATGGAAGCTTGGGGAAAATGCTGGCAAGGTTCAGCTGCCAGGTACTCACACCAACTTTCATGTTTGGAATTGGCACAATCTTGTTTCTCAACACTGCCTAAGAAAGTAACAAACTGTGTATAATTGAGGTGAGATTTGGTGTTAATGTATGCAAATACATCCCTCACCACTCAAGAGCAAGATTGTCATCTAACTGTTAAAACCTTGGGTGGAAAATCAGACTATATTTTGCTCATATTGAAAACCTAAGTTTTCTCCAGCTCTTCATACTTTCCAAACTGACTCATCATTGTCGATGCTGTTCAGAGGCTGGGGAAACGCAACCCAATAGTTCAGTTTCTTAGAGAGCATGTCGTATGGATTTGTTTGCACACTGTGAACTGAAAGCTGATTCTGAAGAGCTGTAGGGAATGTCACATCTTTTATAGTCCAAATGACTGTGTCATAAAATGGTTATAGATACTGCCTGCTCTTAAAAATTGCTGTTTAATGACTGAACCTGCGACTTTGATGGATTATGTGATTCAGTGTTGCATCATTGAGCGATTGATGGCACAATGGATTAGCAGTTAACTAAATCTTCACCTGTGATACAAGGGAAAGTGAAACAGCCACTTTGGATTTACCAACTGCAGAAAGCATTATTGAAATTTGTTCTGACACAGTGGTCGAATCTTCAGTACTTTCTCACACAGAAGATTCTACTCTGTGTCAGGATCACAGGATGAAATATTGATAACAATTTTGTGCTTCAAGGGCTACTTTTTTCTCTTGCTATTAATCAAATTGTAGCAGATAAGCAAATTGGCAATGACATGAAAGGCTTATCAAACATTGCATTTAGAATAAATTTGATACTAAACATTGTTTGGTAATGGTTTAGAATAAAGATAAATAATTTTATAAAAAAGTATTTCAGTGGAAAAGCAACTCAAACTGTTCCCATAGAAATCACTGAGTTGAATGTAGCTGTGGAGAACAAAATGTTCATCTGTTAGTTCAGCAAGAAGTAGGAAAGTGGCAGCTAAATGGTAATGTCACTGTACTAGTAATTCAGTTAATAAGAAAATCTGGAACATAAAGCTCGTGTCAGCCACAGTGACCACAACAACAATGTCCTTTAAGGAAGGAAAATCTGGTGTCCTTATCCTGAATAGCCTAAATTTGATTCCAAATCTATAGCATTGTGCATGACTCTTCGAACTTTTGTGGTTCTTATGATGCAGTGATAGTGACTTTCCCTCTGAGCCATAAGTCCCAGTTTCAATCCTACCCGGTCCAGGGGTGCGTAATGGCATCACTCAGCAGGTGATTTAGATCATTAAGGAAGCGGCCAAGACAAAGTGGCCAAAGAAACTAATCTAAATTTCTACTGTTGGTGGCACTTTGATCAGTGAATGACTTTTACTCACAAATTCTTGATGGTGATCTTTAGAAGAAGGCAATATAAATGTAATATTTGACTCTATTAATAATTACTTTTGTGTCTATGAGAAACCACTAATTATCTTTTAATGTTATTATCATTATTGTAGGTTTATGACAATAATACTCGAGTTAGTAAACTTGAAAATATACTGCTAAATAATAAGTATAAGCACAGATTTATTCATTCATTCATGCTGTAATTATAGACAAGTTTGTGAACAAAGGTGGAGAGAACCTGTTCCATGCACAAAATTAAAAGGATACTATCTCTGTTGGGGTCCTGATTGAATGTTAATTTATAAGACCCCCTAATCATTATAAATAGAATTTGATATAAATCACTCCAAGTTCATCATTGTTCATACACCATCCTTGGTTCTCCAGCTGCTACGTAAAACAATTCAGATTTGGAGGTGTTGAGTTTGCAACAAGTGGTTTATTTGCCCACTTAAGGAACTTAAAATGTTTCTCCGTCTGAAGACTTTCGTTAACTTACTCAGTTACACATGAGTCTGTAATTTTACTTATAGTTCAGGTATAGCAAGTAAACAGTAGCAGTAATCTATAACTTAGAATTTGTGTCTTTTACCCTGCTAACATTGTAACAAAACTTTCAGAAATGACTATGAAGCTCCCCTCAATTTTCTCCAGTTTGGCCCTGTAACTGAATCTATTCTGTTTTCTACACCAATTCTGCCTATGCAGGCATAGAGTCTTATAGCATGGAAACAGACCTTTCAGTCCAACCAAGCCATGCCAAACATAATCCCAAACTAAACTAGTACCACCTGCATGCTCCTGGCCCATATCCCTAGAAACCTTTTCTATTCATGTATCTATCCAAATGTCTTTTAAATGTTGTAATTGTATCTGGATCCATCACTTCTTCAGAAAGTTAATTCCACATGGGAACCACCTTCTGTGTAAAAGCTTTGCCCCTCATGTCTTAAATCTCTCTCCTCTCACCTTAAAAGTGTGCCCACATCCCAGGGCAAAGACAACTATCATTAACTCTATCTAAAACTTCTCATTATTTTATAAAGTTCTATTAGGTCGTCTCTCAACTTCCTACGCTCCAGTGAAAAAAGTCTCAGCATACCCAGCCTTTCCTTATAAATCAAATCTTCCATTCCTGGCAACATCCTGGTAAATCACTTCTGAACCCTGCGCAGCTGACACAGTATTCCAGAAGAGTCCTCACCAACGTCCTGTACAACCTCAACATGACTTCCAACTCCTGTACTCAAAGGACTGAGCAATGAAGACAAGTGTGCCAAACACCTTTTTAACCACCCTGTCTACATGTGACACAAACCTCAAAGAATTATGTATCTACGCCCCTAGATCCCTCTGTTCTAATTGTATAAGCCCTATTCTTATTTGCTGTACCACAATGCAATATATCATATTTATCCAGATTGAACTCCATCTGCCATTTTTTTTCAGCCCATTGACCCATTTGCTCAATATCTCTTTGTAATCTTAGAAAATCCTCTTCACTGTCTACTATGCCACTAATTTTGGTGTCATCTGCAAACTTACTAACCACGCCTTCCACATTCACATCCAAATCATTTATACAAATGACAATTAAAAGAGGACCCAGAACCGATTGCTATGGAACACAACTGGTCACACATCTCCTGTCCAAAAATCAACCCTTCACTATTACTCTACCATTAGGTGTCTCCTACTATTAAGCCAATTATGTATCCAATTGGCAAACTCACCTTGAATCCCATATAAAGTAACTTAATTAATTAGGCTATCATGTGGAATCTTGTCAAAAGTTTTACAAAAATTCAAATAAACAAGTTCCACTGCCATCATCATTCTTTTTGGTAATTTCCTCAAAAAAGCTCAATCAAATTGGTGAGTCATGATTTTCCTTGCACAAAACCATGCTAACTATCCCGACTCAATTTTTGCCTTTCTAAATGCCTATAAATTCTATCTTTTATAATAACGTCCAGCAACTTACCTATAAATGAAGTTAGACTCACAGGTCTATAGTTCTCCAACTTCTCCTTACATCCTTTCTTAAATAAAGGTACAACGTTAGCCACTCTCCAGTCATCAGGCACCTCTTCTGTAGTTATAGATGATGCAAATATTTCTGCAAGGGGTCTCACAATTTCCTCCCTTACTTCTTACAATATTCTGGGATACATTAGATCAAGTCCCCAAGATTTATCCAGCTTTAAATTCTTTAAAACCTCCTGAACTTCCTCTTATGTAATGCAAACTGTTCTTAAAACATCAAAATGTTTTTCTCTGCATTCTCTAGCCTCCAATTCTTTTTCCACAGTAAAAATTGACACAGAATATTCATTTAGTATCTTTCTCATCTCCTGAGTTGAAAATATTTTCTTTGAAACCTGTTAATAATAATGGACAGCAGGCAGTTTACCATAAGCAAATATTTTAAAGCACTGCTTTATTGATGGAAGAAGTTTATGACTCACTTCTGAATATATCCATTATAATGAAAATAAAGTCATAATAAATAAAGTCATAATACTATGTCTATGGTAGAACGAGGATATATGAAGAGAGTAACAGTGAAAATCCATTGCATATAACATTACTTCAGCTGCCAATTGGACTCCATTGTACTATTCATGCTGCAGGTCTTAACAGTTCTGATTCCAAGTATCTTCCCGCTGTACAGTTGTTACATTATCTCTCCTGAATTCTGGAAAACAGTGTCACATAATTATTATCTATTGCACATTTGAGACTTTTCTGCAATAAAGGTAACCTTTTAGGATACATTAAAGGAAATCATCAAGGTACAAAGCATTGCAATGCAGTGTTTCTTAAAAGCATTGGAAAAGAACCACCCTACTGTGATAAGGATGAAATTATAACTTTGCAGTCAAACCTTACATGAATCTAATTTTCTCAGAATTTGGAACAGAAACCCCACTGCATTAATAATTGTCTGGGATGTGAACATCTCAAGTGTTTGGTATTAAATCTAAGGTTTGCTAAACCTTTTAGCATTACAGGAAAAGTAAAGGTAAATTTGAGCATGAACATGAATCAATTTTAGCAGAACAGAACTGAACCATTGTGAGAGTCAAGACCTCAAATGCGATAATATGTCATGAGGGAGATTGTCTAAAATGCAGTGATACTGTTTTAACAAAGGTCTTTCTGGGATCGTTGTTAGGAATTACTGTGAGATCAGCAGAATAAAAAATATATCCATCTTTAAATTTGGAAACTACCTGTAATCAATTGTAACAGGGCTGTCAACTTGCCATAAATAAACTAGCTCAGCCTACACAACTAACCATAAATACAGCAACTCAGTTGTAGATGGCCAATTCAGTAAAGTTAAGTAGTTGGTTCACTGAGGTTACCATACCAGTGGAACTTCTTGGCTCCGTATGGAAAGTTTTAAAATAAAACTAAAAGAGAAAAATATCCTTTCTGCTCTCGACCCCTTATTTCTATGCACCATTCACAGCAATCTAGGCCCACATATCTATGTCCCATGGTCCCTCATAGCTCATGTGTTACCTATTTCCTATCTAAAAATTCCTAGTCGAACCTCACATCTGCCATGTCAATCTATACCCTTGCACCCACCTTCCACAGTCCCTCATACACCTCTGCATCAGTACGGCCATCTCCCAAGGCTCCTCAAACCCCATGTAATTCCAATCATCCCCATGGTCCTTTATAGTTCCAGTGCTGACTCAATGCTAATCTGTATCCCCCATCCTTTGCTCTTCCCATGCCCATGCCAACTCACCTATTATCCACCATGAGTATTAATCAGGAAGTTTGAAGACATAAAATAAAGTTACCAGTATACCGGTTAAATTATTATTGATTAAAAGCATATGCTGGTTGACACAAAACAAGCATCAATACTGTGAAATCGCTTCAATAAATAGAGTCATAGATGTTTACAGCATGGAAATGGGCCCTTCAACCTAACTTGTCCATACTGCCTCGTTTTCACAATTAATCAAGTCCCATTTGTCTGTGCTTAGTCCATATCTATCCCATCCACATACCTATCCAAATGTTTCTTAAATGAGCTAATTTTATTCGCCTCCATCATTACGTCTGGGAGTCCTTCCCAGACACTCACCATCCTCTGAGTGAAAATATTTCCGCTCTGAACCCTTTTGTATCTCTCCTCTATCACCTGAAACCAATGCCCTCTAGTTTTCTACTCTCCTACCATGGAAAAAAGCTGTGGGCTATCTATCTTATCTACGCCTGTCATGATTTTGTAAACCTCTATAAAGTCACCCCCAGTCTCCTAAGTTCCTGGGATAGAAGAGCCAGTTTATCCAGCCTCTCCTTATAACAAAACTTCCAGTCCAGAAAGCATCGTTGCAAATCCTTTCTGCACTCTTCCTAGTTTAATGATATCCTTTCTATTGTAGGGCAACCAGAACTGCATTCAATATTCCAAATGTGGCCTTACCAATGTTTTGTATAGCTGCAACAAGACATCCCAATTCAAATACCTAAATTTTGAATGAAACTAAACATTTCACATAAGTATTGAATACCTTATGTCAATAAATATCTCACTCAAGTACTTAAAACCTTGTGTCAATTAATGTTTCCATTCAATAAGCAAGATGGAGATGTCCATTAATTGTGAAATTATAGTTTACAAAGTCAGTCATGCAGCCCAAATCATATAATAATTTTCTGTAACCATACACTGTCAGATACCTAGCACTTTGTCTTTGACTGAATGTTTATTTTGGACAGTTTCTTGACATCTTTGCAAATCATAATGAGGTTAAGCACTTCTTATGCATAGACACGTGTTTTCACAATGTCAATGGCAACAATGTGCAGGAGCCATAACCAAAGGAGTGCCTTATATCCAGCACTCATACTTCATACCCCTCCATTCACTCTCCCTCTGCGCACACTCCCAATGAAAACTAAAGTCTTTTGTCCATCCACCATGCCCCACCCTCACATCCCTATGTGTTCCAGTACATATATTCCAGCATTTTTGCCATGGTGGAGATACTTTCTGTCCTGGAAAATGCTGCAGCCCAAGCCTCCAAGCTGTGGTCCATGCAGAAAACTGATTTGCTACAGCTAACCATTAGCTTTTAAGTGAGAAATGGGAAGATATCTGTTAAATTTTAACCCACAGTACTCTGCTTCTGAAGTGGTGTCCCTGGGACTCCATGAAAACACACCTTAACATCCAGAGAAATTAAAACTAGTTAAGCAGTCTCACTTAATAAAAAGGTAAATTCACCATAGTCTTGTTGGACCATAGGGCTGCTCTGTCGTTTGAGAGAAACAATTAGTGGGGGTTTAACCCGAGGGTCACCACACCTCAGGCAAGGGGAGAGGTTAAGAAGGACAGCCCTTCATAGTAACCTCAGCAGTGTGTGAATTGAACCCATGCTGTTGGCGTCAAGCAATATTGCCATTCAACCATCCAGAACAACATTTATCTAAAATTCAGGAATACTTGTTTTTTGGGGAATATAAACACTTGCAGTAATTATTCTAATATATAGGTGATTTACAGGATGATTCCACATGTTAGAGTCCAGTGATGTGATTCATATTAAAACTATCTTTCTTTAATTACTACCGTCACTAAAGCATTCTATTTTTGACATTGTCAGTGTCAAATATATATGGTAAAGGGTACAAAAAATTACTTAATTTGGTTGACATGAATTTTTCAAGCATACACATTTCCAGGAGCAATAAAGACATAACCAAAGACATTTTGATGTGAATTATTTCAATAAACAAGGAACATAGATCAGATTGAACCCTGCCATGAAACAACAGCAGATTATTATGGAGAATACCTCTTGAAACTTTTCATTTAAAGTTTGTATGTTAAGTTCACCTTGGTAGCGTGCACATCTTGTTGGTTGGAAGCTACAAATAGTCTACCTGAGGGAAAATGATCTGTTCTGAGTACACTGGTGCCTATAATACTGAGATGGACTTGCTGTGCGACTGTTCTAAAGCTGAAGGAAGAGATTATTTTTATGTACAGGAAGTCCTTTGTACAATAACACCTTTTCACAGTTATTGAGTGTGTCATAGAGTCCAGAGGTGACTTGAATCTCGGTATGATACAAAATTACCCAGACCTTCTAACTGAAGTTGAAAGCCTACACAGAATAAGTTTTCTTTTCTCCCTTTCAAAATATTACTCAACTGATCTAGTTAGTTGGTAGCTTCAGAACGTAGGCTATTCATTCTTTGAACCTATTCACCACTCAATCAGTGCATGGCTGATCTATATTCTTGCTATAGCTCCTTATCCCTTGATACCCTCTATCAATTAAAAGGACAGAAGAAGCCAATCTGACCATTGCAGTTAGTTTCTAAAGATTTTAAACTTTTTTTCTTAACTCAGGACTTACTACTGGAAATAAAGTTTGTAACATAATAAAAAAGTTTTATTTCTTGATCCTATACATACATGCACTTAAGACAGTTTTATTTGATTTGGAATTAATATTTTTTAAAGAAATAATTCAGTATAAAAGAAGTTACAATCTTCACAAACTTGAGTAAACATAACTATAAAATGGCATTTTCTATGCTGAGCATTCATTTTGTGTTCTCATAGCGACTATTTCAAATCATCCAATGACATTAATGAATGGTAGAAGGAGACTGCTTATTGAATGGTGTTGATATTGAAATAAGGGCCTTTATCACCTTGATACAAGGTGTGAGAAGGTAAAACTCGCTGCCACAGAGTTTCATCAGCTGGATATTTTGATGCTCCTTTCTATTCAGCCTCAATTCTCTAGTCAACTTATTTGTTTTGTACTTCCACTGGCTTCTTCCTTTTGAGGTGATTTTGGCATTTTTTTTCTCTTTTCAGGACCAAGTTGTGAACATGCAGCAGAGCATAATAAACACAGAGATCCTCTCAGATTCTGACTGAAGAGAAATGTTGAATCTATCCAGCTATTTGAGCCCTTGCATTAGAATGACAACAGTTTATTCTATCAAAACTCTGGTTTAGTTATGATATTGTTTGTAATACTCAGTGTCAGTGCTTGGGTGTAGTGTCTGACAAGGGTCCTGAGCCACGTGGTCAGGGTAAACCTTTAACATCAAGCAGCCTGCCGAACAACTGGTAGACCAAGTGGAAGATAGAAGATGGAGATCAAGTGCAGCGTAAATACATCAGGATTTCTTTTCGGCCCAGATGTTCATGATATGGTTGCTGTATGACTGCATTTCCAGTTCAACATTGAAGAAAAGGGAGCCATTACTGATCAAGAATTGTCTGGGTCTTCATATGGAACATACAGGGAAACACATATGTCATCAACTAAAATTCTGAACTTTGGGTTGCTTGCAGTTCTGGCAATGGTCGGAACTCCTTCTGTTTGTTTAATTGCATTCATTGGAAAGGTTACAGAATTCATTGTGTTTTTTTTTCAAAGAGGACCTCTGTGATTTGGCTGATGATGGAGCAGTACACAGCAAATGGAACAACATTGCCAGTATCACTTCTTGCAGCCTGTAGATTCAGAAACTAAGGGCTGCAGTGATCTTTGCCTAACTAGATGGTACGGTGCAGTTATTGCTACATTAGGGGTCATGATTCAGGAACAGATTTCCCACCATGGGATGCACTGCTATTCATTGAATTTGAAAAAGGACATTCTGTTTCATCTGACTTAAGATTCCTGTGTCTTCTTCTCCTTTGTTTGCTGTCTGCAGCTGGAAGTCTTCTGCTCCCTCACTTCCCCCTCATTCTCATCCTCCAGCTCCAATGTTAGCTTTAATGACATACCTCTTCGCATCACACTCAATTAAAATTGTACTGAAGTTCCTAAAATCCATCATCCGTCTGTAGACAGAAATAGATTTATAGGTCCATCTGAAAACACTAAGCACAGACTTAATTGACTTTAGTTGGGGTTACCTTCAACTATCATTGGTACAGCCTTCTTGCTGACTGTTAGCAGATGCGATTGTAAGTCTGCAAATGAAATCACTTACAGTTCATCTTGGAAAAAGTTTATAAAATATGCAGAAAAAAAACCTTATTTTAATACAGTACAGAGGTTTTGCTGGTTACAGGCTGCCTTGTACAAATGAAAGACTCCAAATGCAATATGGTAGCCAATATATATGGTTATAGGAGATTAGGTTCTGAAATTTTGAGTTTCTTTCCTGCCTACAAGTTCCACTCTAATGAATGATAACCATATCAAACTCTATCTAGATGAAATTCCATCTCACTCTCAGACTTATCCATTGGTTCCATGTGTGCACCAAAGTGGATCAGAATCTTCATCCCTGTTTACTGATCTGTTCGCAGCCTACTTCTCCATCAATCCCCAATGCCAATACACCCTGCACTCCTTTAACACTGCCCTTCTGCGCAAGCCCTCCCAGCTCATTGCTGGTAAAGTCTCATTGGCTCTATACTCTCTCTAAACTCTTTACTTTTAAAATTTTAAACAAAAAAACAGAAAATGCTATAAATAACCAGCTGGTCTTGCAGCACCTGTGGAGGAAGAAATACCATTCATGTCTCCGATCTGTTGAAAGGTCATCAAGCCGAAATGTCAAACCTATTTCTCTTTCCACAGATGCTGCCAGCAATGTTGGCATCTAAGGTTCAGGGTTACATTCCCACATTAGCACTATGGGAAAGCTCTCCAGCCACCAGCAGAAATCTGAAAGGCGGGGCAATGCCTATTACTTTCCATCTATAATCCCTGCTCAAAAGATTAGTCCACCAATAAGTGAAATATTGCTATTGGACTGCAGTAGAATCAATACCATATTTAATATTTATACTAGGAATCATAGGTTTGCTTTCCAATGATAATAATCACTACTGCAAATCTAGTACTTCTTATTGAAGTACAGCTTTCAATTTGGAGCTGGTTGCAGATGATAGGGTAACCTTCTAATCTGTGCTTCAAGGTGGAAAATATTCTGACATTTTTACAGTGTATAGCTTCTTCAGGCTGTATATTGCTTAATTCTACAGAGCTAATGTATTCCCTGATAACTAGAGAATGCTGTAGCAAATAGAAGTGAGCAAATCAATTCATCATAATCTATACTTCAAGCTCAATGAGGCAATGATATGGAGTAAATAAGAAAGCAGCCTAATGATGCCATGCAAATTGGTCCAGCATATGATACCATATAAATATAATATTTGAAGATGATAGACCAGGCACATAATGAAACAGGAAAAGCAGCACATTTGTTTGTTTATGTGTAACATGCATTTTCCTGGTTTTATTTTAATGTCTGTGCAGACTGACTACATCAGCAGATTGGTTTGTGCTGAGTTAACCTCCAGACTTTTCAATGAAGATTTCAGCTCATTCACATTCATAGAACATTTAACCTTTGAGGTAATACAATGTGGGCAGAGAAACATGACTGAATCTTAACATTTTTTTGGCTAAGTCTAAGTTGTGTTGAGATTTTTGCCTGACCAAGTGCACCTACCTCCCCCACCTTATGGTCCTCTTTAAATCTGATTTAGCCCCGGTTCAATGAATGCCCTTAACAGAACAACATGCCATCATAGAAGATAGAACATAGAACATAGAAAAGTACAGCACAGAACAGGCCCTTTGGCCCACAATGTTGTACTGAGGATTAATACTAATGTAAAATAAAATAACCTAACCTATGCACCCCTCAATTCATGCTGTCCATGTGCTTGTCCAGCAGTCGCTTAAATGTCCCTAATGACTCTGCTTCCACCACCACCACTGGCAACACATTCCATGCATTCACAACTCTCTGCATAAAGAACCTACCTCTTATGTCTCCTCTATACCTTTCTCTTAATATCTTAAAACCATGACCCCTCATGCCAGTCAATCCTGCCCTGGGGAAAAGTCTCTTGTTATTGATTCTATCCATGCCTCTCATTACTTTGCATACCTCTTTCTACTTCTCTCCAGAGAGAAAAGTCCGAACTTAGTCAACCTCTCTTCATAAGACAAGCCCTCCAGTCCAGGCAGCATCCTGGTAAACCTTCTTTGCACCTTCTCCAAAGCCTCTGTGTCTTTCGTATCGTAGGGCGACCAGAACTGGACACAATATTCCAAGTGTGATCTCACTTGTAGAGCTATTGCAAAACCTCGCAGCTCTCAAACTTGATTCCCCTGTTAATGAAAGCCAAAACACCATATGTTTTCTTAGCAACCCTATCTACTTGTGTGGCAACGTTGAGGGATCTATGTACTTGAACACCAAGATCTCTCTGTTCCTCCATATTGCCAAGAATCCTGTCTTTAATCCTACATTCAGCATTCAAGTCCATGATAACAGACCATAGCAGCCTGGTCCCAGGTTACTATCCAGGTTAGAAGAGCCTTAGCCATCTGGAAGAATGCCCTGTAATGTTCTTTTCCACTCTTCCACCATCTGCTCTCCAATATCTCAAACTCACTCTATCTCTGCTACTGTACTCATCTCACAGCACTGTCATTGGTGCCTGCAAGATCTTCTCTCACCCATTCTCACCCACCTCAACACCTAGCACCATTAATTCTTCATGGTCTCTGCGCTACTTATTCATTTGCTTGGGATACCTCCCTATCTTCACCAATAGTAATAGCTGTGTCACGTACTTTTATCTTCCTTAAGCCTGCCTCATTCTCATTCTGAGAGGAAAATGCAAACAAGAGGACAGAAAAAATCAAGACAAGATAGGACAACTCGTGGTTGCCCAACCCCTTATATACTGAACATCCTAACTCTGATGGACCCAAGTGGTAGACTGACTGCTTCATAGATCCTGGACTGGTAGTGGAGACTGCCTTTAACATATTGTGCTGGGACCCCCTCAGTGAAGGCTGTCCCCTTTGACTTTACTGAGGTCTGCTGATCAACATGATATTGCCATAATTGACTGGCAGGTCATGGCAGCCATTGCCACTTTATAAGGTCACCTTCAAGAAAGCCATGCAGAGGTGTGAATGCATTTGGTAACTAACCCAATATCCTCACATCAAAGTTTGTTTACGACCCTACCTTGAAACCCACCTCAGAAGATTTGTAAAAATACAGAGGATATCTTTAATACAAGAACGTTTTTGCAATGAATTGCTCTGCTAATGAGGTGGAGCTATGTATTCTTGCCTGGTTCTTCAAGACTTACTGCAAATAAGCACATCCAAAGGTCACTTAAAAACTAATTGCTGTTTCAGAAGAAACTGGCATCCTGTGAACCTCCAACTTCAGGTTAGTAGAAAGCTACAAGAAATCACGAACATTCATTTTCAAGTGTATTTTAAATATATTTTTGGCTCATTAATAAATTCCACACTTGTTCTTTCCTGTTTTATTGTTGTTTTAGGAATTTGTTGTTTGGGTCAATCAGGTATATGAGTGAACTTAGAAATACAATGGAAGCAAATTGAATGCAACATTTAGATGCCAACCCTTCTGAATTTTCAATATCTATTATATAAGGTAAATTTGCCCATGCATCAATAAGTTATTTATTACAAGTGAAGTTATGTAAAGATTATTGCTGATATGTTAAGCACAACATTTTTAATAGATTGCCTTTGACAGCTTGTTTGAGAGTCAATGCAAAAACTCAGACAGGAAACAAAAGGTTAACTTGAATGAAATCTAGAAGGATTAAACCACTATATAAATACACAGCAAATTCCAATCTAAAAAAAAATGAACAGGGACTGTTTGATATTATATGTATTACTTTTCAATATCTAATGAAAGAAGAAAGGCATAAGGTAGATTTAGTCTTCCTACATTTGTGGTGTAGGTTTTTACAATAAAAAGTAACTTAATGGAGCAGATTACATTATTTCATAATTATATAGAAAGGATAAATAATGTTTTGCCGGAATGTCTTAGTTAGCACTTTGATCTGTTTTGTTTAAATCATTACATTTTGCATCTCTAGCCTTATAGGAATTGTAAATCAAATAATTCAATATCTATGATGTTTTGGTCCATTAATAATGTTGATTTTCAAACTATCTCTTTCCTTGATAGATGTGTTAAGGCTTAGCCACTAGAAAACTCAATATGTGGAAAATAGAAGTTAATTTTAATCATGCCCAGCTAAATCCAGCATTTAATTGAGATTGACAGATAAAAAACACAAGTTAGTGAATTTTAAAAATCCAAAGATATAATCTTGAATATGAATTGAAGCCAAATTCATCATGACATCAAGAAAACCCAAAGAAAAGCCTATTTAGAAAATGTCAATGAAACTGACATACCAAAAAAATTAAAATTACTTTTTTTTCTACCTAGTCTGCGAAGCTCAATTTATAAATTCACAATAGAAGGCAAAAAAGAATACACAGATCCTTTCCAGTTTGTACTGATTTTGTTGACCTTAGCCTTAATCTTGAAGAACAGCTACTTGTTTTCAATGTGTACAGATGTGAAGTAAGAAACAACAGTGTCAAGTCTTCAGGTAAGCACAACCAGTTTAAAAAAGAACCTGGAAGCTAGGTTTATAACATAAAAGGAATAGTCAATTTAGCTGATTTGATCAACTGTGTGCATGAACTGATTACCAAGTAGACCTTGAAACCAAAACTCATGCTATGCTAAAAATAGTAACATTTGAATTAAGTACCATGAATCAGATATGGTTTATCCTCAAATTAATTACATTACAAATTGGCCAGGTGAGAATAAAATGCCTGATATAATCAGTAGGTCTTGAGCCTGTTTGGACTGGGAAACCAAGTTAAGCCATTTCCAGTTTTAATGAAGTATCATTAAGCTACACTGTTTGTATGGCCATATATAATGGATAGTACAAGCACAGCGCACTTTCTGTTCATGTGTGACAGTTGGTTAACAACCTAATTAATAATCTTTAAAAGATCCTATGGTGAATCCATTGCAAGACACGCACAATGTTTTCCTTTAGGACGTTTCGTGAAGTCAGAAGACACAATAAACAGGAGGCTAGCAAAATGGGTGGAATTTGAACATTGGGGATACAAATTAATGGGCACCATTCAAATCCACAGCATTATGCAGTCCTACTTATTATTGTTGTTATTTGAATAGTCAGCATTTACTTTCATAGAACATTTATCCTTTTGTGTTTATCAACAACAGTATATTTAACAAATTGCTTCCTAAATGACAACATACGTCACTGATTGAATCAAACTGCAAAATCATGGAAAGTTGAATTTCAGAGCTGGAAACTTCTAGCGATAGTTAATGTTATCTTTGGCTGCTCTCAGGTAAAGCACTGTAGATATTTTGTTTTTATGTCATGGTAACCTAAAGATTCAGCCACACAACAGACATCAAATGGCTTCCAATGTTCTAGCCAGGAAACACACTAACTATTAGTACTAACTACAATGGTATATTGGTAAAGAGCCAACAGTCTATGTAGAGTCCTCCATCTAATAGAGCAGTTACATCTTTCACAGTTCAAATAAGGCCTCTACCACTTGTTTAATTTCTAGATTGCAAGGCTGGTGTGCCCTAAGGCAGCAAATGTCTTAAGGGGCCCACAACAGCCAAAACCAAGAAATTAAGACTTTTGCATATGTATCCCACGGTGGGGGATACGTTCCAAGACCTATCGCAGAAGTCCGAACCGCTGTAAATGATTCCATGGATACAGCAGTTGCCCCGTACTTTTAAAAATCTTTAACTTTTATGATAACTCTGAGAATAGTGGGATGAATTTCTTGCAAACTACTCCGCTGAGCTGTGACAAGTGGCATTGGTAATGGAGATACATGAATATCAAAGTGCGATGCAAAGGTCATCTCCGACAAGAGCAAATCTAACCAACTCCCCTTGACACTCAACAGCATTACTGTTACAATTAACATCCTGGGAATTACTAATGATTCGGGGTGGCACAGTGGCTCTGGGGTTAGCACTGCTGCCGCACAGCACCAGGGACTTGGGTTCAATTCCAACCTCAGGCGACTGTCTGTGTGGGGTGTGCACGTTCTCTCCGTGTTTGCATGGTTTCCTCCCACAGTCCAGTGATGTGTAGGTTAGGTGGATTAGCCATGGGAAATGCAGGGTTATAGGGATAGCTGCATTGGCTAAGCTAAATTGTCTAGAGGGTCCAGGACCTGTATATGTTAGGTGGATTAGCCATGGAAATGAAGGGCTACAGGGA
Organism: Chiloscyllium punctatum; assembly: GCF_047496795.1. Lineage (NCBI taxonomy): Eukaryota > Metazoa > Chordata > Chondrichthyes > Orectolobiformes > Hemiscylliidae > Chiloscyllium > Chiloscyllium punctatum. Next base: position 39,734,219 of record NC_092782.1, on the reverse strand, counting down.
TAGGGTAGGGGGTGAAGCTGGGTAGAATGCTTTTTAAAGGGTTGGTGTGGACTCAATGGGCTAGATGGCCTCCTTCCACACTGTAGAGATTCTATGATTAGAAACTGATTGGACTAGACATATAAATACTATGGCTACAAAAGCAAGTAAGAGTTAGAAATCCTCCAATGAACAACTCATCTACTGACTCTCCTAAGCCTGTTTAACATCTACAAGGCACATCAGAAGTATGATTATATATGCTCCACTTACCTGGACAAGAGAGAGACAGAAGATGAGGCATTCTTCCTCCAGGCGTCAGATGGCTTGATTTGGAGGTGAGGCAGCCAGGACTTCCATGTTCTTGGTGGAGTGGGAGGAGGAGTTAAAGTGGTCAGCCACAGGGCAGTGGGGTTGTTTGGTATGTGTGTCATAGAGATGTTCCCTGAAACATTCTGTACGTTGGCATCCTGTCTCCCCAATGTCGAGGAGACCACATCAAGAGTAAGTGTAGCCTCACAACACTTAAGTAGCTTGTCACCTTCCACTTGATCAGCACCACATATGCCACCTTTAACATTAACTCTTGCCACCACTCATGCATTATGGCAACAGTGTCATCACATGCAAGATACACAGCAGCAACTCACCAAGACTTCTTTGACAGAACCTTGCAAACCTACAACCTCTAACATCTAGAATAACAAGGGCAACAGATTAATGGGAGTGCCAGAACATGCAACTTCTGTCTTAAGCCAATTGCCATGCTGATTTGGAACTATATCACCATTCCTTCACTGTTAGCATGTCAAAATCCTGTAGTTCTCTTCTTAATGGCACTATAGTGCATCTACACCACATGGTCTACAGCGGTTCAAGATGGTGGCTCACCACCCACCTTTTCAAGCACAAAAACTAATGGGCAATAAATGTTGGCCTAACCAGTAACCCCTAAGTTCCATGAAAAAATGCATTTACAAAAAATTAAACCCTTGATCATCTGAGGAAGATGGCTTTCAAAGATGAAAGAGACATAGAAAAATATTTGTTCCTGAAGTGGACAGACTAATTTTATTTTTTACATTCTCCTATCAGCCTCAACCATTTACTCTGGTGAGATGCAATGCAAAGCTCCACTGAACAAAGAATCCCCACTGAACAAAGAATCCCCACTGATCCAGTGAATCATTCTTTTCCTGCATTGCCTTGCTATCTTTTGTAAGATACAATGAAGAACCACTGCAATCTTTGGATCAGTTTAGGTGTGCCAACCAGCACTCATTGGGAATTGAGGGGAAATTGTCCTGATTAATTTAGTTCATGACCTTCAGTCCTTCCAGAGAGAAGAGACTATCTTCTTGGCTGAACTTGGATAAAGATCACAGACATGAAAATGTGCATTTTGTTTCACGATGTAATGAAGTTTTCACTTTCATCCAGTGTTTGTAATCACTTAAATTTGATCCAAAAGAAACATGCACTCAACTAGATTAACAATCTGCTCCATCATAATTTGTGATTTAGGTTATTATAAAATTGGGCTGCACTGAAAGAAATGGTGGCAAATAATTTATGAAGATTTATGACACACGCTTTAGAGTTTAGCAGCTTGGGCCTATGATTTGTGATTGTGAAGCTTAATGATGCAGGTAGTACTGCCAGAGATTTGGACCTGCAATTCATTACTCTGTCTCTGTCTATGCAAGCACATTCTTCTGTCCTCAACTGTCAATTTTTTGGTGCATATTTCATAAGTGTATGAGACTATTGAAGCAGTGCAATGTTTAAATTAATGGTGGAAATTTCATATAATTCTAAATCCAACTTCAGAGATCCTAAATTTGGAAGGTTGTGAGCTGACTTATGACAAATCACTTATAATCAGCCAATGTCCCTAGTAATGAAATCACTTGAAGGACCAGCAGTACCTAAGTTATTTCACTTGGAGATGTAAGCCAGTGATGAAGTAAACAACATCGTAGATATTTTCAAGTCAATCTGTCAGAGATGTTATCACACACCTCTGATGCAGGTGGGATTTCCTACCTCAGAGGTAAGGACACTGCCATTGTGCCATAAGAACCCCATTCATTATATCAGAAAGAGATTTGTTTTACTTCAAATCATTTGCAATACTTTAATGAACACATAACATCCACAATAATGTATGTGGTCTTTACAAATATAATTAAATTGTTTACAGTAAACTAATTTAGCCAATTTAATAGTGTTGCAGTGATGTCAGTAGCAATTTTGACAATTATGATTTGTTTATCTGCACTACCATAATTTCACCGGCAGAAATTAGGCCTTCAAATATTGGAATTACAATTATTACCATAATGTCACAATTGGAGTCCATATTTCACATACATTGTTATAAAATCAAATTTCCAATATTGAAGGAGTTTGACTTATAAACTGGAAGCACCAGTGCTCTCTTCAGCTCAGAGTAAATTACAATAATTCAACATGAAAATATTATTTAAACAAAGAACAATATAGCACAAGAACAGGCCCTTCAGTCCTCCAAGCCTGCGCCAACACCATTTGCTCTTCTATATTAAAACGGTCTTTACCTACAGGATCCATGTCCCTCTATTCCCTTCCGATTCATGTATTCGTCCTGGTGCATCTTGAATGCTGCTACTGTGTCTGTGTTCACCACCTCCTCTGTGTATTCCAGGCACTCACCACCCTGGGTGGAAAACCTGCCGCACACATCTCTTTTAAACTTCTTCCCTCACACCTTGAACCTGTGTCCTGTAGTAACTGACCCCTCCACTTTAGGAAAAAAAATCATACTTTCCACTCTAAACAATACCATTTACAATCTTGTAAACTTCTAGCGCAATGCCCCTCAAACTCCTGCATTCCTGTGAAAACAAACCCAGTCTATCCAACCTTTGTTTATAGCTAAAATCCAGGCAACGTCCTGGTAAACCTTTTCTGTATCATCTCCAAAGCATCCATATCCTTCCGGTAGTGTGGTGACCAAAACAGTATGCAAGATTCCAAGTGTAAACTAACTAAAGATCTAGAAAGCTGCAGCATAACTTGCCTATCCTTATACTCAATGCCCCTTCCAATGAAGACAAACATGCCATAGGCCTTGTTTTAAACTACCTTATCCACCTGCACTTCCACCTTCAATGATCCATAGACTTGCACACCTAGATCCCACTGCATATCAATACTCCTAAAGGTTCTGCCATTCATTGTTGAGACAAACCTGTTACTTTAACAAGGTTATGTAGTCCTTGGTTTTTTTCAGAGAGGTTGTAAATGACAGGTTCTGAAAAGTCTGAGGTTTAGGTGGATTTTATGGCCAATTTGTTTACAGCTATCAGATACTGTCTCAGGCAGAAGTTTTAAGAAAAAAAACTCATATAGTGAAAGGAGAGTGGACAGTTCTAACAGTTCAGTTTTTTGTTTTGTTTGGTTTTCATGCAGCAGTTTGTGTTTGGAGAAAGGCTGCTGGACCCTCTCTCTGACTTCATTTCTGTAAGAACTTGTGTTTCTGTTTACCTTTTGTGCCAAGAGGTGTTAATGGGGATTGTTGCATGTAATTTGGAACAGTATCATTAATGTGGGATAGTCTTTTGGGTTTTCAGATAGGATAGGTTATTTGGTATTTTATTTTATGTTCTTTGTGTTCATTCAGTAATCTTGTAAATAAATTCTGTTTTATTTAAAACTAAGTAGTTTGACCAGCTGATTATCTCCTGGAATATCCACTGCACACTTGTTTAAAATCAATAGCAAAATTAGGTGTGGGCTACCTTCTTGAAATGTTTTGAGGGGTCTGGCCTGGTCCATAACACTGTATAATTTCCACCTGTACTTGACCTTCCAAAATACATCACCTCAGATTAAACTCCATCTGCCATTTTTCTGTCCATGCCTCCACTACTCTATAACCTGTTGTATCCTCTGACAATCCTCCTCACTATCTGCAACTCCACCAATCTTTGTGTCATCTGCAAACTTACTAATTCAAACAGCCATGTTTTCCTCCAAATCATTTATGTAAATCACAAACAGCAGAGATCCTAGCACCGATCTCTGTGGAACACCACTGGTCACAGCCCTCCATTCTGAAAAGCCTTCTATCACTCCTCTCTGTCTCCTAATTACAATGTCAAATCCTTTTTCATTTCTGATGCTTTCTGCTCCAATGCCAATTTCTCAAATTAGCTGTCACTCATCAACAACAGTTTCCAGAAGCTGTTTAGGCTCGTGCTCCTTAACCTGCTGGAACTCTCACTGCTGACTTTCCTCCCACGATGTTCCGTCTCTTCTCCTCTGAAGCTTGCCTCTCTTCTTTTTGGTTAGAGGAGGAAGGAGAGATGGAGACACTTCAGTACTGTAATGTTTGGGGCTAACCGTTCATCACAGCAGGTCCTTCCACAATACCCTTCACACCTGCACTGACTGTGAAGTCCACTCTCTGAATGGGATGTCTCAGCACTCTCTGGAGTGGATCTTTACATAAATCAATCTTCAACATTCTTACTCCAAAGAAGTAACCATCTCACAAATATGGAGATGTGACAGCTCTTTGCCTTTTCTTGTTAAGGTCACTGGTTCGTTGTATTTCCTTTCTTTCTCCTATAGATTCCCACCCGACTCATTTACTGACATTTCAGTTACTTTCCTTAAAACCACCTTCATCATAATGAATTAGTGGATGAGGGAAACTCAGTTTACTTAGGACGTCTGGAGCTGTATCATTCTTTCTTAGGTTGTGTCAGTTTCATTGAGTTTTTCTGGGGGAGGGAATCTTACCGTAAAGCCTAGAAACATCTTTTCCCATATCTTACTGACCTCATCCACCTACCCCACCTCCTCTTTCCCAATTCTAGGCCCATCTTACCAGACGCTGTTCCCAGAACAATCCACGACTCACCAGATATGCACTGAAAGATCAGTATCTTTGGTGTCACACCATATTTAAAAGTCCACAGCACAGTCGGATGAGTGCTAGCATTCTGTTGTCCTGTATGGTGACGGATATTAATTCAGAAGATGTCAAAGAAGGGGAATATGGTGCCAGGGACCATATTCTGACAGGAACCTGCCAGTTCTGATTCAGAGGAGAGGTATCCTCTTGACAGAGAATCGGCTGAGGAGGCCATGCCACCTGACTCTGCCAACCTGGTATGAGGTCGCCACCAGCTCATTGTGTTCTCAATGATGCAGAAGAATAGTCAGCACTGCCACAAGAAAATCAATGATCTTCACCACTCCACCAGGGTAAGTGTCACACTCTTGTCTTTGCGACCTCGCGCTCAATATATCTCTGCTACTGCACCCACCAAGGTTCATGCTGTTTAGCCCTGACTGTTTCCAGCAACATTGTCCCTCACCCATTCTAATTTTCCAGGTGAAAGTGAGGACTGCAGATGCTGGAGATGAGAGTTGAAAATATGGTGCTGGAAAAGCACAGCAGGTCAGGCAGTAGCTGAGGAGCAGGAGAATCAACGTTTTGGGCAAAAGCCTTCCCGATGAAGCTTCTCGGATGCTGCCTGACCTGCTGTGCTTTTCCAGCATCACACCCTAGTTCCCATGTTCCCTCAACTTGCCATGCCACAAACCCTGCATGGCCTCTCTGCTATTTATATACTTACCTGGATCACCTCACAACTTTTTGACCACTTGCACCAGCACTATCAGCTATGCCACATCACACAATACCACCCTTTCTCTCACTTCAGGAGTCCACATAACATTTTATAAGTTCCTACTTTGGAAACAGAACCAGTCTGACTCAAGGTTGGGATACAGACAGACTCTAACCTCACACCTTTTATGCATTGTCTGAGCTGAGGTGTCACTTTTTTTTATACTGATAAAATCTTAAGTTATCTTGGAACTGTGACTTGAAAGAAGTTCTGAGATTTACGTATTAATCAATCGAGGAGGAGTCAAGAATGTGTTGCTGGAAAAGCACAGCAGGTCAGGCAGCATCCGAGGAGCAGGAGAATCGACGTTTCAGGCATAAGCCTTTCATCAGGGAACCTGCAACACTGTTCTAAGTGATTAAAGACTCAACAGCAATATATGTTTGCTCAAGACTTGGCATCAGTTGTGTGATACTTTGATCTTTTATTATAAATTCGGTGTCCTATATCCTGCCCCACTAGTTGCCTGATGAAGGAGCAGTGCTACAAAAGCTTGTACTTTCAAATAAACCTGTTGGATGATAACCTGGCCTGCCAAACAAATACCATTCTTCAATCCACTACAACCCTTACATTACCCTCACTACTACAGCCATTATTCGACACTCCTCCTAATCATTGGCTCCAATACTTTCTCTCCTTTGTGTCTTGAAAGTATGAGCAGGATGCCTACAATCCTAGTACAGAAATGGCCTTCTCCACTAGAAGCCACCTCCTTGACCTCTGACTGCAAGCGTACCAAGGCCTCATAGAAAACATTGACATGGCTGCTTCCTGCACCCCCACCAGCCCAGATACTGAAACCTTACTGGGAACATCTCCCACAGAATGTCTGGAGGTATGAGCTAACCAGACAGAGGAGGAAGCACGTACATGCCCCTCAGAAGTTGCCTCTCAGGTTACACCAGAAATGGTTAGGCCCTCCACCTGCATCCTGCCTGACCCATTCCAATTATGGAAGTTGAGGCTGAGGAGGATCCACTTACGTCTAGCAAGAAACCCTCAGCATGTCTGGACCACACAGATACACATGCCCCTGGAGATCCTGACCTAATCTCCAAAGTCAACAGGCTTCATTGCTGAGTAGATATAATGGGAGGGAAAGGTCGAGTCAATTACCCAGTAAACTCTTAGCGTGGTCACAGTCATTTTCTTTCACATTGTAATTTCATTTTCCAGCACAATAGAAGACAACAATGAAACTTCTTGGAGCGCTGGTTACTAGTCTTTGCCTCTATGTTGTTGGTGAGTCGCAAATATCCAGATCCACTTCCTGATAACCCTTCCCATGAACCCCATAGGATTCACACCTCTCTAAGTCCGTAAACCATCTACACGAGCCTATACATTCCAGAATTTAGCCTCAACCCCTGGCAAATGAGATGACCAATGACATGTAATCATGCCACTGTCCACCAGTTGAGGTCAGGGTATTTCCTGAGCATGGACACACCCCCACCTGTATTACTCCATTGCCATCCATGCTTTATTGTTTCTCTGCTTATAAATACGGTTGTCTCCTTCACAACTGTCATTGCCCCCTCTCCAGCCTGCAATCCCCAATTCCCATGAAGAGATTCCTGAGTTTCTTCCCCACGGTAACAGCCCTCTTGTCCTCCAACCCCGTTTTCATCGAGTTTTTCTGGACAGCACTGGCAGACTGACACTGTGAGCAACCTAACTGAACAACCCTGGATGAAAAGTGTCCAGATCCCTGACTGAATCCTGTACATATCCCAGATCCTGTTGGTTTATACCCCATGGAATAGCAGCTACCAGGAAAGATACTGACTGTGATCCACACCCCAGATGGCAGAGATACAGATGCTCTGACTATGGGTGCCCTAAATGGACACTTAAGACTTTGAGAGATGGCTGCTTGCTTGCTGTATATTCAGTGCGTTTGTAGTGTAAGTTGCTGGCATATGGTGCAGGTGTGTGATGGATGTAGCACATTGCTGTACAGCCACTGCTGTATATGAGCCACTTAGACAAGCTATCAGTCTTTGTAACAGCACTAATAGGAAGACAATGTAAGGCAGGGCTGCTATAACCAGTCAGGCAGCCAGTAAGTGAGCAAGCTATAAGTGAGCAAATGAGTAGCTCTGAGACGCAACCTGGTCCAATTTGTGAGCTGGTGCTTATCCTGGAATCAAAGTGTTCTCACAGCAGTTTTCCAATGGTAGTTAGTGCATTCCACAGTACAGATCTGTGCTTCTGAAGCATCTTTCAGAGAGGTGCCATGGGAACCCTGAGGGGTTGGCAAATATTGGATGCCAATGTCCATGGGCGTGGGATGCACGTGGCTGATGCCAGGTGAACTGAAGTTGCCAATTACCCACTCTGATTCCCATATTGAGAATTCTCAGCATCTAGTTTGCTTGTGGCGGGTTGTAGAAGGAAAAGCTGGGTAATAATGAGTTGAGATGTGCTGTTAATAAGGTAATTAACAAGCAATTATCCACTTTACAGTCAACTTGCTGCTCCCTAGTGAGAACCTCAGCTTGATGCCTTGAACATAGCTAAAAAATGCAACAAATTGCTCCAGATGCCACTGGACCTCTCGTGTGATTCTGCTACATTTCCTGCCATAGCCCACATCATTCAGAACCCTACTAGATTCTGTCCTTGACTTCATTTGAGTGCAGGTCAACCAAATAACCTGTACCATAATATTTTTCTAAAACATCTTTTGTCATCTTAGCTCCAAATTCTCCTTCCAGGTGAACCATCTTATATTTCTTTCTAATTTTGATTATAGTTTTGCTGCTCATAATGCAGTCTGCTCTAAACTGGGGAGTCAAAATGCAGATTTAGTGACCACTTTGAGGAACACATCTATCAGTCTGCAAGCCTTCCAGTTGTTTGTCATTTTAATACACTGCTCTACACTCTTGCTCACATCCTTTAGCTTGCGACAATGCTCCAGTGAAGTCCAGTGAAAATTGGCGGAACAGTATTTCATCTTCTTATTAGGTACTGTTTAGCCTCCTGAGTTCAACAACTTCAGACCATGAACTCTTCCCTTAAACATTTTGATTTTTTTTTTGCCAAGTGCCAGCTTGTAAGTTGTTTTCATGTCTCTTCTGTCCCTTACCTGCCAATAACACTTTGAATCAATGCTTTGTTTCTTTACTATAATCATTAATACTTCCTACATCTTTGACACTGACTCTCTTCCACTCTTTAACCTGCCCCTGTCCTTCCCTTTGGTTATGCCTGACCCTCTCTCCTTTTTCAACAACATAAAACTTATCTCATTTCTACTTTACTTAAATTCTGAACAAGAGTCATGTTAGACTTGAAATATTAATTCTGTTTCTCTTAACAGATGCTGCCGGACTTGTGGAGTTTTTTCATCACTTGCTGATTCAGTCTTTGTGTGTTTCATGGTGAGTTTAAATTGACATTTCCATTCATTTCTATCTATTTCAAAGTTATTCTGACCTTTTCCTAGTGCCAGTAGGAGGCCCTTTTCTAGCTTAATGATGGGCTTTTAACTTAATTCAGATAGAAGTATCCCTATTGTCCTAATTTGACGTTACATTTTCCATACCAGCCACCCACTGATCATCTCAGTTAGACTGTCGACTTCATGGCAAATTACAAAGTCCTTTTGATTTATCCCCACTGCTCCCTTAGCAGTCAGTCCTTCATGTTCACCATTCTCTACAGGAAATAATTAGGACAGGACTTCTATATCAGCTTCCTCCTTCAAAGTGTGGGTTTTATACTTTTTTTGAGTTCACTTCTTCAGTAAAGCTCACGAGTGTGAGCCATGTAAATGGAATCAACCCAGTTTCAATTTCTAGCTTTTTAAAAACTCTATATTCTATTAGCAGACCTCCAAGTATGTATGTGAAGCATACCCTGACCCTTGAATGTTTTGATAGAGACTGTTTGCTATAAAACTAACATCTTCACTTTAAATAATCCCCATCTGAGTACTGTCTCGCTTTTACTTTTATGCGCATCTAAGTATAATTAACTTTATCAATACCTAATACTGGTTTACTTTAAAAACCTTCAACTACTAGGTATTTAATATGTACCAATTAAAGTAATTAGATACTAAAATATTCAATAATGAGATGCAGACATCACTAGCTAGCCATAATTTATTGCCCATCCCTGATTGTCCTTGAGACATTATGGAGAACCTTCTTCTTAAACCATTGTAGTCCTTGTGCTGTTGGGAAGGGAATTCTAGGATTTTGACACAGTGACAATGAAGCAATAGCACTAGAGTTCCAAGTCAGGACATCTGCAGAATTGTATAATGTTTTGACAAAATGCACCAAGTTTCAGGCCAAGAGGTCTTGCAAGTTTTTTTTCTAAGTTATTGTTTCATACCCACCTCATTAACTACCAACCTTTTGTCCAGGTTGGCACGGTGGCTCAGTGGTTAGCACTGCTGCCTCGCAGCACCAGGGACCCAGGTTCAATTCCACCTGCATGGAGTTTGCATATTCTTCCTGTGTCTGCATGGGTCTCCTCTGGGTGCTCCAGTTCCTTCCCACAGTCCAAAGATATGCAGGGTTGACTATGCTAAATTGCCTATAATGATCAAGGATGCATAGGTTAAGTGGATGAGCCTTGGGAAACACAGTGTCACAGGGAAACAGTAGTGGGGTGAGTCTGGGTGAGATGCTCTTAGGAGAGTTGATGTACTTGTTGGGCTGAATGGCATATTTCTAGGCTGTGGGGATTTTATGATTTATGGATTCTATGATGATCAATACTAACTGGACTCTCCAACTCGCTGTAGCCAAAAGAACTGTATCAACACCCCTTCCCCTTATATATTGAGTTGCCCCCCCATCCCTTCATTGTTATATTCCCCTCTGTATCCACCCAGTATGTATTTGGTGAGGAACAAGCACCAACTCCTGCTCTCTACATGGGTGGATTCTTGCAGTGATTAGAACCAGTTGGATCTTGTTGACTAGGAGATCTTTGATTGGGATTGTTAAAACAAGTATTAAAAAAAAACAGGAGATTAGAGTTTCCTCAGTTATGTGGACTGACTCTGAGCTAGCTGGCAGTACTAAATAAAAGGTGACAGGACCCAGCCTCTGCGCAGTTATTTCAATTTACCAACCTTAATAGTTGCTTTTCACTGAGAACTCATCCAAATTCAGTACAAACTTCAGTATGGCAGATTAGGAAAGATATTAATTTCTATCAAAAGAAAACATAATCAGGAGATTTAGAAACTCCTCAGTCCAGGGGACTGACTCTGAGCTGGCTGGCCACAGGCAGTGTACTGTGCACAAATAAATAAAGGGTGACTTGGTGATGGGATACTGGCCTCTGTGCAGTTATTTCAGTTCTCATGAATTTGGAGGAGTTTTGGTGAGTTGCTGCAATACGTGTCATAGATGACACAAACTGTACATTGAATGTGAAGGAGTGAATGTTTAAGGTGTTAGATTACATGCCAATCAATCAGACGATTGCTTGAAAACCAAAATGATATATATTTTGTACACAACATATATGTGAGTTTTTGTTGTTTATCATGTTCACTATGAATTAGTGCTGAAAACTCCCTGCACATCAAGGCAGCTAAATGCATAATTTAACTTTGTTTTTTTATGATTCAACCAATTTCAATTCAATTTCCAAGGTTGTCTCACTCTGAAACCTGCCTTTGTAGAAAATCTAATCTGTAGCACTGTTAATACATTTTCTAAAATCTCAATATTTAAAAGCCTTTTTCCTAAAGCTACTTATTTCTATCACACTATTCCCCTATTGTGCTGTAGATCTAAAATTATCCTCAACTATGATCTGTTCTTTCATTTAAAATTTCTCTACATTGATTATAAGATCATCACTACATGTGCAGAGAATTCAGTGTTCACTATCGTCATTGCTTAGTTTTACTTGTGCTTTCATGGTGTCATTATTCAGTGTGATTGCATCTTTGCTTTCCACCCAGTTAATTAATCAATCAATTCCTAACCTCATACTGTCTTCAATCACAAGCTCAGCATCACTTTGAGTCTATACCTGTGGGTCAGTGTGGCGCAGCTGGTAATTCTCTAGTCTCTTGAACTGCAATATTGTGGATTCAAGCTTTATTCCAGACTTGGCACATCGATGCAGTAAGTGGGAAAAGATGTGTTGCCTGAGGACCTTTTCTTTATGTCAGATATTAAATCAAAGCCATGTCTGCAGCTTCTATTGATTCATATGGACAATAATATATTTAATGATTCTAATCAGGAAATGTTCCCACAAACACCACGTAAAGTGAATCAAGTAGCCTTCTTTGCATAGCAGCTTATTGGATCTTGCTTTGCACAAAAGGCTGTGAAACATTTCTGGCTATGAATATTGAATTCAATGAAAAATCGATCGGAGAAAGTAAAATAAAATGAGGTAAAGAAATATTCGATTGACAGAAATAATAGACATAAGAAAATATCTGATTTTTATTTTTCATATCGCCAGTATGGGTCACTTGTTCAAGTAAATTTTTAGTGCTGAAAGGATGGTTTGGTAATAATCAAGACTTACCAAGCTACTAAAAGAATAATTACATGGAATTAATAAGCCTGATTCTCTTTTTCTGACTGGTTTAGTTTATACTTAAGGCAATACGAACTTCATGCTGTACAATACATTTGAATGATGAATCTGTCAAAAAGATATAGTTTTCTGTCAGCTTTTAGAGAAACAGCTCTGTCAGCATCTTCTGATTTACACTCACAGCTGCACAAATAGGATCATAGATATGGTTCTTTGTGTGATGGATATGGCTGAAAATGCATTTTATACTGAACATTTAATGGAAGAATTCTCTTCTCAGATTTGATTGCACAAGGTCATTGGGACCAGTGAATTATGACAAATGTCCTTAATTATGCTTTTATTTTTCATTTCCAATGACATATTGATGCATTTCTAAATGTAATCTAATTTGTTCAAAAATGTATTTGTGAGAAAGATTCCTTACAGCAATAATGTAATATTGCTGCTTGTGGTACTGTTTTCTTCCCTTTTCTGATGCTTGACTTTGTTGTTATTTTTTGCCAGGATTCATGGACTACATTTCTGGGACAGGATCTGAGGTAGGATACCCCAAAAATAATGGCATTGGGTGTCATCTCAACTTCAAGGCACCAGTTTGGATAAGAACAACAATCACCAGAGCAGGACATATATCCTCGTCTCTCCCGATTTTGACTAATTAAACTAGATAAAGCTTAATAAGAGCATATTGAAGCAGGAAGTTGGAATAGTTAAAGGTGTTCACAAGTTCCATAAACTATCAGTTGCTGAGCAATTCTGGAGTGCTGAGCACTCAAGGTTGCACTAGCCATTAGTGGGACAATTGAGCAAAGGGGGACATGGCAACTGGTGAAGAGATACTCCTGGCAATGCATGGATACCATAAATATTAAGGGCTTCCCCATTAAGGCTCAGCATTCAAGTTTGAAATAGGGTTATTACACCCCACTGACATCACAGGGAAGGAAAACAGGGAACTAAGCATCCCAGTCACACTGGGACTGCAGCTCTTCTAAAAGAAGTCAGCAATTGGATTTGAGGGTAGAACTGTCAGACCTTGGATGCAGTGGCAATGAGGGCCAACATCCTCAAGAGGAAAGGCATCATGAGAGCACATGAGAGGAAATAGAGACATGATGGCATTGAAGGCTATTACCTCAATAAAGAATCTGTACTGAAGGCAGAACTAGCTAGGTATGATGGAGACAGAGTGCCACAGGAGACAACAACTCTCCATACACATGGTCACAGACATCTATGCCTTTATTGCTATAACCTCACACCCGCCAGCTTTGGTCACCATGGCCTAGCAGTAGCCATCAAAGTCATTATGGGCTTGATTTTTTTTCACTCTGTGCATTCCACGATTAAAGTATATTGTTAGGATTTTGATCTCCTTGTACTATACCCATTTTGTTGCCTTGTTGTTAAGTAAAATTGTTGCATCTTTGTTGTAGTAAAGATTAGTATTCTAGTACTAAACTGAAAGCTGTTGTAGCATCCAAGGTCTGACAGTTCTACCCTCAAATCCAACTGCTGACTTCCTTTAGAAGACCTGTAGTCCCAGTGTGACTGGGATGCTTAGCTCCCTGTTTTCCTTCCCTGTGATGTCAGTGGAATGTTTTAAATATTGTTTTCAATGTAAAAGTTCCGAATTCCTTTGCCAAAATCAATGAAAGTATTATTTTACCAAGAGCAGCACTCTGAAAGCTAGTGCTTCCAAATAAACCTGTTAGAGTATAACCTGGTGTTGTGTGATTTTTAAAATGGTTGAAGGATTTCCAAAGATCTGTGGATAACATTTCAGCATATCCTTGTGCTCTCTAAAATTCTACTCTAGTTTGGTAGTATGGTGTTTTTTTCTTCTAGAGTATCTTAACTCCACCAACACTTTGCTACTTAAGATCAGTAATAGTGACATTATCACAAGGTTGCTCCAGGGTGCTGAAGTCCTTACACTACAATTTTCCAGAGAGTTGTGAACCTTGAGGCAGGTCCATATCAGTGTATCAGTCTGTATCAGATCCTGAAACTCTTACATAACACACAACTTTCAAGTGAGATATGAACCTAAAGGCAATTAACTTTCGAAAAGTACATCTTATGGGGGTTGGGAAGCGAAAGAGGAAGAGGAACTGAAGGCAGAAAGAGATATATCAAACAGAAAGAAGATGAGCTCTCATTGACCCTGCATTAGATCCAGATCTGTATCAGTGAATTGAGGGTCTTCCTGCCCAAATGCCAGGCCTCATCTGGTTCTCCTTTTGCATCTCACCTCCTCTGTTTCAGCTTTGGCACAAACAATGCGTGTCACCTTTCGGACAAACAACTGTGTTGTTATGGCAGCTGCAGAGTCTAAATGAGCCAGTCACTTGTTCTGACATGTTTCTCTTCTCATTTCACTGGTTCTAGTTGGGCAGAGAATCTCTCTCTATGACTATTAAGGGCTTCCTCATGAACAAATTTAAACTTGAAATTGGTTTCTCCATGAATGTGGGTTTCTGTACTGAAAACAAATTCTTGTTTCCCATCCCTATGGCAAAGAATGGAGGGGCATTGATTTAGGAATAGAACATACGAGTGATATGCTTCTGCAAAATGCAGTAAATGCCACTCTTACTTAAGGCACGACTCAGTTTGGAGAGGTAACTAAGAGGAAGCATCACAAAAATTATTCTCTTGCACTGAAATTTCAATCTTCTTTTGTGAGAAACCACTTGGTGCCACAGATTCTGTTAGAATTGTTTACATTAAGGAAATAGATTTTAGTTCATGAAATAAGTAAGGCAGAATTTACACACTGGTTATAACGTTCATTGTATTCACCCTTCCCTTTCTAATTTGAAGATATTCAGGTGAAACTTCAGCTTCTATCCTGGAAATGTCTTTTGCCTTCCTCACCGCTCACTTCTACACCTGAGAATTACACATAAGCCCCCCTCAATAAGGTCACGGATCTGTCTGAGCATAAGATATGAAATTCAGTGTGATTTTAAGAATAAGATATTTGTAGATATTGTTGCTTAAAACTGCACATTTTCCACCATTTCTCTCAGATTATACAATAAATCATTTTAAAAATACAAAGGAAGATGATCATTAGCTCACTTCATATTTAGTCAGTGCTTTAAAGAAAAACTGTCCAATTACAATGGCCTGGAATGAATCCATTTTCCAAATAGCAATTGAAAGAAAACGATTAACCTGAACACTGTGGACAATTTCAGCATGGTCAATCCATCTAACCTGCACACCTGTATGTATCTGTAATGTTACGACATCAAAAAAAAATTCATGACGTAATGTGCAGCATCAATAGAATTGGAAAATAATGAACATTTGTAAAATTTTCAGTTAAAAACTGAAACTTTTTCAAGTTGAGTTTAATATTGGCACATTGCCCCCGCCTGCTGACTTTCCAGTGTTAGGAATAAGTGTGGTATCTGGGCTTTTGTTCAAAGTAGTTTGTAAAGACAGGTCCACGTTCAGGCCAGTCAGATTAACTTCAGTAGTGGGGAAACGTTTACACATAGTTATTTGGGATAGATTAATAGTCACATGAAAAAATGTGTGCTGATTTGAGAGGTGGTGATGAAATGTGAGAGATAGTAGGAGAACCTGGAACTTGGTTCAATTCAAACCTTAGATGTCTATCTGTATGGAATTTGCACATTCTCCCTGTGTCTGCGTGGGTTTCCTCCCACAGTCTAAAGATGTGCAGGTTAGATGGATTGACTGTGCTGAAATTGTCCACAATGTTCAGGAAAGTTTAGGTTAGGTGAATTAGCCATGGTAAATATTAAAATTATCTTTATTGCTCCATGTACTATGAGTACAGTGAAACATTTAGAAGTTGCCACTTTCGGCACATCTTAGGTAAAGATTCTCGAGTACAACTTCTTAAGAAAAAGTTTAAAAAATACAGAAATTATTACAGACCTTCAAAAGTACAATATCATTGTAATAAATTAGAAAAATAAAGAGATGAAAAGTTCAGCATAACAGTCCTTCCACGATAACATAATAAAGGGGAAAAAAGTTGAAAATTTAGTCTATTTCTTGGCTCTGGCTTCAAGGCCCTGACTTTCCACACCCCTCCATCCCAACACCCCTACCCATGTTGGTCCCGGGGCAAACCCACCGCAATGCCGAAAAAAATGCCTCACAGAGTCACAGATAGACTGAAGCCCATGCAAAGTGAGCTAGACCAACACCAATGAAAACAGCCACCAGAAGGACTCCCAGGCCGCTGGTGAAGCTGCTTAAAGGAGTTCCAGGCTGGACTAGACCAGCCATGCTGCCGAGGATTTGCTGCAAAAGCCCCAAGAAAACATAGGCTAATGTAATCCCAGGCCCGGGCCCACATTGTCTTCAGCTGCTAATAACACAGCTATGAGGAAAAGCTGGATCCTGACTGCATTCTTTGCTGCAGCAGCCTCCCAGAACCACCTTCCTCACCCGAAACCTCCAAAAACAGTTAATATGACATTGATGTTGAGCAGGCACGAGGACTGTCTCAGCACAAGTCGCTGGGAACCAAACTCACTCCAGACGCTTACGGAATATGGTAGGGAATGGGTCTGGGTGGGATGCTCTTTGGAGGATTAACATGGACTTGATGGGCTGAATGGCCTCCTTCTGCATTGTAGGGGATTCTATAATAACACTGTAGGGGAAGAGTTAGCATGGATTTGTTAAGGTAAAATTGTATCTAACTAACTTGCTAAAGTTTTTTGAAGAGTTAACAGCAGCTTTGTTGATGTGATGTTCATGAAAGTTTGAAAGGCATTTGACAGAATGTCACACAACAAATTTGTGAGGAAAGTTATAAGTCATGGACTAAAAGGGACAGTTTTGTAATGAACCCTTCGGGGGTTGATACGAGAACTCTTGCTTTGCCTGATGCATATAAATGATCTGGATCTTGGTGAACAGAGGACAATTTCCAAGTTTGATAACACAAAGTTTGGGAGAATTGTAAAGTGAGGAGGACAATGTAGAACTTCAAAAGTACAATGACAATTTAGTGGAGTAGGCAGGTAGATAGCAGATGAAGTTCAATGCGGAGAAGTGTGAGGGGACGCATTTTGGTACAATGAACATGGAGAGACAGTGTAAAATAAAAAATACTATTCTGAAGAGTGCAGGAATAGAAAGACTTGGGCATATATGTGCATAAGTCAATAAAGGTAGCAAGACAGGTAGGTCATAAAGCATATGATTTTCAAATTTAATTGAAAGGGGAATAGAGTACAAGAGTGGGAAGGTTATGCTATTCAGGACAATGGTTAGACCTCAACTGCAAAACTGTGTACAGTTCTGGGTGCCACATTTTAGAAAAAATGTGAAATGTATTGTAGAGAATACAGAAGAGGTTTACAAGAATGTTTTCAGAGATGAGACCCTTCAGCTGTGATGGCAGATTGGAGAAATTAGGATTGTTTTCATTGAAGAGAAAAGTTTGTGGGCAGACTTGACTGAAGGAAAAGCTGTTCCCATCTAGAAAAGGATCAAGAACAAAAGGACACAGTTTTGAAGTGTTTTCCAAAAAAAACAAATGCAAAGTGAGAAAACATATTTTCACACAGTAGGTGATTAGGGTTCTGTTTACAAAACCTAGGAGTGTGATGGAGGTGGTTTCTACTTAAATGAAGTATAAGGTTAAAGGAAAAGGCAAGAGATTGACACTAAGTCATAAAGTGCTCAGACAGCAGGTGCAGACACAGTGGACTAAATAACCACCTTCTGCACTGTAACAATTCTGTGATTTTGAACATTATTAGGAGCTACTTGGATTCTGGTTATGTTATCCCAATTTTCATACAGACTCCCAGGGTGACACAGCTGCAACTACATCTGCTCCTGCAGTACTAATTTGTGCTATTTACATTTACTGTTAATTCCATGGGATGGTGATTGAGGTTTACGTCTCAGAAAGGGACTGCCAAAAGTAGGAATTTTACATTTCAAACACTAACCTTCCATATGGTTTGTGGTAGGCAACAGTTTAATGATGTTTGTAGGCTATCTTACGCTATGAACATGCTTCCAATAAAAAGCAAGCTGTCCAAATTAAATTAATTTGGGCTGCAGTCCATGTCCTTATCTGCACTGAGCCAAATTCCATCACTCTTGGTCTCTTCAAAGTCCACATAAACCATCCTTTTCCTCTCCCCTGCAAAACCCAGGATGTCAATTCCAAAATTCTTGTTCCAGCTTTTAAATCATTCCATGCCTTTGTAATTTCCGACTGCTCTATATCACTCTGCTTTTTCAAATGAATGTTGGCCATGTCAACAAAATTCACTGTTTGGATCTTTTAAATTCACTTTCTCTCCTATGGCTCCATCTGTTCCATCAGTGCAGCTGAATGCTAGTTCCATCAGTGCAGCTGAATGCTAGTTCCATCAGTGCAGCTGAATGCTAGTTCCATCAGTGCAGCTGAATGCTAGTTCCATCAGTGCAGCTGAATGCTAGTTCCATCAGTGCAGCTGAATGCTAGTCCATCACTAGTATCCATTTCCTCTTCTTAACCAACCCATTCTTTGCTTTTAAAGCTTTCTTCAAAAAGTTTACAGTCTTTCTTTCTGTTTATCAAATTCTCTATTTTCATCATTAGCAAATAAATAAATATTAAGGCTGTACTTCAATTATCTATACACATGAGAACAAAGCAGGTCAGTACATTACACCACTCTTTGCTACTCAGTCCATTAATTTCTAAGTCAAGAGCGTGGTGCTGGAAAAGCACAGCAGGTCAGACAGCATCCGAGGAACAGGAAAATCAATGTATTGGACATAAGCCTTTCATCGGGAAGGGTTTTCCTGATGAAGGGCTTTTGCGCAAACCTCCTGCTCCTCGGATGCTGCCTGACCTGCTGTGCTTTTCCAGCACCACGCTCTTGACTCGAATCTCCAGCATCTGGAGTACTCACTTTCACCATAATTTCTAAATTGGTTTATGTCCATCATCCAACTTTTCAATTATATTGTCACATTTCTTCTTATAGGGTGCGCTGGTGGTAGCGTCCCTACCTTTGGACCAAAAAAACCCAGGTACAAATTCCATCTATTTTTGGGGTGTGCAACAACATCTCTGAACAAGAAAATATTGAAATGCCTGTAGCTTGAAGCTTTCAAGAAGCTTCATGAGATACCTATAAATATGTATTGTCAGTTCATCTTCCTCAAAAATAATTTTGCATTCTTGAAAATTAAACATTAGCAATTCTTTTCACTGTTTCAGGAACATGTCAGGAGCCCAATGCCTTATTCACCTCGAGTTTGACTCATTTATTTTTGAATTCCTTTTCTTGTTGTTATTTCTAATAGTTTTTAGATTAGATTACTTACAGTGTGGAAACAGGCCCTTCGGCCCAACAAGTCCACACCGCCCCGCCGAAGCGTAACCCACCCATACCCCTACATCTACATTTACCCCTTACCTAACACTATGGGCAATTTAGCATGGCCAATTCACCTGACCTGCACATCTTTGGAGTGTGGGAGGAAACCGGAGCACCCGGAGGAAACCCACGGGGAGAACGTGCAAACTCCACACAGTCAGTCGCCTGAGGCGGGAATTGAACCCGGGTCTCCGGCGCTGCGAGGCAGCAGTGCTAACCACTGTGCCACCGTGCCGCCCACGGTGTTGTTCCATGTTCTCCTTCAGTGTTCCTCCTTTTCACTCCTACCATTACCCTCAAAGACCAAAATGTTATATTTATTTTATACTTCTGCATTTACCAGCCTGCTTCATCTTTAACTAGTCTCACTCTCTTCTCTAATTATATTTCTAGACCTTTACAAACGTCATGTAGCAAAATGATAAAAAGTTTCAAACACTAGAAGGAAATATATAGAAAGGATAACAATTAAATATTTAGTATTAAAGCTGAAGTTTCTGCATATTTTTCTTCAACCTTTCTAAACTTATTAAAGTTTTGAGGTTCTCGTGATTTTTTTTCCATATTATTAGGACTAATTCTATCATTTGAACTCCCCTTTTAAGTTTGTCTCAGTTTGATTTCTCTTTATTGATAAAATTTGGTTCTTCATATATCCTTTTCACTATATAGATGCATATTTATTTTGTTCTCCATCTATTTCATATGTAGTTTCCTGCTGATCTATCAATCTTTTTGTTAACCTTTCTACATGGTTATTTTGGATGAGCACTTGTTGCCGCTTTTTCCATTCTTGCACATGCTTGCCTGCACCTAGGTACCCTGGTATGATATTTGGACTCCTGACTGTAAAAGGGGATACCTGTTACTTGAATAGAGAATAACTGATAATTAACATTCGTATTTCAGTCTAGTTGTCTGTTACTACTTTGAGCAATCCTTTAGCCAATGGTGTTGCAATGTTGCTAAGCCCATCCTCTTGAATCACCATCATTGTCCACCTCAATCTTTCCAATGGTTAGTATATTTTCTGTGTCCCACACAATCTACAATTGCCTCTTGATTGATCACATTGTGTAAAAAATATTACAGAGGTTTCTCATGCTCTCTGAAATGTAAAGTTTGCTTTACACATGCAAAGATTCTCTATGCTACAATTTTCTTACATTTTGTCATAATGTGCTACTTTTGAATAAGTTAAGAATCCACAAGAATGCACACATCACACTCCATGTAGATATCAGGTGTCAGGCCCAACATCTGGGGAGTCTCAGGTCTCACCATTAAGGTCCAGGAAACATGCCCAACAAGAACTTCCCTGAATTTCCATGTAATCCTGTTAATGAATAGCCCATGCTTTATTCATGTCCACTGTTAAAGATTTATATTAGTACATTGTATAAATACATGGTGCCATGAACTCTGAGATCCAAGTTATCATTTTCTGTCTCCGAGTCATTGCTCAATGGCAAGTGATTCCACTGAGGAAGGAAATCACAGTGAGTATCAGAGTGCTTGAAATAACTGTAGTGAGCAATTCCTGTCTTGGCTGAAATTAGCTAACTCCAGAAAGGCATAAATTCCTTGAGATTTAGGTCCATTAAAAGAGAGGGCTGGAACAATATTAATTTTTCAATAAAACAATTTTCCTATAATTTTATAGAGTATTTTTCAGTGCCAATTATTTTGATGATTTTACATTACTAAATCATAACCTACATTACACTAAATCAGTTAGAAGTCCTATAAATGTCAATGTCATGTGGTTTAATCAGATACTATTTTGAAATTCCTGAGCTGTGTTAGAAGCTGCCACTTTAATCTATTGGGAGCTTTGGATACACAGTTGCACTTTCTATTATTTTAATGGATGAAGATAATTCTGCTCAAAGGTTATAATTACATTTTGAGTTAATTAGGATTTTAATAATTAATTCAATTGTTACTGTATGAGGAAACTGAATGTTTCATATCCTCAAAATTCAGAACTCTTTCTTGTATGCTCTGGACCAATGTCAGAACATTCATCACCTCTTCTCAATTCTGTCATGATTTGTAGTCTTTGAAAGGCTGCAGTGATTCAAAGTGGATCAGCTTTTGGTCTCTGTCTGGAACCTACTTAACCACCGGGGATATAATTCATTCTGAAATCATCTCTTATTTTTCTTCATTTTGGGTAATCTAGTATCTTTATGCACTTTCCAGTAGCCCCATCATGTTATAATAGGGCAGAGTTTGGCTATAATAATACAAAATAGGTGACAGGAATTCTGCAGCTCATTTTTGAATCGTTCCCAAGTTTTGACTTCAATGATTCACTTTATAGGCTTCCCAATGGGCAAAGGACACCAATGCTGGAAAAATCCAACCCTTCAGGAAGCTGCTTTACTTGAATAAAAATCCAGTTATTCAGGCAATTGTACAGCAGGAGGAACTTAATTAGATCACTCTTTCAAAGAGACAACACTAGCTCATTAGACTGAAGGGTCTTTCTCCTTGTTGCAAAATTCCTTGACTTTGAATGGATTTCCTGCCTTATGATATTCAAAAGGGGGAACCAATCCGACTATAGGTTAGGCTGTATGAGAAATCCCCTGTGCTCAACTTTTGCAATTGCGCAAAGATAAATATATGAGGAGAGAAACAAATTGAAGAATATGTATAAAGTTTCTACCTTTTCTTAAGTGTAAAACTGGGCAACAGTTGATGTTGAGATAATGGCATCAGTTCAGTATATTATTATAAAGATAGTGGGAAAATTGATGTACTTCAATCTTGGTGGAAATACCTGGAGTGGATTCTTTAGAAGGTGTCACTGAAAGGATACTGCAGGTAGTGTAAATTATTTAAAGCAAAGCATTCCAGAAATCACTTAATTGTTTGCATTGCAGTAGACCCAACCGGAGCTGTTTGGAACAGTGCCTGAATGGAGAGTATTTTGGTATAGAGTCACAGAGATGTAATACAGCATAGAAACAGACCCTTCGATCCAACTCATCTATGCTGACCAGATATCCAAAATTAATCTAGTCCCTTTTGCCAGCATTTGGCCAATATCCTTCTCAACTGTTCATATTTGTATACCCCTCCAGATGCCTTTTAAATGTTGTAATTGTACCAGCCTCTTCTGGCAGTTCTTTCCATACACACACCACCCTCTGCGTGAAACAGTTGCCCCTTAGGTCCCTTTTAAATCTTGCCCCTCTCACCTTAAGCACCTTTACCTCGGGGAAAAGACCTTGACTATTCACCCGATCCATGCTCCACATGATTTTATAAACTTTGATAAGGTCACCCCTTAGCTTCTGATGTTGCTGGGAAAATAACCCAAGCCTATTCAGCCTCTTCCTATCGCTGAATGCCTCCAACCCTAGCAACGTCCTTGTAAATCTATCTCAACTTTGGCTGGGGAAATAAGAAGCCTGAGGGAAGGGCCACCCAGCTGAATTTTCTTTCTGAAAATAAAACTCTGTAGTTGAATTCAAGGTGACATGTATTTATTCTTTCTGAAAGAGTGGTTGAAGGAATTTCTCAAAGTTGTATTTCTTGAGCATTGCACAATGCCAGAGATATCCCTATGTGATTTCTAACTTGATCACATGCACCTGAAGATCAAAGCCATAAACATTGGACCATTCTACACCCTATCCTCTTACCATCATGAATAACCAATTGGCCAAAGAGTTTTTGTCTTCAGACAGCCAATCTCTGCAGAGAAATCTATGTTCTTCTCCTTTTTTGAAGGGTGCATGTGTAAGAGATTGTTTTGTTTGCATGTGTTTTTGGATATTTAAAGGGTGAATTATATACACTTCATCTATTGATTGTGTATGTTAACCAAATATTGCATCTCCATTGAATACATTTTGATAATAAAACAATAATTGTGTTTCTTGAGAAATCTGATTGATGGATCTTTTATTTTGAAAAGCTTATGTAGATGAGGTATTTACTTGGGCATCTCAGTAATTGGGAAAAATATCTTGATTTTATATTGTGACCCATGGAGTAGCAATGACTACAGCAACAGTGTACTTACTTCTGCAGGCACAGATATCTGGACAAGTTCACAATCTCATTTGACATAGAAGCCATTTGTTTCCAGTAACTGGTCACACTCTATCACATCCTGTGTGAATTATTAACATTTTCTCTTTTGCAATATTATTACCACTGATATGAGCCACTTTTAAATAATTGTGTGCATCTGTAAGCATAATTGTATACTTACACAAGATTCTACACTTTTGTTTAAACAGTACATTCTGATTTCAAACTGTTTGAATCTCAGTTCCATATTTTCTGAGAACATTAATGTCTAAGATAATATTAACTTTGTATATCATAAAAATTACTCAAAGCAGTTAATAAAGAATGACTCTGGATTACAAGGTAATAGGCTACTTCTCTATAGTAGTTTCAAAACTAATCTCTTGCTTGCTAACCAATGACCTGGAACTTGCTGCCAATGAGGGTGGTAGAAGTACAAAACATGAATGATCTCAAAGAAAATTGGATAGGCTTTTAAAGGAAATAAACTTGCAGGTCTACAGGAATATTTGGGAGAATGGGACTGACTGGAATGTTCTATCGTGAGCTGGCATTGGCTAGAAGTTCTGAATGGCCTCCTTCAATGTCATCACTAATTTTATGACTCTTAATGTAGTTGCTGAACTATATTAACCTCTGAGCGTTAATGATTACAGCATCATGCACAAGCCCATAATCCTGTTTATTCCTAGCATCCAATGATGAAACTTGTGGGCTAAAAAGATATGAATTGCAGAAATCTCATTCAAAAATATTTAACATCTCATTAATTCAATAATGAGTTTCAGAATTCAATTTCTTTTCACCTTTCGTTGCACTGAATTAATACAGAATTATATGTGGCATATGCTCGATGAATGTTCAATCTAAGTTTCTTAGATTGTGCTTTATCCAGCTTTTTTAGTACTGCCAAACAACAATAAAGATAGCCACAAACCACGTCACTGCGAAGTTTAATTTAGCTTTATTGATTGCTGTGGCCATAAGCAAAGATGGGCAAGAATTTATTCAACTTTGCAATTTAATATTGAAATGGTGGGAGTTGGTAATTGTACAGAAAGCCTTTTATTGTCATCAAGGGAAAAGTTAGCAGGAATTAACATTTGAGTTATGCTGGAGATCTTATAAATAGAAAGCGCAGACAAGGAAGCAAGTCAATGACATCATAGAAGTGTTGCAGTTAATCGTACCTGCAATTAGGAAGAAATTTATTGGAACTACTGAACTGTATTGTAGTCCTGAATTTCTCATTGCTTGTTTCATGTGCGGTGTTCTATTTCTTGTCACTAATAATAATTCAGTGATTTTAATTAAATCAACAGCCTTGTAACAGATAGGCTTGGCAAGAAATGTTGTGCACTGCATTTGCTTTTAATGAGGTTGTTTTGTCTCTTGTGACCTCTTTCCTGTTGTATAGGAACATATTATCTTCATCTATTTTTGATCTTCACAAAGGAAGATATAAAGAATAGTTTCAGAACAGAATGAGGCCATGCAACCCATCAAGCTGATGCTAGCCCTGCTTTTTCCCCCTGTAGCCCAACAAATGTTTTCTCTCCAGGTGCTTATACAGCCATTTTGAAATCTATGATTAAAGGTGCCTCCATCACCATCTCATGCAGTTTATCCCAGATCTCACTGCATAAAATACTTTTCAATGCCCTTCTGAGCTTCACAAAGGCAAGTTTCACCATTTTCTCTCTGTTTTCTTATACACATTGTAACTTTGTCATTGCACCCACCACCCATCAAGGCTAATGGCTTACCATCTCACTATTATATACAGCAATCTTACTTAATGACCCTGTCACCCACCTCATCTTTCCAAAATGCTAAGAGTTCCTGCCCTTTGCGCTACCTATGCACTAAGGACACTGTTACCTGTCCTGCTCCAGCAGCACCACCAATAGCTCTTCCAGAGATTTTCACCTCACTCATTCCTCCTTTTGCCAGGATGTTGCTGACTTGCAAAAAACGTTTTACTAGTGCCCAAGAGAATTGCAAGCTGCTTAGAAATGAGATGAGACTAGCTAATTATGAGATGGAAATGCCTGGAACCAAGGTCCTTTATCATTTACTGCTGAGATTCTGATCTAGCCATTGAAACGCAAAGGGAAATATCAAACTTTCTGATTCTCAATATAGAACATCTATTTTTTGCTGTATTCTCCCAATGTTCTCACCATGCCAGTGATGACCAGCAGCTGGGAGAATTTTGCTGATTGGCTTGGATTTTGTCAGGTAGGCAGGTGTCTCATTTACTGGACAGAGAACCAGGGAAATTGGAGAGAGGATCTCTCTCATTTTTGTTGTGGCCTAACACGGCTGCCAGCGACCTTCCCTGCAGGTTAGCTCTAGGCAGCAGCAGCAGTTGCGTCCAGCCAATCAAAGGTCAGCAGCTTCACATACTGCCCCAGGAGTGGTGGCTATTGGCAGAAATGCACTGATCATGGGATCCCAGACCAAAGGTGAGTGAGGGCAGGATAAGGATCACAGGCTAGCAGTTGTGGGAGGAGGGTGTTCAGAAGCAATGGCACAAAGTGACTTTTAATAACAACCCTCATTGCCCGAAGCCAGATTTCTTGAATGGATACAGAATATCTGATTAGGAGGGACTGCCCTCCCCTGGAAGACTGCTGGCTAGGAATCATAACATGTAGGCAGCACGGTGGCACAGTGGTTAACACTGCTGCCTCACAGCGCCAGAGACCCGGGTTCAATTCATGCCTCAGGCGACTGACTGTGTGGAGTTTGCACATTCTCCCCGTGTCTGTGTGGGTTTCCTCCAGGTGCTCCAGTTTCTTCCCACAGTCTAAAAATGTGCTGGTTAGGTGAATTGGCCATGCTAAATTGCCCGTAGTGTTAGGGGAAGGGGTTGCGCTTCGGTGGGTCGGTGTGGACTTGTTGGGCCGAAGGGCCTGTTTCCACACTAAGTAATCTAATCTAACATTCTCCCTGTGTCTGTGTGGGTTTCCTCTGGGTGCTCCGGTTTCCTCCCACATTCCAAAGATGTGCAGGTCAGGTGAATTGGCCATGCTAAATTGCCCATAGAGTTAGGCGCATTAGTCAGGGGTAAATATAGGGTAGGGTGATGGGTTATTCTTTGGAGGGTCAATGTGGACTTGTTGGGCTTACA
Source organism: Chiloscyllium punctatum (assembly GCF_047496795.1). Classification (NCBI taxonomy): domain Eukaryota; kingdom Metazoa; phylum Chordata; class Chondrichthyes; order Orectolobiformes; family Hemiscylliidae; genus Chiloscyllium; species Chiloscyllium punctatum. The sequence continues at coordinate 39,707,445 of NC_092782.1, read as the reverse complement.
GTTTCCATACTGTAGGGAATCTAGTCTAATAGAAACACTAAAGCTAGAAGTGAGGATGTGCATTTGTTGGGTGAGAAACTCTAAATATTTAATTTGTACGAATCTAATTTAATCATTCTTAGTTAGTAGTTGGTATTAAACTGAAATCTACAATTTGCAGACTGTAATTGCTAGCCATAAGCAATTTTTCTTTCAAGGATTGCAGTGGAAATGAAGATTAATTATTGTACAGAGCAGCCATGATCTCATTGGTGGAATAGGCTCAAGAGGGTCGATAGTCTACTCCTGTTCCTATGACTGAGTTCATGCATTTATTGGGTAAAAAAGGCTAAATCTTGAATTTGTACAAACCTGATTTAGTTTGTAGTTAGCATTAAATGAAAATTAAAATTTAAAGATTGTATTTGCTTGCATTAAGCAGATTTTTTTCAGGGGTTGCAGTGAAAGTGCAGATTGACTTGGAATCAATAGAAACTGGGACCCTCATTAAGAAACACAGATAGGCCTTTTGTGTTGGAAGCATTTATAAGTGACCAATTGAGTGCAGTTTACTACCAGACTTCAGCATCTCAAGGAGTTAAGCAGAGGAAGGAGAGAGGTGTTAGATTGCTTTTGCTTAAACATAGCAACTGGCTATTGAGTAGGATTGGGGAGTATTTCTAGTCTTTAAAGGTCTTTAGTTTGTTTAGATCTCTGTGTACTTATTTTCTCTTTTTCTTAAAAATAATTTGAAATGTATAAGATTAATACTGGTCTAAATAAGCAATTAATGAGAATAATGTGTAAACAATAGGATCCTTGAGTGACTAATTAATTACATACAACAGAGATGGCAGGTCAAATGATATTTGTTGTTGCAGCATGTGAGAGCTGCTGGACACCAAGGTAATACAGAGTAAAAATATTTGTGAATAGCAAGTGTTTATAATCAAGCAACTGTGCATCCAAATGGAGAAGCTTGAGTCTGAACTGCAGGCATTTTGCCACATCAGGGTGGGAAAATGTTCCTAGGAGGGAGTCACAACCACTGGACTTACCCAAATCATTCTGAAGCATCTCTGCATCCTCCCCGCCAGCTTTGTGCCACCTGTAAACTTTAAGATATCATATTCCGTTTTCTTATCTAAATCATTAACACATATTAAGAGTGCCTGGGGCCTAAGCACTGATCTCTACTGTATCCCATGAGTCACCGGCTGCCAGTCAGAAAATTAGCTGTTTATTTTTTCTTTGTTCCCAGATGGTCTGTATCCTAGGATTCTAAAGCAAATATCTGCAATGGCAATAATCTTCCAAGAATCCTTGGATTCTGGAAAAGGTCCAGAGGATTGAAAAATTGAGTGTGTCTGGGTTGGAGAGTTCCAGTTATGAAGAGAGATTAGACAAATGGAGATTGTTTTCTATAAAACAGAAGAGTTCAAGGGGGGACATGATTGAGATGTATGAGATTATGAGGGGCACAGAAAGGGTAGACAAGAAGAAACTTTCCCCTTGATTGGGGGGGGGGGGGTGGAAATCAATGACCAGGGAACTTAGATTTAAGGTGAGGAGCAGAAAGATTAGAGGAAATGTGAAGAAAAACCTTTCCACCCAGAAGGTGGTGAGAATCTGGAATTCACTGTCCATAGAGCTGGTAGAGGCAAAGATATTCATAACATTGAAATGTATACTCGTGATAGTAAGGCATATAAGGTTATGCGCAAAGTGCTGGAAAATGGAATTAGGATAGGGCAGCATGGTGGCTTAATGGTTAACACTGCTGCTCACAGTGCCAGAGACCCATGTTTGATTCTAGCCATGGGTTTCCTCTGGGTGCTCTGGTTACCTCCCACAGTCCAAAGATGTGCAGGTTAGGTTGCCTGGCCATGGTAAATGCAGAGTTACAGATTATGATAGGGGTCTGGGTCTGGGTGGGATGCTCTTTGGAGGGTAGGTGCGGACTCGGTGAGCAGACATGATGGACCAAAGGACTTTTTCTCTGGGCTATGGATCTTTATGACTCTGACACCTTAATTCAAAAAGGGAGGAAGACAAAAAGGTAACTGGAGGCCAATTAACTTAACATCTGTCATTGAAAAATGTTAAGTCTAATATAATTTATGAAGAGCATTTAGAAATGCATAATATAATCATGATTTGGAGATGCCGGTGTTGGACTGGGGTGTACAAAGTTAAAAATCACAACACCAGGTTATAGTCCAACAGGTTTAATTGGAAGCACACTAGCTTTCGGAGCATCGCTCCCTCATCAGCTAGTTTGCTTCTAATTAAACCTGTTGGACTATAACCTGGTGTTGTGTGATTTTTAACATAATATAATCAAACAGACTTAGCATGGCTTCATGTAGGCGAAATTATGCCTGATAAATCTATAAGAATTCTTTGATGGATTCTTGGATTTCCAAAAGATGTTTGAGAAGGTACTGCATATAAGACTACCTAATAAACCCCCCATAGTGTTGGGGCAATATTATTAGCCAATGATTGGCTAACTAATAAGACAGAGAGTTGCAATAAATGAGATAATATTTGGATGGTAACTTGCAACTAGTGTAGTGCCTCAGAGATCAGTACCGAGCCAGAGATATTTACAATACGTATTAATATTTTGGATAAGGGAAGTGAATGTACTGAAGCTAAGTTTGCATCTGACACAAAAATATGCAAGTAGTCAAGTGATGAGGATAATACAGAGAGTCTGCAAAAGGGGATCGACAGGTTAAACGAGTGGGGAAAATATTTGGTGGATGGTAATATAATGTGGGAATGTGTACCCTTGGAAGACAAATAGAGGAACTGAACATTATTTAAGTGGAGAAAAACTGCAGCACAGATGAATTGGTGGTCCTCATTCTTGAATGAGAAGAAACTAGCACACAAGTTCAGCAATATTGGTCTTTATTTCAAAGAGACTGCTGTTTAAAAAATATAGGGAAGTCTGGTTAAAACTATATAAAGTGCTGATTAGATCACAGCTAGAACACTCGGAACAGCTTTGGTGCCCTTACCTAAGAAAGTTATGCTGGCATTTGGTGTAGTCCAGACAAGGTTCACTAGTATGGATGGACTGTCATATGAGGAGAGGTTAAGTAGTTTAGGTCTGTACTCATTGGAGTTTGGAAGAATGGGAAGCGACCTTATAAGATTCTTGAGTGGGGTTTGCCAGGGTACATGCTGAGGTCTAAAGAATATAAGATTAATCCAACCTCTCCTTTCCAAATGTAACCTTTTAGAAGTGAACCCCAGAATTTTATTTGCTTGCTAAACAGATCTGTATATATGTGCTCCAGATCCTGTTCCTCTACTCAATTTGGATGGTCCTGTCACAAATCGTTTTGTAAACTGTTTATTCTTCCCTCCAAAATGTATCCACACACACTCACCCGCACTGAAGGTAATTTGACAGAGATGCCCATTCCCCAAGTTTAAATATTAATGTATTGCTATATTTTGCCACAGTCCTCTGCATTAATTCATCCACATTACTCTCTTAACATATCCCCACCCCACCCCCACTAAAGCTGCAATTCGGGGTCTTCTACTTAAATTGCACTTTCAATTCCCAAGTCCATACATTTTTTACGTAAATGACAAATAATAATTATTGCAGCATTGATACCTGTCTTAGCTTACTGTAGAATTGAATTTTAGTTGCTTATTTTCAGGGTGTTCTGAATTGTTCCTGAAATTCTATTGCTTCTTTTATGCTGCAAGATGACATAACAGCTTAAACCTTATTCTGCATGCTACAGACTCTATAATAAACTTCATTGTAAAGCTGTAAACAACAGTTCTTTGATGTTGGTAAACTAAGACTCTACATGTGCCTATTCAGTATTAAAGGAAAATGGACAATTTCTCATTTTCGTGTGATGTTATTTTTATCATATGGATTCAGAATTTTTAAAAAGTCAATAGTGGGTTTCTTCAAAATAGGACTTAAAGTTTGTAAGTTATGAATTTAATCTTTCAAATGCAGAAATCCCATTTGAAATTTTATAGTAAAATATGGATAAATAAAGATTCCCTCAAATTTTTTTTTCCCCACCGGTTTACTAAAATTTCAGAGAATACCCTCTATGAAAAATTAAATGCAAATATTTGGCTGTGACGAAGAGCGTCCAAACACTCTGTTAGGAAAATATGTTGACAACACACTGGAGCAAGGCTGTCATTTTACAAATCACAATCTCATCTTTTATTCAATTATTCTTAACATTGGCAGAAGTGTCTTTTGAAAAACTGTTTGCAAACTGTCAGAATGTATGTTTAACTTGTAGTTTTATGTCTAGATATGGAGAAGCCACTGGGGTAAAAGTACAGTAGTGGATTATTGATTTACACAGAGGTCTGGATGATTGAGGTCAGACCTTATTGTGAATTTAGCAAAGTCAAAAAGACAAGAAACATTTATACAGTTTGTTCTTTGAAAATGTGTTTCACTTAACATGGTTGCACTTTGAATCTTAAACTATTTTTAAATTTTGTTTTTATCATAATTCTGTTAAAGGACAGCTTTACATGAGGTCAAGCACGCAGCTCAAAATAGAGCTTAAAGTTAGTCTATCAGGGGCTGAGCCACTTCAAACTACATTGATTGTAATGCAAATGGACTCATATTTGTTGCAATGTTTGTTAGTATATATAACATTTTTGTTGTCATATATTATATCACACTAATGTCACTTCATATATGATTGAGAATATAATCCCTCCTAATAATCAGTACCTGTGCATCAATTATTCAGCCAAGTCCATTCCAAGCAAGATTGAACATAGAGTTCTGTTAGCTGCTAATCATTTCTGGGAACTTACACGTATCCTTCAGCAGGCATCAGAGAACCCTGATAGAAGCATTATAAATGCCATTTCTCCAGGGCCAGGGTGGCTACATCACTCTCTCACTTTCAGATCAGGAGACCACATAGAAAAGCTTCTGCTTTGAATTTGTATCTTGCAGTCACTAGTCTTTATTCAGTATTGAAGTCAAGGGGCCTCAAGTAGACCTTTACTGACTGTATGCACAAATTTCAAGGAAGTCATGTCTTTCTTTCATGTTAACTATTGCACAATGTATTTTCACTTGCTAATGAATAATCTTACAAAGAAGAGCTTTACAACCTTATCATCAAAACATGTGTCTGAAAAACTGCTGTGTGGGTTGCTAAGAAATAGTTGAACAACTCACCCTCCCCTTCCAGTACCTTCCCCTGCCACTGCAAAAATTGCAAAACCTATGCCCACACACTTTTTATTTTACAGCTCCCCCCCACCCCCAACCCCTTACTTCCATCCAAGGACCCAAAAGGAGCTTTCCATATCCATCAAGATTTACCTGCAGTTCCACGCACGTCACCTACTGTATGCGCTGCTCCTGACGTGGTCTTTACATTGCGGAGATAGGACGCTTACTTGCAGAACACTTCAGGGAACATCTCCGGGACTCACGCAAGAAACAACCCCACCGCCCCAAGACCAAATACTTTAACTTCCTCTCCCAATTAGCCAAGGACATGCAGGTCCTGGGCCGCCTCTACTGCCAAACCCTTACCACTCGACACCTAAAGGAAGAACGCCTCATCTTCCGACTTGGGACCCTCCAACCACACGGGATCAATGTGGATTTCATCTGTTTCCTCATTTCCCTTCTTCCATACCCCCCCATCTTATCTCAGATCTAATCTTCCAACTCGGCACTGCCCTCTTGACTTGTCCTACCTGTCCATCTTCCTTCCCATATATCCACTCCACCTTCCTCTCTGACCTATCACCTTCACCCTCCACTTTGTCTACCTATTGCGTTCCCAGCTACCTTACCCCCCACACCCCCACCACCAGCCCCACACCCCTCCCATTTATCTCTCAGCCCCCTTAGGCTGCCTCCTCATTCCTGATGAAGAGCTCATGCTCGAAAAGTCGATTCTCTTGCTTGGCGGATGCTGCCTGACTGGCTGTGATTTTCCAGCACAACACTCTTCGACTCTGATCTCCAACATCTGTAGTGCTCACTTTCTCCCATTTGGACAACACAGAGTGAGTCATAATAAGGAATAATGATTGAGAGGTAAGCTGGATGCTGCTGATGTACAAATTTGAAAACTACATCGATGCTTCTGGACAATGTCAATGAAGACTAACCTATATTTTAATTTTTTCTTGATTAAATAATATTTCAAGATCTCCTGGTGCCTCTGAAGACAAGTGCATCAGTTAATATAATATTTGTCATGTAGACCAGGAGCAATTTGGCTTTCATCGTTGATTTAACTCCTCTCTGCCACTGTAGTGTGAGATATGCTAAAATGCCCTTAGTTCCCTCAACTAGCAATCAGGATTGCCAATCTTAATTGTGATCCAGTAACTTCCCTGTTGACTGTCACTTTTCTTTCTATTCTGAACAAACTACAACAACAAAAGTAAATACTTTATACTCTTTCTCCCTCCCAACACCATTGACTCAATCTCTAGAATAGTTCCTGAGCCACCAAGCCTACATCACTTTTTGAGTCATGACATCACCTTCAGAGCTTTGCCTCTGGATTCAGCTCCAATCCCACCCTGATTGACCTCGGTCCTGCTCTGATTGACCCCAGTCCCACTTTGACTGACCACAGTTCTGTTCTGACTGAAAACAGTCCCCTTTGACAGACCCAGTCCCTAGGTATGTATCCAATAGCTGCTGCCAATATTCACACCTAGGTTTGTTCTGCTGTGCTGCCAAAAATGTCAAAAAGGAGTTATTGTTGAAAAAGGAGAAAAGGCACTGTGAGCACCATTTAGCACAGTACGTAGTTTCATGGTACAGCTTATTTGCAAAACATACAGACTTCAGAACATGGCAACTCATAGGAATGTATTTCCCTTACTGTGACACAGTAAAAAAAAAAATGACTGATACCAAATTTGAGGGCCAATTAAATACAACTAAAGATGTTGGAAACCAAATTGTGACTGAGAAGGATAAAACTCCGATAGCAAGTATAGATCAGGATCTGTCAATTGCAAACCCAAATGCTGAAGAACCACCAATTTCAGAAAATACACACAATGATATGTATCAGAGACATTCTGATGAAAAGTCAAGCCTCAGCACCTTTTTTTTCACCTGATAAAGGTACAGCAGGCAAAATTACTAAGACTTCAGAAGAGACCAGTATTTCTGGAGATACAGAGACTAGTCCTGAGCCAAAGAATTCTGCTAATTCTGAGCATTTAATGTAACTGATAAAGACCACCAAAAACATTCAGATACAGCGGAGATCAATGAGCTAAAATTTTTTAAAATTCTGAACAGCTAGATGAAACATTAGATTTCTAGAATGTGTATATACTGGCTAGGATAAGTCTAACTGAATTGACTGACATACACCATATGGAAAAAAACACCTTCCTCAATGAGTGACCCTGGGGAATATTTCAAAAAATATTACACTGGGGTGGCACAGTGGCTCAGTGGTTAGCACTGCTGCCTGGGTTCAATTCCTGCATTGGGCAACTGTCTGAGTGAAATTTGCACATTCCCCCCGTATCTGCGTGGGTTTCCTCCCACAGTCCAAAGATGTGCAGGTCAAGTGCATTGGCCATGCTAAATTGCCTGTAGTGTTAGGTGCATTAGTCAGGGGTAAATGTAGGGGAATGGTCTGGGTGGGTTGTTCTTTGGAGGGTCAGTGTGGATTTGTTGGGCCGAAGGGCCTGTTTCCATACTGTAGGGAATCTAATCTAACCTCATTTTGATAAAATTGCGAAAGGGGGAATCCATTACTTCTACCCCCCAATCCCATCAATTAGAAACAACAGACTCCAAATTGTTTGCTGACATGGAGAATCACAATCCAAGTTGTTACTAAGAAAAACCCAGAGTAGTTCATACAGAAAAGTAAAGTTGACAATACACTTGGACCCAACTGGCCAATGACCACAGAACCTCCACTAAAGTAGGTGCAACAGGCTGGAGAAATTAAACAAAAATTGGGAGATTAAGGTCACCACTCGGTGGAATGAATTTTAGGACAAACAAACAAGCAAATTCACCCCCTAGATTCAGAGCTTATCATATCTGGCAGTCCTTTTCATCCTGTTCACTCTAGTTTACAAAAATGTACTCATGCTTGATGGAAAAAGTTACTCTCCCAAAAACTGAATGTCAAAACCATGTTGAGCAGGTGAAAAGAGGAGACTGCTCACAGAAGTATTTAAGCCAACTACTCGACTACCTGCACTTTCTGATCATGTGTCCACTGACAATGTATTGTTCTCCAACACTTCTTTGCTGTTTGTTGTATTTATTTGTTAGTATTTATCCAACAATTGAAAATAGAAAAATAGTTTTTAGTTTTAAATAGTTGAGACTGTCAGCCTGGGACACAAGTGTTGCCAGGTGGGAGGCAAGGTGAGGGTTGTGTGATGGAGGAGAAAGTGAGGACTGCAGATACTAGAGATCAGAGCTGAAAAATGTGTTGCTGGAAAAGCGCAGCAGGTCAGGCAGCATCCAAGGAACATGAGAATCGACGTTTTGGGTATAAGCCCTTCTTCAGGAATGAGGAAGGTGTGTCCAGCAGGCGAAGGGAAAAGGTACGGAGGAGGGACTTGGGGGAGGGGCATTGGAAATGCGATAGGTGGAAGGAGGTCAAGGTGAGGGTGATAGACCGGTGGAGAGTTCAGGAAGAAGATTGCAGGTTAGGAAGGCGGTGCTGAGTTCGAGGGAATTGACTGAGACAAGGTGGGGTGAGGGGAAATGAGGAAACTGGAGAAATCTGAGTTCATCCCTTGTGGTTGGAGGGTTCCTAGGCGGAAGATGAGGCGCTCTTCCTCCAACCGTCATGTTGCTATGGTCTGGCGATGGAGGAGTCCAAGGACCTGCATGTCCTTGGTGGGGTGGGAGGGGAGTGGAAGTGTTGAGCCACTGGGTGGTTGGTTTGGTTGGTGCAGGTGTCCCAGAGGTGTTCTCTGAAATGTTCTGCAAGTAGGCGGCCTGTCTCCCCAATATAGAAGAGGCCACATCGGGTGCAGCGGATGCAATAGATGATGTGTGTGGAGGTGCAGGTGAATTTGTGGCGGATATGGGAGTATCCCTTGGGGCCTTGGAGGGAAGTAAGGGAGGAGGTGTGGGCGCAAGTTTTGCATTTCTTGTGGTTGCAGGGGAAGGTGCCGGGACTGGAAGTTGGGTTGGTGGAGGGGGTGTGGACCTGACGAGGGAGTCATGAAGGGAGTGGTCTTTTCGAAACGCTTATAGGGGAGGGGAGGGAAATATATCCCTGGTGGTGGGGTCCGTTTGGAGGTGGCGGAAATGACGGCAGATGATACGCTGGACATGGAGGTTGGTGGGGTGGTAGGTGAGGACCAGTGGGGTTCTGTCCTGGTGGCGGTTGGAGGGGAGGGCTCAAGGGCGGAGGAGCGGGAAGTGGAAGAGATGCGGTGGAGGGCATCGTCGACCACGTCTGGGGGTTGACGGTTGTGATCCCTTTTTGCTGATGCTCATTTAGATCAAGATGAGGGACTGAACAGCTAGGCCTGAAATCAGAATGGACAACCTTTGAATTGCCAAACTCGATGGGACTTCAGGACAGGTCAAGCACAAAGCATCTGCACAAGACAAATGCAGGCAAGAAAAAGCCTGGACTTGTTCTGGAAAACAAGATTGGTTTGTTATTGGAATATGGTGAGCAGACTTGCTGGAGCATCAGGTTCCCGCTATGACCCTGCAGAGGGGAATTTGCCCTTGACACATTGGATAATGGACATCGAGGGTAGCCTCAGCAGCTTCCATACATGACAACAGGTATCCCATTGGGCATCATGATCCTGACCTAGAAGGTTGCATGGGCCAGAGAACATTCTGGAAGGATGAAACAGGGAGGAATAAGAAAGCAGCCATTCCATAAGTGAGGACTTGACCTGGCCCAGCAGTGGATCTTTGATCACCTGGAAAGAGAAAGATGACGATCACATATGAGACCAATCTTTGACAGATTCATGGGAACTGATTAGACAGCCTGGCCAAGGTTAGTATGGATAGTACCTGGTCCTATTTGGTAGCCAGTTAGAATCTAGGTAAGGATTGCAACAAAGACTTAATGTTGCAACTGGTAGAGTAATTAATGTAAGAATCTGGAGTTTTATTGCTAAAGAGCTATGGGTTTTACATAATATTTGGCCATAAACCCATTTTATGCCTTTAGTGTATTTTGTGAATAAAATTGAGTTGAAATACAAATTAACACTTTTTCACACAGAGGGTGGTACGCATTTGGAATGAGCTGTTAGAGGAAGTGGTGGAGGCTAGTAGAATTGCAACATTTAAAGGCATCTGGATGGGTATATGAATTGGAAAGGTTTGGAGGGATATGGGCCGGGTGCTGGCAGGTGAGACGAGATTGTGTTGGGATATCTGGTCGGCATAGAGAAGTTGGACTGAAGGGTCTGTTTCCCTGCTGTACATCTTTATGACTCTGACCACTTTGTTCATCTTATAAATATAGTACCCGAGTGAAACAAGTCTACGTAGAAATTGGTCAAAATGAACAAAGTATGGACAACATGAAAAGGAGTGGGACTAGTTAAGCTGCTCTCGCAAAGATTCTGTATGGACGCAATAGACTGAAGAGCTTCCTGCATTTTTAGTACTGGCTTCTAATCAGATCCTCGTATATCTATTATTTGTTTGCTTGCTTTGCCATCATAAAACATCCTTTAGCCTGCAATGAAAGTCTACCTGGACCAAACTGAAGCATGGTGCGACAAGTTGGCAAAGCCTGTTGAGACCTTTTCCTCTTGTTGTGCAGCTTCCAGAAATGGAATTCATGCAGTAGCACAATGATTGACATGTACAGTGATTGAATGCCAAGTAACTATGATTGAATAGTAGGTATTAATCTGTAAACAACAATCACTTTGTAAACTTTAGCATTCAAACTTTTTTCTATTTGAAATTGCTGATGGGCTATTTCCACTTCTTTAACTTATTGATTTTTAGTTTTAGATCTCTGCCATTTACAACATTGATTCACAAGTCATAAAGATAAAAGGAAACAATCCAACATCCTTTGTTAACGGTTTTTAAACAAAAATCTATTTTACGAGAAATATGCCTATTTTGCTACTGGTAAATGTTTTTTTGCCCAGATATGATGATACACAATGTATTACTGCAGCTTTAATTACTTTCTGTGCTAAAATTGTATTTTATCAAAAATGGATTGTTATGAAATCTTTGTAGAAACTTTGTAGTTCATTTAAGTCTTAACACGTGTTATCTTCCAGAACTCTGCAAATTCTAAATCCTGAAATTCTTGCACTAAATGATCACCCAAAAACAGCTCATGTATGTTTAAATAAACTAAAAAAATCTAATATTGGGTTTTCTACATGCAGACATCCTTTATCCTGTTCCTGTATTTCCAATTGAAATGAAAATCTGAACTGCAGCGCACCATGATACTCTTGCAGCCTGCTGTATGATTTTGGCTTGGTGTTACTTTGATATTAGAATGTTAATTGTGGCAAAGTCTGCTCATTACTCTGGATGGATGAAGGAAAGGGAATGGAAGAGAACTAGCCTGAAATTTTGAGGTCAGGAAATTCAGAAGTACAGGTTTCTCAAACATCCTGCAGTTTTTAATCTCAAACCTGGAATGAGAGCAGATTGGTCCAGTGAAGTGGGTGGGGAAGAAGCCATGTCTGGGGGTAGGGGTTCATGTAGTGGAGTGGTGAGAGAGATCAGTGGGAAGAAGGGGTTTGAGTAATGGTTGGAGGAAGAGATTCCTGGAATGTGGTCCCCCTTGCTGGGCCACAGGTGGCAGTTGAGTGCAGGAGTCTGAGGGAGAAGACATTGATCAGTAACAGTCCAACTGTGGAAGAACAGGAACATGGAGGGTATAGCAGATAGATCACGTGGGGCGTTTACTGGACATGGATGATATGCTCCAGCTTTTCTTAGTCGATGAGAAATGCTGCAAACTGTTAAAGTACATAACTTTATGGACTTGAGAAAGTGGAATATAGAACTATTCAGACATTATTTGGTTGAAGAGAGATTTATCATGTTATTTCTTGGAAATGATAAATTGAAAGTGCAAAAGGTCAAAAAGAGGATGGTTCACTTCCTACTTAGAAAAGTCAACTGACTTTGTGGTAAGAGTGTTCAGCAATTGTTTTAATAAGAGGCGAAAGCTGGGTTGAGGCATAATTGTTGGACAAACCCTTGAATCTGTGCTGAAGGTTGCCTAGTAACAGCATCTGAACTAAAGTTTTTTTTTCAGTACAAACCTAGATGTAGCAGTTATGAAAATTGCAAAAACTATTAGCTTTATCTCTCTCTCTGTCAATAAGAGAAAAATCCTAGAAGTAAAACTAGCTAAAATGTTCTTTCTCGTGATATTGTTTAAAAAAAACTTCAAGTTTCACTTATTAGGACTCTTGTTGTCCATCTGAAACTGAAATCCCATCTGAAGATCTTCCATCATTCTTCAACCATCAGTGATTCAAAAATCTTTTAAAAAATACTTTGAGAGAAGTCAATCTATTCTGGCTTATGAATCCTCACCCTTGACCTACAATGATTTTTAAAAATTGGCTTTTTTCCAAATCCACAACATCTTTGCAGAGCTGTGCATCAGTGTGTATGAAGGATTATGGGGATACAGTTCATAATTTGTTCTCAGTCAACTATTTTTGAATTCATTGAACAAATCTGGTTAAAGTCTCTTTTTCTTTTCTAAAGAAATAAATAGAATTAAATTGATCATTTTGGTGATTCAATAAAACTTCTACACTTTTGGTATAGCCCACTCTTCCTGTCAGTCAAACCAAACCATATCTAGCTTCCAGATTTAGTCTTACCTGCCTCAGCTGCCAAGTTTCTAAAGGTCAGGAAAACAACATTGTAAAAGATGGTCTCTTTAAGGGCATGCTCAAGAGATATTAAGGAGCAGTTAATTCTCATTAGAACACACACTTAAAGGCTGGTTTAACAGGATTTGCATGTGCATTATTCAGTTGGAAAACATGGTGATTTACTGCCGGTGGTTAATAGATGGAAAAAAAATACCTCAGTTGATTTGATGATGGAGAAGAAAACGTTCAGTCGTGTGTAAGAACACTTCTGGAAAAAATATTTTAAAAAGGGCTGTTTTGGGGCTCTTGTGCAGTGGTAGTGCCCTACCTCTGAGCCAGGGGCCTGGGTTCAAATCCGTCTACTACATAGGTGTGTCATAACATCTCTGAAAAAGTAAATATAAAAATCAAAAAGCAAAAAAAGGGGTTGGTTTTTCCAGCAACATACTCAATGCCTTTACAGGAAGGTGGGAACCACAGGGGCTGGAGTGCTTTACCTCACATTTCAACTCCAATTTGATTTAACCCCCTCCCTCTGTCTGCATACTTTTCCCCACCTTTGGTGGTCTGCATTACCCTTGCTGGGCTTTGCATGTAAATAGATTAATTGAAAACACAGATGATCTAGTGGTGGTGGAGAATAGGTTAATAAGTACACAGATGATTTGGAAATGGTAAGGTAGCCACTTAGTTGTGTGTAAGAGTACTTCTGGATATAAAAAGCAAAGGGCTGGTTTTCCCCAGTATGGGGATGTATTAGGAAGAAGATGGAACAAATTAATGTTTGCAATGAAGAGATATAATTGAAGAGTTTTTGGAAGACAGATTTGACTCCTGGTTCTTGCTTTGATATGTTGATCTGTAGCAGTTTAAAATTAGGATACCAAACTAAATATTGTTAAAAATATAAACACCTGAGGAATACAAATATCCCACAGCATCAGTAAAGTACTTAACCACATTCTTTGTGCTGATTGATCATCCAAACCCACCCTCAATCTCAGGTCCACCTAAAGCAGGCTTGGGTTCCTGGTTCAGATTTCTGGCTTCTTGAACTCCCACCCAAACCAAACCCACCTGCTCCTGGGGGTTACCATCTTCACCCCCCTCCCCAACTTCTACCACAGCATCAGTTATATGACCACCAGGAGAAACTCAAAGATTCTATTGAGCTTCCAATCATTTTCAATTTAAAAATGATTTAACAACAACCAAGATCATTGCAGATTATTTATCCATGCTGCCTTGGCACAGTTAGTACTATGTAAATTGAAATACACCTTGTTATTCATTACATCATATTCACATTTCCTATACTTCCAAATGTGGTAAATTTTATCAAACCTTTCCAGGTGGTTTAATGATCTTTTGCCAAATGTTTCTAAATAAAAACAGATGCAGCAGTGGTTTTGTCTGTTTCTTAACAAAATTCTCCTTACTTAATAGCATTACTCCTGAGACATGAAACAAAAGATTTTGAATTCATGATTATATCTATAAAGTGGTTATTTCTACCAGTAGTATGTTCTGCTTTATTTCTGACATCTGTTTACAATCACCAACATTACATTTAGATGAAATATTGATAAGATGTCTCAAATGTTTCAAAGGAGATTACGTAAGTGCTGTCTTGGTCTAAGGGACTGAAAAAATTTAAATAGGACAGAAATATTTTGAATTCCAAGGGTGCAGGGAATGTAGTCTTGATGTTTCTTTGAGACAAAGGGCGAGATTTCCAATTAGCAATTAAAGTAAGTGGTCCAGCATTTTGGATAACATCATCATGAATTATCTCATGATGTCATTGCTTATTAGCTCAATATCTATGAAAGTGTGATTTCACAAATTACTGAGTGAATCATGTGCTGACTAAATAACAAGGTTCTTGTAACTATGAGACCTTCTGGGGTTTAAAGTTCTGATGTCTTATTGAAAACCTTCTAGACATTTCTTCACATGCTGCAAGCCAGGAACTACTTGTCAGTCAGTAGTTATCCTCACAAGACCCTTCATGCCTACGAAGAAGCCTAAGATAACTCTGAGGTTTACTAATGCTTTCCTGCAGACACTGCTAGACATTGTGCCAAAATAAGTCCCATCCTGTTTCCAAGTGATATTATCAGAGGTCATTTTATCAGAACCGTCCAGACTAGGCAGAGGTAGTAGCACAGATTAAGCCATTGACCCCCCCATGAAAGGATGAAAGCAGTTCAGGAAATTGAAAATGAGTTGCGGTGTTATGCAAGGGTAAGTGGACTATCTTCTCTCTGCAATTTACACTCACAAAATCATGCTCAGTTGAACTCTATTACAATACATACATCACATGAAGGTTCATAGTCTGCAAGCTTTAGCATTCAGACTCAGACTCACACTCACCTCAGCCTCTCAAGCTACTAACCCTTCCTGCCCATTGTAATTCCTACTCACTTTCTAGATGTCACACCATCTTTCATGGTTATGCATTATAGAAAACTACTCTTGCAGCCATTTTCATCATCTTCAGTTCTTCTTACTATCTCATTGTAGAAAAAAACCTAGCCTACAACTGGGCCCAGACCGGCAGGTGCCAGATATGAAGCTTCTCATTCCATTTTAAGGAGATGGCCATCAAACTGCTCAGAAGCATCAGGATCATTCTTTTGGTGATGAACCAGGAATCCTGTTCGCCATTACACAGGAAACAAAAACCATAGCTCTGCACTGTATAAGCTGTTTTGTATCTAAATCAACTAAACATTTCTCTTCAGTAGATACTAGTAACACTCCTAGGATTCCATATATCGAAAAAGGTTACTGCCTGAACCCATCAGCTCCATCTTATGCTTTTCCAGGTTGCCATGCACAAGCATTGGTAATCTGGCATTACTTGTTGTGTAATGTAGGAGAAAGACTCCAGATATTGGAGACTAGAGTCGAGCATATGGTGCTCGAAAAGCACAGCAGGTCAGGCAGTATCAGAGGAGCAGGAGAATTGACGTTTCGGGCAAAAACCCTTCCTGATGAAGCTCCTCAGATGCTGCCTGACCTGCTGTGCTTTCCCAGCACCACACTCATGCTGTGTAATCTGACAATAGTCAAAACACCATGCTACCCATGGCACATAGCCAGCATGACTGAAACTCCCTTGCACGTGCAACCTATTTTCCCACCCTAGTTACTGCTTAACCACCATGCTACACACTTTACCTCTCCACATCCTGTATGAATGCTTTCTCTAAATTAGTGTTCTATGTGCCAGTTTCTATTCTAGATCCACAGCTTGTCTTTGTCCAGTAGGGAAACATCAGAAACAGGCAATTCTAAACACAAACTTTTATTTATAGGCAACAAGAGGAAGTAAAAACAAAATCAATTGAGGCTGATGTTCACCTCTACAATGCAAACTAAACTCTGGAATTAGTTTTAGTTTTTAGTTTTACATGCCCCTTGTATGCAGCTCCCATCTATTGGAAGTGGATATCCAATCACATGCTGCCTGGCTTGAAATATCTGAGTGTTGAGATCTGTCATGGTCAAAGAGTTTCATCTATCCACCCACCCAGCATTGGTGAGAGCGACCACTGCACAGTCCTGTGGAGACAAAGTCCAGCCTTCACATCGAGAATACCCTCCATATGTTGTGTGGCACTATCACGATGCTAAATGGGAGAGATTTCAAACAGAGATCTAGCAACTCAAGACTGGGCATCAATGGGGCACTGTGGGCCATCAATACCAACAGAATCATACCCAATCACAATCAGAAACTTCATGCCTGTCAACATAGCCCACGCTGCCATTACCATCAACCCTGGTTGAATGGAGAGTGCAGGGGGGGCAAGCTTAGAGCAGCACCAGGCATACCTACAAATGAGGTGTCAACCTGGTGAAACAGAACTTCTGCAGTTCTGCCACATCTAGTTATGAATGGTGGTGGACAGTTAAATCAGTGGGAGAGGAAACTCCACATATATCCCCAGTCTCAATGATGGACACCCCCAGCACATCAGTGCAAAAGATAAGGCTGAAGCATCTTCAGCCAATAGTGCTGAGTGGATGATCTACCTCGGCTTCCTCCAGTCATCCCCAGCATTACAGATATCTGTCTTCAACCAACTCAATTCACTCCATGTGATACCAAGAAACTGTTGCAACTACAAAGGTAATGGGTCCTGACAACCTTCCAGCAATACTACTGCAGACTTGCGCTCCAGAACTTGCCACTCCCTTAGCCAAGCTCTTCCAGTACAATTATAATCCCAATTCCAATGCCAATACTGGTATCTACCCAACAATGTGGAAACTTGCCCAGATGTGTCCTGGAAACAAAAAGCACAACAAATCCTACCTAATCAGTTACTGCCTCACCAGTAAAGTGACCAATAAGATGTCATTAACAGTACTATCAAGTAGCAACTGCTCAGTGATGGTTAGTTTGGGTTCCACCAGGGCCACGCAACTTGTGATCTCATTACAACTTGGCTCAAACATGGACAAAAGGGCTAAACTCCAGAGGTGAGAGGAGATGACAGCCCTTGATACCAGGGCTGCATTGGACCAAATGTGGCACCAAGCAGTCCTTACAGAACTGAAATCAATATGAATCAGAGGTGTAGGAAGATGGTTGTGGTTGTTGGAGGTCAGCCATCTCAGTTCATCTTTGCAGGAGTTCCTAGTGTCCTTGGCCAAACATTTTCAGCTGCTTCATCAATGATCTTCCCTCTATCATAAGATCAGAAGTGGAAAAGTTCACTGATGATTACACAATGTTCAACACTATTTGTGGCTCCTTAGATACTGAAGAAACAACAAGATCTGGACAATATCCAAGCTTGGGCTGACAAGTGGTAAGTAACACAGGAATGCCAAGTAATATGCATTTTCAAAAAAAGAGACAATCTGATCACCACCCCTTGACATTCAATGGTTTTGCCATCACTGAATCTCCCACTATCAACATACGTGAGGTTACCATTGACCAGATTGAAATTCAACTGGACTCACCACATAAACACAGTGGCTACAAGAACAGGTCACAGTCTTGGAATACTGTGACAAGTAACTCACCTCCTGACTCTCCAAAGCCTGCCCAACATCTACAAGGCACAAATCAGGGGTGTGATGGATTACTCCCCATTTGCCTGGATGGCTGCAGCTGTAACAACACTCAAGAAGCTTGACACCATCCAGGACAAAGCAGCCCTCTTAATTGGCACCACATCCACAAGCATCCATTCCCTACCCCATTTAGCAGCAGTCTGTACTATCTACAAGATCTACTGCAGAAATTCACCAAGGCCTGTTAGACAGCACCTTCTAAACCCATGACCAAAGGACAAGAGCAGAAGGTACATGGGAACGTCACCACTTAAAGTTCCCTTCCAAACTACTCACCATCCAGACATGGCTGCTCTTTCGTATCATTGACCCAATATCCTTGAACTCCTTCCCTAACAGATTTGTGGGGTAACTACAACAAATTGACTGCAACAGCTCAAGAAAGCATCACAGTACTTTCTCAACAAGGCATTGACAATAAATGATGACCTATATGGATGTGCATAGGTCACAAGTGGAATTAATGTAATGTCATCTGAGAGAAAAAAAAAAGCTGCTATCTCACCCTATCACTAAAAATATCACCTGAGAAGCTGTGCTGCTGCATTACCAGCCCAACTGGATGAAGCAATAGTGTAGGGAAGCACTTATGCCTTCGTGGTGATGCCTAATGCAATTGTAATATTTTTCATTGAAAGTAAAGACAAGCATGGCTACTATGAACTCACTGGACCAGAGGCAGAAAACCCAACTTACCTGATACTTGCTTGCTTTAAGCAGTCAAGCTACTGAAGTATCAAGTGCTTTGATTGGACAGAGGTTAATTAGGAAGAGGAAGTGGATTAATTAATGGGACACAAATGTATTTAAACAGACTTCTCACCACCTGATTGGCACCTGATCTTATCCTCTAAAAGGGGAGGACTTCATTGCATAGACTGTTCAATGTTGGAAATCTGATATTTGCATTCTTGCCTAATTAATTCATCACAATCACCATTAGTCTTGATTTGGAGATGCTGGTGTTGGACTGGGGTGTACAAAGTAACAAATCACACAACACCAGGTTATAGTCCAACAGGTTTAATTGGAAGCACACTAGCTTTGAGTGTCGCTCCTTCATCAGGTGGTTGTGATGAAAGACTGGTGCTCCAAAAGCTAGTGTGCTTCTAATTAAACCTGTTGGACTATAACCTGGTGTTGTGTGATTTTTAACCATTATTCTCAACATCCCTAGGAGGGGAAATTTCCACCCAAAGTTTCTTGCTTAGCTCTGTTTACAGAGGTGATAAAACCCAAGGTGTTAATCCAAGAAAGCAAAATTCTTCCACTCACCTCACCAAAGTTCACACATGAATAACATCAAAACAACTGGTCATGCAACTCATGCATTTTTCTTTGTGCAAATTAGCTGCCACATGTGCCTAAGCAACTATAGTCACAGTATTTTAGAAACCGTATGTGAAATAACTCTACAGATGCAGGTATCCTGACACCAAATCACTCTTTATTTACAAGTGGAGAGTTTTTCATACTGAACCCAGCTCCTGCAGAGCTAGCTATCAGAGTGAATAGAATCTGCAACTCTCCTGTCAACCAGGCTTTCCTGATTGGATCAGATTAACAGTCCCAATCAGGGAGCTCATATTCTATGATGTCCACCTGGCTGACCTTGTTACAATCACTACAGTAGGTAAAGAGCTTGAGGCATTCCAGAAAAATAAGACCGTATACAGTTTCAAGCATTATTTAGATCTTAATAAATCTGTTTTTACTCAGTACTTGCTCAAGGCATTAAGCTATTCAAGAATATGTTGTGAGAAAAGTACATTAATTAGACTTGATGTTAATATTGCAATGAGTGAACTTACAGCATCTTTTAAATGGCACTGAAAATTAAATGATAAAGGTGAAAGCTTGCAGCATACTTATGATGAACATAAAATCAATTTTATAGGCAGTTGCATTGCTTTTGATAAGTTTAATATCCTTCATCTTGTGCAGCATTTATTTTTCTGCTGCCTCATAAATATAAGCATGGTAAATTAAAGAAAAAAATCAGAAAGCATTTCCATTGATTTATCTAAAATTATTGCAAATATCCAGCTCGAAACTATATAAATTGCGCAGCTGAGTGTAAAGTATAATGATATATAGAGTTATGATTCAATTTTCCTCAAGTTTTTTGCTTTTAAGACTATAATCATCAGAGGTAGTGCTCAGAATTAACAACCATTGTATAATACTAACCACCAAACCTCAGATGAGCTGCCCATCGTGTTTTTCCTTTTTGTAGAAATATGGTTCATATCCTACTGACGTACCCATTCGTATGAATTGAACATAATAGTGACTTATTTGAAATAAAGAATTATAAAGAATCAACAAGACACAGCAAGAAGCTAAAACTTCATTGTGTTAAATAATAAAAATAGAATCAGCACACAAGGGATTAAAGTATTACTTTCCAAATGCAGTTCTTGCACATTCTGTTTGGTTGCAGCAGGTGTTCATAGACCATCTCATTACATTGTACATCACGAAGATAAATTCTTGTCCACCAGTTTATCCACTCTCTATGTATGGGCAGTGAAATTTGCCTCTAGTCTACTATTTGAAACTAAGTTAAAATTAACTCATTAAAGCTGTAATCTATGACTCATTAAAGTCTGGTCTTTCATAGAGTATAGAGTCATGGAGATGTACAACACAGAAACAGACCCTTCAGTCGAACTCATCCATGTTGACCAAATATCCTAAACTAATTTAGTCCCATTTGCCAGCACTTGGTCCATATTCCTCTAAACCTTCCTATTCATATACCTATCCAATTGCCTTTTAAATGCTGTAATTGTACCAGCCTCTGCCACTTCTTCTGGCAGCTCATTCCATACGCGCGCCACCCTCTGCATGAAAACATTGTCCCTTAGGTCCTATTTAAATCTTTCCTCTCTCACCCTAAACCTATGCCCTGTAGTTTTGGACTCCCCCCACCCCAGGGAAAATACCTTGTCTATTTTCCCTATCCATTCCCTATCCATTCCCTATAAATCTCTGTAAGGTCAGCCCTCTGCCTCTGATGTTCCAAGGAAAACAGTCCAATCCTATTTAGCCTCTCCCTGTAGCTCAAATCCTCCAACCCTAGCAACATCCTTGTAAATCTTTTCTGAACCCTTTCAGGTTTCACAACATGAGTAGTAATTTGAAAGTACAACAGGATCTGCACCTATGGCAATACGTCATATGGCAAGAATGTCTGCTAAACATGTGTCATCCATTGGCACCGAATGTAGCTCATGGAAGAAAGTGTTCTTCCTGACTCCATGAAAACCTTTTTATTTGTGGCTGGTTTCTCAATCACTCTGAACCTTGGGTTAGTTCCACTTTACATTTACTTCTCAAATAGTTTCGCAAAACAAAAATCATGTTTTCTGCCTTTCCCCATCCCCATCCCCACAAATCTCACCCAATCCTGGTGAATACTGTCACATGTTAGATGATCTGACCTAGAACAGTTGGCAAGGCAGTCTGTTCGCTTATCCCACTGCCCGACCAATTCTGGGTTGACTTCTATACTTTTGTACAATTATTTGCATTGTCTGAGAAAAAATCTCCAGTTCAACATTTTGGACTATTCCATTTGACTTCCAATTGAAAAGTTCATGGACACTGTAATTTCCCTTGTTGCTTCCAGGGTATTATTTCCAATTTTTTGTTGTTGCTGAAATTCCACGTTTTATACCAAAGGTACATCCTTCCCTCAGAGACTTTGGTTTTTTTGCCCCCTGCTACACACTGAGATTGTGAAAGCTTGCAATAACTATAATGTCAGGGTACCCTTGAAGTATTCTGAACAACTGAACCTTTGTTTAAAGGTGTCAAAGCATTTTTTCAATCATATTTTATTGCATGATATACACTTCATTTAAGCATGACCACTTTTCATAGGCTTGAGACAATGTGGAGGTTTCAACAGCCTTCACTTCAAAACCATGGTTGTAGTCTACAAAACTTATTGGCCTGGATGTTTGTTGGTAAGGGTTACTTGGAAGCCCTTTAAAAATGGCAGGTGGGTCCCAACTTCAGGGTACATGTTGGTTTGGGTCACAAGCCCTCATCATTCATTCTCAGCTGGCCAGTTCCATTGTTGGGATGTACTAGTCCTCCACAATTTTCATGAAGCTGGGCTAGCTTTTCAAACAGCCATAGTTCACGACTCCTCTGAAGTGAACTGTAGTGTGCACAGTGGAAACTTTTGAAAGGTAAGTTCAAAAGATTGTGCTCTTATACACCTGCTGAGGTATGCCCCTCAACCCATTGCTTCTCATGACTTTTCATGCACATTCAATCAACCTGTACATTGCAGGCCAATAAAAGTGTCAATCATTCAGGCCCTTTAAAGTATCAGTAGTAGAACTTGCAGGCACCTGAAATCTCTTTGTCTTGTAACAATAAACATTGCGCAAATGACATAAAGGAATCAGAGAGCAAGAGCTGTTAATCAAGCAATGATTCCCTCGGGGCTTTGGTACATCAAGACTCTAATGTATGTCTAGTCACTAAACAAAGCTGTGCTTTTTCTCTCTTCCTCCTTGGTTTCAAAGTATGGGCAAGCAGCAGTTCTTTGGTTTCTGAAAACAGGAACAGGAGGGAAACGTTGATTTAAGGGAAAGATTGGGGGCAAGCACAAGTTCTATGACCACACTATAAACAGGCTACCATACAGCAGGAGGAGCTGGAAGATGCATAACACTCAAAGATGCTGTCATCCTCAATGTTCTCAGAGTCTCCGATACTTTGGGCATGTGAGCAGCAGATTCACATTCCCTGCTTGGCTCAACAAATGCAGGTGTCCTTGCCCTCCATCAGCTCAGCTCTGCTCTCTGCTACTTTGTCTTGCAATAAAGAAGGCAGACTGTCAGTGTTGTCTGGCACCGTGTTTTAGTGCTTTTCTTGTTATATTTAAATAACTAGATGTTTATGTGAGGCAGACAGCATTGAAAGGCATAAGAGTGAGGCAGAGCATCAGGAGGGTAGGCCTGAATGACAGGATGTGCTGCTGGGTGAGTGAAGGGGATGTGCAGTGTGGAACAAGCTAAGGTGTTGGTGTTGTGGTGGGTAGGTGATGAAATGTGAAGATGTATTCACTGTCCTTGACAATCTGCACCAGGTCATTAGATGCTGGCATAGTTCCAGATTCTGGGATCTAGATCCCATTAGCAGGACATTCAGGGCCAGTTGAAGTGAAGGAATACAGAAGGTGGGGCCTGTAAATATTGGTGCTGGCTGGCAGTCTGGTGCGACACAATTCCCAGAACCAATCATTTTGAAAGAAGCAGCATTGGGGCCCAGTAACGTTGATCTCTGCCTCCACTATACCTGCCCACAAGGTGAGCAGCCATTTGGGTTCATTAAGGGCCTTATTAATAGTATGAATATGTACTTATCAATAGTAGGTAGAGGAGGGTGACAGGGTGTTCCAGTCGGGTGTTACAGTTTCCCCACCAGAAGGGAGGGAGTAAACTGCCTGGAGGTTTTTAGGCAGCAGCACACTGCAGTGGGCAGGGAGCAGTGCTCTAAGCCGTCCCGACCTTTCTAGGTGCAGGTTTGGTCAAAGGCAGTCAGGTACAGCAATTCCGAGGTTTCTCTGGAGTGATGGCCCAATTGCTTTCTTTAAATTTTCAATTCACTTAAAAAAATGTATGACCGAGAGGGCACCTACAAGTAAATTTTCAATTCACTTAAAAAAAAAGGATGACTGACAGGGCACCTACAAGCATCCTTTCTATGACTTACTCTGTCATGCAGCCAGCTAATGCACTGAAACGAGAAGGTCTGTGATTTACCCTCCAGTTTTGAAAGTCAGTCCATCACCCTTGGTTGGGCAGAGAACCTGTCTCCATGCCAGTTAAGGAAATGTTTTAGTCAAAATCCCAACAATCCCAATCCTCTTTCTCCAAAGGATGGATTCAAGACCTGGAAACAGTTCCTCCCACCTTCTGTTTCCCACATCCATTCTTGCCTCTTGCTTCCACTCCCTTCTGAAAGCTTTGAGAGTCTCATGCTTACTTACACCACTGGCGTTCCAAGCACATAGCTATCAGTCTGTGTGCCCTTGTGTTCACTTTGTAAGAATGCCCATTGATGCACAATTG
Source organism: Chiloscyllium punctatum (assembly GCF_047496795.1). Taxonomy (NCBI): domain Eukaryota; kingdom Metazoa; phylum Chordata; class Chondrichthyes; order Orectolobiformes; family Hemiscylliidae; genus Chiloscyllium; species Chiloscyllium punctatum. Next base: position 39,683,419 of record NC_092782.1, on the reverse strand, counting down.
GCAAACAATGCTGCCAACATTCCATGTTAAGTGCAGTGCACATTGATAGCACTGAGAAGACAGGACTAGCAGAGGAGAGTACAATTCAGCTGAAATCATATAAACTAAGTAGATCAATATTACTTCTTACCCACCTTAGTATGACTGAGCATGTGTACACTGTAAATCACGGTTTCCAGTACTCTCTGAGCACTGCAGTTCTAGCTGATCATTTTTGATTCAGATATTAATCAGAGGTTTACATGGATGTAATGGAAATGTTATTACCAAAATCATGACATGCATAGCATAGTAGAATAAAACTCAAAGTAAACCTAAAAAGTCCTTTTGGGAATAAAGTTATCATTATTGATCAGAACATGTTCATGATCTTTAATTATTACACAATCTCTTCAATTTTTTTGTAATATTTCTTGGCCTGCTGAAGGAAAGGAATCAAGAATTTCAAGTGAATGAGATTATAGATAAGTCATAATTTGTCCTTTATCAGTAAGATCAAAGTTTAAATAAATGCTAGTAATTCTAACAATGGTATATAGAGACTGTCAAAGAAATGTTATATTTACTTGATAATGCAGTATTTTTAACGAGATACAGCAAATGTGGAAAAAGGCTCTATTATTCTTGAGATATAAGGGGTTACGTCATATTCTCAGATTTTCCTCAAAAATATCTTGCAAGAGGAAAAATGCCAGAGGAAACTATTAAAGTCATAGAGTCATAGAGATGTACAGTATGGAAACAGACCCTTCGGTCCAACCCGTCCATGCCGACCAGATATCCCAACCCAATCTAGTCCCACCTGCCAGCACCTGGCCCATATCCCTCCAAACCTTTCTTATTCATATACCCATCCAAATGCCTCTTAAATGTTGCAATTGTACCAGCCTCCACCACATACTCTGGCAGCTCATTCCATACACGCACCACCCTCTGCACAAAAACGTTGCCCCTTAGGTCTCTTTTATATCTTTCCCCTCTCACCCTAAACCTATGCCCTCTAGTTCTGGACTCCCCGACCCCATGGAAAAGACTTTGTCTATTTACCCTATCCATGTCCCTCATAATTTTGTAAACCTCTAGAAGGTCACCCCTCAGCCTCTGACGCTCCAGGGAAAACAGCCCCAGCCTGTTCAGCCTCTCCCTGTAGCTCAGATCCTCCAACCCTGGCAACATCCTTGCAAATCTTTTCTGAACCCTTTCAAGTTTTACATCTTTCCGATACGAAGGAGACCAATATTCCACCAGTGGCCTAACTAATGTCCTGTACAGCTGCAACATGACCTCCCAACTCCGGTACTCAATACTCTGACCAATAAAGGAAAGCATACCAAATGCCTTCTTCATTATCCTATCTACCTGCAACTCCACTTTCAAGGAGCTATGAACCTGCACTCCAAGGTCTCTTTGTTCAGCAACACTCCCAAGGACCTTACCATTAAGTGTATAAGTCCTGCTAAGATGTGCTTTCCCAAAATGCAGTACCTCACATTTATCTGAATTAAACTCCATCTGCCACTTCTCAGCCCATTGGCCCATCTGGTCAAGATCCTGTTGTAATCTGAGGTAACCCTCTTCACTGTCCACTACATCTCCAATTTTGGTGTCATCTGCAAATTTTCTAACCATACCTCTTACGGTCATATCCAAATCATTTATGTAAATGACAAAAAGTAGAGAGCCCAGCACCAATCCTTGTGGCACTCCACTGGTCACAGGCCTCCAGTCTGAAAAACAACCCTCCACCACCACCTTTGAGCCAGTTCTGTATCCAAATGGCTAGTCCTCCCTAAATTCCATGAGATCTAACCTTGCTAATCAGTCTCCTATGGGGAACCTTGTCGAAAGGCCTTACTGAAGTCCATATAGATCACATCTACTGCTCTGCCCTCATTAATCTTCATTGTTACTTCATCAAAAAACTCAATTAAGTTTGTGAGACATGATTTCCCACGCACAAAGCCATGTTGACTATCCCAAATCAGTCCTTGCCTTTCCAAATACATGTACATCCTGTCCCTCAGGATTCCCTCCAACAACTTGCCCACCACCGAGGTCAGGCTCACTGGAGGCCTAGAAGAACTGTTTACCCTGCAAACAGCCCCAGTGAGATTTCCAAAGCTTATCTACCAAGGACAAGACATAAGTTAGAAGTGTGGTGGAATATTCCTCACATGCCTGGTGAACTGCTGAGGCATCTTCAACAGATCTTCCAAACCCATTACTTCTACAATATACAAGATAGGTTCTATGAAGATGAGTCATAGCAGACTAAAAACATTAGTTTGTTTCCCTCTCCATAGATGCTATCAGAACTGTTGAACTTCTCCAGCATTTTCTGTCTTTGTTGTAGAAGAGCAAGGGTCAATGGAACAAGTTGCATTGGATCACTGCACATTACGCATCAAGTCATAAAATGTTCTGACTTGGAAACATATCTTTGTTCCTTCATTGTTCCTTAGTCAAAATATTAGAATTTCTTCCCTATCAGCATAGTGGATATATCTACATCACAGACCGCAGCTGCTCAACAGGGTGGCTCAACAGGAGCTGCTCAAGAGCAATTAGAGATATGCAGTAAATAAATGTGCAATAATGTGCTGTCATGAAGTAAAAGCAAAATAACCAGTATGTTTATAATATGTATTAAATCTGATAGATTTAAAAAGATAACATTCTTGGGATATGGACATTGCTAGATAGGTCAGCATTTATTGCTTATCCCTAACTGTCCAGGGTTAACCTCATTGTTATTGGTCTGCAGGCATATGCGGGCCAGACTGGGCAAAGCTACCAGAATTCCTTCCTGAAAGGACATACATGAATCAACAGTGGTCACCTTTAGGTTAGCTTTTAATTCTAGATTTTCATTTAATAATTTCCAAGAATGGCATTCAAACTCATGTACATAGAAAATTAGACAAAGGTTCTGAATTATTAGTCCAGTGACAATATTTCTATGCCATCATCTCCATTAAATGCCACCACAGTGCCTCATTTGAGATCTGATTACAATACCAGTTTATTAACCAAACTGAATAAAGTTTGTTTCCACTCCTCAGTTTCTAGCTGTCTCTTCATTTGGATAAAAAGATCACACAACACCAGGTATAAGGCCTTATACTCCACAACCACCTGATGAAGGAGCAACACTCTGAAAGCTAGTGCTTCCAAATAAACCTGGAGGACTATAGCCTGGTGTTGTGTGATTGTTAACTTTGTCTACTGCAGTCCAACACTGGCATCTCCAAATCTTCATCTGGAGTGCATCAAGACCTTTCTGGTACATATTTAAAATTTGTTGTGTGGCTGATGGTGTAATTGCAATTTACTTTGGAAAAAGGGCAAAATCATGATATATTCATTTATAAACAGATGGCTGGTTGAACTTAATCACTTGTCCTTTTTAGTATGGTAAATTAACATATGAAAATTCTAAACTTGCTGATTTATACGGTTCAGTAAACCTTATTGATAGTCAGTTTTTCTCTTCATATAAAATTAATAATGAAAGCGTAGACAATTAACTGTATGAATTATTGAGGCAACCAACTGTCTTTCAAAAAATGATGCATGAAACTTGAATTAAAAATCATGTATGGGTTTAACTGGTAAAATTTCAAGGAATTCGGTACAATGCTATTTTATTTATTTACCCAATAACGCATGTTACTCAATTTTCATTTGAGAATACACAATGTAAAAACATCAAATGTAATACTCTCAAAAGAATTGCTTAAAAACTCTTTCCCATTGGCATTTATATTGAAATTGAAAGAAATTACATCCTGCCAGCATTTTGTTCGTATAATTGCTTATCCATTTTACCACAGTGACTGTATTTTCTAATTATTGTTCTTCTCTCCTTTACAGCTTTTGAAAATAACACACTTATAATAGTATTATTCTTTTAAGTGGGGAATAATGTCACAGCTGACTGTGCATATAATAAGGTTATTAACAAGAATCTTTACAGCACTTTCACAATGCAATGCACTTCTGTGCCAATATTTAATCCTACAGTAAGTATACTTAAAGGTACATTTTTACTTTGCTATATTAAGAAGAACTTTGGACAAACATAAAGAAGGAAAGAGACGAGAAAGAAATAACCTTAAACAATGGACTGAAAGATTTATTTTCATAACTGAATTGGACTAGCAACTTGATTGCCAAATTTGACCAAATTGCAATAATATCATGCATTTGTAAAGCACCTTTAACATGGTAACATGTCCCAAGGCTATCAAACAACACTGGACAACAAGTCACATCAGGGAATATTAGAGCAAACGACCAAAAGCTTGGTGAAAGAGGTAGGTTTTATGGAGCATTTTAATAGAGGAGAGGCTGGCACAGGGGAATGCACAAGAGGGTGAAGTGAGAATAGGACATAGATCTCTGAGGGTTATAGTGATGGAGCTAATTATAGAGATAGGGAAAAATGAAATGATGGAGGGAATTGAAAGCAAGGAGGATAATATGAAAGTTAGATGAAAAATGTTGTAAGCCATGCAGAAAAACAAATACAGAGTTGCAGATGCACTGAACGAGTCAGCCATTGAATCTAGTGTTCCGCAATACAAATAAATAAAGTGAGGCGCGGAGTTGCAGTCTTTAAGGGGATAAAGACAGAGTGGGGAAATGCACAGAAATGTGGCAAATGCAATGTAATGAAAAGATGCATAAAGTGATACATTTTCAAAGAAGGAATCTGGAGAGCCAATATAAACTAAACTGTGCAATTTTAAACAGGGTGCAAGAACAGAGAGACCTGGGAGTTTACAAAGGTACATCTTTGAAAGTGGTTACGACAAGTCAATAAGGCTATATAAAACATTGATTTATAAATAGAAGGATAAAGTAAGAAAGGGGACAAATTTAATTATGAAGAGATGATGGGGAATCAGTAGAATCAAAATAATGGAAACATTTTTGGTGAGACGTTTGTGTTTATTGTATAGATTCAATAGTATTAGAAAATGAGCTTGTGTCAGATTTCAAAAGTCCAAATACCATTTACTGTCTAACACACCTTATTGTATTATACTTCATACTGCAGCGAAAATGTCTGTTGCTGTAGAATTGACATTTTCAAAAATTAATCTAAGGATCTGATCTGGCTCAAGCATTCATTTCAAGATGCAGAATAATAGAATCATACTGCATTAAAAAGGCACACACCTGCAATTTACTGAATTTGCATTATAATATTATTTTAAAAATCTTGACTTTGCACTTTTTTGCAGAAGTTATCTCTTGTTTTTGGATATCGTGGACATGGAGAAGGTGCAAGTAAGCATTCACAAAGCTGATACTGTGGGACAACTTCCATGGGAAATGCCATATACTATCTAATACACATTTCTGCATTATATTTCATACTGCAGCTAAAATGTCTGTTAATTTAGTATTGATATTTTAGAATATTGTGCTTTACAAGGGTTAGGGACTACTTTTGATTTTTGGGCCCTTGTTTCATTCTCAACACCTCAATTGTTAGTTGATTTAGTTATGCAGAAACAATATCTTCTGTATTTGTATTGATGTTCTGCTGTGTTGCTATACTGACTGCTGTGTACATACCGCCACAAGCAAAAGTTGAGTAAGCTCTGGATGTGCTGTATGCCACCACTAACACTCTGAAGATGGAACACTCCAAGGCCCTGTTTATTCTAACTGGTGAATTCAATCAAGCCACTCTAAGGAAGCTGTTGCTCAAGTACCATCAGAACATTACCTACCCCACCAGGGGCCTGAATATTTTAGTCCACTGCTACATCACTGGGAAGGATGCCTACGACTCCACCCCCCCGCCCTCATTTTGGGAACTCCGCCCACAATGCTATGTTTCTTCTCCCGGCTTACAGGCAAAAGCTCAAGTAGGAGACCCCCCTCGCCGATACAGTGCTGGTCGGAGGAGGCAGAGGATCAACTCCAGTGCTGTCTGCAATCGGCTGATTGGGCCATGTTCAAGTAGTCCGCAGGTACCTTGGACGATTGTGCCATCGCCGTCACAGACTCCATCAGCAAGTTTGTAAAGGACTGCATTCCGAGGAAGTCAATCCGTATGTTCCTCGGCAGGAAACCCTGGATGAATCAGGATATATAGAACCTGCTAAAAACCAGGCGTGAGGCCTTCAGATCAGGAGACCCACTCAAATATAAGGAATCCGATTATGACCTTCACAGAGCCATTAAGACAGCCAAGGACCAATACCGATCCAAACTAAAGACCCAGACACCCGGCGCCTATGGCAAGGACTGAATGACATCACAGATTCTAAAAAGAGACAGTGCAAGATAGCAGACGATGACATATCCCTCCCAGATCGTCTCAATGCCTTCTGTGCTTCGTGCAGAATTTCGGCAGAGAGGTAACACCTATTCAGACAAGTCCTGACGAACCTATCCCAACAGTCACTGCATCAGAGGTCAGATAAATTTTCCTTTGTGTGAATCGAAGGAGGGTGATAGGACCAGACGGAGTATCAGGCTGTGCAATCAGAGTATGCACAGATCAACTGGCAGAGGTCTTCTCAGACATCTTCAACCTGTCCCTGCAGCAGGCCACTGTCCTTGCGTGTATTAAGAGGGCCAACATCATCCCTATGCCTAAGAAGGCTCATGTAGCCTGTCCCAATGACTACCGCCCAGTGGCCCTAACTTCGGTGGGCTGCTCATGGCATTAATCAACTCCAGACTCTCACTACTCATGACCCACTCCAATTTGCCTATCGGACCAATAGATCCACATCAGATGCCATATCACTTGCCTTTCACCCCTCCCTAGAACATCTTTATACCAAGAACAGTTACATAAGAATTCTACACATTGACTAAGGTTCAGCCTTCAACTCTATTATCCCCTTGAGACTGATTACTAAACTTAGCAATCTCAGACTAAGCCTCACTCTCTGCAACTGGATCCTCAGTTTCCTGACCCACAGGCCACAGTCAATGGGGACAATATTTCATCCTCACTAGCATTCAACACTGGAGCCCCACAGTGATGTGTACTCAGTCCCCTACTGTACTCACTGTATTCCCATGACTGCTTCACCAAATACTAGACTAATGTCATTTACAAGTTCACTGATGACACCACCATAGTTTGTCGAATCTCAGATGGTGATGAAACAGACTACAGACAGGAGGTGAAGACCTGGAAAAATGGTGCATTGAGAACAACCTAGGTCTCAATGCTGGCAAAACCAAGGAACTCATTATTGACTTTCAGCAGGATATTACTCATGCCCCCCTACACATTAACAGCACAGAGGTAGAACGAGTGGAGAGTGTCAAGCCCCTGGGAGTGGTCATCCACAATAAGCTTTCTTGGACTGTTCATGTGGACGCACTGGTTACAAAGGCCCGACAATATCTCTTTTTCCTCAGGCAGCTGAGGAAATTTGGCATGACTTGCCAACTTTTATAGGTGTGCCATCGAGAGCATTCTGTCTGGATGTATCACGACCTGTTATGGCAACTGTACCATTCAAGATCAGAGATGATTGCAGAGAGTGGTGAACTCAGCCCAGACAATCACAAAAGCCAACCTCCCATCTATAGAATCCATCTACCAGGCCCGCTGTCAAGGAAAGGCCACCAGCATTCTCAAAGATCCATCCCACCCTGGCGATGCTTTTCTACAACCTCTCCCGTGGGGAGAAGATACAGAATCCTGAACACACGCACCAGCCGGTTTCGTAACAGTTTCTACCCTACTGTTGTTAGAATACTGAATGGACTCACAAACTCTTAACATTCGCCTGTACCTGTGTTTTTGTTTTTGCCACAGTTTACCAATTATTTACTTATCTATGCTACTTAAATATGTGATCTACCTGAATTGCTCGCAAGGCAAAGCTTTTCACTGTACCTCGGTACACATGACAATAAATTCAATTCAATGTATCTAGAAGCACACAGAATCAGAATTAGAGTAATTCATCAATATTTTCAATAATAATTTACTCTATTAAACTTGAAGCAATAGCACACAAAAAAAGTATTAACTTCCTAGATAATACACCAGTTAAATTGATACAAAACAGGCATAAGTTTACAACTTTTTTTCAAAATATCTGATATATACTTCAGCAGCCTCTCTCACATGATAATCTTTCCTTCCTTTTTATGATCATACTTTGCTTTTTATAAATTCTGTCCAACCTTCTGACCTGCCGTTGCTCAATTACATGTATTTTCTTTAAGTCTGATAGTTGCTTTGACACTTATAGTTAACCACAAATGGAGAGTTCATCCCTTGGAATCTTCTTACTCTTTGGAATATATTTATCCTGTGTATTCTGAAATATCCCCTTCATTACCTGCCACTGCATCTCAATGACCTATACCTTTACGTCATTTGCCATTTTACTTTAACCAGATTTGCTTTCAGGGTCTCATAATTATATGTATTTAAATTTTAAAAAACAGTCTCAGACCTACTCCCCTGCCCCTCAAATTTGCAAACGCAATCAAGAAAGATCCCACAGATTTGTCAGCAGCTTCCTCACACAGTGAATCATTGAATATCATTAAATTTCACAAGGGATTACGATTCTTCACTTTTGCCAAACTGGCCTTATACTCCATCTCAAATGCAATTCCATCATGAATTAATTCAACACTGCTCCTATTCTGGTTGATCACTCTCCTGTCCGGATTGCATGATAGACTTCAAAACTGCACTCCAAAGTCACTCCCGAGAATAATTCCAACTCTTCATCAACAGTTAGCTTCACTGGGCCTGTTCTCCCCCCCCTCAGGTTTTTCCCAAGCTCCATCTTGTTCAGTTACATCAAGAAAATATCGTCTGTGAGTTTTTCAATATTCACTCTCAGCTGCATTAAAATAGTAATACCCAGAAGGTTCTTCCAGTATGTTTAAAGGGTTCTTCTGATACCCTCATGCTTCCTCCATACAGGGCTAATGATCTTGCCAGCTTCTCAGCTTATCTGAGTTATTTGAATGCTAAGTCCCACTCTTAGCTGCCTATTAATACCAAGAACTTCCAGCTGAGTTTGTTCTAACAGCACACATTCTTTCAACTGTTCATGACTCCTCACTTAATCCCCCTACAGAGATTGTTTGTAGTCCACCTACCTTCTCAGCGATCTGCTGCTTTGCTAAAATTGCATCTACCTCTCTTACCTACCCATGCTTGCTGATTTTCCATCCCCATCTATCCCCCTGAGATTATACTGCAGCTGTACAAAAGTCATGTGTGGCCACATTTGGAATACTGCTTACAGTTCTGGTCACTGCATTATAGGAAGGAAATCCACCCGCTAAAGCTTTTTCATGCCCCCTTCTTGCTCTCATAAGTCCACACTTCAGTTCCTTCCTGGCTACCTTGTAACCCTCTTAAGCCCTGTCTGATCCTTGCCTCCTCAACCTTAAATAAGCTTCGTTCTTCCTCTTGACTAGATGTTCCACATCCCTTGTCATCCAAGGTTCTCTCAACCTACCATCCCTTCCTTGCCTCAGTGGGACAAAGCTGTCCAGCACTATCAGCAGGTGCTTCCAAAACAACCTCCACATTTCTGTTCTGCATTTCCCTGAGAACGTCTGTTTCCAATTTAGGTGCACCAGTTCCTGCCTAATAGCATTGTAATTCCCCCTCCCCCAATTAGGTACTTCCCCATACCGTCTGTTCCTATCCCTCTCTATGAGTATAGTAAAGGTCATGGAGTTGTGATCACTGTCACTGAAATGCTTTCCCACCGAGAAATCTGGCACCTGGCATGGTTCGTTGCCAAGCACTGAATCCAATATGTCCTCCCCTCTAATTGGCCTACCTACATATTGCAGCAGGAACCCTTTTGTCAAGACACACCTGACAAAAACTGCTCCATTGACTCCTAAGTTAGCTGCACTCCTCCAGTGCTTTCTTGTATATCCCCATTGGAATTGTGGCTTCAGCTGTCTGTCACCAATTAATCCTTTTGATGCTCTACCTCTCTCTGGGCCCCAGCTATGCCTGTCTCTTTGTTGGCTATGTAGAACAGTTGATCTTCCGTAATTACACCGGCACCACTCCCCACCTCTTCCTCCGCTACATTGATGACTGCATTGGCGCCACCTCGTGCTCCCGTGAGGAGGTTGAGCAATTCATCAACTTCGCCAACACATTCCACCCTGACCTTAAATTTACCTGGACCATCTCTGACACCTCGCTCCCCTTCCTGGACCTCTCCATCTCCATTAGTGACGACCGACTTGACACTGACATTTTTTACAAACCCACCGACTCCCACAGCTACGTGGATTACACCTCTTCCCACCCTATCTCTTGCAAAAATGCCATCCCGTATTCCCAATTTCTCCGCCTCCGCCGTATCTGCTCCCAGGAGGACCATTTCCACCACAGAACACACCAGATGGCCTCCTTCTTTAGAGACCGCAATTTCCCTTCTCACTAGAGGGGAGGGTTAAAGATGCCCTCCAACGCATCTCGTCTACATCCCGCACCTCCGCCCTCAGACCCCACTCCTCCAACTGTAACAAGGACAGAACGCCCCTGGTGCTCACCTTCCACCCTACAAACCTTCGCATAAACCAAATTATCCACCGACATTTCTGCCACCTCCAAAAAGACCCCACAACCAGGGATATATTTCCCTCCCCACCCCTTTCTGCCTTCCGCAAAGACGGTTCCCTCCGCGACTACCTGGTCAGGTCCACACCCCCATATGACCCACCCTCCCATTCTGGCACTTTCCCCTGCCACCGCAGGAACTGTAAAACCTGTGCCCACACCTCCTCCCTCACCTCTATCCAAGGCCCTAAAGGAGCCTTCCACATCCATCAAAGTTTTACCTGCACATCCACTAATATCATTTATTGTATCCGTTGCTCCCGATATGGTCTTCTCTACATTGGGGAGACTGGGCACCTCCTAGCAGAGCGCTTTAGGGAACATCTCCGAGACACCCACACCAATCAACCAAACCGCCCCGTGGCCCAACATTTCAACTCCCCCTCCCACTCTGCCGAGGACATGGAGGTCCTGGGCCTCCTTCACCGCCGCTCCCTCACCACCAGACGCCTGGAAGAAGAACGCCTCATCTTCCGCCTCGGAACACTTCAACCCCAGGGCATCAATGTGGACTTCAACAGCTTCCTCATTTCCCCTTCCCCCACCTCATCCTAGTTTCAAACTTCCAGCTCAGTACTGTCTCCTTGACTTGTCCGGACTTGTCCGACCTGCCTATCTCCTTTTCCACCTATCCACTCCACCCTCTCCTCCTTGACCTATCACCTTCATCTCCTCCCCCACTCACCAATTGTACTCTATGCTACTCTCTCCCCACCCCCACCCTCCTCTAGCTTATCTCTCCATGCTTCAGGCTCTACTGCCTTTATTCCTGATGAAGGGCTTTTGCCCGAAACGTCGATTTCGCTGCTCGTTGGATGCTGCCTGAACTGCTGTGCTCTTCCAGCACCACTAATCCAGTTTTTGCTTTCCAGCATCTGCAGTTATTGTTTTTACCTGTTTTAAGATGCTCCTGTCTTTTAGTTCTAATATCTCATGTCAAATTTGTTTGGTCTCAGAATATGAAGCACCCTGGGACATTTTACCCTGGTGCTATTGTTAGTCATTATCAGACAACAATCCTCCATTTGCTGCATTTTGCTGGAGAAATAATCCTGCTTTGCTGAGGCAACTGTGCTATCAGTTCGTTCATGAGTTCTGAGTCTCTGTAAATAAAAACTACAAATCCATTCCACCTCCAGCTCACTGGCTAGCACACTGGTGTCAATACAGGTAGTTCTCTTATAACACGGTTATTAAATGTGATTTGGCTGTAACACGATTTATGAATTGCAGACATTCTTTTATAAAGTGAACTCCCATTTGCGGTTACACAATTCCATCCCCAGCAGCAGCTGAACAGCAAAACCCAGCCTCAGGATCCTCGGTCTGCAAAATGCAAATTCAGTGTGTTCAGCTAAAACAGGAATGCAATCATCTCTGCAAGCCTTGAAACTTAGCTTGAAACTGGGAGTTATAGTTTACATCTGGAAGGAACTTTAATTCAAACAGGGGGAGAATCTTGAGGAGGACTGAACTTCAGAGTTGGCATCACGTTGTCAGTCAGTTCGCGTGCTTTCCGGTGAAGAGCTTTGTGAAAGGTACAGCGCTGTAGTCAATGATTTTAGTGCAAAAGTGTTAAATTTACGGTATTATTTCATTAAAATATATGATTTAAAGATTTACTTAGACTGTGCTATCGTTTATATTAGGCTAACTACTATTTTTGTTTTCATTTTTACCAATAGTTTTGGTGGTTCACCCCAACCCTTTTTTTCTCATAGGCCCCATTATTAATATATGCGATTTCCTATAACATAGTGTTGCAAGGGAACACAACTACCGCATTATAGGAGAACTACCTGTATTTACTATGAATAAATAAACTAGTGACAGCAGAACACAAAATTAGAACCTAACTAAACATTTTGAAAAGCTGGTCTTCAATACAATTCTGAGCAAGTGCAGTACTTGAAAGTACATTATAATATTTTGTTTAACAACAAACCAACAACATCCAATGCTGAGCAGTGTAATATACATATTGTCTGAAATGAAGCACAAAGAGAGCTTAAACTGATTAAAACATGCAGAATTGAAGTCATATTTCTTTAGGTTAAATAATTAGAATTATTGTAAACATAAACAGGAAAATTGAGAAAAGGATCCCTTTGATCTTTTGGCGGATATTTAACAGTGCCACAACGTTTTCTGAATTATTTACGTAATACTGAACAGTCAGCTGGAAATAAAAGTTGAGAATGTGTCTCACGCTGAAATCTGTCACTGCTATAGTTTTGACAGGAGTAGTATACTTATGGATTTTGTTTTTGTCAGGATGCTGACATTGTTGTTCTTGTAACCTATTCTCTGTGGGTAAAAGTGATGATCTATATTTTCACATCCTGTCTTCAAGAAATTAAGCAAAAACAAAAAAATGTGATACACATCCTCATTGAAAGGGTTCAAAAGGTAAAAGCTTCCCAGAAAGAATATAGCAAATGTTCCGGGACAATAAGTTTTGCAACCAATTTAGGTAACAAATTTAAATAAATACCTTCCTTGCACCTACTGCAGTTATGTACTTGAATAGGTATCAACACTTCTAACATGAAAGCAGCAGTTCATTATTTAGAGTATCAAATTGACCTAACATCATACATTTTTAGGATGCAGAATTACATACAAAGGGCTGGATTTTGCAGTTGACAATGAAGGAATGGTACTCACTGCTAACATTGAAGAAACGTGCCCACAAAGATCTAGCCAATTCTGAGGAGTGAATTTGCCCTTTCTGGTGCCAGCTTCAATCTGGTCCCAAGTCAAGGGATCCTAAGGCATCCAGCACTACTGAGGCCATCAAGCAGCAAATCACATTGAAAGAAATCTCACAGACTGTAAACCAAAAATTAAACAATAAATTCCTTAAATTTCAATAATTAGCTTTGGTAACATAATTAATTATTGAGGCAAGTAAGTGTTATCAGTGCAAAAACTTAAATATTACAAACATTTGAAAAGTACATTTTTTATGATGGGGAAATTTGATACCACCTGATATGAAATTATTTGTTAGAAGTTAGTAGAGTTGTAATTTTACAAGGATTTGTGCAATGAAATTAATAAGTAAAAGTGGATGTACTTGTCAATTCAATGATTTCTAATTAAATGTATTTTGGGGAGATTTCAATGGTGCATCGTCTAAAAAAGTATACTATCACTGATAGAAAGTTCTGTATTTCTGTCTTTAACTGAAGATGGGTGAACTCCAGTTGTTGATAGCTTGAGAAGAGTAATGACCCTGAATACTGATAGTTTTACCAACATTTCTATCGTAAAATTCAAGCTAAATAATTGTAAAAAACTTACTTTAAATTGACTTGCAATTTTGCATTTTTAACTCAAATGCATCCACATCAAAATGTTATTTTACTGAAGGAGTCTGCTTGAGCATACAAGTTGGATTTCATGACTTCTGTTTAGAATTTCTTTGAGCAACATCATGGGAGGTCAATTAGCACTGCCATATAATAATTTTCTTTCTTACTAACTTTCTTCCTCCCATTTCATTCTGTAGGAACTAGCACATCCCGGAGGAACAGTTCCATCTCTGGCACTAATTATCTTATGGCTTGACTTTGACTGAGGAGTCATGATTCATAAGTGAGTGTTGGCAATAATAATTGGTAAGCTATCTCCTAATAACGGACACTATTCAAGACTTACCCTGCCTCAGCTGTAGTCTATAGACTGAGGTATCTTGAACATGCCACTCTGAATAGCAACCAGAAACAGTACGGTACTTAATTTTTTTCCTGTTTTATCCTAAAGGGCTGAAGTAATTTATCTTTGCTTCCACCACCAACTAAAACTTGGTGACTCAGCAGAGTTCAGGCACTGAATCTGGCATCTTCAATATCTGAATACAAACCTTATTCATGCTGATAAATTACATTTAGTCTTTCCACATTGACAGGTCGCCTGTAGATTAGACCATGGTGCAGTTCATGTTTATTGAGCTCAATTTTTATTGAGCTTGTCTTTCAACATTCAGCACCAAAAGCTGTTCGTGTGTCCCTCAATTAAGAAACAAAATGTGTTCAAAGTAGCACTATTAGCTATTTTCACTTTCTACTGCCCATAGATTTGTCCGATGAAAGTACACACATCCAAATTAAAGTTGTTTCATTGAGTTAATTATCATTTATTAAATTTCTCTTAAACTTAATGTCATGAAAGCAGTATGGCATAGTGGATTCTCTGCATTCTCCAACCTCTGAAACCTGGGTTTCAGTCCAAATAAGACTACAAGGATGCAAGTATTGTGACAAGCTAGCCTTAACTGAAATGAATTTTATCCTGCACATTCTATAAATGATTAGTCCTGCTGTTCAGAAACCATTCACTGACAATCTCCAGTGATTAAACAGAAAGTTGTATGAGACATTATTTGTGCAATGTTAATCTTTGTTCTGCAATTTGGTTATGAACTGATATTTTTTAATCACAGCACCCACAGGATGGCTGTTGTGGGAAATGGAACCATTCTCACTAGTCAAGTAAAGGTCAGTCTTTTAAAATTGTAGGTAAGGTCTCCAATTGGAGATCAAATTGTGTCAATTGATCAGAAGATTAAATTGTTCTGTTTCATTTGCTTTTAATGTGAAATAGAGTTTCAATCCTCAGTAACATAACACTCAGTAACTCAGTGATGTGCAAATACTCAGTTGCAAAAGTGATTAATTTCATCTTTTATTGTGAATATTCCAAACTAAGCAAGTACTCAGTAGTTTGCTTATTTGTATGTAGAAATATCCTTTGTTCAAGAAACCATCCATAATCCATCTATTTAACTTGGTTTGAGAAACAAATAGTAAAATTTACAAAACCAAGGACTTGCCTACCTAAAGGATAAAAAGAAATGTCTGAAAAAATCTGAAAGTATTTTTAAAAATATGTCTTTATATGATTGATCTTAGGAGGAAACCACATGAGGTGAGGGAGGGGTATGAAGTTTTATGCAGCCAACAAGAGTTTGAAACAGGGCATGCAGGGTCATTTAAGTAGGTAAGCTTGAACTGTTGATGTCCCGATGGTGGGTTGAGATCCAGCAATAAAGTTGACAATGATTTTGCAGTGTGTCAACCATTAGGCTGCTCTGTGGTGAGTTCAGTCCTCAAATACATTTATATGCCATGAATATTCTTCACCATGAAACAGTTTTCAATAAAATGCTACTCTCAGGATAAAGTCAGCAATGCACAGCAATCTTGTGGTCTTAGGTTTATGATCCTTCAAAGGTGGCAAGCACCAGTCAGCTTTATGGAGTGAGGAAAGTAGGTACCCTGTTGATCTTTATGGCGCAAGGCAGTGGGTGTTGAAAGGTTGGTGTTCAGATGCAGGGAGATGTGGTGGAGAGAGGGGCCTAGTGCTCTGGGTTTGGTGGTCATGTAAGGGAGTTGGTGTAGATGGGTCAAGTAAGGATTGAAATATATATAAAAGGCCTAAATTGCTTTTATCAATGGTTAGAGGTTCATGGTTCTTTTTTATTCATTCAGGATGTGGACGTAACTAGCTAGACCAGCATTTATTGCCCATCCCTAATTGCCCAGAGGGGAGTTAAGCCTCAACCACATTGTTGTGGGTCGGGAGTCACATACAGGCCAGACCAGGTAAGGATGGCAGTTTCCTTCCGTAAAGGACATTAGTGAACCAAATGGTTTTTTCCAACAATCAACAATGGGTTCATGGTCATCATTAGACTCTTGATTCCTGATTTTAATTGAATTCAAATTCCGCCATCTGCCACAACAGGATTCAAACTTGAGTCCCCACAACTTTATCTGGATCACTGGATTAACAGTCCAGCAAAAGCAATCGCCTCCACTTTGAATTGAATGGGATGGCAGAGGAAGAGCTACAGCCAAGGAGGGAAGTTGTACTCAGTATTTGGGCAAGTCTCTGTTCAAGGTCAGGTATTGAAAGGCCTCATTAAATTGGACAAATGAGTGAACATATGCATTGAGGAGGATAACAGGAGGGTTCAGGGTTAGCATGGTTATTGGGACATTCACAAGTGGAGGCATAACAGTAGAAATTGCATGTGCAGGAAAATAGTGTTAGGTTCCAGGGTAATGTGGGAAGGTCCATGGTTAACAAAGGAGAGAGACACATTTATGTTGGGTTGGCCAAGAGCGGTGGGGATAAGTGTGAGGATGACAGGGGAGAGTAGAATATAGGATCACCTTTGTTTGTGGTTTTCTGAAATTCCATGTTTATTTGTAAGGATTGCAGATCCCAGTGGGAGCAGGGTCACTTTGGCTTGGTGGAGTTCACATTGCACAGAACTGGTCAATTAAAGGGACTCCCTAATAATTAGTTAAATGATGAGAACTGTGGACAGCCATGCTCCTAAATGCATATCTTCTCTCTTCACACAGTTTAATTATTGCCATAGCCCTAGGTCTCATTCACCCAATTTTCCTACAATTTCAAGAAAAGGAGGAGAAAATGCGAAGAAGGGAATTCTTGCTGCCCAATAAAAGGTCACAAAGCCAACAGCATATTACACTAGAGGAGAAGGCTATCCCAGGTGAAGGTATCAGTGAATATGATTACTGGTGCAACAACGCCTCCAGAAGACAAGAACAAACTAGCTCCAATTGAGGGGCAAATCCAGAGAAATTGGAGGACGTTGAGGGTAATGGACACTGAGATATGTTAGATAATTCATTAACATATGTAGACATGAATTTTATCTGAGCTCTATGCCAGCTAGCCCTCAAGTTCTAATGGCACTCAATTTCAATGCCAGCAGTGGCTTCCAGGACATGATGGGTAACATAAGTGGCATTCCAATGGCCAGAGCCATCATACAGGTGCATAAAGAAGGTGATTGATGCCTTATTTTCTTGTGCCAAGGATTTCTTCAACTTCCCCACTGACAAAGGAAGCCAGGATACATGTTTGGCCACCTCCAGTGTCACTGTTTTGTTAAACTTGAATGCAAGTGTCAACAACTACATTCATATGGACAATAAAAAGCTTTTTAGGAACCTCAACTGTAATTGTAATCATGAAGGATTTCACTCTGTGAACATACAATTGGTACGTGGCTGAAGGAGAAGAATATTGCAGGTATATGCTCATTTCTGACGGAATTGTCACAATGTATATGTCACAGAACTCACATCGCCCAGAGGGTTTTAAATTGACAAATGAATTATTGACAAATGAGTGACAAGATCTAATCTCCCTTCACATGACTGATGACACCAATAAGGCATCCTTGGACCTGGAGGAGTGCTTATGCTCTCGGTAGTAATATATTGAAATAGATGTTTGTTTTGTTAATAGGAAGCAGAGAGTGGACATTATGGGTAATTTTCAGGTTGGCAGGATGTGAGGTTGAAGTGCTATACTGTGAGGATCAATGGAGCTTTAATTATAATAATTTATATAAATGTTTTGGACAAAGGGACCAAAGACATGGTTGCTAAATTTGCTAATGGTACAAAGATAGGTAGGAAAGTACGTTTAAGGTGGACATAAAGAGTCTGCAAAGATATTATATAAGTTCAATGAGTAGTGAGTAGGCAAAGGTTTGACAGGTGGAGTGTAATGCAGGAAAATGTGAACTTATCCAATTTTATGGGAAGCATGGAAAAACTGTATATTTTCAAATTCAGAAAGATCATAGCACTCTGAGGCACAAAGGATTCTGGGTGTCCTGTACATTAATCACAAAACGTTTAGTGTTCGGGCACTGCAAGTGTTTTGCTCAAGTTGTAGCTCTGGTGAAGCCATTAAAACTGTAAACAGTTTTGGTCTTCTTATTTAAGGAGTGATGTTAACACATTGTAAGCAGTTCAGAGAAATTGCGCTCTGTTGATATCTGGGATGGGGTCTTTATCTTCTAGCAAAATGTTGGACAGCTGGGCTGTTGGAATTTATGGAGAGGTGATCTTATTGAAACATATCAGATCCTGAAGGGACTTGACAAGGTGAAAGCTGAAAGGGTGATTCTCTTTGTGGGAGAGACTAGAATCAGGGGATATAGTTTAAAAATAATGTCTGCCATTTCAGGTAGAGAATAGGAGGAACGTTGTCTCTCAGAGGACCATGAGTCTTTGAAATTTTCTCCTCAGAGACTGGCAGCAGCAGCTTCATTGAATACTTTAGATCGGGAGATTTGGGAATGTGGAGTTGAGACCACTGTCAGATCAGTCAATGAACAGAGGGGCCAGATGACATACTTCTGCTCCTAATCCAAATGTTTACCAATTTATGCATTCGAGGAGAAAGTGAGGACTGCAGATGCTGGAGATCAGAGCTGAAAATGTGTTGCTGGAAAAGCACAGCAGGTCAGGCAGCATCCAAGGAACGGAGAATAGACGTTTCGGGCATAAGCCCTTCTTCAGGAATGAGGAAAGTGTGTCCAGCAGAATACGGGAGACCTTTTATCCTAACCTCCTCCCTACCTTTTATCCTAAAGTGCCCCTCCCCCAAATCCCTCCTCCCTACCTTTTATCCTAACCCCTTCCACCTATCGCATTTCCAACGCCCCTCCCCCAATTCCCTCCTCCCTACCTTTTATCCTAAATATTCCAAATTCCTTCGTCTCCGCCGCATCTGCTCCCAGGAGGACCAGTTCCAATACCATATGACCCAGATGGCCTCCTTCTTCAAAGACCGCAATATCCCCCCAGACGTGGTCGACGATGCCCTCCACCGCATCTCTTCCACTTCCCGCTCCTCCGCCCTTGAGCCCCACCCCTCCAACCGCCACCAGGACAGAACCCCACTGGTCCTCACCTACCACCCCACCAACCTCCATATATAGCGTATCATCCGCCGTTATTTCCACCACCTCCAAACGGACCCCACCACCAGGGATATATTTCCCTCCCCTCCCCTATCAGCGTTCCGAAAAGACCACTCCCTCCGTGACTCCCTCGTCAGGTCCACACCCCCCACCAACCCAATCTCCACTCCCGGCACCTTCCCCTGCAACCGCAAGAAATGCAAATATTGCGCCCACACCTCCCCCTTACTTTCCTCCAAGGCCCCAAGGGATCCTTCCATATCCACCACAAATTCACCTGCACCTCTACACACATCATTTATTGCATCCGCTGTACCCGATGTGGCCTCCTCTATATTGGGGAGACAGGCCGCCTACTTGCGGAACGCTTCAGAGAACACCTCTGGGACACTTGGACCAACCAACCCAACCACCCTGTGGCTCAACTCTTCAACTCCCCCTCCCACTCCACCAAGAACATACAGGTCCTTGGACTCCTCCATCGCCAGACCATAGCAACACGACAGTTGGAGGAAGAGCGCCTCATCTTCCGCCTAGGAACCCTCCAACCACAAGGGATGAACTCAGATTTCTCCAGTTTCCTCATTTCCCCTCCCCCCCACCTTGTCTCAGTCAAATCCCTCGAACTCAGCACTGCCTTCCTAACCTGCAATCTTCTTCCTGACCTCTCCGCCCCCACCCCACTCCGGCCTATCACCCTCACCTTGACTTCCTTCCACCTATCGCATTTCCAACACCCCTCCCTACCTTTTATCCTAACCTGCTGGACACACTTTCCTCATTCCTGAAGAAGGGCTTATGCCCGAAACGTCGATTCTCCTGTTCCTTGGATGCTGCCTGACCAGCTGCGCTGTTCCAGCAACACATTTTCTGCAGCAATTTATGCATTCACCAGAGCCATTGTAAGGCATAGAGTGGGATTCTTAAAATGCACTGCTGCTGCCTTGACAGGTCTGGAAGGGCTCTTTAACATCCACACCAGAAGGTGTTATGAATTGTAGTCTTTGCACTACAACGCCAACAGATAATCCAAGTCAAGAATGTGAGGAAAACCAGGCCCCCTCATATAAGGGGATTTTCTTGATGCATCAGGAGGAATCCATGAATTCAACTGATCCTTCATGGAGGCCAGCACCATGGAGAGACAGACAAGGGGTGCCTAATCTACACAAGATTTGCATAACAATAATGCACTTACATTAGCAACAGACTTCCATCTCTTTCGTGGGATATAGACATGCCCATGCAATCTTCCCTTGTACAGTTAATTCTTACCCTGCATCTTCTAGAACAGTATGAAAGCTGATTTTAAAGAGACTTCAGGGGTATGTGGCTGTCCATGCAGCAGTCTATCTTGCCCAAAGCACTTGTTTAAGTGCTTTGAACGCAATTGCATCTGATTCATAGCCACTGAGATTTCAGTACACAAATGTAGTTTAAGGTTCATAGATAGTAGCCAGCTGAGACTTCACTGAAAGCCATATTTCACAGAATGACCATCACAGAAGTAATCATCCATATGAATGATCAATGAAGAATGGATGAAAATGTAACAGGTCATTCAGTGTTTTCGTCTATGTCCCTGTCTCCTTTCCAGTTATCACACCATGAGGAACATGATGTATGCCATGAGTGTTACATCTGCAACTATGAGAGGCCAAAATAATTCTCAATGATCACAAACAATTGTAGAAAAGGAATCATATTATGCATATATTTATATGAAAATACCACTGTGCTACCTTTTGCTTCATATTCTTAGAAGTTTTCTTTCCTTTCCACCATATCTAAGGCATTTTCAATATCAGCACCTGAGGTGGAGGCAGTTTTATGCCTGATTGATGACCATGACAGGCATACTCTGGAGTGTGGGGATTCCTCTTAGTCTAGCCTACTCAGGATTTTGAGGTCGAAGGTGAAAGGAATGAGGAGATGCTGCTGATTCGATAGATGCCATGCGAGATAAGCTTCAGGGAAACTTGCATGTGCTCCTCCTTCACCTATGTACACAAAAACAACTCTGTCACCTGGCAGGACATGGCTCCTTGAGGGATGTCCAGATGTCTTTTGATCCTTTTGTCCAGCCACAGCTGCATGGAACTTATGGCCACAGCCTTGGAATATAGGTCAGAACACATCTATGTTGAATTCTCGACCTGGACCTCCATGGAAGAAACCATGTGCTTAAATGCCTAAGATATAACAAAAGCCATAGACTGCATGGACTCCTCCATACCCCACACAAAGCTGTACAGAGTCCCTGGAATCTCCACCATAATGTCCCCAGGCTTCAAGAGGCCATGACTAAAGGTTTATCAATTGTATGGTGCTCAGCAGGGGTCCAACAGATTAAATTACTTACAATGTGGAAACAGGCCCAACAAGTTCACACCAAGCCTCCGAAGAACAACTCACGCAGACCCATTTCCCTACATTTACCCCTTCACCTAACACTACAGGCAATTTAGCATGGCCAATTCACGTGACCCACACATCTTTGGACTGTGGGAGGAAACCAGAGCACCTGGAGGAAACCCATACAGACATGGGGAGAATATGCAAACTCCATATAGACAGTTGCCCAAGGCAGGAATTGAACCACGGGCTCTGGTGCTGTGAAGCAGCAGTGCTAACCACTGTGCCACCGTGCTGCCCCACTAGTCCTCTGATTATTTGGATGATCCGGCTGTTTAATCCTACCCCACCCCTCTCAGCTACTATGTGTCTGTAGTGTGCTTCCGAATATAAACAAGGACCCTCTGCAGATTGTGCGGGTGTAGCCGCTAGAGGTAGGTGATGGAGCAAATGACAATATTCCCACTTGAGCACTGGCTTCATCATCTCAAGTGACAGACTCATCAGGTTCTGATGTAGCTCTGGCACAGTCCTTGGATGGTGATAATCAATAGTGGAGAACAAAATGTTAGAAATCATCATATCCTTTGCACTTCACATTTTATCACATGCATCATGTATGCTCGCCTGTCACTCGCAGAATGGTTTCCTTTTTCCTTTTTCCTTTTACTCCTGGATGCCTCACCATCTGCCACAAAGATCACGCCCTCCTTCAGACATCACCAGCAATTCTATCTCAGCAGATGTGAGGAGCCTACGGTTGGGCACTCCAGTAGTCCGTGTCCTCTCTGCATGTTGTAGCCCTGCTTGTTGTGCATGTCAAATGACATCTTGCTGCTTTTCTGCATGAATCGCAATCACACATAAAGCCCTGTCATTCAAACATTGAATTCACACAAAAGGCAAACTTCCAGAACTTCAGACCTCAATTGTCATGGGACACTAAGGTTGGTTTGTGCATTATTCTTCTGGCATAACTGCCAACTTGCACATTTTCTTACTTAATGACCCCATGAGAGGCTCCTGTTGGAAAGTGACACTGGCACTCAGCAACGTGGATCAGAGAAGGTTGTTCATCCTTTGCCCGCACTGGGACCAGGCTGTCCTGTTCATTCTGTGATGGCTCAATCTTCTGCCACCTCCATCCAGGCTATCTTGGGCAGGCAAGAGGACCTTCTAATGTAATCTTTGAGAAGAAGCAGCTCTTGCCTTTCCTTAATGCTCTGGAGGAGAACTTGCAGGAAGGCATTGCTGATGAATGGAACAAGTCAGCTACGACAGTCAGACATCTCTTGCAATAATGTACTACTCTAAAGCACTACAGCATCCCAGCAGTGATACGCAGTCTCCCTGTTTGAACAGTTGGCACTTTAATAGCCTGCCTGTGGAAATGCCATTCTTGGCTAATGGAGTGTTTCACCAATGAAAAGCTCCCCCCACTGCTAAATTACACATGTTCCACATGCTCTCTGCTGGAATTTAGAATCTGAATTGTAATTCAATGGAAAACAGAAAAACCAAGAATGTGGAAGTGGTGTACGGTTTCGGTTGCAACATCAGAAGTAGCACACTGTTGACAACATTCTGGTTTCAGCAAAATGGACAAAAAGAGGTTGCTTTTGCAGTCACAAAACTAAGACTTTATTTTTCCTTCTATAAGGTTATTTTCAAGTAGTGTACTATACTAATTCAGAGATTAGACAAACTTGCAGTAAAAGCATAGTTGTTTGAAGGGAATCTTGAATTTTCATTTAGAATAAAAACAGAGTAGCTCAAAACAGACAACTGGTAAATTTCTTGAGTGAATTCACAATATTTATCTTAGCAATAATCTCTGAACCTAATGAAAGGCCATGCATTACTAAATTTAGCAATGAGCTACACACTCTTAATAATCTAACAGTAACTGAACAGTTATCATAATACAACCAAATTCAAAGCTAAGTTGGAAAAGGAGACACAAAGCTGGAAAATTCGAAGTTTCAATAATGCTTATTCTAACTTAATGAATGAAAAGTGGTCATAGTTAATGAGAGCAGCAGTACTTAGTGACGTAGAAAATAGGTGCAGGAGTAGACCGTTCAGCCCTTAAAGCCTGCTCCACCATTCAATATGATTACAGTTGATCATCCAACACAGTATGCTGCTCCCACTTTCCTCACATAACCTTTGACCCCTTTAGCCTTAAGAATTGTATCTAACTCCTTCTTGAAAACTGTCAATGTTTTGGCCTCAACCACTTTCTGTGGCAGAGTATTTGATTTGGTGCCTTGAGCACTCTCTGCCATTCAACCAGATCATGACTGATCTTCTACATATATGCCGTTTTCTGCACTATCTCCACATCCCTTAATGTCTTTAATATGTAGAAATCTATGAAACTAAGTTTTTACCCAATGACTGAGCCACCACAGTCCTCTGGAGTAAAGAGGTGATTTCTTTCATGTCTAACTTTTTCAAATTAAGTTACAATTCAATCAATTTTTTAATCATAAATTTGCAATTTTCAGTTTCTTCTGTTCCAATTTTCTATGAAGTATTCCTAAAATGCGAATGAAGATTAACTCCATTTAGATCTTATTTACTTTATCCTGCATTCATTTACTGGCAGTTGCCTGCTGATGCACTCTTACAGGAGGCAACTTCCCAACTGAATTAAGGATGACAGGCTTCATGTTCTTGAGGCTTCAGGTTAAATCAGACAGCCTACAACATTAGCAGAGGTGTGTGTCTCTTTGTAGGAACGGGCCCATGAGGGCATCTCCATCTTTGAAGGTGTTTATGTTTTTAAAAGCAAACTGGCTGCAACTGCAGTGGCACCAATGTGGAAGGGACAATTCTCCACAATGATGACCTGTGGCTGCAGATGTGGCCCGTTGATATTTGCAGTGCCAGTATAGGTATAAGTAAAGGTCACCTCAGCTCCCAGCAAGACTCTATTAGGTACCTGTTGGGTTTTGACTTTAGTGGAGGGCTTGTCTGCCAAAAAGAATATCCCAGAACTGTACTCAATCTTCCCACAAGTGGAAATTACATATTCAACTGGTTGCTTGCTGCTACTGAGAAGATAGTCCTTGCCACTCCTATCATGTTTCTGACATGATCAGCCAGAGGTGGGAACACATCAACAAACCGACCCAATGCCCTCCATCCTATCTTTTTCCGATTAAACCCATTCAGTGCGACAAGTAAGATTCTGCCTAAAGAATGATAACAAAAAGTGGTCAAAATTGTTATTGAGTAAAATGACACATGAACTATTAGAGATATTCAAAGTATAACTTAGCTTAACACAGGACTAGTATATACATCCCTAAGGGCAAAAGAGATCCACTTATCAATTAAAACATCTTTGGTTGACAACAGAAGTGAAAGATAGCATAAAAGTAAAATACTTCACCAAAAGGTGAAGAATAGTGTACTTTCATGAGACTGGGAGAGATATAAAGCAATGGAAGATAAAGAAAAGACAGTGAAGGTTGCATAAAGGAATCTTAGAAGAAACTTTTGAGAGATATCAAGATTTTTTTAATTGGAAACAAAGTGAAGTATGGGCAATCTACAAAGGTTGAAGTCATCACATAAATAAATAAGGATTGGCATACCTACACTAGAGAAAGGAAATAATGTCTGACATTCCAGGAAATCTAACAACAAATTATGGACTGGCATTTGGTAATGCTATTGTAAGCAAGAAACCAGTATTTGAAAAATTAATGGCAGTGAAGACCAACAACACAGTGTATTTCTCTTTCTTCAGTTATGGGAAACAAGCATCACTGGCAGACAAAATATATTGCCCTTAAGAAAGTAGTAGTGAGCTGCTTTCTGAAATCATTACTACCTGTATAGTGAAATTGCTCCCACAGTACTGTTAGGAAGGGAGTTTTGGATTTTGACTCAGCAATGATGAAGACATGACAATATATTTCCAAGTTAGGTTGGTATAGCTCAGCTGAGTGGAGTATGTAGGAACTTGCAAGTGGAGAAGTACATGCATCTGCTGCCCTTCCCCTTATATGTGATCGTGACTGAAAGTTTGGAGGTGTGGTTCAAGAAGGCTTGGTGAGTATTTGTTATAAATTGTGTACACCATTGTCATGTGTGCCAGTGTTGGAGGAAAATAATGTTTAAGTTGATGGATGGAACATCAATAAAGTGGGCTGCTTTGTCCTAGATGATGCCAAGCTTCTAAATATTTTGCATTTGGACCCATTCAGACATGTTCAAAAATATGCCATCATAACCCTGACTCATGCCTTGATAGATAGGCTTTGTGGAGCCAGGAGGTAAATTAATTGCCATAGAATTTTGGACCTGGGTCTTTCAACCACAGTATTTGGTAATGTAACTGAATGTCAAGAGGAAGTGGTTAGAAATGTAATGAATAGAAGCAGTGCAGAGTCACACAATCTTTAACATAATGAATAGGTAAGTAGATATTTTAACTGTTGGTTTCTGCAATGACAAGTATCAATACTCCCACAAACCCATGTTTCTTTAAAATGTTAAAGACATAGGATTAAGATAGACCACAATTTATTATGTTAGCTTCATTATTTCTGATGCGAATATTGAACAACATTTTACTTTTTAACAAATTTAATGATTTAGAAATGATCTGATATTTAATTATCAAGTTCCAAAGGAAGGTCATTTACTTACAAATCACACATTTCTAAATAACAGGTGAAAAACTAAGAAGCAAAAGGAGGTGTTCTTTCAAGGTGTTCTCTGATAACCTTCATTACACACAAGGTCAAAATAAAATTTCTAACCAAGATTACTCCCAGCTTCAAAATTCTAAGTGCAAATGCAATCTTTTTGCCCTCTCATAGAAATTACTGTTTCTCCTTTTAAACATGTTCATATTCTAGCAAACACTTCTTCCTCCATAGACTTAAAAACATTAACATTTATTAACATTTATTATAAATCAGAAAATGCCTTTTGACTAAACTGGGCTCTGATGTTGGCATCTCATCGCTACCTATGTACTTTCTCACAAACCTGTTCAGTTCCACTGTCTTCAGAAATGCTTCAGATACTGTTCTTATTCATATTCTCTATGGTTTAATGGCATGCCCTGGCAGTTTATTCCTTGAGAATTTTTCTGTAAAATATTCTATTTGACTCGCTTCTTATAATTTCCCTTTCTAAAAACAAAGTGCTCTTGGAAATAAATTTGCGTAACATATTGTTGCTAAATTCGATAAAATAATTGTAGATTGGGTAGCAAGAAGTTGGAATTTGGTGTTTGTAAAATTGTAAAATTTTAAATGCTAGTAGGGGAGACCATTGCTTGGTCCCTTAAAAGATGGTGCGTTTTTGGTACTGAGAGATTTAAAACGGATGTCTGTGAGTAGCAGCTTGAAAGTTTGCAAGTTCACAGAAAGCCCGAACTGTAACATTTGCATCAAAAGGCCAGTTAGCAGGCCAAGCAGCAGCTTTTATCAAGACGTAAGGCTTTTGAATTTAGCCAATCAATTTGATCCAGGCATTTAGATACCAATAACCTAGTACATTTATGTCTAAGAGTTTTGACCACATAGGACCAATCCCATTATAAGAAATATTGATAAGTCATCGGTGTATAAAAGAAGGGGGCAGTCGGACAAAGATCCCAGAGATAGTTGCATCCACCAGAGCTAATAGCCCTCAGCTCTCAAGAGAGAATCCTTGGCTCTCTCAGCCTCCTCTATGTCTTAGAGAATGCACCATGTGAATAACAACAAAACCAATGATGGAGAAGGCATTCCTGACAGAAGAATCGATGGAGAATGCACTGAACATTCAAGAAGACACATAACCTGACTGTTATTTTGAGACACTAAATTCTTTTTTTCACAGGTGGGAATTGTATTTATTGGAACAGCATACCATTAGAATCTTGCTTTATTCAGGAATAGTTAGTAGTTAGAAGGGTTTTATTTGGTCTGTTAAGAGTTTTGTTAATTTGTTCATTGTTGGAGTTAGATTGTTTGAACCAGGCCAGACGCCCTCAAAACATTTCAAGAAAGTAGCCCAGACCCTAACATCTCTAGCTGTTTTAAGCAGGGATATGGTGGATATTCCAGGAGTGATGCAGCTGGCCCAACCACTTAGTTTTAAACAAAACAGAATTTATTTGCAAGATTACTAAATGAAACACAAACAAAAGAGAACAGAATATAGAATAACAACCTATCCGAAAACCCAACAAATTATCCCAACTTAATGATGCTGTTCCAAATTCCTGTAAAAATCTCCATAAACACCCCTTGGAAAAAAAAGGTAAAATCAAACACATAGTCTTACAAGAGAGAGAGATGGCAGAGAGATTTGGCATGGAAACTTCTTCCACTATAGCTGTTTCTTTTGATTCCCTAACTTAAACTGACCAGCAGCTCTGAACAACCAGACTGCTAAAACCAAACCAAACCAAAGAAAAGCTGAGCTGGCTACTCCCCTTTCATTGTAAAAGCATTTTTCTTACTTGAAAGCCTTTTGACCGAGGCAGTATCTGTTAGCTATAATCAAGTTGGCTCTAAAACCCATCCAAATCAGACACATCAGAACCTGTGTCTTTATGACCCCTTTGAAAAAGAACCAAGGGCAAAAGAGCAGTATCATCACAAGATAAATAAAATGTTACTTGTTGATTTTAAAGTATCAGGGGTTTATTTTATTTAACTATTAGAAGTTGCTGAAAAGCAGGTAACACCAAATTTCACACACCTTTTACAGATTATAGGGTGAATTGCTCCTCTTTGGGTGTTTGGTTTTAGTTCTCGGGTCAACCTCCGCTTTATAACAATATAAATGTCTAACTCCTGAAACTTTACTCTCATCCTCCTCCAGGATGGTGGCTCTAATTGGGGAATGATTTTTCATAATAAACAATGCAACCTTATTGGCAAACACTGCCAACTCCAGCCATCATAAACTAGAGGTATATCGTTCTTCTTTTCAGTTTGGAGGTTTATTTCAATAGATACCAACACTGTGAGTAATCAACACCAACGGTAGACCGCAGCCAACAATTTTCTGCTTGAGCTATTACAAGTGCTCATAAGCAAATCATTTGACAAATTGCCCAAGCTATAGGGTTACAGCAGTACTAATATTTTAAAGAGACAAACTTCAAGTGAGAGTCAACCTTCACAGTTTATAATATCAACAGTACGTGAGACCAAATAAAACTAGCAGTTGTTTATGCAAGATTTCTTCTCTTGGTTTTCTCGTTAGAAAAGGATTTATTTTCACCATGAAATAAAAAAAAACAGATCCTCTTCCTTTTTCAAAATGCTTGTTTGTGCCCTTAACAAGAGACTTGAGATGTTTGTGTTTAGTTGAGAGGGAAGCCAATCAGCCTGGAATCCTGCAATGCTAATTATTTTAGAAGAATTTAAAATTTAAAGACTTGTTTCCAAAAGCTTTGGTTCAGCTGGCTTCTAGTGAAAGTGGCAAGAGTTATTCTTTTTTTTAAATTTAGCTCCTTCTTGGCACTTGCCTCACCTACACTATGGCAAGTTGCCACAATAAATTTCCACGTCCCCAGCTAAGTCAGTTGTTCTACTGGAGGCTGTAAGCAGCACAGACATCTGTCAATAAATCGCAAACACTCCTCCTCAGCTGGGCTGCAACCACGTAGACCTTCAGAATTCTGATTAATTAATTGACCTATTTCCTTGACAACCTATCACCAATGAAAATATATTTCAAACATTTTTCAGGCTTAGAATTATTCATACTTTTCCCATGATTTTGACATTGTTTTCTATTTTCTCTCTACTGATCAGTTTGCTAATTGCTTTACTTTATCGTTATATTTATCTTGTACTCTAAGCTTTATTGTTCAGAGCACTGAGTTTAGGAGTTGAGAGGTCATGTTGCGGCTGTATAGGACATTGATTAGGCCACTTTTGGAATATTGCATGCAATTCTGGTCTCCTTCCTATGTTGTGAAACATAAAAGAGTTCAGAAAAGATTTACAAAGATATTGCCAGAGTTGGATGATTTACACTATAGGGAGAGGTTGAATAAGCTGGGGCTGTTTTCCCTGGTGCATCAGAGGCTGAGGGGTGACCTTATAGAGGTTTATAAAATCATGAGGGGCATGGTTAGGATAAATAGACAAGGTCTTTTCCCTGGGGTAGGGGAGTCCAGAACTAGAGGGCATAGGTTTAGGGTGAAAGGGGAAAGATATAAAAGGAACCTAAGGGGCAATGTTTTCACACAGAGGGTGGTGTGTGTATGAAATGAGCTGCCAGATGAAGTGGGGGAAACTGGTAAAATTACAGCATTTAAAAGGCATCTGGATGGGTATATGAATAGGAAGGGTTTGGAAGGATATGGGCCAAGTGCTGGCAAATGGGAGTAGATTAGGTTTGGATTAACTGGTAAGCATGAACGAGTTGGACTGAAGGTTATGTTTCCATGCTGTACATCTCTATGACTCTATAACTCCCGTTAGTTTTACATTTAAGAAAGTCTCTTTTACCCCTTTATTTGCCACATCACTTCATTTGTTGGTCAATCAATTTCCCTCCTCCTCAACATTTCCCCAGTAATTGATTAATTTGTAATCTCATTCCTTTCTGATACTGCATTATGACTGGAGCTCTTGTTTTTCTCCTCATGTCATCAAAATGTAGCCTCTTTAAGGTGAGAGACTTTGATCTCAATCTGCTCTTTCTCCAGAAACATACAGAATTATCCCTATAACTTATTTATATTTTCTAAACGTTCTGGAGACAACAAATGTGTCTCCATTATGTATAGAGTCAATCAGCTTTGCCATTTTCAAGTCAAAAAGTGTGGCACTGGAAAAGCACAGCAGGTTAGACAGCATCTGATGAGCAGGAGAGTTCACATTTTGGGCATAAGCCTTTCATCAGGGATGACATTCTGTTATATTTTATGCTGCTTATCTGCTAACTGGTTATTGGTTTGGTATTCAGCCTATCTTCATACAAAAGTCAACACAGGAGTAGAAGACCGTTATAATATTGTTGAGATTGTCATGAACAGCTCTCAGTAGATGATAGAAAATGTACAACAGTAAATCTCTATGCAATCAGGTATGGATGACTTAATCAGTTGCAGCTCACAATGCAACAGCCGGTATCTTCAAGACCATGTGCAAAGGATCTCAAAGAATGAAAGAGACAAGTGAAGACTAATTTACTCTCAAACTAGGTGACTGATACTTTTGAGACCTTGAAAAGCAACTTATATGAGTGAGAGATTGGAACTTACTCTGTGACAGACATCTGGTGACAGAGTCAGTTAGTTTCACAATACTCCATGGCACTTCTGATGATTAACTAAATGGCTTGGTGATTGATGAGACATTATGGGGTTAACCTGTCTTTTGACTCCTGATATGCCTGAGTGATTGATTGAGCATTCATCTCCTTCCATCAGCAACCTTCCATTCCTGATGTTCGTATTAAACTACAAAAAAGATATCTGGCTTCTGCTTGATGGAAGGACTTTCGAACATAGTATCTTGCAAAATGGATATTCAATGGAATGGTTGAAAACCTTCAATTTTTATTTTAATGGATAAGGCATCTAAATATTTGTGCTGCAAAAAAGTATAAGATTTATATTAATAACTATAATGATGTTATTGCCAAATTCAAATAGTAATATTAAAAGAATCACACAATTACATTGCTTAAAATTCCAAACAGCATCATGACTTTAATTTTCCACAAGACATTAATTTGAAAGATTTTGTTATTAGTTAGTGAATGCTGCTGAAGTGATCTCATTGCCTCCAGTAATAATCTGACCTAGCTGCTTTCTTGTATATCTTTACATATTTAACATAAATCATCTGCAACCTGTAAACAGGATCAATCAAAGCAGACTGCAGTTGAAACAAAGGCAATCAACTAAGCTTTAGTCTCATTCATATGATGCCTCCCATACACAAGATAATACTGAGTGGTGTCTGATATGTAGATGAAACAAACAGAATACATTGCTCCAGATTATTCAGAACAGACATGCTTGCTTGATTGCATTTTCAGGATCAATCTATAAAACAATGTCCTTTTGAGTCAACAGAAACAATGAGAATTTATCCCTGCTTTTTATTTCATATGCAATATAATGCTTTTTAGAATCTTGTACAGTACATTTTTCCTAATGTAACTATTTCATGTGGTTGAAATTGATGACAATAAAATTAATTGACACAGAAGTCAGATTAGGTTAAAAAGGTTCCTTAAAGTTAATAGAAACAGAAATCATTTGCAATAGCACGTATATTTTGATTTAATTTTCATTGCATTATTACAATGATTAGAATTCCTTTTGTTACAAGAATGCTGACAACCTTACAAAGAAATAAACAGAACAAGCATTCAGTAAATATCTGGCATATTGAAGCACAAAATATTGGATAAAATAAAACTATTTCTATACATTCATACCAAGTAACATATTTGTGATAATAAATGTAGCAAAATTTAATTCAGGTAGATTTTTGATTACATCAATATTTACCCTAGAATTATATTAAGTTATTTATAACACACGCTTTGTTTGGTGTAGTTTAATCTTCACTGTCACCATAAAGCAACCACAATCCTATAATGTAGACCTGGGAATACATTATTTGCTAATATCTATGAACCTTTTACTTAATTATCATCACACACAAGAATAAACATGAGATGTGACTTTGTACTCTTTTCAAAAGTGTTTGTGATCGTATTGTGCACGTGGTATCATGGACTAAATAGGGGTCTGTTGGCATTTAGTAATCTCCAAACAAGGTTCACCAATACACAAGTAATGTACCGTGGACACCAGAAATTTGAAATAAAAATGGAAATGATGCAAATACTTATTAGGTCTGGCAGCATACACGGAATGAGAAACGAAATTAATGCTTTAGGTTGATGATCATTCGTCAAACGTTCTGATGTCTGACAAAATTGTCACCGCTCTAACTTGGCTTCTCTCGGAATTGCTGCCTCCCGAGCTGACTGAGAATTGGCAACATTTTCCGTTTTTATTTCACAAATCATGAGTTGAGATAATGTTACTTGTAGATTTCAATTTTAAAAAAACGTGTAAATTGAATTAGATAGTGGATTATTTATTTCAATATCTGCCCCCAAAACAAAGTGAAGTTAGTATATAAAACTATGGCAATGAATTAAAGCACACATTTAAATTCCAATACCGACCATTCCATTGAAAATCTAGTAACAACGAATTATCGTGTAATATACATTTTCGCTTTCCATTCGGATTACATTATTCTTGGACAGTTGCATCTGAGCTATACGAATATATTTCAAAAAGCAAAGGTGAAAGGGTTGAACATTGGCTTGAAATCGAATCATTTCCCAATCTAATGCACTGTTTGGAAACCTGCTCCTGGAATGGCTGGACCTATAGTCAACTCTGCTGCTTAAAGCTTTTTCACACATCACTACACTGCAGCCACGTTTCCAAAGCTGCTATAACTTTATATAAATCAAGTTCTCACAGAAAGTCTAGCACTTATGGGTTCCCACTACACAGCAGTTACATGCGATTGTCCGAATCTTATCCTGAAAATCCTAACTGGGCAATAACTCAACTGATCAAAAATGTACATTATATCTAGTGTCTGCGCGGATGAGTTGGATTGGAAGGTCTGTTTCCGTTCTGTATGACTCTTTGACTATGACTAAACAAGCACCATTATTTCCGTTGCAAATACTCAGAACAAGTTACCCAAAATGAACAAGGCGGGCAAAAATCTAACTGGTCCCTAACTGGTTGCTTCAGTGATGCGTGATAGATGGTTACCAAGGTGAGGGAGACAGACAACTCCAAATGACGAAGTGATATGTATTAACCGTCGAAAACACATTTATCTTTTCCAGAATAACATAGATAAGTGCCTTGACAACTATTATTTTAAACACGTATTCTCGTGATCCCTGAGGTGAGCTTTGCCTGCTACACTTCAAACGGATTCTTCTGTTGAAGGTGGACAGCCAGGTCTCAGAACACTCCCCTCACCTCACCTACCTCTGAACCAGATACCATCAAAATCTGACCTGCAGAGATTAGCTCAGACAAACACTGACTACACAATCATTGACTTCGAGAGGACCGTTCTGCTATCGCTGTAGAGAGGTGCGGTTGACAGACCAAGTTGATACTTAAACATACGTCGAGATGCTAACTATTTATTTTAAGGTGTGGGCGGTAGGTGGGGGAATGGGGGAGGGAATATGTGCTCTCCCCACGTTGACTCACCAGATGCAAGTTGCACCCAGCCGCAGATTTTGTAGACGGTGGCCGTGTTACAGAAGAAGAAGAGGACAAAGCAGGCGATGCAGCCCATGATGAGCGCCATGGACATCGCGATGAAGAAAGAGGCGGCTTTGAAAGCTCCGGACGCAATGGTGGAGAAGTCAGTGAAGCTGCCGCGACAGGTCAGCTCCCGGGAAAGCCCGTTGCCGATGCAGTAATGGAAAAGCCCAAAGTAGCCGGCTTGTGGGGTGTCTACCCCATCTCCAATCCAGTAAGGCTGGATGAAGCACACCACGTTCACGATCGCAAAACAAATGGTGAAAATAGCCCAGAGTACACCGATCGCTCTTGAGTTCCTCACGTAATTGGTGTGGTAAATTTTAGCCGCCTCCTGAGCTGGCAACATTGCTAGTGCTGAAAATCTTACCCTTATCCCGCGAAAAAAAAATTAGTTTCTTGCTATCAAACGATGCTTGATTTTCTGGGTCACACTGGACCTTGCGTAAATAATCAGTCAACTCGCCAGAGGTGGTCTTCAGGCTTCATCCCCCAAAAATACCTTCCGATGCACAATAATATTCGCCGAGTCCTGTTCCCAATTTGACATTCTGCCTTTATTTCTGGAGTTAGGGTTCCGAGCTGTGACTCTTACCTCTCCATCAGACGGATTTTCTTCCCCTCCCACAAGGTGCACAGCCTATGTGCAAAGTGCGTTGATCAGCGACGCATTGCTCACGTTGGCAGTTCCTCAGTCCAGGCTCTGGTGCTAAAGGATTATTGGAGGATGGCAGAGCTGGTTTGCGAGCTGCAAAGCCCCTTCCACCAAAGACGGTCTGAGACGGTACCCCAAACAGACCACAAGCACGAATTGCCAAGCGCGCTGTATGTTGGGACACGTAGTTTTTAACAATCTGAAATAAGGCGATGACTGTAAGTCATTGTAAATTAATATATACATACTACAAAAAATGAACCGTTGCCAGTGGTTCAGCGTACAGATGCTTTGATCGCATTTCTCAATTCCAATTCAGTTCTAAACACTGATGAGTTTGGCAACGGTTTTCTGAATGATCACCTGTACTCACACACATCCAGACAATCTACGCTATATGCATGGCTTTTTGCCATATCTCATGGCCTCCAAAGGCATCACAGCCTGCAAAACATACTCTTAATCACTTGCTACAAGAAATTATATCACTGCATTTCACTGGAAGATACTAACTTGCAATTATATAGCACCCTCCTATTGTAAAGAAATGTCCCTAGGTACTTCACAAGGGTATTATTTGATCACGCTCCTGTGAGAGATTTGGGAAATTAAAATAATATGAAAGATATGACATAAATGCAAATTATTGTTGTATCACAGAAATTGACACCAAACTGGAGAGAAACATATTAGGATTGGTGATCAAATGCTCAATCAAATAACTAAGTTTTAAGGAATGACCTCAAGGTGGAAAGTGGATGGACAGGCAGAGAGGTTTAGGCAGAAAATCCGAGAGTTTCAATTGTCAAAGGTAAGCCAAAGAAAATCTTGGATATGAAAGAAGCCAGAGTTGAAGAAATACACAGAACTCAAGGTTGTAGAACCAAAAGAAGCTAAAGACAATAATTAATTACTTCTCCATGGCCATTCAAATTCTCTCCCTAAACCTCTCAGTCTATCTTTCTCCTTTTCCTTCTTCGTGACATTCTTTAAAAGCTACCTGTTAAATTAAGCTTTTGACTGTGGAAAAGGATATGGAAGATATAGACTGTAGGGAAATAGATGGTGACATCTTGCAAAATGTCCAGATTATAGAGAAGGAAGTTCTGGATGTCTTGAAACGGGTAAAGGTGGATAAATCCCCAGGACCTGATCAGGTGTACCCTGGAACTCTGTGGGAATCTGGAGAAGTGATTGCTGGGCCTCTTAATGAGATATTGTGACCAATGGGTTGCCACAAGGATCGGTGCTGGGTCCTCTACTTTTTGTCTACTTTTCATAAATGATTTGGATATGACCGTAAGAGGTATGGTTAGTAAGTTTGCAGATGACACCAAAATTGGAGGTGTAGTGGACAGCGAAGAGGGTTACCTCAGATTACAACAGGATCTTGACCAGATGGGCCAATGGGCTGAGAAGTGGCACATGGAGTTTAATTCAGATAAATGCGAGGTGCTGCATTTTAGGAAAGCAAATCTTAGCAGGTCTTATACACTTAATGGAAGGGTCCTAGGGAGTGTTGCTAAACAAAGAGACCTTGGAGTGCAGGTTCATAGTTCCTTGAAAGTGGAGCTGCAGGTAGATGGGATAGTGATGAAGGAGTTTGGTGTGTTTTCCTTTATTGGACAGAGTATTGAGTACAGGAGTTAGGAGGTCATGTTGCAGCTGTACAGGACATTGGTTAGGCCACTGTTGGAATATTGCGTGCAATCCTGGTCTCCTTCCTATCGGAAAGATGTTGTGAAACTTGAAAGGGTTCAGAAAAGATTTCCAAGGATGTTGCCAGGGTTGAGCTATAGGGAGAGGCTGAACAGGCTGGGGCTGTTTTTCCTGGAGCGTCGGAGGCTGAGGAGTGACCTTATAGAGGTTTACAAAATTATGAGGGGCATGGACAGGGTAAATAGGAAAAGTCTTTTCCCTGGAGTGGGGGAATCCAGAACTAGAGGGCATAGGTTTAGGATGAGAGGGGAAAGATATAAAAGAGACCTACGGGGCAACTTTTTCATGCAGAGGGTAGTACGTATATAGAATGAGCTGCCAGAGGAAGTGGTGGAGGCTGGTACAGTTGCAACATTTAAGGGGCATTTGGATGGGCATATGAATAGGAAGGGTTTGGAGGGATATGGGCCGAGTGCTGGCAGGTGGGACTAGATTGGGTTGGGATAACTGGTCGGCATGGACGGGTTGGACTGAAGGGTTTGTTTCCATGCTGTACATCTCTATGACTATGACCAATGATTTGATTTGGTGTCGAGTTTTGTTTTAGTAAATTCCAGTGAAGTGACTTGGGTAGTATTAATAAAGGTCCAATTCAAATTCAAATGATTGTATTTGTATGCATAACTATTGGCTGCATAACTCATTCAAACATTTCTCCTTGTTTAAGTGTACTGATATTGTGGGAGGAGGCTGACAATAGAGAAGGAGCATGAAAGCTTCTCATCATGGGTATTGAATGAGTCATGGATTCCTAGTGAGGAGTAGAAGCACTTGATCTTCCAACTGAAATGACACTTAGAAAAATCCAGTTCAGGAAATGAGAAACACACACTACATTTCCATCAAGAGAAACCCCAAGGATGCAAATATCACTGGGAGACACATATGTGGAATGGAAATATTGATTAACTGTTCCTTCTTTGTTAGCTGATAATTTGTTGGCCAGAGAAACATGTAATGGTTAGTTTACAGAAGCTGGCAAATGCATGATTTGATCATAGAGAAGTGGGGTAGGCTCATGTTGCATTTACAGGGCTGTGTTTAACTATAATCTAATCAGTTTTTATTACAACAATTTGCATCTGTCAGATCTACTGCCTCCCCATCCTCTTTACTGAGTAATGCATAGTCTAGCCTTCCAGTCTTTGCAACTGCATAGGTTCCCTCTTCTCATGGCAAAATACTGCAGAGCACAGTAGATGCAAATTATACTGCATTCATTCTTGGATAGGACTCTGTCTAATTCTTCCAGACATTAAAAACTACAGCACGTTGATAACATATTCTGTTGGAATTCAAATTATGTTATGAGACCCAAAATATTCTCTTTCCATGTTGAAATAGTGGCTGCAGAGTGATTTTAATACATATGGCAGCAAGAGATATTCCTAGTCCTCTTAGCAGCCATTTATCCACTCATCCTGCTTCTTTGAAAGGTTGTTGGGACCATTAGCTGTTGTACTGTTACACGATAACTTGCAGCTAGATAATTACTTGACTATCAGATCTAAAAATAAAGTGTTTGGTTTGCTAAAGCTCTCCAAGTTAACATTATATGTTTGGAAAACACAACAAATTACTATATCTAAAGAATTTTTATTACTTGTTTTGTTCAGAATTGTCTTATGCTGTAAATACATGAGATAGGTGAATAAGAAGCATATTTAGGAATAGTCAAAGTCAAAATTGAAGGTCATGACAGAGGATGCAATACATTAGTGTCTTCAAGGACAATACATTTTGCTGACAACATTAAATGCATTATGGGAAATACAGTAGTTTCAATGTCAATCCAGTAAATGATTGAACATGTATGCCCAAGTGTTATGAAGATCAGACCATACAGTAGGATGGGAAGCAGATAAGCTGTGACTCAAAATTAAAATCAAATATATTGTGCAAGTGGATAGGGGAGACTGCTACAAAGTGCCAAGTGGGTTCAACATACATTACACCTCATATGCAATTTGTATCATGCTGATGTTATAATCTGTGAATTTAGTGCATGAGATCAGGCTGTGTTTAATGCACTTATATGAAATAATTAAATAAAATATCTTATGAATTTCTCAAATTTCACCTGAGGTCTACCACTACCTAACAGATCATCAATATAAAATTAGTTTTCATGACTGCTGCATTGGTTTAGCTTGCCTTTGTATAATCCTTAAAACAAGTTTGTTATCATTAGAGTGATCATTTTTGGCAGTAATTTACTTCTGTACTCAGTATTATTTAGTTTTGTATGTATATCTGTATTAAGCCTGACATTAGTAGTAAGGAAAATAATGAAGTCCATTATAAAAGATTTAATAGCGGAGTACTTAGACAACAGTGACAGGATTGGAAAGGGTCAGCATGGACTTATAAAAGGGAAAATTATTATCAGAATGGTGATAGATTGGGAAAGGAGGAGGTGCAGTGAGACCTTGGTGTCCTTGTAAACCAGTCATTGAAAGTAAGCATGCATGAGCAGCAGATGTCGAAGGAAGGAAAATGGTCTGTTGGCCTTTGTAGCAAGAAAATTCAAGCACAGAAGCAGGGATGTCTTGCTGCAATTGTATGGCGCATTGGTGAAACCACACCTGTGCAGTTTGGTCTCCTTATCTGGGGAAGAATGTTCAGGCTGTGGCAGAAATGGAACAAAGGTTTACCAGACTGATTCCAGGGATTACAGGACTGACATATTAAGAGAGACTGGATCAGTTAGGAGTATAATCACTGGAATGTAGAAGAATGAAGTGGAATCTCATAGAAATCTATTAAGTTCTAACTGGACTAAACAGGGAAAATGCAGGAAGAATGTTCCTTTTGCACAGGGGTCACAATCTAAAGATTCATAAAAACAGAAGAACTTAAAGTAGGAATATGCAATTCAGCCCCTTGATCCTGCTCTACTATTTAATACAATCATGGCTGATCTCATTACGGCCTTAATTCCACTTTCCTGTCAGCTCCCTACAACTTTTTAACCAGTTAGTGATTAAAAATCTAAATAAATTTCTAAATTT
This sequence comes from Chiloscyllium punctatum, assembly GCF_047496795.1. Lineage (NCBI taxonomy): Eukaryota > Metazoa > Chordata > Chondrichthyes > Orectolobiformes > Hemiscylliidae > Chiloscyllium > Chiloscyllium punctatum. The sequence goes on along the minus strand of NC_092782.1, from coordinate 39,644,002 downwards.
ATTGAATGTCCTGATATCCACTGTACTGTGGGGTAGTGAATTTGCAGATTTATGAACCTTAGAGAGAAGTAATTCTTCCTCATTTCCTCATTTCTATTTTAAATCTATAATCCCTTAGACTAAAACTCTGACTTCTCATTTTAGGTTCACCTACAAAGTAGTAGTTCCAACTACTTTGTCAAATCCTCTATAGCATTTTATATACCTCAATTAGATCTCTTCATCCTTCTAAACTTTAGCAATAAGGCATGGGGAAATTAGGACTGAGATGAGGAAAAAAATATTTGCCCAGAAAGTGGTGAAACTGTGGAACTCTCTACCACAGAAAGGAGTTGAGACCAACACACTGAATATGTTTCGGAAGGAGTCAAATACAGTTCTTACGACTAAAGGGTTCAAAGGATATAGGCGAAAGTGGGAACAGCATACTGAGTTGGATGATCAGCCATAATCATATTGAATGGAGAAGCATGCTTGAGGGCTGAATGGCCTATTCCTATTCCTGACTTTCTATGTTTCTACTAGAATGTTAATTCATATTTTTTTAATTAGAGTTCCCTGCAGAGCTTTCAAAGGTACCTACAACCCAAGCTCAGCTGACCAAGTCGCTAGACCATGAACTTCTTTAGGTTAAAGCATTGCTCTGTGCAAATTAGTTAAGGACAATGATTTTATGAGAATAAAAAATTATGATATTATGATACACCATATTGAATGCACATTTAAATTAAAATTCAAAGACTCATGCTTTCAAAATGTCTGACTGCTCCCTGTGTATAGTTAAAGGACTGTGTTTACTACCACTGCTTCACTGAAAAAATGAGTGAACCTTGGCATCCATCAGATAAACCAGTTTGCATTGTGATGGTACAGTGAAATACATACATGCCAATTCTCTTTCTGAGCAGATCTTTGAACTGTTATGTCTGAGGGCATTGTTTGGCCCACGAGTATTATGCCTAACAACTTCAGTGCATCAAAGGAGAAAAGGTTATTTTCATGCTTTGCATTCTATCTGCCTGAGAGTCTAGCAGTTCACCATTCACTTTTGTCAATCTGTTCAATGTAATAGCATTATATTTAAAGGTGAGTATACTTACCTTGGCACTCATTACATTTTTGGCATTTTCTCTAAACTAATGTGCTGGTCTTATATTTCAAAGAAGATGAATTTCTATCACTACACCTCTGCAGCAATAGTCTCTGATGATTTATTTGACAATTTTGAGATTCTTCAAAGCCCTAATTGAACACATTTAGTATCCCATGTTCTTGTACTAGTACTCACCTTTAATGATGACCATCAGGCCTTTAAAACCTTTTGGATTTTGTGGGTGCTACTTCCAGAAATACTCTGAAGTAGAGAATCAACATTATAAACACTAGCGTCCTCTATGTCAGCATTGGCATGATTACACTATGGCTAACGTAAACCTGAGTATACCAACTTTGCAAAAGATCTGAATCCAGTATTTTTGAATTTATATCAATAATAAGGCAGGAAAAGACCATGGCATGAACAGTTGTGAAATTCTGAAAATGCGATTGCATTGATGGCAAAGATAAATTAAAAGTTCTGTTTGTATTTACAGAATATATTTATATACATATTTATGAAAAAAATGCCAGATCTACATTATAATTTATATTTCTAAGCACATTTTTGATTATAATTAAAATGGATTTATCTCAATTGTACTATATCCAATATAATGCTTTTAATGATGACAAGTGTTTCACAAAACAAATGTTTTAACATTACAGTGACTGTAACCTGAGCAAATGGTTGTATATTTCACCAAACTGTGCAGATTACCATGTAGAAGATATACATAATGTAATGATCCCAGAAGCTTCTTACAGCACCATCATAAATGTGATGAATACTTCATCCTTTGTAGTTTCTTTTATTAATAATGGAATTTTTAATGTCAAATTTAAATAGATTCTGTTTACTTCAAATGCCTCAAACTATGGTTAAAGTAAACCCAGAAGCTTAGTTAATTTTACATGCTGACTTGACTTTATAAAGCATATATTTATTGTGAATACTGCTTTATGTGGAATATCTTGATTCAGTGCTTTGTGGAATTACAATTACTTAGACAGTTGGAGATGCTGTTATCTTCACAAGGAGATGAGGAAGTCTTCATTTTTCTTGAGGTCATGGAATAGGACTTTCATATTTTGAATTGGTGCAAATTTCCACTCTTATTGTGCAGGCCACGTGGTTAGCCAGGTTAAATGTGGGGTTATGGGGATAGGTGGGAGCTGGCTCTGAGTGGGATGCTCTTCAGAGAGCTGGTGTGGACTTGATGGAACCAATGGCCTCTTTCCATACGTAAAGAGTCTATGATTGTGTCCTGAATAATGTAACAGTAATTTGGAAGCCTGTATAGTTTTAGATTATGTTCAATATCATCTACTTTAAAATTTCTGGGTCTATCAGCACATCTTTTTAACATCTCTTCAGCCGGTCTGTCTCTTTAACAGATCTTAAGTTTCATCACTCGTTCTCCTTGCTGGGCAAGTTTAAACCATGAAGATATGTTTAAAATTTGTATTGTTCATGTAGCTGCTTATTAGTTCAAGAAACATGTACAGTTCTGGTTTATAGCCTTCTCTTTTACTCAAGCAGTACAAGTTTTCATGAATCATTTGACTTTATAGTTGATTTGGGGTAAATAGAAAGTTGTAAAAAGCAAGGAATTAAATAGCTTTTCATGAACTGAGTCTGCATTAGATTAAAATGATTTTTACACTTATCGGTAGCACATTAACAGGTAAGTGCTGCTTTAGTCTTTGCAATTTCCATAAACTAGAAAAAGCACAATTTAAGCGCAACTAAACAGACATTGGATGGTCATACAATAAACAGTCATATATTGAGCCACTAATCATAAACTTAATAATATAAAAGCTGAAGTAAAATTGGCTTTGTCACCTGCATAATGCTGATTCTCTAAGGTAAATGTGGGCAACACAATTGTACACTAGCACATACCCATTATGCACACCACATTGGTTTTAACATACAAAAAAAAGGCTGTGTTGAAAATTAATATGAACGGCAAGGTAAGTACTGTTTGTGACATTTTTCATCTCATGGAACTAGCTGTCATTATTACAATGTGAGCCAATATCAAGAGCCACTCAGCTGGCATGTCAGAAGTCACATGAAACCAGCTTATAGTCCAACAGGTTTATTTTAAATCAAAAGCTTTCAGAGTGCTGTTCCTTTGTCAGGTGAGGTCACCCTGTTGGAGTAGAACTTGGTCTCATGTGACTTCTGACTTTGTCCACTCCAATCCAACACCAGTACCTCCACATCACAGTTCAAATGGATATAGATGTTCCTCATATGTCCTCATGATGTCTATTTGTTTACAAACATTGTGTGGCAGCTGCAGAGTGGCACATACTGCGTGCCACCTATTGAAACAATGAGCTTGAAGGTATACAGTGGGTTGGCAGATTTTATAGAATCTTCTCCATGAATATGCAATCAATAACATATACAGCTTTACTATGAACTACTTTGGCAATTGTTGCATCTATTCCAGCATAACAATTACATTATCACATCCTCCTACCAAACTTAGCAGCAAGAAATTAATGTGTCAGGATACTGTTTATAGACATGCTTATCATCAGAAAATAAGTTCCAGTAAAGTAACTTGCAATCGGTAGAAAAAAGTAAGCTACTGAATATGTATCATCTGTCTGTCCAGAGAGTTTACTGCTGCTAAAATGTTTCATGGAATTAGGAGCAACAAAACTCCTAGGTTTCCAGAGGAGTTCCTAGAGGAGTATCTCATCTGAGATACCATGTACAGCTTTGGTTTTTGTACTTAAGGAAGAATGTACTTGCCAGGGAAGGATGATTCACTAATCTGAATCCTCATCTGAAGGAATTGTTCTATGAAGAAAAATTGAAAAGATTAAACATATTGTTCCTAAAGTTGAGAAGAACAAAAACCTTGGCTTTGAGGTGAAAATAATCATGATCTTACTGAATGTCTGAACAAGCTTATTCTGTTGACTTATATTCCTATTTCTTATGATTTCATGTCAGAAACTCTGCTCTCCAGGTTCACCTAATTTTACTGTAATGCCATGAATCATTTTAGAAGAAAATAACAAATCCCTATCAGATGGAATCAAGGTTAAAATTAATACCTAGAGATGAATTGCTAACTCTTGTCACCCCAAGCAGGAATTTAATTGAACTGCTACACAATTATCCCTGAATCAGTCTTTAATAACAAATGAGTTTTAGTTTTTCTATTAAGACCCCAGATAAATTTCAAATTTCAGGTATTTTATGTTCTTGATAACTGCTATGTTTAATTTCACAAGATATTGCTCCTTACCAGAGTTGTCTTCAACTGAACCTATAGTTCTATCACTTAATTATGCAAAAATTACTTTTTTGCTTTCATGTAGCAATATGTAGAAGTAAACATGGTGAGGGTAAATATGTACTAAGAAAACAGAAATCCTTAATTCCTTCTTTTATTTATAAAGAAACTGGGGCTTTACCTTCCAACGTAAATCTCTGTTGTTTGTCATGTAGATAAATGTTCTGAAGGAAAATGTAGGTGGTCTGATTATTAAGTTTGTGAATGACACCAAAATTGATGGATTTGCAGATAGTGAGAAAGATTGTCAAAGGGTACAGTGGGTATAGATAGATTGCAAATTTGGGCAGAGAAATGGCAGATGGAGTTTAATCCAGACAAGTGAGGTGCTGCATTTTGGAAGATCAAATTCAGGTATAAATTATACAATAAATTGCAGAACTGTTAGGATCATTGACATACTGAGAGATCTGGACATTTAGGTCCACACATCACTGAAAGTGGCAACACAGTTGGATAAGGTGGTCAAGAATGCATACAGCATACTTGCCTTCATTGGCCAGGGCATCAAATATAAAACTAGAGAAAGTGAGGACTGCAGATGCTGGAACTCAGAGTCAAGAGTGTGGTGCTGGAAAATGACAGCAGGTCAGGCAGCATCCGAGGAGCAGGAGAAGGGCCCTCCTGATGAAGGGCTTATGCCTGAAATGTCGATTCTCCTGCTCCTCGGATGCTGCCTGACCTTCTGTGCTTTTCCAGCATCACACTCTTGACACTGACATCAAATATAAAAGTTGGCAAGTTATGTTTCAGCTGTATAAAACTTTAGTTAGGCCATACAGGTCGTTCTCTTATAAGGTGTGTTTCGTCAACAAGGTTTGTCTGTAACCTGATTGGTGAATTAGGAAATGATCTTTTTAAAATGTGAGCTCCCATTGACTATTATGTGATTCCATTTCTGGTCACTCTAGATATTTACTTCATGTCAAGTAAAAGAGGTTGGATAACGGGGCAAATCTTTTTCTGACCTTGTCAATGTTTTTGATTAGATTAGATTAGATTAGATTAAATTACTTACAGTGTGGAAACAGGTGCTTTGGCTCAACAAGTCCACACCAATCCTCGGAAGAGCAACCCACCCAGACCCATTCCCCTACATTTACCCCTTCACCTAACACTACGGGCAATTTAGCATGGCCAATTCACCTAACCTGCACATTTTTTTGGACTGTGGGAAGAAACCGGAGCACCTGGAGAAAACCCATACAGACACAGGGAGAATGTACAAACTCCACACAGAGAGTTGCCTGAGACGGGAATTGAACCGTCCGAGGCAGGAAATTATTGCAAGAGAAAAGATTAGGGCAGCACGGTGGCACAGTGGTTAGCACTGCTGCCTCACAGCGCCAGAGACCCGGGTTCAATTCCTGCCTCAGGCGACTGACTGTGTGGAGTTTGCACATTCTCCCGTGTCTGCGTGGGTTTCCTCCGGGTGCTCTGGTTTCCTCCCACAGTCCAAAGATGTGCAGGTCAGGTGAATTGGCCATGCTAAATTGCCCGTAGTATTAGGTAAGGGGTAAATGTAGGGGTATGGGTGGGCTGCACTTTGGCGGGTCTGTGTGGACTTGTTGGGCCGAAGGGCCTGTTTCCATACTGTAATGTAATCTAATCTAATTTGAATTTCAAGATTCTCCCTATTCTGGACAATGCATCAAGCCACCCTCCCACCATTGGTGAGGTTTCTGAAAACATCAAAGTGCTACTTTTACCTCTCTCATTTAACCCACGGACCAGGGCGCAATAGCAGCCTTTAGAGCTTATTATTTAAAGCGCACATTCAGGAAGCTGATTGCAGCTACTGAGGGGAATAATGCAGACAGTGTTAACATTAAGGCTATTGACATCATTGTGGAGGCTTTGGATAATGTCAGTAAGGACATGCAGTTTGGTGGAAGCTTCTCCCAGATTTTCTTCATGATTTTAAAGCCGTTTAACTGTTCAAGGATCAAAGAACATTGTGTCGCTCTTGCATAGCAAGTTGGATTTGAAGAAGTGGAGACTGATCTACAAAACTTGTTGCTGTAGGGGAACTTGAAGCTGGAGATGAAAGCGATGAAGCCCAGGATGCAACACCATGAAAGTTTTCCAGTTCTCTTTTGTCTTCTATCCTGAGGGAAGTTGAGAAGCAGCCACGGCTCTTAGAAGACAATGCCTAAAATGCAGAATGCAGCAGGATAGCAGTTCGTGGCATAAAGTTTTATCTGGCACCCTATGGACAGTTAGTTTATGAAAGAAGAAAGGTAGCAAAGCAGCAAAAATTAGATGCCTTTTTTTAAGCCAAACCCCAAGAAATACTCTGAGGATAATGAACCACAGCCATCCACTTCTAGACTAAATATTTTCTTTCATTGTAACCCTGCATCCAAAACTGCATCTGAAAGTAACAATGATGCTGATGATGATCCTCAGTCCTTGTCTTAATATAGTACTGTAACTCAGCAAACTCAGAAACCTCTTAAAGTGTTAAATGTTTTGTATTATTTTATTAAAATATATGATTTTAACATTTACTCAGACTGTGCTATCATTTGTGTTCGGCTAACTACTCTTTTCGTCTTGATCTTTACAGATATTTTTGGTGGCTCGCCCCAACCCTGTTTTTCCCAAAGGCTCTGTTATTTCTATTGTGTGATTTTCTATAACACAAGATTGCACAAGAATGCAACTACCGTGGTGTAACAGAACAGACTGTATTTGGAATATTGTATGCAGTTCTGATTGCCACACCACTAGAATGATGTGGATGCTTTAGAGAGGTTGCAGAGAAGGTTTACCAGGAGGTTGCCTGGTCTGGAGGGATTGAATTATGAGGAGACATTAGATAAACTTGAATTGTTTTCACCAGAAAGGCGGAGGTGGAGGAGTGAACTGATGGAGATCTACAAAATTATGAGTGGCATAGATGGTGTGGATAGTCAGAAACATTTTCCCAGGGTGGAAAGGACAACTACAAGAGTCAGACAACATCAACAGGTTAATTTGAAATCACAAGCTTTAGGAGATTGATATTTTGTGAAACCTTGTGGCTTCACCCATGTACTTTAAATGAATAAAGATGTCTCTATATTTCTCGGAGAATTAGTGATCCAGCTCATTCTCATTGTCTGGTATTATGATTTTTAGTTGTCATAAAATTTGTTTAATTTCAGAAATTGCTTTAATTTCAACAATATTATGGATCTAATTTTCAAAACGTATGTTTTAAGTTGAATTCATGATTTAGCAATTGTCTAAGAGCTCACCCACTCCTGCATTATGCATTGTATAACGATTAAAAGATTATTGTCATATATCGTCACCTGGTATTTTATAATTGTCAATGTCCCTGCTTTTTGGTACAGTACAGATAATAAGTAAGGATAAATAAATACATTGAAGATAATTGGAAGCATTGCTCTTCAACAGCATCACCGAATGTTTCGCCGCAGGGGACTGCAACCTCATTCTGCCACAAAATAGAAAACCTAGGAATTCAGATCTTTTGTTAACATCTGTTGCATGTGGCCTTGCCGCTAAAAGCTAGTGCTAACTGAATGAAAATGATATACAGTAAATATTTCATAATATTAAGAAAAAAAAGATAGGGAAGCATGAGGGAAAAAGGGAAAGGAATGGAATAGGTAGGAGTGTATGATCATATTTCAACCAGCAGATAAAGGTCATAGTTTTCCAAAATATATTCTTAGAATGTGAAAATCACTGGCAAGACCAGTATTTACTGCTCAATTAGTTTGAGAAGGTGAAGGTGATGACCTTTATTCTGCAGTCCATGTGGTGTAAGTACATATACAGTACTTATTAACTGTTGATCATTTAACAGGTGTCTCTTAAAATAAGAGATCAAAATTAAAATATTTGTTGTATTGACTGTTAAATAAATTACTCTACTTGAATCTAATCAGAACGTAAAAGTCTCAAAAGGTAGATTATTTTGCCTTGTAGTGGTATGGTAGCTGATTGCAACCACCATGTAATGATATGGAAATGCTAAAAAGTATGACAAGCTCTGTTGCAGTTCTGTAGAAGCTTGTTACAGTGTCATTCAGTGGCAAGACCCTGGTATTGCAGTCATTTTTATGAGTTCCAAGGAAGACTTAATGTTGGGAAGTGGAAGAAAAATATAGTTCAAAAATGGAATAAAAAGGCACAATAAAATTAATGAGAGTTAAAATAAATATTTTCCTCAAAATTAGATGTAAATATTGGCTTTTGAGTTGGGTATGGAGAAATAAATACTTTTCTTATTATTATCCCTCAACCAGAACAACAAAAATATCTGATAATAACTTTTGTTGCTGCTTGTGGGACCTTGTGATGTAAACTTTGGGTTCCTACATTACAGTACGGTATTTAGTATGGCCTGGAATTTCATTATGATGTTGGGAGTGCGGAGTTAGAACAGTTCCTGGCTCTGCAAAGCCAAACAAGGAAAAAGTGCCCAGAAGCTGAATTTTCATTTTGAGGTGACAGAGTTCTCTGGGAATTGGGCCGAATGATCCCGGAAGGAGTGTTGAAGCTGTGAGGTGTAGTGGGAGACTGGGCAGAAGGACTGCCTTAGGGCTTTGGCACTGTGTGGTGTTTTGAAGAAAGGTGTACCCAAACGTACCTAAGCATCAATTATTGGCAGACCTCAAGACCAATGCTAAGATGACTTAAAGTTCCTAAGTGCCGATTGCAGACTTCTTTTAAATAACTCACAGTGACTGGGGGCAGGAGAAGATCGGTGAAGGTGAAGCTCAGAGAGAGAGAGAGAGAGAGAGAGAGATAGATAGAGAGAGAGAGAGAGAGAGAGAGAGTAGGAAGACAAAGGGATAGGTAAAAAATAAGCCAAAGCAGAGAAGCTTAATAGATGATAATGGACACCATGAGACAGTGAAATTGGGTTAGCTGTACTGCAAGTAGCCCGTGTCACGATAGGATCAAGGGTGTGGAGGTGGGTAAAAACTATCAAAGGAGATATCAGATTTTAAAATTATTGAACTCAATACTGAGTCCTGAAGGCTGCAAAGTCCCTAAGTGAAAAATAAAATGCAGTTCCTCCAGCTTGTGCTGTTCATCGCTGGGGCACTGCAGCAAGCCAGAGACAGAGATGTTGGCATGGGAACACAGTAATGTTTTGAAGTGACAGGTAACTGGAAGCTCAGGGTCATTTTTATTGATATTGTTAGTCACAGTCCCATTTCAAAGGGTCTGTAACTACATGAAGCTGGCAAACAAACTGTGAAATGGCAGGAACCATACTGTGATAAGGTAATGTCATGAATGGGCAGTTATAACATATATTTGGTAAAGAAAGCAAATCTGTTATTAAAAAGACTTGCCTAAGAAGACTTGCAATGATTCCCAAAGACCCATGACTTTCCTTGTGAATTTGTAAGAAGGGATTGATGAATGGCATATGGGAATCATGGGTTTCTTAGCTTAAAACTGAAAGCTGCTAAAACTTGAGAACAATTTGTCCTTCTTGAGGAGATCTTGAGAAATGAGGAGATTATATCAAGATACGTGGAGTATTTAGTGAGATCAGGCAAAGAGACAGGCAGTCATATGAAAAGGTTAAGAGAAGATGATGTCTGAGAAGGGACATGGAGTCATAGAGATGTACAGCATGGAAACAGGCCCTTCGGTCCAACCCGTCCATGCCGACCAGATATCCCAAACCAATCTAGTCCCACCTGCCAGCAGCCAGCCCATATCTCTCCAAACCCTTCTTAATCATATACCCATCCAAATGCCTCTTAAATATTGCAATTTACACAAGCCTCCACCACTTCCTCTGGCGGCTCATTCCACACACATACCACCCTCCGCGTGAAAATGTTGCCCCATAGGTCTCTTTTATATCTTTCCCCTCTCACCCTAAACCTATGCCCTCTAGTTCTGGACTCCCCAACCCCAGGGAAAAGACTTTGTCTATTTGTCCTATCCATGCCCCACATAATTTTGTAAACCTCTATAAGGTCACACCTCAGCCTCCGACGCTCCAGGGAAAACAGCCCCAGCCTGTTCAGCCTCTCCCTGTAGCTCAGATCCTCTAACCCTGGCAACATCTTGTCGAACAACCTACTGAAGTCCATATAGACCACATCTACTGCTCTGCCCTCACCAATCTTCTTTGTTACTTCTTCAAAAAAACTCAGTCAAGTTTGTGAGACATGATTTCCCACGAACAAAGCCATGTTGACGATCCCGAATCAGTTCTCGCCTTTCCAAATACATGTACATCCTGTCCCTCAGGAGTCCCTCCAACAACTTGCCCACCACCGACATAGGGCTCACTGATCTATAATTCCCTGGCTTGTCTTTACCACCCTTCTTAAACAGTGGCACCACGTTTGCCAACCTCCAGTCTTCCAGTACCTCACCTGTGACTATCGATGATACAAATATCTCAGCAAGAGGGCCAGCAATCACTTCTCTAGCTTCCCACAGAGTTCTAGGGTATACCTGATCAGGTCCTGGGGATTTATCCACCTTTAACCATTTCAAGGCATCCAGCACTTCCTCCTCTATAATCTGGATATTTTGTAAGATGTCACCATCTATTTCTCTACAGTCTATATCTTCCATATCCTTTTCCACAGTAAATACTGAAGCAAAATATTCATTTAGTATCTCCCCCATTTTCTGTGGCTCCACACAAAGGCTGCCTTGCTGATCTTTGAGAGGCCCTATTCTCTCCTAGTTACCCTTTGTCCTTAACATATTTGTAAAAACCCTTTGGATTCTCCTTAATTCTATTTGCCAAAGCTATCTCATGTCCCCTTTTTGCCCTCCTGATTTCCCTCTTAAGTATACTCCTACTTCCTTTATACTCTTCTAAGGATTCACTCGATCTATCACATCTATACCTGATATATGCATCCTTCTTTTTCTTAACCAAACCCTCAATTTCTTCAGTCATCCAGCATTCCCTATACCTACCAGCCTTCCTTTTCACCCTGACAGGAATATACTTTCTCGTTATCTCATTTCTGAAGGCTTCCCATTTTCCAACCGTCCTTTTACCTGTGAATATCTGCCCCCAATCAGCTTTCGAAAGTTCTTGCCTAATACCATCAAAATTGGCCTTTCTCCAACTTAGAACTTCAACTTTTAGATCTGGTCTATCCTTTTCCATCACAATTTTAAAACAAATAGAATTATAGTCGCTGGCCCCAAAGTGCTCCCCCACTGACACCTCAGTCACCTGCCCTGACAGAGATTATCTAATCCAGTTGTAAAAGCTGGCCAAGTGGATTTTTGTAAAGCATAAATTGATTGCTTAAATATTGTAGTGGTAGAACTGTTCGTTTCAACAAGACATCCTACTCTCAAGTCATCTGTTGTTTGCAGATCAAGCCTACCCTTTTATCTGGTGGTGAGAATGGAATATGCCATTTCAGAAGCGTATCACAGGGGAGATTATTCAAGAGGTGTACCTCTTATTTTATTTTATGTCTTATTTTATAAGGTATACTGTGGAAATATTTACTTCAGAATTGTGGTACTGTTAATTTACGTGGGTATCAGAGAACCAAAGACTGGAAGCATGAAGCATAATTCAACAGTTTGCAATAACAGCCATTTTTAAGTTTTGGAATTTTACGGCAGTCTATTTTGTGCAGAAATCTCAGAAGAATCATTCGAGCCCCATGATGAAACATCTTCTCAGCAGTGAGATAGTGATTACTGTAACTGAATCTAAGTGCCGAGAGCCACAAACTGCAATGCCATAAAATTGAATGAGTGGAGTCTCCACTCACTCCCAGGATCTGTTCCATTCAGTATACCTGTGGGAGCAATCTTTGGACTCCAGAAGCCATCAAAGTTGCAGAATTTGATTTCAACTTTCAAACCCACCACTTAAGGAAGACAATCTTCAATCAAGTCAGACCTGCAATGATAGTGGAAATTGATCTTGTTTTTCATCTTAATATGTAACTTTTATCTTACTCACTTAAAATCTTTACATCTGTGTTGCATCTAATAACATTATAATTTTTTAATGTAAATACTTTCCAACAATACATGTTTTATGAATTAAAAACAAAGTTGTGCTATGGATTATTTTCATATTAAAGCACTCAAAAACTGAAAAAGCTCTACAAACAAGATAGTACCAATTCTTAGATCACTGACCACTCTGAGGGTATACCTGATTTATGGTCATGACTAGAGGATTGTAAACAGCACTAATCCAACAATGGTAACCCTCAGGTTTATGCCAATAGGCAGAATAAAATAGCAAGTAGTTTTTAAAAATGGGCCAAAACATTTTCAATTAATGAAAGGGTTGGAGTTTCAAACACCTTCACATCTCAAGAGCTCCATTTTACAGTTTCTCTTGTTTTTTGACAAATGCATTTGCCACTAACTTTTGATAACTGTGTTGGCAGTTCTAATAAGTTCAATGTGAATGAGATTCTGCATTTTTTATGCACATTCCTGTCTACTTTTGATAAGTCAAACACACACATTACCTCTCCCAAAAGGCAGTTAAATGCCACCAAAAGGTGTCCTAGCTCCACATCCTAAGGGGTACCTTACTTCTTAAAAAATATATTCTTGATATAAAGACAAATCCAAAAGCTTTAGACGTGCCCTAAACGAGACCTAATTTGTACACATGACTTTTCACACATGTGGATCACCAAATCAGTTATGATTGGAGGCCACTGCTGCTTTCTCCATTTCCTCTTCCCTGCCTAAAATAGAGAATGCTGTGTTTGGGTTTGGGATGTGGTAGGGAAGCTTATGGGTTTTTGGGTCCTTAGCCACTTTCACAATGATGAAGAGATTCTCTTTCATTTCAAAGATACAGGCCTATGTTTCAAAAGTATTTAATTGGCTGGTGTTACGATGCAGAGTAAACCCTCTTGCTTAACTTAAACAAACAATACTGAAAAGATTTATCCCATGCAGTAATCTGTGAAAATTCAAGACACCAAGAACTATTTAAATAAAAACTAACAACTTTATTTCTTAAAGTATAACAGAGAATAATTAACTAACAACTATTTACAACTCCTTCCTCTAACCTATCTTTTACCTTCCCTTCTATAACACTAGTCTGATAAACCCCACCCGATTAAGATTTATGAAAAACTGAATTTTTCAAAACCAACCAGCTGTCGGATCTTCTATTTGGATCTTGATGTGTCTTCTTTTCTTCTTCTTAGGGAGTATGCTTCACCAGTTACAGATCGATAAAGGTACCTTTAAGAGAGCTATTTTTCAGGCAGTCTGTACATGCTGGTGGCATGGCAGTTTCTCCTCACAACGTTTTCCCTGATCTTATATACCCAAAGCATTGGATTATGTCATTGGCTTTTAAGATTGTGCTGGTGGCGTGGCAGTTTCTCCTCACAACGTTTTCCCTGATCTTATATACCCAAAGCATTGGATTATGTCATTGGCTTTTAAGATTGTCAATATACTAAATTCAAACTTGATTGGAATTTGGTATTTTTCGGGGGATAATTTAAACTGATTGGCCTAATTTGAATCTGTTTTTTGTCTCCAGGCAACCAGCTAATTGAGTTGTTCAACCAAATGTTACTCTTTTTCCAAACACTTGGTACTGTCAGGTAGTTCTACTAGCTTTTAAATTTCTTAAAGATACATTATACCCACATCTTTAACAGCTTTGGAGCATCCTAACATCATGAAAGCTCTTAAAAGAAGTACAAGTGTATATTTTTCTATTATATAGTTGCTAATTAATGACTAACTTGAAACTGAAAACTGCTGAAAGTGTACAATTTAACACAATGCTTTATTCACGATAGTGGGAGCTGATAGCCAGATGTAGGTTCCTCCTCCCATAGACCAAATTACAGTCACTAAAATACAGTTTATTTCCAATATTAGCTATGTATCTTAAGAACAAGAAACCCTTTAATCTTTATTGTTACACTATAAACATGAAGAGCTGATTCAATTCAGGAAAATATAAAGTTGGATTAAATTTGTCGATGCTAATTGATGTTCTAAAAAAATACTAGATGTGGCTGAGCCAGATTCTAATAAACAAAAATTATGCAACTGACTGGACTTGTATTCCTAAAATTTTAATTGTTAAAATTCAAATTCTAATCTCTCAGAAAACCCTGGACCCTTTCCTATCAGCTCCCAAAGTACGACACTCCTCCCATTGAGATCAATGCCATGATCCTGTAAAATATGGACCATTTTATGTACCTTGGGTGCCTCCTTTTGATGAAGGCAGACAGATGATGACATTCATTAGCACCTTCATTGTGCCAGCTGAGCTTATGATGCTTTGAGAAATGTATTTGAAAACAGTATTGGTGAAGCGGGATCTCAAACTTTAAATTAAGATCATGATTTGCTGACCACTAGTGAACACAACACTCTTCTATGCTTTCAAGTCATAGACAGTATATAAGAAGCACTTGAGAGCACTGTTGAAGTACCATAAATGGATCATTTGCAAGATCCTCCAAATCCAGTGGCAAGGAAGACAGTCCAATAGCAATGTCCTGTCTGAAATCAATATATCCAGCATCAAGGCACTAATCAGACCCAGTGCAGCTGCAGAACATTTTGTTTGCAAGAGAAAGGGCAGAACATTTTGTTTGTAAGATAAACAGCAGACATTTAAGAAGAATTTGTTAAGTGTGTGCAAGACAATTTTCTGATTCAGTATGTGGATGTACCTACTAGACAAGGTGCAAAACTTGGCTTACTTTTTGGAAATAAGGCAGGGCAGGTGACTGAGGTGGGGGAGCACTTTGGGGCCAGCGACCATAATTCTTTAGATTTAAAATAATGATGGAAAAGGATAAACCAGATCTAAAAGTTGAAGTTCTAAATTGGAGAAAGGCCAATTTTGATGGTATTAGGCAAGAACTTTTGAAAACTGATTGGGGGCAGATTGTCACAGGTAAAGGGATGGATGGAAAATAGGAAACCTTCAGAAATGAGATAACGAGAATCCAGAGAAAGTATATTCCTGTTAGGGTGAAAGGAAAGGCTGGTAGGTATAGGGAATGCTGGATGACTAAAGAAATTGAGGGTTTGGTTAAGAAAAAGAAGGATGCATATGTAAGGTATAGACGTGATAGATTGAGTGAATCCTTAGAAGAGTATAAAAGAAGTAGGAGTATACTTAAGAGGGAAATCAGGAGGGCAAAAAGGGGACATGAGATAGCTTTGGCAAATAGAATTAAGGAAAATCCAAAGGGTTTTTACAAATACATTAAGGACAAAAGGGTAACAAGGGAGAGAATAGGGCTTCTCAAAGATCAGCAAGGCGGCTTTTGTGTGGAGCCGCAGAAAATGGGGGAGATACTAAATGAGTACTTTGCATCAGTATTTACTGTGGAAAAGGATATGGAAGATAAAGACTGTAGAGAAATAGATGGTGACATCTTGAAAAATATCCATATTACAGAGGAGGAAGTGCTGGATAAATCCCCAGGACCAGATCAGGCGTACCTTAGAACTCTGTGGGAAGCTAGAGAAGTGATTGCTGGGCCTCTTGCTGAGATATTTGTATCATCGATAGTCACAGGTGAGGTGCCGGATGACTGGAGGTTGGCTAACGTATTGCTACTGTTTAAGAAGGGTGGTAAGGACAAGCCAGGGAATTATAGATCAGTGAGCCTGATGTCGGTGATGGGCAAGTTGTTGGCGGAAGTCCTGATGGACAGGATGTACATGTATTTGGAAAGGCAAGGACTGATTAGGGATAGTCAACATGGTTTTGTGCATGGGAAATCATGTCTCACAAACTTGATGGAGCTTTATGAGGAAGTAACATAGAGGATTGATGAGGGCAGAGTGGTAGATGTGATCTATATGGACTTCAGTAAGGCGTTCGACAAGGTTTCCCATGGGAGACTGATTAGCAAGGTTAGATCTCATGGAATATAGGGAGAACTTGCCATTTGGATACAGAACTGGCTCAAAGGTAGAAGACAGAGGATGGCGGTGGAGGGTTGTTTTTCAGACTGGAGGCCTGTGACCAATGGAGTGTCACAAGGACCGGTGCTGGACCCTCTACTTTTTGTCATTTACATAAATGATTTGGATGCGAGCATAAGAGTTACAGTTAGTAAGTTTGCAGATGACACCAAAACTGGAGGTGTAGTAGACAGTGAAGAGGGCTACCTCAGATTACAACAGGATCTTGACCAGATGGGCCAATGGGCTGAGAAGTGGCAGATGGAGTTTAATTCAGATAAATGCGAGGTGCTGCATTTTGGGAAAGCAAATCTCAGCAGGTCTTATACACTTAATGGTAAGGTCCTAGGGAGTGTTGCTGAACAAAGAGACCTTGGAGTGCAGGTCCATAGCTTCTTGAAAGTGGAGGTGCAGGTAGATAGGATAGTGAAGAAGCGTTTGATATATTTTCCTTTATTGGTAGAGTATTGAGTACAGGAGTTGGGATGTCATGTTACGGTTGTATAGGCCATTAGTTATGCCACTGTAGGAATATTGCGTGCAATTTTGGTCTCCTTCGTATCGGAAAGATGTAAAACTTGCAAGGGTTCAGAAAAGATTAACAAGGATGATTTGAGCTATAGGGAGAGGCTGAACAGGCTGGGGCTGTTTTCCCTGGAGCGTCGGAGGCTGAGGGGTGACCATATAGAGATTTACAAAATTATGAGGGATATGGATAGGGAAAGTTGGCAAAGTCTTTTCCCTGGGGTCGGGGAGTCCAGAACTGGAGGGCATAGGTGTAGAGTGAAAGGGGAAAGATATAAAAGAGATCTACGAGGCAACTTTTTCACGCAGAGAGTGGTATATGTATGGAATGAGCTGCCAGAAGAAGTGGTGGAGACTGGTACAATTGCAACATTTAAGAGGCATTTGGATGGGTATATGAATAGTAAGGGTTTGGAAAGATATGGGCCGGGTGCTGCAGGTGGGACTAGATTGGGTTGGGACATTTGGTCGGCATGGACGGGTTGGACTGAAGGGTCTGTTTCCATGCTGTACATCTCTATGACTCTATGATTCTATGTTCTGAGGAAGAGTCCCTGGACCTGAAATATTAACTCTGATTTCTCTTCACAGATGCTGCCAGACTTGCTGAGCTTTTCCAGCAACTTCTGTTTTTATTGCATTTAAAGGTACTGCTCTACTTGGTACTTAGGTGTGGCAGGAGCCTTCAGGAGGACAATGAAAATACTTTAGGGATATCCTTACATCATTCTGAAGAGGTAAAATATCCAAGTGGATTCATGGAAGTCATTGGCTTTACTGACTAAAATAGAAAAGGTTCAAATGGGATAGTACCAAAGCCATTAAGGGGAATGAACGGAGGTAGTCAAGGAGCCAGAGATCCCAAACCTCCCAACAACTGATCTATCTATCCTTCCAAATGCCACCTACCCCATATGTGACAGAGTCTGCAGAATGGACTTGCCAGCTACCTCAGAATCCCTTGAACCTGGGGTGGAAGCAAATCATCCTTAATCCTAATGCACTGCCTATATAGGAGATGAGAATTCAATCAAAAGGAAAATTACATCAAACTCTGGTTTATCACTCCATAGCCATGGTGCACATCATCAACAAAAATTTTGGACACTCGTCAAATATATTTAAAACTGATCAATTTTGACATTTCTAAAGATTTTCTTCTTTCTTAAAGCAAACCTTCTAAGACTAACTGTGCTTTAACCAAGACTGTCCTATTTCGCAGTCTATCAGTCCTGCCTTTTCATTCATTTTCCTGGGCCCATGTCCTTCCTTTTCTAGAATAAAGCAAAGAACTGCAGATGTTGGAAGTCTGAAACGAAAACATAAATTCCCAGATAAACTCAGCAAGTCTGGCTGCATGTGTAGTGACCCTTTGTCATGAGTTGGAAACTTTAACAGATTTTTTTCTGCACTGATTCTGCCAGACCTGTTAAGTTTCTCCAAACCATTCTGCTTTTCTAATACATTTCGAACTGTTTTCCCCAATTCTGAATGAAAGATAATTGATATGAAACGTTTGCTCTGTTTCCCCTCATCTCAGGTGCTACCTGGTCTACTGAGATCTCCTAGTATTTTCTGTTTTCGTTTTTTTATAATGAATATGGGTACTTCCACCTACAAACTACAAGTCCCAGTGGGCTGCATGGTCGCATACCTGCGCAGTGGCATTTTGCGCAGTGCGGTGAAAGTTCATGGAAGGTTTTGGCGCGTGAGGGGCTGGATGACTCGATGTGGCACGGTCGGTCTTAACAGTTACGGTCAGTGAGTGCCAGACCCGGTACCTGGGTCTAAAAAGCGTGCCAAACGATTTCAAACACATTGGAGTTGTAAAGGGTTGTGCTGATTTTGAACTGAGGCGTGCTTTTCTTTAAAAAAATAACAACACACTAAGAAGATTTGGTCCAAGTGAAGAAAATAGCAAGTAAAGCCAAGTTAGCGGCCGTTTTAGGTGAGTGGCATTTTCATTGACTGTCCGTGTTATCTGTTACATTATTTAAAGCTTATGATACATTTAACAAAAAGTTTTAATATCTTAAATGGATTTAGTAAGATGCATTCGCAAGAAATTTCAGTTTTTAGACAAAATGCTTTTAGATTGAGCGACTTCCCCCTCCTCCCATATGATTTTCTTGCAAGTATTTTTATCTTCACTACAACTTTCGTGCTGACATTTTAAGGGAACCAGGGCCATTAATTTACTCTGGAGGGATTTCAGTTTGTTTCTTTTATCTTGCTTGCCTGTTTTAAAAAAAATTCCTTGTGTATTTCTCTGTCCTCCACCCTATTACAAACCTTCGCCTGTTATTATGTTTTTCACCCTAACCACACATTCTGTTCCTGACCTCTTTTTGATTTGCTCAAAACTTCTTACACTTTTCCTTTTACTCACTGGAAACAGATCTGAGATGTTCGCTTGGTTATGCTCTGTCAGGCCCATTGTATTTCCAGCATTTCCTGTTATTTCAAAGTTCTGCCATCAGCAGTATTTGTTTTATTTAGGATAGATAATTTGCCCAACTATCAGTGAATTGCGTTCGATCCTAGGCTGTAAACATTCCTGCCTCTAACTGCATCACTTTGTGCTTTTTGAGATATTAAACCTTCCACCTCATCTTTCAGATGCAGCTCTTGATCTTTTTGACTTTTGTTTTACTGATTCTGATTCTGAGGGAACACCTGAGGATATTTTATAATGTTTACAGATGTTGCATCAATGCAAATTGTTGTTGTAGCAATGAAGTTGAGAATAATAAGTTGAGAACAGATCTGACAAAAGTCTAGAAATTGAATGTGCCACATAAGACTTGATTTATCGAAAGTCTTGGATGTTTTTATTGATATTTTCTTGTCAACCTGTTCGGAGATGTCATTATACATTTCTGGAACAGATGAGGCTTGAACCTAGGCCTCATGGCTCTGCATCTCAAGGGTGTTTTAGACTTCTATGTATTTGCAGGTTGCAGACACTAATGTCCTGACGGTATCATGGCCCAAGAAAGATATGAATGTTATGCCTCTCTTCCTGTCTTTGAGATATAACATTACTGTACCATATGTTTATGGTTGAAATTTGCAGTCAGTTTTTTTCCCTTCAACCTCATTACTCAAAAATGGAAGCCTTCCATTATGAAGGTTTAAGTGTCCTATTTGATTGAAATGTGCTAGGCCTGTTTCCTTTGATATTACACCTTAGAAATTATTTTAAATGCAAATTGTGTAGGTAAACAAAATATCACACTGTTCAAGGCATCAATTGCTTAAATTGATGTATATATAAAATAGTGAAAATGATCTTTTGATATATGATTAATTTAATTAGATCTTATTTAATGATCTAAAGAACATTGTTCCTACAGTTTTTGAAGATGTCTGAACTTGATCATGGCAAATATCCAGAAGACAGAATCCTTTCACTGAAAGAGAAATTGATTTGTAGGGATCTACAGATTTTAACTCTGCAATCAATACTGGGAGAGGTAATGTGTATTTTAAATAAACTGGCTGAATTTTTGATAGCATATATTTAGGCCAAAGTTCCTAAATGGACTTTTGCTTTTTGTGTCTGAGGGATTGATATGTTCAAAGTTTGGGAGAAGATTTGTAGCTCGGATGCTCGTTGTTGTGGTTGTGTTCGCCGAGCTGGGAATTTTTCTTGCAAACGTTTCGTCCCCTGTCTAGGTGACATCCTCAGTGCTTGGGAGCCTCCTGTGAAGCTTCACAGGAGGCTCCCAAGCACTGAGGATGTCACTTAGACAAGGGACGAAACGTTTGCAAGAAAAATTCCCAGCTCGGCGAACAGAACCACAACGGATTGACATGTTATGGGATTGTGTTCAAATAACGACCGGAAACCGTGAGTGGCGAAAATAGTCTCTTTATTCAGCAATCACAGCACAAGTTTGAGGTGGCAATAGAATGCTGAAATATACTTCTTACAAGAGCCCCTTTTTACAGTACACAGTTCTTACTTATACCTTTTTTTACACAAAGGTTTGAAAGGCTTATGTCCTTGGGAGACATGAGATGGGTTAAAATGCTGGCTGCTACTTCTGATGGGATGTCTGTCTGGTCGTCTTGGATAATTAGGAGCTTTTGTCTTTTAAATTAGTAAATGTTAGTAAAAATACCAGGCCTATATGCTCTACATAAGGTAGAAATCGTAATAAAAGAATGAAGGATATTAAACTGATTACTGTAGCTGTGTGGTGAGATTTATTTACTGTTTGTTGTTCGGAGTTTCATTCATTCACCCAATTTCATGCAAGTGCTGTTTTGCTAGTTTCTTAACTGGATGTGGCCCATTTAAAAGGTGTTTAAGAGGTACTTAATCTATACAGGTCCAGGAGATGGTTGGTAAGAGCTGATTAATATTATAATGTTTTATGGACACTTGATGGGGATGGTATTTTTCTGTATACTGATAAGGTGTGGAAATGCAGTAATGGGTTTAAAAGCGTTGTCATTAAATTTGGATACTATAGAATTGATTCGCAATCATTCCACCTGTTGGTATTCTCCATACTTTGTTTTAAGAAATGCATACCTCTGTATGTTTTAATAATTGTGAAAATATTTCACTTGACCTTCCAGCCTCACCATTATAGTTATCCATCTGTTTTTGTGTATGGACATACCGCCACAGGGAAAACTTATGTGACAGAAACATTGCTGAAGACATTGAAGGTAAGATGAAATGAGAGCTCCAATTGCCAAACAAACTTATTACTTATTAAGGTTCCCATGTTTCTATACATAAATTATAGATTTGCCACTGATACTGATAACAGTACAGGCAAAGCTCATCGTCTGACAAGGTGCAAGAATGTGCCACAAAGCCTACTTAAAACTATATTAAAATTGAGGGGCATGCTTGGCATTTGAGTTCCTGAGGTGAAAAATAACATTTATTGTCATCTAAGAATGTGAAATGATGATGAACCCTGCGAAATAAGGTAATATATTCAAATGTGAGTGAAACTGGCCTGTTTTCAAAGGTATAAGTTTGATTGGCATTTCTTCACTTATTT
Source organism: Chiloscyllium punctatum (assembly GCF_047496795.1). NCBI lineage: Eukaryota > Metazoa > Chordata > Chondrichthyes > Orectolobiformes > Hemiscylliidae > Chiloscyllium > Chiloscyllium punctatum. The sequence goes on along the minus strand of NC_092782.1, from coordinate 39,622,119 downwards.
TGTATTTAAAATGTTTGACACCTCACATTTATAACATTTGTATTTTAGTGTGGAGCTTGATGCTCGTATCATTTTTGACAATTTAAAGGTTGCAGTTTCTTGCAGTTCTCATTGTCATAATGTTAGGTTCTTTTCCCGAGGTTTCACACATGAGATGCGATTCGTACACACCAACTTCTGCAAACAGTTGAAGTTTATTACAGCCTTTATAAGTTAGGTGACCCCTTTGATACTCTTTGCAGGCGTGCAAAGTCGAGTCAAATGAGCCCGAAACAAAGGAATCACGTTCCCTTTCTACAGGTCAATTGGTACTGCTTACAGGTACTCTTCCCCGCCCTACCCATAACAACATGTTACCCAGGAACAGTGGTAGGATGAAGTCATCCTCGGAGATAATGAAAATGCCCTAATCCTGGTGAATCGTTATGTAAAATGGTTTCCTGACTCCGTGATTCCCCAAGACAATGTAGGTGTGATATGTCCTAGCTTTGAGGCGGCCCTGCAAATGAGTTCTGGCTCTGCCACTTCCCCAAACAATGTAGGTGTGATAGAACATACAACAGTACAGCGCAGTACAGGCCCTTCGGCCCTCGATGTTGCACCACCCTGTCATACTAATCTGAAGCCCATCCCACCTGCACTATTCCATGTACGTCCATATGTCTGTCCAATGACGACTTAAATGCACTTAAACTTGGTAAATCTGCTACTGTTGCAGGCAAAGCATTCCATACCCTTACTACTCTCTGAGTAAGGAAACTACCTCTGACATCTGTCTTATATCTATCTCCCCTCAATTTAAAGTTGTGTCCCCTCATGTTTGCTGTCCCCATACTTGGAAAAAGGCTCTCCCTGTCCACCCTATCTAACCCTCTGATTATCTTGTATGTCTCTATTAAGTCACCTCTCAACCTTCTTCTCTCTAACGAGAGCAGCCTCAAGGCTCTCAGCTTTTCCTCGTAAGACATTCCTTCCATATCAGGTAACATCCTAGTAAATGTCCTCTGTACTCTTTCCAAACCTTCCACATCCTTCTTATAATGCGGTGAGCAGAACTGTACACAATATTCCAAGTGTGGCCATACCAGGGCTTTGTACAGCTGCAGCATAACCTCCTGGTTCCAGAACTCAATCCTTTTATTAATAAAAGCTAAAACACTGTATGCCTTCTTAACAACCCTGTCAATCTGGGTGGCAACTTTCAGGGATCTGTGTACATGGACACCACGATCTCTCTGCTCATCTGCACTTCCAAGAATCTTACCATTAGCCCAGTACTTTGCATTCCGATTACTCCGTCCAAAGTGTATCACCTCACGTTTCTTCACATTAAACTTCTTCATTATGGGGGGATGATCACACAGGCAAATTTGATTGGCTGGGGGATGGCTGTGAAAGCGTTTCTGTATGTAGGGGAGTGAATGAAAGTTTAATTTGCCCAAATGAAGTCACAGAGATGTACAGCATGGAAACAGACCCTTCGGTCCAACCTGTCCATGCTGACCAAATATCCCAACCCAATCTAGTCCCACCTGCCAACACCAGGTGTGGGCTTGTTGGGCCGAAAGGCCTGTTTCCACACTGTAGGGAACCTAATCTAATCTAATCATTGCCGAGCACCAAATCCAAAATGCGCAACCCCTCGTCGGCCTGTCTGCATACTGAGTAAAGAAACCCTCCTGAATGCACCTGACAAAACAGCTCCATCCAAACCATCTGCACGAAGGAGGTTCCTGTCAGTAGTGGGAAAGTTGAAGTCCCCCATAACAACAATCCTACTACATCTGCATTTTTCCAAAATCTGCCAGCCCGAGTTCTTCAATCTCCCTACTGCTATTAGGGGTTTTGTAGCAAACCCACAATGAGGTGGCTGCTCCATTGCTGTTCCTAACCTCCTGACCTCCACCCATACTGACTTAGTAGACAAACCTTCCTCGACAACCTTCGTTTCTGTAGCTGTGACGCACTCTCTGATTAGCAATGCTACACCCCCAGCCCCAGGTCATTTTTATTTTGAAACATTCTAAATCCTGCAACATCTAGCAACCATTCCTGCCCCTGTGAAACCCACGTCTCCGTTATAGCCACAACATCATACTATCAAGTACTGATTAATGCTCTAAGTTCATCACTCTTATTTCTGACACTGCTTGCGTTAAAGCAGACACACTTTGTTTCATCACGTGAAAAACCTTCCTGATAGATTCACTACAACCTGCCATTGCCCCATCTACAACTATCCCCTCTCAGATATGTAGCTCTGGGTCCCACCCCCCTGCCAAAATAGTTTAAACCCTCCCAAATCACACAAGCAAATCTTCCACCCAGGACATTTGTGCCCCTCCAGTGCAGGTGGAACCCGTCCTTCATGTACAGGTCCCACCTTCCCCAGAAAGCATCCCAATGGTCTAAGTATCTGAAGCCCTCCCTCCTGCACCAGCTGCGCAGCCATGTGTTAAGCTGAGAACACTACTCGTCCTGCTCTTCAGCTTCCAACCTAGCTCTCTGTAGTTACTTTTCAGATCCTCAATCCTTTTCCTGGCTACTCATTGATGTCAATACCACGATTTCTGGTTGCTCACCCTCCCTGTTCAGAATCTTGTAAACCCGATTGGCGAGATCCTGGACCCTGGCACTGTAGAGACAACGTACCTTCTGGGAATCTAGTTCCTGACCACAAAATCCCCTGTCAATCCGTCTAACTATTTGAGTCCACTACCACTAGCGCTTTTCTATTCTTCCCCCTGCAACCCCCACTCCCCCCTCCCTTCTGAGCCACAGGGGAGCTCAGTGGCAGAGACCTGACAACTATGGCTTTCCCTTGGTAGGCTGTCACCAAAAGCAGTATCCAAAATGGTATACTTATTGCTGAGGAGAACAGCCACAGGGTATCTCTGCTCTGTCTGTTGGTTCCCTTTCCTCCCCCTGACTGTAACCCAGCAATCTTTATCCTGTGTCTGAGGAGTGCCCACCTCCTTGTACATCTTCTCAATTTCCCCTTCAGACTCCTGGATGATCTGCAGATCATCCAGCTCCAGTTCTCTAACTCTGTTCTCGAGGAACTGAAGTTGGGTGCACTTCTCGCAGATGTGGCCAGTGGAAACATGTCGTGTCTCTCACTGCCACATGCTGCAGGAAGAACATGCAACTGCCCTATCAGCCATGCTCTGCTAATTTAAAAGCTAGATCTCACCCACTTAAAAAACAATCACTTACCCTTCCTGGCAGCCCTCTCTTCTCCACCCTCTCTCCTCACTGCTCTATAAAAAATGGAGGCCAGACTCCCGAGGTAAGTCCCTTTTTAAGTGGGAAAACTTACCCTTCCCGGCAGCCCCTGCTTCTTTCTGCCCTCTCTCCTCGCCGCTGTGTAAAAAAAAGGGAGTTTCTGGGACCAAGGTATAGGTACAAACCCTCCCTTGTTCTGAGAAGCAAAGTGGATAGCTTGTGGGGTCATGGGAAGTGGTACCTTCTCTTCCCTGGGCTCCTGTGTCGTTGTGGGACTATCAGCTCTATGCACCGACCCAAAGCCATCCTTCTAAGCCTCCCACTCTGGCCAACACGGGACATCTGAGGTAGCTACTGTGTGTGTGTTAAGAGCATCCCATCTGGGAATGGCAACAAATAAAGCATCTACTGATTGGGGGAGTGGATAACATACAGTCCCATTACTGTGCATACGCATATGAGTCTTATAAAACAAATTGTCCTCTAGGCCGAATACCACGATGGCGGCTGTGGTGCTGTACACTGCGAGTATAGTTGTCAGGCTCTTTGAGGGGACCATCATATACAGTCACTTATATGGAGTCAGTTGTTTTGTCTTTGGACTTTGACTGCTATTGGCATTCGTAGGAACACCTGGTAAGGCCCTTTCCATCTTTGTCCAAGCTTAGGGTGGTCCCAGTTTTTGGTCAGCACAAACTCTCCTGTCTGCAGGCTGGGAAGTTCATTTGGGTTGTTGAAGTTCTGGTTCACAATTGTGGTGATCCAAAAGGCATTCCTGACCTGTGAGTGTAGGAACTTTAAAGACTAGATTAGCTGCTGAAAGTGTGCCTGCATTTCCTCTCCCTTCATCCTTACATCTGTGTGGGTGGGTGATATTGTCTGCATCCCAAAGGGTCCTACTGGGTCGGCTGTAGATTATCTCAGCTGCTGACAGCCCAGTGGTCGTGTGTGGGGTAATCCTCATATGATGCAGGACCAAAGGCAAGACCTTCAACCAGGTTAGGCCCGTTTCACATGTCAGCTTAGTCAATGTGGTTTTAAGGGTTCTGTCATTTCCGCCACCTCCAAACAGACCCCACCACCAAGGATATATTTCCCTCCCTCCCCTATCAGCGTTCCGGAAAGGCCACTCCTTCCGCGACTCCCTCGTCAGGTCCGCGCCCCCCCCACCCCCCGCCAACCAACCCAACCTCCACTCCCAGCACCTTCCCCTGCAACCGCAAGAAATGCAAAACTTGTGCCTACACCTCCCCCCTCAATTCCCTCCAAGGCCCCAAGGGATCCTTCCATATCCGTCACAAATTCACCTGTACCTCCACACACATCATTTACTGCATCCGCTGCACCCGATATGGGGAGACAGGCTGCCTACTTGCGGAACATTTCAGTGAACATCTCCTGGACACCCGTACCAACCGACCCAACCGCCCCGTGGCTGAACACTTTAACTTCCCCCCCTCCCATTCCGCCAAGGACATGAAGGTTCTTGGTCTCCTCCATCGCCAGACCATGGCAACACGACGCCTGGAGGAAGAGTGCCTCATCTTCCACCTAGGAACCCTCCAACCACAAGGGATGAATGCAGATTTCTCCATCTTCCTCATTTCCCCTCCCCCCACCTTTTCTCAGTCCCAACCCTCGGACTCAGCACCGCATTCTTGACCTGTAATCTTCTTCCCATCCTCTCCGCCCCCACCCCCTTTCCGGCCTATCACCCTCAACTTAACCTCCTTCCACCTATTGCATTCCCAACGCCCCTCCCTCAAGTCCCTCCTCCCTACCTTTTATCTTAGCCTGCTTGGCACACCGTTGTCATTCCTGAAGAAGGGCTTATGCCCGAAACGTCGATTCTCCTGCTCCTTGGATGCTGCCTGACCCGCTGTGCTTTTCCAGCAACACATTTTTCAGCTCTGATCTCCAGCATCTGCAGTCCTCACTTTCTCCTTTTCTGAATTAGGGGCAGCCACTTGTAAATGCTGCACTGTTTTCAGTTGGGCGTCTGCCAATTAAAAGTGGACTGAATTGTGAGTCCTTGCCGCACTCTTGGCGGCTCGGTCAGCTCTGGCATTGCCATAGCTGACATCTGTATTGTCCGTGACATGGGCAATACACTTGATTTTGGCCAATTGCTTGGGGAAGAGGATGGCCTTAAAGAGATTTTGGACTTAGGGTTGAGGGAGGCTGCTTCCAATGTGTCTGTGAGGGTTATGATTGCATATCCTGAAAAGAGGCACTCCTAAGGGTGATATTGATGAGCTACCAACCATGAAGAGTCAGGCTGGGAAGGTTGCTAATGTAGTGAGCTTGCCCCCTGCTGTACCATTTCATGCTTGACCATAGTCTGTTTAGGGTCCCTAGTGCTATGCCATTGTAATAGGGCATTAAACTGGGACGAGGGATCCCTGGCATTATAAAGCATGCAAAGTCGAGTCAAATGAACCCTGAACAAGGAAACATGTCGCTTTATACAGGTCAGTTGGTAATGCTTACAGGTACCCCATACAACCTTTCCAAACTCCACACCCCCCCCCCAACACCACCACCGAGAGTTAAATTTGATAATAGCAGTAGAGCAGTAGTAAATGGCTGCCCGAATGAATTGTGGATTACAATGGATAGTAATCCTGATTATTGCCCATTTCCAGAATATTCAGCTTCTTGGAGAAAGGCAGTATAGTTTAACCTTTTAACATTACATTAATGTCCAGAAAGAGAGTACAATTTAATCTTTTAACATTACAATAATCAAAGTGATCATACTTCATCTAATACATAAATATATTGAGACATTTGAAAAGCAAACATGAGAATTGCAAAATCATGATGTGATTTAAGAAATTAACTAAAACTTGAATAAATTTTTATACTCTACATTCTAAGCTCAGGAACTAATACATTTTCTCGAATGGCAATTGTCATGCTGAGTTTTTAACATGACTGCAGATTTCAAATAATTTTTATAATGAGATAGTTAAAAGTTGCTGGGGGTCCAAGATGGCGGCAATCTGAAATGTCTGCTTTGCTGAGCTCTGCATCACAACTCAAGCTAAGTGGTACCTTAACCCTTACCAGTTAAGCCATTTCAGTAAAATTCGACATCAAAAGTGTTAGAACCTTTAATAATCCTGTTTAGCTGTGGGAAATGATTAAGACTTTGATTAAAGAGAAGTTGGACCCAATCTCAGCCATGCGTCAGAAACATGAGTAGCAGCTTGAATGCCTCGGAAAGAGAACAGGGGAGATCGAATGCTGGACCACAGCATCAGAGACTGCGATTGATTCCTTGAATGAGTGGATCCAGGCACTCGAAAAATAGGTCCGTACCTTAACGGAACAAGTCAACGACCTCAAAATTAATGATAGGAGAAGAACGTCAGTGTCATTGGGCTGTTGGAGGGAGTGGAAGGTGTTTAGCCGGTGAGATTTTGTTTTAAAGTTGGCTGCCCCAATTCTTTCATTTAAAGGCTGAAGTGGGCTGGGTGAAGATCGCAGTGCACAAGTCAGGGTCTGACCAGCGCCCTCACCCGGCCCTCCCCCCACAGTTACGGGGACAAGCGGAGAGTTATAGAAGCCTCCTGAATGCAGGGGAGGGATCCACAGGGCTTAAATTACAAGGGCTTCAGGATTATGTTTTTCCAGGACTTTTTTGTGGTGGTGATTCAGAAAAAGAAGTCCTTTGATGATATTAAGAGAAGACTGGGGGACCTTGGGATTCATAATTCTGTAAGGTATCCAGCAGATCTTTGCTTTACTTACAATGGGCCTGCACGTTAATTTGACTCTTCAGCGAAAGTGAAAAAGTTTCTGGACACTTCAACATAGGCAGGATGGTTTAATGTACCTGGACAAGAATGATATTTTTTCCCTTTTCTTAAATTGTTGTTGGATTTTTTTCTAATATTAATCGGCGTCAATGTGTAGTTGGGGAGGTGTGGAGTACTTCCAACTTTTGTTAATGTTGCTATTTTCTTTTTGTTTGAGTTTATGGTGTGGCTCAAGCTGGAAGAGCTTTTGAAGCTGGATGTGGGATGTTTAAGTGCCCCCGTGGTAGTAAATTCCCTCATTGAGTGCCTTTTGGTACTCTGTATTACTGGTTTTAATTTTTGTAGTTCTTAGGCTCTATGAATTCTTTTTCGTTGCTGCTCAGAATTTGTAAGTTGAGTTCTTCCTCTTGGGAGTTCAAATGTTGTTGCAGAGTGTTATGGCTAGTAGTGTGCTTAAATGGTGTACCTGGAACATTAAGGGAATCCATTTGCCAGTTAAGAGGAAAATATATGCTCTAGCCTTTAAAAGGAGAGGGTGTTAAATGCTCTATTGCAGGAGACGCACATTAATAATAGAGTGTTTGAAATTGCAGCCGGGTGGATTTGATCGGGTGTATTTCTTGTCTTTTAATACAAGAAGTAGGGGAATGACCATACTTGTTAGGAAGAACCTTTTGTTTAAACTACTAAGTCATATTAAAGAGTAAGGGCAGTTTGTAGTCCTTAAGGTCTTGACATATGGGGAAGTGTATGGTCTTTTGAATGTTTATTGTCCCTTGGCGTATCCCCTTAAATTCCTAACAGATGCATTTTCTAAACTGAGTACCCTTGTATCGTTGCATGTTATTATAGGGGGAGATTTTAACTGTCTTATGGATCCCTCAGTGGATAGAATGACCAAAGGTCCCCTGATACTTTTCTTGCAATCTAAGCAACTAGTCGACTTGTGTGTGGATTTAGGGCTGGTTGTTGCCTGGAGGTGGCTCCACCCCACGGGTAGGGACTTTGTTCATTCTAATCCGCACAATGTCATACTAGGATTGATCTCTTCCTAACCCCCGGGGCATTCTTGGATTCGGTAGCGTCCTGCACAATTGGCAATATTACTATTTCTGATCACGCAACAGTATACTTGTTTAAGATAAAGGGCAGTATAACAGGTGTGCAGCACTGGCGAATGGATCCCTTTATTCTTAAGAACAGTAAGCTCATTAAGTACTTCTCTTAAGGTTTTCTTAGCCATTAATTCAGGTGTGGCCATTAAACCCATCTATTCTCTAGGAAACTTGTTTGCGTTTGGGGGATAATTATTTCTTCCTCTACCAGTCGGAAGCGACAGAAGGGAGAGCAGCAGTGTTTGTTCGAGGCATAACTGAAGGCAGCAGAAAAGGCATATTTTAATAGACCACCGGCAGGTAAGCTGCAGTGGGTTACACTACTTCGGTCTACCTTGAATTCCATGCTCTTACAGATAGATAGGAAGGAACTTGCTTTTGCAAAAGCAAGGTTATTTGAGCATGGTGTTAGGCCAGGCAGGTACCTGACATATCTTGCACCGCCACCACCGCCAATCCATTACCTCAATCAGGGAAGGGACTGGGACTCTTACCTGCAATTCTAAAAAGATCAATGCTGCATTTCAGAGATTTTACTCCAAATTATATAAATCTGAACATTGTGAGGACGGGTGGGTTAAGATGGAGTCTTTTTTTTAAAGTCTATATTAGAGTGGTGCTGGAAAATCACAGCTGGTCAGGTGACATCGGGAATTCCTGATGAAACGTCTTTGCCTGAAACGACGATTTTCCTGCTCCTTGGATGCTGCCTTACTGGCTGTGATTTTCCAGCACCACTCTAATGTAGACTCTGATTTCCAGCATCTGCTGTCCTCACTTTTGCCTTTTTTTTAAGTGTCTGGATCTTACAGGTGTACCTCTGAGCAGGCATCTTTCCTTAACGCTCCTTGTTAAGGAGGTTGTGAAGCAGCTTCAAAGCAGAAAGGCACCTGGCCGTGACGGTTGTCATGGTGAATTCTACAAAGGGTTTATAAATATATTGTCAGAACTAATGCTTAACATTTACAATTACTCATATAGTCACAATTGCCTTCCGCCATGCTTAAGAGAGGCTAACATCTCTCATACCCTTAAAGGGAAGATCCGAAAAGATTGTGCTTCCTACAGGCCCATGTCACTTTTGAACTCTGATTTTAAAATCTTGTGCAAGACTCTGGCATTAAGGTTAGAAACTGTTATGTCTTCCATAGTTAAGGAGGACCAAATGTGTTTTATAAAGGGCTGCAGCTCCTCCAATAATGTCAAGAGGTTACTTAATATGATTTGAAGGGTGTCAGCAACAATCTGCAGGTATTAGTGATCTCCTAGATACAGAGAAGGCATTTGATTGGGTTGAGTGGCCATATCACTTTTTATACTCCTGGAATGGTTTGGCTTAGGTGAAGCCTTTACAGAGTAACCTCAATTATCCGATTGAGATGGGCTGGTACTATTGTGTTCGGATAATCGAGTATTCAGTTAATTAAATGCCTTTCCTGTGGGGCTTGGAGGTTTTTAAGTCTGCTCCCCTTCCAGGAGATGAGACAGTAGCACAGACTGGACATCAAGAACAAGACTGCTGCTGCTGGGGGATGAGTCTCCAAGTAGCATGTGACACACACACACGGGATGAGTCTCCAACTAGCATGTCACACTCACACTCACACACACTCACACACAACATTCTGCCAGGTCCTTACAGGACAATGTAGGAGAGATTATCTGGGAAGGGGTGTTAGGGTACAACTCCAGGAAAAGTCTGGAGAGGGATGGCGGGCAGTCACTCATTTGGAAATGGTGCCTGTTTAATCACTGTAAACAAAAGATGCAATCAGTGTTGGAAACACGCCTTTGATGTACTGTTTTTATTGGGAACTCGAGATCTCCTTTGCATAATGTGTTACTTGGATAATTGATACTCGGATAGTCGAGGTTCCTCTGTATTAGGTGAGTAAGGGTCCTTTATAGCGATCTTTTGGCCACGGTTCTCACCAATGGTGGGGGATCCAGTAATTTTAATATTTGTAGGGACAGTCAACAAGATTGTCCCCTTTCACCATTGCTTTTTACATTGGTGATTGAGCCACTGGCAGAGGCTATATGTAGGGATCCCAGCATAGTTGCTGCAAAAGTGAGATCAAAATCACATAAGATCATGTTGTATGCAGATGATGTTTTTATGTTTTTGTCGAATCCTGTGGTTTCGGTACCTCATCTGATACAATATATTGATTCATTTGGCGCCTTTTTGGGTTATAAGATTAATTTTTCTAAATCGGAGGCTAATGTGGGTCTTGGAAGGATACCTGATGCCAAGGGTGAATTGCCATTTTCCTTTAAATGGCCGCAGGGAAGTTTTCTGTATTTAGGTATTTTTGTTACTCCCATCTTTGATCAGTTATATAAGGCTAATTTTGTTCACTTGTTTGACAGAACTAAGCAAGACCTTCCAAGATAGGAGGCACTTGCAATATCTTGGTTAGGTCGAATAGCCCTTATTAAAATGAATGTCCTTCCTCATTTGTTATACCTTATGCGAATGCTTCCTTTGATCTTTCCTAGGTAAATATTTTATTTGGCATCACAGGCAGCCCTGTATCAATCTATCCAAATTACAACTGCCTCATAGATGGGGGAGGGGGAGGGGGGGGGAATGGATCTCCTGAATGTTAAAAACACCAATTAAGCTCCCTTTTATCTTTTGAGTGGCTGGGCCTGTGAGGACCTGGCATCAATATGGTTAGATATTGAGGCTTCTCAGTCAAAATGCTCCTATATTATTTTGCCTCAGAACAGCAAACTGAGAATAGTTACGGGATACTGTTGTAATCCAATAATTATTAATACCATAAAAATGTGGAGGACAATGTGGTAGAGTGAGGGCAATTTATCCAAAATGGCTTTTCTCACCCCTATAACAGGTATGCTGGGTTTTAAGCTGGGGATAATGGATCCTGGGTTTAAACTCTACACAGCTGGGACGTTTCCTGTTTGGATGACTTATTTAAGAGAGAAAAAATGATGTTCTTTGATCAAATAACTAGTCAGTATGGATTATCTAGTAGAGATCTTTATTGTTTTTTCCAGATTATGAATTTTATTCAAAAAGGAACTATAATTTTAACCGATTCTTATGGATCCAATATAGAGAAGAGGGTGCTTTATTCTAAAAGCAGTCTCTCCATTAACAATCTTTATCATCTGTTGGGGTGTGGCCCCTCAGATGAGATTGAGCAGGTTTGGGAGAGAGAATTGGGGTTTGGGACATCCTCTGAGACATGGGAGGACATTTGTGAAAACATGAGGAAGATTTAAAAATGTTAGAGGACCCATGCCATAAAGTTAAAAATTCTTCATAGGACCCATCAGGCGCCAAATCTCCTCAAAATTTAAGGCGGACGTAGCCTCAGCATATCCCAAGTGTAAAATAAGTACGGTATTCTCAATCATTGTTTGTGGTCCTGCCACAGGCTTCGTACATACTGGAGTGCTGTGGTGGGAGTAACAGAGGGGATCTTGGGGACCGAAGTTAAGATGGATCCAGGATTTCTTCTCCTAGGCCGGCCCAATTTAGGTTTTTTAGGTGCTGATAGAGAACAAAAACTTGTTAATATCCTCACTTTCTGCACGGTTTGTGAAGGTTTGTAGCTCAGGTTGAGGCTTAGGGTGTAGGTTTGCTCACTGAGCTGTAGGTTTGGTATGCAGACGTTTCATTACCTGGCTAGGTACCATCAGTGGCGACCTCCAAGTGAAGCGAAGCTGTTGTCTCCTGCTTTCTATTTATATGTTTGTCCTGGATAGGGTTCCTGGGGTTTGTGGTGATGTCATTTCCTGTTCGTTTTATGAGGGGTTGATAGATGGTATCTAGATCTATGTGTTTGTTTATGGCATTGTGGTTGGAGTGCCAGGCCTCTAGGAATTCTCTGGCATGTCTTTGCTTAGCCTGTCCCAGGATAGATGTGTTGTCTCAGTCAAAATGGAGTTTTTTTCCCTCCGTGTGTCGGGCTACAAAGGAGAGAGGGTCGTGTCTTTTTGTGGCTAGCTGGTGTTTGTGTATCCTGGTGACTAACTTTCTTCTTGTTTGTCCTATGTAGTGTTTGTGGCAGTCCTTGCATGGAATTTTGGAGATGACGTTGGTTTTGTCCATGGGCTGTACTGGGTCTTTTAAGTTTGTTAGTTTTTGTTTGGGAGTGTTGGTGGGTTTATGTGCTACTAGGACTCCGAGAGGTCTTAGTAGTCTGGCTGTCATTTCTGAAACTTCTTTAATGTATGGTAAGGTGGTTAGGGTTTCTGGCTGTGTTTGGTCTGCTTGTCATGGTTTGTTCTTGAGGAATCTGCGGACTGTATTTTTTGAGTATCCATTCTTCTTGAATACGTTGTATAGCTGGTTCTCCTCTGTTTTCCAAAGTTTGTCTGTGCTGCAGTGTGTGGTGGCTCGTTCTGATGCAGCTTCGTTTGTGTGTGTTGGGATTGTTGTTGGTGTAGTTAAGTATTTGATCAGTGTTTGTCGGTTTTCTGTATTCGCAGGTTTGTAGTTCTCTGTTGTCCTTTCTTTTGACTGTGACGTCCAGGAATGCGAGTTTGTTGTCGGTTTCTTCCTCCTTGGTGAACTTTATGCCTGTGAGGGTGTTGTTGATGATGTTAAATGTCTCTTCTATTTTGTTTTGTTTTGTGATGACAAAGGTGTCATCTATGTAGCGGACCCAGATTTTTGGTTTGATGGTTGGTAGGGCTGTTTGTTCTAGTCTTTGCATTACTGCTTCTGCTATGAATCCTGATAGCTGAGATCCCATGGGTGTGCCGTTGGTTTGTTTGTAGATTATGTTGTTGAAGGTGAAGTGAGTGGTGAGGCACAGGTCCACTAGCTTCATGATGTTTTTGTTGGTAATGTGATTGGGGTGTGTTTGATGGTCTCTTCTAAAAGTGTGGTAAGTGTTTCCTTTGCCAGGTCGATGTTGATGGAGGTGAATAGTGCTGTTACGTCGAATGAGATCTAACAAACTTAAAAGACCCAGTACAATCCATGGACAAAACCAACGTCATCTACAAAATTCCATGCAAGGACTGCCACAAACACTATGTAGGACAAACAGGAAGAAAGTTAGCCACCAGGATACACGAACACCAGCTCGCCACAAAAAGACACTAACCTCTCTCCCTTGTAGCCCTACACACGGATGAAAAAAACCCACCATTTCAACTAGGACAACACATCTATCCTGGGACAGGCTAAGCAGACATGCCAGAGAATTCCTAGAGGCCTGGCACTCCAACCACAACGCCATAAACAAACACACAGATCTAGATACCATCTATCAACCCCTCATAAAACGAACAGGAAATGACATCACCACAAACCCCAGGAACCCTATCCAGGACAAACATATAAATAGAAAGCAGGAGACAACAGCTTCATTTCACTTGGAGGTCGCCACTGATAATGTTACCTAGCCAGGTAATGAAACGTCTGCATACCAAACCTACAGCTTAGTGAGCAAACCTACAACCTAATCCTCACTTTCTCTGTGAAGAAAAATATCCTGATGTGTTGGGTGTCTGAAAACCCTCTGGGTCTGTTGGGTTGGCGTAAGTTAGTCATGGAGCACATCCCTCTGGATTTTTTTCACAAATATGATGCACTAAAAATCTGAATTTTTATAAGATATGGCAGTCCTTTTTGGATTACTTTGATGCAGACTTGCCTGCCACTCTAATTAGGGCTTTTGTATAGCCATGACGATTTGAGTTAACAAATCTGGTACTCTGAGAGGAAGAATTTTGAATAAATGAGTAATATTTGACACTTTCTAAGATCAAGAGCTATTCTTTCATTACGCTGATCTGTTCAAATTATTTTTTTTTATTTGTTTGTTTATTTTGTTTTATATCCAGGTGTATAGCTCTGTTCTGTTTATATTGTTCCATTATTTTTCCTTCTTTATTAAGTAGCGTTGTTGGTTTATCGGAATTTTATTTTAAAAACTTCTTCAATAAAAATATTTTTTTTTGAAAAAAGTGAATTTGCTGTTTTTCTCCAGCAGAGATCTGAACATTGATTGTTTTGCTAGTATAGCCCTTTGAGAGATGGGCAAAATATTTTTGCTGTCTTGATCTCAAAACTGTCTTGTCTCTTTTTATATAATAAAGCCCACTTCCTACTGACTGACTGTGAGATAAACTAACAAGTATTGAAAGGTTTGACCCATTTTTCTCACCTGAAAGAATGATGACTAAAAAGCAGTTGTTTGAAATCTGAATGGAGGTGATATGGACAATGATTCTAATTTATTTGCTAAATAAAGAAGACCTAATAAGTTGCAAAAGGCATTTATAAATCTTGTCTGACTGGAATAGATTTATTGTGCCATGTGTTTCCCTTTTTATGTATATTGCTATAGAAATTAGGAAGAGTTTTTCTTTGAGTAAAGTTATTTCATTTAGATTTAATTGTGATTATTTGAACTTTCTGCTATTTCCTCATTGCATGCAGTGTTCCATTTGCAAGTCATATTGTTTCTCTAGAAGATATTTGAGCTATGATATCTTTCTGCACTGTACAACAAAGTCAGAATCGGTGTCTGTAAGGATCAGCATAAGTGCTCACTTGTTTGCTCAAGCTATCACAAATGTATGCAAGTATGTTAAATATCACATCACCCAAGTATGGAAGCTGTGTAAGTTTAGGTACAGCCATTTGTATAATATGCACTGGCCAGTTTGACTGGGATCTTAATGAATGAACTGTAGTTGGCATTTGGCTGATGCGACTTGTACTGTCTGATGCACAGATGAAGTAGGTATGTGAAGCTGTGTCACCATAATATCTTGAGTGATCCTTGAGAAACACTTGGATTTAATGGTACCTTTTCATGTTGACGGGAAACCCCCAAGTACTTTACAGCCAAGTATTTTTACTCCTGTAATATTGGAAACATGGCAGCCAATTTTTGAATTGCAGGCTCCTAGAAGAGTACTGTGCTAATGGCCAGAGAATCTTTTTGTAATGTTTATTTCAATGGTAAATATTGGTTAAGATGCCAGTGTTAAGTTAGAGCCATTCTTCAGAATTGAGATGGGAAATTTGCATTGCCTGAGAGGGTAGACTGGCCCTGTATTTAAAGCCAGCACACCTGGAAGCAGTACCTCCTTATTGTCACATTGGAACCTTAGAGTTAACTTTCATGCTTAAATCCTAGGTGTAACTTTTGAATTCGCAATCTTGAGGTGAGTACTAGCAACTGAATCATGGCTTACAGTGTTGTGCAGTGGTCAATATATTCCTTTTGTTTGTTTTGAAAGTCTTATTTGCAGCATAAATAAGAGGGTTTTCATAATCTTCTAACTCACTCACTAGTAACCCAAAAGTCCCCTGCAGCCGAGAGAGAGAGACACACAGAATTTGAATACCAAAGCTGCAATATAAGGATGATTTCAAACCAAACCACTCATAACATATCTTCTGACTCCATTGGGAGATCCACTATTGGATTTAATATATATAAATTGATGGTACAAGCAAATGATGGTCTTACCATTGTGACCACTGAATGAGCGTTTTCACCTGATGAAGGAGCAGTGCTACAAAAGCACTGTCATGTAACTTCCTGGTGGCACAGTTTTTTCTGGCAAAGTGGCCATAAGCATCAGTTGGTTGAGCAGGGTTGTTTGGCTTTATTGCCTGTCTCTTCTTGAGTTATGTCCATGGACTTGGAGTAGACTTTTATGGTGTCCATGCCTTTAATAGTGGTTGGGCAATGCAGGAATTAGACTGCACTATTATTTTCCCAGTGTTTTTAGTTTGAATTTTTGTTGGTTTTTAGTTTTGTGCTTTTGGTTTTGGCTACTGAGCCCCTTTTTAAGGATTGAACGCCCTTTTTAATCTGTATAATTTGGTCTAGTTTGGCTTAAGTAGCAGTTCCCACTATCACTGCATGTTTGTAACAACATAACTAAAAGTTTTACATTTTTTTAAATACAAGATAAGTAGGACTGCTAATTCTTTACAAAGTATTTTTGTTTTAATGTTTCAGTCCATTCTAAAAATACATTTGAGGTCTGATTATACATATCATAGTGTTACTTAGAACACAAATGTTACATCGTAGTCACTGTTATTTGGTAAAAGTATTATGTGATGAAACTGATCCATTTCCTGTTATAAGTGGCATCTATGACCTTGCAAAGTATTATTAATATTGTTGCTCATGGAATGCATTTTGTTTTCTTTGGGTGAAAATTGAGAAATTATGTAATTAAAGATGTACTTCTGAAACTAATACTTTGAAGCTAGATTGAATTTTGGATTTTTGAATAGGTTAAGTGAGTGAACAAAGATCTAACAAATTACATACAGTCCTATTATGCATGTTTCATCAATACAAATTGGCTGTAACGCAATTGAATAGATGAATGCTGTTTATGAAATGTAAACTTTTGCATACAGGTTTTGGCTATCAGGTGATTTCATCCCCAATGCTTTAAGTGTTGCGGTGCATGGAAGAATATAATGCTTTATGCCGTCAGAGTCTCTGCGTTGGCATCACATGTCCAGTTAACTTGTGTGCTTTGTTGTGAAATGCTTTTTTTAAAATTGATTTTTCTCCAAACAATGATAGCAAAACAAGGTGCAATCTTAAGCAGTAAACAAAACCCCCAATCACCCTTCCCCATAGCACGTATCTCCCCCAAAAATGTAAAGAAAACAATGATAAGCAACCGTAATAAATTATACAAAACACAATATAATGCAGATATCCTACTGCTGGTTTAATTTATTAATAAAAGAAAAAGGGAAAAAACATTGCCACAACGGAAGATACGTCCATCTGGAACAGTTAAAAAGAGACAACACCCTCAGCATATGAAAGAAAACTGTTCCAAATTTTTGTAAATTTGTTAGAGGAGCCAGATAAGGATAATCTAATCTTTTCTAATTTAAGAAAGTATAACACATCTCTAACCTAGTGTGTATGAGGAGGTGGAATTAGGAATTTCCATTTGAACAATATCAGTCTTCTGGCCAATTGGGTAGTGAATGCTACCATGTCTTTTTTAGAGGAAGAAAGATTAGGTAAAGAGGATGACACCCTAAACAAAGCGTGAATAGCATTAGGAATAAGATTTTCACCAGATACCTTAGATCAGGTGGCAAAAATATCAGATCAATATCTACTTGAAAGAAGGGCTAAGCCAAATGATGAGCATATAATTTGCTTGGGTTTGTTGACACTGATCACAGGAGAGAGATACCTCCTCAAGTATTTTTGCAAGTCGACTTTGGTGTAGTGGGCACGATGTAGAATCTTGTTTTGAATAAAACAATGTTTTGCACAGTGCACCCTTTGTAAAATCGCATCCCACACATCACCTGGAATTACCTCTTCCAGATCTGCCTCCCAGATAGCTTTAATAAAATCAAGAGAATCTGAGCATACTTTATGAATGTTTGAATAAATAGCTGAAATAGCTCCCTTTAATGAAGAAAGCAGTCCTAGAAAGATGTCAAACTTAGGAAAGATAGGGAAAACCTGAAATAAACTATGGACAAAACTGCAAACTTGGAACCCACTAAATAAGTGCCTTTTCAACGTCTTATCTAATTGTTGATAAGATGCAAAAACGTCATCAGCATGTAAGTCTTTCACAGTTTTATTTCTAACTTAGTCAAACCAGAAAAGGCACTATCCACTAAAGATGGGGGGGAAAATATGATTCGCCACCCAACAGTGCCTTAGTAGAAAATGACTGAAAGCCAAATTGGTGTTTAAATTGAAACTAAATTTTAAGACTGGACAAAACAATTACATTATTCGTGTAAATAGAGGTTGAAGAAAGGAGAGGTGAACGCAATAAAGCCTTCAATATTACTGGAAGGGTGGAATTTGCCTCAATAGTCAACCAATTTGGGAGAGCATCAAGGTTCTTATATAGGAGCCAATAGTTCAAATTTCTAGTGTTTTTGAGATGATTTGAAGTGGAGAGTGAGGGTGGTGAAGAGCCCTTTGACTCCCACTATAAAAAAACCTCTGCACAGCTGATCCACAACAAATTATTGCTGTGGGTGAATTTGAAACAAGAAATGAAGACTATGAAGTCCAGGATGCAGCACATCATGCGATTTTTACTTTTCTTTTATCTTCTATCCTGAGGGAAGTTGAGATGGAGTTGTAGCTCTTAGACAATGATAACAATGCAGAACGCAGCAGGATAGCAGTTTGTGAAATAAAGTCTGCCTTGGCATTTTATGACCAGCTTTTTAAAAGAAGAAATATGGCAAAGCAGCAAAAACAAGATGCTTTTTTTTAAGCCAACTCACAAAAACCAGCCAGAAGGCATTGAACCACAGCCATCCACTTCTGGATTAACTTTTTTTTTGTCCTAACCCTGAAACCACAACTGTGCCTGAAAGTAATTTAATGATGACCCTCAGCCCGTCTTAGTAACGCTGTAATCTCAAAACCAGCCCCCTCCCCCAATCAAGTTATCTTCAAGTTTTTTTCAAGGTAAAGTGTTAAATTTACTGTACTATTTCATTTAAGTATGAAATTAACGTTTATTTAAACTATGCTAACCTTTGTGTTACTATGTATGTTTCGATTTTGAGTAATATTTTTGGTCTGCCCCAACCCTATATTTGTTTTCATAAGCCGTTATTTTTATTGCGTGATTTTTCTATAGTGCAAGGTTGCACAAGATTGCAACTACTGTGTTATAGCAGAAAAGACTGTATAATGTAGGTAATTGGCACACAATTAAAAGGAATTATTATCTAAGTAATAGATTACAGATTTCTGGGTGCCCAAGTAGCCAGGTACAGTAATTAATTAAGAAAGCTAATAGGATGTTACTGTTTATTTTGAGGAGAATTGAATACAAAAATCCAGAGGTTATACTTCACTCATACAGGCCACTGGTTGGATAGAGCTCTCAAGGATAGTGGAATCAAGGGTTATGGAGATGAGGCAGGAACAGGATACTGATTAAGGATGATCAGTCATGATCATATTGAATGGTGTTGCAGGCTCGAAGGGCAGAATGGCCTACTCCTGCACCTATTCTTTATTGGTAAGACAACATCTAGAGTGATGTTCCAAATTCTTTCCTCAATTTTTTTTTCTGGAAGTTCAGCATTTTGTTTGCAAGGGAAGATAATTTGCATAAAACTAGTGGGCAAAGCCGTCTTTGATTCACTCCTTTTGAAAGGACTTCATTTTGCAGGAAACAGAATCCAATTGATCATTTATAGTAGGTTGAGCACCAAAGTAGGTAAAAACAATGACTGCAGATGCTGGAAACCAGATTCTGGATTAGTGGTGCTGGAAGAGCACAGCAGTTCAGGCAGCATCAAACGATCAGCGAAGTAGATTGGCAAATGAAAGTTAATTTTCAGATGAGAGCTGTTTTTATTGCCTGAAAGTATTGTACTGAAATTATTTGCTGGTTTCTATCTATAACATACTACTTAAAAGAAATTAGATGTTAGTTACTGCTTGGTTGTCTAGATGCAGACTTTTTGTTTGGTTTAGGTCATTAGCCATTATATTCCAAGCATTGGAATTTCCTTTTAAACAGGTTCATCAGTGAGAAAATGGGATAACAATAGACATACAGCATGGAAACGGCCCTTTGATCCAACTTATCCATGCTGACCAGACATCCCAATCTGACCTAATCCCATTTGCTGACATTTGGTCTATATTCCTATAAACTCTTCCTATTCGTATATCTATCCAGTTGCCTTTTTAAAATATTATTGTATCTGCCACTATCACTCCACACTTTCTTACATTTAATTACTTGTTGCACCTGCAGGCTAACTTTCTGCTTCATGCACAAGAACAATCAGATCCCTTTTTTTTGGGAGTTTCTTTTTTGTGTGTGGAGGAGCCAGTGTTGGACTGGGGTGGACAAAGTTTAAAAATCACACAACACCAAGTTATGGTTCAACAGGTTTATTTAGAAGTATTAGCTTTTGGAGTGCTGCTCCTTCATCCCAGGTAGCTGTGGAGATCATAAGACACAGAATTTATAGCAAAAGATCATAGTGTCGTGCAACTGAAATGATATATTGAACAAACCTAGATTGGTGTTAAGTCAACCCATTTATTGTTAAGCAAATGCTTTTTTTTAGAGTGAGTTGCGGGTTTTGGTTCATTAATATGCAGGCAGTCAATCCATATAATATTCTGTAAATTCCTACTTTGGGAATAGAACTAGTCTCAGTCAAGATTGGGATACAAACAGACTCCAACCTCACACCTTTAATACATTGTTTGTGCTGAGATGTCACTTTTTAAATAAACTCTTGTCTTGAGAATGTGACTTGGAAAAAGTCCTGGGATTTACATATTAAAGAAAGATGGTGTTAGATTTGGAATGACAGTGACAATGAGGCTCAAATACTTTACATGGAGGGAAAAGGCCTATTAAAAGATCTTTTGATTGAATGCCCAATCTCCTAACTTGGTAAACTGGGTTGGTGTTGCAGATTGTTTGTAACTGAATTTGTAAAGGCAGAAAAAGATATTGTGATAAGACATGAGGAGTACTTGCAGCTTTTTTTCTGCTTGTGTTGTGGTTAATGTATTGTCTTTTGTCTCTTTGCAGTTTCCTCATGTGATTGTGAACTGTGTGGAATGTTTTTCTTCAAGGATGCTTTTTGAACAAATACTTAATCAGCTGCAGGGTCATTCGCTATCCTTCAAGAATGAATATACTTCATGTCTGCAGTCTAACACATTCAATGAATTTGTTCTACTTTATAAGCAATTGGTCCACAAGCAGAATTTGCACAATCAAACTGTCTACATTGTAAGTAAATGGTTATGAAATTACACAAACTTCTTTTTAAAATTAGCATTGAGAGTCATAGAACAACAAAGTGCAATACCAAATAGTTGGCTCTGGTTGATCAGCTCTGTGCTATACTGTTGAGGTTAGCTTGGTTGTGAATCAAAACTACTAATCTTATTAAAAGACAGGCTTCCTTTTCCACTCATGTTTCCTCTTACCAGATGTAGTTTCATGCTCTTCTAATATGCATTCCTCATCTTTTCTGAGTGTTGCAGGTGATTTATACCAAGGAGTTAATTGGAAGCTGATTCAAATTTTCCCTCACTTGCTGTCTACTCATCTGATTCAATCAAGGAGTCAAAGTACTGGTTTATCTTTTGCGTTCCTCATGGTATTTTATGAAGCTGTTGGTGTTAATTGCATCTGTTTGCCAGAGAGCTAACTCATTGCAGGTTTACAGAATTGATTGCGAGACTTTGTTGATCTTTGCAGATCAGTTTATTACTGAATTATTGAGAAATTCAATATTCGTTGTGTTTGGCAGCAGATGTTTTCACATCATAGAATATAGAGTTGCTTATTCAAAGAATAATTTGACATATCAAGAGAGAGTGAGACAAGGTTATTAATGTTTACTTCCCCCTCCAACTTAGATGTTTGTAAGGAAGGAGGTGCTTCCTGGTATCTAATCTGAATGTTTGTCTCTCTTTTTTTAAACCATGTCCACTTGGTTCCATTTGTTTCTAGTGATTCTATCCATTTCAGGTAAAACTTAATCTTAAAAACTAACATCTTTAATTCCCCCGAGGGGTTTCTCCAAAGGAAATGTCACTAAATATAAGGCATACCTAGTAATTGAAGATCATAATTTTAGATGTAACAACACTACAGGTCTTTCTCCTATAACGTGCATTTCGTCAATGTGACTTGGCTGTAATGCAGTTGAATTGGGGAATGATTTTTTTAAAAACGTGGATTCCTCTTGGCTATGATGCGATTTTAGAAGGCTGCACCTTAGATTAAATCTTCATTTTGGATGTGACCGGTTTATACTGGGAGAGAATGCCATCCAGAACCTACATGTCTAAAAATGAAGCACACTCTCCATATTTTAAGGTTGCAAAAGATCGTATGGCTGTTGTTGAGTGAGCCTTGAAAGGTTACCTTTAGTTCACTCTTTACATTTACTTCACAGCTAGCAGAAGAGGTTGGATAACTTTTTCTTTTAATGTTGATGTTTCAGAGGATGTTCTTAGAAATTGCAGGAGAAAAGCTTTGGATTTCAAGATTTTCCTTATTCTGGACAATGCACCAAACCATTCTCCCAGCATTGGTGAGCTTTCTGAAAACATCATAGTGCTATTGCTACCTCCATACATAACCTCTGTCGTCCAATCCATGGACCAGGGTGCAATAGCAGCTTTAAAAATATTATTTTAAGGCAAACATTCAGGAAGCTGATTGCAGCTACAGAGGGGGATAATGAGGACAGTGTTCTTTGATTTTGGAAGAGCTTTAACGTTAAGAATGCTATTGACATCATTTTGGAGGCCTGGAGTGATGTCAGTAAGGACTGCTTGAATGCAGTTTGGCAGAAGCTTCTCTCAGATTTTCTTCATGATTTTAAAGACGTTGAACCATCTGAGGTGCTTCCAGCAATCAAAGAACATTGTGTTGCTCTTGCAAAGCAAGTTGGATTTGAAGAAGTGGAGAATGAGGCTGTCTAGGAGCTGTTTGAGTTCCATCGTGAAGACCTCTCCACAGCTCATCTACAACAAATTGTTGTTGTGGGTGAAATTGAATGAAGCTAGAAATGAAGACCGTGAAGTCCAGAATGCAGCACCAAGTAAGATTTCCACTTTTGTCTTTTATCCTGAGGGAAGTTGAGAAGCCGTTGCAGCTCTTATTGTACATTGCAGAACGCAGCAGGATAGTAGTTTGTGGCATGGTCTTATGTGGCACCTAAAGAACAGTTCTTTATGAAAGAAGGAAGATGGCAAAGCAGCAAAAACTAGATGCTGTTTTTAAGCCAACCCCCAAGAAACAGTCTGGGAACAATGAACCACAACCATCCACTTCTGGACTAGATTTTTTTTTGTAACCCTGCACCCAGAACTGCACCTGAAAGTAATGCTGATGACGACCCTCAACCTTTGTCTTAATACAGTACTGTAACTTACTAAACTCAGAAGCCCCTTTATGTTACTTTCCAGTTTTTCAGGCTAAAGTGTTAAATTTATTGTATTATTTCATTAAAATATGATTTTAACATTTACTTAGACTGTGCTATCGTTTGTGTGAGAGTAACTACTGTTTTTGTTATGATTTTTGGTAGTCTGCCCAATACCCTGTTTTTCCCATAAGACCTGTTGTTTCTATTGCATGATTTTCTATAATGTGAGGTTGCACAAAAATGCATCTATCGCATTTTAGAAGAATAGACTGTACCTTTCTACCCTTGTTATGACACGGAAGTGAATCTTTTCTGTTAATTAAACCAAACATTCAGAAAAGCTTGCCTCGCCTAGTAATCTGTTAAAATGAGCGACAGAACTCTTAAATTCCACGATTTAAAGAAAATAATAATTTATTTTCTTATTCTATTAGCGAGTTTTGGAAAGATTATTCTTACTCTATATAAACATGAACATTAAACAAAAAGAAGCTATTCACAAATCTAAACCCCCCTTTCTCTGAACTGTTTATTCTCTGACTCCAACTCTATAACAATAAGACACTTAATAAAATTACATTAGCTTAATCTTATAATCACAGTCTTTGCCTTTTCTGTTGTCTTCACTTTTCCTGATCTCTCTGGGTGGTCATCTTTCTTTTTACAGTGAGTATGTTTCACATGAAAAGGTCCCTTTTGATAGTGTTTTCTAATTTCTTTGAGAGCAAGATGTTAGATGGGCAATTGGATCGCCAGCAGTTTCTCTCTCAACAGTACCTCTCTATTGCTCTGTGACCAGTTTTCAAAATGTCTGCATTCTTAAACCCTGAATATTGGATCATCTCATAGGTTCAATGTTGGCAAAACAATAAATTCAAACTCTGTTCAGTTTTAGTGTCCTGGGCATAATTTAATTTCAACTGGTTAAATTTGAATTCTTGTCAAAACAGCAACTAAAACTCTGGTATCCATTTCACAGCCATAGGTTGCATATTTTCAATTTTCCAGTCACTCTGGGACTGCCACCTAGTCATATACACAGGTGCTTGTACTCACTCAGTTCAGAATATCATTCTCTCTGAAAGGTACAGTACATGCCTTCAGCTTCATAACACCACTTTTCTTAAAAGGTAGGGATCAAAATTACATTTTCAAAATCTTACACAGTCTAGTAGTCTATTTTGATCATTTGTTAAAGTATGTAACCTAACGTTGGAAAGAAGCCTATTTTCTTTCATGAAAGAACTCCCTTGTTGGTCCCTTGGAATAAGGTCGATGCTTGCCATGGAGTCCCATGGAGAAGAAAGGGGTATAATCAGTGGAAGCTAAAGGAGGTGGAAAAGGGAATTGAAATAACTAACAGAGAAACGGCAAGTTTTAAAAAAAATTTCGAATCAATCATGTGATTGACCACAGACTGATTAGCAATGAGTGGTTGTGCAGCTTGAGTGGGCGGCATGGCAGTTAGCGCTGCTTCCTCTAAGCGCCAGAGACCTGGGTTCAATTCCCGCCTCAGGCGACTGTCTGTGTGGAGTTTGCACATTCTCCCAGTGTCTGCGTGGGTTTCCTCCGGGTGCTCCAGTTTCCTCCCACAATCCAAAAATGTGCACGTTAGGTGAATTGGCGAGGCTAAATTGCCCGTAGTGTTAGGTGAAAGGGTAAATGTAGGGGAATGGGTCTGGGTGATTTGCGCTTCGGTGGATCGGTGTGGACTTGTTGGGCCGAAGGGCCTGTTTCCACACTAAGTAATCTAAACCTTACTGCTATTGCACTTTCAGCTGCTTTAGTCTGCCTTGCCTGGTGAGGCAGCAGTGGACATTGTGAACACTGCCCTTGAACAGCTGGAAAAAGTGCAATCTTCAAGTAGGTTTTCAGAGTAACTTTTGAAATATTGTTGCTAGCTATCTTGTGACATTTCACTAATCAAGAACTGGGAGAGAGTGCACTTTGGAAAGTCAGTGTTAGGAGAAAGTGAGGACTGCAGATGCTGAAGTACAGAGTTGAAAAATGTGGTGCTGGAAAAACACAGCAGGCCAGGCAGCATCCGAGGAGCAGGAGAATCGACGTTTCGGGCATAAGCCCATCTTCAGGAATGAGGCTGGTGTGCCAGGCGGGCTGTGATAAAAGGTAGGGGGGGAAGGGAATTTGGGGGAGGGGCGCTGGGAATATGATAGGTGGAAGGAGGTGAGGGTGATAGGTCGGTGAGGGGGTGGGGGCGGAGAGGTCGGGAAGAAGATTGCAGGTCAGGAGGGCGGTGCTGAATCCGAGAGTTGGGACTCAGATAAGGTGGGGGGAGGGGAAATGAGGAAGATGGAGAAATTTACATTCGTCCCGTGTGGTTGGAGGATTCCTAGGTGAAAGATGAGGTGCTCTTCCTCCCTCCAGGCATCATGTGGCCAGGGTCTGGCGATGGAGGAGGCCAAGGACCTGCATGTCATTGGCGGAGTGGGAGGGGGAGCTAAAGTGTTAAGCCATGGGGCGGTTGGGTTGGTTGGCCAGGTGTCCCAGAGGTGTTCTCTGAAACGTTCAGCAAGTAGGCAGCCTGTCTCCCCAATGTAGAGGAGACCACATCGAGTGCAGCGGATACAGTAAATGACCCTTCAGAGAGAATGATATTCTGAACTGAGTGATTACAAGCACCTGTGTATATGACTAGGTGGCAGTCCCAGAGTGACTGGAAAATTGAAAATATGCAACCTTTGGCTGTGAAATGGATACCAGAGTTTTAGTTGCTGTTTTGACAAGAATTCAAATTTAACCAGTTGAAATTAAATTATGCCCAGGACACTAAAACTGAACAGAGTTTGAATTTATTGTTTTGCCAACATTGAACCTATGAGATGATCCAATATTCAGGGTTTAAGAATGCAGACATTTTGAAAACTGGTCACAGAACAATAGAGAGAGGTACTGTTGAGAGAGAAACTGCTGGAGATCCAATTGCCCATCTCACATCTTGCTCTCAAAGAAATTAGAAAACACTATCAAAAGGGACCTTTTCATGTGAAACATACTCACTGTAAAAAGAAAGATGACCACCCAGAGAGATCAGCAGTAGGAAAAGTGAAGACAACAGAAAAGGCAAAGACTGTGATTATAAGATTAAGCTAATGTAATTTTATTAAGTGTCTTATTGTTATAGAGTTGGAGTCAGAGAATAAACAGATCAGAGAAAGGGGGGTTTAGATTTGAGAATAGCTTCCACCCCGACCTCAAATTTACCTGGACCGTCTAAGACTCCTCCCTCCCCTTCCTACACCCCTCCATTTCTATCTCGGGCGACCGACTCAACACAGACATTTACTACAAACCGACCGACTTCCACAGCTACCTAGATTACACCTCCTCCCACCCTGCCCCCTGTAAAAATGCCATCCCATATTCCAAAATTCCTCCGGCTCTGCCACATCTGCTCCCAGGAGGACCAATTCCACTACCGAACAACTCAAATGGCCTCCTTCAAAGACCGCAAGTTCCCCTCCGACGTGGTCGACGACGCTCTCCACCACATCTCCTCCACTTCCCACACCTCCGCCCTTGAACCCCGCCCCTTCAATCGCCACCAGGACAGAACCCCACTGGTCCTCACCTTCCACCCCACCAACCTCCAGATACATCGTATCATCCTCTGTCATTTCCACCACCTCCAGACAGACCCCACCACCAGGGATATATTTCCCTCTCCACCCCTATCAGCATTCAGGAGAGACCACTCCCTCTGCGACTCCCTCGTCAGGTCCACACCTCCAACCAACCCAACCTCCATTCCCGGCACCTTCCCCTGCAACCACAAGAAGTGCAAAAC
Organism: Chiloscyllium punctatum; assembly: GCF_047496795.1. Taxonomy (NCBI): domain Eukaryota; kingdom Metazoa; phylum Chordata; class Chondrichthyes; order Orectolobiformes; family Hemiscylliidae; genus Chiloscyllium; species Chiloscyllium punctatum. The sequence continues at coordinate 39,595,305 of NC_092782.1, read as the reverse complement.
TTGCGCCCACACCTCCCCCCAAGGCCCCAATGGATCCTTCTATATCCTTCGCAAATTCACCTGCACCTCCACACACATCATTTACTGTATCCGCTGCACCCGATGTGGTCTCCTCTACATTGGGGAGACAGGCTGCCTACTTGCTGAACGTTTCAGGGAACACCTCTGGGACACCCGCACCAACCAACCCAACCGCCCCGTGGCTCAACACTTTAGCTCCCCCTCCCACACTCCGCCAATGACATGCAGGTCCTTGGCCTCCTCCATCGCCAGACCCTGGCCACACGACGCCTGGAGGAAGAGCGCCTCATCTTCCGCCTAGGAACCCTCCAACCACACGTGATGAATGTAGATTTCTCCATCTTCCTCATTCCCCTTCTTCCCCCCCCCCCCCCCCCCCCCAACCTTATCTCAGTCCCAACCCTCGGATTCAGCACCGCTCTCTTGACCTGCAATCATCCTCCCGACCTCTCTGCCCCCACCCCCTCTCAGGCCTATCACTCTCACCCTCACCTCCTTCCACGTATTCCCAGTGCCCCTCCCCCCTACCTTTTATCCTAGCCTACTTGGCACACCAGCCTCATTCCTGAAGAAGGGCTTATGCCCGAAACGTCGATTCTTCTGCTCCTCGGATACTGCCTGGCCTGCTGTGTTTTTCCAGCACCACATTTTTCAAAGTCAGTGTTAGGAATTCTGATGCATTGGCATTGTTATTGACTGGGTCAGACCACTTAAAACATTCTTGAGCAGGCAGCCCAGACCATAACTTTGCAATTTGTTTCACTTAGTGTACAGTGAAAATTACCCGGATTAAGTTAGCAAGGTTGACTACCAGGTTTAAAAACAGACAAAATGTATTCACAAAATTACACAATGAAACTTGAACAGAATAAAGATCCCTACAGAACTCAGATTATCCAAAAGTAGACTTAAGTATGCTGTTCTGAATATGCACAACAGTCTCAATAAGCAAGCTCCCTTTAAAACACAGTACAAAAAAAGTCAGATGCTTACAGGTTGAAATTAGAAGGGCAGAGGAGAGTTTCCACACAGCTCACTGTTGAACTCCCAACCAGTTCTGAACTGAACTAAACTGCTCAGCTCAGCTAGACAGCTGACCATTTCCCCTTTCTTTATACAGGTCACTTCTAAAACATGACCACTTTGGCCTGAGGTCTCATCTGTTTACATATAAACAAAAGGGCTTCTCAAAACCCTTTAATCTCTGTACCAAACCAGACTAATCAAATAGAGCGTGGTCTATATTGCCCTTCTAAAAAAAATAAACCAGCTTTGTGACAGCATGTCCAGAGCAGCTTTGGTTTGAAAATAGTTGCCTCCATGCGTAAGTTACCTCCTTCTTGGAGAATGCTGGTGTTTATATGATGATCCATCCAATTGACACATACAGAATCTTCCATAGGCAGCACCGACTCTATGGATTAGGCATTCTTTGTTGGTGATAGGTCATCCAGATTTTGCAGCCACAGAGAAGACTCTAAGAGGATGGCGTAGTAGAAGTTTTTGAACAGTCTGTTTAAAGATGTTTTTACTTATCTCTGGAGCAGGTGAAATTTCATCTGGGCCTCCTGGCTCAGTGGTAAGGTGACTACTATTGTGTCACAACAGCCTTTGGCCCTTTCAGCTTGCTTTGCCATAAAATATGGCAAAGGTTGATCTGTTGTTGTCTCAGCTCCACTTTCCTGTCTTCTGTCATTCTTGACTCCCTTGTCTTTCAAAAATCTATCCAAATCTGCCTTGAATCAATGTCATGCTTCAACCTCCAGTGAGAAACTACTTCCACAGACTTTCAGTCCCTGTGGAAGAAAGAAATCTCCTCTCCTATTATAAAGGAGTGAGCTCTTCATTTTCAATTGTGTTCCCTACTTCCAGAGTCCACAAAACATTTACTTAGTGTCCACCCTTCTGAGCCCCATCGTCAAAGGTTTTTTTTTCTCAAAGTTGCAAATCCACACAGCTGCTGTAAAGCTCTGTGCTCATGCCAATGCATGGCTTGTACTTGCTATCTCAAGCAAAGTGACTCTTTCTTGAGTATGGGGTTACGTTTCTATTTTAGACTTCAGGAGCTTTTTTTCGGAATGTCAAGAATTTTTCAAACACTGTTAAGCAATGCTTCTTCTGTCGCACAGCTGCTTTTATCACCCGAGGAGGCAGGTGATGGGTTTCCTGGGACTTCTATGTGACTTTTGGGAACCAGTAGCTACTCCCAGTTAGGTACTGTTACAAAATTTTAAGCTAACCATAGGAAGAGTAGTATATGTTTATAAAAGTTTTTTAAATTGTGTGCTTTTGAATAAAATAACGGTGAAAGATGCATGTGTGATTTGTGTTGATGTAGGCTAAATGTTTTGTGTAAATGCTAAATGAAGTTACTGCCTTAATTCAAGGTGTTGGATAAAGCAGAACGTTTGAGGGAAATGGATTCAAACCTGTTGCCTGGATTTCTAAGGTTTCAAGAATTGGTGAGTAGCTGGTGCCTTAATGGCTGTAGTTATTTCTTGTAACAAGCTTGTATTATTTTCATTTTCAAATATTTTGAAATCTTAACAGTTAATAAAACAAGTGTACAGTTCACCAAAAAAAGGCTTTGAACTTGCTGTTATATGCAAAGTTTCTAATTTTGTTGTTGTGTATTATGTTTTTGTTTGTTTGCTATGCATGTGGAGATATCGCTCTCCCAAAAGTTGGAACCCAGCTAAAGACCAGAAGAGGACTGCTCAGTTGATGCGCGTTCTTTTAAGTGTTGTGGTGGCAGTAAATTATTCCTTGCGAATCTTCACGTCCTTTATTTTCTAAATCATATTTCTCCAAACTGTATACCTTTATCCTTTTGTCTTGTTTGTTCAAATATGATGCAATTTGGGTGGGTTGGAACAAACAGCATCTGCCATGACGCAATGTTTGCTTCACAATTACTGCAGTGTTGGACAAGCAGAGGGAGAATAATTATTCTGGTGTTGGAACTTGTTAGAGGAATATGCTAGAAAGTGTGGAAATGTACTTAATGATTATAGAGGACTAACAAAATATTTATCATAGAAAACTATGGTTTGGTTACGTTAAAATTTTGTTTGTAAAACTGAAACTGTTGCCTTTCCTTCCCATTAACGTTGCCTTACAATCCCAAATGCTCTCCATCAACAAGACAGCCTACTTGCACCACCATGGTAATGACTGTCTCTGTTCTGTTTCAACTTCCTTGATGCTAAAATGCTCATCCATGCTTTTTTTAAAAACCCGAGATGTGACTATTCCTATTGGTCTCCATCTTGCAGTTACAAAAGTATATTCAACACTTTTTTTTTGTGTTCAGATCTTAACTTGGCTCTTACTCACTCATCACCCTTGTGCTTACTGACCTATACTGATTTATAGTCTAAAGTTCTCCATTTTAATGCTCTTGCCTTTGCTTGCATTTCTCAACCACCTCCCCCCCCGCCATCCCAAAGCTTTGACCATTCTATCCTGCTCTTTTTTTTTGTTCCCAGCACCAGAACAGAGATCTCTGCATTGTTTCAATTCTGGCTTTTCCATAACTCCAGTTTTCTTAATCTCTGGCTGTTTCTTCAGTTTTAGGTTATATATTTTAGGGAAGGTATTCCAAACCCCTGAATATGAAATAAAGTTTAATAGTGACTACTAGTTGAGTGTCAATTGGGTATGAAAATAGTATTCAATATGCGCACTTCAGTGGTGAATTGTGTGGGATGCCATGTTGGTGAAAGTATGGGAAGTGCATAATAAATTCTCATTAGAATGTAAAGGAGAGCAGCACATTTCAAAAGATCAAATAATCTTCATATTTTAGGTCCCAACTCTTGGACTCATACATGCAGTACTCCATTCTTGGGTTCTTAGATCAACTATGTAGAATAACAAACCAATGAAGTTGTTTGCAGAAAGATCAGGGTGTCAGAATCTCCTGGCCTTTTTAACCAAATTAAACAATCACTAATTGTGAAAGTATGACTACTAGAAAAGGCAATCCAATCCTGTACTGATCACAATGAAAGTTGAGACATTGGGAAAAGCCAGACTAGTTAAGAAAAGAACTGTATGTATAGAAGGCATCTGAAGCTGGATAGCAGGAAGAATGACAGTGGGGAGAAATCAGTTAATGTTTCAGGTTGTGTGACCCTTCCTCGCTTGACTCAAAATGCTTTCTCTCCATTTGCTGCCAGACCTGTCGAGCTTTTCCAGCAATTTTTTTTTGATTCTGATTACAGTATCTGCAGTGTGAAGAATGACCATGTCTTGCAGAACTACAGTGACTAAAAGAGAGATGCTTATGGCCCTTCATGTACTATTGGCTATAGTGGATAAAGGGCAGAGAGATCTTGAATCAGCATGCACTGCTGAATTGCTGTCAGCACTTCAATTTAGCAACTCTAGCTCCAGTCAATATCCTTTGTAGTTGAGCACATGTTAAACAGCAGGGAGTACTAATTCTTCTATTTGCCTGCGTTTTCACAGAATAATTAAGTTGATTGAATTCTTCTGGTTGTTTTAATTTTTGTTTTTTCTAAATAGTTTTTTTAAAAGTGCAAAAATCTGCAGGTGCTTCTTTTTGTTTGATTTCAAAAATTCTGCATAAACTGGTTGCTCCTGGGCATGGAGGACCTAGGAAGGCTTCATTTTTGTATTGAACAGGATTTGGGTATTGGGCATGACTGGGAGAATGAGCATAGACTATGCAGAGCAAAAGGAGGGGGTGAAAGGTTCACAGCTGTAGTCCTGAACTGCAGAGGGCCATTAGGGAGAACTGTTCAAGATCTTTTATTTTGCAATCTGATATCCAGAGCCATGATCACAGGAGTCTGAACGTCCATTGCAACACACTCATGATGCTCGAGCTGGAATGGAAGCAGTGACATTGGTCATTATAGTTCACTTCAAAAGAATCCCCAATCTCAAAAAAAACTGCATGGACACCTGGCATCAACCTAGGCTCCAGCACTACGAACTATAACCTAGCACAGTCAACTCCATAAAGTCTCCCTTGCTGTCAGTTGTGTACTAGTCAATCACACAGGTCTTCTACTTCTGACATGTCAAGCAGGAACCTGACATAACTATATTCTGCACCCAAAAGCATTGATTATCAGTCACCATCCCTGAAATTGTCCTGTCTCTGCAAAACCACAGAGCAACATATGCAGCACGATGTTATCAGCAGCATTGTTTTCCGTGACAATTTGCAGGCTCAGTGCAAAGCTTGTTCCTCGTTCTGTGGCTACCATGAAGACAGGATACCAATCTTTGTTCACGGGGAATGTAAAAGGGCATGTCAGAAGCAGCAGCAGGGAGTTGCCAACGTAATCATACGGAATGAAAACAGACTCTTTAGTACAACTTGTCCACACTAACCAAGATTCCCAATCTTAGCTAGTCACATTCGCATGCATTTGGCCCATATCCCTCATACCTTTCCTATTCATGCATCTATCAAAATGTCTTCTGAATGTTGTAACTGTACCTACATCTACCACTTCCTCTGCCAGTTCATTCCACATATGATCCACTCTTTAAATGAAAAACCTGCCCCTCAGGTCCCTTTTGAATTTTTCTCCTGTCATCTTAAAATTATGCCGTCAGGTTTTTGAATCCCCTATCCTAGGGAAAAGACCTTTTGCTGTCCACTATATCTACGCCCCTCATGGTTTTATAAACCTCTAAGGTTACCCTTCAACCTCCTGTGCTTCAGTGAAGAAAGTCCCAGCCTCGCCTTAAAACTCTAACCCTCCATCTTGGTAACAATCTTTTATAAGTGTTTTCTGCATCATCTCTAATTTAATAAGGTGACCAAAACTGTACACAATACTCCCCTAACATTAACAGTATGAGTTCTGCCCTTCTTTGTCTTACCAAAAGGCAACAACTCTCCTTTATTGGAATTGAACTCCGTATGCTCCCCCTCGGCCCAGAGGCTCAATTAATCAAGATCCCTTTGTAATCTTAGATAATCGTCACTGTCTACTATGCCACCAGTTTTAATATAATTCACAAACTTACTAACCATACTTTCTATATTGTCATCCAAGTCGTCTATATATGACAAACAACAGACCCAATACTGATCCCAGTAGAACACCACTGGCCTCTGGGACAAAAAAGAACCATCCATTTTATTTAAACGAAAGGAGTAAACAGGAAAAAAAACCCCAAGACCATCCGATACTGCCCCCATCAGACACTCCCAAGACAGGAACACCAGCAGGTGAAACACAGCAAAGCCAACTCTGCTGTTTTGAAATAGAAACTAAAGCTGCTTGACTTTGTTGAGCAAAAAAAAAGACACTATCACTCTGGGTGGAGGAAGAACAAAAAAAACCAGATAAACAAGCAAAAAATGACTCTAAGTGGGGTTCAGGGGAAACAGGGCTCCACTTGCTCACTTTCGCTTTTAACAGCAATAGTAAGCCCTTGGCTTGGCTCCAAATTCCGTGTCTACATGATGAGCCCAGGACCACTATCCTCTGCGAGGGATGTCTTCCCAGACTGGGTGTCGATGACCTCAGTGTCAGCTGGGCAATCCTTCTGGGAGGCCGCCCCAAAGTGCTTAGTCTTCCTTCGGTCTTTCCTCCTCACTTGTGTCTGTGAGCCAGGTAGCTCCCTCCTATGGGGGCTGAGGCATGAGGTGTGATAATGCTAGCTGCAGCCATATGGGTGTTGGCAGTGGCCCTTGTGGCAGCGCAATTCCTCTGGATGTACCCCACCTCCTTTGGCATGACACTACATGCCCTCCGCAGACCGAACACCAAGCAAGCAATGCTCACGTGCTTAACCGTGAAGGTGTGCTCTGTGACCACCAACTGAGCCAGGCAGATGAAAACCTGTCACTGGAAAGAATAAATGAATCGCAGGTGGGCCTCCTTCAGACTGAGCAGTAGTGGCACCACACCTGACCTCATCTCCCCGAGCTGGCAGAGGTAAGGGAGAAGGCAGCTCAAGTGGTACAAAGGGAATGTTTGATAAGATGACAGATAAGACCGTCCCACCGACAGTCATCCTCCCCCATCCAGTGTGAGATGCACTGCCCACTCGGTCTTTAGGAAGAACACTGCTTTCCATGTATCTTGGATGTAGTGACAATGGTGGGAGCGCCAACAACCTCTGCCAAGGCCACTGTGCATGCCTTAATGGTGATGTCAGGGCAGATGTAACATTTATTTTGTGAAATAAGTAAAGAGTGATGAGGCTTCCGGGGTGGGTGGGGGGATGCAAAGGGTGCAACCATTCCCACGTAGGAATGATTTGGCCCCAAATATTGTTTTAGAGCACCCCACAGTGGCCATTCCCCCTCCTAAACCAGGACCAATACCTCCCCTCTCAAAAACTGCAGGTAAAGGAAACGAGTCCCATGAGGCATCGCTTGCCAGTCTGTTGTCTCAGGCAGCTTTTTCACAGGTTCAAAACAATAGTTCCCCAACATTCAGAGGCAGTAGTCACTGGCAGCAAACAGGCCACAGTCACAAAGTAATAAGGAGGTGGCCCACGCTTCAAACAATTCCAGGACCCAGACTCCAAAATAGTCATGCACTGTAAGTGTTCAGGCCCCAAGCAATTAGTGTCCAGGCTTGAATCCCTGACTGTAGTAGTAGTCCAGGCTCCAGAAACAAGCCTTGTCAGCACCGGCTGAACAGAAGTGCAGGCCGCTACACTTCTCAGGACAGCAACAGCAGAAAGTGCCAAGCTTGAGTCCTTCTAGACAGGCAGGCTGGCTGCAGCACCCAAGATCCCAGGCTCCAGGCCCCAGTCCTTGGCAGCTTCTCCTCAGCGCAGATGTGATGACAACAGTCACCAAGGAGAAATGCAGATCACTAAGGTTCCAAAGGCAGCAATAGGTTTGAGTTCCTCCAGGCAAACAGATTCTTGGCTCCAATCCTCAGTGCAATACATGTTATTGCAGGTTTCCAGGCTTTTACAGACAGCAGCAAAGAGAATCCTAGGTTTGTGTGCCTCCAGGCAGGCTGCAGCATCCAGACTCTCGGCTTCAGTCAGCTGCTGTCAGTTCCAATAGGTGTTGTCACTTCAGCCTCCAAGTTCCAATTACAGCAGCTGCACAGTACAGACTCCTAATACACTGCCCTCTACAGGGAAAGCAACCCACCCCACTGTGTTTCCCACCTTCAAGCCAATTTTATATCCAATTGGTAAGTTCCCCCTGAATTCCATGTAATCTAATTTTAATAATTAGTCTACCATGTGGAACCTTGTCAAAGGCTTTACTAAAGTCCACTCTGTCCTCCTCAATCTTTTTGATTATGATCTCAAGAAAAACTAATCAAGTTTGTGAGACACTATTTCCCATGCACAAAACCATGCTGACGATCCAGAATCAGTCCTTGCCTCTTCAAATGCATGAGCATCCTGTCTCAGAATCCCTTCCAAAAAGTTAGCTACCAATGATGTCAGACTCATTGCTGTATATTTCACAGACTTCTCTTTACAGCCTTAAATAAAGGTATAACATTAGTCACTGTCCAGTCTTCCAGCTCCTGACCTGTGGCTCTAGATGATGCAGATTCCTGTGCTAGGGGCCCTGTAATTTCTTCCCTAGATTTATCTACCTATATGATTTACAGAATAGGTGGTGTGAGAGGTTTTTTTTAAGATTAGATTACATTACAGTGTGGAAACAGGCCCTATGGCCCAACAAGTCCACACTGACCCGCTGAAGCGCAACCCACCCATACCCCTACATTTACCCCTTACCTAACACTACGGGCAATTTAACTTGGCCAATTCACCTGACCTGCACATCTTTGGACTGTGGGAGGAAACCGGAGCACCCGGAGGAAACCCACGCAGACACAGGGAGAACGTGCAAACTCCACACAGTCAGTCGCCTGAGGCGGGAATTGTTTTGTAATGTGAGGTTTTGTAATGTGAATTGTTTTCAAGACATCAGTATTTAATTTCCCAAGCTCCCTAGCGTCTGTGTTTTTCTCCACAGTAAATACTGACGCAAAATATTTGTTTAGGATATCAGCAAGCTCCTGTGGTTCCACGTACAAATGACCTTGTTGATCTTTAAGGAGCTCTATTCTGTCTCAGTAGTTGCTCTTTTGCCCTAATGTATTTGTAGAATCTCTTCTATTATCCTTAAATTTGGCAGACAGGGTTGTCCTATACCCCTTTTGCCCTCCTGTTTTACCCTCTTAATGCCCCGAAACCTCTTATCCTCTCAAGAGATTCAGTTGGACTCAGTTACCTATACCTGATATATGCCTCCTCCTTATTCTTGACCAGAGCCTAAAGATCTGTATTCATCCATTGTTCCCTACTCCTACCAGCCTTACCCTTCGTCTTAAAACAGAAATATTCTGCTTCTGAACTCTCATTATCTCACTGTTGAAAGCCTTTCCCTTGCCAGTCGTCCCTTTACCTGTGAACTGTTCTGCTGCTATCAACTTCTGAAAATGCATGATTCATACTGTCAGAATTGGTCTTATTCCAATTTAGAACTTTAACTTTTATACAAGCCTATCCTTTTCCACCGCAGTTTTGAAAACCAATGGTGTTATGATCACTGGTCTGAAAGTGCTCCCCCACTTACACTTCAGTCACTTGTCCTGCCTTATTTCTGAAGAGAATGTCACGTTTTGCTCCTTCGCTAGTTGGTATGTTTATATATTGATAAAGAAAATTTTCTTAAACACATTTAATAAAGTCCTCCCCATCCAAGCCCTTAACACTGACAGTCCCAGTCTTGTTCGGTAAGTTTAAAACTCCTTACTATTACAATCCTATTATTCTTACGCATATCTGAGATCTCTCTATATATTTGCTCCTCAATTTCCCACTGAGCACAGACCCCATAATAGTACAATCCCAAAAAAGCGATCATCCCCTTATATTTGAGTTCCGCCCCTATAATTTCATTGGACGATCCCTCAGGAATACCCTGTCGAAGTACAGCAATAATGCTTTCCCTAATCAAGAATGCCGCTCTCCCTTTATCTCTTACCTCCCTTTCTATCCTTCCTGTGGCATCTGAAGCCTAGAACATTGAGTTGCCAGTCCTGACCCTCCCTCAGCCATGTTTCTATAACGGCTATGATATCCCAGTCCTATTTGAAGCTACAGCACAAGACCACATGCATGTCAAACAACAAATGCAACATGGTGTGGCCAGGACTCAACTACAAAAACAGGAACGTAGTTCTTTGGAAGTTAAGCAGCAGTGATGAAGTAGAAGGTGACAGTTTTCAAGTTAATGTCCTTTAATATGGAGGAAATGACAAGGCGAATTAATGAAGCTAGTACAATAGATGTTGTCCAGGTAGTTTTTTGTAAGATATTTAACAAGGTGCTACAGGTAGTTCTTCTATAATGTGATGGTTGTGTTCTTGTGCAACCCCGCATTATAGAAAAATCGTTCTTTAGAAACCGCTTAATGTTGGCGATGTAATCACGCTACAACCAACACACATCTGAAAAGTTCACGCTTTAGAAACAGTGTCCCTAATTTGTTAATTGTGTTATATTGATTTCACGCTAATGAAATGGGCGTTATGGCAGAACAGCTTTATAAGGCAGACTAGTTAGAAAAGTAAAAATCTGTGAAATACAAGGGGCTATTGCAAGTTTGATTCAGTGTCAGGTGTGATAATGTTGCTTCTTTAACAAGGTTATGTTGTCCTTGGTTGTTTTTTCAGAGGGATCATGAAGGCAGAGGTTCTGATATATTTGGAAATAGCTACTTGAGAAAGCTTTTAAAAACACTTGTACAATGAAAGGGGAATGGCCAGTTCTCCCAGTTCAGGATTTGGTTTGGTTTTAGCAAGCAGTTTTGTTTGTAGCCGGTGGTCAAGTTTTAGCTGGGAACCCAGAGAAGCTGCTGGGGACCCAAAGAAACATCATCATGCTGATCCTGTCTCTCTCTCTCTGTCTTCTCTCTTGTAAGAAACTGTTTGATTTTACCTTTTTTGACAAAGTGGTGTTATGGGGATGTTGCAAGTATTTGAAGCAGCATCATGAAGTTACGATAGAGTTGTTAGGTTTTCAGATGTTATGTTATTCTATATACTGTTCTCTTTTGTTCGTGTATAAATAAAATCTGTTTTGTTTAAAACTAGGTGGTTAGGCCAGCTGCATCACTCTTAGAATATCCACTTTACACTGCTTGAAACAACTAGAAAAGTTAGGATCTGGGCTACCTTAAAATGTTTTGAGGGAGTCTGGTTTGGTCTGGCCCATAAAGCAGGAAACAAAAGGCAATGTCAGATGTTTTTGCCAATATACAGTGGTTTCCAGTGTATTACACAGGGTTCACTGCTGGGTCCCTTGCTGTTTGTTGTAAATATTAGTGATTTGGACTTCATTTTGTTTTCATTCACAGGCTGAGGGCATTACTAGCTAGGCCAGCATTTATTGCCCATCCCTAATGCCTAGTTAAGACTCAGTGCAAGACACTTAGATATGTAAATGAATAAGAAAGGTTTAGAGAGATATGGGCTAAATGCAGGCAAGTGGAAACTTGGTAGGCATGGGCTAGTCGGCCTGTTTTTGTACTGTCTGACTGGCACATTTCTGTGGGTTTAGAATCACATGTAGACCAGACTAGATAAGGATGGCAGTTTCCTTCCCTAAAGGACATTTGTGAACCAGATGGATTTTTCTGAAAATCATCGTGATGATCATTAAACTCTTAATGCTAGATTTTTATTGAATTCAGATTCCATCATCTGCTGTTATGGGATTCGAACCTGAATCCCCAGAATGTTACCTTGGTCTCTACATTAATAGTCCAGTTAATTCCACTGGGCTATTGCCTCCCAAGTGAAGACAATTCTTAAGTGACACTTAATTCAGCAATAGCCTACTCCGTTTAGGTTGTACTGGGGCTGTTTGACTCTCTGCCTCCTTACTGTTTGATCCAAATTGCCCAATGAGTTGAGTTGAGTTTGACAACCCTAGATGTCAAAGCAACATTTGTCAACTGTAGCATTATGGAACACTGAAAAAAGTTGAAATTCAATTGGGGAAAACTCTCCAGCAGTTGGAATCAAACCTAGCACAAAGGAGGATGTGTCTGGTCTCAAACAATCATATCTCTATTATGATTCACACAAGATCCTTGCAGTGTACAAAAGCAAGAAGTCTATGAAATGCATTTATGATTCATTGGTGAAGTCTTACTGAAGTTTTATGGTGAATTGATACATGAAACTCAAAAAAGGTCAAAATTCCCACAACATCAGGTTATAGTCCAACGTGTTTATTTTGACCTTGTCCAACCCAGTCCAACACTGACACCTCCATATCATGTCTAGAAATGATGTGAAAGTCTTGGGGATATGAATGAGAAATTTATTACAAACAGAGCTGAAATGTTTATGTGAGAAGACAAGAGGAACTCTGGTTGTTCTCCTTGGACAGACGTTATGGGGCGAATTGATGAATATGTTCAAATTCATGAATGGTTTTGATTGAGTAAATAGGTTGTTTCCTGTGATAACCAGGAAACACAGATATGAGGTAATTGGCAAAAGAACCGGGGCAATTGAGGGGAAAAACATGATTATACGGTGATTTATAATTTGAATTATTTTGCCTTATAGGGTAGTGGAAACCAATTTAATCTGTTAAGTGAATTGGATAAATCAATAGCATCATGGAAGGTCATTCTACTTAGTGTCTGTACTAGCTTTCTGCAACCTAGTACTACCTCCTGTCTTTTTTACTCCTTTGAACTGTTCTTCAGATAATGATGCAGGTTTTTCTTGGTAAGCCACAAATGAATCTTCTCCATCTCACACTTATATGCCGAAGATACAATGGCCATATGGCTGTTGCTGTGTTCATCATTCAATGATTCCATGAAGTTGGATAAGACATGCAAATATGCAAATAAAGCAGTGGCATGTGTGTTATTCACATAGAAAATGTTTGCTAGTGTGCAGGGAAAAATAAGTCAGAGTTATTTTGAAATAGTCGTCAATGAATTTTAAAGGGACATGAGAGGTTTATTAATCTCTACATCATTAATTCAGAGCAACAAGCAACATTCAAAAACATTCAGCATGTGAAAATTCATAAATGGTGAGGACATCCAAAACTACACCCACTTAATTCGGATTGTGTTTAGTCCATTCATTACTTTTTTTTTTGGATGACCTTTTTAGCTGTTGGTTTATTATGCCTCAATTTTGCAATTTCAGTCATTATTTCTAAATCTCCCCAGGGCCTCACCAATATGAACCCCCGCCCCCCCCACCAAGTCCCTCAACATTCTTCTAATTCTGACCTCTTGGATATCACCAAATTGCTTTGCTTCACCTTAGGAAGCTGAAGGCACAATTACCAATGTCCTTAAATTCATACCTACCTATTTTCTCCCTAAAACTCTATCGTTCCTCTTTTTACGATGTTTCTGAAAAATTTTCTCCCCATTGTGGTGACTGAACAGAAGCATGATCAAATATCTCCTTATCTGGCTAAGTGTCAAATTTCATTTGATAAGCCTTCTATGAAACATATCAGTGTTTTGCTTTAAGGGTGCTATATAAATGTAATTATATTAACCATTTTTGCTGATTTCCAGCACCTGCCATTTTTGCAAAAGTTAAGCTTAATATATGAAATTTTTTGGATCAGCTAAAGAGAAACTACGCTCTGTAGCATGGTTTTGCAGGATCAGTTGAGATCTCCTTAGCACATAGTTCCCTTGCTTGGGAACCATACTGTCATAGTATCTCCGAAGATTCTTTGCTCAAGTGTTTAGACGTTTGTGACACTTTTCTGAAGGATTTGCAGGCTTATGTTGAATTCATATTAACAATCTGCCATGGTATTAATATAAAGTGGGACAGAAAGTATTTTCTATATGTTGCTTTGGCAATCTAGACTTTATCTAAATGTGCATTTTAATATTATGAACTTTTGCCTTCTTCACAGGCTGAAGAAAATGCAACTGTTATTTTCCTTAGTGAGATTGTTTGGGAGAAATTTCGGCCAGGTACAGGCTGCTTTGAGCCCTTAATTTTGCATTTTCCTGACTATAACAAAGGTACAATACCACTTAAGAATTTTCATTCTTTGATAAATACAATAACTATACAGAAAGGTTTGAAACATACTTGAATTAATATAGTGCTTATCTATTAATATAGATATACAAATATCCTGAAAGTGCCTTAAATTTCATGAAGTAGTTTTGAAATGTAGTGGGAAATGTGGCAGCCAAATGAACAGATTTTTAAAATTTAATTGAGGATTAAATATTGACCAGGACACTAGAGATAACTGTTCTGCTCCTCTTCATTGCATCATGGGATCTTTTCTGTCCACCTGAAAATGCAGACAGGGCTTTGGTTTAATCTCTGATCTGAAGAATAGTACGTTCAATTGTGTGTCATCCCCTCAGTTCTGCACTGGAGTATCAGTCTAGATTCTTGTACCAGAGTCTCTAGAGAGGATGTAAGTCCAAAACTCTGACATTGAAACATTCCTTCAAACAGGTGAGATACCCATTCATCAAATACTTTGAGCAGTTGCAACATCTACCATTTCCTCTGGCAGTTCATTCCACATTCGAACCACCCGTGGGTCACTTTTAAATCTTCCAGTCCTCTCTGAAAAATAGGCCCTACCCCAGAGGAAAGACCTTTGCTATTCACCTTATCTATGCCTCTCATGATTTTCTAAACCTCCATAAGGTCACCCTGCAACCTTCGACACTGTCAGGGAGAAAAGGTCCCAGCCTATTCAGCTTCTCCTTATAACTCGCACCCTAACGTCTTCATAACATCCTGCTAAATCTTTTCTGAGTCCTTTCCAAAAGTGGCCTCACTAACATCTGTACGAACACAACATGACATCCTATTGCTATACACAGTCATCTGAGCAATGAAGGCAAGTGTGCTAAATACCTTCTTAACCACCCTGTTTATCTATGACACAACTTTCAAAGAACTATGTACCTGAACCCCTAAGTCTCTCTGGCAATACCACCCAGAGTAGAGTGGTGCTGGAAAAGCACAGCAGTTCAGCCAGCATCCAAGGAGCAGGAAAATCGACGTTTCGGGCAAAAGCCCTTCATCAGGAATGCAGGCAGAATGCATAAAGGGTGGAGAATGCCCTTCAGGCACTCTGCCTGTATTCCTGATGAAGGGCTTTTGCCCAAAACGTCAATTTTCCTGCTCCTCGGATGCTGCCTGAACTGCTGTACTTTTCCAGCACCACTCTACTCCAGAATCTGGTTTCCAGCATCTGCAGTCATTGTGTTTACCCAACACCACCCAGAGCCCTACCATTAACTGTATTAGTCCTGCCCTTGTTTGTTTTACCAAAGTAGAATACCTTGCGTTTATGCAAATTAAACTCCAGCCCATTGGCCCAATTAATCAAGATCCCTTTATCCCTTAGATAACCTCCTTCACTGTCCACTATGATGGACAGTTTTGGTGTCGTCTGCAAACTTCCTAATCATGCTTCCTAAATTCTCATTAAAATCCTTAATATAAATGAGATATGACAATGGACCCAGCACCGATCCCTGCAAAACGCCACTGCTCGCAGATCTCCAGTCCGAAAAACAACCCACCTCCACCACTACCTATTTCCTATCATCAAGCCAATTTTGTATCTTGTTGGCAAGCTCTGCCTGAAACTCACATGATCTAACTTTATTCATTAGTCTACCATGTGGAACCTTGTCCAAGGGTTTACTAAAGTCCATGTAGACAACATCTACAATACTGCCCTCATCAATCTTTCTGGTTACATCCTCAAAAAGAACTCCAGTCAAGTTTTTGAGACATGATTTCCCGCTCACCGTGCTGGCTATCCATAATCGGTCCTTGCCTCTCCAAATGCATGTAAATCCTATCTCTCTGAATCCCCTCCAGCAATTTACCCAATAATGATGTCAGACTTGCCAATCTGTAATTCCTGGGCTTCTCCTTACATTCTTCCTGAAATAAAAACATAACATTAGCCATCCTCTATTCCACCAGCACCCCACTGTGGGTGTAGATGATACAAGTATCTGTGCTAGGGGTCCCTGCAATTTCTTTCCTAACTTTCCATGACATCCTGGGGTACACGTGATCAGGCCCATTGCCTTTTTGAGCAATGAGGGATTGTTATTTGTGCACACTGTGGAAGGTATTTTCCAAAGTTTTACACTTACAAATTACGTAGTTTTGCTCTCTCTAATTCTCTAACAAGTTGTGTATGTGGGTGTACTGAATTGGATTAATGGGAACAAGGTGGTAAATGTGATCAGAACTGTTTACTCATGAGGGTAAGCAGATTAGGAAAAATGGCCTGTTTTCATGATGTAACTTCAGTGTATTTCTTTATATTATATTTTTATCTATTTGATTTCTCTATGCCTTTTGGAAACATCTCCATCACTCTTGAGTTGAAGCGTTTAGTAACACATCCAAAATATGAGCAGAACAACCTATCCATTCATTCTTTTTCATCTATTGGAGGTGTTGTGTGTTTATGGCCATTTGACAGCTGCTAATTTCATAGTTAAAAATCACACAACACCAGGTGATATGTCACAACCACCCGATGAAGGAGCGTCGCTCCGAAAGCTAGTGCTTCCAATTAAACCTGTTGGACTATAACCTGGTGTTGTATGATTTTTAACTTTGTACACCCCAGTCCAACATTGGCATCTCCAAATAATTTCATAGGATATCATGATATCTGATTTTATTTGATTTACAGAAAATTATTTAATGAAAGTGAAGAAATAATAGCCATTTCTACATTTTGATTATCTAATTTCTCAAAACGATGTAGGAAATTTTGTAATTTTTAAAACTTTGACCACTGACTGAATCTCTGTAAAGCTTTCATAAGTTAAAGCCAGAACATTTTGTTTGTAGTCTGAAACAGCTCTTAAGAGCACTTGATGCCAAGACAAAAGAATTGCCTACTCTCTTTTGATATCTAGCAATGCAAGGATCTTCGCTCAATTAGGAAACAAATGTATTATTAGTTGTTACCACCCCAATCCAGAGAGAACAAAAAGACATTTGACACGATGTATTGGAAATAATTACTTTTTGACCTGATGAACTCTGATCAAGAAGAGTGTTTTGAAATGTGGTTATGTACGGGTTTTTAAATGATCGAAGTATATGGTCTGTATAGATAATAGCTGAAATAAATGAATACATGTGAAGTGGTAATTGTGATTACTGAAACTACTTACTTTTGATTTCAGCTGATCTCCAGAAAATTCTTTCACAAGACCATCCTCCAGAATTCTCTGCAGATTTTTATGCTACTTATATTAACATTCTGCTCGGAGTGTTCTACCCTGTCTGTCGGGACTTAAAAGAGCTACGACATCTAGTAAGTTTTTCATGCTTTATGGGAAGGTGAATGTGTCTCCCCCAAATTCCTCCCTTATGTCCCTGAGCGCTATATCAACTGCATTCTGAGGAAGTCCAATGTCTTGCAGTGATGCTATGAAGTGGCTACCTAAATGGTGGCTGTTGGATGGTTTTTACTGGCATTGCAGTAGTCCTGAGACAGGGAAACCCATCAAGTGAATGTACTGTTGTGAACATATGGTAATTGACGAATCCGTCCAGCTCAGTAATAGAATATTGGAGTAGTTGCATAATGTAGTTTTTGTTACAGTCCTTGCATGGTATTTTGGAAAAACAGACAGAAAACTAATCATCAGGATACATGAACATCAACTAGCCACAAAACGACATGACCCTCTCTCACTAGTATCCTTGCATACAGATAAGGAAGGACACCACTTCGACTGCGACAACACATCTATCCTGGGACATTAGAGTTCAGGTTCACCGTTCTCTGCAAGTGGAGGCACAGGTAGACAAGGCAATGAAGAATGCTTTTGGCACACTGACATTCATCAGTCAAGGCATGAGTATCAAAGTTGGGAAGTTATATTGCATTTATACAGACGTTGGTGAGGCCGCACTTGGAGAATTGTGTTCAGTTTTGGTCACCTTGCTATAGGAAGGATGTTATTAAATGAAAAAGAGTTCAGAAGAAATTTACAAGGATGTTGCCAGGACTCAACAGTCTGAGTTATATGGAGAGGTTGGACAAGCTCGGACTTTTTTCTTTAGAGACTGAGGAGGGACCTTCTAGAAGTTCATAAGATCATGAGAGTCCTGGATAGGGTGAATGCACTCAGTCTTTTTCCCAGTGTTAGGGAATCGAGGACGAGAGGGCATTAGTTTAAGCATAGAGGGGAAAGAATAAAAGGGAATCTGAGGGTTTTTTACACAGAGGGTGGTACCCATATGGAATAAGTTGTCAGCAGAAGTGGTTGAGGTGGGTATATTAGCAACATTTAAAAGCATTTGGACAAATATATGGATAGGAAAAGATTAGAAGGTGATGTGCCAAGTGCAGGGACATAGGGTTAGCATGGACAGACATTTTGGCCGGCATGGACAGTTTGGGCCAAAGGGCCTGTCTCTGTGCTATAGGACTCCATGATTCTATAAATGTTAAGCATTCTGGCATTAGAAACAAAGAAAGAGTTTGATAATAATGGACTCTGTCTCGTAGTATTTACTGTTTTCTTCATTGCCTCACAGGCTTCTAAGTATAAATTAAAGTTATGCCAGAACAATATATCTTATCTTGATGATAATGACAGTTTTCTGCCAGATGTTACATTAGTGTTTGGATGAGGTGTTTTGTTGTCCAGTGACCTTTTGTAATATACCTTGCACAAGATTGCATACATTTATTTTCATTTAGAACTTTCTTTTCAATTATGATGCTAGGCAGATTTTATTGAAATTCTATGAATACCACAATGTTTCCATGAGCTGACCTTGTATTATTTTCTAAGAAAGAAAACACTGCAGTAATCTGAAATAAAACTAACATATGTCAGAAAGCAGCAGTTTAGGCAACATCTGTGGAGGCCATGTAGAGGTTAATTTGAAGATAGCTGGGGGTGAAATGGGAAATGAGTGCATTCTGTTAATGTCTTGAAACATTCCAGCTCCCTGCAACCTTGCTAGAGGCAGATGAAGTCCAGGAGTGACTACTGGGCGGCAGTAGCTGGTAGTCGAGATCAATGAGAGGAATAAATGTCAGAATCTAACTGACATTGGAGAAGACCGCCTCTCAGTGCACATCCAGGTGATTCCAGTGCCATGGCACAGTCTGCATGCCTCAATGATAGGTTCATGGGTATGCAAGGCTGCATCCGTTGCCCAAACAAATCCTCCAATGAGCTTTCTGATCAGTGTAATGTCCCTCTTGGCTTGGAACCTCTATTTTTAAAATGTAATGCTCTTCTGCTGGGCTGGTCTGCCATTCAAAGCTGCCAGCACTCGAGAGCATACACCCTGTCCTTAACTGAATGCTGGGAGTGACCAATCAGGAAGCTACTTCTTGGAAGGTAATGCCGGAACATATATGGCAGATGTGTGATGGATCAGGATCTGGAAATGATTCCCACTTCTGAAAATTTGTAAGCACATGATTCTAACTATGTTTCAGATCTATGACTTTTTATCAGAGCATTGTGATCTCAGTGGATCGTTGTGCATATGCTTGTGATAATCAGACAGAATTGGGATGCATATGTTGTATTTAGTGGCTATATTTAAAATTATTAGTGTTTGATTTAGTTTTGTGATGAAGTGTAATCACGAATTAAGTTTTGATCTCGCTGCAAAGGTTTTGGTCCTGTTACACTCCAAACCATTGATCATTTATGTATTGTTTTGAAATCTTCGTAAGTATGTTTCATTGCACCAACAATGTGATTTAGTTTATTCAGTTTAAAACAAAGAACTGCAGACTGTAGAAGTCAGAAACAAAAACAGAAATTGCTGGGAAGAACAGTTCTGAAGAAGGGTCACTGGATCCAAAATCTTAACTACTTTCTCTCTATTGATGCTGTCAGACCTGCTGTGTTTTCCCAGAAATTTCAGCTTTTGTTTATTCATTTTAAAGTTGCTTTCTGATTATCAAGATTAGATGTGATAGCTGGGGAATGGAATTATCCACTACACTATTAGTAACAAGCAGTCCCAAAGGGGAGATTATTTTCATTCTTTAATAAGATCTGGACATTGTTGGCAGGGCCAGCATTTGTTGCCCACCCCTAATTGTCCTGAAACTGTGCTGCATGCTACACTGCAATGGGTCTGAAATCGTATGTAGGTCTGACTAAAGCTTGTTGGTCAACTAAAGGTTTTACAGGAATCACTGATCATGAGCATGGAACTATGGTTGTGTTGCTAGATTGTATATTCCAGAATTACCAATTTGAAATTGAACTTCATGAATTGTCATTGCTGGGTTTAAACCCATGTCCCCAGAGCATTAGGCTAGTCTGCTCAGCACTGTCCTCATGACCTGTCCTACCTGCCAACCTCCCTTCCCATCTATCTGCTCCACCCTCCCCTCTGACCTATCACCTCCATCTCCACCCCCATTCTCTCCGCGCTGGCTTCCTGCCTCGATTCGTGATGAAGGGCTTTTGCCCGAAACGTCGATTTTCTTGCTTCTCGGAAGCTGCCTGACCTGCTGTGATTTTCCAGCATCACTCTGATCTAAACTCTGGTTTCCAGCATCTGCAGTCCTCACTTTTGCCTAGTCTGCTAGTCCAGTGATATCACCACTGCACCACCATCGGCCCTTGAATTCCACGTTTTCAAGTGGAATTTTCCTTCCAACACTTTGTCACACCAGTGTTCCCTATTTTCAGATCTTAGTACAAACTGTATTGCAATGTTGTGAAATGTTTATGGTTCTCTCACCTTTCCTCCTCTGATCACTTGGGATATCATTGTTAATTTATCAGTAAATTGAAAAGACTGAGGTAATACTGCCTGAAGATGATTAATTTAAAGCTGCAAGGCCATTATTTTCTGATCAGCCTGTTCAGAGATGTAATCATACACATCTGGGATGGGTGAGGTTTGAATCGAGGTTTACAGGTGCAGAGGCAGAATACTATCACTGCACCACAAGTACCCTCCTGTATAATTTTCTTTCTTATATCCAGTAGATAAATTTGACTTAATGATGAATGGCAATGAATTGAATGAACATTGTGATTGAAATGTTTATCTGTTCTATTTCAGGCTGCACTAAATTTTCCAAAGTTCTGTGAACCTGTACAAAGAGGAGATGGTAAGCTTTGGAGAAGAGGATGAGGATAAACTTCCTTCTGCAAAATTGGTTTAGTTATTATTAATTTCTATTTTAAGATTACTTGATAACTGGAAAATGTAAGTGACATATCGAGTATATATACCTTGCTCCATCATTAATGTTATACTGAGATGTGAATGCTATTATTATATAAAGGAGTTGAAAGAATATGATTAGAAGGAGCTGGTGTTGGACTGGGGTGGACAAAGTTAAAAATCACACATCACCAGGTTATTGTCCAAGAGGTTTATTTGGAAGCACTAGCTTTTGGAGTGTTGATTCTTCAACTTCCTGAAGAAGAAGCAATGCTTTGAAAGTTAGTACTTCCAAATAAACCTGTTGGATGATAACCTGGTGTTGTGTGATTTTTAACTTTGAAAGAAAATGTAATTGTGATTTCTGTGCTTTCTGCCAAACCAAGGAGAGCATAACTTATTTTAATGACTAGCTGAAAATAATTGCTACTCTGTAAAATAAACTTGACGTGCAACAATATGCAGTTACACACCGTGCCATTTTAAGATCCAGATAAGAGCTAACTGAAGGAAATTGTTTGAAAACTGTGCATTCATAAAATGGATCAGGACAATGAAGAGTATTCATCCATCCTTAGTGAATCTTGCAGAAAGAACAGTTTTCCTTCCTCTTCCCAACATATCCAAAACATGACAAATGTTGAATATTTTACAGAACTCCCATACCTTTTTGTGACGAACCTGTTTCTTTAACAAGGTTATATAGTCCTTGGTTTTTTTTCAGAGAGGTTGTAAATGGCACAGGTTCCAAAAAGTTTGAGTTTGGATGGATTTTATGGCCAATTTGTTTACAGCTAACAGCTACTGCCTCAGGCAGAATGCTTTCAAGTTTTAGAAAAAACACTTGTATAATGAAAGAGGTGTGGCCAGTTCTCCCAGCTCCATTTTATCTTTGGTTTGGGTTTTAATTCAACAGTGTGTGTGTGAAGAAAGGCTACTGGACCCTCTCTCTATATATATATCTCTGTCTCTATATCTCTATCTCTCTCTCTCTCTCTCTCTCTCTCTCCCCCTCTCTCTCTCCCTCTCTCTCTCTCTATATCTCTGTCTTCTCTCTTGCAAGAACTTGTTTGATTCTGCCTTTTGTGCCAAGGGGTATTTATGGGAACTGTTACAAGTATTTTGGAACAGTGTCATTAAGCTGGGATAGTCTGTTGGGTTTCAGGTAGGATAAGTTATTCGTTATTCTATTTCCTGTTATTTGTATTTCATTCAGTAATCCTGTAAATAAACTCTGTTTTGTTTGAAATGCAGTAATTTGATCAGCTGATTCTGTCCTGGACTATCCACTGTACACGTGCTTAAATCAAATAACAAAGTTAGGTTCTGGGCTACCTTTTTGAAACGCTTTGAGGGGTCTGGCCTGATTGATAACACTTTAAAGACCATAAAATATTTGATGACTTTTAATCCTAAAAGCTAATTTGAGTTAACAGTGACTGTTCATATGATGGTCTAGGTTTGTCTTTCATATCAGTTTGCCACCTTGTTTTCTTCTCTTCGCTGGCACCGATGTTCAACGCACTTCCAGTCTTTCTTTGTAATAAATTGTATAGTGCTAGGAATCTGCTTCCATGTGTTTCATGCATCTTTATGACCAAACCTGGCTGAGTTACGCTATTGTAAACAGTGATATTTTTGCTTCTTGTTGCGGCTCCAAATAAGCACAAGTTAGGTGTCAAATGCGATATTTTTATTTCCACAAAATTAACTTTTTAAATTTGCTATGTTTCACATTGTTCGCAGGAAAATAATTGCAACCACTATTTTCCTCTTTGCACTACTTCAACTAAATTTGAGATGAACATGTCTGTTACTGTTCATCTCATTTATAAAATTGTTTTCTTAGTCAAGAGTCCTCAAAACTTGGCGCTAGCTCAGATTCAGTGGCTTCTATTCCCTGGTTGATGTCATTTCTGAATTTGACTGTTCGCTAAAGTGAGATTATGAAATCTGCTGCTGGGTTGCTTGGTGTAGGCAATAATTAGTATGAAAACATGAATTGCAATGTGTCTTGTTTGGTCAGTCATGTGATTAGTGTAACGTTTTAATTTCATTTCTACCATGCACAATTGGTAGTGATGACTGTAGCCAATCCTCTCATCTTGGAAGACCGTGTATGTTTGCTTGTATTGCTTGATAGATTCAAATAGGTTAACACAAATAAAACTTAATTCTAGATAGATATTATCACATACAATACCAAATAATTTCCTTGAGTTTTATTTTTTCTGCATTTTGCACCTTTCTGAAGGTATTAAATTGACTTGAAAGAGAATATTTGCTGCCATTATATCAGGATAGCTATCCTATACACTGAATCTACTTTATTGAACAGTATTATTATTTGACTACTGCAAAGATAAAAATGAGTTTTGCTATAGCATTGTCAAGCCTTTTGCTCACTATGAGCCAACTATTTTCCCTCATTGAAAACTGGATTTTGAATCAAAAGGTTAGACATGCAGTTTTTGCTGCCTTCACTTTAAGGATGCCAAATCTATTAAATGTAGAGCACATTTTGCATCACTGCTCCTACTTATCTTCATGTTCACAAATAGAATCTGGTTGCATTTTTTACCTTCTCTGAGGAAATTGAAAGCTTTTAAGTTAGACAGTGAAAATCAACTTTGAAAAAAGTTGAGAAATTGCATATAAGTGAAGTTGTGCTTGAGTGGTTTTAAATTACTGTATCCGAGTAGCCCTTGATCACTTTACTGAATTGTTGCTTTTGACTACGTACCTTTTGCTGCATGAATCTCATCATCTCAATATGGCAACTGCATGAAATGTTCTTAGGTTTTTATGAATTCAATCTGCAAAGTAACTTGTTGTCGCTCTATTTCAAAATTCTGCTTAAACCTTCAAGTTTTGGCATAATTTACTTGTATCTGGCGTGATGATATTATCACTTTAAGAGGTGTTTTTTGTCTTTTTTTATGAAGAGAGGTTGAGATGGAGGGCGAGATGTCTGTCCTAAGTAAATAGCTTATGAGGCTATAGGGATTTTTATAAAAAAAAGTTGGAACAATAGCTAACGTGACACCCTTGTTTAAAAAGGGAGTAAGGCAAAAGATAGAAAATTAGACTGATTAGCGTAACCTCGGTTGTGGGTAAGATCCTTGAATCCATTGTGAAGAATACTTGCAAGTGTATGGTAAAATAGGGCAAAGTCAACATGGTTTCATCAAGGGGAGGTAATGCCTCACAAATCTGCTAGATTTCTTTGACCAAGGAGTGTCAATGGATGTTATCTACCTGGACTTCAAGAAGGCCTTTACAAGGTGCTGCATAGGAGGCTACTGATTAAAATAAAGGCCCATGGTGTTATAGGCAAGGTGCCAGCATGGATAAAAGCTTGGCTGTCTAGCAGAAAGCAGAGTAGGGATAATAGGGTCTTTCTCAGGATGGCAGCTAGTGACCAGTAGTGTTCTGCAAGGCTCAGAGTTGGGATGACACATATTCACCTTTATACATTAATGATCTAGATGAAGTAATTGATGGCACTCTGGCTAAGTTTGCAGATGATACAAAGATAGGTAAAGGGACAGGCTACATTGAAGAGGTGGGGACATTGCAGAAGGATTTGGTCAGCTTAGGAAAGTGGGCAAAGAAGTGGCAAATGGAGTACAATGTGGGAAAGTGTAAGGTCATGCACTTTGGTAGGAAGAATAAAAGTATTGGCTATTTTCTAAATGGGGAGAAAATTCAGAAGTCTGAAGTGCAAAGAGACTTGCGAGTTCTAGTCCAGGATTCTCTCAATGTAAACTTATAGGTTGAGTAAGTAATTAGGAAGACAAATACAATGATGGCATTTATTTTGAGAGGACTTGAATATAAAAGCAGGGATGTACTTCTGAGGCTTTATAAGGCTCTGGTCAGACCACATTTGGAGTATTGTACATGACTTGGGGCCCATACCTTAGGGAGGATGTACTGTCCCTGGAGAGTGTTCAGAGCAGGTTCACAAGAATTGGTCCCATGAATGAAAAGCTTAATATATGAGGAATGTTTGAGGACTCTGGGTCTATACTCAATGGAGTTTAGAAGGATGAGGGGGGATCTAATTGAAACTTACAGAATAATAAATGGCCTGGACAGAGAAGATGTTGGGAAGATGCTTCCATTGGTTGGGGAGACTAGGACCCGAGGGCATAGCCTGAGAGTAAAGGGAAGATTTTCCGGAACAGAGATCAAGAGAAATGCCTTCAGCCAGAGAGTGATGAATCTCTGGAACTCATTGCCATGGAAGGCTGTGGAGGCCAGTTCACTGAGCATATTTAAGACAGAGGTAGATAGGTTCTTGAGCATCAACAGGATCAAGGGTTATGGGGAGTAAGCGGGAGGGTTGAGAAACTTATTAGGCGGAACAGACTCAATGAGTTGAATAGCCTAATTTCTGCTCCTATGTCTTAAGGTCTTATAATAGAAGCAGCATCAAGGGGTGGGGTCAAGCTTCAACAGAACCAGGATCTTAGTTTAACTTTCAGTAGTTGCTGGGATCTTGAAGCTAGATGTGGAAGCTGTTATTTCACTCCCTGTTATAGCTAAAAGCTTGGGTTTTCTTTCTGATGCTAAAATTGCGTGTGAGACTATCTATTTTACTGAATTTGCCTTTGCCAAGGGTATGTTTATGGGATGTTACCAAATTGAAACAGTTACTGTTTAGTACTTAAATACTCTAATAGTTTTCCAGTAGAGTTAAGTTATTCCAATTCTTCATTCTTTTGTTTATATTTTAACTATAGTGTAAGAATAAAGTGTGTTTTTGTCTCAAGCCTGGTAGTTGGACCATTCGAATTACATCCGGAACACAACATCTTACATTTGCTTTTAAAAATAAAAAAAAGTTGGGGTGTAAGCTATCTTGTTAATATGTTTTGAGGAGGTTTAGTCTGGTCCGTTTCACTGGGCCCTAAAGGAATGAAAAATACGTTAGACTTCTTATTTCTGATTTGCTTTGCTTGAATGTCAGTAGAAAATTAGGGATAGGAAGAAAGTGCAGCTACAATGATTGATTGAAAAAGCTGATGTTTTTATTTAGCCAAAGAAGAGGATACCCGACGGCTGTGGCGAAACATTGAACCACATCTGAAAAAAGCAATGGAAACGGTTTATTTACGAGAAATCTCAAGGTAATCACCTTTATAAGAAGCATAATCACTCAATAGTACTTCGGCAGCTGAAATTAGATAAGTGAAGAGGACCATCCCAGAATATTACCAGTATCAAAATCTGTTCTTGAGTATGTAACTGACATGAGGCTAATTATTCTTCACAGGTTGCAAACACTTTGATTTTACATGGTAGCTCAGTAGAAGTATGATAGATCAAGGTGACAAATATCAAATACCAATTGCCAAGGCTCAGTCTTGCTAACAGCGGTTTGCTAGTGACTGCAATGCTGATTTTTAAAAAAAAACTCACGACTTTTCTTAAACTGGTCACATTAAACTAAAACAAGAGTTGAAAATTCCCATTTCCAGATTATCCGCATGATGCATCTCGCATACATACAAATCTAATTACCTTAATTAAATTTCCTTCTGTCAGGCCGCTCGCTTTCACTAGATGGAAGAAGAAATGCTATCATTGACACACCAGTAGACATCTTCCTTTCTTTCGTTGGTTTTTTTCATTGGTGCTTTCTTTCACTCTTTCTTTCATTCATAGTTGTAATATGCTGTGTACACCCTGATTCAGCCTGATAGAGGATCTTGACCCAAATGTTAAGTCTCTCAGCTTATTGTACACTATATCGCTTGGATTCTTAGCATGGTTTCTTTAGGGACTGTGATGTGCTGAATGTATCCTGACTCAAGACGTTTGTTTCATTTCTGTCTTGCTGCTATGTCATTATTTTTGTTTACACACAATCTTTCAGAACAGAGTTTCTTTTTTTAAAATAAAATGTGGGATGCTTTGTAATATTAGCTCAGCCAGCATTTATTGCCCATCCTTAGTTTTCTTTAAGAATACCTATTATCTTTGTTTTTCTTATGGTGCACTGTTGGTGAGATGGAGGAGCTAGTTGTAGTTAAAGACCATACGTGGAAATATATGAATCTAGTTTCATAATTGCCATACCATCCACTAATGTAAACATTTGTTTCTCCAATAGTGGTTCATGGTGCCATCAGTGTGCACCACCCACGAGGTGCCACAACTAGCCAAGATGTTTTTGATTGTATATCTCAAACCTGTGACCTCAACCACCTAAAAGAAATGAAGCAGTAGGCTCATGGGGGTCACCTACACCTGGAAGATCTTCTCTAAGTCATGCACATTCTTGAATTGTAATTATATTACCATTCTTTCATTATCGCTCAGTCAAAGCTCTTGAGCTCCATAGCTAACTGATGTGGGAGGACTTTACCACATGGACTGCAGGAGTTTAGGAAGCTCACCAATGCTTTATGGGGAGTAACTAGCAATAGCCAATAAATGCTGAAGCTAACAATAACATCTATATCCCATAAGTGACTTTAAAAAAGCTTGACTTTTTTAAAAAATAAAACTTCTCTAAAAAGTAAGAGTGCAAAAACTATTGATTTTTGTTTGATTTCCATCGTTCTGTGATGAAAATTGTTATTTTGCTAAATACATTATTTTGTATGTTTCAGTTCTCAGTGGGAGAGGCTGCAGCAAGAAGATAAAGAAGGTGAACATCTGAAAGGTAAACCAACCCTGGTTTAGTTCACCAGAGGAGACATTTCTTTAATTGCTGCTGGTTGATAAAGAATTTAAGAGTGTGAATTGTAACCTTAAGAGCATAATTCATATAAATAATTTATAATTTAATTAATTTTTTAATGACCATGGGATGAATGATGTACAAATAATGATCTACTTTCATTTATGCCAATTGCAATCGACTGTTAAGACCATAAGACATAGGAGTGGAAGTAAGGCCATTCGGCCCATCGAGTCCACTCCGCCATTCAATCATGGCTGATGCGCATTTCAGCTCCACTTGCCAGCGTTCTCCCCATAGCCCTTAATTCCTCTAGACAACAAGAACCTATCAATCTCGGCCTTGAAGACATTTAGCGTCCCGGCTTCCACTGCACTCCGTGGCAATGAATTCCACAGGCCCACCACTCTCTGGCTGAAGAAATGTCTCCGCATTTCCGTTCTGAAATGACCCCCTCTAATTCTAAGGCTGTGTCCACGGGTCCTAGTCTCCTCGCCTAACGGAAACAATTTTCTAGCATCCACCTTTTCAAAGCCATGTATTATTTTGTACGTCTCTATTAGATCTCCCCTTAATCTTCTAAACTCCAACGAATACAATCCCAGTATCCTCAGCCGTTCCTCATATGCTAGACCTGTCATTCCAGGGATCATCCGTGTGAATCTCCGCTGGACACGTTCCAGTGCCAGTATGTCCTTCCTGAGGTGTGGGGACCAAAACTGGACACAGTACTCCAAATGGGGCCTCCATCCAAATCATTAATATATAATGCGAACAGCTGTGGCCCCAGCACCGAACCCTGCGGGACACCGCTCGTCACCGGCTGCCATTCTGAAAAAGAACCTTTTATCCCAACTCTCTGCCTTCTGTTAGATAGCCAATCCTCAATCCATCCCAGCAGCTCACCTCGAACACCATGGGCCCTCACCTTGCTCAGCAGTCTCCCGTGTGGCACCTTATCAAAGGCCTTTTGAAAGTCCAGATAGACCACATCCACTGGGTTCCCCTGGTCTAACCTACTTGTTACCTCTTCAAAAAATTCCAACAGGTTTGTCAGGCATGACCTCCCTTTACTAAATCCATGTTGACTTGTTCTAATCAGACTCTGCTCTTCCAAGAATTTAGAAACCTCATCCTTAATGATGGATTCTAGAATTTTACCAACAACCGAGGTTAAGCTGATTGGCCTATAATTTTCCATCTTTTGCCTTGATCCTTTCTTGAACAAGGGGGTTACTACAGCCATCTTCCAATCGTCCGGGACCTTTCCTGACTCCAGTGACTCTTGAAAGATCTCAACCAATGCCTCTGCTATTTCCTCAGCAACCTCTCTCAGAACTCTCGGGTGTATCCCATCGGGGCCAGGAGATTTATCAATTTTAAGACTTTTTAACTTTTCTAGCACTATCTCTTTCGTAATGGCAACCATACTCAACTCAGCCCCGTGACACCCTTTAATTTTTGGGATATTACTCCTGTCTTCCACTGTGAAAACTGACGCAAAGTACTTGTTAAGTTCTCCTGCTATTTCCTTATCTCCCATCACTAGGCTCCCTGCATCAGTTTGAAGTGGCCCAATGTCTACTTTTGCCTGTCGTTTGTTTCTTATGTACTGAAATAAACTTTTACTATTATTTCTAATATTACTGGCTAGCCTACCTTCATATTTGATCCTCTCATTTCTTATTACACTCTTTGTTATCCTCTGTTTGCTTTTGTATCCTTCCCAATCTTCTGATTTCCCACTGTTCTTAGCCACTTTATAGGATCTCACTTTTTCTTTAATACATTTCCTGACTTCCTTTGTCAGCCAAGGTTGTCTAATCCCTCCCCGGTTAATCTTTCTTTTCTTGGGAATGAACCTCTGTACAGTGTCCTCAATTATACCTACAAACTCCTGCCATTTTTGCTCTAGTGTCTTCCCGGTTAGCCTCTGCTTCCAGTCTATTTTAGTCAGTTCCTCTCTCATGCCCTCATAATTACCTTTATTCAACTGTAACACCATTACATCAGATTTCGCCTTCTCCCTTTCAAACTCCAGACTGAACTCTACCATATTATGGTCGCTACTTCCTAAGGGTTCCCTTACTTTAAGATCTTTTATAGAGTCTGGTTCATTGCAAAGCACTAGGTCCAGAATAGCCTGCTCTCTTGTGGGCTCCATGACTAGCTGTTCCAAAAAGCCATCCTGTAAGCATTCCATGAATTCCCTTTCTTTAGATCCACTAGCAACATTATTTACCCAGTCCACCTGCATATTGAAGTCACCCATGATCAATGTAACCTTGCCTTTCTGACATGCCTTCTCTATTTCCCGGTACATGTTGCGTCCCTGGTCCTGACTACTGTTAGGAGGTCTGTACACAACTCCAATTATGGTTTTTTTGCCTTTGTGATTCCTCAATTCCACCCACACAGACTCCACATCATCCGACGCTATGTCATTCAATACCATAGATTTAATTTTGTTCTTAACTAACAAGGCAACCCCACCCCCTCTGCCCACCTCTCTGTCTTTTCGATAAGTCGAAAAACCATGGAGGTTCAACATATTGCTAGATTGTCTACTGCTTATCAGTACTACTTATTTATATGCTTAAAGTATTCTGGTGGTTTACTCTTTTTTTTTTTAATACTCAATTGTTCCCCTATTATTGCCATTGGGGAAATGCCGTGAAGGTTCACCAGACTTGTTCCTGGGATGGTGAGACTGTCCTACGAAGACAGACTGGGAAAACAGGCCTGTATTCTGTTGAGTCTTGAAGAATGATAAGTAGTAACAAAGGAAATAGGGATGTGTAAAGAACTTTACTGCAGTTGTAAATGTCACATTAGCTTCAATTTGAACCTTGTGAAATAGATCATTCGTTAGATCAAAATTTTATATCCATTTTCATCGACAAAAAGAAAGTAAGTCCTGCCAAATGATCATTTTAATTGTCTATGATTCAAAGGCCTCAGTTTTCACACTGCCCTCTCCACTTAAAATTTGTACCAAGAGTTATTATTATCCTTTTACTGTCGAAAATTAATGCCCTGAATTAGTGAAACGTCATGTTATTCTATCTTTTGAATGCAAGTAGTATTGCATGAGATTTCCAGATTTTCTTTACATCATAAAAGGAACTGGGAAGCATCTGCTTGACAATTTCCCAACTAGCAATAATGTGTAGTATTGTGTTTTTATCTTACAGTTTTATCAAGAAGAGCAATCAAAAACAGTACCTGGAATTAAATATCAAAAATAGAGAGAAATTGAGCAAATGTTCTACTTCAGCACATGTCCATCTCTGTCCACAATTATTTTTGCTGAAAGTCTGTATTTTGAATAACTTTGCCGACTCAAGTCGTCTTTTTTTGTTTTTAATGCTCAGGACTTTCCATTCATGCACATGTTGAACTTCCATTTTACTCCAAATTCCTGCTGATTGCAGCCTACCTCTCCTCCTACAATCCTGCTAGAACAGACAAAAGGTTTTTCTCAAAGGTAGTTCAACCCATTTCTGTAATCCTGGCTTTTAATTGTTTTTATGAATGCATGTAGAATGGAATTTTTAAAAATCTGGAAACAAAACCAGCTCTGGCAGTACAGGAGAAGAGAGAGAAACTGTTAATGTTTTAGATATGAGAACTTTCATTGGAAATCTTACGTTTCATGTTGTGTATGATAGAAGGATAACTGATCAAGGGAAAATGTAATGGCAATGAATCAAAATGCAGTGCTTTAAGAAACCTATTCTAAAGGTTGAACATTCTGAAATATTTTCAGGTTTGACATATGAGGGTGATAAATTTTGGTTGTCCTTGGGTAGATATTGTGTTTTACTGATTCAAGTTAGGAAAAAATATTTTACTGCAGTAACAGTGCAAAGTATCAGGAGTAACTATTAGGATCACCTTTGAAGATACTAAAACACTTTCAGAAGTATTAATTTAAACAAATCATATGGCTTATGAAAAGAAAGTGAGTTGCTGGGTTGCAGCATTTTTGGAAATGCAATTTCTTCCTCTCACCTGGCTAAAGCTTTTGTATAGCCTTGAGTAGGAATTGGGTTAACTCAGTTTTTTTGGAAAAATAAGAGCAGATATATAGTTCTCACACATGGAAAATAAATTTATTAATGGAACAATAAATTTTCAGGTTTTTTACAAAAAAAGGCTGTTGCCAGCCTGAAAGGAAATGATTAACTATGATAGTAAGAGTTTCTACAATATTTTAATCGGCAAAGAATAACTAAAGCCAGTCTTGGTCCGTTAGAGAGAGTGAGTATCCAGGATTTGATAATGGTAAATACATAAATGGTGGAAGCTTTGAACAGATATTTTGTGTCTATCTTCGTAATAGAAGAAAAGTTTACAAAGGTAATTGAAAATCCAGAGATGATAGTGAGGAAAAGGTGCTAGGAAAACTATGGGATTTAAAGGCAGGCAAGTCGCCAGAACAGAGACCTTAAGGTTTTAAAAGCAGTCACACCAGTATTAGACACATTGAGTCCTACAGCACGCAAACAGACCCTTCGGTCCAACCAGTCTATGCTGACCATAATCCCAAACTAAACCAGTTCTACCTGCCTGTGTTTGACCCATATCCCTCCAAACATTTCTTTCTTATGTACTTATCCAAATGTCTTTTAAACGTTGTAATCTTCCAAAATTCATTAGATTCTAGAAGGATTAGAAAATAGCAAATGCATTCAAGAAATTATAGGCCTGTTAGGGAACGTTCTAGAATCCAGCTTTTTTAGGTGGTTATAGCTGGATACTAATAGAGTAATTAAACACTTTTCCTTTAACAAAGTCGTGCTGCATCTGCCTGAAAGTATTGATTTTCTATTAGGGTTTTGATGAAATAACATTCATAGTGGATAAGGGAAACCAGTGGATGTGGTGTACTTGTATTCCTAAAGGTATTTGAATATGTGTCCCATGATGCATTGGTGTACAAGCTAAACGCATGTGGTATAAGGGATAGCACATTAGCATTGATAAAGAACTGTTAGCTAACAAGGGGCAGAATGTGGAAATAGATGGATAATTTTCAAGTTGGCAAGCCATGTCAAGGTTTGCTCCTAGTACCATATTTATTTTCAATAACCAAAAATGCACAATGGTGGACAGCAGAGAATCATTACTGTAAGAGCTGCTTTTTATTTGAAGTTTATCAGAACAGTAATTACTACTTTTATGTTTTTGCTTTGTTTTTGGAACTGCTAAAAAAGATCAAAAACAATGATACTTTAAATGGGAGAAGAGAGAGAGCAGGAGACCTGTTGTCAGGAGAGACTATGTGGGCAGTCGGAGAATGGCTCTAGAATTAAAAAAAAATCAAAATAAAACTAAGCAGTGAACATCCACAGCTGGTGACTGTGAAATTACAAGCATCCCTGAAATTGTTTTTCTTGGACTGAACTCCAATCAGTGAAATTTCATACCTGACCTTGGAGAGGACTTGTTATCGGAACTACTCACAGCTGAGGATGTCAGGATCGCAGAGCTTGATCAGTTAAGTATTTGTTTTAAGAGAAATAATTTTTTTTCTCGACAATCTACAGTAGTGAGTAGGGTGAGGGATTTTTTTATTGAGATCTGTCTCTTGATTAATTTTTAATAAATATAAAACATAGATATTAAGTTATTCTAGAGCAGTTAGACTGTCACCCAAGATATAGCGAGAATAGAGGAGTCTGAGGCTGGTACATTTGGAAAGAGGAGCAAGTCAAATCGTCTGGGCAGGCAAGAGCAAAGCAGAGTACGAGGTAAGACTGATAAACTACATTTATTTCAATGGGAGAGGCCTAACAGGTAAAGCAGAGCATGGTTGGAAACATGGAACTGGGATATCCTAGCTATTATAGAAATGTAGCTTAGGGAAGGGCAGGATTGGCTGCTTAATGTTTCAGGGTATAGATGCTATGGGGTGGGGGGTGGAGGGGGAGCAAGAAAGTTGGGTGGGAGTGTAGCATTTCTGATTAGAGATAACATTACAGTTTTACTTGGGGAGGATATGCCTGGGAGTGTGTCCAGTGAAGGTATTTGGGTGGAACTGAGAAGTAAGAAAGGCATATTTGGATAGTACTGTAGGCCCCCCATAGTCAGCAGGAAATTGAGAAGCAAATTTGTAAGGAGATCTCTGATATCTATAAGAATAATAAGGTGGTCATGGTAGTGGATTTTAACTTTCCAAACATATACTGAGACTACCATAATGATATTTAAATTTGAGAGGAATTTAAGTGTGTACAAGTAAAATTTCTTCTTCTAGAGAGCAAAACTTGACCTACTCTTGGAAAATAGGGCAGGGCAAATGACAGAAGTGTCAATGGGGGGAGCACTTTGGGCCAGGTGATCATAATTCTATTAGTTTTTAAAAAACGGTGGAAAAGGATAGACCGGAAAAAAAGTTAAAGTTCTAAATGGACTAAGGCCAATTTTGACGGTATTGCATAAGAACTTCCAAAAGTTGATTGGGAGAGGCTACTTGCAGGAAAAGAGACAGTTGGAAAGTAGGAGGACTTTAAAAATGATTTACCAAGAGTCCAGAGACAGTATGTTCCTGTTAATGTAAAGGGGAAGGCTGATAGGTGTCGGGAAAAGAAAGAGGCATATGTCAGGTCTGGTCAGCTGGGATTGAGTGAATCCCTAGAGGAGTATAAGGGTGGTAAGTGTATACTCAAGAAGGACATCAGGAGACCAAAAAGGGGACATGAGATACCTTTGGCAAATGGAGTTAAGGAGAATCCAAAGGGGTTTTTCAAACACATTAAGGACAAAAGAATACTAAGAGAATAGGGCCCCTAAAGATCATCAAGACCATCTTTCTGCGGAACTGCAAGAAATGGCTGAGACATTGCCTCAGTATTTACTGCGGAGAAGGATATTGAAGCTACAGAACTTGGAGAAATGATTTCTGAAAGTGCCCATATTACAGAGGAGGTGGTGTGAACATCTTAATGCATAAAGGTGGATAAATCCCTGGGACTCTGACCAGGCTTCTCTCAAACCTTTGTGGGAAGGTAGGGAAGTAATCGCTGAGCCTCTTGCTGAGATATTTGTACTAATATCCATGTTTATTGATTCCAGTGAGGTGCCGGAAGACTGGAGGTTGACTAATGTGTGCCATTATTTAAGAAAGGTGGTAAGGAAAAGCCAGGGAACTATAGACTGGTGAGCATGACGTAAGTGATGAATAAGGTGTTGGAGGGGATTTTGAGGGATAGGATTTAAATGTATTTGGAAAGGCAAGAACTGATTAGATAGTCAGCATGGCTTTGTGTTTACCTTATGAAGAAAGGTTGAAGACTTTAGGCTTGTAATCATTGGAGCGTAAAGGAATGAGGGATGATCTCATTGAAAGTCAAGACTCTGGGGGACTTGTAAAGGCGGCTAACAGGAGGATGCTTTCTCTTTTGGGAAGATTAAAAGGAGGGGAAATAGTTTGCATAAGAAGCCTCCCTTTTAAGACACATGAGTAGAATTTCTTTTCTAAGGGTCATTACAGTGTGGAATTTCTTAAGGTAGCTGAGGTTGGATGTTAAAATTTATTCAAGTTGAGATGACCTACCAGTGGAAACCATTGGGGCACAGAGTCTGTCCCTGCAACTCAGAAGGGAAGGGGGAAGAGGAGCAGAAGAGTAGTCATTGGGGACTTCATAGTTAGGGGGACAGATAGGACGTTCTGTGGGGACGAGAGAGACACATGGTTGGTGTGTTGCCTCCCAGGTGCCAGGGTTCATGATGTCTCTGATTGAGTTTTTGGGATCCTTAAGAGGGAGACGGCTGCAGCCCCAAGTCGTGGTCCACATAGGCACCAACGACACAGGTAGGAAGAGAGATGGCGATTTAAGGCAGAAATTCAGGGCGCTAGGATGGAAGCTTTGAGCTAGGATGAACAGAGTAGTGGTCTCTGGTTTGTTGCACGTGCTAGTGAGGCAAGGAATAGGGAGAGAGAGGAGTTGAACACGTGGCTACAGGGATGGTGCAGGAGGGAGGGTTTTTGGGTTCTTGGATAATTGGGGCTCTTTCTGGGGTAGGTGGGACTTCTACAAGCAGGATGGTCTTCATCTGAGCCAGAGGGGTACCAGTATCCTGGGCGGGGGGGGGAGTGGGGAGATATTCGCTAAGGCTATTGGGATGGGTTTAAACTAATCCAGCAGGGGGATGGGAACCAAAATTGTAGTTCAAGTATAGAAAAGATTGAGAGTAGGAAGGTCCAAAATCAAGTTTCAGGGACGCAAGGTGGCACCGGCAAGCAAGAAGTTGGTTTGAAATGTCTACTTCAACGCCAGGAGCATCTGAAATAAGGTGGGTTGGTACCTGGGACTTCGATGTTGTGGCCATTTCGGAGACATGGATAGAGCAGGGACAGGAATGGTTGTTGCAGGTTCCAGTTTAAGATGTTTCAGTAAGAACAAAGATGATGGTAAAAGATGGGGGTGTGTGGCATTGTTGGTCAAGGACAGTATTACAGTTGCAGAAAGGATGTTTGGGGACTCGTCAACAGAGGTAGTATGGGCTGAGGTTAGAAACAGGAAAGGAGAGGTCACCCTGTTGGGAGTTCTCTGTAGGCCTCCGCATAGTTCCAGAGATGTGGAGGAAAGGATAGTAAAGATGATTCTCGACAGGAGTGAGAGAGATAGGTTAGTTGTCATGGGGGACTTCAACTTTCCAAATATTGACTGGGAACACTATAGTACGAGTACTATAGATGGATCAGTTTTTGTCCAGTGTGTGCAGGATGGCTTCCTGACACAGTATGTAGACAGGTCAACAAGGGGAGAAGCCACATTAGATTTGGTACTGGGTAATGAGCCCGGCCAGGTGTTAGACTTGGAAGTAGGTGAGCACTTTGGTGATAGTGATCACAATTCTGTTATGTTTACTTTAGTGATAGAAAGGGATAGGTGTATACCACTGGGCAAGAGTTACAGCTGGAGGAAAGGCAGTTATGATGCGATTAGGGAAGATTTAGGAAGGAAACTGCAGGTGATGGGCACATCAAAAGTGTGGAGCTTATTCAAGGAAAAGCTCCTGTGTGTCCTAGATATGTATGTACCTGTCAGGCAGGGAGGAAGCTGTAGAGTGTGGGAGCCGTGGTTTACGAAGGAAGTGGAATCTCCTGATCAAGAGGAAGAAGAAGGCTTATGTTAGGATGAGATGTGAAGGCTCAGTTAGGGCGCTTGAGGGTTACGAGGTAGCCAGGAAAGACCTAAAGAGAGAGCTCAGAAGAGCCAGGAGGAGACATGAGAAGTTGTTGGTGAATGGGATCTAAGGCTTTCTATAGGTATTTAGGGAATAAAAAAATGACGAGAGTAAGATTAGGGCCAATCAAGGATAGTAGTGGGAAGTTGTGTGTGGAGTCAGAGGAGATAGGGGAAGCACTTAATATTTTTTGACAGTATTCACCCTAGAAAACGGCAATGTTGTCAAGGAGAATACGGAGATACAGGCTACTAGACTAGGTGTGATTGAGGTTCACAAGGAAGCGGTATTAGAAATCCTGCAGAATGTGAAAATAGATAAGTCCCCTGGGCCGGATGGGATTTATCCTAGGATCCTCTGAGAAGCCAGGGAGGAGATTGCCGAGCCTTTGGCATTGATCTTTAAATCGTCATTGTCTACAGGAATTGTGCCAGAAGACTGGAGGATAGCAAATGTGGTTCCCCTGTTCAAGAAGGGGAGTAGAGACAACCCTGGTAATTATAGACCAGTGAGCTTTATTTCAGTTATTGGTAAAGTGTTGTAAAAGGTTATAAGAGATAGGATTTCTAATCATCTAGAAAAGAATAATTTGATTAGGGATAGTCAGCACGGTTTTGTGAAGGGTAGGTCGTGCCTCACAAACCTAATTGAGTTCTTTGAGAAGGTGACCAAACAGATAGATGAGAGTAAACTGGTTGATGTGGTATATATGGATTTCAGCAACGCGATCGAGAAGGCTCCCCACAGTAGGCATTTGTACAAAATGCGGAGGAATGAGATTGTGGGAAATATAGCAGTTTGGATCAGTAATTGGCTTGCTGAAAGAAGACAGAGGGTGGTGGTTGATGGGAAATGTTCATCCAGGAGTCCAGTTACCAGTGGTGTACCTCCAGAGTCGGTGTTGGGTCCACTGCTGTTCGTCATTTTTATAAACGACCTGGATGAGGGCGTAGAATGGTGGGTTAGTAAATTTGCAGACAACACTAAGGTTGGTGGAGTTGTGGATAGTGATGAAGGATGTTGTAGGTTACAGAGACATAGATGAGGTGGCAAGTGGAGTTTAATGCGGGCAAGTATGAGGTGATTCACTTTGATCGGAGTAACCGGAATGCAAAGTACTGGGCTAATGGTAAGATTCTTGGTAGTGTAGATGAGCAGAGAGATCTCGGTGTCCAGGTACATAGATCCATGAAAGTTGCCACCCAGGTTGATAGGGTTGTTAAGAAGGCATACAGTGTTTTAGCTTTTATTAATAGAGGGATCGAGTTCCAGAACCATGAGGTTATGCTACAGCTGTACAAAACTCTGGTGCGGCTGCACTTGGAGTATTGTGTACAGTCTGGTCACCGCATTATAAGAAGGATGTGGAAGCTCTGGAAAGGGTACAGAGGAGATTTACTAGGATGTTGCCTGGTATGGAGGGAAGGTCTTACGAAGAAAGGCTGAGGAACTTGAAGCTGTTTCCGTTAGAGAGAAAAAGGTTGAGAGGTGACTTAATAGAGACACATAAGATAATCAGAGGGTTAGATAGGGTGGACAGGGAGAGCCTTTTTCCAAGTATGGTGACGGCGAGCACGAGGGGGCATAGCTTTAAATTGAGGGGTGATAGATATAGGACAGATGTCAGAGGTAGTTTCTTTACTCAGCGAGTAGGAAGGGTATGGAATGCTTTGCCTGCAACGGTAGTAGATTCGTCAACTTTAAGTTCACTTAAGTCGTCATAGGAATAGTGTAGGTTAGATGGGCTTTAGATTGGTATGACAGGTCGGCGCAACATCGAGGGCCAAAGGGCCTGTACTGCGCTGTAATGTTCTATGTTTTTCCAGTGTTTTCAGTTTGTTCAGGATACATACTCATCTTTATGCAATTGAGTGCATGGTTTGTGGTCTTCTGACTTAATGATTATAAATACATTTTCTGTCTTTTTTTTGTGGAAGTATGAAAGGTTAATTGATACTGAAATCCTTGTTAGCTCACTTACAAGTTGTAAGTAATATTGACTTGTAAATCACATAGTTCTAAAGTTGGACAGAGGAATCTGGGGATTCATGTGCGCAGATCTTCAAACTTAGCAGTTTGATAGTAATTAGCAAATCACATGGTATTCTGGGCTCATAATTAGAGACATGGTATATAAATGCATAAAAGTTATGCTAAAACTTACAAAATCTCTGGTTAAGCTGCACCATATTTTGTCCAGTTCTAATTACTGGCTGAAGGAGGGATGAGTATGTCTAGCAGTGATTTATTAGAATGGTTCTGGCAATGTAGGACTATAGCTGCAAGGTCAAATTGGAGAAGCTAAGGTTGTTCTCCTCAGAATGCACATTGAGGGGAGATTTGATGGATGTGTGAGGGATTATGGCAAATTTGGATTAAGGTTGACAAAGGCTGGAAACTTCCCTTTGTTGGTCGTACAAGATAAGGAGAAACTTGTTTTAGAGTTTGAGCAAGGGCTGCAGTAAGATGTGAAGAAGAATATTTTTATACGGTGGTGATAACCTATAAAATTCTCATAATCTCTATTTCCACATTCGATATGCAATAATTTCAAAAGAATGGACAGTGAGGAGAAATAAACTTGCAAAACTATTGGGATAGACTGGGAGAACAGGACTAACTGGAATACTCTGTAGGGAGTTGGCATGGGCTCTGCTGTAATAACTTGTCATAATGACTATGTATTAAGCAAGCTTTATATGGTTGTGTGACAGTACTCTAAAAGACAGTCAGTATTAGCAAAACAGCATTTATAGTTTCTTCTTGAGCAATGTATTGCCATTGGTCATTATAGACTTAATGAGCTAAGTAGTAGAGGGTAAATGGAGGGCCATAACAGTCAGTTGCATTTCCCCCCACAATTTCACTGGTTCTATATCATAACATTATATATGCTGGTAAGTGTGCTGAAGGACTGTGAAGGAAGTGTGCTATCATATATCAGCACATTGTGCTGCTGCTGCTGCTTATGACTGCTTCAATTTGTTTATGAAATCTAAATTGAATGTTGAAGTATATACTTAGTGATATTAAAATGTGTAGATTTTAAATGTTTCTTTACATCTTGAGAATGCATGAAGGAGTAGAGACATGATGACATTGTTAAGACAATTGTTCATAGCGAGTTTTGAGAAGATTTTTATGGTTGTAAACTTTGCACTTGAGGTTGTCAAAATTTAGAAAAAGTTCAGTTCCAAACTCTAGTGAGCTGATTCACAATCATTGAAGTTGAGAACATATCCTTAATGTGAAGGCAGCACTATTGTAACATTCCTACCTGAATATCTTCATAGAGTCAGTTATTTCAGATGGTTAAAAATACGGTGTTTGATGGTGCCTTTGTTTGCTTTTGTGTCAAATGGAATTACTGAACATTAATGTAAAGGAATATTTCTCAGTTGCCAAGTTGTGTGCGGTTCCAACAATACTGAAGAGAACAAAGTAGTCTGCTTGCTTGGAACATCATCTACCACCTTTGACCCTTTGCCACCAATGCAGTGTGTAACATCTGCAAGATGCACTGCCAGTACCTTCGAAGTCACCTTCAACAGCACCATCCAAATCACAATATCTACTGTCAGGAAGGGCAACTGGCAGTAGATGTATGGGAACACTATTGCCTACAAGTTTACCTCCAAGCCACATACTAACCTAATTTCAAACTATATTGCCATCCCTTCATTATCATTGGGTCAAGTTCCTGGAACTCCCTCCCTAAAGGCATTGTGAAGATTGTACACCGAAGGAATGTGGCAATTCAAAAAAAGCAGGCCACCGCCATTTTCTGCAGGACATTTAGGGATAGGCAATAAATACTAGCCCAGCCAGAGATGGTCTCATCCCATGAGCAAATCAATTTTTTACAAAAAGACTATTGTTTAAAAAAGGACATTGGTTAGGAATTTTTCATAGACCATAAAGATTTACTTCCTTTTAGGGTGTAGGTTTGCTCGCTGAGCTGTAGGTTTGATATATCCAGATGTTTCATTACCTAGCTAGGTAATATCATCAGTGGTGACCTCCAAGTGAAGCGAAGCTGTTGTCTCCTGCTTTCTATTTATATGTTTGTCCTGGATGGGGTTCCTGGGGTTTGTGGTGATGTCATTTCCTGTTCGTTTTCTGAGGGGTTGATAGATGGTATCTAGATCTGTGTGTTTGTTTATGGCGTTGTGGTTGGAGTGCCAGGCCTCTAGGAATTCTCTGGCATGTCTTTGCTTAGCCTGTCCCAGGATAGATGTGTTGTCCCAGTCGAAATGATGTTTTTTTTTCATCCACTACGAGGGCTACGAGGGAGAAAGGGTCGTGTCTTTTTGTGGCTAGCTAATGTTTGTGTATCCTGGTGGCTAACATTCTTCCCGTTTGTCCTATGTAGTGTTTGTGGCAGTCCTTGCATGGAATTTTGTAGACAACGTTGGTTTTGTCTATGGGTTGTACTGGGTCTTTTAAGTTTGTTAGTTTTTGTTTGAGTGTGTTGGTGGGTGTGTGCTACTAGGATTCCGAGGGGTCTTAGTAGTCTGGCTGTCATTTCTGAAACTTCTTTGATGTATGGTAAGGTGGTTAGGGTTTCTGGCTGTGTTTGGTCTGCTTGTCATGGTTTGTTCTTGAGGAATCTGCAGATTGTATTTTTTTGAGTATCTGTTCTTCTTGAATACGTTGTATAGCTGGTTCTCCTCTGTTTTCCAAAGTTTGTCTGTGCTGCAGTGTGTGGTGGCTCGTTCTGATGCAGCTTCGTTTGTGTGTTGGGATTGTTGCTGGTGTAGTTAAGTATTTGATCAGTGTTTGTCGGTTTTCTGTATTCGCAGGTTTGTAGTTCTCTGTTGTCCGTTCTTTCGACTGTGACGTCCAGGAATGCGAGTTTGTTGTCGGTTTCTTCCTCCTTGGTGAACTTTATGCCTGTGAGGGTGTGGTTAATGATGTTAAATGTCTCTTCTATCTTGTTTCGTTTTGTGATGACAAAGGTGTCATCTACGTAGCGGACCCAGATTTTTGGTTTGATGGTTGGTAGGGCTGTTTGTTTTAGTCTTTGCATTACCGCTTCTGCTATGAATCCTGATAGCTGAGATCCCATGGGTGTGCCGTTGGTTTGTTTGTAGATTATGTTGTTGAAGGTGAAGTGAGTGGTGAGGCACAGGTCCACTAGCTTCATGATGTTTTTGTTGGTAATGTGATTGATGGTGATTGGGGTGTGTGTGATGGTCTCTTCTAAAAGTGTGGTAGGTGTTTCCTTTGCCAGGTCGATGTTGATAGAGGTGAATAGTGCTGTTACGAAATTACACAATTCCGGACAATTAAACAAGATGGAATTGCAAAAAATGAAACCAGACGGGACCAACACCCCACA
Source organism: Chiloscyllium punctatum (assembly GCF_047496795.1). Taxonomy (NCBI): domain Eukaryota; kingdom Metazoa; phylum Chordata; class Chondrichthyes; order Orectolobiformes; family Hemiscylliidae; genus Chiloscyllium; species Chiloscyllium punctatum. Next base: position 39,552,878 of record NC_092782.1, on the reverse strand, counting down.
ATTCTATGGACTACCAACCATCCATAAACCAGGAGCCCCCCTCAGACCCATAGTCTCACTACCCGGAACACCAACTTACAGACTGGCCAAAGAACCACACGCAAGACTGAAATACCTAGTAGAAGAGTCACAGCACTCTATCCATTCCACCCAGGAATTCCTAAAAATCATCAAAAACACCAAAATAGAGGAAGACGAAACAATGATCTCATTCAATGTAACAGCACTGTTCACCTCCATCAACATTAGCCAAGTAATTAAACGTCTGGATCTCAAACCTACAGCTCAGCGAGCAAACCTGTACATTAAACTCAACCTGAGCTACAAACCTTGTAGGTTTACTTCCATTTTCATAAGCACCACATGATAATGCCTTGAGGAGGCAGATGAAAGTTCATGATTTCATGTTCATGATATGGAATAGGATTTGAATCCACAACTGCTGACATAAAGGTGAAAATGCTATCACTGAACCAAGTCTGACATCCTCATATTTGGTTTGTGTTTCAGATCAAAATACTGTAGTGCATTTTGTTTGGAAAGGATTGTGTATCTGTACAAAGTTATCCATTAGTTTACTGGGCAGGATTTCTGTTGGTAGATGACTAGTACTTGATAATGAAATCTCTTATTTTAATTGGAAATACTACTTCAATCTGAGATTATTGGTTGAATTAGTCAACATTTTGGATTTACGCCAAAGTAGTTAAGATCATAAACTTGTATTCATGTGTTGGGGGGAAAAAAGTTTATAATTTGAGAAACAAATTTTTAAATTGCATTTATATAATTGACTTGAGTACTTTAAGTGTCAAAACAGAAATTGTTGCCAAAACCCAGCAGCTGCTGCCAGACCTAGTGGGTTTTATCAGCAATTTCTGTTTGTTTTTTCAGATCTCCAGCAGCTGTAGCTCTTTTATTACAATGTTTTAAATTTTCTTCTTGTTTTATTTCCAGTATCATGGGAAAATTAAGAAAACCTCATTTCTGAAAAAGCATGAGAAGGTGATTATTGATATTATTATTATTTAAATCCCAGTTGGATCATTGTCTCTGCTGCAACTCTGATTACTCCTGAAATGGCACCAGTTTTCTAGATGGTAATATTTACTAACTTTTGGATTATTCCAAATTTAATAATAATTTTAAATGTGATGCTGTACACAATCATAACATGGCTGGGGAAAGTGCTTTAATTAAAGAAAACTGATCAGTTGTGTGATGAAGTTGCACATTTTCTCATGTTTCACTTTGGTTTTAACATTGACTGAACTGCTTTATGTTTTAAATAATGATCACTGGGGAAATTCATCAGGTTTCTGCAGATATCTGTTTAGACAGTATGCAAATTTTAGTATCAAGCTATTTTGTTTGCAGTAAACTTAGAGGGTTGGTTTGGATCTTTCACTCTTTGATTTTTGGGTAATATATCATTGTTGTTCTTTTTGATGTGTGCAGTAAAGAGCTGTTTACTTTTTCTTCCCTTCTAATACTGACCTGTCCCCCATGCGAGAGATATAATTTGATATTTTTAGGGTTTAACTTCATCTAATTTCCAAGAGGGTGTTCTGACTGGGATGTCCTGTTAATTGAGCACTGTTATTGTATCCAACCTATCTCGTTAGTTCAGTTCCACTTCAGCTGGCACATTACCTAATGAATTGTGTGAAATTTGTATGCAATATTTACTACAGCACTAAAAATTACAATAGACTTTTGACTGAAAATTCTGTGGTGACAAACATACCTTTTGACTCTCCTGTCCACCATCTGGAAGGCACAAAATGGAATGGGAGCAGCTTCATCAATACTGTAGAAGCTTAGCGTCACCCATGATTAAAATGGCCTGCTTAATTGAAAATTGATCCATCCCCTTAAACATTCACTCCTTCCATCAACACCCAAGCAGTGGTCTGCCATCTTACAAGATGTGCTGCTGCAGCTCACTAGGTTTCTTTGATAGCACCTTCCAAGCCTGACTCCTCTACACCTAGCAACACAAGGGGAACAGCTCATTAGAGCAACTCCACCTGCAAGTTCCTCACCAAGCTATGTACCTCAGGATTTAGAACTATATATTGCTGCTCCCTCAATATTTCTGGATAAAAATTCTGGAGCTCCCTCACTAACAACTCTGTGAGTAGACCAAAACCACAAGGGCTGCAGGCATTCAAACAAGTAGCTCACCACTGTCCTCTGGAGGGCATTTGTGGATGGACAACAGATTGTCTTGTCAGCAATGCATACATGCCAAAAAAGAATTTTCAAAAAATTTCATCTCGTGTAATAAAAGTAGAATTGACTTAACTAGTCATTGTAAAGTAGCTTCAATGTGCTATTTATGGTCGTTAGACTTCAAGGAGATAACTTTTTAATTTGTGAATATTCCCACACACTGCACGTTGATATTTGTATTTCCATCAACCATATGTTAACTCGTGTCCTTCATTAGTCTGTAATCAGAAAGATAATGCTCTTTCTTTCCCCTAGTTCACATCGCATGTCTGTGAGATTTAGGAGGGCTTCCCGAACTTTCATGCCAGAGGCATGTAGACTCTGAGTTCCATTTTGTTTCTACTGATGCAAATGAATGAAAAAGGTGTCATATCCACAAACAGTTGGTAAAGAACAGTTATGGGTAAGAGGAGTCTTATCCTGTCTGCCTTTTATTTTTTATAACGTCTTCCTGAGCAGGATTGAAGCTCATCCGTTCCAAGGATGTGCATAAGTCATCTCCTTGTGCACAATGCATACGACTTTGATGGTACATCTTAATTCCTGATTCCAAATAACTTGTTCATTCTGCTCCAACTCTTGATTTCTTACACAAACATATAGGTTTGGCTCTGATGTTTACTACTCATCTATTTTGTTGGTTTATGATCCTCATTACCCAAAATACCTGTTTCTCTTAGTGCTGCTATATCAAGTCTTTGCCTCTCCTGGAAGTTTCCATCCCAACTCTCCATGTATCTTCAAGGCATTAGAGCCCATTTGAAGCCTCATTTCTACTGTATTTTATTGACCACTGTCCTAAGTTAGTGGCTAAAAATTCTGATCTGTCTTGATTTCAATAGCATCAAAACTTTTGGATATTTTTTGTAAATTAATAAATGCTTTTAAGTACCTTTAAAATTTGTTGGCAGCAAGGTAGTTTATGCAGAGCTTGTGGTAGATTGAGTTTTAAGGATACCAGTACTTAAGATGGGTATTTTCGAGTCCATATTTGTTAATGCTGTCTATGACTCTGCTTAAATATCAAAATTAATTGTCATCAATTCAGCTGTTTACCATACAAGGTATTATTTGTACTGTTGAATGTTTTCTTTTGTGAATTATATTATTCATGTGAGTGATGACAAAATATATTTTATATATGCGTACGTATGTATAACCTGCTTTGCACTCACATAATTGGAGTAGTATCAGGCATGTCATGAAATGAAAGGAGTCTCTGGTTGTTATTATATACCTTCTGCAAAAATTCAGAAGTGCTGCTGAAAACCTGACAAGTTCTGCTGCTTAAAATTTTAAGTTTTTTTTTCTGGTTCAGTTCAGGAAGTGGCAAGTAAAATTGCCAGTATGTAGGTTTGTTATCAGAACTTGTTTGTGTCCTGTTATTTTTTTGGTTGACTACTCATCATTCTGATGAGCTGTTCGCAGATAACTTTTTAAATTGCTGTATATTCAGCTTGCATGCATGTTTTGTTCAATTATTAAATAGCCCTTCACCTGCCTGATAAAGTATTCAACAGAATCATCTTTAGATCAGAGGTGCTTGCCTGCTTGACCTCCCTTAGGTTTTACATGTGTCTGTCTTAGAGGTGCCTCCACATTACGATGCCCTCGCTGTTCTTTATGGCTGCTTCTCATGAAGATGCTGAGGCTTCAGAGCCACCAGCCCTTGACTGGGTCAGCACCACTGGGAGACTGCCCAAAGCAGCGAGCTATTAAGAGGCTTTATTGAGGAATACTGCCTAGCTAGTCCCACTGTCGACAGGTGCTGTCTCGGGTTCTCAATCTTTTTCCTGAAGAATGGATCAAATATTTCTTGAAACTCTTAAAGTTTATGTATTATGTGGCAGGATAGAAGATGTTTGGAGTGAGTTGTCCTGAGGAACACTTGGGGAATAAAAACAATAAAACAACATTAGGACTGTTAAACTTGTACAGTGGAAATTGAAGCTAAACAATTAACCCATAGAGTGGTGCGAGTGGTGAATCAGAAATGAACAAAAAGAAAACATTGCTATACTCCATCTGTGATTGATAGCTTTATAAGTAGACTTGAATTTGATCAGATTCATGTTATGAATTGTGATTGAAAAGATGGATGCATTCACAGCAAAGTAGAAAACATCTGATTTTTTTCCTTTTTATCTAAGGATTTTCATTGACACCATGTTAGGTGTTTTATGAAATCAGTGTAAAGGGAAACAGTGATATTTTGTTTTGTAGTATTGTCATTGTTGACTTTCAAACCTTCAGCTATTCTCCTTAACAGTCATCCCATTAATTCGTGGTAGTTGTGGCTTGAACACATGGTGCACAGCAGTTTAAGAAAGTGAATTAAATAAACAAGTGGGGTTGTTCACCTAACTGGAATGCAAGCATATAACATCCCTTAATGCACTGTTACTGTGATGGATCAGTCTGATTAATCTTGTTTCTTACAGACCAGCAATCACCTCCTTGGCCCCAAACCATTCCCACTGGATAGGTTGTTGGCAATTTTCTACAGCATTGTCGATTGCAGAGTGACTCCCACGGCAAATATTTTCTCTCAGGTAAGTTTGAAAAAATGTGTTAACAGGTCCCATGGAGAAAAACTTGAAAAGGTTACAGGTTGAAATGAAAAGGTTACAACACTCCTCGAATGCGAAACAGATCAGTCATAATCTTTGAAAGGTGAATTAAAAAGTATGTAATGCTAATGTTGCTATACGCTATTGATTTTAATCTGATAATGAAATTTATTTTGTGATCTGCACCATTCCATGTTCCATTTTTGTTTAATCTGTATATGCTTATATTGCATATTCTGATTTGTTTTATTATCGTCTCGTAAAGAGAAGGTACAGTGAAAAGTATTGTTTTGCATGCTAACCAGACAAATCATAACTTACATAAATACATCCGAGAAAGAGTTTAGATTGCAGAATGTAGTGTTATAGGTACAGAGAAGATGTAGAGAAAGATCAGCTCTAATATGAGATAGGTCCATTCATAAATCTGATAACAGCAGGGAAGAAGCTGTTCTTAACTCTGGTACATCTTTTCAAACTTCTGTATCTTTTGTCCTATGGAAGAGGGTGGAAGAGAGTATAACCAGGCTGGGAGTGATCCTTAATTACGTTGGCTGCTTTCCTGAGGTAGTGGGAAGTGTAGACAAGAGTCAGTCGAAGGAGCGCTGTTTATTTGTGATGGCCTGGACTGCATTCACAACTCTAATTTCTTGTGGTTTTGCACCATGAGCAGTTGCAATACCAAGTTGTCATGCATCTAGATAGGATGCTTTCTATGGTGTAGCTATAAATATTATAATGTAGGAGTCATTGTGGATGTGCTGAATTTCCTGAGCCTTCTGAGAAAGTAGAGGCATGTTAGTGTTTTCTTGATTGTAGTGTCAATGCGGATGGACCGGGATAGATTGTTAGGGGTATTTGCTCCTCTGAACTTGATGCTTTCAACCACCCCCACCTCAGCACCATTGATACAGATGCAGCATGTCCTCCACTCCGCTTTCTGAAGTTGATGACCAGTTCCTTTGTTTTGCTGAAATTGAGGGAGAGATTGTTGTCTTCATACCAAGCCACTGTCTTGTCTCTTTCCTGCACTCTGTCTCATCTTTTTTTTTTGAAATCCAACCCCCTGCAGTGGTTTCATCAGCAAATTTGGAAATGGAGTTAGAGCTGAATTTGGCCACAGTCATGTAAAGGGGAATAATGGGGGTGGGAGGCTGAGTACACAGCCTGGTGGGGCAATGGAGTTGGGGACTATTGTGGAGATGGTGTTGTCACCCATCCTTACAGATTACAGTCTGCAGGTCAGGAATTTGAGGATCCAATTGCAGGGGAGAGGAGTAGCATCCTAGATCTCAGAGTTTGGAGACTTTAGCTGGAATTATGGTTTTGAAGGTGGAGCTAGACTCAATAAATTGGAATCTGACATAGGTGTCCTTGTTATCCAGATGTTCCAGGGAATCAGTGTAGGGCCAGGCAGATGGTATCTGTGGACCTATTGTGAAGGGTAGGCAAATTCTGGTGAATCAAGGTAAGCTGGAAGGCTGGAGTTGAGTGTGCCATTACTAACCACTGGAAGCATTTCATAATGACGGATGTCAGAGCCACTTGGCGGTAGTCGTTAAGGCATTTTGCCTTATTTTTCTTTGGCACCAGGATGATAGTGGCCACCTTGAAGCAGATGGGAACCTGGTAAAGAGACGTTAAAGATGTCTGCAAATACTCCTGCTGTGCAGGATCTGAGTGCATGACTAGACACTCCATCCAGGCCAGTTGCTTTCTGTGGCATCACTCTCAGGAAGGCTGATTAAGTTTCCTAGCCCCTCCATTGTTCTGCAGCACTGAGGACAAGCATGACTAAACACAGGGAATGCAGGGCAGATCAAGAATTGAACTTAGAAGCTTATCTGATCTGTATAATGTTCAACATCAGGCAGAGCAAGAGGGAGAGGAAAAGAAAATACACGGAGATAGAAAGGGGTCTTCAGGACAGTTCTGAGAAACGGTCACTCGACCCAGAATGTTGGCTTTGTTTTCTTTCCACAGATGCTGCCAGACCTGCTGAGTTTCTCCAGCAATTTCTGATTTTGTAAAGTTTAACAAGCCTTCATGCAACACCCTTAGAACAATGAAAACAAAACACATAAATTCAAACAAAGGAAAAATGAGTGGGCTGAAATTAACAACAGAGACAACAGAACAACTTTTAAACAAAAAGTAGAAAATTCATTCTAAATGCAATGTTGAAGGCACACTCAGCTGGATGCAACAAAACAGAAAACAAAAGGCAAATAATGCAACAAATACATTGCTGCGTCATAGTACAAGTACTGCTGTGTCTGAAGTGCTTACAGAAGATAAAAGAATAGTAAAAGAATCAGTACTCAATCCCCCAGCATGAACTGAAAGACCACCGACCTCTTCATGACAGTTCTAATGTTTTTAAAACAAGAATGCAGCCGTGTTTAAAGAGGACCTGAGGAGTAAATATTTCACATGGAGGGTAGGGGTGCGTGTATGGAACAGGCTGCCAGAGGAAGGGGTGGTGATGTACAATTACAACATTTTAAAAGGTATCTAGATGTATTTATAAATCGGAAGCATTTAGAGGGATTTCGGCCAAATGTTGGCAAATGTAACCAGGTCAGATTGGGATATCTGGTCAGCATGGATGAGTTGGACTGAAGAGTTTGTTTTTGTGCTGTATGACTCTTAAGATTCAATGTAAGTTAATTATCTGTGTAACCAGCAAAACTATGCCGGTGAAGTATGCTAGTTTGAATTTAGGGTATCTGGGTGTGTATTACTGTTTCATTCAATTCTTTAGATTTGAATTTTCATTTTCCAAAATGCTACAATGTAAAGGTGTAACAAATAGAAATTTTTTTTTACACTTCAGGAACTGCAATTGTAAATTAAGTTTTAAAAATAGGATAGGAAAACTGAAGTTTTAATAAATATATGTTCCTGGATGCTCCCAAATTCATGACCACTTAAATGTTCACATTGTGTTTAAAATGTGATAATTTTAACATCAAAATTAATTGACAACCTGCTAGCTTATGCTGTTGAATTCATGCATTTTCTTAACTTGTTTTTAGACTAACTGGAAACCAGTGTCTTAATTGAAAGATTTGTGTTTTCCTATGAAAAAAGGAGCTGCTGTTTTGAAAGAACAGTGAGATCACAATTATTGGTGCATTTAATTTGTAATTGCACTACGCAACCTTTAGGCTCCAAACAATTCCAAACAGACAGGGAATTCACTGACACTTGGCTTGCAGGTTTAAAAAAATCTTTTTAACCAACGTGCTGTTTCTAAAACAGTCAGCATCAGTTGTGGAGCCTCGCTAACAAGGATGACTCTCTTCCACTCTGTGTAAGTCCGTAGTTGCTGTAGGTCAATACAGCCACCACAGGCTCTCTTACACTTGGGGCAGTAGGTGTGGCAGCACCCTCCTTTTGCTATTTTCACCTGGCTTTCATTTTTTCTGCCGATGGCAAGTCTCAAGATGCTCCTCTTCCATTGTGGACAGACTTGAGCCAGTCATTTCCAGATGTCCATGGGAATGTTACACTTTGCCAACAAAGCCTTGAGAGTATCTATGAAGTACTTACTCTGTCCACCTGGATCCAGCAAGCCTGTCATTTTGAAGGTGGGAATCGAAAACCTACTTGGAGAGTCTCGCATCAGTCATGCAGACAGTATTGTCCAGGCCATCCTAGCCAATCAAGGGTTATCAGACCTTCCATGTTGGGAATGTTGGCCTGGTGTTGGTGAGTCTGTCTTCCCACGGATTCACAGGATCTTGTGCAGGCAGCATTGGTAGTACTGCTGCAGTATCTTGAGGTGTCTGCTGTAGACAGAGCCATATAGGAGGAAGTGGGAGCTATCACAGCACATAAACCATGATCTTGGTGTTGCATCTATTGACCTTGAATACCCTTTACCGCAGGCAGTCAAAGGCTGCAGTAGCACATTGGAGATGATGCTGGATCACTTCTTCAATCTCTGCTTTGGCTGACAGGGCACTCCTGAGCTATAGGAAGTGGCCAACATTCTCCTAAGACCTCCGTGTGGATCTTGATGATTGGGGGTTTACTCCACAATGCTCGGTCAGGTTGGTGGAGGACTTCCTTCTTGCAGATGCTCAGGTTGAGACCCATGCTGTCACATGTCTCTCTCGGTATGCTGACAGTGGTCCGGAGTACGTCCTCTGAGATTACACATACATAAGCATAATTTGTGTATTGCAGCTTGGTAACACTGGGCGAAAGTGAGGACTGTAGATGCTGGAAACCAGTGTTTAGATTAGAGTGGTGCTGGAAAAGCACAGCAGGTCAGGCAGCATCTGAGGAGCAGGAAAATCGACATTTCGGGCAAAAGCCCTTCATCAGGATGCTTGGCAACACTTGGTTGGGTGACTGGTTTTGGCTTGAAGGCAGCGAACGTAGAATAATTTCCTGCATGTTCTGTAAGTTAGCTCCATTCCAGCAAGACGCTTGTCAGTGGTAGGGTGGAGCATTGCAGTGAGATAGATTGAGAATAGTGTTGGGGGTGATTTACACAGTCCTGCTCGATACTGTTTCGAATAAGGAATGAGCCAGTGGTGGAACCATATCTCATTACCACAGCTTCCATGTCGTTGTGGAGCAGGTAAAGGATGGTGACAAACTTCATGGTGCAGCCAAAGAGAAGGATGCTCCATAATGCTTCCCGATTGACGATGTCAAAGGCCTTTGTTAGGTCGAAGAAGGCCATGTACAGGGGTTGGTTATTTTCTCTCCATTTCTCCTGGAGCTGTCGCCCAGTGGAAATCACTTCAGTTGTGGCCGAAACCACACTGCGATTCCAGGAGGAGCTCCTCTGTCAAAGGGAGGAAATGACTGAGGAGCACCTTGAAGATGACTTTTTTTAATGGTTGACAGCAGGCTGTAGTCAGATTTTTTCTAAAAGCATACCAACATTACAATAATGTACTATTTCAGATCTTGAAGATTGCATTATTACTTTATATCTAAACTTTTTATGAAGATTCTTCCGTCTACCCTATTGGTTTCCCTGTCACTGTTTTAACTGTTCAATTTTATTTGTAAGTTATTGCATTTTCTTATGCTACTTCTCTTGGTAATCTTTGAATATATTCAAATTCATATTTCTTCACACCAATGACCTTTTACTGTTTTCTGTCTCACTTTTCACTTATCCTTTCATAACCCTATGTTTTTTCACACTTCAAATTCATTGGGAAAAACAGTAGAAAAGAAGTTTAATTTCTGGTTTGGTGGAAAGTGACTAAGCCAGAAATTCTCAAACCACTCCCAAATCAATTCTGGAGCTTGGAATTGAGTGAGTGGATGTTGGCAGTGATGTGCTGATGTATTTTCTCTTGTTGAGGGTTGTTTTGAGATACTCAGGTGAAGTGACAAGATTGTCTCATCATTTCTTATTACAGAGCTGGAATGAGTGAGATGACAAGCTCCTCCTCCTCCTCCTCCTCCTCCTCCCCCCCCCCCCCCCCCCCCACTCTCAAAAATATGTGAACAAACATACATACTGCCGTATTAATAGAAATCCAAATTTAGTAATTTAGGAAGTTTGCAAAAACATAGTCGGCATCATAACTTATATCTTTATAAAATAATGGATTTGTCTCACTTGGTGGAACAATTTTAGTACAGCGCCTTGTTTCTGGACCTATAACTGAGAGATCAGTTGCTTTAAGAATGGAAGTTCTCAGCTGAGAATAACTATCAACTTCCTGTACTCCCATTGATGTGCTGTTGGTCAGCGAATGAAAAATAGGCTGTTTCTCCAAACAGCTTGCTTCTGTTTGTTTAAGGTATTTGAAATAAGGCAGCAATCTGAATTTTGGCATGGAGTTAACTTTTTGATATATGTAACATGTATTTTCTCTCACAAGTTTTAAATATTACATTAAACAGTTCTAACACTAGGTGGCAGCATTGTGCTATGATTTGCAAAACAGTACTCTCCAAGTGGCTCGTGGAAAAGAAATTTATGGGCTAGCAATCCAGAAGATTACTTTGTAATTACATCCTCTTGGGAGTCCATGCTAATCATCTTAGTGAGTTTTCAAAATCAGTTGATAACTTCTACCTGCCATCAAAAGCACCTGACATATAAAGTAAGTCTCTGTTTCCCTTACCCTGCCCTTCCTCTGTTTTGGAATTGTAGTAAAGAGGCTGATTTTAACTAATGAATCTGCTCAGTGGGCAGTTCGGAACTGGGTTGGTGGAACAAATTTGGCCAGGCTCTTTAACTCAGCCATGATATTATCATCCTTTCTCTGGGATTTCTGCCCAATTGGAACAAATAGCCTGAACATCACCCTTGTATACCCTTGAGTTTAGAAGACTGAGAGGGGATCTGATTGAAACGTATAGGATTATGAAAGGACTGGACACTCTGGCAGGAGGGAACATATTTCCGTTGATGGGGGAGTGCCGAACCAGAGGACACAACTTAAAGATACGGGGTAGACCATTTAGGACAGAGATGAGGAGAAACTCTGGATTCATTTAAGAAAGAATTGGATAGAGCTCTTAAAGATAGTGGAGTCAAGGGGTATGGAGATAAGGCTGGAACAGGATACTGATTAGGAATGATCAGCCATGATCATATTGAATGGCGGTGCAGGCTCGAAGGGCAGAATGGCCTACTCCTGCATCTATTGTCTATTGTCTATTATCACCCACATCTGACTGCAATTCTGTTTCAATTACGCTGAATTTATTTGTATCTCATATGGAAAGTCTGTGATGACAAAAGCTCTTCACATAAAGAATGTTAAAATACTGATGGTGCACAAAAGAATCAGAGTAGGAACAGATCATTTGGTCACTCGAGCCTGCTGTGCAATTCATTATGATCATGGCAGTTTGCTCGCTTTGTCTCTTTTCCAACGTGCCCCTATGCTCAAGAAGAGACATTACCACACAATTGAATTGACTGAAGAAACCAAAAGTCTGTCAGTGAACAAAGTTCGTAAGGCAAGTGTAAGGTGCTTTGAGCCAGAAGTAGTTCGATTGGTCATGCTACTCTGCTTTAAAGCACAACACACTTTATATTTACACCCAGTTAAAATAAAAACAAAAAGAAAGGAGAATTGATGTGACATTAACTGTTGGAAATCTTAGCAGAATAATAGATTATTTAACTGCTAAACAGCAACTGTTGCAATATAGTAACATCCCGTAAACACACCCTTGGCAAAGACAAATTCAGTATAATAGATTGTCTCACATGCGATGTTTCTCCAGTCCAGGAGAAAGAACACAAACAAAATTCTGGCAGAGAGAGAGAACTCAAACCTCTTGCTGTGGTAGGGAGAGATGAAACTGCTTCCACAGCTAACTTCAAAATCCCAACAACTGAAAGCTAAATTAAAACCTTGGTTCTGAGGGAGCCTGAGTCTATCCATTCATGCTGCCTCTATTATTCTAATTTTTAAAAAAACTCAAGCCTCACAGGCTGTTTAATGTATTGCCTGGGAAGAGACAATTTGGTACCTCTGGCTCAAAATCTCGCTTCAAAAAATAACCGGGACAAAATCTACCTCTCAAAGTCATAGTATTGTCACAGTTATGACACCTCTGGTGCAGATGTGACTTGAACCTAGACTTTCTAGTTCAGAGATAGGGATACTGCCACTGTTCCACAAGAGCTGTAAAAACCCAGCTATTAAGTACAATGTGCAAGTACAGAGTCCTGAACTTGCTCTGTCCCTGTTCAGGGCACCTGCATTTCTAATACTGACATCAAGGCTCAATAAGAATGTAGAAAATTATGAGTTGATGGTCACAATGAGAGATTCAATGTAACTTTTGCTAAATTACTGTCTGAACTATTGTTCCTGCAGCATAGCAGATGCAAACAATATCCTGAGTAATGCATTGTTTAAATGTTGGTGTATGTGTCTTAAGTATTTTTCAAACAATGTTATAACGGTCTCTTAGCTGTGTTGTTTTGAGTTAGGGTAAAAATTTCTTAGAAACTGACATCTCCCTCCTGTCCTCGCTCCTCTATGGTTTACGTAGGTTGAATGAATAATAATCTGAATTGTTCCTAATGACAGTTGTTACAGGACTTTCACCAGAGTCATTGTTTTTTCTGTTGCGTTCTTAAGTGAATGGAAATACTTTCATATGCATCAATAGTTGCAAGGAATTGAGCTACTCGTTTTTATTATTTCAGATTTTTCCCGTTCATTATCTAAGCAGCATTGTCATCTTCAGTTGTGACATTAAAGAATCATTCTCAGGCCACTTGGCAAAAACTTGAACAGGAAATTGTGTTGATGTGTTTTAAAATAAATGTGACCTATTGAAGAGATATTTCTTTCTTCAATCTATTTTCCAGCCTTTCAGCTGCGGTCACTGTACAAAATGTAAACATGGGTTCAGTACTGTCAAGTCACAGAATTAGAGCAATTTTACAAATTAGCTTCTTGAGGAATAAAAAGAATCAGATTGATTTCTTCTGACTTAGTGTACCATGATACTCTATCTCTCAAACTCCCAATTGTGACTTCATAAGATTTGATTCCCCTTTAAATGCAGAAACCAGTCATGATCATTACTTACTTTTAATTATATTCAAATTAGATGCTTAAAAGCTCTGGTGTTCGGATTTTTATTCTCAGACCATCAAATCCATTACTACCCTGGCTTAAGGAAAACGGTTGTAAAAGCAAACCAGTCAACAAAACATGAACTGTTAATTTCTATGAAAGATTATGCATCTCTGCTAAATATAATTCATATTCTTAGCTGGGAAAAGATCCAGCTTTCTAGTGACAAATAATGTACCATCTGGAATGATTAATCTAAATGTTTCCATAGAAACCGACATGCAGTTTCAGTATAAACAGATTTATGCAATTTTCTTAATACGCTAATTGCTTTGAAAGCAGATCTTAACTTATAAATTTATATCACCATTTATTCTCTTTGCCTTGATCTTACATGAAAATGGACTGTCAGCTATCTAGCAATGCCAGAGCTGCAATTAACTACATGGAAATTACAACACGGGTGCATTTAAGCCATGTTTATCCATTAGTTGTTTGAACGTGCCTACTTTTTTTTCAAAACCCATTTTCTCTTTCACCAGCTATCCAAGCTATAGGTTGATGTGACTCCGCTTTAGTCTTTTAATTCCACATACTGATGCTCGTCAGTTTGTGAAAAATAAGTGGCCTTTCCTAAATTTCTTGCATTTTCATCTGGCATCTAAGAACCCATGATTCTGTGGCACCCTCAGTGAGTGTATTCATAATTAGTCTGGCTATCTCTGATATATGTGATGGTTTCTGATAACCATCTGAAGTTCAGTCAAGAAGAAAGATAAATATATAACTTCTTCTGAGCTTGTCACTTTTGACCAAAAGTGCATTAATGCATTAAGTCTCTGGCAGAAATGATGGGTATTTCACCCTGAAATTCATTCCTAGTATGCAGTAGATTTGAGCATTGGCTTTGCTATGCATGGTCAGTGATCTGTGGAAAAGCAGACCATCTGTTTTCATAGTCCTGTGGGGCAAAGGTGCAAATGTTGTATCAGAATAATTCCAGACTTGCATTGATGATAAGAGGAAACTTTTCATACAAGAAAGAACCTCTGACATAACTGTGTAAATAGAAAACTGCTTCTTCTCAATATACTGAATTACTTTAGATTTAGTCTAGGAGAACCCAAGTCTTTATGAACATTTCTGCATTTCTACAGGTAACTGATAATTTGCAGAGAACTTTGGTATTTGTTAGATATTTTCATGGAGACGTTCAGACATCTGATGAATTCCCTTATGCAAAAAATTCTATTTTGCAGAACATGTTGAGTATTCTCAGACTCTCAAAAACAAAAGTCTGAAATATTTCAAAAAGCATCAACTATAGTTGAATTGCAGTATCTGTACCATGACTAAGTCTTCCTGCTGCCAATTCTTATGCTGAGCTTCACCCTATATATAGCATAACGTGCATTAGGGGTGGTTGGAGGTTGGGATGGGACGGTGGCAGTGGGGAAGAGAAGGAGTTAGTCGAAGTTGGTGGCACGGAAGTTGAAGGTATGCAGGATATAAACTTTGGTACATTTCTGATACAAGTTGTGCTTTCATATAGGGTGAACCTCTGTGAAAATTGACAATAGGAAGTCTTCATTGTGAGGAAGTGAGGACTGCAGATGCTGGAGATCAGAGCTGAAAAATGTGTTGCTGGAAAAGTGCAGCAGGTCAGACAGCATCCAAGGAGCAGGAGAATCGACGTTTCTGGCATAAGCCCTTCTTCAGGAATGAGGCCTTAAATGAGCATTTAAATTTGCTGGAAAGGCCACCAGAATCTTTAGAGATGGCTAAAATTCAATTGAAAATGAAGCAGCTTGAGTTAGAGGCAAAAGACAAGGCAGAGGGCAACAGAAATGAAACAGTTTGAATTATGACTAAAAGCAGAAGAGAGACAAAGGAAGAAAGAAGGAGTTTGAACTTCAGATATTGACACTTAGGCAGGAGTTCAACAATTCACTTTCTGAAATAGTGAGAACTCGTGGAAGAGCACAGTTAAAACAGCACTAATAGCATCTGAAATGGCTGATGATTGAGTTGGTCCATAAATCAAAGTTTGGCTTCCAAAATTAGTTCCAATCCATAAGGGATAGAAATTGGGGAAAAGAGAAATCTTTGTGTGGAAAGGGAAAGGTAGGTCTTGGTGAAGATCGTAAGGATAACTTACCACAGGTTAAAAAGGAAACCCTTGAAGGGGAAAGAGGTTTAAAAAGCCCCAGTGTTTTTGCTGCAATAAAGTAGGCCACATCAAATCAGTGTTGGTAGATTAGGAAAAGCACTGGGAAGCCAGATGTAGGAAAATAGGATAAGCCAGTGAATTTTGTTAGAGTGGTAATAGAAAGCACAGTGGAGATTAGAAAGCTGCACCAGAATGTACAAGCTGGTTGGAGGTTGGTTAAGGAAGAAGTGCCAGATCTTTTTAAACCATATACCTGCAAGTGTAAAGTTTACTCACGTAGGCCAGAGGATAGTGTAGATGTCATCTTATAGATGAGCAAAGTCTCAAGGATTCTACTGTTGAGGATAGCAATGTAATAATGTATGGAAATATGTTAATGAGAATGCACAACAAAACCTGGTTTTAAAGTTTAAAGAATCTGGAGGAATCAAGCACCAATCTGCCACAGAATCTTGAAGTTGGAACTGATTCTCTTCAACATGTGCAATTGTGGACCCTACCACGATGAACCTTCGTGGCTGATGTCACAACTTTCACTTTAGCTCTCAATATTTGAGGGCTAGCCAAAAGCTTCAAGACCAACTTTTTTAGATAAAGGATATTTTTGGTTTTTAGGTGCAAGGCAGTAAATACATTTGCACAGATTTAATTATTATAACTTATTCTAACCCTGTAAATAAGGTTAAAATTGAGGTCAATGACTGTTTGGATTTCTGAACTTATGAAACTGTGATGAATTTTGCAAATTTTACCCTCAGGAAATGTTTTAAATCTGCTATCTTATCTTTAAACTATGAATTCTCGTTCCAGATTGCCCACATGAGGAAACATCCTTTCTATGTTGACGTTGTCAATCCCTTTCAGCATCTTTTCTACCTCAATTAGATCCCCTGTCATTCTTCTAAACTCCCGACAGTATAGCCCTGAACTGCTCAATCGTTTTTTTTTCATAAGTCATTCCTCATCTCTGGAATTAATTGAGTGAATTTTCCCTGAACTGACACCAATGCAAGTCCATCCCTTCTCAATGGGACCAAATTATATGAATTGCTTGAGGTGCGGTCTCACTAATGCCTTGGACAGTTGCAGCAACACTTTCCTATTTTTATATTCTATTTCTTGATCAAATACCAAAATTTCATTTGCTTTCTTCATTTAATACCTGCACATCAGCTTTCTGTGATTCATGCATGCGGACACCCAGGTTCCTCTGCACCGAAACACACTCAAGTTTCTATTTAGATAATAATAAGTTGCCTTTATGTTCATCCGACCAACATGGATAACTTTCTCACTTATCCACATTAAACATATCTGCCACATTTTGACCTCTTCACAAACCTATCCGTATTCAATTGACAACAGAACTCATAGCTGAACAGATTCTGAAATTAAATCAATTTCTGTTTGCCCACTTCGATAAGGTGCTGGTTGTGATACAGTGCATGACCCTTGTCCTGATCTCAATATGGGCCTGGATTACATGCATTTCCCTACTGCTTGCACCTCCTTATCTCCCCAACCCAAACTTCACTTTTGTAGCAAGGAATGACCAAGTAACTATTTTTGCTATGTGAAATATTAACATAGGAATAATGTATATTCTGGCTACTGTTTATCTCTCAACAGACATGACTTTTTTGTGTGGCCTTGCTGTGTTCAAATAAATTATTTCCCATCATGAGGACAGTTAGCTAGATGACTGGTTTGTGATGTGGAGTGATACCAACAGTATGATTTCAATTCCTGCACCCCTGAGGTTACTGTGAAGGACTCTCCTCTTTTTTTCCCCTTTGCCTGAGGTATAATGACCCCCTGGTTTAACCACTACCAGTCTTCTCTAATGAGGGAGTATCCCTATGTTCCAGTAAGACTCTGGCAATTTTGCCAGCACCATATTTTCCATCGTCATCAGCAACTATATGTCAAAATTGATTAATCTATCGTAGTAAGCTATGAAAGGTGCTATAAAAACACTAGTTGGATCCCATGTAGTTTTTGTTTTATTTTATGCTTCAAACATTGCCACTTCTGTTCTCTCGGCCTTGTATTTTGTCATTCAGAGAACCAGGGTAAAACATCATAATATAACCTTTTCAGAGAAATGTTTGGTTTTCCAAATTTGCAGTTGTGGGAACATAATGGAACTGAGGCTTTAAGGAATGCTCTGTATAGTTTGGAATTTGCTCATATCTTGAGAGTTTTATTTTGTTTATTGACATTTCAAACAGCTACGAGAATGTAATGTTTGTAGTTCATTCTTTGAGCTATTGCCCTGAAAATTGTAAATAAAGTTCTCTCTACTTCTATTGAGGGTAGTTGTGAAGAAGTATTTGTGGTGAAACATTTATTTTTAACATGTTTCAATGCTATAGCATCTGTAAATAGAAACCATCTGTAAAATGTGTTCCATTATCCTGATAGATACTTCAGCATACAACAAAAAAATAAAGAATTGATTGAGAACAATAACTTTTTGGTACACTATAGTATGGTCTCAACTAGTAACAAGTTCTTTGAATTTTACGGGCCATTTGTTTTAATTTTTTTCGTTTATAAAATCATGGATTGGTATAGCGCAGAAATGGACTATTGGTTTTATTGAGCCAATGCTGGCACTTGGTTTAAGATATCCAACTAGTTTACTGAATGTTTCCCATTGCCTTTGTACATTTTCTCCCCTTCAAACATTTAGTCAATTTCTTCTTAAAAGTTACTATTATATTTACTTCAGTCAATCATCCAGCCTCTTTGCAAGTACACACTTCTACGTTTGCTTTCTGGTACTTTTAATTAGTTGCAATCTGTCCCCTTTGAAAATTGACCTCACAGCTACTTTAACAGTTTCTCTTAATTTATCCTATCAACACTGGTCAAGATTTTGGGCACCTATCAAATCTGTTCTTAACCTTCTCCTCTGCAGGGAGACTAACCCTCGCTCCCTAGGATAAGCCAGTTTCTCAAATTAAGTCGAGTCCTTATCCTCACTACCATTTACTAAACCTCTTCGGTACCCTATCTAAATTTTTGCAATCTTTTCTAAAGTTTAGTGCTCAGGTATTCTGGTAAAAAGTTGTTTACCTTGTTTTCTCCTTTCCCCATACTTACCACCAGACTTGCCAAAAATTATTTCTAGAACTTTCTGTTTTTATTTTGGATATTCAGTATCAGGTGGACTTTGCTTTGGTTTTTGTATCCTGTTTCCCTATTAATAAGGTCAATAATTCCATTTGTTTTTCTAACAGCTCTTTCAATTTATTCTGACAATTTCAAACATTTGAGTACAAGCATCCCTGCGTCCATCCAGTTGTTTCACCCACTTTAAAATAGTGTTGTTTATTTTGTTTCCTTTCTTCATTGTCCTACCAAAATACATTACATTGTACTTCCCTACTACAAATTTAATTTGCCAAAAATCTGGATATTTTACTAGTAAAACAATTTTGTCCAGACACAATACAGTTGTCCTCATTGTGCTATTGTCTGCAAATTTGGAAATTATTTCCATTTTACCCAAATTAATATTTTAACTATATTAAAAAAGCAAATGGTCCTAAGACTGATCTCTAAGAAATCCCTTTAGATCCATGGACTTTAGTTTTGTTAATAAAGTTGTCAATATCTTTTTAAAATCCATGCATATCCAACCATGTTATTATAGTAATTGCATTTATATAGCACATTTTAAAGGAGTAAAATGCCTGTGCTTCAGAGGTGCATTGCCAAATAAAATTGGTAATCGGCCATATAAGAAAATATTACGACGCATGAAAGAAAGGTGTTCAGGAGCATGATAAGGATGTATAGAGGTTCAGGAAGGAAATTGAGTTTGGGGTAGCTAAAGACATGGCTGACAGTGGTGGAGAAAATGAAATTGCGGTATTTGCAAGAGGCCACAATTGGAGGAATACAGCTGTCTAAGTATGGGATAGAGCTGGATCTGGTTACAGACATGAGAGGGTCATGGAGGATTTGAAATTATCTAGATTTTGAAAATCAGCTTTGTTATGTCAGGATCTAATTTAATTCACTGGACATAGGACTTGATATATGTTAGGTTACAGGCATTAAATTTGGATAAGCTCAAGTTTATGTAGGTGGCAAATGGAAGGTTGACCAGGCCCGCACTGGAATTATCCAGCTAGATGTACTGCACACATGGATAAAAGGTTCAACAGAAATTGAGCTGTAGCAGGGGCAGAGTTGGGCAAAGTTACAAAGACAGAAATAGGCCGTTTTAATAATGGATTAGACGTTTCATCAGAAGCCCATCTCTAGATCATATATAGCACTGAGGTTGCGAATGGTCAGGTTCAGTCTCCTGGTTGCCAGGGAAAGGGATGAAGTTGGTCACTATGATCTGAGTTTATAACCTCATTAACACTCTTTTACTTTAAAAAGCAACCTCGCTAGTTGTTTATAAGTGAGGCAAGAGTAGCAAGCTCAAGTTTGCAATGGATAGTTGATAACTTCCAAAACGTTGAAATGGAGAAAGGGTCTTTGTAATGCTACCATGATGGGGATATATTTGGCAACATACTTCAGAAACCAGGACTGATTCAAGGTAACATTTGCTAATTTGGAATGGTGTCAATTCTCCTGGGATTTTGTGATTTGCCCTAATTAAGTTCTTGAATTATATTCTTAGAATATATTGTGTGTACTGCTGGCAACTCAACAAATAGGATAATACAGAAAATGCTTGAAATAAAGGTTACAAAGGGCCCTTGGGAAAGCTTAGAAAAATAATTGCATGAGGGTCAGAAGTTGCTTCAGCCTTTCAAAAAGCACTTGCTGATAGTTTCTGCTTTGTTAGTTGTTTTAAAGGCTGAATGGAAGAAAAATTGGTTGCAGATTATCAAAATAAAAGGACTCTAGGATAAATATTTGCTGGCTGATGCAGTGGAGATACTGTTGAGAATGCATTGATTACAATTTCCGTGCATGGCATTTGTCAAGAAGGCAGCAATTCAGATATTGTTGACCTGAGTCAAATTAATATGTTATTGTTAGTTGGGAGCAGATGCAGAAAAGATATTGTTTTGTTGGAATCAGTTCAGGGATCCTTTATATGGAGGGATTGTCTATGAGCATAAGTATAAGGTTAGGACACTACTCATTGGTATTCAAAAGAATGAGAGGTGATCCCAATGAAACATGGATTCTTAAGGAATGTGACAGAATAAATGCTGAGAAAATGTTTTCCATCATGGGTGTGCCTAGGACCAGGGGCAAAGTGTCAGAATTAAGGGGTGTCAATTTAAGAGGGAGAGGAGGAGAAATTTCTTGGAGAGTTGATTGTCTTTGGAATTCTCTGCTACAGGGAGCTGTGATGAAAACATCTTGTGTATATTTAAGGTTGAAATATATAGTTAGATTCTTGATCAGATGGGGAAAGGCCAGGAAAGTGGACATGAGAAATGTCAGATCAATCACAATCCTGTTGAAAGCTAGAGCAGACTCAAAGGGCCAAATGGCCCTCTGCTTAACCGTCCTACTATTTATGGTTTTATAAGTGGTGCATCTAGGGTTTCTATTGAAGTAAGATAGATCAAATGTGTTATTCACCAAATGGATAACCCAAAGATTCTATATAGTTGTCCTTGCTTCTGCTGGCCCAAGTTAATTCCTGGCATATCATGTTCTCCTACTGTTTATTGTGTACTTCATTGATGATTACCATGCACCTGCTGCCCTTGTCCTTCTAGATGATAGAGTTTGCAAATTTTAATGCTATCAAAGGAGGTTTGGTGAGTTTTTGCAGTGCACTAGATGGTACAAACTGCTGCTTCTGTGCATTGTCTTTGAAGGTTGTGAATGCACAAAGTAGTAGCAGTGCTGTTGAAATGGGCTGCTTTGTCCTAGATGAAGTTGAGTTTTTTGAATGTTTTTGGAGCTGTAGTCATCTAGGCAGATGCACAATATTCTGCAATGTTCTTGACTTGGGCCTTTTAGATAGTGAACAGAGATGAGTTACTCATTGTAGAATTCCTATCCTTTGACATACACTTTTAGCCACATTATTTGTATGATGAGTCAGTTTAGTTTCTGATCAGTTGTAACCCCAAGGTATGACAGTAGGAAATTCAGTGATGGTAATGCTATTGAATCTGTCAAATCCATTTGTTTTGCTCTAAATTTACTAAGATGTGATTCTTATAAAATGTTATAGAATTTAGCCTTTGAAAGGATTAATGTTTCAAATAATATAGCTACTTCCTAGATCATCAGAAAATATTATAGTTTTAGTTATAGTAAACATATTGTGACAGTGTCAAAGTATCGATGCTTGGACTATTGCTGCAGTTTCTCTGCTTAACAAGATATATTTTCAACACTGTTCTAGCTGAATGAATTGTATGTAATATTTATCTATTATTACTCACTATTAAAATCTATGATAACCCCTACAAGCCCCATGGGGAATTACCAATTGATTTCTGCATGGGTCTCATTGAGTGTGATTATCCTTGGTAACAGGCAGTGGGAACTCATCACCTGAGCCCTTTCTAAAGCAGAACTAGAAGTGCCCTCTTATGTCACAATGATAGTGTCTCTACCCCTGCACTGATAGGCCTGGGTCCAAGTCCCAGCTGCCCCAGAGGTTCTTTAAAAAAAAAGGTTAAATCTTTAAAATAGCAGTCTGCAGAATTGTCTGTCCAGGGCTGGTTCTAGCTTTTACCTGCCGCAAATACATAATGTTCCTTTTGACTCAAATGTCCTTTATCGATCAGCGTATTGAGTACAGGAGTTGGGAGGTTATGTTGCGGCTGTATAGGACATTGGTTAGGCCACTGTTGGAATATTGCATGCAATCCTGGTCTCCTTCCTATCGGAAAGATATTGTGAAACTTGAAAGGGTTCAGAAAAAATTTACAAGGATGTTGCCAGGGTTGGAGGATTTGAGCTGTAGGGAGAGGCTGAACAGGCTGGGGCTGTTTTCCTGGAGCGTCGGAGGTTGAGGGGTGATCTTATAGAAGTTTATAAAATCATGAGGGACATGGATAGGATAAATAGACAAAGTCTTTTCCCTGGTGTGGGGGAGTCCAGAACTAGAGGGCATAGGTTTAGGTTGAGAGGGGAAAGATGTAAAAGAGACCTAAGGGGCAACTTTTTCACGCAGAGGATGATACGTGTATGGAATGAATTGCCAATGGAAGTGGTGGAGGCTGGTTCAATAGCAACATTTAAAAGAAGGTATCTGAATGAATAGGAAGGGTTTGGAGGGATATGGACCGGGTGCCGGAAAGTGGGGCTAGATTGGGTTGGGATATCTGGTTGGCATGGATGGGTTGGACCAAAGGGTCTGTTTCCATGCTGCATATCTCTATGATTCTGTCTTCCTGAGTTATTACACAAGCAAGTGGCAATAAATATAAATTACTTACCACCCACCAGCCTTCCCTAGTTACACTATATAGATTTCTGAGAGATAGCCTTCATTCTTCTGAACTCCATAAAATATATCCTAACTAATTCAACCTCTCCTCATTCACCAGCCCCACAATTCCAGGAATTAGTCAAGTATACCTTCTCTGCACTTCTTCTATAACAATAACATCCTTCCTCAGATGAGGAGAACAAAACTGCATACAGTATTTCATATGTGGTCTCACCAAGGCCCTGTGCAGTTGAAGTAAGACATCCCTGCTCCTATACTTGAATTCTCTCATTATGAAGCTCAATGTACTATTTCATACCATTTGTTGCCTTTGCCATCTGTTGCACTTGTACACCAGTCACTGAAAATAAACAAGGACACCCAGGTCTTATTGCACCTCTCCTTTTCTCAGTTTTGCCATTTAAGAGTAGGCTGATACATGCTGGAAGAGAGTAAGACAACGTCAAACTTGTGAAACTGCTATGAAAAAAAAGCTTTTTTGAATACAGCCTAAATAGCCATTATATGCTCAAGAACACCTGTTGCATGAATTCATCCTGATGTTGTTAATTGTCTTGTGTATCAATATATAATTATACAAAAACGTTTGGGAATAGTCCATGTTGGAAGGATTTTTAAAAGTGTATTCACAGCATGTGAACATCACTGGCTGGCCCATCTATATTACTCAGACAGCAGTGAAGAGTGCAACACATTGCTGTGGGTGTGGAGTCAAATGTAGGTTAGACCAGGTAAGGATGGTTGTTCTTTCCTGAAGGGCATTAGTGAACAGACAGGATTTTTTAACAATAATCAAGAATGTTATCATTTGACTGTTGAATCACAATTCCACCATTTGCCATGGTGAGATTCAAGCTCAGTTCCTCAGAACATTACCTGGGTCTCTGGATTAATAGTCTAATGGTAACACCACTAGGCTATCGCCTTGTATTCCCCCTTAGGTATTAATATATTGTTAATGAATTTAGTTAACGTTAAGGAGAAGCCATTGCTGGTTATTAATTTTCTGAGTATGTCTATATGGAACAATTTATGGGATGAGAGGGGTAACATTAAAGATTATGATAAAGTCCACAAAAAAAGGATGAATGTGTCTTTATTTCAACTTCTAACTGGCTTGCAGTTTTAGTATTGGCTGTAAATTGTTGTTTAGTGAGTAACTGTCTTCTGATTTGAAAGGTTAACACTTCAAGGCCTACTCGAAAGCCTTGAGCTCATAATCGTGACAAACATGTCAGTGCAGTGCTGAGGGAGTGCTGTACTGTTAGAGGTGGGTGCATCATTGAATGATGCATTAAACCAATGTCCCATCAATGCACTCAAGTAGATAAAAAAAACCCTTAGTGCTATTTGAAGAGAAGTGTGGAAGTTCTCGTGATCATTATTTATCCCTTGCTACTATCACTGGGGCAATGCAATTAGAGACGGTTAAGATGGCAAGGGATTTCAGTATGATTAGTAGGACCCTGTTATGTACTGAAGATCAGAGGGACTTTGTACATATTCGTGGATTCCTGAAGCGCGGGGCAGGTAGGTAAGATGGTTAAGAACCTGTGTAAAATACTTGTCTTTGCTAACCAAGACATAGAATGAAAGTTATGCTGAAATTCTGTAAAATGCTGGTTAGGCCAGAAATGAAATACTGCATGGAGTCTGGTCACCACATTGTAGACAGGATGTGCTTCCACTAGAAAGAGTACAGTGGAGATTTATCAGAATGCTGCCTCGACTGCAGGATCTGAGATATGAGGAAAAATTCAATAAAGTGAAATTGTTTCTCTTGACTCAGTGAAGGTTGAGTAAGTCTTGACAGTGATGTGTAAATATGAGCAGCAAAGATGTTGTTATGGACCAGACCAAACCCCTCAAAATATATTAAGATAGCTTAGACCCTGATGTTTTTTTATTTTAAAGGTAAGTGCTCTGGATGTAATTTGATTGGTCAAACTAACAAATTTGAAGCAAATCGCACTTTATTCATATGCTACAGTTAAAATACAAAACAAAACAAAGAAGTTGGAATAACTTAGGTCTATTGGACAACTTCACAGAACAATAGATTATTTAATTATTAAACAGTAACTGTTCCAATATTATAATAACATACCATAAACACATTCTGGATTAGTGGTGCTGAAAGAGCACAGCAGTTCAGGCAGCATCCAAGTAGCTACTTGGATGCTGCCTGAACCGCTGTGCTCTTCCATCACCACTAATCCAGAATCTGGTTTCCAGCATCTGCAGCCATTTGTTTTTACCATAAACACACCCTGGACAAAAGCAAATTCAGTAAAACAGATTGTCTCACGTGCAATTCTAGCAGCAGGAAGAGAACCCTGTTCTTTTGGTTCTACCAGAGGGAGGAAAAACAGTTTCCACATCCAGGTTCAAGGCCCGAACAGTTACTACTGAAAACCAAAATTCCTGCTTCTGTGGGAGCTTGACCCCACCCCTGTTTCTAGTTTTCCATATTTAAAAATAAAACCCCAAGATCTCTAAAACTGTTTACTCTCAAGGCTGTCAGTAGACTTCTCATGTTTGCTCTCTCTCAACCTTTCTTCATTTAAAAAAATACCCCAGGACAAAGTACACCTCTTAAAGCCATAGTATTGTCACAATATGGTGAATTAGAAGGTGTTTCTTCTGTCAATGGACAGGTTTAATAACCAGGCAGCTTGGATACAAGATCAGATTGGAGAAGGCTAAGAGGGAAATTATGTTTCTTTCTCATTCAGAGGATGGGGGAATCTGGAACTCGTTACCTGAAAGGCTGATTGAATCAGAAACTCTCCCAACATTTAAGCAGTATTTAGATTCATTTATGTTGCCTTAACTTTTAGGACTATGGGGTCAAATGTTGGAAAATGAGACTAGTGTGCTCTGATCTTTATTGACCGGTGTAGACGTAGTACTGTTTGGCATGATTCTGTGGTGCAAACAGCTAAATCACTAAAACAGATTATCTAATTTGTATTGTGTTATTTGTGCTACAATATGTAACCAAATGGCGACTACCTTTTCCAAAGATCACAAAAGACTACATTTGAGTTGTACATTTCTGCCAGTGAAGTTCTTTATATTCATTTGTAATGTTGCAAAGAACCTTCAGGTCCTGTATAATTGTATTATTTTTAGAAAATGTTGCCTCCTTTAACCCTAATAAAGTATTGCCTAGAACAAAACCTTTTTGGTTGAATTCTTACTAGAAAAGTTTATTACAAAACCAAATTTAAAAAAAAAACTTTGAGAAGCTGATTTATGAAACTGAAGAGTTGCAGCAGACTATAGAGAATGAAATGAAGTAAAAACAGTATTAACAGTGAAGGATAAATGGTGGGAGTTACTTGCAAAGTGAGTCTTTGCTTTACATTACACCTGTTGTGGGCTGAAATTTATGGCGAGTTAGAAATAGAATTTTCCAGACTGGCTATCTCATTGGTGATTATGCACTTGACATATTCTGACTTGCTTAACTGAACTTAAACAAAAAAATAATGGTTATAAATTGTAAAGTATTTGGATTATGCAATCCAAGTATTTGTGTTTTGTTTGAGAAACCTATATTGAATGTGCTTAAAATGCCACCTTTATTTTATTTGCATGGTCAGATTACTTCCCTAGTGGCACTTCAACTGTTAACCCATGTCGGCCATGATGATCAGCTGAATGGACCAAAGTATAAATGCACGACAAGTCTGGATTTCATCACAGCAGTTGCCAGGTACGGGACCAAGTCTTCAGTTGAATTGTAACATTTAAGTGGAGGTATGAGAGAGAAATTATAAAGTTTATCTTTTTGGATTGTTTGGGCACCAGGTATGATGAGTACATTTTATATATTAGCTTTAACGATTATCTGCCAATAGATACTTGGAGTTTGATTTACCTCAAATCATAAAAATTGTGTTTTAAAAAATGCATGATCTTCAAGCTGTCAGGTGAAGCACTGAAAATATTTTTGGTAGTTGCTTCAAAAATATTTAGTCTTAGGTGGAGCTTATTTGGAGGGAAGGGTCATACATCCATCTAATTTTTGAATTTAGTATTCATAATGAAACACAATATAAATCAGTTTTATATCCTAACTAAAAATTTTGTATTTGGCTTAAGATTTAGGAAAAAATCTGTGTTCACTTAACATGATTTTAGGTTTCATTTGTTTTTCAATTCAACGGCTTAAATTATATATTGCATTTGGAAAGCTAATTGTTGTTGAATTGAAACAATATTTTTGAGAACTCAGTAAAACTGAGATCAGGCATTTTGAGCTGGACAGCCTGCATTTTGCAGTAAAAATAACATTGAGCCTATCAATACTCACTGGCATTAAAAGTAAATCTGATAGTGATATTGCACAACTGTATATGTGCAGCTAACCTGGAAATTAGGAGGTTGTTCTGGGTTGCCAGAAGTTGTACTACAATATAGCCAAGAGATTCTGCATTGATGCACCTAGAAGGTCATGATGTGGTTGTTTGCACATAATAGCTATATGCTAAATATGCAGAAAAAGTTGGGGTTTATCCTTTTTATATACAGAGCAGCCTCTGTTATCCAAACATCAGTTATGATCTCAAGATCCTGTAAAAATGTTGCATCAAAGAGGTGTTACTGACACTGGTGTGACAATTGTGCCTTTTGTTTACAATGATTAAACGTGAATGTGGATTACTTGTACTGAAGAAGATGTGAAAACGTTATATCAAAGAGGTGTTATTGACACTGGTGCGTCTTATGTTAACTGTTCTCTAGTCACTTTAAACAGTGTTAAAATAATTTAACACAATAAAATTACTGACATGCTGAACAATTTAAAAGTATGGCAATATCAGTAGGTCTTCATTCCCTTTACAACTTTGTTCTGATAACTTATCTATTATAAGTGATCGCATTTGTTGGTATTACCATGTCAGTGAAGAGAAAGCGAACAGCATTGACAATCGAACAAAAAAACGAGATTTTACTGCGTCTGGATTGTGATGAAAAGGTATCAAAGATTGCTCAAGAGTACAACATTGGAAAAGCAACAGTGTCTGATATCAGCAAAGCAACACCGACAATTGAGAAATTTAACAACCAAAGTGACACTTCATATGCATTAAAAAGAATCCATGAACCCAGCGAAAGATGAACAACTTGACCAAGCCGTATTTTTGTGGTTTTCACAGCAGCGTGAAAAGGGGGTTCCCATATCTGGCCCAATATTACAAGAAAAAAGCTGCTAGTTTCCATGAAGCAGAATAAGAGTCCGATCACAGCGAATCGTTGGGCTGGTTACAGTGCTTCAAAAATCATCATGGCATTTGGCAAGTCAGCATTCTTGGACAGCAGAAGTCCGTGAATGATATTTTACAAATAAAATCACGGACTTCTGCTGTCCAAGAATGCTGACTTGCCAAATGCCATGTGTGAATAAAATTAATTGAGGTGGAGATTGGTTATTATTTTTCAAAGCACTATCCAGTGTTTGTACATACTTTGTCGATTGAAGGAAATAAAACTCTATAAACATGCTTTTTTATGTAATTATGTTCAATACGGCTTCCTTTGTTTACCAGGAGAAAGTGAGGACTTCAGATGCTGGAGATCAGAGCTGAAAATGTGTTGCTGGAAAAGCGCAGCAGGTCAGGCAGCATCCAAGGAGCAGGAGAATCGACGTTTCGGGCATAAGCCCTTCTTCAGGAATGAGGAAAGTGTGTCCATCAGGCTAAGATAAAAGGTAGGGAGGAGGGACTTGGGGGAGGGGCGTTGGAAATGCGATAGGTGAAAGGAGGTCAAGGTGAGGATGATAGGCCGGAGTGGGGTGGGGGCGGAGAGGTCAGGAAGAAGATTGCATATTAGGAAGGCGGTGCTGAGTTCGAGGGATTTGACTGAGACAATGTGGGGGGAGGGGAAATGAGGAAACTGGAGAAATCTGAGTTCATCCCTTGTGGTTGGAGGGTTCCTAGGCGGAAGATGAGGCGCTCTTCCTCCAACCGTCGTGTTGCTATGATCTGGCGATGGAGGAGTCCAAGGACCTGCATGTCCTTGGTGGAGTGGGAGGGGGAGTTGAATTGTTGAGCCACGAACCAACCAACCCAACCACCCTGTGGCTCAACACTTCAACTCCCCCTCCCACTCCACCAAGGACATGCAGGTCCTTGGACTCCTCCATCGCCAGATCATAGCAACACGACGGTTGGAGGAAGAGCGCCTCATCTTCCGCCTAGGAACCCTCCAACCACAAGGGATGAACTCAGATTTCTCCAGTTTCCTCATTTCCCCTCCCCCCACCTTGTCTCAGTCAAATCCCTCGAACTCAGCACCGCCTTCCTAACCTGCAATCTTCTTTCTGATCTCTCCGCCCCCACCCCACTCCAGCCTATCACCCTCACCTTGACCTCCTTCCACCTATTGCATTTCCAACGCCCCTCCCCCAAGTCCCTCCTCCCTACCTTTTATCTTAGCCTGATGGACACACTTTCCTCATTCCTGAAGAAGGGCTTATGCCCGAAACGTCGATTCTCTTGCTCCTTGGATGCTGCCTGACCTGCTGCGCTTTTCCAGCAACACATTTTCAGCAGCTTCCTTTGTTTACGATCAAATCAGTAATCCAAACAAAATACTCCCTGCCCATGTTCGGATAATCGAGGCTGTTCTGTACACTTTTTTTATTCATATGGGAAATCTTAGTTCCTTCAAGCAACCTCTCTAGCATTGAAAAATTACATTTTTTTATTTTTCGTTTTATTAGAAAAGGCTTTTATACTTTTACAAAATTATAAAAATGCAAACAAATAAAAGCAATATAACAATCTTATGTTACAAAAATGCTAACAGCAAGCTACCTACTACTCTCTAAAACAAACCAAAGCTATCAAAAAAACAAAACAATTTCTCCACATTGAGATTCAATAAGTAACTGTACTTAGCGAATTAGGTTTGACTGACCCAGATTGCACTAGACCACCTAATCCAACGTAGAATGAGTCCTATTAGATAAAAATTGTCTTGAATTAGCTTAAATTAAATTGAACTAAATTAGATTAAATTACACCGCTTGCTGCGCTCCCACTGAGGCTCCCATCCATGGGAGTATCAGTTATAATACCCGTATTCATCAAGCTTCTTCCCCCCCAGGGCCCCTGGACTGCCAAATCCGGCACTCACGGCTGTATAAAGGCCCTGGTCAGTATTGCTGACAAGTCCATATTGATGTACTTTAAAAAGAGCCGCCACTTCTTATAGAATGGTTCTGTTTTCTGGCGCATCACGTGTGAGATAATCTTGGGGAATGTGCTCCATCACCAATCTATGCCACCCCATGAGACCTGGAGGTTTTTCTGAGATCCAGTTCATTAGAATGTTCTTCCTTGCACAGTGTGTGAGAATGTTAAATAATCTCTTCCCGTGTTCATCCAGCAAGGGCAAATTTGGCAGTGCCAAAAGAAGGGATACAGGATCCACCTTAATCTCAATTTCCAGGATCCCCCAAAACTCACTAACTGTGGCACTCCAATGTCCATGAATCCTGTAACATGACCATAAACGATGTGTAAGGGTGTCTGTGCTAATTTTACATTTAGGACATCCTGGGGATGTACCTTTTTTGAATTTTGTGAACCATTTTGGAACCATATGGGCCCTGTGAAGACTCTTAAACTGTGTTGCTTATGGTTCATTGCATATCAAAATTTTCCTCACATTCTCCCGTATGTACTCCCATGTCTCAAAAAGAATGTCTTCTCCTAGTTCATGACTCTAGATTCCATAGAGTCTTCCCCCCCCGACGTCTCTGTAAATGGTATGGGATACTGACCAAGAGAGTGCTCGCACACCGAAGCACTCTACTCTCTATTTCAGATTTGTAGGGTTGAGCCAAGAGCGTGGTCCTTCTCTGTATGTGGACCCTAATCTGGAAATACTAGGCAGCCCATATTCGTGACTTAATTGGTCAAAAGAAATCAGACCTCTCCCTCAAATAAATCTCCCAAACAAGACACTCCCTTGACCTCCTATGCCTCGAAGCCAGAGTCCATTGACCCCAGCCTAAATCCTGGGGCTCCAACTAAAGGGGTGAACGGTGGGGTCTTATGTGGATTTCCCTCACCCTGCCACACTATTCTCCTCAATTTAACCGTGTTTAAGATAATCGGGCCTTTACAATGCTCAGACACTGATTTCATCTATCCATAAACAGTAAATTAACAAGGGGACACCTTACCTGAGAAACCTCAATGTCAAGCCATATTGACCCCGAATCCCTACGCACCCAGCCACCCACATTTGACAATAGGGCACCAGGTTTTGCTTCAGATTTGGGAGATCCATACCCTGTGGGAGCTGCAATTTAGTAAATTTAATGAGAAGGGGTCTACGACACCAGATTAAGGACCCAAGCCAGCTGTTTAACCTCCGCTGCACCTGTCTGGGCAGCAACAACAAGAACATTCTCATAGGATATAGTAGCCGAGGAAGAACATTCATTTTAATCAAACCATGATGTTGGTAACCCCTCCCACCGCTGCAGATCCTGTTTTATACTATCTAACAATTGCACAAAGTTAGCTCTGTACAGCTGATGGAAAACGGGGGTAATGAAAATACCCAAATAAAGAAAAGGTTTTTGTGACCATTGAAACGGAAACTGTGTTCCATCCTTCAGGTCAGGCACTCCCACTAAGCACCCCATGGATATGGCTTCCGACTTTGTAAAGTTTATTCTATATCCTGAGAAAATGCCAAATAATGTAACTCTTTGTATTAGTTGGGGTAAGGACGTTTCCGGCTTAGCCAAAAGTAGGAGGACATCATCGGCATAGAGAGTAAGTTTGGCGCAACTATTTCAGGGTCCTTACGAATGGCCTCTGCCAACAGTTCAATTACCATGGCAACTAACAGCGGCAAGAGAGGACACCATTGCTGGCTGCCTCTCCAAATGCTAAAATTATCTGATTTAATGTTGTTCGTAAGAACCTCCGCTTTGGGGCCATTATATAGCACTGCCATCCACCTAGCGAAAGCTCCCCACCCCAAGACCAAAGTGTTCTAGGACAGCAAAAATATATGACCACTCTCCCCGATCAAATGCCTTTTCCAGGGATACCACCAAACTCAGACTTAACCTCTGCTGGCATACCCGCTCTATATTCAACACCCACCTAATGTTATTGGAAGAGCTATGACCCTTAATGAAGTCATCTGGTTGTATTTTATAATAGTGGGCAGTACCTTTTCCAATCTTAGGACAGGATTTTAAAATCTACATTCAGCAATGAGATCAGTCTATACAAGGCACAGCCCTCTGTGTCTTTTCCTTTCTTTAAAATGAGGGAGATATCTGCCTCCCCAAGAGAGGACGGAAGACAGTCCTGGTTAGATGAGTGATGACACATTCCCAGGATTGGCTCAGCCAGCATGTTTATGAACTCCTTGTAGAACTCACTTGGGAACCCATCTGGGCCAGGTGCTATGCCACTTTGAAGTTGTCTTACCACCTCTTCCACCTCCTGTGTTGTTAAGGGCGCATTTAAAAGGGAGGCTTGCTTTGTGGTTATACTGAGGAGGTCCACGTTCTCGAAAAAGGATTCCATTCTTGCCACTCCATCCTAGCAGCCCTGTACTTTTTCCTGGTTGCTGAATACAAGATAGTCAAACCCCCGACGTAAGCCCTGGCGGTCTCTCAAAGCACCAACTGATTACTGACTGCACCTGAATTGATGTCTTAGAAGATCCTGAACTCCCCTTGTGAGATACTCTATAAATTTACTATTCTTCAAAAGAAAACGGAACCATGCGCCAGTGTCGCGTGTCTTTTCCATTACCCTTAATCTTGACATCCAAGTACACTGCTGTATGGTCCGAAATACCTATGTTCCCAATTCTGCAGGATAACACCGAATCCAAACAGACCGATGGGGCAAAGAACATATCAATTCTCATGTGGTACTTGTGAGGGTTAGAGTAGAAAGTAAAATCCCTACCATTAGGGTGAAGGCATCTCCACACATTCACCAACCCCAATTTCCCAAACAAGTCCACTCGCTGTTTAAATTGCAGAGAGATACCTGAGAGACCACTTGGCATCCTGTCTACCTTGGGGTCCATGAGACGGTTAAATTCTCCTCCTATGATTGTACGGCACACCCAAGAGTCATTAATTTAGAGATTGTTGTCAATTAAGAATTTAAGGGGGTGTACTGGGGGACACTAGACATTCAGGATGCCATACTCTTACCCATGTATTAAGGCCTTGAGAATGATGAACCGCCTGTATTCATCCTTGATTTGTTCTACTATCAGGAATGGGAGCTTCCTTTGTACTAGTATGACCATTCCACTACTCTTGGAGTTGAAAGAGGAGAAGAATATCCTACCAAAATCTCCCTGCTGCAACTTCAAATGTTCCCTATCAGTTAAGTATGCTTCCTGCAGCAGAGCGATGTCAAACCTTTTCTTTCTAAGGTTTGATGGTATCTTACAGCCATCATAATTCCTTTCAGCTAAGGCTGTGCCTCAGACTGAAGCAATACCAAGACAAAGAAAACATTTTATTTACACACATGGGAGTTAACAGTGTGCGCCCACCCTGTCCCCTCCATACATCGACCCTATTCATTTTCCATGAAAGAAATAACCACCCCTCACCATTGTACATAATTGTCTTTAATTTACGCCCCCCCCCCCCCCCAAAAAAAAATTTTGGTCACTTACTGAGTTTTGAGAAGATTTGTCACTCAGGTTGAGACTCTGGATGTAAGTTTGCTTGCTGAGCTAGAAGGTTAGTTTTCAGACATTTCGTCACTGTACTCGGTAACATAATCAGTGAGCCTCTGGTGAAATAGCCTGCTTTCTATTTGTGTTTATGTTTCCTTGGGTTCGTGTTGTCATTTCCTGTGGTAAAATTGTTTCCTGATCTTTTTCTCGGGGTGGTAAATGGGATCCAAGTCAATGTGTGTGTTGATGGAGTTCCAGTTGGAATGCCATGCTTCTAGGAATTCTCGACTGTGGCTTTGAGGTCCCATTTACGACCCTGAGAAAAAGAACAGGAAATGATGTCACCACAAGAAATGACATCACCAACCTAAGGAAACCTAAACACACAAATAAAAAGCAGGCCATACCACCAGTGCTTCATCCGGAGGCTCACTGATGATGTTACTGAGTATGGTGAGGAAACATCTGAAAACAAACCTTTCAGCTCAGCGAGCAAACCTACATCTAGTCTCTTCGAAATAAGTGATCCAAAAAGTTCCTTGTTTTTTTGCTAAGTCAAAATTATAAACAGACTTCCAGGATTAAAGCGCAGTACTGCCGGTACCTCAAAGAGTACCTCAATTTCTTCTTGACTTCATCAAACGATTTCCTCTTCTTAATTATGGCCCCAGAGAAGTAGTGAGAAAACATAATTCTCGATCCTGTGTACACCAGGGCCTGTGAATCTCTTCCCAGTCTTCTGGAGGCTTCCATTATCAGCTGCTTCTCTTTATAACCCTGGGGTTGCACTAGGACTGGGCGGGGGCGCTAACCAAACGGGACCTGTACATTGTGATCTGGTGGGCCTGTTTCACACACACCCGGCCCAGCTCGACCTGCAGACCCAGGAACTGCGGGAGAGCACTGTTCCAGGCAACAAAAGGCAAATTCAAATGGCTGGCTTGCTGAAGTGTGAAGTATTCGAAACAGACTACATCCTTGTTGTCAGAGGCATACATAAATGACAAATGACAGTACTTGTGTTAATGCTTAAACTACACACTTTATCCAAGGAAAATACCTTAAGCTAGCCTAATATTTGTGCAAACCAAGTATTTCTTCAGGCTCCAAGGGATGCTATTGCCCTCCTGTGCACTGATTTCAAACCAAATTTTAAACTGTCATTAGAACATCTTTTGCACATTTGACCTGAGTGCCTGTCAGAGTAAATTTTGATGTGTCTTTCTATGTAGAAATTTTACCAATATCAATGCAAATAAGGTTCAATGTCATAAGTTTTGCATTCTAAATACTTTCTGCTTGACTGTATATCAACAATAAGATATATAATCGATAACTGATACGCGCCAACTTTTAAGACAGCAGAGAAAGATACAGTATAACTGAAGCAAGTGGCAACAGTCTGATTTATATCATGCACAAGGTAAATTTTTAATGTGGGTAAGACCTAAATTCATTATAAATATTAACTAGTCAAACCCAGTGAGCTAATTAACAAAATATTGTTTCTTCTTTTCTTCTAGGACGGTGAATTTTGATATAGTGAGATACTTGTATGATTTCTTGTGAGACCAAATACAGCCATATGATACTGCAAGCAATGATCACTGCTTTTGCACCGATTGATACTGATTCATCCACTCCACTGAGAAGTGACAAACATTTTGGCTGCATTTGATTTGTCCAAGCAGGTGTTAGCACAGTATGGAATCTGATAGCAATATCTTGATTGGTCAGAATGGATCTTTAAAATGAACTATTTACCAGGAATCTTCAGTATTTTGGAGCTAAGTGTTAATTATGAGCAGCAGGAATTCAGCGCAATCTGTTACAACGCAATAACAATATATTAGCACAAAAGGCACCTGAAATATATTTATTTTCCTTCATGAAGTATCCTTTTCTCAGAATATAGTGTGGTAGCCATTATGTGTGACTAACCTTCCAATTTTATTAACTCTCTGCTGTAATATTTTGTAGCCCTTATTAATTTTGTTTGGAATCCTCTTTTTAGTGTACAAAATAAATGAATATAATGCAACAATTGTGCTGTATTGCTGTTCATTTTGTTAAACCTTTGAGGAGAAATGTCAAACTAGAGTATTTTTTCCATCTTTGGAGATGGTGAAGCTGATTCATATCTGTTTTTCAGTAATTTAAATTCATGTTATTAATATGGCAAAGTCAAGGACCCTGTGGGCTGAAATCTTGATTTTTGTTCCAGGGCTAGTCCACCCCCTCACCTAACTGTTCCAACACAGGTACAACACTGACATCAACATTATAATGTGCAAGGTTTTTCTGGTATATCCTGTCCACAAAAAGCCGAACAATCCAATTCAATCGTTTATTATCCTATCAGTCTACACTCGGTCATCAGCAAGGTGTCTTTTACAGTGTTGCTAATACCTATTAGCTACAAAGTTAAGACTCTCCAGGACCCCTCAGCTGCAGACTTCATTTAACCTGAGACTAAAAGTCTTGAATTTCAAAAGTGCGAGTAATTATTCTTGATATCCATGCAGGTTTGATCGATTGTGACATTAAAGAGTCCAAGTGAAGTTGAAGTCAATGCGAATCAGAAGGCAAGCTCAGCAGCTGCAGTCATACCCAGTACAAAGGAAGATGGTTGCAGTTGGAAACCAACTCAGCCCCAGAATATTGTTTCAGGAGTTCTGAAAAGGGTTTGGTCATTTTCAGCTGCTTTATCAATTACCTTCCCTCCACATTAAAATTAAAAATTGGTATGTTGGTTGATGAATGAAAAACTGTTTAGTTCCACTTACTTCGGGTGCTGAAGGAGTCTGTGCCATGCAGCAAGATTTGGACAACATTCAGGCTTGGTACGTAACATTCACATCTCGCATTTCAGGTAATGCTGTCTTCCAAGAAAAGGAAAGCTAATTATCTCTCTTTGACTTTCACTGGCATTGCAATCACTGAATCCACGTCCATTAACATTCTAAATTAAAAATTTACCAGAAATTCAGCTGGACCAGCTATCATATAGCTGCAAGAGCAGGTCAAAGGCAGGGTATTCCCATTCACAGTAACTGAAAATAGAATCTCATTGATCTTTATACAATGGTCGACCTGAGTCTTTTTGTTCACCACATGCCAGGACTTGGATGTTTCCTTTGCATTTTGGTAACCTAACTACATAATTCATATGGTCTGATCAGAACATTAATTTCTGAATAGCTTATATCCTTTGTTTACGCAGTTCAGTGATGCTTTTACATTGAGATTGCTGGTTTTATAGCCTGTGAAAATCTACAAACAAATGCATGTTGTGGGAATGCATACTATGCAAATTAAAAAGTTACTGCTATAATTGAGTGACAGGATCAAGAGTCTAGCTTGGTATGTTGCATGCTTGGGGCCAGGGTGCGGGACATCTCTGACTGGCTTGAAAGGATCCTGGAGGGGCAAGATCCAATTATTATAGTCCACGTTGGGACCAACAATGTGGGCAAGACTAGGAAAGAGGACCTCTTTAGGGACTATAAGGAACTAGGAATCAAAGAATAGGTCCAGAAGGGTTATAATCTTGGATTATTGCCCAAGCCACATGCAAATTGACATAGGAACAGGAGAATAAGGGAAGTAAAAAAGTGATGCGGGAAAGAGGGGTTTCTTTTCATGGGACACTGACATCAGGGGAACACGAGGGATCTGGACCATTGGGACGGATCTCTGCCTGAACAGAACAGGGACCAGTGTTCTAGCAAAAAGGGTAAATAGGGTGGTCAACAGGACTTTAAATAAAAAGTGGGGGGAAGGCAAGGATAAAACCCTAAGAAGTATAATCACCGATGGGAAACAAGGCTGTAGATTAACGTCTGTGGGGGTGGATTTAACCCCATTAAAAATAATGAAAATGTAAGAGAACTCGGGAGAGGTTATTAAAGTTTCCAGCACATAAAATAGGGTAGTGTTTGGAAAGGGTTAGGAATCAAACTTCAAACACACAATAAACAAATAACAATGAGATGAGGTACGGTCAATACAGGACTGAAGGTATTGTATCTGAATGCGTGCAGTATACGAAATAAGGTAAATGAGCATGTGCAGATCAAAATTGGCAGGTATGATGTGGGCATCACGGAGATGTAACTGCAAGGGATGAGGAAGGGAGATAAATATCCAAGGATGTACATCCCATCAAAAAGATGGGCAGAGGGGTTGGGATTGCCTTATTAGTAAAAAATGAAATTAAATCAATAGCAATAAGCGAAGTAGGGTCAGATGATGTAGAATCTGTGGGGGTAGAGTTGATGAACTACAAAGGTAAGAATCATAAAGGGAGTTATGTATAGGCCTCCAAACAGTAGTTAGGATTTGGGGTATAAGATACATCAAGAGATAGAAAAGTTGTGTAATAAAGGCAAAGTTACAATGATCATAGGGCACGTCAGTGTGCAGGTAGATTGGGAAAACTAGGTCGATAGTGGATCACAAGAAAAGGAATTTCTGGAATGTCCAGCAGATGGCTTTTTGGAGCAGCTTGTGGTAGACCCCATAAGGAAACACGGTTCTGGATTTAGTGTTGTGCAATGAGCCAGACTTGATAAGAGACCTTAAGGTGAAGGAACCCTCAGGAGGCAGTGAGCATTATATGATAGAATTTACTCTGCAGTTTGAGAGAGAAGGTGGAATCAGATGTAACAGTATTACAGTTGAATAAAGGGAACTACAGAGGTATGACAGAGGAGATGACCAGAATTGGCTGGGAGAGGAGCTGAGCAGGAAATATAGTTGAACAGAAATGGCAGGGGTTTCTGAGAGTAATTTGAGAGACGTACAAAAATTCATCCCAAGGAAAAAGAAGCATACTAAAGGGAGGATGAGGCAACCATGGCTGGTCAGGGACAGCATAAAAGCAAAACAGAAAGCATATAATGTGGCAAAGGACAGCGGGAAGGCAGAGGATTGGGAAGCCTACAAAGACCAACAGAGGATAAGGAAGAAAGAAATAAGGAGGAAGAAATTTAAATATGGGGGTAAGCTAGCTGGTAATATTAGGAAAGATTGCAATGGCTGAGGAACTGAATAAGTACTTTGTGTCAGTATTCATGGTAGAAGATACGAGTAATATCCCAAAACTTCGAGAGTCGGAGGCAGAGATGAGTATGAAGGAGGTGCTAGAAAAACTGAAAAGTCTGAAAGTGGATAAATCGCCTGACCAGATGGGCTACACGCGAGAATTCCGAAGGAGGTAGCTGAAGAGATAGTGGAGGCGTTAGGATTTCAGGTATCACTGAAGTTAAGGAGGGGCCCAGAGGATTGGAAAATCACCAGTGTAACCCCCCCCCCATTTAAGAAGGGAGCAAGGCAAAAGTAGAGAAATTACAGTCCGATTAGCCTGACCTCAGTCGTTGGTGAGATTTTGGAGTCCATTTTGAAGGATGAGATTTCTGAGTATTTAGAAATACATGGTAAAATATGACAAAGTCAGCATGGTTTAATCAAGGTCATGTCTGAAAAATCTGTTAGTATTATTTGAGGAGGTAATGAGCAGGTTAGACCAAGGAGAGCCAATGGATGTTACGTATCTGGACTTCCAGAAGGTCTTTGATAAGGTGCTGCACAAGCGGCTGCTGAGTAAGATAAAGGCCCCTGGTCTTAGAGGCCAGGTACTAGCATGGATAGAAGATTGGCTGTCTGGCAGAAGGCAGAGAATTGGGATAAATTCAGGGTGGAAGTCAGTGACTAGTGGCGTTCTACAAGAGTTGATGTTGGGACCACAATTTTTCATTTCATATATAAATGAACTGGATGAAGGAACTGAATGCATTCTGACTAAGTTTGCAGATGATATACAGATAGATGGAGAGGCAGGTAGTATTGAGGTGAGGAGGACGCTGTAGAAAGATTTAGGTGAGGATAATGGGCAAAGAAGTAGCAATGAAATGCAATGTGAGGAAGTGTGAGGCCATACACTTTGGTAGGAAGAAACGAGGCATGATCTATTTTCTAAATGGGGAGAAAATTCAAAAGTGCAAAGGGACTTCAGAGTCCAAGGCCAGGTAAACTAGCAGATTGAGTCAATAGTTAAGAAGGCAAATACAATATTGTCTATCATCTCGTGAGGACTAGAATATGAAAGCAGGGTTATACTTCTGAGATTTTATAAGGCTGTGGTCAGACCACATTTAGAGTATTTTCAGCAATTATGGGCCCCTTATTTCAGGAAAAATGTAATGGCCCTGGAATGGATCCAGAGGAGGTTCACAAGAATGATCCCAAGAATGAAAGGCTTAACATATGAGGAATATTTAAAGACTCTGGTACTATCCTTGATGGAGTTTAAAAGTATGAGGGGTGATCTGATTGAAATTTTCAGAATACTGAACGGTCTGGACCAAGTAGAAAGTGGGAAATGTTTTGTTTGGCAGAGAGGAGGACCTGAGGGTGCAGTCTGAGAGTGAAGGGAAGACCTTTTAGAATGGAGTTAAGAAGTAACCTCTTTCGCCAGAGAGTGGTGAATCTGTGGAATTCATTGCCACAGAAGGCTGTGAAGGCCAGGTCATTGAGTACATTTAAACAGAGATTAAGTTCTTGATTGCCAAGGAGATCAAAGGTTATGAGAAGAAGCAGGAGAATAGAGTTGGAAAACCTATCAGCCATGATTGAATGGCGGAGGAGACTTGATGGATTGAATGGCCTAATTTCTGCTTCTATGTCTTTTGGTCTGACATGTCCTTTGGGACATCAGCTTGTTTTTGTGTACAACCTGAGCTACTAATTTTTGAACTGGTCTCAGTACACATATGGTGTGCTACTACTCAACACAATGTACGAAGTGATCGTTTGCTTTAGTAATTGAAATTTGATGTATCTTTAAAATAAAGCCTACCCATTTATTGACTTTTGACTGTGTTATCATTGTGAATATTATTGGAAAAAATATCCATAATGTCATTAGAATAAATGTTGATCAGTAATTAAATCTGGAAGTAAAAACTGGCTTTAGTAAGTGTGACTTTGAAGCTGTCAGATTGCCATAGAAACACAACTGGTTTTCTGATGTCGTTTAGGGAAGGAAATGCCGTCTTTATTTTGCCTAGCCTATTGTGGCCTTTGGAAAGAGATTCAGTGTTTTGCATTGAGGTTCATCCTAAGTGGCTCTACGGGGGCTTTTTGCAGAGACCCTTCGAGATAAGCATTCTGCTACTGCTGGAGAACCATTAACTAGGTGAAAGTTGGTGCAACAAGTTGACTGCAATTGATGCTTATACTCGAAACGTTGATTCTCCTGCTCTTCAGATGCTGCCTGACCGGTCTTACTTTTCTAGTGCCACACTCTTCGACTGCAATTGAATATTGCAGACTGGCACATTCCAAGGTTCTGTATTACGAGCTAAGGGATGCTCTAAAGTATAGGGTAATTGCAGCAAAAGAGCA
Source organism: Chiloscyllium punctatum (assembly GCF_047496795.1). NCBI lineage: Eukaryota > Metazoa > Chordata > Chondrichthyes > Orectolobiformes > Hemiscylliidae > Chiloscyllium > Chiloscyllium punctatum. Next base: position 39,511,868 of record NC_092782.1, on the reverse strand, counting down.
AGGTCACCATTTAAAGCCTTTTAGCTATATCTGTAGTATGGTGAGGGGTGGAAACTGGGTACAACCCTTTGGGCAACATATTTGCTCTAAAGTATAGGGTAATTGCAGTAATAAATCCTGCAAAGATTTTGTAAATATATCACATAGAATACTCAGCATTCATACAAGTGGCTGTAAGTCAATTTGTGCTATTAAAGTTTCAATGCTCATGATAACATGCTTCGGTTATCAGCTATATATAAATGCAGATCTATGTAGGATACAGTAAATGCTGTACTACAGTTCTTGATTACAAATGTAATCTGGTATTGTAACCTTATTTATTTGACCTATTTCTACTCTTCATATGAAAATTTGTTTAATGCTGAAATATTACGCATTAAGATCTCAGGTTTCTCAATCATAAATAAATAAGCCAAAGGGAAAGGGCAGGTGCTGCATTATATATCTAATCTGTCTGAATTGTTTGTCCAGTACATGGTTTGAAATGAAATATTTGTTAAAAAAATTGAATATTAAACGGTCAGCTCTTCTATAATGCAATTGTTGCATTCTTGTGCAACCCCATGTTATAGAAAAGTCGTGTTTTGGGAACAGTGTTTAAAGTGGTGCTGCTGTAATTGCATTACAGCCAACATAAGTTTTAAAAGTTTGTGCTGTAGAAACAGCATCCCTAATTTGTCAATCATTTGCATTGACGAAAGTGTGTTATAACAGAATGACCTGTACATTCATGTCTTTGTTCATATTAAAATTTCTATATGCCAACTAAATACAAATATTAAATATATTATTAGTGCAACAATTATATTTGTATTTTTAAACATGTCAAATCTAAATTATAATCCAATATGAAATAATTACAGCATATTATAGGCACTTAAATACCAGACATTGCACATTCACATAATTGAATTAAAATGGGAAACGTCTGTATCCTTTAGGTACTTGATAATTTCTCAAGTCGAAAATGCTCAGCTTGGGACTGTAGTTTCAAGTCATGTAAGCGTTAATGAAGCCCTGTGTCAATACTGTCTCATGGGTGGAAGGATGAAACTTTGTTAAATAAATACACGGTAGCAGTGTCATTGGTTGGCACTGGTACCTCACAGCGCCAGGGACCCAGGTTTGATTCCAGTCTTGGATGACTGTCTGTGTGGAGTTTGCACATTCTCCCCATGTCTCCCCATTTCCTCCGGGTGCTCCAGTTTCCTCCTACAGTCCAAAAATGTGCAGGTTAGGTGAGTTGATCATGCTAAATTGCCCCTAGTGTTCAGGGATGTGTAGGTTAGGTGCATTAGTCAGGGATAAATGTAGAATAATAGGGAAGGGGAATATGTCTGGGTGGGTTGCTCTTCACAGGGTTGGTATGGACCTGTTGGGCCTAAAGGCCTGTTTCTACACTGCAGGGATTCTACGTTTCTTTCTCCAAAATGTGTGGATTTCCGTGCTTATGAGCTAGAATACCTGTCAATGCTGAACTAAATGTGGTTTCTAAATATAATTTTATAATACTTATAAATCATTTGCATATGTCTTGTTGCTAAATTATAATCAGAAAATATGACAGTTTGAGCATTGTTTAATGAAGGCATAAATGCAATTCCCAACTTTGTTTTGGTCCTGGCGACGCTTGGTTTAAAGATACAGTCGGTTCTGATATAAAGCGGTAGTTTTGTTCTCGTGCGATCTCACGTTACAAGAGAATCGTGCAATAATGGCGCAATTTAAATTAATGGGGAATAATTGTGTTATAACCAATACAGGAAAGTTCGCATTCTAAAAATACAGTCTAAATTCTTCAACCGCATTAAAAAGAATGTGTTGAAGAAACAACATTATAGCATAATTGATAGAAATTCATAGTGGCAGTGAAGAACAATTACAATTTGTCCTGAGTTAATTCAACAGGATTGCATGTCAAATGGGTTTCAAAAAACACAAGTTATGAGCTATTCTCAAGCCTTATAATTATTTCTGGGTAAATTGGAATCTCGATCTCCATTATTTTTTGCATTGCTTTTCTTAACTTTTGCCTCCATTTCCTCAGAGATTTGTAGTTCATGTTTACAAAACTGTAACCAAATTAAAACCATTTGTTCTTATTCTCAGACTAACCATTCAGTGAGCTGGTGAAGGAGCATGGCAAAATATTAAGGCAGACAAAGGTAAAGTTTGAAAAGTCAGCCAGCATTAAGATTGCCTTTTAGTAATAAGCTGGCCTCGATAACATAAGGCAAGGGAAGTTGGAAGGATTATATGTCAACGTGTGAAACATCCACTGCTGAAATTGGTGATCTGAAGTAGAGAGCAGAATTGTTGTGGTTATACTTGAAAGCTATATAGGTAAATGTTTGTATTTAATCATAGTTTTTCAGTTTCTAGAACTTAAAGTTTCTAGGTCTTATCAATTATTATCTACACTTACCCTATAGTTAGTACCAGCTCATTTCATACCCCAGCAAGTTGGTTATCCTTAATCTCTGCCTGCAAGATTACTTCTGCAAACACACCTTCATCATAACATCAATTGTCCTCAGTGATAAATACTCACATAAAGGCACTTGTCAGAAACAAATTAGTCAATCTCTCCAAATAGACATCTTGAGTACTAAGCAGTTGCTTTTCTCTTCAGTTAAAGCTAAACTGTTATAAATAGTTGTTTTATAATAATTTAATAACACACGTTTCTTGCACACAATTAGGAAATATAGCCAAAGAGTTTTCAATTCTGTTTTGAATATTAAACACGTGAATAGAAACCAACAACCCCTATTGATCAGATAATTGGACAAATTGCCCACTGCAATTATTTTTCCTTTTTACTGAGGTATCTTTCAATGAATCTTATTTCTGATCAGTTTCCAAAGTGAAATAAAACTAGGTCTTACTGCACCTTGTGTCAATTATAAAAATGCTTAACTAACTGAACCTGCATTGATTAAATGTCAGTAAATTCTGTAGCATCAATTAGATAATTTCATGAATAGAATAATTAAATTGGTGTTGAGCCTTATGCAGGACCTTCCGTGTGAGAAGAGAATAATGTCAGGTGAACGAAACAGTTAAAAAAACTTTGAATTAGTTGAACTGAAAGCAGGCAAGCAAAGAACACTACTTTTTTTTCTTGTTAGTTTCTATTACAAGTTGTAAGATGTTGAGTATCTTTAAAGAAACTTTTCAAATGCCATTTTGATCCAGAGCTGTATAAAATGAACTACCCTGTAAATAGGAGATGTCTATCTTGGCATAAATTAAGATACAAGCTATTCGAAGTAATCTTTTAGTGTAACTGTTATGAGTAATCTAATAATGCTACATTGTTGACTATGAAATGTACACTGGTACTTGTGTAAACCTTTTTGCTGTAAGGTTAAAGTTCTGTTGACATGGCATTAATAATTATCATGGCATTGACTCTCTCTTGCCTTCCCCCATGGAATGTGTTAGAGTAGCTGAATTTAAAATCCATTTGTAAACTTCTCGACTGCTGTTTTGAGCTCACTAATTACCAGAATTTAAACTTTAAATCAGCCGATAAATTATTTAATTTTATCAGAGCTAAGTTTAAACCAAAAGGTGAATCGATGTTTAATTAGAGACTCTTCAGTTATTAAATAGCTTAATTCAAGCTTCCATAGGTCTTGTGGCCCACTGAATAAGTTTTTATATAGCTTTAATGTTTTAATTTATATTACCATTCAAAATAAAAAAAATGCCTGTTGGATCAAAGAATTCCATTCCTATTGCTCATTGGTTGTTTTCTTTATTGGTGTTAATATGGATGATAGGACTTTCATTTGTGGTCATCATTTAGATAATAAAAACAACTTTAACGATCACGATATTATGTAAATTGCATCGCTATTATAATGGCCCAGTGACATATTTGTAACATTTTATGATTATCTTGGCAGTTTAATATTTAATCTTTTAAAAATGGCCTTTTTTAAAACTCCAATTTCTATTGCTGGTAACAGTTTAATCTGTTTTCAAATCCTGGTGCAAAACCCAGATTTTCAGGGTTTTTATACAAATTTGCATCAAGCACACTACTAACCTTTTACAAAAAAATCAAAGACCTTCTATGGTTGGTACTTTAGAACTGAAATAGCATTTAAGCTACATTTCAATGTATGCCATTGGACTTGCAATGCTTGGTGTTTGCCGTTCAGATTTTGTAATTTGTCTGTTTATTAACAAGGCAAGGCATAAATAAGTGATTTCCCATTTTGGACACTGTGAGAATGAGTGAGGAATAGCTTCCTCTGTCTGATGTTAATCTGAGAAGGTGGAGTTTTTCAGCACTCCAGTAAAAGCAGCAGGGGAAATAAATTATTTCCAGTCGCTGCATTTTATGCCTGATCAGCTCCCAGTTTTAGTCAGTGTTCTGACTGAAGGGAAGGCGGTTGCCTTCCTAAAACAAAGTTAACAAAAAAAAGACGCGCCTTGAGGCACGTGGGAGGGGGCTGGAAAGTGGAATACAATATGCTCTGAGGAAGACGTATTCTAAAGCTGTATTGCAGCTTATGAAGCTGATGTATTAGAATGCAGTAGAAACAGCTGACAGCTGGCAGTTCCTACAGTTCCTGGCTTATGACTTTCCCAACAGAAGCTCCCTGACATTAAACTTGTAATCTCTTTAATACAGCAAAAAAAAACCTCATTCTCAATAATCAGTTTCCAGCAGGACGGAATCAGAAGAGGACAGAGAAATGACTAAAGAACGATGTTTTAAATCCTGGACTTTATTCTTTCTGGTTGGAGCATTCTTGTCAAATTTTGTATATGGATCTGTGGGGTTTTACCCAAGGTTTGCCCCATTCTTTTTCCTTTGTACCCACCATGGAGAGCTGGAGGGCGATGGAGAACAGGGAGAGGTGTTGATGTCACTTCATATTGTGGGAAACCCAGAATATTATGTGCCTGGTCAAGAATATCATGGTAGGTCACTTTTTTTACTTGGATGGATGTTGCTTCTAGGTTTTAGTGGTCAGTTTAACTGAACAGTGTAACAGTTTGTTTCTGGATGAATCAAGTGTGTTTCTTTCACATGATGTGAAATGCATATTTTAGTATAAAATTGGCAAGCATCTGGTTCAAGTCTGCATATTTGAGAGAAGCAGTTCTTTGTTTTGAGAACTGCTGGAGTGTTTAATATTTTAAATAGTTTACCTTAAAAGAGCAAGGTTAAAATGAAATCATATTAATGTGATTTACTGGACCATCCGCACGTTTGCTGATATGAATTATGAAGACAAATTAATCCTTTGGGATTTTCTTCTTTGTTGTAAACCATTCTCTTTCTGTTCCTAAATCTCTGTCCTTCAAAGATTCTGTAGTGGAGATTGGATGTATTAAACTAAGCTGGCAGGTCTGAGTAGGCTTTGTGTGTGGGCTCAACTCAAGTGTAAAAAAACCTTTTGCTGGGACAGCTGTCAGTCGCTGGCCAATCTACATTTTAAAATAAAGTCGATAGATTTTGGATATAAGAGCACATAGTGTACTTGTGGGTCATTTCTACCTTGCAGACTGTATCCACAGTCAGGCAGAAGATAGCAGGATGCTCTGCACAGTATCTTGACTGTACATGAGTGATCTACAGCAGACTGCTCCCTGTAAGCTGAAAGTGAGAGTTCAGGTCAGCCGTGCATGGGGTTCAATTAACATGGGAAAAAACAGCTTGAGTTGAGCAGTAGGAAGCAGAACTGTCACTCTTGTATCAACACAGAACATTCGGACAATCTCCAAAGGAAAAATTAGATGATAGTACTCCGAATAATTATGTTGAATCCTTTGAAATAATTTTAATGCAAGTAGAAAGCTTTAAAATTTAACATACAATTCTGCAAAAAAGTCTTTCTTTCATTCCAGACTAGTTGCTCTGATACAATAGATTCAAAGGGTGTATTTGTATTCAAGCATGATATTTAACCAATTCAGCCCAGTAGTGGCAATTGTTCATCCATTGGGACTAATTAGCAGAAAACAGCTGTAAGATGAATATACAACACTATTTTCTATAAGGTAATATTTCACTTTAAAATGTGCATGCATATTTAATTTCACATTAAATTATTACAAAACTGGCTAAATAAACAAATATAGAGCATTATGACTGAACAATCCTCACCTTGAAGGACAAAGTACTTGAGCTATCTTTTTGAAGATAGATATTTTCTAATCATTCTGTTCTGAGATGCCTAACTGAGGATATAGTTAATGAGAGTAAATGTCCTATTACTTACACATCACCCACCTACACCTAATTAGTGAATGTTATTCTTGTTATAAACCTGAATCTGGATTCAATTATTTAGCTTCCAGGATGTGTCCTGTATTAAAGCTATGAGAGGTTGGCTTTGTGGATATTTGTAATGAAGACTAGTGTCATACCTTTAGGTTCAATTATTTTTTGATTATTTCACAATATTGATAAAGACAAAGAATCCAGTCCTTTTCCAAAATTGAGTCAGACATTTGGTGCTATAATTCATAATTCAGTCCAACAGATAATTATAAGGGAAAAAATATAACAAGAGACTCAAATAGGTGTTTAAAGACCTAAACTCACCTAAATATATAACAGGTATGCTGATTCCTGTTTATGCTGGGAATGCAGCCAATAAGACTGGAACTCAATGAATAGATTTAACATGTAGCTGCCTATGTTTGTCTCTGCTGTGCTGCATGATTTTGGAATCAAGTTAATTATTAAACTGTTTCTGTGTTGAAACTTCTATAACAGTGGTTTAAACCATGGAAATACTAAAGCAAAACGGATTAACAGGTATTTGCTTTGTAACTCAATAGGTAATATTAAAGGAATTGCCTGCACTTTTGTTTCCCTTCACTAGGTCAGCAATAGTATTCTTGGCATGTTGTAACTCAGATATTTTAACAAGAAGTTGGGAGACAAAGTTCTGTGTCCATACAATTCTTAAACCAAAAATCTTAAACCATCACCTGTTCACAAATCTCCACAAATGGTTCTTGAGTTGGACATGAATACAAAATTAAATCTCCTAATGTTTTTCCATACCCCAGAAGCAGATTCTCTCCATTTAGTATCTTCCTATATCCGGCGAAAATACAGAATTAACAACTGGGGAAACAATAGAGAGGGCAAGGTAGTCCATTAATGCATTTATTTTATTGTGTTTTCTGAATGCTGTTTGAAAATCTCAATTCTTCTGTTTTGTGCCTGATCCATCACACAAAAAAACTCAACCAAATAGCCTATTTTTCAACACTCTTTTAAAAACCAAAATCATGACCATCTCCATTTGCTTGTTTTAACATTCAACACCGTGAAATTCATATTTGAGTTTGTGCTGTGTCAAGTTCTTGATCTGAGTTATTTCATGTAAAGAGAATAGTATGTATATGTTTTGTCATGTGGTGGGGCTAGGATTTTCGAGGGAAAGTGTATTCCTAGCCACGATGTCAAGGCTTTTGATAGTCTACTAGTAATGGTTTATAAGTGTCTAGGAGCTCAGTACTTGTAGCTCTGTATCTCAGCTATAGGCAATACAGGTAATACAGATAATAATATTAAAGGGGAATTTTTAAAAATTGAAAATAAAGGAGGAGAGTATAAATTACTTCCACTTCAATTTCTAAATATTCTTTAATGTGATGTTTACAGCATGAACTATCAATTCCTTGTGTGTAGGAAGCAGCAATACAGTTCTCCCATCCTTCATAAACCAAAACCAAACAAATGATTTAGACTTGATTTTTTTTTTCCCAAGCCAAGGCCACATACAAGTATCAAAATATTTTACTGCTAATGATCATAGATCCCAGTATATTTGAGAACTTTAATGTCACTTGGAGACTCTTGACCACACAGCACAAATCCATAACATTTGAGCGATAAGAAACTCAGTGTTCTTCAACCAGAGAGTGGTGAATCTATAGAATTCATTGCCACAGAAGGCAATGGAGGCCAGGTCATTGATCATATTTAAGATTAAGATAGTTCGGTTCTTGAGTATCAAGGGGAGCAGGGGTTATAGGGAGAAAACAGGAGAATGAGGTTGAGAAACTTATCAGCCATGATTGAATGGCAGAGCAGACTCGATGGGCTCAATGGCCTAATTTATGCTCCTATGTCTTATGATCTTATTTTAAAAACTGCTTTTTTATATATAAAAATGTATAATCATGTTTACATATCTAAAAAAGAAAAGTGTGCACTTATTTCACGCCATTAATGAACACAGGATGTCTCAATGTACCATACCATATAGGCAAAAGTGGGTACTGCAGATGCTGGAGATTAGAGTCAAGATTAGAGTAGTGCTGGAAAAGCACAGCAAGTCAGGCAGCATCCGAGGAGCAGGAAAATCAACTTTTTGGGCAAAAGCTCTTTCATCAGTCCTTCCTGATGAATGGCTTTTGCCCAAATCATGATTTTCCTGTTCCTCGGATGCTGCCTGACCTGCTGTGCTTTTCCAGCACTACTCTAATCTTGATTTAATGTACCATATGGCTTGTGAAGCACTTTTAAAGAGTGGTCGCTTGTAATATGAATAAAAAATTATGATCAGTTTCTTAGAACCTATGAGGTCAGGTCACTTGTTTAACAGTTTTCAGCTCAGTTTATTTCTGGATATTTTGATCATTTTTGTGATCAATAATTTTCTGGTAATGGAGCAAGCACTTGGTGTGAAAGTTAACATTGATGTTTCACAGTTGAGAAATATGTTCCAGCTATATTTCAAAGATCATACTTACAGATGCATTGCCGATCCTTATTCACTATTATTTAATGTGTCGCATACTATTCTATTGTTTTCAGTAGTCACTTCATTATCTACAAAGTAAAAATTTGCACAGTAGGCTTTAAAAAAGTCAAAGAATATCATTTATTTATTGAATCAAATGATTAACAACTGTTAGAATTTTTAAAAAAGGAAACATTAAAAGATAAAATATAATTCAAATACTTTGAAGTAGCTTTGGTGATATGAGCAAAAGTTCATCAAAACTATTTTTATAAAACAAGGAAAATACTGTTCTTAATATTGTTGTATTTGTCTAAAAGCCTATTAAATCAGAAAATTTGACCACCAAGTTCAATGTATTTGCTAACATAAGCATTCATGCAAATGATTGTTTAGTGTCTTCTATAATGCTGTATGAGTAAAGTGTTCCAATTCTAGATTAGGGTTGTCAGGTGTGATGTAATGGAAGTGGAAATGCATTTGTGCACCAGGTTTCTCAACTCTTGAAAGCAAACTGTTTCACTTGAATGTGCACTGATATCATGTTTTAAGTGTCAATCATCTATTACAATTGAAGTTCTTATTTAATACTCATTTAATGTGTATAGAAGTAAGTCCTAACAAACCAGTGTAAATAAAAGTTAAATAAAAATAAAATTGGCCAGGTGCTTTTGGGATGAAATTTACCTCTTGAATTTTGTTTTGAAATCCAATGTTGGGAGCCTGGTACGCTACTCACAAGACCATAAATCTCACATCTCAATAACCTTAAAAAAATTCTTTATCTATGTATAATCATGCACTTCATAAATCTTATTTTGTTTGCTATATTGAAGCTCTCGTGTCATTAACAAGCTTTGTTTAGACTTATTCATGAGAAAATATAGCTGGTAGCAGGAACAAAGCAAAACACAAAAATATTGATAGTGAAAGGTGAGAGGGAAAACATTTCCATTGGACCTCTGACTGCATTTTTGAGTAGATAGGACCAGCTATGTTGGATGTAGCTATCTCAGACAAGCTGATGCATTATTTGAACGCTAATTTAGGACACACCTGTTCTCCACAACATTTTTATTCCCTTCTGTTTTTGCCCAGTTTTTCTAGGTGCTGAGTATACTGAACATCATGATGGCATTCCCTTCAATTCACTTTTGCTGTTGAACTTTACATGCAATTTTTTACTCCAACTACTGGTGTGTAACCTACCTCATGCATATGTGAGTTTACAATGCAGAATAAGGCCATGCAATCCTTTGTGGTGATGCGCTTTTTTCAACTTGAGTTACCATTCTTTCTCTTACTTGCAATTTGCTATTCTTTAGCTTATTATTGAAATCATTATCTAATTTAATTTTAAATGATGCGATAATCTCTATCCTACTATCACTCATAGAAGAGCATTAATAGTCTAATCGAACCGAAGAGCAAAAGCCATTGCTTCATTATTCAGTATGAATGTGACTGACTTTCGCCTTTGAATGTGTGTCCACTCCTGAACCTCTTGATTCTCTGGAAAACCAAAATCTGTTGGTTTCACCTTGAACATATACAATGATAGTCCTTCCTCAATCCTCTGGGCGGAGAATTCCAAAGGTTTACTCAGTCTGAAATGATTGACCCTTATCCTGAGATTGTATCCCCATGTTCTAGATTCTCTAGCCAAGGAATTCAACTTCGCCTGTCAATTCTATCTAGCCCCTTCAAAGTAGCATTCATATGAAAAATCTAACTAGTGATTGTACTATGTTCTATTATTCTAGACTTTGGCTTAATTAAATCCTCATGCACCTGAGATCTGTAAAAATATAAGAATTATTGCTATTGCATGTCAATAATATGCACCATAATGATTTGTTTAGTTGTGTGGACATCATTTTATCTATTCTTTGCAACTTTTAACAGTTGCATAAAGACATCTTGACCAGCAGTTCAGAATAGCCAATATTATATTCTTCTTGAGTTAAATAATGGGGAATGTTGATTTTTCTTAAAATAAAGAAATCATGGCTACAGTCTAGGTATTGACATACATGATCCTATGATGATGGTCACAGAAAAGCTGCCATTGTGGTTTATAAATTTGTTGTTATTACATGCTCATTAGGCCACAATGGGTATCATTACTGGTACCCTATGTCTTGGGGAATTCTGCCTTTTGGGAAAAGACTTGCTGTTTTACAACATGTTACCAGTTTTTTGTGAAAATAATGATTTAGGATTTGTTCTACCAAACAATGCATGACCTACTTATGGATAGTGTGAATTGGATACAGCTAATAATACTTAGTGTGGCACCCTATGCCTGAGGTTGTGGTGACTTTCAAAACCATTATCTTGTGAAAAATCAACCTCTAGCAAACAGCTCTGTCTGTCACATCTATTAAGAGAGAATTTCACTGAAATCCAAGCAACTAATTTCTGCTTTCGTGCTTGGATTCAGGGTTAACACTGAATGTGGTCTGTTTTCCTGTGATGTATGATTATTTGTGTGGCATCCTTCTTGTTCCTCTTTCTTTTCGAAATAAATAAATGTTGCTCCATAGACATCATTTTAAACTGCAGCAACTTAAAGTCTGCATAAGCATTATGAAAATCAGGTGAGTTCAAAAACATTTACAGTGTTTTTTTCTCATAGCTACCTCAAATTTCAAGCAATATCAAAATGTCAAATACTGCCTTTTACATGCTGACTTCCTGCCCACCTGATACCTTGAAAGACCTTTTAAATGGTGAAGGTAACAGTATGTCACATTTCTTGCATGAGTCAGGCACGCAGACATGAGCAGACAGAGTATTTACCATTTTTATTTGGGGCACGTGGGATATGGGGCATTGCTGTCCTAGGTAGTGGACCTAACAAGTTTGAATGATGCTGTTGAAATAGCCGCGGTGAACTACTGCGGGTATCTTGCATTGACGCACATTGCTACCATTAAGTCGAAGGTGAAGGATGTGAATATTGACAATTATGGGTGTGTTCTCAATTAATTGGGCTGCTGTGGTGTGGATTGTGTTAAACTTTCTTTAGAGCTGCACTTGCCAGGAATGTGAAGAGTATTCAATCACATTCCTAAACTATGCTTATTAGATGATGGACAGGCATTATTAGGCCAGAAGGTAAGTTACTGCAAAATTTCTAGCAACTGACCTTCTCTTAGTTCTGCGTCTGTTCCCCAGTGACTAGTTTTGCTGGGACTTCTTAATGCCATACTTGATCACAATTGGCTATTGCAGGGCTACAGTGGGGTTTTTTATAAACAATTCTGATGTAAATCAGAATATTAACTGGAAAATACTGATTCTTTATTTTAATTAATAGGTTTCAGGAAATGAGATAACACATTATTTAACTTGCCTAACCTCGTGGTAATTCTCATCTCAATATTTCCTAGTCCTAGATAGAAAGAAAGTGACCTCTTTCCTTATTTGCCTCCCTCTTTGTAAAAATCCAGCCCCATTCCCATGCTTTGTTCTCCTTTAAATTCACTTTGTTTCATGTCTCTCTCCTCATTTATTCTCTCCTCTGTGAACAGGTTTGTGTGTGTGCAGCTTTCATTCCTTTTTGTATTGTAGCACATCTAAAGGAATGCACAGTAAAAACACATGTCAATGGCCCCTCTATTCCTTGTATTGGAGAAAAACTGGTGGGAAAACAGATTAAGTTGGATAGAAGGCTGTCAGCCAGTGAGTAATGAAGGGAAGACTGGAATGCTGTGTAAAATATAAAAGTTAATTCCTGAACTGTTGGAACTTAAGGTGCCAACATTCTGAAAGCTTGGTGGATTTGCCTATTTTGGAGGATAGGTTGAAGTTCTGGAGAATATTTATTTGGGACATTCTGTAAATTGGAGTGAATGACAGACTGAATTGTACATAATCAGGGAAAGACAATAATATGATGGACCAAAATGTCTCTTTCTTTCTTTGCCCTATTTATGTTTCGGAATAGTATTGTGCTTCTGCAGAAGTGTTGGAAAAAGTTGTTTTCCTTTACAATGAAAATGAAATGATGTCAATCGCTTCAAATTCAAACTTATACATTCATTTAATTGGTTGGTTTATTGAAAATTCATAGTGGCAGTTGTAGACTTGCTACACCAGCTGACATTCAAGGTTGACTAGGCAGACAGGTGCCATGTTTAGTTGCTAGGTCATGTAGAAGCTGGAGTGAAGTTAATCAAGCAGAGAATGCAAATAGAACACAGATCGGATAAAGCTCAGCATGAAGCTGAGTTTGGGATCAGAAATGAGCTTGGGTTGGGGAAGATTAGAAAGACTGAGAAACTGGGATTTGTGTAGTGGGTAAAAACATAAGTAGGAAGATATACATCATTTTAAAAATATTTTTCTGGGAATCTAATTGTTCTGTGGTGTCATATAGGTAGCATAGATCAATGAAAACATTAGGAGCTCAATCAAAATTACATTAACAATCCAGTATTTCAGACGTGGCATTTTAATACTGTGGGTTAATGAGAGGAGTCTCATGGTAATGCACCCTATATATGCCAGTGTTCATTTCCAGTTGAGCGCAATACTTTTTTTTTAATCAGAGCTGTAAGGTTTGCATACAATTATGGAAGTTTTTCTGTGGTATTTAAATGGCCTCATTTTTAGCTGGTTAAGGAAATATCTTTATAAGAAAGAGTTTTGAAAATGGGAATTAACCAACATTCAATTGCAGATAAACGTTAGAAAGGTCCAGAGAGAGAGAAAGATGACTTATGGGATTTTTGATCAGTCTGTCACTTGATTGATTTTATGGATAGTATCAATGTTCATCTAGAAAGCAACAAGAGTTGTGATAAATATTGAGTCATGCATTTTAGGATCAAAATTTGTGCCTGGTAAGTTGGCTAAAATAATTTTAGATCAGGTCAAATGGGATGGAAATTCAGCTCATCTTTCAATAGACAGAAGATGTAAGCTAAGTGAAGGGTGTGAAAGATAACGGATTTGAGTCTTGGATGCTAGATAGAAATAGTTGAATGCTGTATCAGATAAAATCATTCCTGAACTTTTGGAACTGGAAGTACCAATATTCTGAAGTTTAGTGGATTTGTCTTTTCTGAGGGGCAGATTGAGAGTCTGGAGAATCTTTATTAGATAGAGTGAATGATAGACTGATTGAACATAATTGGGGAAGATATGAACACAATGAATCAAAATGCTTTATTCCTTCCATTTTTAAGTTCCAGAACAGTATTGTGCTTTGCAGAAGTGTTGGAAAAAAAAACTTGTTTTCCTTTACAATCAAAATGAAATAAAGTCAATCACTTCAGACCAAACTTATGTATTAAGTTAATTGGTTGGTTTATTGAAACTTCATGGTGGCAGTTGTAAACTTGTGATGAAATCCAATAATAACATGAGGAATATCTGCAAATTTATATTCTCAACCATTCCTGTATGAAGCAGTTTCCTAAGTTTCTTTTTAATTTTCCTTTTAACTTGGACCTTTAATTAAGGTTGATATTACACTGTTTTAGTGCTTAACAGGCTATTCATTTGTCGTGTTAGGCACATTTTCAAAAATATTTGCAGGGTGAGACGTGTTTAGGTCTCCACTTTTGTCTGTCTCTAAATTTTGTACTCCTTTTCATGGAAATTATTTTTGACAACCACCCTGTAAAAGTTAATGTATCATAGCTGAGTTCAATCACAATTAATTGGAGGCTAGCAAAGATACCAAACATTTAATGCTCTCTTCTGCTCAAATCCATAATTACTGTAAATTTCCTACTTAACGCATAGAAGGCATACTGCAGTCAGCTTTTTCTGTATTCATAATGTCATGTAAAGAAAACAAAATTGGAAATCTGAAACAAGATTTCGCATTGCTGCCTTTTTGTATATACAGCATGTTCTAAATAACTAGGTGGCTGCATGAATTTGCTTTTAACAATTCACTGCTGCCATTATTTTATCTGGTGGTGGTTTCGTTTGGTGCCAGTTACACATCAATTACACTATTCTAGTCAGTTGTTAACAGTAGATTGCTGATCCTGGAGCACCATTAACTCCCTTTTATTTTAAAATACTGACAAAATCATGCAACGATTGTCGACTCAATCAGTGTTCACATCTTCAACAATTTGCAAAGCCTGTCAGTTCACTTTGCTGTTTTATTGGATGCAAACTCCAGATATTTTTGTGAGCCTAACTAATGTAGTTTTTCTGAGTCCTAAATATTCAGTCCACTGTCCCTTTTCATTAATAGCAGACCAGCAAGTTTGTCAAAAAAATGCAAAGCGACTTCCAGTAGAGTGGTGTGCTTCAAATACAAGGCTTTTGTAAACTGGTGAGGAAACACTTAGAAGAGTGTGTTCAAAATGCTGCAGTAGCACAATGAACTCATCAGCCTTGCAGTATTTCAAGTTTTCATCTTACTTTGTAACAAAGAACATTTCTGTGTAATTCTAAGGGTTAAATTTATGCTCAATAAGTGTCTTTAAAGTGGCAAAAATAATGCAAAAAGCAAAATAAATTCTGCACAAGGGAAAGCTTTGGCAACATTTTAATTTAGTTTTAAACAATTGCTATACAATTTTACAAATCACGTGAGCTACACATTACTCTCCCTTTTTCTTTCTTATTTTACCTTGCAGTTCTTGTGATGAGAGAGATTTTTTTTCACACATGACTGGAAGAAAGTTAAATGCAATGAAAGAGTTTAGGTGTCAGCTAAAGCCAGGTGCGTCCGAGAGAAATCTTTACATTGTGAATCTGAATCCTAAAAGTCAGCTGCAGCATTTTATTCTTGAATGAGTTTGAGATTTTTAAATAATGTATTTGTTGTTAATTTTAACATAGCTCTTGATTTTCTTTTTGACCCAAATGCATTCTTGTCTATGTAGTCCTGATTTAAAGTGTTTCCTCCCTCAGGGGTCTTTGGTAAAAATATTGGATCATGGTTGGGGGGGGTTGGGGGAACCATTTGGCCCCTCTGCTAAGCTCCAATATTCCAGATTGTGGCTGATTATCTACCTCAGAATCTTTAGAACTTTGAAAGATGACAACCAATATATGCATTGTCTCTATAGTCACCTCTTTCATCACTGATTTGTCCATTACTCCTTTTTCATTACTAATTTCTTTCAGTTTGTTATTCTCACTGGTCCCTTGAATCTCAATTATTCTTTTATCTTCCTCCGAGAAGACACTCAGAAAATAACTGTTTGGCTTCTCTTCAATTTCCCCATTTTCCATTATAAATTATCCTGTCTGCTTGTAATGGACCACACTTACCTTTATCAATTGTTTCCTTTATATATATGAATAGAAAGTTGTACATTCTGTTTAATGTTTCTTGCTAGTTTGTAGGCATATCCTGTTCTTGCCTTCTTTCAGCCCTCCCTTTGCTAAGTTCTAATGTGCTATAAATTAATTGATGAATGAGACATCTAACAAGTCAGTCACAAGTGATCTAGTTTCACAGTAATTAAGTTCTTAATGTCTGTTTAATTCTTTCACCATGGAGTCATAGAGATGTACAGCACGGAAACAGACACTTTGGTCCGAATCATCTATGCCAACCAGATATCCCAACCCAGTCTAGTCCCACCTACTAGCAACCAGCCCATATCCCTCCAAACCCTTCCTATTCATATACTCATTTAGATCCTTTTAAATGTTGCAATTGTACTAGCCTCCACCACTTCCTCTGGCAGCTTATTCCATACACGTACTGCTGTCTAAGTGAAAACGTTGCCCCTTAGGTCTCTTTTATATCTTTCCCCTCTCACCCTAAACCTATGCCCTCTCGTTCTGGACTCCCCCACCACAGGAAAGAGACTTTGTTTATTTATCCTATCCATGCCTCTCATGACTTTATAAACCTCTATAAGGTAACTCCTCAGCCTCCGACACTCCAGGGAAACAGCCCCAGCCTATTTGATCTCTCCCTAAAGCTCAAATCCTCCAAACCTGGCAACATCCTTGTAAATCTTTTCTGAACCCTTTCAAGTTTCACAACATCTTTCCGATAAGGAGACCAGAATTGCACGCAATACTCCAACAGTGGCCTAACCAATATACTGCACAGCCGCAACATGACCTCCCAACTCCTGTACTCAATACTCTGACCAATAAAGGAAAGCATATCAAACGTCTTCTTCACTATCCTATCTACCTGCGACTCTACTTTCCAGGTGCTATGAAGCTGCACTCCAAGGTATCTTTGTTCAGCAACACTCACTAGGACCTTACCATTAAGTGTATAAGTCCTGCTAAGATTTGCTTTCCCAAAATGCAGCACCTTGCATTTATCTGAATTAAACTCCATCAGCCACTTCTCAGCCCATTGGCCCATCTGATCAAGATACCGTTGTAATCTAAGGTAACTTTCTTCACTGTCCAATACACCTCCAATTTTGGTGTCATCTGCAAACTTACTAACTGTACCTCTTATGCACAGCATCCAAATCATTTATATAAATGACGAAAAGTAGTGAACCCAGCACCGATCCTTGTGGCACTCCACTGGTCACAGGCCTCCAGTCTGAAAACAACCCTCATTGTGGTCAGAAAATATACAGATTAATCCATTTCTGAGAATAGCATAGATATATATGATTGTCTAGTTAATATTTGTACTTTAGGAAAAGGCAAGAGACATGGACGGTCTAGAAAGACAATTGTCTGCACAGTTTGATTGCTACTCTACTTGATGGAAATCCCCCAGAATGTACATTCACATTATTCTTTATTCGCATTCAGAGATCCATGGATTCAGCCATTCTATTCAATTCTAACATATAATGTATTTGCCAACCTATCATCTAATATTATCGATACTAAAGGATCGATATTAAATGTTTCTTTAAATAGAAGCTACTCAAAAGTTATGTGGTGATGTTTCATGATGTAAGAAGCAAGTAACTGTTCAAGATTCAATTTCATGTTGCAGAATAGTTTAGGAAAAGCATTTTTGACTCTTTGATGTTTCAAGGGGAACAGTGGAGTTTCCAATGACAATTCATGCAAAATGTTTAGTTGCTTATTCAATGTTAACTGTGTTTAAGATTAAATAAACTTTGCATTCTAGACTAACCTTGTAATCTGACACAGTTTGTCTTATTCTGAAGTCAAGAAAGTTGCAAGAGCAATGCAAGAGAACAAGAGCAAAGGTTCTCCTTATCTGCTTAGTTTATCTAAATATATTGCAGCTAAAGCTGGTGGAGAAATCCATATCATCACATGGGGTTATAATTGATCTAGGAGAAAGTGAGGATTGCAGATGCTGGAGATCAGAGCTGAAAATGTGTTGCTGGAAAAGTGCAGCAGGTCAGGCAGCATCCAAGGAGCAGGAGAGTCGACGTTTCGGGCATGAGCCCTTCCTGAAGAATGCTGCCTGACCTGCTGCGCTTTTCCAGCAACACTTTTTCAGCTTAGAATTGATCTAACCCATATCACATTATAAAGAGAGAAATGATATAAATTGTTTTTTATAGATATTTGATTTACTAAAAACCCATTATAACTGAAGTACAGACACGTTGGTAGTTGGGTCATACTATCATTAAGCAGTAAAGGGTCCTGGGTGTTTCACAGTTGGATTCAGCAGATGGTGCAGTCTATGAAATATTAAAATATGCTGTTTTTACTCATTATGGTTTAATGCTTGAAGTATGCGAGTAAAGTACTGAATAACTTTAGAAACTCCACATGAGACAATTAGCCACGGAGCTGGAGGTTATTAAGAATATAAAGAATAGTTTATTGATATTGGGGGACCAGATAAACTACTGATGAAGGATTAGTATTTGGAAGTAGTTACAATGATCTGACATTATGGTTGCTTGATCAGGGCAGCAAGACATTTATTTGGGAGGGAAATTGGTCAAGTTGGTGAGAGATGTACTGTCCTGGTTGTGATCTTGAACAGGTATAGTCAAGGGAAGCACACAGGAGGAATGACAGAGGTATTATAAGTTCATTTGGCCCATTGGGTCTGCTCTGCCATTCGATCATGGCTGATATGCTCCTCACCCCCATTTTCCTGCCTTCTCTCCATGTCCCTTCCAATCATTACCACTTAAAAATCTGTCTAACTCTTCTTTAAATGTACTCACTGTCCCAGCATCCACTGCACTTTGGGGTAGTGAATACCAAAGATTCACAGCCTTTTGGGAGAAGTAGTTTCTCCTGAACTTTGTTTGAAATTTGCTACCCCTTATTCTAAGACAATGACCTCTTATCCTAGTATGCCCCACAAGAGGAAGCATTCACTCCACATCAATTTTATCCACACTTTTTAACATCTTGAACACCTCAATTTGATCTCCCGTCATTCTTCCAACTTCCAAAGAGTGTAGGCCTAAACTGTTCAATCTCTCTTCATTCGACAAACTCCTCATCTCTGGCTTTTTAAAATCTGCCAGTTGGCCACAAGGTGGCCTTTTAGAAGGACTGAGTTTTGGTAAGAGATTGGTAAGTGCATTTATTACTGGATTAGTGGTGCTGGAAGAGCACAGCAGTTCAGGCAGCATCCAACGAGCAGCGAAATCAACGTTTCGGGCAAAAGCCCTTCATCAGGAATAAAGGCAGTGTATTCCTGATGAAGGGCTTTTGCCCGAAACGTTGATTTCGCTGCTCGTTGGATGCTGCCTGAACTGCTGTGCTCTTCCAGCACCACTAATCCAGTATTTGATTTTCAGCATCTGCAGTCATTGTTTTTACCAAGTGCATTTATTGGCTGATTGTTTTGACTATCAATTTTTCTGGCTTTTCAATCAGTTTAAATCCAGTAATGCACAGTCTTAGCAACTTGTTTAATTTTAAACTAGAATTCAAACCCCACATTTAATCTAACCTTTTACAATGAGTGCTTTCTTTAACCTCTGGATAAAAAAAAAGGCATATAGTAGGTATAAAGGGAGCACATCAATGGAGGCCTTAGTGGAGTATTGAACATGTATGGGAACTTAAAGCCATTAGAAGAGCAAAAAGGGGGGCATGAAAAAGATTAAGGAGAAAGCGAAGATATTCTATAAATGTATCAAGGGGAAGAGTATGGTTAATTAGGGACCAAGGGGGGAATTTGTGTGTGGAGCCAGAGGACCTTGGTAGAGTGTTCAATGGGTATTTCACATTGTCTTCTCTTGGGAGAAGGCGGATTTTTTTTTAGGAGACTGACATGATCAATGATAAAGTATTGGCAGTTTTGGCAGGCTTAAAAGTGGACACATCCTCAGGATTGGATGAATTGTATTGCAGGCTGCTCTAGGAGACAATGAAGGAAATCAACTGGACAATGACCCATATTTTTAATTCCTATCTGACTGGATTTTAGCTGATGTGGTTCCACTCTTCAAGAAAGGTGATAGAGATAAATCAGGGAATTACAATACACACTAGTGTCTCTTATCAGTGGTCGGGAAACTGTTGAAAGTTTTGAAGGGTATAATTAATCTCCATTTAGAGTCACAAGGTTTGATCAGGAATAGTCAGCATAGTTTTTTACAGAGAGAGGACGTGCCTAACAAATTTGGCTAATAATTTGCACAGCAAGTATGTAGATGAGGGTAATGCAATTGAAGTCGTTTATGTGGATTTTATCCTGGTCTTTGAAAAAGTCTCACAAAGGAGATAAAAAGATGGGATCCAGGATAATTTGACAAATTGAGTCCAAAGTTGGTTAGTGACAGAAGGCATGGGGTGGTGGTAAAAGGCTTTATGTATGGCTGGAGACCCATTTCCAGTGGCATGCCACAGTGCTGGGACCCTTATTGTTTGTGATATTCAAAAATTATAGAGATGACAATGCAAGAGAGAATGATAAGTAAGGTTGCAGGTGATAAAGGTTGGCTGGGTGGTTCACAGTGCAGAAGTTCTTGGATTACAGGAGGATCTAATGGATTGGTCAGATGGACAGATCAGTGGCAGATGGAATTCAACCCTGATAATTGTGAGGTGATGCACTTTGGTAGAAGAAATAAGGAATGCAGTAGGACACTAGAAAGCTCAGAAACTGAGGGATTTTGGGGTGCTTGTCTAAGATTTCCTGAAGATGGAACAGCAGGTTAATAGGGTACTTAAGGCATACAAGATACTTGCCTTTATCAGTTGAGATGTAGATCATAACAGCTGGGAAGTTATTTTGGAGCTGTACAAGACTTTGGCTGGGCTATAGGTGGAATACCTTGAGCAGTTCTGGCCATTACACTATAGGAATCACTATATGTGATTGCACTGGATGAGGTGCAGAGGAGATTCACATGGATATTGCCTGGGATGGAGCATTGCAGCAATGAAGGATAGATAAGAGCTGTTTTCTTTGGATCAGAAGAGGTTGAGGGGAAACTTGATAGACATGCATAAGATTGTTAGGGGCATCGACAGGTTGGATAGAAACCCTTAGTTGAAGAGTTGTAACAAGGGGACACATTTTTAAGACGGAAGACATAAGCGAGTTTTGAGAAGATTTGTAGCTCAGGTTGAGGTTCTGGATGTAGGTTTGCTCACTGAGCTGGAAGGTTCATTTCCAGACGTTTCATCACCCTACTAGGTAACATCTTCAGTGGGCCTCCAGGCGAAGCACTGCTGATGATTCCTGCTTTCTATTTTTATATTTGGGTTATCTTTGGGTTGGTGATGTCACTTCTTGTGATGATGTTATTTCCTGTGATCGTGTCATTTCCTGTCTTTTTCTCAGGGGGTGGTAGATGGGGTCTCACTCGGTGTGTTTGTTGATAGAGCAGCTAATGAACTTGAAAGACCGTATACAGACAACAAGCAAAACTAGTGTCATTTACAAAATACCATGCAAGAACTGTGGCAAACAGGCAGAAAACTAGCCACCAGGATACATGAACATCAACTAGCCACAAAATGACATGACCCTCTCTCACCAGTATCCTTACATACAGATAAGAAAGGATTGGGATAACACATCCATCCTAGGACAAGTCAAACAGAGACACGCACGAGAATTCCTAGGAGCATGCCATTCCAACCGGAGCTCTATCAACAAACACAGCGAGTTAGACCCCATTTACCACCCCTTAAGAAAAAGAACAGGAAATGAATCTTCCAGCTCAGTGAGCAAACCTACATCCAGAATGGAAGATATGAGGTTTGGAGGGTATTTATGGAAGATGTTTTTCGACGTATGATTCTATGAATACAAGTTTGCGCCCTTCTCTTATCCAATAGCCCAAAAGTTTCACCCTTCCCCTATTATATCAAATTCTCAAATTTAAGGAGTCAGTCCCAGCTGATTGGTAACACTATTGCTTCTAAATCAGCAGCTTGAAGTTTCAGTTCATGCACCAGAGATTTCATAGCATAATCTGGAATGACACATCAGTTTTGTATTGAGGGATTGTATTGAAAGGTATAGCACTGGAAAGGCACAGCAGGTCTGGTAGCATGAGGAGCAGAAGAGTTGATGTTTCGGGCATAAGCCCTTCATCAGGAATGAAGGGCTTATGCCTGAAACGTCGACTCTCCTGCTCCTCGGATGCTGCCTGATCTGCTGTGCTTTTCCAGTGCCATACATCTTGACTCTTATCTGCAGCACCTGCAGTCCTTACTTTCTACTACTATTGGGGGATTGCTGCATTGTCTCAGATTCCATGTTTCAGACAATATGTTAAACTGAGGCCATGTATGCCCTTTCAGATGGATGTAACTGATATCCTTCATGAATGCCCTATCCGATATTTATCTCCAACCAGCATTTAGAATTATGTAAATCATCTATATCTGCAAAATCACTTACCTGCGCCAAAAATTAAGTAAAAATAAAAAATCAACATTTGCAGGCAAAAATCATGTATTATTAACCTACAATTAAGCAAGGTCCACAATCATGAATTTCATCATTCATGGGGCTTCTCAAGAATGGAACCCTTGGGGCTACAGAGGAGTAACTAAATCATTGCTCACTTATTTGATTCTAATTTGTAGGACTTTATGACGTGCAAGCTGCGTGTTGTGCTTTCTCCATTACAATAAAACTACCTTTCAAAGCAACTTACTGGTTGTAAAATGTATTGAATGCATGAGGCTGTGAAAGAAGTTCCATAATTGCAATTTTTTTTCTAATTCTTTCTCTTAATAGTCTTTATGTTACTGCTTTCATAAAGTTCAGCTAATGAGAATCTAGCTATTCCTGTTGCTGCACAAACTCTTGCAAGCAAATGTCCATATTCTCATCCAACTCCACTGTGACTGAGCTAACTGATTTTAAGGTTCTAATCCATGTCCAAAGGCTTCCATGGTATTCCTCAGCCTATTGGAAAATAATACTCCTCACTGTTTCTCAGTTGTGGAGGCAAATTGTATGTTTATCTAGAATTCACTTTCAAAGTAGTATTTTCTTGCTATTGTCATCATATACACCTATCGATTCATTTTACCTTTTTTGTTATGCCTCACCGAAGTAGTGCAATGTGTTGACAATCAAGCCTCACTATTCATAGAGTTGTTACAAAGTTTAAAAAAAATTATAATAAGTACCCAAAAATGCCTCAGTTTACCTGTCTTTTAGACTCTGGTTGAGACTCTGGTTGACAGCACAGACCAAGTTTCTGTATGTAACAAAAATAACTATTTATCACAAATTGATTCCAACTATGGATCAACAGTTCTAAATTGTAACTACTAGTTGAGACTATAACGCACATTTTATAAATCCTCCCCAACCCACACCCACAGACAAGGGAAAAATAGTGATGAGTAGAAGGAAAGACTAGGAAGGCAATTCATTGGTCCCTATGCACAGCGTTCATTGAGATGATCTTTTTGGTTGTCAGGATACGCTGCTCCTTCACTCTTCCAGAATTTTTTATTTGCTGACAGGACGACAGGGTTGCTTGTTCACACTTACAAAGTCTCTGGTTTTCTGGTTAAGAGCCACAGCTTATAGCAACTGTTGAGGGAAAAATAAACTTGTTTTCATCTGGCTTGGTGTTTTTTACTGCAGAGAAAAAAGACAGCCCATACTCTTGTAGAGATTCAATTACTTCTTTCCCACGTTCACACCCCAAATCATCAGTGACCTGAGAGCCAATCATATTGTTGTTGGCAGGCATAAAGTCTTTGTTGTTGATCTGTGGACTAATTACCATACAGTCATAGAGACGTCCAGCACAGAAACACACCCTTTGGTCTAATCGTCCATGCTGACCAGATATCCTAAATTAATCTAGTCCCATTTACCAGCACTTGGCCCATATCCCTCTAAACCCATTCTATTCATTTACCCATCCAGTTGCCTTTTAAACATTCTAATTGTACAAGCCTCCACCACTTCCTCTGGCAGCTCATTCCATACACGCACCACCCTCTGTGTGAGAAAGTTTCCCCTTAGGTCCCTTTTGAATCTTTCACCACACACCTTAAACCTATGCCCTCTAGTTCTGGACTCCCCCACCCCAGGAAATAAAGTTTGTCTAAATATCATATCAATGCCCCTCATGATTTTATAAGACTTATAAGGTCACCTCTAAGCCTCCAACTCTCCAGTGAAAACAGCCCCAGTCTGTTCAGCCTCTCCCTACACCAGTTATCAATCAGCTGTTTGTTGCTAGCCAAAGCTCCATTTATACACACACTTTGGCACTGGTTCATCTGCAAATTTTACCTTTCCACCTCAGGGCTTGAACACACAACAATGTAAACTGTACTTATGATGAGTGTCAGGTTACTTGCCTTTAAATAGTGCGACAATCCTTGGTTTTTAAAACATGTCTTTTCCTATTTTAGTTCACAATCAAAAATACATAAAAAATAAAATGATACAGCCTTTACATTTTAAATTCCTTTTTCCTGTTGCAAATATACATTGGGTGACTTTGAAAGGGGTACGTTTAACCCCAGTTGGTAGTGTTGAAAATTACCCTGAAGTTTTTCTTTATATTATTGTACTTTTAGATTTTTTTTTAACTAAAATGTAAACGATGTCTAGGTGAATGCAAGCCAACTGAAATTAATTGACATTTAAACTCCTGCTGCCTTATTTTTATGTTTCATATTGTCATCGGAACTTTTTAATTGTTATAAAGTCTATACATCCCACTAGTCTCTTTTGCAATATTGTGCAAGTCTGCCGCCATAAATAAATATTCTTATTTAGAAATGTTCTTGCATCTCGACAGTAAACTGAGTCCCTAGTTATGATAGGAGTATAACTCGCTGTTTTACTTTGTTCTACACAGCATCTTAGTTTGTGATTGACCCTGTAATGATATGGAAAAGGTGTCTTTGATTTGTTTGGAAATGATGACTAACAAAGTTGTAATTTTATTAAGTATGCTGTTCATGGATTTCACATTATTAACAGGCTGCAGATGCAAACCTTTAAATTGCATCTTCTCTGAAGCATCTGGGGTGTGAGTCTGCGGAAAAGGGAAAATACAGACAAAATTAGCCATCTTGATGATCCAACAGTTCTGTACCCTGTAATATTTCCCTTCTGACAGCCTTTTATTTTAAACAAAGCAAATATCATCATGGATTTACTTGATTTTTAACAGCCTGTAATACATTTTTTAAAAATATTGCTTACTTTATTGCTTTCAAATAACTTTAAAATAATATTGACATCAGGTTTGCAAACTTCTTTTCTTTGCATATCCACTGCCAAAGCCATTCTGCAATTTCAAACCCAGAGGAATGAGAGACTATAGGTTCAAATTGTGACCTAACCAGCCTGTAAATTAATCGGCATCTTTCATATCACTTTGAAGTAATATAAAATTCTACATTTCTCAGTTAATGGGGGAGGCGATGGCCTAGAGGTATTTTTGCTGAGACTCAGGCAATGTTCTGGGGACACGGGTTTGTATTCCACCATGGCAGATGGTGGAATTTGAATTCAATTTAAAAAATATGGAATGAAGAGTCTAATGATGACCATGAATCCATTGTCCATTATTGGAAAACTGCATCTAGTTCCCTAATGTCGGAAGGAAACTGTTATCCTTACGTGATCTGGCCTACATGTGACTCCAGATCGTCAGGGTCATTAGGGATGGGCAATAAATGCTGACCTGACACCATCATTCCATGAATGAATAAAAAAAAGTGCTGAAGACCAGCCCTGGTATTAAACTAGTGAATGGTTTGAATTCATCGTGTTTGGTTCAATGGAACTCTGCAAGAATGTTAACAAAAGACTGAAATTTGGTTTGAATTGATCCAAAGGTTGAGAACAATACAGATGCGATTGTTTTAACTTTGTCCTCCCAAAAACTTTAGAATATCAGAAATGCTGTAGGTGTAGTGATATTAGATTTGATTTTCAAAACCTTTGAAGAAGAACTGTTTAGTGTAAAAACAAAACTACCATGTCTTCAGTTACTCTTTTGTTATTTAGTTTGGCCCAGTTACCAGGCCCCTCTATAAACCGACATCAGATTCTTTGCAGTACTCTTCATCTTGATTACAATAGTTGGCATAACCATATTTAAATTAAAAATAACCTGGGCTGATTTAAATTTGTTCAGAACATAACTCATTCATTTTTATTAAAACATTCCAATAAGTTAGATTCCCTCAAGAATAACTAACCTTTACAATTTCAACAAATCATATTTACCAAAGACATTCAAAAACTAGAGTTTCATCAAATCAACTGGGTATACCATACTAATTGCAGAACTTGATAATATTAGCTTGTTGACAACAACTTTTCGGTGAAGGGTTTTATTAGCTTTTGACAGGAACTGCCAAGGGCATTTTTATTTAATCAAAAATGAACAATGTTTAATATTCTTCAGTTGATTGAATGCAGCTGTTATTCTAGAACATATCCTGAATCTATTAACCTGAAGCTTATAGCATTTATTAGAAAATCTAAGCAATTAATTCGCTGTAATGGTATTCACATAGAATCCAACAGTGCAAACAAATAGAGAAATGTTCATTGACTGTAACATTCCAGCAAGTAGGTGATTGATTGCATTTTCACTGTTGCATCTTTTCTATAATACTTTATTTTCAGTTTCATGAGTAACACTATAATCCCAAAGCAATTCATTTGCATTGTAAAAAATGGAAACTACAAAGTTTAAGAAAAAGATGTAATCTAAGCTTTTTGTTTGTTGAGAAATCATAAATACAAACTCTTGTTGCCAACAATACACAACTGTAACTGTCCTCCTCAGTATTCTTGCACCACTCTCTATTATCCAGCTAAGTGGGACTTTTCTTACTTCATTCAGTCTTGCCTATCCAATCATAGTTAGAGTACCTTTAATATGGCTGCTATTCCAACCTCTATATGGTTGCATCTGGAGCCACTCACTAAACTATCCTAATTGTCTCTGCCTTTTCATCTAATAGCAAGATTTGGAAACATCACCCAAAACTGAAATCAATTTTCATATGGCATCCACCCCTTCAAGCCTTCCACTGCTCCTGAACAATTAAGCTAGATGTTTGAGATGTAACTTTCTCCAACTCACGTTTGAGCAGACCTAAACCAATCACCTTTAGCCTTTGCCAATGACTTCATCCCTCCTATATTACAAGCTAAACCACATTGTTTAAAGTTTTGTCATCTTGTTCAGGCCCAACAGTTGTACAGCACATGTATACATTTTAGAGTCACAATGGCAATGCCAACTTAGTGCCAATTTGTTAATTTTCTGTAAGTAAAAGGAGGATCCTGCTTTTTTTAACAACATATTTTACATTATCAGAATGTCCCAAACTATTTCGCTGTAATTGAAGTACTATTGACATGTACTCTCCAATGCAGCAGTCAATTGCTCACGGCAAGATCCTAGAAACAATATAAATAACTGAAGAAATTATTTTTTGAATGTTGAAGAAAAGTATTGGCGAGAAAATGGGGCAAGTGATCTAGACTTTTTTCTTGGAAAATATGATTAGTTTGTTTAAGCACACAGGCCCTTCACATTTTGTTTTTTAACTAACAGGGGATGACCTCTGCACAGTCCATGTTACCATGCAGCAGTATTGTTTACAAGGAATATTGGTTATGGAATCATTTATCTCCATCAGCATGCAGACATTAAATGTCTCATCTGAAAGATGGCACTTGTGCACTACACTAACATGACAGCAAGGGTGAAATGTTGAAGCATGGAGCTTAAGTTTACTATGTTCTGAGTATTGCCACTGAACCAAAGCTGACACCTAATATAGTCTGTTCTTTGAATTAAAAGAACAATTGAAATTTTGTGACAGCTAAAGGAGTGTGTTATTCAATCCTTAGCTAAATAATAAAGAATTATAATAGTTAAAGCATTGCTTTTTATGCCATTTATGGGACCTAATCATAATGTTAAGTTTTTAAATTTTATTAGATTTTCTTCTTTATTTGCCTCTAATTCAAAATTAAATCTCTTAACAATGAGGCAAGTATTGCATCGACCTTTCCGTCGTCAGTACCACCTAAAATTAAACATGAACTTGTGGTGCTGAAGTATCTTTTCAAAAACGAGTAAAAAATCAAACTTCAAAATCAAAGGTAAAAGAAAACTGTGATAATAAAATTCCTAGGCTAGAAGTGGGGGGAAGAAGAGTTTCAGAACTAGCAGATTTTTGATGGGCTATGTTTGGAGAATGTTTTTGTGAAATCACAGATGTACAGTTTTGCATTCTGGATTTTTTTTAAATTGAGAAACAAAGAGGAACCTGTAGTGCAAGGCACATGAATGTTAGTTAACAACAGTAGAAGAGAGAGCCAACTATATCACCATATCCTGGGTCATGTCTGGGCAGCTGATTGAACCACTTAAGTGTCTAACTAAGTGCCCCTTCCTGCCTCATGGACATTTTGCCCACATTACACCTCTATTTGAGGAGACCATCATGTAAATCTTGTCAGCCTGTCAACAGGAATTTAATTTCCATGTCTGTCATTTTACAGATACTTTACTTCTAGTTGCAGGTGCAAAGTGTCCCCTTTTTATATGCAGACTTGCAGTTGAACATAGCTTATACCAAGACATCCAGGACAGGAGACTAGAGTTAAGATCCCACCTGTTCCAGAGATGTGTAATAACTTTGAACAGTTGATTGGAAAGTTAGACATCAAGATATCTGTCAGAGTTTGGGAAGTATGCAATACTGTAATAAGGGGTAGATTAGCACTGTGCCTCAAATAATAGAATAGAACCAAACACAGGGACTATGGAATGCACTTAAGTAAGTAAAAGACCCCCTCTAAGACTGCAAATTGCTACTTCTTTTTCACAGCATTCAAAAATTGGATTTGAGCCAAACCATTACTCCAGGATTAACTTCAAAACTGCACTTGAACACATGGAACCTACTCAAATTTTTGAGAATTTTTTATGGTCTTGCTTGACCGCAAGAATTTTTAAATTGTTTTAAGTTAACTAGATTTTGAAGCTGGGAACAGTGACAGAGTATGATGAAAAATGTAGCAAGTACTTTTATTGCCTTGTTCCTGCTGTTGCTCCACCAGTTGCCATTTGAAATAGGTAACCCAGATACCTCCTGGAAATAGGAAGGCATCTTATTATCTATGTATTCAGGATTCTCCGACATCTCTGAGTCCAGTGCAGTTTTACAGTTTCAGTGGATGCAGTGTGTGTCACGCTTGCTGCAGTCTTTGATACAGTGTTTAGCCTTTTTAAAGAACTAACAGTTATTTCAAAAGACCTGAAATAAGAATGCTTCTATTGGCTCCATAAAGATCAAATCCCTGGTCCTAATGCCTAACCTTTCATGGTTGAATCTGTTTTAGTGTCTTCAAATTGGGAAGCTACCTTATCAGTACCTATTTAATGCGGGCATCTCACTGCATAAGTCGGTAAAATGGAGTGGGTCTCTTTCCAAAGCCACTAGACAGGAGGCACACTACCTTCCTGCTCTATATGTAACTTGGAAGAAATTTCTCTGTTGAAGTTGGGTTACTACTAATGTCTGATCTAATAATGAGCTGAAAATGTGTTGCTGGAAAAGCGCAGGAGGTCAGGCGGCATCCAAGGAGCAGGAGAATCGACGTTTCGGGCATGAGCCCTTCTTCAGGAATTATACAACTGGGTGCAGGGGTACCTACTAATTCTGTTGACTCGTCAGGATTAATGCAACTTTTGATCCTGTATGTAATACATGTTTATATAGAATGTGTAGCAATAAATTATTTTATTAGTATTGTTAATTGAAGGGCTCAGTCGAGAAATAATCTCTCTTTGCCACTTCCATAACTTTGCAACAATGGCATTGATCTGCACTTCTTTTGAGAAACAATACGTTAATGTTACTGAATTTATGATGCTTGGTTCTTGTCATAGGTTGTTTCCCAGCGACTGTTTAGTAACCTCATCAATCTTTAGATATATTTTAATCAACCTATGTAGAGATGTGTTGACTCACCTCTGAAGCAGGTGGGACTTGAACCCAGTCCGCCTGATTCAGAGGTAGGGACGTTACCATTGCACACAAAGCCCCCTCATCAATCTCTACATTGGAAACTTGTGAACTGAATCACAAGACTAGTTCATAGTGAACTTGATTCCAATCTAACCACCTTTAGTTTATCAACCTAAGGGTCAGAAGGCTATATTCTGATGTTTATTGCTAGCTCATCCAGGATCATAGGAAGAAATGCCAATATACAGTATTGTGAAAGTTGAAACAAAACTTGTAAGGAGATCTCAGCTATCTGTAAGAAAAATAGGGTGAGTAGGGGATTTTATCTTTCCAAACATAGTGTTAAGGGTTTAGATGGAGAGGAATTTGTTAAGTGTGTATAAGAACAATTTTCTGATTCAGTATGTGGATGTACCTACTAGAGAAGGTGCAAAGCTTGACTTACACTTGGGAAATAAGGCAGGGCAGGTGACTGAGGTGTCAGTGGGGGAGCACTTTGGGGCCAGCGACCATAATTCTATTAGATTTAAAATAATGATGGAAAAGGATAGACCAGATCTAAAAGTTGAAATTCTAAATTGGAGAAAGGCCAATTTTGACAGTATTAGGCCAGAACTTTCGAAAGCTGATTGGGGGCAGATGTTCACAGGTAAAGGGATGGCTGGAAAATGGGAAGCCTTCAGAAATGAGATAACGAGAATCCAGAGAAAATATATTCCTGTTAGGGTGAAAGGAAAGGCTGGTAGGTATAGGGAATGCTGGATGACTAAAGAGATTGAGGGTTTGGTTAAGAAAAAGAAGGAAGCATATGTAAGGTATAGACAGCATAGATGAATCCTTAGAAAAGTATAAAGGAAATAGGAGTATACTTAAAAGGGAATTCGGGGGGGATGGGTGCAAAAAGGGGACATGAGATAGCTTTGGCAAATAGAATTAAGGAGGATCCAAAGAGTTTTTACAAATACATTAAGGACAAAAGGGTAACTAGGGAGAGAATAGGGCCCCTCAAAGATCAGCAAGGTGGCCTTTGTGTGGAGCTGCAGAAAATGGAGGAGATACTAAATGAGTATTTTGCATCAGTATTTACTGTGGAAAAGGATATGGAAGATATAGACTGTAGAGAAATAGATGGTGACATCTTGCAAAATGTCCAGATTACAGAGGAGGATGTGTTGGATGTTTTGAAATGCATAAGTCCCCAGAACCTGATTAGGTGTACCCTAGAACGGTGTGGGTAGCTAGAGAAGTGATTGCTGGATCTCTTGCTGAGATATTTGTATCATCGATAGTCACAGGTGAGGTGCCAGAAGACTGGAGTTTGGCTAACGTAGTGCCACTGTTTAAGAAGGGTGGTAAGGACCAGCCAGGGAACTATAGACCAGTGAGCCTGACCTCAGTGGTGGGCAAGTTGTTGCAGGGAATCCTGAATGACAGGATGTACACGTATTTGGAAAGGCAAGGACTGATTAAGGATAGTCAATATGATTTTGTGCATGGGAAATCATGTCTCACAAACTTGATTGAGTTTTTTGAGGAAGTAACAAAGAGGATTGATGAGGGCAGAGCGGTAGATGTGATCTGTATGGACTTCAGTAAGGCGTTTGACATGGTTCCCCATGGGAGATTGATTAGCAAGGTTAGATCTCATGGAATACAGGGAGAACTAGCCATTTGGATACAGAATTGGCTCAAAGGTAGAAGACAGAGTATGGTGGTGGAGGGTTGTTTTTCAGACTGGAGGCCTGTGACCAGTGGAGTGCCACAAGGATCGGTGCTGGGTCCTCTACATTTTGTCATTTACATAAATGATTTGGATGCGAGCATAAGAGGTACAGTTAGTAAGTTTGCAGAAAACACCAAAATTGGAGATGTAGTGGACAGCGAAGACGGTTACCTCAGATTACAACAGGATCTTGACCAGATGGGCCAATGGGCTGAGAAGTGGCAAATGGAGTTTAATTCAGATAAATGTGAGGTGCTGCATTTTGGGAAAGCAAATCTTAGCAGGACTTATACACTTAATGGTAAGGTCTTAGGGAGTGTTGCTGAACAAAGAGACCTTGGAGTGTAGGTTCATAGTTCCTTGAAAGTGGAGTCGCAGGTAGATGGGATAGTGAAGAAGGCGTTTGGTATGCTTACATTTAGACAATAGACAATAGACAATAGGTGCAGGAGTAGGCCACTCAGCCCTTCTAGCCTGCACCGCCATTCAATATGATCATGGCTGATCATTCCTAATCAGTATCCTCTTCCTGCCTTATCTCCATAACCCTTGATTCAACAATCCTTGAGAGCTCTATCCAACTCTTTCTTAAATAAATCCAGAGACTGTGCCTCCACTGCCCTCTGGGGCAGAGCATTCCACACAGCCACCACTCTCTGGGTGAAGAAGTTGCTCCTCATCTCTGTCCTAAATGGTCTACCCCGTATTTTTAAGCTGTGTCCTCTGGTTCGGCACTCACCCATCAGCGGAAACATGTTTCCTGCCTCCAGAGTATCCAATCCTTTAATAATCTTATATGTCTCAATCAGATCCCCTCTCAGTCTTCCAAAATTCAAGGGTATACAAGCCCAGTCGCTTCAGTCTTTCAGTGTAAGGTAATCCCGCCATTCCAGGAATTGACCTCGTGAACCTACGCTGCACTCCCTCAATAGCCAGAAGTCTTTCCTCAAATTTGGAGACCAGTACTGCACCCAGTACTCCAGGTGTGATCTCACCAGGGCCCTGTATGGCTGCATTGGTCAGAGTATTGAGTACAGGAGTTGGGAGGTCATGTTGCGGCTGTACAAGACATTGGCTAGGCCACTGGTGGAATATTGCATGCAATTCTGGTCTCCTTCCTATTGGAAAGATGTTGTGAAACTTGAAAGGGTTCAGAAAAGATTTGCAAGGATGTTGTCAGGGTTAGAGGATTTGAGCTGTAGGGAGAGGCTGAACAGGCTAGA
This sequence comes from Chiloscyllium punctatum, assembly GCF_047496795.1. Classification (NCBI taxonomy): domain Eukaryota; kingdom Metazoa; phylum Chordata; class Chondrichthyes; order Orectolobiformes; family Hemiscylliidae; genus Chiloscyllium; species Chiloscyllium punctatum. Next base: position 39,478,869 of record NC_092782.1, on the reverse strand, counting down.
GCTGCTTTTCCTGGAGTGTCGGAGGCTGAGGGGTGACCTTATAGAGGTTTACAAAATTATGAGGGGCATGGATAGGGTAAATGGGCAAAGTCTTTTCCAAGGGGTCAGGGAGTCCAAAACTAGAGGGCATAGGTTTAGGGTGAGAGGGGAAAGATATAAAAGAGACCTACGGGGCAACATTTTCACACAGAGGGTGGTACGTGTATGAAATGAGCTGCCAGAGGAAGTGGTGGAGGCTGGTACAATTGCAATATTTAAGAGGCATTTGGATGGGTACATGAATAGGAAGGGTTTGGAGGGATATGGGCCAGGTGCTGGCAGATTGGGTTGGGACTAGATTGGGTTGGGATATCTGGCCGGCATGGACGGGTTGGACCAAAGGGTCTGTTTGCATGCTGTACATCTCTATGACTAACTGAAAGTGCTCAGTCATTTTACTGCAAGAAAATGCATAATAAATGAAGAATAGCAGACGGATTTCCAGCATTTGTGTTAATTTCAAACTTTGTTTCTTGAACTTCTGAAGTATCACTTTCTCACATACCTGGAATATTAATGATCTTTCACTATATATTCAACCTTTCTTGTTGGATATTAAGTAGCACTGAGCAAGAAAATTGCTATCTTTGTGGATTCACACGAGTAGATCCTGACCTTGTGCAGCGGTGTAAAATGGGTGATAGAAGCTGTTACCCTGTTTAACACATTCTTCATTTTCAATCCTGTTGATACCCATCACAAGTCTGCACTGTGTTTTCTCTTCACTGAAGTCTTGCCAAATCCCACACTGTTTCAATCCCTAAATCCTTTAATGTTCTCCTTTCTCGAGCAGATATCTAAATGGCTCATTTGAACTCTGTATCAATAATAATTTGTGGAAGGCAGTCCCACCTTCTAACTTCTTCTATGTAAACAAATTCTTTCTTACTCTTCCTTTTAAATTATTTGTGAAATTATCTTAGGACAAAAAAAATGAGAGGCCATAAATGTGTCGTCTGATTAAGATACATCCATCACTATTTATCTTACAATAACACTTTGTAATTTGGAGTATCTCTATCACTCCTTTGTTAAACTTCTTACCATCAGTGGACAAAGGTGAACTACTTTCTAAATTCCCTCTTCATTTCTACAGTACTTAATTGCCAGTGACACCCTTAGCTATCGGAACCACAACGATTATGTATGTGGGAATGGAGACTGTTCAGGGAGTTCAAGAAAGCCTCAAATCTAAAAGTTGAAAGAACGTGCCACACGAAAGAATATGCCTAAGACAATTTACTAAACACACAAATAGCTGATGTTTTTGTAGAGTTAACATTATAATTTGACAAATGAAAACCGTGCACTTGGACTTGTGCTTCTAAATATCTGCTGGGGTATTGCACCAATTATTAACAATATCGTTGATGCATTTGCAATAGGTTTCCACAATAGGTCTTTTTGCTTTTGATTTTAGTCTGACAATGGCTGTCTTTTAAGTTTCTTTATTTGTACTGGTGGAATTTTATTTTGCATTTGAATCTTCTTGTGAAGCTCCTAATTGAAAAATATACCTTTTGGTCTGCCAGCTCTCATCCAAACAAACCTTTAAATAAGTAACCTGCCTTTCCCAGTTAGAGCAAATAGCAATTTTTTATATGGCATCTTAAATAAGCCAAAAATTAGGCATCAAAGAAATGTAGAATAAGGAATGCTTGCCAAAAAGCTAGATTTTAAGGCAATCAGCACACTAGAGGAGTTTACTGAAGATTTTCCAGATAATGATGCTTGGTCATCTTAAGACTTTTAAGCTCGGCCAAATTGACATGAGGCAAGCAAAGAGGTCAAAGGACTATGGAGCTGGGTTGTTGGTTTTTAATGTTAGTAGAGGTCATGTGCTAGAGAAGGTTACAGAATTATGAAGGGATGAATAATGAAGAGGTTTAAATATGAGCATGAAAGTGTAAGATTTGAATTGCTTGGGGGGATGGGAAGGCAAAAATTCTACATTGGCAAGAGATGATGGTTGTATGATAGAGTCTCTAAGCATTTAGATTAGGTATTATTTAAAGTGAAGTCACAAATGTAATGAAAGGTGGGAGTTGTATGTGAAGTTGGAGTCAAAGCCAAGTAAGATTGGGGTTGGAGTAGTTAGTCATCGGCATGAATGAAGGCATGAAAGAACGTAAATACAGCTATATACTATCTATGAAAAAATGGGTGATTTAAAAACAGTCCACAGAAGGACCTTTCTCCATTGTTTAGGCCTGTCTCATGAGTCCCATGATTCATCCTTAAAAGCATGCAGTCTTTACTAGGTTTGCCACTATGTTTGATGAACCTGCCAGATCCAGAAACTCATGAGTGTGAACACCTGCTCAAGCGTTTTTAAAAAAAAACTTGAAAATGTTAAAACTTTGAAACTCAAACAGTAAAAGGCAAGAAGTGCCTCAGGTGACTTTCTGTGTGAGGTTTGCACATTTCCTGCATTGGTTTCTTCTGGGTGCTCCAGTTACCTCCCACAATTCAAAGATGTGCAGCTTAGGTGGTTTGGCTATGCTAAATTGCCTGTGGAGTCCGGGGATGTGCAGGCTAGGTGGATTAGCCATGGGAAATGCAGGGTTACAGGATACGGTAGGATGGTGGGTCTGGGTGGGATGCTCTTCACAGGGTCAGTGTGCACTTGTTGGTCCAAATGGCCTACTTTCACACAGTAGGGATTCTATGATTCTGTGAAATGCTGAACATATTCATTATTGTTGATGGAGGAAGACTGACAATTCAGTTTCAAATCTTTATTTAGAACTGAAAAATAAATCATTTTAAAAGTTGATTGCTAAGGTCAATGAAAGGGATTGGTGAAAGCAGGGAAAATTGCACATAAACTAAAACAAGAAAAGAACTATTAATGGAATCATGAAAGTGCTCTACTTGCTAAAGCGAGTACCATTTTAATCTAATTGAGTATTACCAGTGGTCGAGGAGAAAGTGAGGACTGTAGATGCTGGAGATCAGAGCTGAAAATGTGTTGCTGGAAAAGCGCAACAGGTCAGGCAGCATCCAGGGATAAGGAGAATCGACGTTTCGGGCATCAGCCCTTCTTCAGGAATCTGAAGAAGGGCTGATGCCCGAAACGTCGATTCTCCTGTTCCTTGGATGCTGCCTGACCTGCTGCGCTTTTCCAGCAACACATTTTCAGCTATTACCAGTGGTCACTTTAATGTGGATTTTAAAGTATTCTTCATAGAAATTGTACTGACAAACATTAAGTCTTAATTTCAACTAAACTTTCCTCAATGCAAATGAAGTTGTAATTTTTGTTGAAATGGACATCCACGTTAACTGTATAAGTCAGTAGTAAATTAGCTTTTGCATATATCTATCTTTGTTGTTGTATGTATGTGTTGATGGATGGCATGGTTACCGTCACTGCTGTCTTGCTAACCTAGTAACAATGGGCAACTCAGAGGGTGACTGAGAGATAATGTTAAAATCCATGATAATATGTCTTGTCATCTTGTTAATTTGAGCAGTTGTTATGTTTGATAATCTTTGTGTCCACTGTATGCCAAATGCATCCTAAAATATGCTCCTTTTGATTGTATTGCCCATGTCTTATCTGATTTCCCAATCATCAGTGCATCAAACCTGGCTTATTTTTATGTGTTTCAGTGACTATTTCCACGAGCACATATTTTGATGGCTTACTGGTCACAGGCCTCTACACATCGACAAGCATCCAAACCTCACAAAGTGTCAGCGGACCTGGCTCGTTTGGCCTTGGTAAGTCTCATCGCCTTCTAAACTTCAATTATCTTTCATCAAAGTTAAACTTTTTATGAATAATTGAGGAAATTCAATGAAGTGGATGCTGAATATTGGAAAATGGTTTATCTCCAAAGCTATCTTTATAATCCAACATGGTTCTTTCCCAACAAAAATAAACTACAATGCATGGGGGAGAAATTGATAGTTGACAAGCAGATAGAAGGACTAAGCTATTATATAGAATAGACTGCTTTACTAAATTACACTTCCTCAGGCTATGATAGCAACCTCATGCACAATAGCAAGTTCTTTGCTGAGTACTTATTTTACTGAACGTATGACAAATGTACACTGGAAGCAGACTAGTTCATATATAGAACTGAATATGACAACTTAAAGTAAACCAGTAATGTCAGTTTCTTCTCAACGCTGGTCAATAGTTACAATATCAAAAATTGGAAAGTTCATTTGAAGGCAAAGTTACAACTATTATCTTACCCTGAAGTATTTTATTGGAGAGTCTCATCAGACTCAGCTGAGAGAAACAACAGATTCTAGTTTTTCAAATATCAACCAGCCAGAGACATTGACCACTTTTGTTAAGCTATCTACATCGGCATTGTCCGACTTTTAACTGTATGCGTAAGTGTCAAGAGAGGGGTAGTTGTTGGTGGGTGGTGATTTTGAAGAAGCTACATTGAAGGGTAAATCACTCTGACCTGTTCTCACATGTTTTTATCTATCCAAGATGATGTACTATATTGGGAGACTACAAAAGGGAAAATGGAAAAGTTAAACAAAGTCTTCCCTTTGGAAAGATTAAGTTATCTAATCTGTATATGATAGCTGAGAGGAATTTTGATTTGTTGTTTTCTTTTTCAAAAAACAAGGGTGTAATAATTTAAGTCCTTTTTATATTTTGATGCTTGTTTTGAAAGTACTGTATTTAAATTGGAATTCTTGTTCTGTCTATTACATCTGCTACCATCCCAAATAATGATGAAAAAATTTTTTTCCCTGTCATTATGGTGATGAAAGCTGCCTGTAAGCCGCATGCTTACTGAAAGCCATTACATTGTTCAGGAGGGCTGAGTTAGAGTTGTTTAAATCTTAATGTGGCAGACTATATGGGGGAGAGAGGGAAGGGCAACAATTCCAGTCATGACACAAGGAAATCTATTAAATGCATAGATCTTTGAAATAGAAAATTAGATTTATTGTTGCTGACTGCTTGGGGCCAGTGAGAGTTCAAGGCAAAAGAAAAATTGCAAGGAGAAAATACAGACTGCCTGCAATCCCCATTTGAAAGCCAGTGATTGTTAGCTTACAGTTCCTCATTTTCATAGTTAATATGTTTGAAAACACCTTGCCGCAGGGAGCAGAACTTTCATGTTGCGCACCTCATTCTCTCAGCTGCATGTTTACTAGCCCATGGGCTAGGGCAGCTATGAATGAATACATGAAGACAGCTAGTCGTGTAATTTCTTTGGAAGTAAGGTAGCTGGTTCATTAAAAAAATTAGCTTTGCAGATCATGTAAGTGTGACATTTGAAGTGATTTAGCATGTAATCTCTCTATGTGCTACAACAATGATGCAGGTTTATTATTCCTGCAGTGCATGAAAGCATCATAATTACCCTGGTTCTTTAATCTGTGACCTATGAAAATTCCTAGCTATTAACATATGTAGCACTCAACCTGCTTTTTGTGTTAGGTATTGTCAGACTCTTCAGGAAAGAAATAGTACAAATACTCTGTAAAATAAAATCTATCCCATTTTATGGATGATTGAATTTGGTTGTCTGATTTAGTATGTCAGTAATTATCTGCTAACTGTACATTCCAATCAGTCTTTGGGTAAATGCACTTGGAAACCTCAATTCATTTCTGTACTAAAATCAATCAATCATAGCTAACAGGCCCCTTTTAATTAAAACATGCACTTCAAAGATGTTTATTTGGTTATCCAAATATCTGGACTGAACTGTGGTTGTTGATTCCAGTAAAGCCATAGGCATTCACAACTAATATTAGCCTTAGCTCAAAGTTCAATTGCAACATTTGTTTGATGTTACTAATACCACAGTGCAGAAATGACAGAAGTAAATGAATCTGTTACTTCTATTTAAAAAATGTAAATATATCCCAACCAAGTGATTGTCTAAATCTCCGGAGGCCAGTGTTGATCAGCTGCAAAATGTCTGCAATATAGTTTTATTATTTGTGATTTGATTTTTTTTAAAAATGTGTTTGGTAAGCATAGGAAACAGTAACATCTGAATTGTATCAATATGCACATTGCCCATTTGATTCCCTGAACTTCCTAAATCTTGGAAATCAAAACACACAAAATGGCATTATATACAGCAAAAGTGATTCTTCCACAGTTCAATCCATAACATTTAACTTTCAAACTCAACCAGTTTAAGCTGCCAGCATTTTTGTTTTGGAGGTCCGTGCATTATCTGCAATTATCTTTGAAATGACATAGAGGTATTTGTTTGTCACTGTAAGGGAAGATAGTATGGTGTTTTGTGTACTTAAACTTGGTTTAGTTGTACATGCCAACAACAATTTGCATTTATTTAGTTCCTTTAACATAGGACAATATTCCAAGGTGCATCACAGGAGTGTAATCTGACTAAAAGTCCAGTTATAATGAATTATAGCATAATGTTAATAAAAATATTGTTGTACTCAGTCAAATATTGGAGGCTATTTATTTTGGATCAGAGTGTGCTAGGGAAGAACAAACATCTGAAGCTTTTTGCAGAAGTGACAAACTCAGAATTCAGTGTATGCAGAATTGCCTGGGATAGGTGCAAATTAATGCAAATATGTCTGCATGTGTATGCAATTAATTTAATTGTTTATAAAGCTAGTGCTGACATACACTTTATTCCAGTGAGAACATTATCTTGTATATACACTGGTGATAAAGCAATCTCCATCTGTTCCATGTTGGATTTGAGGCGACAGAGCTGATTTAGCCAGAAGCAACAATTAAGTACATGAACATGAATATAATTATTCCTGTATTATTCAAAAGTCCACCACAAATTATTACATGGAAGAAAACAAGCTGAGTTCGAAGCTATATGACTGAAATAGAGTATTGCCCTGTTTATTTAAATTGACCATTAGTATTCACAGTCAGTAAATAGAGCACATCCTTCATTTATACTGACAAACAGCTACCAATGTCCAGAACAAAAGTGGAGGAAATGTTGCAGGGGATTAGAAGTTACATCTTTGAAAGTATGAAACCCCTCTCAGCATTAATAGCCACTCTTCAATAGAAAGTAAACAATATCTATTTCATTCAATTAATTCCAAATTACACATTCTAAATAAGAACATTGCAGAAATTAATGAAATGTATATAGTGTCAATGATAAATTGCAGCAGGATAGATTTATAAGTTATGGTTGAGCAAACCCATAATTGATAAAATTGAATTTAGACACCGACAGATGATTTGTGGAGAGAGTCTGGATACTGCATGTGTCTAAGCCATTTGTATAAATGATTTGGATGTGAACATAGGTGGTATGGTAAGTAAGTTTGCAGATGACACCAAAATTTGGTGTAGTGGACAGCGAAGAAGGTTACCTCAGAGTTCAATGGGAACTTTATCAGATGGGCCTGTGCACCAAGGAGTGGCAGATGGAGTTTAATTTAGCTAAATGTGATGTGCTACATTTTGGGAAGGCCAATCAGAGCAGGACTTGTACACTTAATGGTAAAGTTCTGGAGAGTGTTGTTGAACAAAGAGGCCTTGGAGTGCAGGTTCATAGTTCCTTGGAAGTGGAATACCAGATAGACAGGATAGTGAAGAAGACGTTTGGTATTCTTGCCTTTATTGGTTAGTGCATTGAATATAGAAGTTGGGGGGTCATGATGCAGCTGTACAGTTTAGGCCACTTTAGGAAAACTGACGTTCTGATCCCCCTGCTTATAGGAAGGATGTTGTGAAACTTGAAAGAGTTCAAAGAAAATTTGTCAGGATAGAGCGTTTGAGCGATACAAAAGGGCTGAGATTACTTTACCTGGAGTGTCAGAGGCTACGGGTGACCTTATAGAGGTTTATAAAATCATGAGAGGCATGGATAGGGTGAATAGCCAACGTCTTTTCCCCGGGGTGGGAAAGTCTGGAACTAGAGGGTGTAGGTTTAAGGTGAGAGGGGAAAAATTTAAAAGGGATCTAAGGGACAACTTTTTCACACACAGGGTGGTGTGTGTATGGAATGAGCTGCCAGAGGAAAGGTGGAGACTGGTACAATTACAACATTTTAAAAGGCATCTGGACGTGTATACGAACAGGGAGGGTTTAGAGGGATGTGGACCAAATGCTGGTAAATGGAACTAGATTAATTTAGGATATCTGGTTGGCATAGATGAGTTAGATAGAAGGGTCTGCTTCCGTGCTGTACACCTCTATGACTCTATTACTCTATGTATTGTATTAGCTGCTATTCATGCGTAGCAATCAGATTATTTAAGTAACGTAACATATTTGAATGTTTAATTCCTGTAGCACAAGGTACACTGATTTGATTCAGGTCTGATGCAACTTTTCACTTAAATCAAATCTAAAAATGAAAGTAGAATGTTTTAAAATCCAGTTTGAAGAGTCTCGGCACAGTTGACCTTACACAGATGTATCTTCCCTATTTAACTCCATCCCTTGTTATTCCTTTGGGTTTTTGATTTGTGTTGAAAATATTTGTCAAGTTGGATGATAATGGGACATTTACAGATCGTTAATATATGAAGCATTGCCACTTTAAAACATCTCTTGAAAAGCTATTGGAGAATTTTACACCAAAGTATGTAAATAGAACACATTTTCTTCTTGCGAATTCTCCTTTTAAAAGCATTTCTCACTAGCCCCACACATTCTCAGTTTTAATTAATTATTTACTATTAACAACTTAGACACTGATAAAATAATTTTTGCAAGTACCAGACTTAAATATTGAAATTAACCTGGCATTTAACAGTTGAAAACTTAATAATTGAGTTCTACTTATCAATCGTATTGGGTTTTTGTTTGGTTTCAGTTTATCTTTTCAAAACATGATCACATTTCCAGTGGCTAGATTCTGCAATTATGATGGCATAACTGTCAGCATTCAACATCCTTATCCCTCTGAAAGTGATGGTAACATCTGGAGTCCGTTCATGTACAGTTAAGCATTGAATCCAGAAGTTGCTGTCAGTGATTCAATAATCCCTCACTATGCAGATTTCAACAATTTTAATTCATGGAATTGACAAGAACTTGCCTTTTTCCTTTATTCTGGAAAATGTTACACACTGTTGAATAAGGAGTAACTGGACTTCAGACAGTGTTGAGTTAAGATTACTGTTGAACACCTCTCTGATCTTGGAAAACTAATTTTTTTATTTGTGAAATTTCAAATTTCTTCATTTTGATATTTCACTTTCAGCCTTAATGCCATATATACATATTATTTTCTTTTTCTTCTCAATGAAATTCAATTCAAAGTGAGGGCGTATCAATTTTTTTGAATTTCCTAATTTGCTTTCTCCAGAGTACTTCATTATAATTAGCTGCCCAATGAGAGCACCGTTGCTGCATGCCTTGACATTTTGCTAGATTTGAACTGACTTTAAGAAGATATCCACACCTCAGAAATCACGAGATCTTTTCTTGAGACCAGCAGCAAGCCCTACTGACAGTGAAATCCGGTCCATTATTTTTTGATTTCATTTGTCAGAATAAGAAGTAGAATTCTTTGGACTTAACCCCAGATGTAAGACCTGGCAGCATTTGTGGAGAGAGAAACAGAGTTAGTATTTCAAGATCAGTATGACACTTCTTTGAACTGGTTCCAAACAATGGTCATTCTGGACTTGATGCTAACTCTGTTTCTCTCTCCACTGATTATGCCAGACTTGCTGACTTTCTTCAGCACTTTGTATGTTTATTTCAGATTTCTAGCATCCCTCAGTATTTTGCTATTATTCCAGAATGTAAGGGGCAGGTTGGAAACCCAAATGGTGAGGGGATGGAGGATACAATCTCTCCAAAAGGCAGGAGTGAATGTAAGTGACTAAGGAAATCAACAATAGATGAGTAATTCCTCCAATAGCAAAAACAGCTTATACTTTATATATCTTGCCATTGGGGAAGAGCAGCATGCTTCCTGGATGGTAGGATAATCCCACAAGGAGAAATTGGGGAGCCTGGCCATTCTTGACAAGATGGAGAAAGCAGAGTCTTTGAATATTTTTCAAATGGAGGTAGATAAATTCCTGTTAAGCAGGGTTTTGTGGAAGTGGTGAAAGGTTCTTGGGTAGGTAGAAATGAGGGCTTGAGGTTACCAATAGATCAGCAATCATCTTATTAACTGGCAGAGCAAGCCTGATGAGCTGAATGGCGTATTCCTGCCTTGTGTTCACAGTCTCTAGAGTTCAGAAGAATCTGAGTAATTTCATTCAAACTGGGCTGATGCAGGCAGGTTATTCCTTTAGGTAGGGAGCCTAGAACAAGGGGACATATTCTGAACATTTAAGGAAGGCTTTTAGCACTGAGGTAAGGAGGAATTTCTTCATTCAGAGGGCTGTGAATCTTTAAAATTCTCATCTCGGGCGTTATGGAGGCTCAGTAATTAAACCTGTTTAATTCAAATACTGATAAATTTCTACATATTAAAAGCATCAAGTGCAGAAAACTCTGTTTAGGTCAGGAAATCACCTATGATCCAATCAAATAGTGGAGGAGGTTCAAGGAGCTTGCATTTCCTATGTTCCTCGCGTCATTAATGTAACTACAGGTTGAAAGGCGCTTGTTATAACCCTATCTATTCTTCCTAACTTTTCCTTCTATAACTTACTTCTAGCATTAATATTTTTTAAAAACACAATTATCAGAAAAGACTGGGATTCTGTATAAGGTTCACAATTCAGTCAGCACCCCCTCTAATGCTGGAGATGAACTTTGGAGACAGTGGGAATTGGCATGGATCAGGAATGTCTGCTGATTGGCCACCTTCATGCTGCAGAAAGCTGATCAAAGCTAAGAGGGGGTTTAACCCTATGACATCACAGCAAGTACAGGAATGACCAGTCAGAAAAGGAGGGAGAAACAAGGGGCTGGAATTGTAAAGCCACACCCTATAGCCCTGTCTGAGGAGTTGATGGCTAGAGCTTGAGGGCTAGAGCCAAGAAAGGATTGCTCCTGGACAGGAGACATTGTGAAGAGTATCCGATTGGTAGCGAATCATGGGTACAATGCTTAAAGCAAAGAAAAGGTAACTGACTGGAACAGCAAAAGTTAAATGCAAGCCTTTTTTTTGGTGAGGAGCCAAATTCTAAGTGTCCGGTTGATAGGTTGCCATGAGGAGACTGTCCAGGAGAAGAAACCAACCAAAAAACAGTCACTCTGTCAAAGGGTTCAGCTCTTTCCTCACCAAACTGTCACAGTCTGCTGCTCAGAGGAGTTTAGCACATTCAGAGGTCAGAACTGCTCGCCTGAGATTCAGATGTTTTGAGTACAGCCATATTGGCTTACTACCTTTCTTTCTATCTTTAACCTAATATCTAACCTTTACTATGAATCTTTTATCTTGTGTATCAGGTTTCAGTGCCAGCTTGGGGACAAAAGGCCAATTTTGGGCTAATTGTTTGGGTGGTTAGTGATTTTAAGAGTTTGTATCATTGCCATCCCTAGAATTTTATAAAGTACTGTTGTTACTAATAAATAGTTATTCCTATTTTACATAAAACAGTGGCAGAAGTCTTCATAATAAGTTTAGGTCAGGACAGCAAATTGAGGGACAGGTCTTTTGGGAGGAGTTATTGCAATAACTTCACAAAGCTTTCATCACATGTTACGTACCTGCAGTTCTCCACTTTGTGTTTGTCCATGTGGTTAAGTTAGTCTATGACATAATTGCACGGGAACATTAAAAATATGATATGATAGTGAGCTGCAAATGGTTTGGTCAGATATCAAAAAGCTTGGTCAAAGAGGAAGGTTTTTAAAGTGGCTTAAAAAAGGCAAATAAGATAGCAAGATGACAATATGTAGGTCCAAATTCTGGACCTAGACAACATGACACAGTTACCAATAGTGGAGCGATTATGATTGGGAATGGATGCAAGGCCAGCATTCGAGAAATGTTGATATCTTGGAGTTTGTAGCATTAGAGTATATTACAAAGATGGGGAAGAGCAAGGCCACAGAGGGATTTGAAGACAGAGATGAGACTTTTAGAATCAAGATGTTATTTGACCAGAATAAGTATAAGTCAGCGCATGCAAGAGTCATAGGGGACTTGCTGTGAGCTAGGACCCAGGCAGAAAAGTTTTGGATGACCTTGAGTTTACAGTGTCTGAAATGTAGAAGTGCATTGGAGTAATCAGGCTGTTATAACATCTCTATTTGAGTTATTTTAGGATTAAAAATGTAGATATTTAGTTTTGATTTAAAGTGAATCAGAAGTTGTTTACTTTCATTATCTTATTATGACCACGTAGTTTCAAAAATCAGGTTTGAAATTTTGACCCAGCTGAGAAATATTTAGAAGCAAGAAAGCATTGAGGTTGCTATGAAGATAGATGCTTAAAGGTAGAACTGCACTTCAAGATTGAGGTTGCTATGAAGATAGATGCTTAAAGGTAGAACTGCACTTCAAGATTGAGGTTGCTATGAAGATAGATGCTTAAAGGTAGAACTGCACTTCAAGATTGAGGTTGCTATGAAGATAGATGCTTAAAGGTAGAACTGCACTTCAAGATTGAGGTTGCTATGAAGATAGATGCTTAAAGGTAGAACTGCACTTCAAGATTGAGGTTGCTATGAAGATAGATGCTTAAAGGTAGAACTGCACTTCAAGATTGAGGTTGCTATGAAGATAGATGCTTAAAGGTAGAACTGCACTTCAAGATTGAGGTTGCTATGAAGATAGATGCTTAAAGGTAGAACTGCACTTCAAGATTGAGGTTGCTATGAAGATAGATGCTTAAAGGTAGAACTGCACTTCAAGATTGAGGTTGCTATGAAGATAGATGCTTAAAGGTAGAACTGCACTTCAAGATTGAGGTTGCTATGAAGATAGATGCTTAAAGGTAGAACTGCACTTCAAGATTGAGGTTGCTATGAAGATAGATGCTTAAAGGTAGAACTGCACTTCAAGATTGAGGTTGCTATGAAGATAGATGCTTAAAGGTAGAACTGCACTTCAAGATTGAGGTTGCTATGAAGATAGATGCTTAAAGGTAGAACTGCACTTCAAGATTGAGGTTGCTATGAAGATAGATGCTTAAAGGTAGAACTGCACTTCAAGATTGAGGTTGCTATGAAGATAGATGCTTAAAGGTAGAACTGCACTTCAAGATTGAGGTTGCTATGAAGATAGATGCTTAAAGGTAGAACTGCACTTCAAGATTGAGGTTGCTATGAAGATAGATGCTTAAAGGTAGAACTGCACTTCAAGATTGAGGTTGCTATGAAGATAGATGCTTAAAGGTAGAACTGCACTTCAAGATTGAGGTTGCTATGAAGATAGATGCTTAAAGGTAGAACTGCACTTCAAGATTGAGGTTGCTATGAAGATAGATGCTTAAAGGTAGAACTGCACTTCAAGATTGAGGTTGCTATGAAGATAGATGCTTAAAGGTAGAACTGCACTTCAAGATTGAGGTTGCTATGAAGATAGATGCTTAAAGGTAGAACTGCACTTCAAGATTGAGGTTGCTATGAAGATAGATGCTTAAAGGTAGAACTGCACTTCAAGATTGAGGTTGCTATGAAGATAGATGCTTAAAGGTAGAACTGCACTTCAAGATTGAGGTTGCTATGAAGATAGATGCTTAAAGGTAGAACTGCACTTCAAGATTGAGGTTGCTATGAAGATAGATGCTTAAAGGTAGAACTGCACTTCAAGATTGAGGTTGCTATGAAGATAGATGCTTAAAGGTAGAACTGCACTTCAAGATTGAGGTTGCTATGAAGATAGATGCTTAAAGGTAGAACTGCACTTCAAGCCAAGTTTGTTTTTGCTTTTAAAAATTCATTAAAGCAAAGGAAGGCTGATTATCAAGGCTTCCAAAATCCCATATAATGTGTTTCACCAAATAACTCCATTTGGTACACTTAGAGAGAAAGAGAGGAGACTGAGCAGCGTGGAACGTTTAGTTGTGTAATGAGGAAAAGTCCAGCAATGCAATAAATGCCAAGGGAGTGTGTGGGAAAAGATTTGCTAATCCACAATAGGCCTACAAAAGCAAAATTGGCCAAACTGTACCAAAAACACCTAGAATTCCCCAGCAGGCTCACAAGCCAAATCAGACTGCCCACATAGACAAGAGAATACACTTCAAGTTCCCACGAACAATGGCAGAGCACCTCAAAGCCCCAAGGGCAGTTTCACAACCCAGCAATACCAAAGCCACTCAAAGAGCAGGTCAGACACAGAGGCACCAGCAAGGACATGCTCCAGGAACAGGACAATGGAGGCACTTCACCACCTCAGAGGAGACATTAACACCTACATGTGAAGAGGAATGGAACCATCGATAATGTCAGGATGTTGCATTCTGTGAAGGAACAGGACACTCATCCGATAGCATCCTTGCAACCAGATTACTCCATTTCCAGATATATTATAGTTTCCCATTTCTTAATCAGTCTCATTGTGCAGCATTATTATAAAACTGCTCTCATCCTCAGCTCTAGGAAGAGAAATCTGATCTACCTGTACAGACTGTCAGTTCTGTGTCAGCCTAGTCTCTTTCTCTTCCAGCAATATCGCTTGCAATAAACTGTTTGTCAATTCACTTTGAGCTGTGTTTTGGGATCTCTAACCTATCGGGAAAATTTCTCCAACAAGAGTGCCTGTAATGCCAAAGGAAGTGGTGGAGGCTAGTACAAATAGAACATTTAAAAGGGTAATGAACAGGAAGGGTTTAGAGGGATTTAGGGTAAATTATGGCAAATGGGACGAGATTAACTTAGGACAAATTGGACCGAAGGATTGGTTTCCATGTTGTACATCTCGATGACTCTGTGTGTCTGCTAGTTTGTGGCACGTGACTGTCAGCAATACATAAATTTCAGACAGGCAGTTATGTTGATCCAAATATTACCATTAGGACCTGAGCAGCTAGACCCAGCATAAATAGAAACTGCCTTCCAGAGTATATGTTTAAAAGCTACAGTGAAAAAATTACACTGGATTAATTACAGCGTGGAAACAGGCCCTTCGACCCTACAAGTCCACACCGACCCTCCAGAGATCAACCCACCCAGACCCATTCCCCTACACCTAACACTACAGGCAATTTAGCATGACCAATTCACCTGACCTGCCCATCTTTGGACTGTAGAAGGAAACCCAGAAGAAAACCACGCAGACACGAGGAGAATGTGCAAACTCCACACAACAGTTGCCTGAAGTAGGAATTGAACCTAGGTCTCTGGCATTGTGAGGCAGCAGTGCTAACCACTGTGCCACCCACTAAGTCAGTTGGTTTAGTTTTAAGGTAGAAGTTTATATAGTTCAGAATTGTTATTCTATCTATACAATGTACCAATGTAATCACTATTTCTCATATTTGTTTTATTCAAGTTTTTTTTTAAAAGATTGCCAAACTGAAAAATAGAAACATTCTGTCATTTATCGTTTTACACTTGGTTCTTCCCCTCATTCTATTCTTTGAATCATTGCGGTCTGTCAAACTAGATCCTATCAAATTGAGGGAATGAAGGGTAAATTGGCTGAGGTGAATTAAACTACATTAACCAGTATCATGATAGATAGGTAATGGATTGTTTTAAAATAATGATTATGTAATTTACAACAACTATACATTCCTTCAAGGTGCAAAAACCTAAACAAACAGTCAACCAAGGCTATCAAAGGAAGTTAACAATAGCATAAATTTAAAAGAAGTTGCCTATGAAGTTGCCAGAACAAGTATTAAATCTGAGGATTTGGAATATTTTTAATACAGCAGAGGAGGACCAAAAAACAAAAGGAGGAAAGAATATTAATGTAAACTAGGTTTTAAAAAAAAATTATAAAAGCTTCAATATGTCTATGAAAAAGAAATGTCTAAGACAAATGTGGATCCATTACAGGCAGAGTTGGGGCAATTTATTATGGAGAATAGAGATATGGCAAAGAAGCTAAGTGTTACATTGTCTGCCTTCACTAAAGTTAATTAGAGATCCAAGTCACTGTAATGAGGAATTAAAGGAAATTAGTACAGTATTGATAATAAGATTGTGTTGGAGAAGTTAATGTGACTGAAGTTTAAGTGCCCAGAATCTAATATTCTACAACCTGGAGTGTTGAAAGAGGTAGTTGTGGAGCTAGTGTATGCATTGGTGATCATCATTCAAGATTCTATTGTGTCCGAAATGGTTCTTGCAGTTAGGAATGTAGCAAATGTCACCCCATTTTTAACAAAAAAGGGGGAAGAAAGAATGGGATCTACAGCCTGTCACTGGGTGGCAAAATCTATGAAAAATTTGTGATAAATGTACACCTGATAATAGTGAACTGAATGGGCATGGGTTTATGAATGGAAAACTGAGAGTCTGAGACATTAAGTGTCTACAGCAGACACCTCAAGGTGCTGGAGCAGTACTACCAATGCTGCCTGCACAAGATCCTGTAAATCCACTGGGAAGAAAGACACACCGACGCCAGTGTCCTTGACTAGGCCAACATCTGCAGCATCGAGGCACTGACTACACTTGATCATCTACAATAGGCTGGGCACATTGTCGGAATGACCGACACGAGACTCCCCAATCAGGAGCTCTACTCCCAGCTTCGAAATGGCAGGCAAGCCTCAGGTGGACAAAGAAAGTGCTCCATTGATACCCTCAAAGACTCAACAGTGAAATGCAGCATTCCCACATACACCTGGGAATCACTGGCCTAAGCCCACCCAAAGTTGAGGAGGTGCAATTGGGAGGGCATCAAGCACCTCAAGACTTGCTGTTGGGAGAAAAACCAGGCAAAAACAGTGGAAGGAGTGTGCTGCCACATTAACATGCCACCCACCTCATCCCTCACCTGATATGAGATTATTCACTGGCTGGAGGAAGAGTATTTCTTAAATGGTAAGACATTAGTAAGAGTTATAGATGTCCTCATCAGTATGTCACATAAGGCTAGCATGCAGGTGCAGTAGGCAACATTGAACCCTAATGGTACGTTATCTTTTATTGCAAATGGGTTTGAGTACTGGAGTAGCAAAGTCTTTCTTTAATTGTGTAGAATCTTGGTTGGACCATACCTGGAGTACTATGTGCAATTTTGGTCCTAGTACCTCACGCAGGATACCACTGCCATAGATGGAGTGTATTAAGCTTTCAGATGTGTTGCTGGGACAGAATGCCAGGAAGCAGAGTTTACATTTTGGGTCCAGTGAGAAAGGGTTTCTGCCTTCTTTCCATCGATGCTGCTAGACCAGTTCACGTTTACCAGCAAGTTCTGTTTGTGTTGAGGAAATTGGGCTTGTATTCTCTATAATCTCAAAGAATGAGAGATGATCTTATTGAAGTGGCAAAATACTTAAAGGGATAGACAGGGTAGAAGCAGTTAAGATGTTTCCTCTGTTTGGAGAGTCTAGAATGTTGGGGCAGAAAGTCAAAATAAAGAGGAAGCCACTTAGGATTGAGGTGAGGAGAAGTTATTTTATTTACAGTTGTAAATCTTTGGATTTTCTACTCGAGAAGTCCAGTCACAAAGTATATTTAAAGGACAGATTGCCAGATTTCTAAATACTCATGACATGAAGGGACACAGAAATAGTGTGGTTAAAAAAAATTGAACTGGATCAGTATTGGATTTATATTGGATGGTGTTTGGTTGTTTGAATGGCCTATTGTTCATTCTATGTTCCCAAATATTCGGCTTGTCCAATATCCTCACAACTGAGATCATAACAAGTGTAGAGATGACTTCAGTAATATTGTTGAGGGTTTAAATGACAAATAAGCTGAATGTGGGGATTGAAATATGTGGTATTAGAGGTGGCAGAATTATGAGGTTGGAAGCACATTTTAAGCAGACTGGTTTGGTCTCAGACTACCTACATTCCAGGAGATAGTGCTTCAAGAGGATCAGGACCTCAGGAGGGCATGATGGGTGAGTGGCACAACATATTAGGGTGCCAAATCCCATGATCTGACTTAAAGCATTTTTCCTGCACAGTATACATCAGGACAGCATACATCAGTTTCACAGATTTCCTGTTGCTATAAGAATAGTCTATCCCTTGCAGAGAAACAACACTCTAACTCATCTTCATTCTATTTTCCCCTTGCACCATCGTTGCTCACCACAAAATATGTTCTTCCCTCCTCATCACATAAGTAATTATGAGTACTTACAGCTCTGCTTACTCTCCATTGTGGGGAAAACAGCACACACCTTGGTGAGAGAGAGAGAGAGAGAGAGCTAGGAAAGAGAGACTATCCAATGACAGACACATTAATGACCACTGTGTGGCCACTTGTTCCACTAGGAAGGCCTTGACCCAGAAGGCTGCCGATGTCAACAGTAACCTGTTGTAGGAACTTGAACCTCATGAGGCACTGCTACTCAGATATGATAGAAATGTTGATCCTCAATAGACCCTATTTTGGGAGTCTGTCCTGTTTTGAGTTGGATCTCTGTGTTCATCCCCCTGGAGGGGCGTATAGCCAGAGGAGGAGGCAGCTGTAGTTGCTGTTGGTGTTTCTTTTCTTGTCCTTCTTCAGTGGTCCATTTTTTTAACTTGAGCATATGCTGGCTTGGCCAACATTTATTGCTCATCCCTTAGTGCCCAGGGCAAGGTAGTGGTGATGAGCTGCCTCCTGAACCACTACAATCTGTTGGGTGTAGGGGGTACCAAATGCTGTTATAAGGAAAGTTTGAGGGTTTTGATCTAGGAACAGTGAAGAAATAGTTCCAAGTCAGGCTGGTGTGTGGCTTGAAGGAGAGCTTGCTGGTGGTAGTACTTCCATGCATCTGCACCATTGTTGTTCTGGATGGTAGAAGTCATGGGTTTCAAAAGTGATGTCAGAATAGCTTTGATAAGTTATTACAGTACATCTTGGACTCAGTGCATACTGCTGCCACTGTGCATCAGCGGTGAGTGGAGTGAATGTTGAAGGGGGAAAGTGAAGCGCCATTCAAGCAGGCTGCTTTGACATGGATGGTGTCAGCTACTGGAATGTTGTTGGAGCTACGTTCGTCCAGGCAAGTAGAGAGATTGTAGCCACAATATTCATATTGCAGGTCCAGTTCATTTCATGCTTCATGACAACCCAGGATGTTGGTAGAGGATACAGTAATGGTGATTGAATGTGAAGGGATGAAGGTTAGATTCTCTCTTGATGGAAATGATCATTGCCTGATGTGAATGCTACATGCCATCTTATTATCCCAAGACTGGACATTGTCCATGTTGTGTTGCTTCATGTAGACACTGACTGCTTCATTGTTGGAGAAGCTGCAAATCCTTTATTCATTCACAGGATGTAGGCACCGCTGGCAAGGCAGTATTTACATTCCATTCCTAATTGCCCAGAGGGCAGTTAAGAGTCAACCACATTGCTGTGGGTCAGGAGTCACATGTAGCTCAGATGATGTAAGGCTGGTAGTTTCCCGGTCATCCTTGACCAGATTCATGGTCAGTATTAGACTCTTAATTCCAGTTGTTTATCGAATTCAAATTTCATCTTCTGCCATTGTGGGATTCAACCCCGGGTCCCCAGAATAGTACCTGGGTCTCTGGATTAGCAGTCCAGCAATAATACCCCTTGGCATTACGCCTATCGCTTCCTAGCAAGGAAGTGCAGCTAAACATGATTAAATTACTTCCAAAGTGTTTACAATGATTTGTGAAAACATGAATGCACTCTGAAAGCAAAAAAACTATGAACTGCATGCATAGCCATCACCGAAAAACTTTCACTACTCAAGTTTCACTGATAACATCCTTCCTGCTTTATACTGTCTTCAGTGACTAAAGCAAGTTGCTGACAAGTTGGGAAGCAGTTACTTTGACTAAGTTGAATTGAAGTTGACTTCCTTCCCTGAAGTGTATTGATCACTATTACTGAGTTCAACTCCAGAATTATTATTCTTATGAATTATTCCAATTCTGTGCAATGGTCACTGGACTTAAGACATTAGTGCTGTTTTCTATTTACAAATGCTGCTGCCCTTCTGAGTTTCTTCAGCAAGTTCTGTTTTGTTAATTCCAGGATTGTTAAATGAATTAAATTCCACCAGCTGCCATGGTGGAATTTGAACCCATGTCTCAGAGCTTTAACCTGGGTCTCTGGATTATTAGTCCAGTGGCAGAGTATGCCACATCTCCACCTTGTTTTCCAACAAATGCAATGAAGTTCTCCATTCATTTTCAATACCTATCAACACCCACTGAAAGTCAAAGGTGGGTAGCTGTATGTCAGGATACCCCTAATCTTACCTTTTAAGAGGTTTAACATGCACGCACTCAAACCTACTTCCACTTGCTTGAGGATGGTCCCCACTGATGCGTTGAACTAGAGACAAGGCTTTGTGCAGAGTTCTAAGCAACAATTTTTGTAAAAATCTGTGACATTTTGTAAAAAACCTGTAACATTAATACATTCTCCACTAATTTAAATAAATCTAATGAAATCTCGTTGATGCAATCATGCACTGTTAAAGACATGGATTTGATCATTTACTTTGAGAACCAAGCTACAAAATAAGTTTTTCTTTTCTGGCCTCCAATGATGTATCTGTGTAAATCTTCCTGAGCAGGTTCTGCACAACCTAGGTTTGCTAAGGATTGTTTTGAGACATGTTTAGATAGTGATGGTGACAGTGAGGTGATGATAGTGTGGAGGGAGGTGTAGCTGAAATTCATATAAGAGATTCATGCCCACAAACCAAACAAGGCCTAACTTTCTCTGTCCTCATTACAACAGTTGGTACGTTTTTAAAAGGCATTTTTCTGCCTTGCTGTATGCATCAAATACAATTCACCCAGCTGATGCATGTAGCATGCTTTGTTAATTAGCACCCTTTAAATTGCTGTTGCTTTTAGAAATGTGAGATGTGGTTCTACTTGAAATTATTGATAGGTTTTACTCTTATGGGTTCTGTGGATGTCATTGAACTTAAAACAAAAAAAAAATCACAATTAAAGATGCACATATTAAACTGTTCATATTTTTCCTGTTAACATTGTATCCTTGAATTTTGTTGGCTCAAAATCTTTTAACATTTGTGTTTAATCTGAGAAATATATCTGTCAACGTGGGACTTATACTAAATGCTATTTATTTATTTATTTTGTGGGATTTGGCCATGACTGACTGGCTAGCATTTACCGCCTATCCCCAGTTGCCTTTGAGAAGGTGATGGTGAGTTGTCTTCTTGAACAGCTGCAGTTCACTTGCTGTAGAATGATATAAAATGTCATTAGGGAGGGAATTCCAGGATTTGGACGCAGTGACAGCGAAGGAACGGCAATAGATTTCCATGTCAGGAGGGTGAGTGGCTTGGGGGGGAACCTGAAGGTGGTGGTGTTCCCATGTATCTACTGCCCTTGTCCTTCTAGATGGAAGTGGTCATGGGTTTGGAGGGTGCTGTCTGAGGATCTTTGGTGAATTTCTGCAGTCCATGTTGTAGGTGTGCACACTGCTGCTACTGAGCGTCAGTGGTGGAGGGAGTGGATGCTTGTGGATGTAGTGCCAAGCAAGCAGGCTGCTTTGCCCTGGATGGTGTCAAGCTTCTTGAGTGTTAATGGTGCAATACTCATCCAGGAAAGTGGGGAGTTTTCCATCACAATCCACTGATCTGCTTTTGTAGCCACTGCATTTATGTGTTGAGTCTAGTTGAATTTCTGATTAATGATACCTCCCAGGATGTTGATAGTGGAGCATTCAGTGATGGTAACACCATTGAATATCAAGGGGCGGATGGTTAGATTGTTTCTTATTGGTGATGGTCATAGCCTGGTGTTTGCATGGCACAGATGTTACTTACCATTTGTCAGCCCAAGTCTGGATCTTGTTCAGATCTCGGTGCATTTGGACACAGAATGCTTCAGTGCCTGAGGAATTGTAACTGGTGCCGAACATGGTACAATCATCAGTGATCATACCCATCTCTGATCTTATGATGGGGGGATGGTCATTGATAAAGCAGCTGAAGATGGTTAGGCCTAGGACACAACCCTGAGCAACTCCTGCAGAAATGTCCTGGAGCTGAGGTGACTGACCTCCAACAACCATGACCATCTTGCTATGATTCTAACCACTGAAGAAGGTTAAGGTGAAGGGTGGAAGGTATAGGGGAGATGTCAGGGGTGGGTTCTTCACCCAGAGAGTGGTGGGGGCATGGAATGCGCTGCCCGTGGGAGTGGTAGAGTCAGATTCATTGGCGACCTTTAAGCGGCATTTAGATAGGTACATGGATAGGTGCTTAATCTAGGATAGAAGTTCGGCACAACATCGTGGGCCGAAGGGCCTGTTCTGTGCTGTATTGTTCTATGTTCTATGTTCTATGAAGAGTTTGCCCCCGATACCTATTGGTTCTCGTTTTGCTAGGGCCCCATGATGCAACACTCAGGCGAATGCAACCTTGATGTCAAGGGCTGTCACTCTCACCTGACCTCTGGAATTCAGCTGTTTTGTCTATGAAATGAGGTCAGGAGCTGAGTGGCCTTGGGGAACCCAAACTGGGCATCATTGAGCAGGTGCTGCTTGTTAGCACTGTTGGTGACACCTTCCATTTCTTTCCTGATGATCAACAGTAAACTGATGGGGCTGTAATTGTCAGGGTTGGACTTGTCGTGATTTTTATGTACAGGACATACTTGGGCAATTTTTCACATTATTGGGTAGATGCCAGTGTTGTAACTATACTGGAAGAGCTGGGCTAACTATTGCCTCAATGTTC
The DNA here is from genome assembly GCF_047496795.1 of Chiloscyllium punctatum. NCBI lineage: Eukaryota > Metazoa > Chordata > Chondrichthyes > Orectolobiformes > Hemiscylliidae > Chiloscyllium > Chiloscyllium punctatum. The sequence continues at coordinate 39,456,187 of NC_092782.1, read as the reverse complement.
TCAAGGTGTGTAACCTTTGCAGTATCTAGTACCTTCAATTATTTCTCGGTATCACGAAGAGTGTATTGAATTGGCAGAAGACTGGTATGTGTAATTCAGGGGACCACTGGAGGAGACCAAGATGGATCATCCATTCAGCACTTCTGACTGAAGATTGCTGTGAAAGCTTCACCCTTATCTCTTGCACTGATGTGCTGGGCTCTTCCATCATAGAGGATGGAGGTCTTTATGGAGCATCCTCCTTCAGTGAGTTGTTAATCACCCACCACCATTCACAACTGGATGTGGCAGGACTGCAGAGCTTAGATATGATCCATTGCTTGTGAGATCACTTAGCTCTGTCTATCGCTTGCTACTTATGTTGTATGGCATGCAAGTAGGCCTGTTTGGTGGCTTCACCAGGTTGGCACATCATCTTCAGGTTTGCCTGGTGCTGCTCCTGGCATGTCCACCTGCATTCTCCATTGAATCAGGGTTAATCCCCTGGCTTAATGGTAGTGGTTGAGTGAGGGATATGCCAGGCATGAAGTTACAAATTGTGCTGGAATACCATTCTCCTGCTGTTGAGGCTCCCAGCGCCTCATGGATATTCAGTCTTGATGTCCAGATGGAAACAAATAAAATGGTTAGGGATGACTAGAAATATTGAAGCTATGCCTCTCACCCATTTTATTCCTTTCTCCATTGACCTGTACATTTAAGTATACTTTTTTCAGTCTTTTGGTCTAGTGGTTTTATTATAAAATGAAAGCAACCCATTTCCTTGGTTTAATTCTCTAATAGTGTTGTTCCTTTGATAGTAAAATACTTGTTTTACTTCATTCAATGATCGACAGCATTCCTACTTTCCAGAGCATGCATTGTGAACTTCTGTTCTCTTGTTAATTACTTGTACTTATAAAATATTTCTGAGTTTCACTGAAAATCTCCACATTACAGGATTTAACAGAAGTGTTAGTTTTGACACTTGAGAAGTTAAAAACAGGAGTTGAAACAAGATAACAGTTCTTCTGAAATGTGTTGCATTTTCTAAATAGAGGCACTTTCTACATTAATGTGGTGCTGTTAAATCCTGATGTGAAGATCCCTCTTCAATCAATGGCAATCATGTAAAGGAAACTTAATCCTTTCAATTGATGGTAACTGGAGTCCACTTTTATTTGGACCTCCGTTTCTATAGCCAGCATTTCAATTTCTGCCTTGTCTTTTCGCACTCATTAAACCATTTTGGTCCAAATATGGTTACATTTGTGGCATTATGAACTGTTTATGTCTGAAGTTTCTTTTTTAAGAGGAGGAATATGCTTCTATTCTTCTGTTGTCCTCCTATATTTTATGATTTTTGTGCTGTTTTTTAAACTCTAGCAAAGGATGTTGGTTACTTTGGTCTATGTACATTTATGTAATATACATTTATATGAAAGGTAGTGGATATGATATTGTATTCCATAAACAGATTATATAAATGTTATTATTGTTAACCCATGGATGCACACCTCTTTAAAAATGTACAACTTGTAGGAAGAAAGGTCCATTTTACAGCACTTGATTACATTCCAGGTGGTTGATATGTGCTGTGAGCTGCACTATTTACAAAAGATTGGATCCATTTATTTCTTAGAATGCAACCTCAGGAGAAATTCATTCCTGCTCTCTAGAAGTTTCACAAAAACAATTTGGATAAGAATATAGGAGGCATGGTTAGAAAGTTTGCAGATGGCACCAAAATTGTGGTATAGTGGACCTGAAGACAATTCTCTGAGAGCATGACAGAATCTTCATCAGTTAGGCCAGTGGGTCAAAGAAGGGGAAATGGAGTTAAATTTGGATAAATGTGAGGTGTTGCGTTTTGGTAAGACAAACCAGAGCAGGACTTAGACAGTTAATAGTACTGTCCTGGGAGTGTTTGCCGAACAGAGAGACCTAGGGGTGCAGGTGCATTGTTCCTTGAAAGTGACATCACAGGTAACAGAGTAGTGAAGAAGACATTTGACACACTTGCCTTCATTGGTCAGAGCATTGAGTACAGGAGTTGGGACATTATGTTATGGCTATACAAAGCATTGCTGAGGTCACATTTGAAGTACTGTGTACAATTCTGGTTGCCCTTCTACAGGAAGGATGTTATTAAACTGGAAAGAGTGCAAAACATTTTACAGGGATGTTAATAAGACTGGAAGGTTTGAGTTATAAGGAAAGGCTGGATAAGCTGGGGCTCTTTTCCCTGGAGTGTAGGAGCCTGAGGGGTGACCTTACAATGGTGTATGATATCGTGAGGAGCATAGATATGATGAATAGCTATGGTCTTTTCCCCAAGGCAGTCAAAAGCTAGAGGGCATAGGCTGAAGGTGAGAGGAGAAAGATTTAAAAAGGACTTGAGAGGCATCTTCTTCACACACACAGTGGTATATGGATTGACTGTCAGAGGAAGTGGTAGAGGCGAGTACAATTTTTAAAAGACATTTGGATAGCGATAGGGATAGGAAATGTTTAAAGGGATATGGGCCAAATGCAGGCAAATGGGACAAGTTCAATTTAAGAAATCTGGTCAGCAAGGATGAGTTGGGCTGAAGTGTCTGTTTCAATATGACTCTGTTGCACTGAGTGATTACTGCTAAAAGTACACATGGAGGGATTCTGGGTAAAGATGGGATCAGGACTGTGTTAGTGCAAAAATTAAATCATCTGAATTGACACACACATTGTAATTTTGGAGACCATTTTTTAAGTAGTCTTACATATGTCTGATTTTAAGCAGAAATCAAACTCTTGTCCATGCACCATTGGCAGTTGTCTCCCAGCTCTCCCACTCTAAGTGATTGAACTCATGCAGTCTGTGGTTGCAAGTATTTATTCAGTCATAACTTCCCATCCATCTTGAGCAGACACAATCGACCATAGAACAGGTCAGCAGGAATGCCAGATGATATGACTGTAATGTCAGCAAGAAAGGTGTTTCACATGAGAGTGAAGCAGGGAACAGCATTTTAAGGTGCAATATAAGAGACCAAGAGTAGCCCATGAAGGAGGGTGGTGATAAAAGCAGCATTTTTGTTGACAGATGCAAAGATTACTGCTTTAAGTAAAGCAGAAGCTTTGAAGTGGATGTTGCCATTGTTAATAGGGGCATAGATATTTCTAATATTAAAAGGGAACAGACAAAAAGAGTACAGCTTGAATGGATAATAATTTAGAAAATGATTAGATGTGACTTTCATTGGAAAAGGAGTTTTCAATAAGAGGATAAGGAGAAAGATTTTATGTGCGCTGGATGAGAGTATTTGATGGGGGGTAATTTTTAAAAAATTTTTTCAGGAGATGTGAGTTTGCTGGCTATGTTACCATTTGTTGTCCAACCTTAATTGCCCTCGAAAAGACCTTCTTGAACCGTTGCAATCCATGTGATGCATGTCACCCACAGTGTTGTAAGGAAGGGAGTTGTAGGATGGTGAACCAGCAGCAGTGCCTGTAACAATGAGAAATAGGGGCACTCTGTGAGTTGAAAAGAGAGATGTCAGTTGAAGCAGCTTTTGGGGATATTGGGTTCAGTTGATTAGCTGAAAATCCAAATGTCACTTAATTTCTTTTCTTCCTTTAGATTCACAAATTCAGCTTTTAAGAGGTCTGTGAGTATTTAAAATTTGCCAAAGTGTCCCTTTAGTAATGCAGACATTGTACTGCTTCTTGGGAACCCTTGTCTTTCTTGATATTATACTCTTGACATTATACTTGTTTATTATACTCCAAAATATTCAAATGCACTAAATGAAATGTCAAAAACATTCTAGACTGTAATAATTTGTGGCTTACCTTCATATTATAGACTTATTTTTATTTGATATACACAAAGTAATCATGGGGTACTTAGTACATAAGTTAGAACCATTTGGTACTTTGTGTATTCACTGTTACATAGAAACATAGAACGGTACAGCACAATACAGGCCCTTCAGCCCTTGATGTTGTGCTGACCTGTTATTCTACTCTAAGATCAAACTAACCTACATTTTACTATCATCCATGTGCCTATCCAACAGTCGCTTAAATGTCCCTCATGTATCTGACTCTACTATCATTGCTGGCAGCACATTTCATGCACCCACTACTCTCTGTGTAAAGAACCTACTTTTGACATCTGCCCTAAACTTTCCCCCAGTCACCTTAAAATGATGACCCCTTGTGATAGCCATTACCGATATGGGGAAAGGTCTCTGGCTATCCACTCTATCTATGCCTCTCATCATATTGAACTCCTCTATCAGGTCACCCCTCATCCTTCATTACAATGAAAAAAGCCCTAGATCCCTCAACTTTTCTTCATCAGACCTTTCCTCCAGTCCAGGCAGCATCCTTGTAAATCTCCTCAGTACCCTCTCTAAAGCTTCCACATCTTTCCAATAATGAGGCAACCAGAACTGAACACAATATTCCACGTGTGGTAAAACCAGGGCTTTATAGAGCTGCAGCGTAACATCACGTCTCTTAAACTGAATCCCCTGCTAATGAAAGCCAACACACTGTAGATCTTCTTAATAACCGTATCAACTTGGGTGGCAAATTTGAGTGATCTATGGACATGGATCCCAAGATTCCTCTGTTCCTCCACACTGTCAAGAAACCTGCCTTTAATCCTGTAACCTGAATTCAAATTTGACCTTCCAAGGTGAATCATTTCACATTTTTCCGGATTGAACTCCATCTGCCATTTCTCAGCCCAGCTCTGCATTCTGTCAATGTTCCGTTGCAACCTATAACTTGTCCACACTATCCAGAACTCCACCAACCTTTGTGTCATTGGCAAACTTACTAGCTCACCCTTCCACTTCCTTATCAAAGTCATTTATCAAAATCACAAAGAACAGAGGTCTCAGAGTAGATCCCTGTGGAGCACCACTAGCCACTGAGTTCCAGGCTGAATACTTTCCATCATTTACCACCCTCTGTCTTCTATGGGTCAGCCAATTCAGTATCCAGACAGCCACATTTCCCTGTATCCCATGCCTCCTTACTCTTTGAATGAACCTACCATGGGGAACCTTATCAAATGCCTTGCTAAAATCCGTATACACCACATCCACTGCTCTACCTTCATCAATGTACTTTGTCACATCCTCAAGGTATTCAATAAGGCTTGAAAGGTATGACCTGCCCCTCACAAAGCCATGCTGACTATCTCTAAGTGAACTATGCTTTTGCAAATAATCATAAATCCTGTCTCTCAGAATCCTCTCTAATAATTTGCCCACCACCGACCTAAGACTGACTGGTCTGTAATTCCCAGAGTTATTCCTATTCCCTTTCTTGAACAAGGGAATAACATTTGCCACCCTCCAATCATCAGGTACTACTCCAGTGGACAGTGAGGACGCAAAGATCCTCACCAAAGCTGCAGCAATCTCTTCCCTCGCTCCTGTAGTGGCCTTGGGTATATCCCATCTAGGTCAAAGACTGCGGTGCTAGAAAAGCACAGCCGGTCACGCAGCATTCGAGGAGCAGGAGAACCGAAGTTTCGAGCATAAACCCTTCATCAGGACTTTCTCCTATATCCCGTCTGGCCCAGGGGACTTATCTATCCTCACGTTTTTCAAAATTTCTAACACATCCTCCTTCTTAAAATCAACCTGTTTGAGCATATCAGCCTGATTCACGCTTTTCTCACAAACGACAAGGGCCCTCTCACTAGTGAATACTGAAGCTAAGTATTCATTAAGGACCTCCCCTACCTCCTCAGACTCCAGGCACAAGTTCCATTCACTATCCCTGATCGGATCTACTCTCACTCTGGCCATCCTCTTATTCCTCATGTAAGTATAGAATGCCTTAGGGTTTTTCTTAATCCTACCCATCAAGGCTTTTCCATGCCCCCTCCTGGCTCTTCAAAGTCCATTCTTCAGTTCCTTCATGGCTACATTGTAACCCTGTAGAGCCTTGTCTGATCCTTACCTGCTCAAGCTTAAGTAAACTTCCTTCTTCCTCTTGACTAGATATTCCACATATCTTGTCATCCAAGGTTCCTTCACCCTATCATCCCTTCTTTGCCTCAGTGGGACAAACCTGTCCAGAACTTGCAGCAAGTGCTCCCTAAACAACCTCCAAATTTTTGTCATGCATTTTCCTGAGAAATTCTGTTCTCAATTTATGCTCCATAGTTCCTGCCTACTAGCGTTGTAATTCTCCCTCCCCCAATTAAATGCTTTACCATACAGTCTGCTGTTACCCATCTCTATGACTAGCTCAGGGAGTTGTGATCACTACCACCGAAATGCTCTCCCACTGAGAGACCAGATACCTGACCTGGCTCGTTGTCAAGCAACTCTAGTTGGCCTAACTACATATTGAGTCGGGAATCCTTCTTGGACACACCTGACAAGGTCTGCTCCATCCAAACTATTTGCGCTAAGGTTCCAATTAATATTAGGGATGTTGAAGTCACTCATGACAACAACCCTGCTACTTCTGCACCATTCCAAAATCTGCCTCCCACTCTGCTCCTCTGTGTCTATTGGGTGTCTATAGAAAACTCCCAGTAAAGGGACTGCTCCTCTCCTGCTTCTGACCTCTACCTATAATGACGCAGTAGACAAACCCTCTTTGATGCCCTCCCTTTCTGCAGCTGTGATACTATCCATGATTAGCAATGCCACTCCCCCACCTCTTTTACCTTCATCCCTATTCCTTTTTGAAACATCTAAACCTTGGAACATCCAACAACCATTCCTGCCCCTGTGCTATCCAAGTCTCTGTAATGGCCATAATATCATAGCTCCAAGTACTGATCCATGCTCTACGTTCATCACACTTATTCCTGACACTTCTTGTGTTAAAATATATACACTTTGACCCATCACACTGACTGCAGCGTTGCCCTATCGACTGTCTATCCTTCCTCACAGGCTCTCTACATGCTGTATTTGCCTGTTCACCAGCCACCCCATCCTCTGATCCATAGCTCTGGTTCCTATCCCTCTACCAAACTAATTAAAATCCTTCCGAAGAGCTCTCGCAAACCTCCAGACCAGGGTATTGGTGGCCGTCCAGTTCAGGTGCAACCCATCCTCCTTGTGCAGGTACCACCTTCTCGCGAAGGTATCCCATTGATCCACATACCTGAAGCCCTTCCTCTTACACCAGCCCTGCAGCTACGTGCTCATCTGCATATTCCCTAGCCTCACTCACCTGTGACATTGGTAGCAATCCTGAGATTACTACTTTGCTCATCCAGCCTTTTAGCTTCCAGCCTAACTCCCTATATTCACTTTTGAGGTCCTCATCTCTTTTTCTAGCTGTATCATTAGTATTGATATGTACCACAACTTCTGGCTGCTCACCCTCCTCAAGAATCCTGTCGGCTCGATCCGAGAAGTCCCTGACCATGGCACCTGGGAGGCAACATATCATCTGGGAGTTTCATTCGCGACCATAGAATCTCCTCTGATCCTCTAACCATTAAATATCCTATCACTATCACTCTCCAGTTATTACTTATTTATATTTTGTAGACATAAATAAGTGCAGTTTTGATCTTAAGGTATCAGAATTCTACTTTCTGAAGCAGTTTGTTTAGTTTTGCTGTATTTCTGTGTAGGTTACGCATAAGAATGGAAATACTGCAATGGTGCCTGATAATTATGATAATATTGACCTGGTGTCTCATGGTGTTCCAGTTACTAGCAAGGTGTCCAAAGGTGATATTATTGAAAGTAGTAGCAGGTGGTCTAACATGTTGCCACGCAATATTTGCAGAGAACATTTGGTGTTACATGGAAAAACAGACTGGATTCTTATGAATAAGGAGCGAAAGTAAGCTAATCAGCACATGTAATCAGAATTTATACTCTTGTTTGGCTTGTATACCCCTCCCAATGTGTATTGTTGCTCATGATTGTGCATCCAGTTTTTACAAATTGTTACGATAGAAATAATACGACCAAGTACATAAGTAACTCTAAAGAGGCAAGTCAGGTTTTTGTTTGATATATTGTTGAATAATTTTTTTTCACTAGTTTAGTACATTTTTGCTGGAAAGAAACTGAATTTAGGTAGCAGTTCTCACATCTTGAGAACTTCTCAAAGCACTTCACAGTGAATGAATTACTTTTACTCTGTAGTCATGGTTGCTTTATAGGAAATATGGCAACCAATTTGTGCACGGTCAAATTGTAAACAGTCAAGCAATCTGTTTTAGTTGAGGGATGAGCATCCTGCTCTCATAATGCCATGGGATTTTTTGGCCACTTCAATGACAGATAAGAATTTGTGATTCAGAAATTCTGACTGAGGTATTAGCTTTGGCTTAGTGATAGCGCTGAGTCAGAACAAGATAGGTTCAACCTCCATTCCAGAGATTTCAGCTCATTATCTAATTTGATGGTTCAGCCCAGTGCTGCATTATTGGAAATGCTATCTTTGGGATGGGATGTTAAACTAAGGCCTCATATACCCCCTCAGGCGATCCCTTAAAGAAGAGCAAGGCAGTTCTTTTTACTCTGGCCGCAGTTCAACATCCGAACAACATAATTTTTTGAAAAAGCATAATTTGTTATTTAGCTAATTGCAATTTTGTGGAATCTTGCTGCATGAAAGCTGACTATGCTTCAAAGTTGGTTAATTTATGAACTTTTTTACATATTAAGGAAAGCGAGCTTCAACAACTGAGGTACCTACATCCCTTTGGAATCTTCCTCCTTTCCCCTTTCCTCTGTATCCTTCCTTTGTCCCGACCCCCACTTCTTGTCAAGTATTTACCATCCTTGGTGCTGAATGTTCTGTACTCAGCAAAGGTCTTAGTTTTATTTCACTGTACCCCCACCTCAATGAATTTCAGGCATGGTGTGATGTTGAACTCTTTTTCCATTGCCTGTGCCTATTGCCTATTTCTTTGGATAGGAGCCCTCTCCCCGTTCTACAGACCCCTTTACCCACCTCCAACACTCTTCCTCCATCTGGACCCCTCCCTCTGGCCTTTTATCACCATTTGGCCTGTTCATTGAGAATTGTCAATGTGATATTGATTGCCTTAAGTTTTCTTAAGGCATCCATTTGAACTATCTCCCTCTGAACTGATTGAATTTCATACTCTCAGATCCGACACTGACTTTGTAATCAAACCTGCTGACATGGGTGGTGTTTGGCATATTGACCTCTACACTGCAGCAGAGGTTGAGCTTCACCTCCTTCTATCTCCCTTTGAACCATGACCTCATCAATGAACATAAGGCTATTGTGTCCACAATAATCACCAATCTCATTTAAAAGAATAATTAAAGATGATTAATATATTCTCAGCACACATTAATTCTATGATAGCTGAAAAATATATTTTTCAGACAAGGATTCCGCCCTCCCCCCCCCCCCCCCCCACCCCCCGACTAAGTTTGTCACAGCCTGCAAATTCATAGGCCCCCAACTCTGTATAGCCATTTCTACCTTCTTCCCAAAATCCTTAAACAGGACTGAACAAACAGATCCATTGTTCCTACCTGCTCCTGCTCCATGAAACTTATCTCTTCTTACCTTCCCTTGTTCAGTCCTTCCAACTTACATTCATGATTCTTCTGACAGTTTATGTGAGTTTTAGAATTTCCATTTTGTTGGCACCATCATCTCCTCTTCACCATGGATGTGCCATCCCTTCACACATCTATCGCTCATCTTTCTGACTGGATTTTGGCAGGAGAGTGATTTTAACGAGTCTGGAGACTGCTATTCAGTTTCGCTTTCTCTGCATTTCTGTTGAGTTACTGAATGTGATGAGAAAAGAAGCCCAGCGTGTAGGAAATGGGTAAAGGTTCTGGAAGTCTGCTGAAGCAGTTTACATTGACTGGTTTATTTTGGCAAATTGAAATTCTTTTATTTTATTTTCAATTTATCCCCTAATTCTCTCTGGCTGTGTGAGAGTGGGGCTTATGATCAAAAAAGATTGGGCTTTAGATTATGGATGTTGTTTAGAGTACCTTGTTGCTTATCTGGGTTATGCTAAAGTTACATTATTAACGACGAATTGTTAATTTTTGTTTAAATTATTAACTTGGTGTCCAAGATCTTATTTGTAAAATCTGGTTAGGAACCATTGAGCAATTTTGAGGGTCATTGAATGTTATAATTTCACTGTATTGCAAGTCCAGTGGTAGTGAAGCCGATTTGGTTTGGCTTGCTATCCCTGTATCGTAACAGCTATCATAGAATTAATGTGTGCTGAGAATATATTAACCATCTTTAATTATTCTTTTAAACAATCTAGGCAAGTTATATTCTTCCTCATTCATTTAATTTCCAACAAGAAATGGTATCTTGATTAAATTCCACAGATTCACACCAATAAATGCATTCAGAAAGTCTGAACAAAATTGTGTGAATTATTCCTAGAGAAGGCTTAACACCGTTCATTAGCATTCTCTGCAAATTTACAAGTGCAAAGTCAACTTCTGTGATCAAAAAATACTTTTGTTTGATCTTTTTTAGACTCAACAAAAACAGTTAACAATTCCAGTGAAATAATGAGGACAAAAGCAGAATTTTCATCCCTTTAATTTTATCTTGTGCTAATGATGTAGTCTTGAGTTTTGAAATGACATGCTGTAATTCATTTTGCTAGTAAGTATTAGGTGTGTGAGTCTCATAGTTAGCATTATTAATGCTGTATAATGCAGTACAATATTTTCATTTATGTAAAAATGTTGTCAGATGGGAAAGTAAGAATAATTAAGCCAAAGTCTACAATCTAATGCATGAACATTTGTAAAGTACTTGTAAAATGTAGCACAATAATCATTTTATTAGTATAATATGCACAAGTCTTCAATTCCATTTCAAACGAAGGAGTTTGTCATGCCAAAGTAGCAATTTGATGTAAATATTAAAATTAAATATGTAATTGTGAGATTTAGGAAAAATAGTTAAAATATCACAAATCTGTAGTGATAACATTTAATTTAACATTCTTACTAAATGTAGTGGATGGATTATAAATAATGCAAGTGTCTATGAATTGTTGAGGCATCAGTACACACACAACAGTGCAGTTCACAGTAAGTAGATATTTGACTTGGGACCTGTCTTGGAAAAATAAATTCAGTCCAATTCTCCCACTTTTGAGGTGCTGTTCCTTCAAATGACTTGCCCTCTGCACATTCATCTTCAGCCAGGACGATAGAAAGCTCTAAGTACTGATAGTGCCTGCAAGCCCCCAACAGTGTTGCTCCAAAATTATGTAGGTCCTGTGAGAGTAGACTAGGAATTTCTTCATTCTGTTGAGTTGGATGGTGTATTACATCTGGTGCTGCAGCCAAAATATAGTAAATCCCATCCAATGAAGTGAAAGCAGAATCTAGAGTAACTCCTGAGGTATTTTTGTCAGAGGCAAACAGAGAAGCCGTTACTGAAAATGCATTAACTACGGGTAAATAGACTAGAAGTGAATCAAGCTTGGGCCAGCTCAGAAAGCTGCTTATGGAAGACATGTTTTGGAGGAAGATCATGAGGCTAATTAAATCAAAAGATGCTGAGTGATTGAGAAAGTCAAGGACAAGTATAATGCACTACAGAAACAGAGGATATCAACTGTGGCTTTGTTTCCTGCTTTGACTAAGTGGAATGCTTTCCATTTGCCTGGATGAGTGCAGTTCCAAGAACACCTAAAAGGCTGTTGCCATCTAGGCTGAAGCAGCTTGCTTGAATGGCACCATATCCAGAAGTATTCGCTCCCTTTGTCACTGACAATCAGTGTTTCATCTACAAGATGCACTGCAGAAATTCACCAAGGCTCCTCAGATAGCATGTTCAAACTCATGACCATTATCATTATCATTTAGAAGGAAAAGGGCAAGGCCATCCAAGAATGACTGAAAACCCATCACCTGAAAATTCCCTTCAAAACTAGTCAGCATTGGAATTATATTGTTGTTCCTTCACTGTCAGTTGTTCAAAATCCTGGAATTCCCTCACTAACTGCATTGTGTGTTTGCTTTCTGCACATGGACTGCCGTGGTTTGAGAAAGCTCACCACTACCTTCTGGATGGCGACAAGGATCAGGCAATAATAGACAATAGACAATAGGTGCGGGAGTAGGCCATTCTGCCCTTCGAGCCTGCACCACCATTCAATATGATCATGGCTGATCATCCTTAATCAGTATCCTGTTCTTGCCTTATATCCATAACACTTGATTCCACAATCCTTGAGAGCTCTATCCAACTCTTTCTTAAATGAATCCAGAGACTGGGCCTCCACTGCCCTCTGGGGCAGAGCATTCCACACAGCCACCACTCTCTGGGTGAAGAAGTTTCTCCTCATCTCTGTCCTAAATGGTCTACCCCGTATTTTTAAGCTGTGTCCTCTGGTTCGGCACTCACCCATCAGCGGAAACATATTTCCTGCCTCCAGATTATCCAATCCTTTAATAATCTTATATGTCTCAATCAAATCCCCTCTCAGTCTTCTAAACTCAAGGGTATACAAGCCCAGTCGCTCCAGTTTTTCAGTGTAAGGTAATCCCGCCATTCCAGGAATTGACCTCGTGAACCTACGCTGCACTCCCTCAATAGCCAGAATGTCTTTCCTCAAATTTGGAGACCAGAACTGCACACAGTACTCCAGGTGTGGTCTCACCAGGGCCCTGTACAGCTGCAGAAGAACCTCTTTGCTTCTATACTCAATCCCTCTTGTTATGAAGGCCAGCATGCTACTAGCCTTCTTCACTACCTGCTGTACCTGCATGCTTACCTTTATTGACTGGTGTACAAGAACATCTAGATCTCTCTGTACTGCCCCTTTACCTAACTTGATTCCATTTAGGTAGTATTCTGCCTTCCTGTTCTTGCCACCAAAGTGGATAACCATACATTTATCCACATTAAACTGCATCTGACCACTCACCTAACTTGTCCATGTCACCCTGTAATCTCCTAACATCCTCATCACATTTCATCCTGCTGCCCAGCTTAGTATCATCAGCAAATTTGCTAATGTTATTACTCATACCATCATCTATATCATTAACATATATTGTAAAAAGCTGCGGTCCCAGTACTGATCCCTGCGGTACCCCACTGGTCACTGCCTGCCATTCCGAAGTGGAGCCGTTTATCACTACTCTTTGTTTCCTATCAGCCAATCAACTTTCAATCCAAGTTAGTACTTTGCCCCCAGTACCATGCGCCCTAATTTTGCTCACTAACCTCCTATGTGGGACTTTATCAAAAGCTTTCTGAAAGTCCAGGTACACTACATCTACTGGATCTCCCTCGTCCAGTTACATCCTCAAAAAACTCCAGAAGATTAGTCAAGCTTGATTTCTCCTTCATAAATCCATGCTGACTCTGACCAATCCTGTTACTGCTATCCAGATGTGTCGTACATTCATCCTTTATAATAGACTCCAGCATCTTTCCCACCCCTGAGGTCAGACTAACTGGTCTATAATTTCCTGCTTTCTCTCTCCCACCTTTCTTAAAAAGTGGTACAACATTAGCCACCCTCCAATCCGCAGGAACTGATCCCAAATCTATCGAACTCTGGAAAATAATCACCAACACATCCACGATTTCTCGAGCCACCTCCTTCAGTACCCTGGGATGTAGACCATCCAGGGACTTATCAACCTTCAGACCTAACAGTCTCTCCAACACCAATTCCTGGCAAATATAAATTCCCTTAAGTTCAGGTCCTTCAGTCACTGTTACCTCCGGAAGATTGCTTGTGTCTTCCCCAGTGAACACAGATCTGAAGTACCAATTCAATTCTTATGCCATTTCTTTGTTCCCCATAATATATATTCCCCTGTTTGTGTCTTCAAGGTCTAGCCCTTGAATGCTAGCCCAGCCAGCAACTCCTGCATCCCATTAATTAATTGTTAAAAACCATGGAGTTTTTGGAAAATGCGTACTAATTTAGAAGGTAACAGCATATTCAGTTTTTGCAGAGAAACTGAATTGGAGGAAGATATCAGTTCACCCCTAGAGAAAGGGGTAAACTAGGACGAAATTTGAAATAATGATCCAGGGTGAAGTAACAGAGACAGAATATCTTAGCTTTGGTGATTGAATTCTGTGAGCTTTTTACACTTGATGAGAGTGCTGAATCAGAGGAGAGGAGTTTATGGAGACAGTTTATAATGGGAAAAGGAAGCTCGGTCACCTGTGCATTCCACTTTAACTTTAGGATATTGGGCAGCTTAGCTATTGAGTCCCAAAAGCATCTGATGTATTATTGCCAAATCTGGTGATGAATGACTAAACCAAATCTTAAGGTGTAGATTCTGAGACATTGATAGGATTATATAATTTTTTTTTTAAGAGGGAAAAATCTTGTTAAAATCTAAACATGCACAGCATGAAATTGGTACAAATTATACTGATCTGAATATTGTAACTAATAATTTGATCTGATTTTAACTAAAGATTACTGTGTCATTGATTCACTTTTGTACCATGGGCAGCCGGGTATATATTGGCTTGTGGTTGCACAAGAAAGAAATGACAACATTACCTGCGTGGGAAGAGGGTGCAATTAGGGGCATCAACTTGATATTAAAAGGGTCCATTAGTGGTCAACATAGAGGCACTAAAAATGATAAAATTGATGGCACTTCAGATGAATTAACAGCAGTTATTATCATTATTACCTGACCTGAGTACCTTAATGGTCAAGAAAAATTATGTTATTACATTTGAGTGAGACAACAGGATTTATTTAGGCTAATTCATATCTCCAAGGCATTTTCTTTATCAGATCGCCTACGAATAGGCACTGTTGATCCTAGGGATTTTGTTGTATTAGTTTAATTGCTATGAAGCAGGGCATAAAACAACTTGAAAACTTCAGTAAAACAGCTCCTCCATAAAGCAGTGGCATAGCCATTACTCAAATGTACTCATTAAAGTTGTAACCATTAACAAAATGTTGCATTTGCTTCGGTGATTTCGGCTAATGACACGTAATCATTGCTGGAAAACAAAAATAACAGGAATGAGGACTGAAACCTCTATTGGTTGTACTTTCATAACTGTATGACATTAAGATAATAATGAATGAATGCATCTGGTCTACTTCGGGATTATGGGGTAAAAAGAATGATTGCAAAATAGGGCAAGATTAGATAACATACAGGGATAAGGAAGGCCAGTTGGCGTGTTTTAGATCATAGAGTCATAGCGCCGAACAGCGTGAAACCAGACCATTTGGTCCAACTCGTCCATGCTAACCAGATAGCATAAATTAATCTAGTCCCATTTGTCAGCCTCTGGTTCATATCCCTCTAGATCCTTCCTATTCGTATACCCATCCTGATGCCTTTTAAATGTTGTAATTGCACTAGCCTCCACCATTTTCTCTGGCAGCTCATTCCACACATGCACCACCCTCCGTGTGAAAATGTTGTCCCTTGTGTCCTTTTTAAATCTTTCCTCTCTCTACACCCTCTAGTTTTAGACTTCTCTCCCCTGGGGAAAAGACCTTGCCTATTCACCATATCCAGGCACCTCATGATTTCATAAATCTCTATAAGATCAACCCTTGGCCTAAGCTTATTCAGCCTCTCCCTATAGCTCAAACCCTCCAACCTTGGCAACATTCTTGTAAATCCTTTCTGAACCCTTCCAAGTTTCACAGCATCTTTCTTACAGAAGGCAGACCAGAATTGAATGCATTATTCCAAAAGCGGGCTAACCAAATGTCCTGTAAAGTCGCAACATGACCTCCCAAATCCTATACTCAATGCACTCAGCAATAAGGACAAGCATACTAAACACCTTCTTCACTATGCTGTCTACATGCTACTTCAGTTTCAAGGAACTATGAATCTGCACTCCAAGGTCCCTTTGTTCAGCAACACTCCCCAGGACCTTATCATTAAGTGCATAAGTCCTGCCCTGATTTGCCTTTTCAAAATGCAGCTGTCCTGAAAATTCTACGCATCTGACTTTCTGCATTATAGCAACATTGAGGCAACAGCTACCTGAAACTTTCTGAACTGCCAAAGTACTTATAAATAGAACAATACAGCACAGTACAGGCTCTTCGGCCCTCGGTATTGTGCCGGCCTTTTATCTTATTCTAAGAGCAGACTAATCTATATACTCTTCATTGCACTAACTTCCATGTGGCTGTCCAGGAGTCGCTTAAATGTCCCTAATGTATCTGACTCTGCTACCACTGCTGGCAGTGCATTGCACGCACCCACCACTGAATAAAGAACTTACCTCTGACGTCTCCCCCTAAACCTTCCTCTAATTACCTTAAAAATATGACCCCTAGTGATAGACATTTCTGCCATGGGAAAATGTCTCTGGCTATCCACTCTATCTTTGCCTCTCAACATCTTGTACACCTCTATCAAGTCACCTCTCATCCTTCTTCACTCCAATGAGAAAAGCCCTAGCTCCCTCAACCTTTCTTCGTAAGACGTGCCCTCCAGCCCAGACAGCATCTCCTCTGTACCTTCTATAGAGCTCCACATCCTTCCTATATTGAAGTGATCAGTTCTTTGAGGAGGTAATTATGATTTGAAAGGGGAAAAAGTTTCATCCTGTAAATGTAAGCAGTAAAATGACCAGTTTAAAAAGCAAACAAAGTTCATTAATAATGACAAGGTAATGAAGTGAGTTATTTAAAGTTTTATTTTATTGTAGAATGGGAGCGTCATGCCCAAAGCCAGCATCTGTTGCTCACCTTAACTTCCCTCAAAAAGGTGGTTTTGAGTCATCATCTTGAACTGCTGTACTCATCTGGTATAGATATACCTGCAGCACTATAAGGAAAGGACTTCCAGATTTTTGATCCAGTGACAAAAGGTACAGCAATATAGTTCTGAGTCAAAATAGTGTGGTGGCATCTGATGCCACTGTTCTTCAGGATAGTAGAGGTATTAGGCTTGGAAGGTGCAATTTCTGTCATAGGGAAAATGTCAGAAATTAGGAAAGTTACAGGAGGGCAGTTGGATAATTTCAAGGTAATCAGGCAGATTCAATATGACTTTGTGAAAGAGAAATTGTGTTTGACCAAACTACTTCAAGTTCTTTGCTGTGGATAAAGGGAACCATAGGATATTACCATAGGATTTTTTTTAGATCAAGTAGATTGGATGGGGCGGTGTTTGTGCAGTGTCTCCAGGAAGCTTTTCTAACTCAGTATGTAGATTGTCCAACCAGAGGGGAGGCCATATTGGATTTGGTACTTGGTAATGAACCGGGACAAGTGATGGGCTTGTTAGTGGGTGAACATTTTGGTGATGGTGACCACAATTCTGTGACTTTCACCTTGGTTATGGAGAGGGATAGGTGCGCACAACAAGGTAGATTTTACAATTGGGGGAAGGGAAATTACGATGCTGTAAGACAGGATTTGAGGAGCATACGTTGGGAGCATAGGCTGTCAGGGAAGGATGTGGTGGAAATGTGGAACTTTTTCAAGGAGCAGATACAACGTGTCCTTGATATGTATGTACCTATCAGGCAGGAAAGAAATGGTTGTGTGAGGGAGCCTTGGTTGACGAGGGAGGTTGAAAGTCTAGTAAAGAGGAAGAAGGAGGCTTACATAAGGTTGTGGAAACAGGGTTCAGACAGAGCAGTGGAGGGATACAGGATAGCCAGAAGGGACCTGAAGAAAGGGATTAGGAGAGCTAAGAGAGGGCATGAAAAATTCTTGGCGGATAGGACCAAGGCATTTTATGCGTATGTGAGAAACCTGAGAATGACGAGAACGAGGGTAGGTCCGATCAAGGACAGTAGTGGGAGATTGTGTATTGAGTCGGAAGAGATAGGAGAGGTCTTGAACAAGTACTTCTCTTCAGTATTTACGAACGAGAGGGACCATATTGTTGAAGAGAAGAGTGTGAAACGGACTGGTAAGCTAGAAGAGATACTTGTTAGGAAGGAAGATGTGTTGGACATTTTGAACAATTTGAGGATAGACAAGTCCCCCGGCCCTGACGGGATATATCCTAGGATTATGTCGGAAGCAAGAGAGGAAATTGCAGTACCGTTGGCAATGATCTTCTCGTCTTCACTGTCAACGGGGGTGGTACCAGGGGACTGGAGAGTAGCGAATGTTGTGCCCCTGTTCAAAAAAGGGAATAGGGATAACCCCGGAATTACAGGCCAGTTAGTCTTACTTCTGTGGTAGGCAAAGTAATGGAAAGGGTACTGAGGGATAGGATTTATGAGTATCTGGAAAGACACTGCTTGATTAGGGACAGCCAGCACGGATTTGTGAAGGGTAGGTCTTGCCTTACAAGTCTTCTTGAATTCTTCGAGGAGGTGACCAAGCATGTGGATGAGGGTAGAGCAGTGGATGTAGTGTACATGGATTTTAGTAAGGCATTTGATAAGGTTCCCCATGGTAGGCTTATGCGGAAAGTCGGAAGGCATGGGATAGAGGGAAATTTGGCCAATTGGATAGAAAACTGGCTAACCGGTCGAAGGCAGAGAGTGGTGGTAGATGGTAAATATTCAGCCTGGAGCCCAGTTACAAGTGGAGTTCCGCAGGGATCAGTTCTGGGTCCTCTGCTGTTTGTAATTTTTATTAATGACTTGGATGAGGGAGTCGAAGGGTGGGTCAGTAAATTTGCAGATGATACGAAGATAGGTGGAGTTGTGGACAGTGAGGAGGGCATTTGTCGTTTGCAAAGGGACTTAGATATGATGCAGAGCTGGGCTGAGGAGTGGCAGATGGAGTTCAAACCTGCCAAGTGTGAGGTTGTCCATTTTGGAAGAACAAATAAGAATGCGGAATACAGGGTTAATGGTAGGGTTCTTAGTCAGATGGAGGAACAGAGGGATCTTGGGGTCTATGTACATAGATCTTTGAAAGTTGCCACTCAGGTGGATAGAGTTTGTAAGAAGGCCTATGGAGTATTATCGTTCATTAGCAGAGGGATTGAATTCAAGAGTCGTGAAGTGATGTTGCAGCTGTACAGGACTTTGGTTAGGCCACATTTGGAGTACTGTGCGCAGTTCTGGTCGCCTCACTTTAGGAAAGATGTGGAAGCTTTGGAGAGGGTGCAGAGAAGATTTACCAGGATGTTGCCTGGAATGGAGAATAGGTCGTACGAGGATAGGTTGAGAGTTCTCGGCCTTTTCTCGTTGGAACGGCGAAGGATGAGGGGTGACTAGATAGAGGTTTATAAGATGATCAGAGGAATAGATAGAGTAGACAGTCAGAAACTTTTTCCCCGGGTAGAACAGAGTGTTACAAGGGGACATAAATTTAAGATGAAGGGTAGAAGGTATAGGGGAGATGTCAGGGGTGGGTTCTTTCCCCAGAGAGTGGTGGGGGCATGGAATGCGCTGCCTGTGGGAGTGGTAGAGTCAGAATCATTGGCGACCTTTAAGCGGCATTTAGATAGGTACATGGATGGGTGCTTAATCTAGGATAGAAGTTCGGCACAACATCGTGGGCCGAAGGGCCTGTTCTGTGCTGTATTGTTCTATGTTCTATGTTCTATGTTCTATTCCACTTAGTTTTCCAGAAGGCATTCGATAAGGTGTCACATCAAAGCTTATTTCAGAAAATGAACATGCCGGGTGTAATGGGTTGCATTAGGCACAGATAGAGTATTGCTTGCCTAACAGGAATCAGGGAGATGGTGTACATAGAACACTATGTGATGGTGTAAATGGATTTTTTTTTAGGTTGGCAAGATATAATAAATAGTGTACTATCGTGATTGGTACTAGGAACTCAATAGTTCACAATCAGATAAATAACGGACAAAGAGACTGAAGGAATGGTTTCCAAATTTGATGACCACACAAAGATAGACAATAAAGTAACTTGATGACATAAGGACCTTACAAAAAGAGATGCATAGGTTAAGTAAGTGGGAAAATGGGGTTTAATGTGGGAAAATTTGAAATTGTTCATGTTGGCAGGAGGGATAAAAATGCAAATTCCTGTAAATGGTGAAAGAATGCAGGAAGATACAGGGATCATGGTGATGTCATGCATGAATTGCAAAACACTAGGATGCAGAAACAAGAATTAAGAAGGCTAATAGGATGGTATTGGTTATCGTGAGAGGAATTGAATACACAAGGGAGGTTATGCTTCAGGTATACAGAGCACTGGTAAGACTGCAACTAGAGTACTGTGAGCAGTATTTGTCACCTTATTTAAGGAAAATATGTAAATGCTTTGAAATCAATTCAGGGCAAATTCATTAGGTTAATACTTGGAATGAGTGAATTGTCTTATGAGGAAAGTTTGGACAGGCCAGGCCTGTGTCTAGTGGAGATGAGAAATGTAAGAAATAATTTGACTGAAACAGACAAAATCCTGAGTGGTCTTAACAGTTAGATAGAAGTTATTGAAGTGCTTGAGGCTGTGTAAACATCATGTGTAGGTAAACACAATGTAAGAATAAATCTTATCAAAAACAATACATTTTTGGAATCTGTGATTAAATGTAAGGAAATCAGGCATGAACATGACCATCGGCATGACCACTGCTTACAATTCATGTATCCAGTCAGTGGAGGCCTGTTTCCTTTGTTGCTGCATGATGTTCCAAATAATTGGAGTAGTGTCATCTTTTATGTCCGAGTACTGAGCTTATATTCCTTCTCATATGATAACCAACTTTCTTAAAGATTTTCTGAATAGAGCAGATCCAGGACTCAGTTAGGCAAGAAGGTGTTAATGCAACTAAAATACCAATAAGATTCACATTTTTTGACTGAAAGCATTTTTTCTCATTGCTCTGTAAATCAATCTCAAAATATACTTTTGTAATAAACCAGTCCAGTCAGTTCTTGTATTGAATCTGCATTCTGTTGATAAGGGGATCTGTGCAAACTTATCTTGTGCAGCAGCTGGGCACTGTGATCGTTGTTCAGGAAAAGATTAGTAGGAGTACACAACAGAGATGCAAACAATGGTTTTAAGGCCAGTGGTCAATTGCTGCAGAAAGTATTGTTAAATTCCCTCTCATCTCAAACATGTTCAATAGATCCAGCAGTCCTTTCCGTCCTTTATAAACTTTGAGAATTATAGTCTATTGTCATACCCTTTTTATGTATTGCTTTTGAATATTACTGTTTCTGTATCAAATACTGATGGCTTCATTCAGACTAGTTGTGCAATAATGAGAAACCTCAAAACAAATCTCTGTAATAGGAACAGGAAGTGCTGGAAATCTTCAGCATGTCTGGCAGCATTACTCGAGAGCAAAAAATGAGAATTAGTGGGTGGAACCTTGTGCCTCTTTTAATTTTCAGACATGGAAATATTTGCAGGTCCTGACCCCACTGTGTTTGGTGGTGCATAATGATTGTAATCTTCTGGATCACCTGACTACTTCTAAATTCACCATCTAGTTATGCAAAGTAAGTGGGTTTTCGAAGAAGGATGCAAAACACTTGCTGGTATTGCAATTACCCTGCCAGTAAAGGTGGGTGTTGCTGAGGCTTGCACCCCAGAATGGAGTCTCTTTGAAAGCCTGATTAATATTTGAAAAACAAACAATCTGAATGGGCCTCCTGCCTGCTGCCAGAAGCTCCCAGCTCCTGCTATTCCTCTTTCAACTCAAGGGATATCCTAGCATGTCAGCAACTTGCACAAAATTGGTCTCTTACTTGGTCTAATTGGCTATCTAACACTGCCAAATGGGGAGATGTTACCATGTTGAGCCCACCTCTAACATGATTTCTTGGGGGTAAGTGTGCTTCATGAGGCTGATGTGATGCCCAAGTTCAAATGTTATGCTCAGTCAGTCCCATGTCCAAGGCTGGGCAGCACCAGGAAGGTTAACATTTCAAGTTAAGATCTTGTATTCTCAGTAATGATGTAGGCTTTACGTAACTGGGGCTTAGTTTTATTGAAGAACCAAGAGGCATGTAAATTAAGTTTACCGTAGCCTTATTGACAGAACTTGAACAATCTAGCCTGTAGTGAGCTTCACTTTATACCGCTCCAGTGGCTTACTTCTCAAATCACAGCCAAACAAGTTATTTCAGCTCGAGAGAATGGGGAATGCTTTTTAAAAGGACAACCATCAAATACTGTACTTATGTATTTATTAAGATATTCATCTGTTAACTTATGTCCACAGAAAAACCATCAGAACCAAGATATTCATATTTACAAAAATGCAAGAAACCATTGAGTTATAAAGGAAAACTCGTTACTTATATAGCACCTTGCAAAATCACAGCATTTTCTGAAATGATGTTACAGCTGTATGGTCCCAGACCAGGCTACCAAATGTATGTCACAATATGACTTATAACCTTATCTAGTTCTTATTTAAATTTGAGATCCCAAGTACTTGAAAAAAGCCATGTGATTCCAGTTTGAACAGACGAAGATTAATATATTGAGTTACAATAGCAAAAGCTTTAACAACCAAAATGAACATGCAATAACATAGGTAACAGACAAACTGTTGTCATACATCCTATAGAGCAGATCAGATAGCAAATGTTTCAAGACAGATCCCACAGATTCCTCAGCAGCATCCCCCCAGACATCAGAGATACTGGGTCAACAAATCTAAATAAAACATTACAATGGATCACAATCCTTTCCTATCAAATTCCTAGTTTTGGAATTCCCCAATGGTCCACCATCATGGGCTGACTCAACAACTACTATGACCTGGTAGCTTGTTCTCCTTTCCTGGGCCTGCGCTCATCTGGATTGTTGAACCTGTATCCTAGCACCTTTTAAGGGGAAAATTTGAGCTTTTCCACAGACAGTTAGTTTCACAAAGCTAGTATTTCCTTTGGTTTTCTGAATTTCAGTCTTGGTCAGTTGCATAAAGCAGCTACTGCTTGTGGGCTTCCATCACCCCCACCTTCAATTGCACTGACCTGGGACTTGTTTGTAGGCTTCTTCAGAACTGCCATGGCTCTTTGGACTTTCCCTTAGCCTTACCCACAACGTACATCTTCAGCAACTTAGTTCCCAAGATTTCTCTTAGCCCTAACTGCTCAGAACCTACTCAGCAGCACCTTTTTGGAGCAGAGCCTCATCTCCCTGTTCCTAAATGCCTGAGTGAATGGCAACCCAAAGCAAACCTTCTACTTCCACTGACTCCAACTAACTGACTAAAACTTAGTGTTCAATAACCTTTGATCTGTTTTCAGTGACCTATTGAAAAGCTCGTGCCAGTGTTCCTAGGCAGGATTGATAGCATCAATTATTGTTACACCAGCTTCCCTGAATCTAGCTAACTTTGTTTTCACAGTTGCCAGCTAGAGCAGAAATACAAAAAAAATTAATTCAACAGCCAATGAATTACTGGATTAGTGGTGCTGGAAGAGCACAGCAGTTCAGGCAGCATCCAAGTAGCTTCGAAATCGACGTTTCGGGCAAAAGCCCTTCATCAGGAATAAAGGCAGTGAGCCTGAAGCGTGGAGAGATAAGCTAGAGGAGGGTGGGGTGGGGAGAAAGTAGCATAGAGTACAATGGGTGAGTGGGGGAGGGGATGAAGGTGATAGGTCAAGGAGGAGAGGGTGGAGTGGATAGGTGGAAAAGAAGATAGGCAGGTAGGACAAGTCCGGACAAGTCATGGGGACAGTTACTGAGCTGCAAGTTTAGAACTAGGGTGAGGTGGGGGAAGGGGAAATGAGGAAACTGTTGAAGTCCACATTGATGCCTTGAGGTTGAAGTGTTCCGAGGCGGAAGATGAGGCGTTCTTCCTCCAGGCGTCTGGTGGTGAGGGAGCGACGGTGAAGGAGGCCCAGGACCTCCATGTCCTCGGCAGAGTGGGAGGGGGAGTTAAAATGTTGGGCCACGGGGCGGTGTGGTTGATTGGTGCGGGTGTCCTGGAGATGTTCCCTAAAGCGCTCTGCTAGGAGGCGCCCAGTCTCCCCAATGTAGAGGAGACCGCATCGGGAGCAACGGATACAATAAGTGATATTAGTGGATGTGCAAGTAAAACTTTGATGGATGTGGAAGGCTCCTTTAGGGCCTTGGATAGAGGTGAGGGAGGAGGTGTGGGTGAATTACTGTTGAAATGAATTACTGTTGAAATGTAGTTGCAGTTATAATTTCTGGTTTCCAATTACACAATTCATCTTTGTCACTAATGTGACTCAATTTCAACATTCACAGCCTGAGAGTGGACAGTGGTTGAGCTGGTGCCTGGTTAAGTGGTGCCAGGCAGTGCATAGAAACTGAAACTGGCTTTGAAATGCAAAACTTATAGGCAAACAATTGTCAGGAGTGGGCATACCATCAACTGGAACAGAAAGCAGAGCTAGCAGCTTCAATGTGCATAAAAATGGACAAGTGGTTAATCACAAGCTACACGGTGGCTCGGTGGTTAGCATTGCTGCCTCACGGTGCCAGGGACCTGGGTTGAATTCCAGCCTCGGGTGACTGTCTGTGTGGAGTTTGCACATTCTCCCTGTGTCTGTGTGGGTTTCCTCTGGGTGCTCCAGTTTTCTCCCACAGTCCAAAGATGTGCAGGTTAGGTGACTTGGCCAAGCTAAGTTGCCCATAGTGTTCAGGGATGTGTAGTTTAGGTGCATTAGTCAGGGGAAATGTAAAAAAAGAGTAGAGTAGGGGAATGGGTCTAGGTAGGATACTGTTCAGAGGGTTGGTGTGTACTTGTTAGGTCTAATGGCCTGTTTCCACACTGTAGGGATTCTATACTTGACCCATCAGCTGAAATGGTGTGTCACTACTTGAGGACCTCTGTTTCTTCAACTCTTTTTATCAACAATTTAATTCAGCACCAACACCACCTTATGGTTCCCATAGTGCTTCTGGCAGATGTGCACAAGCAAGCCCCAGACTATTCACTGTTCACATTTGTCACTTGGAAAACCACCTCCTGGCCCTTTCCAGCCCATTACCAAGCTCCTTGTCATGCTCAATGGTGAATCATTTGGAAGTGGGCAAGTTCTAGCTCCATTCACTGTGCTTACTTTGAATATTGTGGCACATTATCAAGGTATCTGAAAACTGACTCACCATCCTGGAGCATCATTTTCAAAGTGCCTGAAGTCATCCTCGCAGGTGTCTGAAAATCCAGTCCCTGATGTTTCCTGAAATAGCTGATTATAGCAAAAGTAATGGGTGGGAAAGTTGGTAATGCAGTGGGATCTGGCACTATAAAGAATAAAATTAGGTAGATTACCTTTCAAGTCTAGTGAGATTCCTGGCCTTGAAAAAAAATCTGAGTTTGAGTCCCAACCCAGGAAGTGATAGTGATAGAAATGTACTTATATTTCTAATACACCAACAACAAGCAGTAAGTACAGGAGAGACTCATCAGACTTGTAATGGGAAGATTTTGGATTAGTGGTGCTGGAAGAGCCCAGCAGTTCAGGCAGCATCCAAGGCTCAGTAAAGGCAGGGATCCTGAAGTGTGGAGAGATAAGCTAGAGGAGGGTGGGGGTGGGGAGAAAGTAGCATGGAGTACAATAGGTGAGTGGGGAAGGGGATGAAGGTGATAGGTCAGGGAGGAGATGGTGGAGTGGATAGGTGGAAAAGAAGATAGGCAGGTAGGACAAGTCATGGGGACAGTGCTGAGCTGGATGTTTGGAACTAGGATGGGTTGGGGGAAGGGGAAATGAGGAAACTGTTGAAGTCCACATTGATGCCCTGGGGTTGAAGTGTTCCGAGGCGGAAGATGAGGCGTTCTTCCTCCAGGCATCTGGTGGTGAGGGAGTGGCGGTGAAGGAGGCCCAGGACCTCCATGTCCTCGGCAGAGTGGGAGGGGGAGTTGAAATGTTGGGCCACAGGGCGGTGTGGTTGATTGGTGCGGGTGTCCCGGAGATGTTCTCTAAAGCGCTCTGCTAGGAGGCGTCCAGTGTAGAGGAGACCGCATCGGAAGCAACAGATGCAATAAATGATATTAGTGGATGTGCAAGTAAAGCTTTGATGGATGTGGAAGGCTCCTTTAGGGCCTTGGATAGAGGTGAGGGAGGAGGCGTGGGCGAAGGTTCCTGCGGTGGCAGGGGAAGATGCCAGGATGGGAGGGTGGGTTTTAGGGGGTCGTGGACCTGACCAGGTAGTCACGGAGGGAACGGTCTTTGCGGAAGGCGGAAAGGGTTGGGGAGGGAAATATATCCCTGGTGGTGGGGTCTTTTTGGAGGTGGTGGAAATGCCGGCAGATGATTTGGTTTATGCGAAGGTTGGTAGGGTGGAAGTTGAGCACCAGGGGTGTTCTGTCCTTGTTACAGTTGGAGGGGTGGGGTCTGAGGGCGGAGGTGCGGGATGTGGACGAGATGCGTTGGAGGGCATCTTTAACCACGTGGGAAGGGAAATTGCGGTCTCTAAAGAAGGAGGCCATCTGGTGTGTTCTGTGGTGGAGCTGGTCCTCCTGGGAGCAGATACGGTGGAGGCGGAGGAATTGGGAATACGGGATGGCAAGAGGTAGCGTGGGAAGAGGTGTAATCCAGGTAGCTGTGGGAGTCGGTGGGTTTGTAAAAAATGTCAGTGTCAAGTCGGTCGTCATTAATGGAGATGGAGAGGTCCAGGAAGGGGAGTGAGGTGTCAGAGATGGTCCAGGTAAATTTAAGGTCAGGATGGAATGTGTTGGTGAAGTTGATGAATTGCTGAAAATGTGTTGCTGGAAAAGTGCAGCAGGTCAGGGTGATCTCTGATCTCCAGCATCTGCAGTCCTCACTTTCTCCTCCAAGTTGATGAATTGCTCAACCTCCTCGCGGGAGCATGAGGTGGCGCCAATACAGTCATCAATGTAGCGGAGGAAGAGGTGGGGAGTGGTGTTCGTGTAATTACGGAAGATCGACTGTTCTATATAGCCAACAAAGAGACAGGCATAGTTGGGGCCCATACGTGTGCCCATGGCTACCCCTTTGGTCTGGAGGATGTGGGAGGAGAAATTGTTAAGGGTGAGGACCAGTTCGGACAAACGAATGAGAGTGTCGGTGGAAGGGTACTGTTGGGGACGTCAGGAGAGGAAAGAATGGAGGGCTTGGAGGCCCTGGTCATGGCGGATGGAGGTGTAGAGGGATTGGATATCCATGGTGAAGATGAAGCGTTGGGGGCCGGGGAAATGGAAGTCTTGGAGGATGTGGAGGGCCTGGGTGGTGTCTCGAACGTATGTGGGGAGTTCCTGGACTAGTGGGGACAGGGCAGTGTTGAGGTAGGTAGAGATGAGTTCAGTGGGGCAGGAGCATGCTGAGACAATGGGTCGGCCAGGGTGGTCAGGCTTGTGGATCTTGGGAAGGAGGTAGAACTGGGCAGTGCGGGTTTCCCGGACTAAGAGGTTGGAAGCTGTGGGTGGGAGATCTCCTGAAGTGATGAGGTTCTGTATGGTCTGGGAGATGATGGTTTGGTGATGGGGGGTGGGGTCATGGTCGACGGGGCGGTAAGAAGAGGTATCCTCGAGTTGGCGTTTGGCTTCAGCGGTGTAGACGTCAGTACACCAGACTACCACTGCGCCCCCTTTATCTGCTAGTTTGATGGTGAGGTTGGGATTGGAGCAGAGGGATTGGAGGGCTGCGCGTTGTGAGGGTGAGAGGTTGGAGTGGGGGAGGGGGATAGACAGGTGAAGGCGGTTAATGTCCCAGCTTCACGTGAAGGAGCCTCTGCGATCATTATTCTTTGTTCCAGCTTACAGAATGCATGTTACCACAGCAACTGGGTTCCCAGAGTGACCTGTCATACACCACCACCTCTTCAGAATGCAATCTATTGAGTGCTGTCTAAAATGCTAAGCTAGAGTACATTAGACTCTTGACCCATATTTGTGCTCAAATTTCAAAAGCACCTAAGTGAGGAATGACTAGAAACTCTTCCAGTCAAAATGTATCCTAAAATGAGTTGCCCTTTTCAGGAAAGGAAATAAAAATATTAGAAAGCAACTTTAAATAGAAAAATAGGGAAACAATCTAGTTTTCAAATGAACAATCCAGTTCTCTTGTGATCTTTGCAATGGAAAGCTAGCTAGTTGTTATGAATTGAATGTTTGCATAGATTATAATATTAAAACTCTATTAGAGTCACACATGAAGGTAAATTAAGATAATGTGCTTTCCCAACTGACAGAACTTTCCCATTGATGAATCTCATATGTTTAATTATTTACATAGTATTTCAGCTCTTTCCCACAGTTCAGGATATACCAGTAGTTTAGAGCCAGCACAACCAGTTTGGTCATAACATAAGGTTCAAGCAAATCTATCTGTGGATGAATGACAAAGGACTTTTGAAACAGGACCTGTTTAGATAGTGAAGCTAAATTTTCAAAATGTTTATTGTTTATGCACACAGTGATAAAAATGTTTAGTTTGTTAACTTCATTATTGGTTAAATTTGACTCTGAGATTCTAATTAGAATTCACAAAGATGATAGGGAAGTGTTCTGCATATGTTATCACTGTGCCTGGGAATGAGATAAATAATTGAGAGTTTCCAGAGGTTGCATTTTTAGAATGTTCTCATGTCTGATGGCGTCCCAGAAGTTAAGTCAGAACCAATTCTAGCAAAGCATGTTTCTTCTATTTATTTTTAACTGCACGTCGAAGTTGCTTATAGTGTTCTTAAGGTCAGCAACACAATAAAATAAAAATGTTACTTAATTACCAGAAAACATTATATGAACTTGAATTATCTCCTGGGCCTCATTCCTGCTGGTCTAACATCCTGTGTAGAGCAAATAATGATAGGAATTGCTATTCTTTTATTTGTTTTAACAAATTGTGGCAGCAGAATACACAGTGGGAACCAACCGGATATCAGAGACTGGATTTTCTGCCCAATGTTCTGCTGTCAATGGGACAATGATCCTCTGCACTGGATCTCCCCTGATTTTCACACCTTTCCTATTATCTGGTATAATTTTCAGCAACCAGAGCAAGTGCCTGCATCAAAAATATTAGTCTGGACTAAGAGGGTCTGTGGAGCTCTTGCCAGTGCTCTAGCGTGCACGATATTAGATGTTAATCATATTATGTGAAATCTTTGTCCTGTATTAATAAGCAGTATTAAGAAAACAAAATGAACTTGCATTTTTAAAGCGATTTTCATCACCAAATGACATCCCAAAACTCTTTACATCCTGTTGAGCACTTCTGAAGTGGGGATACTGTTATGAAACCAATTTCAATATTACAAGTTTCCATAAATTTGGGATAATAACCCAATAATTTATAATTTTACTGATGTTGCTTGAAAGATAGCTTTTGCCAGAACACTGGGTGGACTCCCTAGTGCTTCTTTAAATAGTGCCACATTGGACCTTTTATTGCCACTTGAGAAGGTAGACTCGGTTTCATGCCTCATCCAACCAATTTACTTGAAAACTGTACTCTAGGGCCATTTGAACTTGAGCCACCACCTCCTCAAAGAAACAAAACACCGACTAAAAGTGTTGTAAAATGCATTACCAATAGGCAAAATGGAAATATATTCATTTTCTTACATATAGTATTTCTTTATTTTTTCTCTATTTAGGAAACCAGTAGTAAGTTTTCTTTTATCTTTCACACACGTCCCCAAATGGGTAAGAAACAATGATAGTGGCCAAGAAGAATTTCAAAAGTTAGCCTGACCAGTTACATTGTTCACCTCCTTATTTTGTTGTTGGCTGATTATTCTGATTTCAGTTTTTCATTGAACGCTGACCAAAATAAAAGAATTTTGTTTATGGGCAGTGTTCAAAACATCAGGAAGTCTCAATGTGCTTCATAGACAAATAAATAGTTTTAAATTATAGCCACTGTTAGAATGTAGCAATGCTAATAAACTATCTACTTACTGCCTCAATATTTGGTTGGTACATTGCCAGCTTCTTTAGTAGTGATTTCTTGCAATTTCTTCTGTATACATTTGAGCTTATCAGAGACATATGGAATGTGTACGTTGAATATCAGTTGTTGGCATTGGAAGTGTGACAGGTAGAGAAACATGTAAGAATGTAATTTTGACATTGGACCCTTTACTTCAGAGAAAATACCCTCTTATCTGAACTTGACATCCTTGTGTTGTTGGATCTTTCTCCTTCTAATTCTTTCTTCTTTAGAATTAGAGCCAGAGAGTTATGCAGCACTGAAACAGACCCTTCAGTCCAATTTGTCCATGCTGACCAGATATCTGATCTAGTCACATTTGCCAGCATTTGTCCCAAATCGTTCGAAACCCTTCCTATTCATGTGCCCATCCAGATGTCTTTTAAATATTGTAATTGTATCTGTTTCCAATACTTCCTCTGACAGCTCCTTCTATGTACACACTACCTCTGTATGAAAATGGTCCCTTTTTGATCTTTTCTCTTTCACTTTAAACCTATGCTCTCTGATTGTGGACTCCCCGTACCCTGGAAAAAGGGCATTGGCTATCACTCTATCAATGCCCTTCCTGATTTCAGAACTCTTTATAAGGTCACTCTAGCCTCCTACGCTCCAAGGGAGAAAAAAAGGCCTATTTAGCGTCTCCCAAGGTTCAAACCCTCCAATCCCAGTAACATCCATATAAATCTTTTCTGAACCCTCTCAAGTTTAACAACATCTTTCCTATAGCAGAGAGACCAGAAACGAATGCAATATTCAAAAGATGGCCTAACCAATATCCTACACACCTGAACTCCTATACTCACTGCACTGACCAATGAAGGCTAGCATGCCTTCATCACCCTATCTACCTGCAACTCCACTTTCAAGGAACAATACACCTGCACCTCTAGGTCTCTTTGTTCAGCAACACTCCTCAGGGCCTTACCATTATCTGTATAAGTCTTACCATGATTTCCCTTACCAAAATGCAATCCCTTTCATTTATCTAAATCAAACTCTATCTGCCATTTCTCAGCCCATTGGCCCATCAGATAGAGGTCCCGTTACTCTCTCAGGTAACCTTCTTCACTGTGTACTATGCCATAAATTTTGTTGTCATCTGCAAACTTACTAACCAAACCTCCTGTACTCACATCCAAATCATTTATGTAAATGACGAAAAGCAATGGTCCCAACACCAATCTTTTCAGCACATTGGTCACAGGTCTCCAGTCTGAAAAACAAACTCTCCACCACCATCCTCTGTCTCCTACCTTCAAGTTAACTTTATGTCTAGCTCATCCTAGATTCCATGTGATCTAACCATGCTAACCAGTCTATCATGAGGAACCTTGTAAAATGCCTTGCTGAAGCCCATATAAACAATGTCTACTGATCTCCTTCATCAGTCTTTGTTATTTCTTCAAAAAAATTCATCAAGTTAGTGAGACACTATCCCTTATCATTTCTTGCCTTTCTAAATGCATGTAAATCCTGTCCCGAGATTCCCCTCTAACAACTTGCCCAACACTTTAGTCAGGCTCATTGGTCTATAGTTCTCTGGCTTTTGCTTATCATCTTTCTTAAATACTAGTGCCACAGTAGCCATCCGCCAGTTTTCCAACTCGTCACACATGTCTATCGATGAGCGAGATATCTCAGCAAGAGGCGCAGCAATCTCTTCCTGGGAATTTACCCACTTTTATGCAATTCAAGATGTCCAGCATCCCCTCATCTGTAACATGGACACTTTTCAAGATATCATTGTTTATTTCTCCAAGTTCTGTAGCTTCTATGTCCTTCTCCAATGTAAATGCTGATGTAAAATACTCGTTTAGTATCTCACCATCTCCTGTGGTTCCACACATTGCTTGTTGATCTTTAAGCAGCGCTATTCTCTCCCTAATTACTCTTTTGCCTTTAATGTATTTGTATTCATTTTTTTTCTTATTTTTTTGCTCTGCGTCTTTCTCTACCTTTTTGTTTTCTTTTGGGTGGGAGGTGATTTGCGATGTGACATGGTGTAATGGAGAAAGTTGTGGGCTGCAATTGGCATGCAGTTAAGGAAAATATACATGCATGTGTGTGAGAGAGTTAGCAGGAGTGTGAGAGTGTTTACTATTCAGATCACACACCTGTTGTAGTTTTTGTTTTCATGTGGATATATGTTGAAACAGGTCTGATTCAATGTCCTATAACTACATGCATATATTAGCCACAGTGATACTTCAGCATATGGATGACATGCTGTAGAAATCAGTAAGCTTATTTAAAAATGTGTTACTTAAGACACTTTCCTGGAACATGAAGCTTCACACTGCACTTCATTCACAAACAACAATGACACCAAAGCATATGGTGACATGTTGCTGAGCACGGAAACATTTTTTGGCTGCATTGAGACAACAGAGGTAAGAGATTGGTACTGGAGTCAAGCAGATTGAAATGATGAAGTGAGGTGCCACAAAAAAGCATGTGACAAGATGCAGTAAAATAGTGACATTTTAGGTCAGTTTCTCTTCACCAATAGACGGCTGTCAATTTTGAGCAGTGGAATTTTTGAATAAGTCTTTTTGATATGACTAAGTATCAAATATTCCCAGATCAAGTATAGTCGAGGTAAGGTGCCCTCTACTTCACTAAGGTAATCCTTCTCAACTCTTGCACTAATCTTTAATCCTGAACCCTAACTGACTGTGCCAAATTGAGTATTACATCAAGAATCTGTCCAAGTCAGCATGGATTCACAAAAGGGAAATCATGCTATGACAAATCTTCTGGAATTTTTTAGGGAAGTGACCAGTAGGGTGGACAAGGGTGGATCAGTAGATGTTGTGTATCTGAAGTTTCAAAAGGCTTTTGACAAGGTTCTACACTAGAGGTTAATAAGGAAAATTAAAGCTCATGGTATCAGAGGCAATGCATTGACATGAATAGAGAACCAAATGGTAAACCAGGAAGCAAAGAGTTGGAATAAATGGGTTCTTTTCTGAGTAGGAGGCAATGATGAGTGTGGTACTGCAGGGTTCAGTGCTGGGATTTTAGCTGTTCATAACATACATTAACAATTTGGACAAAGGAATTGAATGCAATACCTCCAAACTTGCAGAGGACGCTGAGCTGGGTGGCAGTGTGTACTGCAAGGAGGATGCTAAGAGGCTTCAAGATGACTTTGACAAGCTGGCTGAGTGGGCAAATTACTTGGCAAATGCAATATAATGTGGATAAATGTGAGGTTAACCATTTTGACCGCAAAAACAAGAAGGCAAATTATTATCTGAATGATAGCCATTTAGGAATAGGTGAGATGCACTGAGATCTGGGTGTCTTGGTGGAACAGTCGCTGAAGGTTGTCATGCAGGAGCAGCAGGCAGTGAGGAAAGTTAATAGCATGCTGGCCTTTATAGCGAGAGGATTTAAATATAGGAGTAGGGATATCTTGGTCCACTTATACAGAGCCTGAGTTAGGCCACACCTGTATGCAGTTTTGGTCTCCTAGTCTGAGGAAAGGCATTCTTGATATTGAGAGAGTTCAGCAAACGTTCACCAGGTTTCCAGAATGGCAGATTGACATATGAAGAATGGGAGAAAGTGAAGACTGCAGATCAGAGTCGAAGGCTGTGGTGCTGGTCAGGCAGCATCTGAGGAGCAGGAGAGTCGATAATTCGAGCATAAGCTCTTCGTCAGGAATGAGGGGGTGGCCCAAGTAGGTTGAGAGATAAATGGGAGGAGGGTGGGGCTGGGCTGGGGGGAAGGTAGCTGGGAATGTGGTAGATAGATGAAGGTAGGGGTGAAGGTGATAGGTCAGAGAGGAGGGTGGAGCGGATAGGTGGGAAGGAAGAAGAACGGGTATGACAGTTCAAGAAGGCAGTGCTGTGTTGGAAGGTTGGAACTGGGATAAGGTGGGGGGAGTGGAAATAGGGAAACTGGTCAAATCCACATTAATCCTGTGTGGTTGGAGCATCCCAAGGCAGAAAATTAGGTGTTCTTCCTCCAGGCATCAGGTGGCTAGAGTTTGGCGGTGGAGGAGGCCCAGGACTTGTGTGGTCTTTGTGCAGTGGGAGGGTGAATTAAAGTGCTCGACCACAGGGCAGTGGGGTTGGTTAGTGCATGTGTCCCAGAGATGTTCTCTGAAACATGGCCTTGATGTGGTCTCCTCTGCACTGGGGATTCGATGTGGTCTGATCTACATGGAAATTCTATGGTCTCCTCTACATTGGGGAGACAGCACGCCAACTTGCTAAACATTTCAAATAATATATCTGGGACACATGCATGAAACAACCCCACCAACCTGTGGTCCATTACTTTAACTCCCCTGCCACTCCACCAAGGCCATGTAAGTCCTGGGTCTCCTCCACTCTAGCCACCCTACGCCTGAAGGAAGAACACCTCATTTTCCATCTTGGGATTCTCCAACCACACAGGATCAATGTGGATTTCAACATTTCCCCCATTTCCCCTCCCCTCACCTTATACCAGCATCACCCTTCCAACTCAGCACCACCCTCTTGAATTGTCCTACCTGTTCCATCTTCCTTCCCACCTATCTGCCCCACCCTCCTCTCTGACCTATCACCTTCATCGACCTATTGCATTCCCAGCCAACTTTCCCCCAGCCCCACCCCCTCCCATTTATCTCTCAGCCCCCTTGGGCCACCCCTCCATTCCTGATGAAGAGCTTATGCTCGAAATATCGACTCTCCTGCTCCTCAGATACTGCCTGACTAGCTGTGCTTTTCTAGCACCACACTCTTCGACTCTGACATATGAAGAATGAGTGGGCTTGTACTCATTGGAATTTAGAAGAATGAGATCTCATAGAAACATTTAAAACCATGATAGGATTGGACATGGTATTTGCAGGAAGAATGTTCCTGATGTTGGGAAAATCCAAAACTACAGGTCACAGTCTAAGAATAAGGGATAAGCCATTCAAATCTGAGATAAGGAAGAATTTCTTTGCTCAGAGTTGTGAACCTGTGGAATTCTCCTCAATGAAAGTAGTTGAGGCAAGTTCATTTGTTAAACTCAAGAGGACGCTGGACGTGGCCCCTGAGCTTAAAGGGATCAAGGTGTAAAGTGAGAAAGTGGGAATGAAATACTGAGCTTACATGATCAACCATAATCATATTGAATGGTGGTACAGGTTTAAAGGGCTGAATGGCCTACTCCTGCTCCACTTTTCTATGTTTCTACGAAAGAAAATCAAATCGTTAGTACAAAATCAGCCAATGTCATTAGATGCTGTCACCAGTCCATATAGTTTTCACAAATAATAAGTCTCACTTATCTGAAATGAAGTCAACAAATGACAGGAGATGTTATGTTCCTATGGTCCTTTAATCCAACCTAGTTATTACTGACTGAAATGGACCTTTGCATAGTGTTAAAGCAGTAGAACATCTGTTGCATAGTGTTACCAAGCAACTATGCAAGTGACTATTAATAAAAGGTAGCAATGCCATTCATTTGTAATGGGGCTTCCCAAAGTGGAGGATTGTCGAAAACCCGATTAGGGTCTCAAGCTGAGATTTTAGGGCCATGAGCTCTGATGCAGAAAGAGCTGAACTGTTCCTTCATCACCAGTCCCCCCAACCCTTATACTCAGATATATTCTATACCCCTCTCACATCTTGTTCTCATGGTTCTCCAGTATTCACTGAGGCATGGCAATGACTTTCAAGCCTTGAAATGGGTTCACAGTGAGAAAAGGTTTGGGAACTAATTTACAATATCTTACAGATACCTTTTTGTGTTGTTGCAGGGTTCATGTCTGATCAACCTTTTGGATCCCAATTCATGTGCAGTGTTGTAGCGTCTCATGTCAGTCACCTTCCACAGACAAATCTGAGCTTTGTCTGGATTGCTCCACCAGCAGGAACAGGCTGCGTGAATTTTATGTAAGTATAAGAAGCAACATTATTTCTAGTGAACCACTCCATATACTAAATTAATATTAATATTTGGTTCTATTTAAAATTCTTCCAAACAATTTTTTGGGTGTAATTCATCACTACATAAGCTATTTGTTAAAAAAGTAATTAAAAATAACACCAACGGACTCATCAGTTTTGTTCTTTTATTACAAGATAAAGCTGTACACATTTGTACAGGCACAAGTTATTTCAACAAAACAAACATTCACTTTAAATCTTTGAAAATTGAAAATTTATTTTTTTCACAACATGTTCCTATGTTTTAATTTAATTCTATTTGCTATCTTTGTCCAACGAAGTGTTTCAGTTGAATTCTGCCATTCAAAACCATCCTACCAGGAATTCACGTAATATACATCGAGTCAATCCAGAAACAGATTTGGCACATAAATCAACAAGGCACACTGGTCACGATATGCAGAATTCAGTTCCTCTAAACTTGTGAATCAGCTTAGAAAAACTATTGTTCAAGTCTAAAATGGGAATTTTTCTCTTTGATAAATTATTTTTAGTAACAATTTTGTTCTATGCAGCTGACTATCGTTCTCTTATATCAATCACTTTTTATTATGCTCTGAGGTGATTGCTTAATATTCATTCTTCTTGCTTGCTTTTGTGAATCATCACCTTCCCACCATATATGTATCAAATTACATATGGTAACAAATTAATTATCTCCGTGGTAAACATGAGGGTTCAATTTACTGGCTTCCTTTCCTTTTGATATGTCACAACTCATGTATGTCTCTCCCTCTCTCCCTCTCTCTCTGTCTGTCTCTCTGTCTGTCTCTCTCTCTCTCTCTCTCGGGGAGTCAG
Source organism: Chiloscyllium punctatum (assembly GCF_047496795.1). NCBI lineage: Eukaryota > Metazoa > Chordata > Chondrichthyes > Orectolobiformes > Hemiscylliidae > Chiloscyllium > Chiloscyllium punctatum. The sequence goes on along the minus strand of NC_092782.1, from coordinate 39,419,750 downwards.
TCTTCAGGCAAATATTTACAACCACCTCCGCCAAAATTGACACATAATTGAAGACTCATTAAGCTGGAATTTTAAGGTCTATTGTGTTTGATTACTCGGCTTAAAATGGATGTAATGGTATCTGCAACTGAGCTGATGAGACCCAAAATGAATTTAGTCTATTTTGGCCTATACTCATGTTGGTGCATTACGGAATTTGCCAATCATAATGCTCCAAGACCACTGGAAAGGAGCAAAGGGGCACTTTTAACATAGAACAGCTTCATTACTGGATTATTCCTGTTGTTTTGATGGCAGATGAAGGACCACACTTTAGCCTGCTCCAAAGAAGGATGTCAACAGTAACTGCCCTACTAGGAAACACCTTTGTAAAGGCAGTACAGTCAATTTAATTGCATTTTTCCTTATTGGGACCACAAGTAGCAGGAGTTCCCCTTCTAACCCCTACTGCCTTTGATCATTGGAATGAAGCTTTGTGAAAATATCCTACTCCCCAGTCTTGTTAGTTTCCATGATTCGCTACCAATAGACAGTCTCCATGCTGCCTGACCCTATTCCTTCCCAACTATTTCAAGCTTGATTAAGCAGGGGACTGGTGCCATTCAGATAATACAGGTAAACTCTTGTGTGGCATCTATTGCGTATTTCCAACAGGAATGATATCTGCTTCTGCCAGCTTCCCACTGGAAGACAATATCAATCTAATTTTGTTTGTTTTTTATCTAACACATTGGCCCAAATCTCCTGATCTGAGTCAGAAAATCTATTTCCAAATATACCAGACAAAATGGCACACTGCTTTCTGACTGTAGCTTTTGAGAGTGCCTGCAGAACTCACCGAGCCCAGGACCCATTGCAAAGAAGAATGCAGAAATCTTTTGTAGTAATTATGCCCGTTTTTTACAGTACCAGCCATATTCAGTAGATAAGCACAGATTAAATGCCCAGTGTCTCTTTTTACAAGCCAAGGAAAGAAGGTAAGTGTGTACTGTAAATATTTAACTGGGTAGAATGAATATAGGGTGAAGGTGGCCAGTGGGTGAATGAGACAGTGTAGAGTAGCAGTTGGGAGAGTGAGATAGGATGACGAGTAGGTGTGGGATAAGGTGATAGGGTGGCAGATGGGTGAAGGGTAGATTAACAAGAGGGTGAGGGGGTAGGATGGGTTGAGGGTTGGTCAGGGGGGTTGAAGGGTCGGGGGAGAAGTCTGGTGGTGTGGGTAGATGGAGCTGCTAATAGGCATAGTTGGGTCATCATGGGTGTTATGGGGGCTTTATCAGGAGCATAGTTGGATAGGGAGGATAGTTGGGGGTGGGGGAGGGAGGTGGAGGTTCAGCATTGGGAGAGTTGGGAGGGGGAAACAAGAGCGGAATCAGTATGTGATAGGTCTGTTTTATAGTTCCAGGCAACTAATACTTTTGTGGGCCAATTTTCTTATCTACTACCTGTTTGTCTATAAAATAAGCAGTCGCCTTAAATCCCCAGGATGGTATTGTTTTAAGTAGGACTCATTTCATTAACTAGTTCATTCCAATCTTTAGTCATAGGTGCAGATGAAAATGTAGGAACTGCATTAGTTGGCACAGGGCAATTGGATTATGTAAAATTTCAAGTGATAAGAACATTTGAAGGTGAGAGTTCTGAAAACTTTTAGAAAGATTCAAGACATGCCAGACTATTAATTGACTTTTCTAAAGCAAAAAAGGCAAAGGATTAAGAAATGTACAGATGATGTACAGTAGAAGCCTGTTGTATGGGCTTGAAACTACAGCAGATTGCTACTGAGATTTGCTCTGCCAGCTCTACGGTGTATTTTAGCAGGAAGTATCTTCAGCAGATGGCATAACACTAAAACTGGCTCTCTATTAGTCCATCTCTGAAAAATTCTCCACAGCCCCTGCCAGGCGGCATTACCTGAAATAAATGTTAGTGGCATTTTGGCAGATACTTCCAATCAGGTTTTGCTGACCTAATATACCTTCTGACACGCAGTAACACATAAAGCATGATTTCTGAACAATTGTAATTGTTTTATCAAATGTTCACCTTTGTGAACAGTTGATGTCATAATTTATATTGAGAGTTAAAACAAACTGCACACAACATTTGTCTGCCAAAGTGGGTCAACCCTGTCTACCAATGCTGCTGTGTTTGAGGTAATAGTAAGCTGGGCACGGAGTCTGTCTTCTGTACCAGCCATATCTCCAGTAATCCTCCTTCTCATTGTGGCCTCTCACACTGGCAGATTCCCTTGGATAGTCCCCTGTACATTGACTTATCATATGACCTGTTGCCTGCCAAATGTGATTGGCCAGTTACAATGGGCATTATTTATCATGACACATGGGATCTAGGTAAAGTACTTGTGAGAACTCAAAATAATGTTCATACGTCCCTTGCATTATAGGTAGTCGCAAACCTACTTGAAACAGCATCTTTCACTGCCCCTCTCCTGTCTCCAGATTTTTTTCCTTCTAATGTTTACAGCCCTTTAATACCCAAATTGGGTATCAATTAATTTTTTACATCTTCATTTCTGTCTTTTGAGCCTTGCCTGGTGTCTTGCAAAATAAGCTTCGGTTCTTCCACTTGATTTTTTCAATTCAAAAAGAGTCTACAAGAGAACAACAATTCCCGAAGAAGGCAACATAACAACCAATTATATGCAATCAGCAAAGGAACATCTTTGTGCACATTACGTTATTCAAGAAAGCCGGTAAAACAGCAAAATAATTTTCACAACAGGACGAAAAGAAAGATTTGGGAGACCTGGCACATATACCTAGGAAAAAATCTGTAGCTTGGGAAGGACTTCTAAACACTCAAAACTTTTTAAAAAATCTTTTCACAACCTATTCGGCATTCTGGCAGGTGGTGAGCAGTCTACATGTGTAACAAATGAGAGAAAACTGTGAAGCATGGAAATATAACAATTAAAAGAGCTCCATTATCTATGCCAGACATTCCTTATTGTATTACACAGATAAGTTACAGCTTTCTGATGAGACATTTATAGCGTCTTAAATCTTAGCTTGTTGTTTAAAACACTACAGCCATCACAGGACTAAATTTGGACTAAACCCAGGCAACAATGTGGCATTTATAGTCGTGTTTGTGGAAGATTAGAACAAAATATGCAATTAGTCTTTTACAAAGCCATTTATTGCCCATTTTATAATTCTCACGACACTTTTCTATTAAATGATAATTGTGCCAACTTAAACACTGCTTTAATTATGAACTTGTTTTTTAGTTTAAGTGTGTCCTGGGAAACCTTAAGCATGTAATAATAAACTAATCAATCGATAAAACAGTGTAGTACTCTAATAGCCAATAAAACAGTGCCCATAAAAAGGTGAGAGGCCCACGTAAAAGTCACTTATTCTGTGTATCCATAATTGACTCTTTCAGGGGAGAAATTTATTTTGTGCAATGCCCATATATATTTCTTTTAGTAACACTGTCATACTGCTGGCCTGCCCTTTACCGTAATGGGATTGCATTTTATCTTTCAGCAGAAGTCTGAACCTTGCTCACTGCAACTCAATTCCACACCAGAGGCACAAATTGACATTCACTTTGTGCTCACCCACAGGTTGATTGATCCCAAGGACTCATCTAAAACTAGTGTCATATCTCACCATTTGACCAATATGTCTAACAACTGGAACAAATGAAAAAACTATATTTGTAACCTCTCGATTGGCTAAGGGGAATGGAGGCCATTGCCCATCCTTTTGAAACAACATTCGCGTATCTCTTAGGACTGACCCATGTTCAACTGCTGTTCACATGGAACCCTTCTCCACTTTGCCTTTAAAGTTCACATTTGAATATTTGCTACTGCAAAGATCTGCACCTGCAGTGGCTCCACCCGTGCCCACATCCTAAGCTTTTGTGCTAACCACAGTGGCCCTCCCACTTGTCGTGGCGTAGCCCCCAGGGGCTCTGCATTGCCAATAACAGCCGGGTAATAGCCTGATGCTCCAGCACCATCCATTTTCAGGGCTAGTTGATTTGGCAGGTGAGTTGTTACACACTCCCCAGCAGATTCTGACTTCCATAGCCACCGTCCTTTTGTCTATATCAACCAACACCTTTTGTGGAGTCTGATGAAGGTCGACATCGGGCGCCTTAACTCATCTGGTTCTGTTTACCAAAATTGACCCACTTGGCAGTCACATTTGTAAACAGTCCAACCAGGGAAAGGGTTATACTGAACCTGGTTCTGGGGAATGAGCACAGCCAGGTGAGTGACGTTTCAGTGGGGGAGTATTTAAGGACTAGTGGCCATTATACAGTGAGTGTTAAAATGCTCTTGGTTTGGGATAACAGCAGCCCTCGGGTGAAGGTGTTAAACTTGGAAAAGGCAAACTGCAGGAATATTTTGCAGCAACTGGAGAATTTTGATTGGAGGCAGTTGTTTGAAGGTAAATCCACATTGGACATATGGGAGTATTTCAAATAGCAATTGATAGAAGTTCAGGAGTAGCACATTCCTGTGAGAATGAAGGATAGGCATGGCAAGTTATGTGAATCTTAGATGACCAGAGATGTTATTACCTTGGTTTAAAGAAAAAGGAAGCATAAGTAAGGACTAAGAGGATGGGAACTGGTGAAGCTCTTGAAGTGCATAAGAAAAGTAGTAAAGAACTTAAGCAAGAAATTAGAAGGGCTAAAAGGGGTCATGAAAAGTTGTTAGGAAACAGGATTAAGGAGAATCCCAAGGCTTTTTGTACATATATAAAAATCAAGAGGGTAACCAGGGAAACGGTTGGCCCATTCAAGGACAGAGGAGGGAATGTATGTATGGAACCAGAAAAGGTAGGTGAAGTCCTAAATGAATACTTTGTGTCAGTATTCACCAGAGAGAAGAATATGGTGGAGGATGATCTCAGGGAAGGGAGTATTAAATTTCTAAGCTAAGTTGCTATTAAAAAGGAAGAGGTGTTGTGCATCTTGAAAAGTATTATGGTAGATAAGTCTTGGTTCCTGATGGGATGTATCCCAGAAAATTGAGGGAAATAAGAAAATAAGTTGCTGGAGCAGTGTCCGTCATCTGTGTATCCTCTTTGGCCATAGGTGAGGTCCCAAAGGACTGGAGAGTAGCTAATGTTATCCCATTGTTTAAGAAAGATAGTAGGGATAATCTAGGAAATTACATGCCTGTGAGTCTCACATTGGTGCTAGGGAAATTATAGGAAAAGGTTCTCAGGGTCAAGATCTGTAGGCATTTAGGAGCAAATTGATTTATTAGCAATAAAGCATGGTTTTGTGTGGTGTGAGGTTCTGCCTCACTTACTTGATCAAGTTTTTTGGGGAGGTGGTGAAGGTGATTGATGAGGGAATAATAGTTGATGTTGTCTACATGGACTTCAGTTAAGCCTTTGACAAGATCCCTTATGGCAGACTGGTGCAAAAAGTGATATCACAGGACATTGAGATGAGCGGGCAAGATGGATACAGAACTGGCTTAGTCATGGGTGATGGAGGGTAGTGTTGAAAGGATGCTTTATGGATTGGGGGGTTGAGACTAGTGGTGTTCCACAGGGATCAATGCTGGGACCTCTGCTATTTATGGTCTACGTTAAATGATTTGAAGGAAAATACATCTGGTCTAATTAGTGTGTTTGCAGGCGATTCAAAGATTGGTGAAGTTGTGGATAGTGAGGAGGATTGTCAAAGGATACAGCTGCATAAAGATCAGCTGGATGCATGGGCAGAATTTAACCTGGACAAATGTGAGGTGATGCATTTTGAAAGATCAAGTATAGGTGCAAATTATACAGTGAGTGGCAGACCACTTAGGAGCACTGATATGCAGAGGCTGTGCAGGTCCACAGATCATTGAAGGCAGCAGCACAGGTAAGTTAAGATAGTAAAAAAAAGGCCTATGACATTTTCGTTTCATTGGAAAGGACATTGAGAATAAGGATAGGCAAGTCCTGCTGCAAATTTATAGAACTTTATTTAGGCCACACTCAGATTCTTGCATACAGTTCTGGTCACCACACTACCAGAAGGCTGAGAGGGTACAGAAAATGTTTGCCAGGATTTTGCACGGTATGGGGGATTTTAGCTGTGAAGAAAAATTGGATAGACTGCATTTGTTTTCACTGGAATGCAGGAGGTTCAGCAGCAATGTGATAGAAATTTATAAGATTGTGAATGGCATAGCTAGAGTGGAAAGTATGAGGCTTTTTCCCAGGATGGAGGGGTCAGTTACTAGGAGACATAGGTTTGAAGTGTGGGTTGGAGCTTAAAAGAGAAGTGCAAGGCAGGTTTTTCACACAAAAGGTGGTGAGTGGCTGGAACGTGCTGCCAGCAGAGGTGGCGGAAGCAGACACAATAGCAGCATTCAAGAGGCACCTGGATGAATACATGAGTAGGAAGGAATAGAAGGATATGGATTGTATAAGTGATGACAGTTTTAATATGGAAGGGGAAAAGGTGTCAACACAGGCTTGGGGGCCTGTTCCTGTGCTGTATCTTTCTTTGTTCTTTCTGTCCTTCATATTATGGATCAGCTTCAAATAGTAGTCATTTTCAAATGCTGAAGTTCCAGTGCTGTGGAATCTTCCCCATTTATCCTTATGTGGCAAAGAATCTATAGCATCAATGGCAACAAGTAAAACTGTAGGTATACAGCTGTCTGAAGATTTTGCACATTTCTAGATGTGGACCTACTCAAAAGTTTAGAAAAGATCAGTATATGTAGACAAATGGAAAATCACACTGGCCAAGTCTGTGTTGGCTGTTTCAGTACACCACACATTTCTGTCTAGGAAAGTGGTCAGTGTTGGTGGCAACCTCTAAATTTGTTAGCAACAAAAACAGAAACTGCTGTAAAATCTCAGCAGGTCTGGCTGCATCTCTGGAGAGAAATCAGAGTTAACATTTCAGGTCGAGTGACCCTTCTTCAGGGGTTCTGAAGAAACATTAACTCTGCTTTCTCTCCACTGAAGAGAGAGTGAGGACTGCAGATGCTCTTTCTCTCCACTGATGCTGCCAGACTTGCTGAGAATTTCCAGCAATTTCTGTTTTTGTTTCTGATTTCCAGCATCCGCAGTCCTTTTGAATTTTTATATTTGCTAGCACCACTGCTCTGAGAGACGGCCTTTGTTCATTATGTTTCCAAAGAGCTCACTCATTTACATCATCCAAAGTCACCTACTGTGATCTAATAGTGATATTAATTTTCGCTTTCAGTATCAATCATTCCCATGTGGAGTAATCATTTTGTTAGGCTGCCAGCTTCTATATAAAATTAACTGTCCTTTCCTAAAGAAAAATAGTCATGCAATCTCAACACTGTCACAGTAATCAAATAGCTAGATTTGACAGGTTGTGGCTTCCAAATGAAAGATGGGCCTATCATCTTTTGCTGGGGAATAAGGTTGTACCATGCTGGAGATGTTGCAGATTTTAAGATTGCAGTAGCATTTTCATATAGTGCTTTGCTAAAGTGAGTAAAAAATTCAGTGGAGCTTCTCTCCACAATCTCTGGGATGGAGGAAAGTTACTACAGGCAATTGGGAGGGGATGTTACTAAGAATGTAGGACAATATTATTCCTTTGGTCTCTTTCTAGGCAGCATCGAAAAATTTGCTGGTTGGTCAACCAAGACTATTGATAACATCCATGATCTAGGTTAGATCTTGGGGATAGTATGGATTCAGAAGATCAAATTGGACGGAGATGGTAAAAGGAAATTATTCTGGAAACCTTAAAGTTAAAATGATGAACAATGTGATTTTTAAATAAAATAAAGTGCTTAACATAAGTTACTCTGCCATAACATTACACACAGAGAAGATGGATGGCTGATAATAACTGCTGAAATTATAAATGATTTAAATTTGACTAGATCTACTGTTATTTTAGTGAGAAACTCACTGAATTATAAAATATCTTAGCAGCATGGATTGTTTTAAATGGAGTGGTAAATTTTTAGAGCTTAGGTTCACAGCAAGCTATCTCACCCAATACCATCATGCACTGGAAAATTGCAAATATAATTTCCATAACATTGTAAAATTGATTACAGTCAAAGAAGAAAGATTTAGCTCGAAGCTTTGTGATATTGATCGGGCTAGATTTTTCAGACAGTGGCAATCTCATGGCCCTTTTCTTTTTACAAAAGAAAAGTGCTCACAGTTCCAAGACTAGTTCTGCTCAGGGCTCCCTGAGAAATGTAGAGCTATACTTCCGTTCTGAGGATTTTGGATCTGGTGGCAAGGTGTCAACTACAGTCCAGCAGCAGAGGGTGGGTTACGTTGTGTCCAGGATGTGGGAGGGATAAAGTCAGGTCTCGTGGAGGGGAGGTGAGGAAGTAACAGGTTGGGTGTGGTGGGACAGGATCATCAGGTCTGACTCCGGTGACAACGAGTTCAGCTTGGGCAAGAGGGAGGAAAGGGGTTTGGGTCAGGGTTTGAGGTTATTTACATGGTCTGAGGGAGGTGTAGATGGAGGTGTGTGAGGCAAGTCATTTTAATAATTACTCAGGAATTAGACCATGCATTGTAATTTACTTAATTTCATTGGAATCCTCCAAAATCTCTGATTTGAATGGATACGTTTGGAGGGTTCCAGGTGTAGAGGAATTGTCCAGCAGAAACTTCAATCTCCCAAACAATGTCTTTCAGGTGTGGTACAATGGAGGTTCTGCAGCATCTTTATGCAGAACTACCATCTACTCAGAATAATGACTGTCTGGCCAGCAGAAGATCTGGGCCACTATAGGATATAGAATGTTTAGACTTGTAGTGAATAATTTGATGACTAAATACTTCCAATTCTTTGCTCCCTGCATCAATAGTTAGTTCATCAGAATGACCTCAACCATCATCTATTCACCCACCAGAACCTTACCAAACTCCATAATAGATGAATATGGTTATGTTTGCCTCACAGGATAAGCAAATTTAGTTAAAAATGTAGTGACAAAGTGTGTGAATTACAAAGAAAGAGTCAGATTGAGAATGTTGGAGGAAAGACCTGTCCATACCTTAACATGTCCAATGCTACCGTGACGGAAGATTATAACTTTTGACTAAGTGTTGGTTTTGTTGAGTTTCATGGAGTGTTTCTCATTACAATTTTCTTTCCGTATCTAACCAAATTTGCTTCATTAACAATTTACCTCACAACTAATGTGTCCATCTCGCACGATTCCAGTCCCATCTTACCGAGCACCATTCCCAGATCAACTCGCCACTGCTGGAATATTCCAGAATCCCGTCTGGTTCCTCTTGAGGGGAAGAAATCTGTGATTCTTCTCCAGTGTCTGACTCCAGCCCCAGAACAATACACTTGACTTTAACCATGCACTGAAATGTCAAAGACAGCCATTCAGTTGCATCAACTCACAGCAGAAAACATGCTGCGACTTTGCCTAAACCACAACAAGTACATTAGTTCAAGGTGGTGGCTTGCTACCAACTTTTCAATGGCAAATTGGGATGAGCAATAAATGCTGACCTTGACTGAGAAATCATGGCGCAAGGAGTAATTTTTTAAAAAGTTAGGACCACCAATATTCTTCACATCCCAGACTATTCTGGAGAATGTTATTCTTTTGGAGCAATATGATTCAAAAAACTGAGTAATGAAATAATTTTAAGATCATTCCTAGAAGGTGGCAATACATTGAAACTTTTTAAAACTTGTTTACTCAAAGCTGTGCCAACTTCACTGTTTCAGGGAGAGGATTTGTTTTCCAAATTATCTCTCTCATTTCAAAGTCTAACTTGTCAGTTTAATATCTTATACTTAATAATATGACTGCATTTTTTCATTTTCTCCTGTAGAAATAAAAATAATTAGTCCCTTTTTCCCATTTCTGGTTGATTTCTGTAGTTTTGTCATTTTTGCCTGTAGATTTTGAATATTTTAAACATCTGTGCAACCATCCGTTATGTAATGGGCCCTCTGCATCTCATCACTTTGGCTGTAATTTCCAGTCTGCTTAAACTCAACAGATGAGCAAAACTTTCATACCTCCAGTTACCAGCTTTTCTCAAAATAAAAAATGTATCCTCCAGTTTAGTTCAAATAAACTGAAAAAAAATGTTGACAATAGGAAGACAAAAATTTGTCTGATGGGAAATGGACTTCACATCTTGTGAGATTTGAGATGTAGCTGCTTTGGTTCAGCAGATTAATTTAACCAAAGTACATGGATAATCTACTATGAAATCTGTAACCATTGCCTTATTTTGTACTGACGAAGCAATACTAAAAACTTAGAAAAGGTTTTCCACAATTTATCAATTATCAGCATTGAAACTGTCTTATAAGCTCTCACCACTGTTAGCCCCAGCTACTAGATAGTTCAGAGTTCTACTTACATGATATGATTTAGGGTCCTGCCCTCACAGAACCCCATTGCCCCCTCAAACGAAAAACCAACAAAACTGCTGAATAAGATATTCTCATCTAACCTGCCTTGTATATTTCAAAATGGAGGACCAATGCAACCAATGTGGTCATTTCCAAAGATTACTGATTTTTTTTAACTGGCTTTTCCCTCACTTTCTTCATTCCATTTGAAATTTATTTACCATTAATCTTATGAAGCAAAATTTGGGAAAAAATCTTAATATTTAAAATAAACATTTTGCATCGATTGCAGTCATGAAGAGGCTATATGAAAACAAAAGATTGTGAACTGATAATGGAATTTGAACTGTCATACTGGAATTTCAACGTTGCATTGATGCAATTTCTACATGTTGGTGACAAGGTAAAAGCCAGAAATTTTCCAGATTTGTCACTTTAAGAAATATTAGTGGTCAAAGTAAATTTCCTCCTGTCATTAGAATAGAGTTGAGGGAGCTTTCACTTTATCTAGCAATAATGTAATCTGCTTTGGAGAACATATGTACCAGCTTTGTAATCAAAGAACTTTACACTAACTTTAAGTATAGAAAGGATCAATTATGGTATAAGCTTATATGAGATGAATACCTATATACAGTATCACTCTTTTAGGAGTAGTTCAAAGTTTAGGGTAATATGTCAAACTAGTTTCACTGTTCTGAAAGACAAAATGGTTTAACTGTGCTCTTTATTATCTCTGTAATTCATGTTTGTTCTCAGTTAAAAATTTGCAGCGGAACAGGTGAAACGTTGTATGGTGACTGCCAATGATTGCTGTTGCCATAAGTCTCTGATTTGCATCTGTCATCTGGAAAAATTAAATGGGTAGATGACTGAAATCATTAAAGACACAGCCAGGCAGAACTGCTGTGCTTTCATTTATCGTATTCAAATGCTCAGTCAATTGGGAAAGAGTCTCAGCAGTGGACCACATGTTGGCTTGAAGTTATAAACAGAACAGAAATGTTAAGATTAATAAATGCAACCTACCATGTTTTCTCACCATTTTACTCAGTTGCTGTACTACAATTTTTCTGAATCTCTTTCCTGAATATCAGGTGAAGTTTAATGGTCTGCATATTGGATAACTCCCCAAATGAACTGACAGTATTATGGCACAATATGTGGTGTTGGACTTCCTATTAAATCCCTACCATAATTTTTCACAATTTCATGTAACCCAACTATGTCCACAGCAAGATGCAATTAGACAGTAATTGTATACTTCGATAATTAAACAATACTGCAGATGCTAGAGATCTGCAATGAAAAAAATGAAGTGCTGGAGAAACTCAGCAGGCCTGACACATCTGTTGTAAGAGAAACAAAGCTAATACTTTGAGTCCATCACGACTCTTCCTTAAAGCAGTTTAGAGAAATGAGTCATGATGGATGTAAATTGTTGACTTTGTTTCTCTCACCAGTTGCTAAATAGTTGAGTTTCTCCAACACTTCCTGTTTTTATAACTGTAAGCTTCTAATCATAGAGTCATAGAGATGTACAGCACAGAAACAAATCCTTTGGTCCAACTTGTCCATGCTGACCAGATATCCCAACCCAACCTAGTCTCACCTGCCAACACCTGGCCCATATCCCTCCAAACCCTTCCTATTCATATACCCACCCAAATGCCTATTAAATGTTGCAATTGTACTAGCCTCCACCACTTCCTCTGGCAACTCATTCCATACACGTACCACGTGAAAACGTTGCCCCCTAAGTCTCTTTTATATCTTTCCCCACTCACTCTAAACCTATGCTCTCTAGCTGTGGACTCCTCCACCCCAGGGAAAAGACTTTTTCTTTTTATCCTATCCACAACCCTCATGATTTTATAAACCACTATAAGGTCATCCTTTAGCCTCCGACACTCCAGGGAAAACAGCTCTAGCCTATTCAACCTTTCCATATAGCTCAAATCCTCCAACCCTGGCAACATCCTTGTAACTCTTTTCTGAACCCTTTCAAGTTTCACAACATCTTTCCAATAGGAAGGAGACCAGAATTGCACACAATATTCCAACAGTGGCCTAACCAATGTCCAATACAGCCGCAACATGACCTCCCAACTCCTGTACTCAATACTCTGACCAAATAAAAGAAAACATACCAAATGCCTTCTTCACCTGTGACTCCACTTTCAAGGAGCTACGAACCTCCACACCAAGGTCTCTTTGTTCATGAGCACATCCTAGGACCTTACCATTAAGTGTATAAGTCCTGCTAAAATTGCTTTCCCAAAATGCAGCACCTCCTATTTATCTAAATTAAACTCCATCTGCCACTTCTCAACATATTGGTCCATCTGATCAAGATCCCATTGTAATCGGAGGTAACCTTCTTCGCTGTCCACTACACCTCCAAGTTTGATGTCTTCTGCAAATTTACTTACTATACCTCTTTTGCTCACATCCAAATCATTTATATAAATGATGAAAAGTAGTGGACCCAGCACCGATCCTTGTGGCACTCCACTGGTCTCAGGCCCCAAGTCTGAAAAACAACCCTCCACCACCACCCTCTGTTTTCTATCTTTGAGCCAGTTCTATATCCAAATGGTGGGTTTTCCCTGTATTCCATGAGATCTAACCTTGCTCACCAGTCTCCCATGGGGATCCTTGTCAAATGCCTTATTGAAGTCCATATAGATCACATCTACCGTTCTACTCTCATCAATCCTCTTTGTTACTTATTTAAAAAGCTCAATCAAGTTTGTGAGACATGATCTCCCATGCACAAAGCCGTGTTGACTATCCCTACTCAGTCCTTGCCTTTCCAAATACATATACATCCTGTCCCTCAGGATTCCCTCCAACAACTTGCCCACCACCACTGGTTTATAGTTCCCTGGCTTGTTGTTACCACCTTTCTTAAACAGTGGCACCACATTAGCCAACCTCCAGTCTTCCGGCATCTCACCTGGGACTATCAATGATACAAATAACTCATTAAGAGGCCTGGTAATCACTTCCCATCTTCCCACAGAGTTCTAGGGTACCCCTCATCAGATCCTGGGGATTTATGCACTTTTACGCATTTCAAGACATCCAGCACTTCCTTCTCTGTAATATGGGCATTTTTCAAGATGTCACCATCTATTTTCCTACATTCTATAGCTTCCATGCCCTTTTCCACACTAAATACTGATGAAAAATACTCGTTTACTATCTGCCCCATTTCCTGCAGCTCCACACAGCCTTGCTGATCTTTGAGGGGCTCTATTCTCTCCCTAGTTACCCTTTTGTCCTTCATGTATTTGTAAAAACCTTTTGGATTCTCCTTAACTCTATTTGCTAAAGCTATCTCATGTCCCCTTTTTGCCCTCCTGTTTTCTCTCTTAAGTATACTCCTATTACCTTTATGCTCTTCTAAGGATTCAATTCATCTATCCTGTCCATACATGACATGTGCTTCCTTCTTTTTCTTAACCAAACCCTCAATTTCTTTCGTCATCCAGCATTCCCTATACCTACCAGCCTTTCCTTTCACCCGAACAGGAATATACTTTTTCTGAACTCTCATTATCTCATTTCTGAAGGCTTCCCATTTTCCAGCCGTCCCTTTACCTACAAACATCTGCGTCCAATCAGCTTTTGACAGTTCTTGCCTAATACCATCAAAATTGGCCTTCCTCCAATTTGAAACTTCAACTTTTAGATCTGGTCTGTCCTTTTCCATCACTATCTTAAAACTCACCATTAATTAGTAACAAGACTTGCTTTCTTACAATGCCTTTCATGATTTCAGGATACCCCAATGCACTTTACTTAAAAGAAAATTCGTCACTTGATGTAAAGTCACTTTTGAAATGAAAGAAATGTGACAGAAACTGTTACACACAGTATGCTCCCACAAAAAGCACTGTGATAATGACCAGACTATTATTTTTGAGATATTGATTGAATGGTAAATGTTGAGGATAATTCATCTGCAGTGTTCCTGCTAATTTTCTGTATTTCTTTGTGGATTTCTGAGGTCTATGCTACAGTGTCAGCACACCAGTTGCCTTGCATGGACCCTTGGAGTGGTTGCTTCACAGCTTAGAGGAATGTTGCTCCTCTACTCCTTTTCAAAATGGTGCCATGGGATTGCTTCTGAGAGACCAAATGGGACCTTGGTCTAATGTCTGGAGTGGAAGGCAGTTTCTCTCGTGAGGTCAGAAGTGCAAATGTTCACTGATGGTTACATAACGTTCAGCAGCATTACTGAAGCAGCCTGTGTCTATATACAGCAAGACCAGAACAATATTCAGATTTGGGCTGATAAGTGGTGTGACTATTGCTTACCACTTAAGTTCCAGGCAGTTAGGTTCTCACTTGTTGGAGAATATAATGTTCTGTGCTTGACATTCAATGGCATTACCATCATTGAATCCCTAATACCAATATCCTGTGGTTAGCATTGACCAGAAATGATATAGTCATTATAAAGTTTGGAGCCATAACAGCAGGTCAGGCTAGGAATTCTGCAATGACTAACTCCTCTCCTCTCCCCTCTCCCAACCCCTATCCAACATTTACGAGGCGACAAGGCAGGAGTGTGATGGGATACCTTCCATTTGTCTGGACGAATGCAGCTCCAACAAAAGCTCGAAAAGCTCACATCATTAGGACAAAACAACCTGTTTGATTGACATCCCACCTTCAACATTCACTCCCTCTGTTGCTGCTGTATAAAGGTAGCAGTGTGTACCATCTACAAGATACAGTGCAGCATTTCACCTCTGAGAGTACTTTCTAAATCAGCAACCTCTAGAAAACAGGAATATCTGATAAATAGGAACAACACAAGCTTCAGGTTCACTCCAAGCCAGAGTGCGCCCTGACTTGGAACAATATTGCCATTCTACTTGTCACCGGGGAAAAATTGTGGAACTCCCTTACAGTAAAATGGATGCATCTAGACCGCAAAGACTTGAGGAAGATTGTTTGCCATCGCCTTCTCCAAGACAGTTGGGGATGGGCATAAATGTGGCCTCAGCAGTGACTCTACACACCTTATAAATGAATAAAAGAAAGCATTACCTCTGTACTGTACTAGAGTGTCAGCCTAGATTTTTGAACCCATGTCTCTAGAGTGGGACTTGAATCTTCCATCTTTTGCCTCAGGCAATTGCACTACCAATGAGTCACAATGAAAGTTGTTTGTGAAGCGATAAAAAAGATTTAAAAAAATTTTTGCAAACACAATGCAATATTACAAGTACAAAGTTTGACATTATTAAAGTACGATTCTTCAGATTTCCTGTCCCATCTTAAATTGAAAGATTTTCTGTCCCATCTTAATTTCCTCCGGTTGCTCCGGTTTCCTCCCACAATCCAAAGGTGTGCAGGTTAGGTGAATTGACCATCCTAAATTGCCCATAGTCTTCAGGGATGTGTAGGTCAAGTGCATTAGTCAGGGGTAAATGTAGAGTAATAGGGTAAGGAAACAGGTCTGGGTGGGTTACCCTTCGGAGGGTCAGTGTGGATTTGATGGGCCAAATGGCCTGTTCCACACTGTAGGGATTCTATGAAAAGATTACCAAATGTTTTGGTATTTTTTTCACAATCTAGAAATATAGCACAAGATAAGACTTGTGGGCTCTTCCAATTCACTGCTGGTTCTGAACTTAAATTATATTCCTTGGTATTCACATATGTCTCCTTGAAAATAATAGAAAAAAGGTTGAGTTAATTTTTCCATGTTATTTTTGAGAACCTATGCAACCCTTGCATTATATAATATCTCAATTCCTATATTCTATCTTTGAAAGTGACAAAGAAAGAGGAAGTGCTGTGTATATTTATAATGAGTCTACTGGGTAAGTATGACATGCACTTATCTAAAACAGTCGATGCCTTTTAACTAGCTTGTGACTGACGTTCTTGTTGGCAAGTGTCATAAACGTAAATCCCACAGATGCTGAGAGTGATCTGTACCAGGACCCTTTCCAACATTATGCTTACCTATAGTCATGAAGTGAAGCTAATACTTGTGATAGTTTTTTTTAAACTCCATATTCTGCACTTGTTAGCAAGCTGTTAAAATCATTCAGTCACAGTTAATGACTACTGTCATTAAGGATATCAGCATTAAGCCCTTCTTAATTGTTGTCTATGAGATATAGACTTGAGCTGTCCATTCTCACTTGCTTGTAGTTATTTCTTCTGCAATAAAGTCTAAGGATCACATTTAACATTGGGTAATAGTTATTGTGCAGAAATATTTGATATGTTTGATGTGCTTTCTTCCACTTCTACCATCATTTCCTTACCCAGTTTGCTTATATGGATACATTGCTTAGTATTTCTTCATGACTCCATAGGCAGTACTGCCCTCTAATACCTTGCCCAGTTGGCTCCTGTCTATGTGTGACCATTAACTTGATGTTTTGCTTTGTACCACCCTTATAGTTATTTTGGCTAACACGAGTCAACTCGGTATAGAACAGGAAATAAACTTGACACCTTTCTGCCTGAATGGCTCGGTATTATACCGCTCCATTCACCTCATAAGCCACTAGTTAGCATTTGCAAATTTAAAGAAAAGATGAAATGAGAAAAGGCTTTTGACACAGTACCCTGCTTATTCCACTAACCATGTGCATTCTATCTTATATCTCATTCTTTTTTTTTTATTTTCTTAAGTCAATATTCCACATAAGTTCACTCTTGTCATAAGATTCAAATATTGATCCAATTTCAGTATTCGTTTCTGCCTTGTTGCTCCAGTAGTTTTTAACTGGTTTGTCCCATAGAATAATTGATCATCTTTCTCTAAATTTATGCCTATAACCCTGATCCCAGCAAGCACAAATTGTTTTAGCTAGAACTCTATTCCATGTAACTGCTGTTGTGTGGGGATGATAATTCTTCTTCTCTGTCACCTCAGTTGAAACTAGTTAATTTATGCTCACCCCTTCAGTTTTACGTTCATAATCTAAGGGCAATTTTATCTCTTATGTATGCTTCATTAAAATGTGGAGACTAAATCCTGGAATTATTCTTGTTGCTGTTTTCTGGTCTGGGCCCTGGTCTATAATTTGTTGGGAAACTATTACGTACTTTGAAAGTTGGTGATAGACTTAATATAAAAGCAGCTAGCCTTTCAATATAACTATAAAACTGACTATAAGTTTATTCACAACTTTACCTGAATGGAAATTAACATCAGTTTTAAATAAATGATTTAATGGTAAGTAAAAATTTGTGCAAGTGATACATAAGTGTTATCTACTGCAAGCCAGCATCCCACAGAAAAAAAATCATTCACCATGACACTCTGTCTCCTGTAACTCAGCCAATTTGTGCCAATACCACTTTCTCTTTATCTTTTAGATTTTTACCTTGCTGACAAACCATTTATGTTGTTCTTTATCACATACGTCATCAAGCACATTGCTCTCACCAATCCTCTCTGTTACCTCATCAGAAAACTGGGTGTTAGATTTAATATATATATATGTATTTAATATATAACTCAATTAAGTTGATTTGCCCTTAAAATTCATGCTGGCTTTCTTTAATTGATGCATCCTTTTCTGTATTTTTAACTTTGTTCTAAATTATTATTTATAAATACTTGCCAGTGCTGAGATTAAACTAACTGACCCACAGTTGCTGGGCTTATTTTTGAATAAGAGTGTAACATCTGCATTTTTCTAGTTATAGGAACATGGGAACAGAAGTAGGCTATTTAGTTCCTCAGACCTATTCCACCAGCCAATAAGATCATAGCTGACCTGTGGCTTAACTCTGTACACTTTTCTTTGACCCATATACCTTAATACCTTTGCTTAATAAAAACTTTTATCTATCTCAGATTTAAAATTACAGCTAATCTGCTATTGTGGACGACAGTTCAAATATCTTCCACTCTTTGTGTATGGAAGTGCTTCCTAATTCCTCTCCTAAATGGACTCAGACTAAGCCCCCTTGTTCTAGAATCCCCAAACCAGCAGAATTAATTTATCTTTAGCCAGTTGTCTGGCATCCCTCCTATATTTAATAACAATTGGAGATTATGGCAAGGCTCTCTACAATCTCCACAATCTCCCCTTTTGCATCCATTATCTGCATTAAATCCTGCCACACTTTCTCATACTCCCTGTTTATCAATTTTGCACTGTTTCTGTATTTCTTCCTCTTACCATCTTTTTCCTATTTAATAATCTGTAAAAGACTTTTGGGTTCCCTTTTATGTTAGCTGCCTGTTTCTCATTGTGCTCTCTCTTTGGTATCTCTCTGATAGAGCCAAGTGCAGCAAAGCAACATTTGGAAAGCCAAAGAGAAATCTGTCATCTCTTTAATGAATATGAATTGAAATATAAGACATCTAATTCATAGAATTTCATTTCTCTTGAACATCCAACATTGAGTTAATAGTATGCTATGAAGAGGTGAAGACATTTATTTTAAAGCCTTACATTAGTTAAAGCATTGTGCTGCAGAGTAACACTAAACAGCATAGGTTCAATTCCCACACCTGCTGAGGTTACCATGAAGGATTCTCCTTCTCAACCCCTTCCCCTGCGTGAGGTATGGCGACCCTCAGGTTAAACCACCAACAGTTGTCTCTGTCTAATGAAAGTGCATCCCCGTGGTCTGGTAAGACATGTGCAATTTTACATTTACCTTTTACTTAAATATTGGCAATCTTCTTTCAATTCTTATAATGCCAGGTGTAGAATATACACAATATCACAGCTTTAGAGCGGGAGCAAGTAATCTGAATGCTTCTTTCCAAGCCAGGATCAGCTGAAAAGTCGAGTAATAGACTTATTGAGTTACAACATTACCTTGAGCTTAACCATATCAGATTATAACTATTGGCCCATTTCTCTTGACAGTAGTTTTTTGTCACGATTCTGCTATTATCATTTACATCTCAATAGACAATAGATGCAGGAGTAGGCCATTCAGCCCTTCGAGCCTGCACCGCCATTCAATATGATCATGGCTGATCGTTCCCAATCAGTATCCTGTTCCAGCCTTATCTCCATAACCCTTGACTCCACTATCTTTAAGAGCTCTATCCAATTCTTTCTTAAATGAATCCAGAGACTGGGCCTCCACTGCCCTCTGGGGCAAAGCATTCCACACAGCCACCACTCTCTGGGTGAAGTAGTTTCTCCTCATCTCTGTCCTAAATGGTCTACCCCGTATCTCCTTTGGGACCCACCTTTTGTTTTTTCTTCTCCAGTTACTATCTCATTTTGCCTTACATCATCAGCTTTTATGTCTTCAATTTCTCCTGGCTACCAATGCGACAGAAAATTTTTTCTGTTCTCTCCTCACCTCTGTAATGTTTTCTTAGCACTACTGAAAATAGATAACTGACCACAAGTGTTGGTTCTATTTTTCTCTCCATATAGATGCTATTAGACCTGCTAGGTATTTACAGCATTTTCTGTTTTTAGGTAGAGTCCATTTGATTTAGATGAATATAATCTAGTATCTGAGCCAGATTTCCCACACTAAAACAGTACATCATCTAGGCAAATATTTAATTCCAGTACTGAAAGAGTGCTGCAATTTTGAAAAAATAACCTTTATCTGTTATATTAATCTGTTTGTTTTTGTGAGACAGGTGAGTGCAAAAGATTTGATAGCATTGTTTGAAGGGAGCTGCCCCAATGTTCTCAATCAACACCTTCAAAAACTAATTAACTGATCTTTCATCATCTCTTCTCTGTTTTTCATAAGGTATCATGTAAATGCAAATTTATTCTTTTCATAGATCTTTAGCAATTTAATCAGACTACTATTTTGGAATCACATTGTCTAAGCGTAGTATAATACAAATGTGGCATAAGTGCTGACTGATTTGATTTTGCAATATTATACTGCCAGCCGAAAGTAGGGCCAATGTAATCCTTTAATTTTCACATCACAATTCAAATGTAAAATTGAGTATTAGCATGTGGATTGATGAAAGGGTATAACCATGACTGACAAGAAAGCACGCACAATATTAACGCTTTTCTTTTATAGCCATTGTTCTATAATTTGAAATTGAGATAATCAGTATTTACTGAAGTAAAGGTCTGATCTTTGCTGCATGTTATGATATTGCTGGATGTAGCTATGATATCTAAAGTTGCAAGTTCTGAAGTGGATTAGAGAGACTGTGAGCTGATTAAAGCACAAGTTGATGACCACAACTTTAATCAGCTCACAAATGCCTATCAGAGAGAATAGCCTACAGATTCAGTTACTGCAGCCATTAGTACAGAACTGTACAACAATCCATCGATGTCTATAACAGGACTGATAAATATAATCTTAGAATTCTCTTAAAGGATATCAGAATTAAAGGCTATTTCTGTAATGAAAAGATATTTGGCAACTTTTTTCATTTATTTAGAGATACATGATTAGATGATATAAGTTATACTAAAAGCTATACTTTTGCAAAATTCTCCACACAATCTTCACTATTTCTTGTGACTTTAGTAATATAGTATGAGGCAAAAGTGGGACTTTTTGTTCGTTGTGACTTAGGGATCATTTGTAACTCAAACGGAAATCAATTCTCAGCTCCATTGTCAAAAGGCTGCTGATTCTTAAAGGAACTTGGCTGATCTTGAGATTCTTCCAAAATCAATCTATTCCAGCAAGTGCAAAAGTCAAGAATGCCTTAAAATTCCAGTATTCTGACTGTGTAAAAAACACAGGAGTCAAGAGACAATGTTTCTGATCAAATTTTCCAAATTGTCCCTAATATGAATGCATTTGCAAATCCCAAAGCACTTTAATGTTTTATCTCCAGTATGAAGTCAGTTAGTGCCTTAATAATTCAAATTCTGTTTTACTGAAAATTTATGAATCTTTGCTTTTTTATACTACTGTATAAAAATATAGGTGAGTGGTGCAGGCACCATCAAGGATTTAAAAAAACTGGAGGCGATGAGAAGAAACAGTATTTGTACAAAGGTAGTCCCTTTCCACAGCAACATATGCTTCTTATTTGTTGATTCAACATTTGGTTTTGATAAAACTCAAATACTACTCAAACTGATTGCCAAATATTGAAAGGTAGATGAATAAAACATAAGTGGAAAGGATACTTTCTGATTGCAAAAATAAACTGAAAGCACAAGTTTTGTTATCAAAATGGCATATTTTTACTTTTTTTTCATAAGGCAGATGACATTTATCCACACTCTGTCTGTCCCTAGCATCATGACACATATTAAGTGCAAATTTGTTCAATGTATGTCTGACTAACATACATACATTGTCGTACACTTTGCAGAATTTGATTGAGGCTCAGAATTCCCACTGTCTGTCACTATGGAGATCTGTTTTGGTAAATACACAGATAAGGATTATTTTCTTCCCTCAATTTTCCAAATGATATGCTCACTGTAATGTCTATCACTGTTAATCAGTTAATTGTTCATATCTATGAATCTAGCCAGCATAAATAACCAGATTGACCATCCTAAAGTATTATATTTTTGTAATTACTTAACAGCTCTTTAAGAAGTTATTATTTGTGAATGTTTTGACAAATAGTGCATGGAGATATGATCAACAGTTATTTATTAATGATAGCTCACAGTGATTCCTATTTTGAGCAATATCTAATGATTTTGCATAGTTGTACTGAAGATTCTCTTCATACTGTTAGTATTTTTAATATATATTCTGTATAAATATTAGTGCCGGATATTGATGGATGGCATATGTCTGGGATAGGGAAATGGAGCATTGGCTTTGAAACCCACAAATTTGTTTTTTCATTGGTTGGAGAGTGATTTCTAGTCTCCATTTCCAATTGGGCAGGAAACTGTTTAAACCAAGACCAAGTAGATTCTATCCCAAAACTCAGGGATTTTGTAGTGTAGGGTTAGAGTTGTCGCGTGGCCTAATCAGGGGAACCTCATAAGTCTGAGAAATGCTTGAATTCTCCTGAACAACACGTAGCATTGTGAAAGCTCTACTTTCTCTTTAAGTTATTCCAGCCTCCTTTTAGCTGTTGTATTGCTCAAAGCCTAGAAATCCTGGTTGCCAACTGTAAAGCTAACAAATTGGGTTACAGCCTCATTAAAATTAAGTTGTCAACCTGTCTCCTGTGAGTGGGTTGGCTCCCTATCTCCTGCCCTGCCTGTATGAAACCTGAAAGTGAGTCAGATTGAAGGTCAAAACTCAGACTTTTAAAGTTTCATCTGTACTTAGTGCTGTATCAAGTTGTACCTGGAGTACCAGGAGAAAGTGAGGACTGCAGATGCTGGAGATCTGAGTCGAGAGTGTGGTGCTGGAAAAGCACAGCAGGTCAGGCAGCATCCAAGGACCAGAATAACTGAAGGTTTGGGCATAAGCCCTTCACCAGGAATGAGGCTTCATTCCTGGTGAAGGGCTTATGCCCAAAATGTTGATTCTCCTGCACTTCGGATGCTGCCTGACCTGCTGTGCTTTTCCAGCGCCACATTCTCGACTCTGTACTGAGAGTACTACATTGGAAGCGGTTCAGAGAAGATTCACTGGCTGATTTCTGGGATGAAGATGCTGCCTTCTTAGGAAAAGTTAAGCAGGTTTGGCCCATGCTCATTGGAGTTTGAAAAAATGAGAGATGATCTTATATTGAAACATATAAGATTTTGATGTGGCCTGACAGGATAGATGCTGAGGGCATGTTTCCCATCATGGGAATCTAGATCTAGGGCACATTTTAAAATTAAAGTTTTCCCATGTAAGATGGAGATGAAGAGGATTTCTTCTGTTAGAGTGTCATTTGTCTTTGGAATGCCTTTTCAAAGACAGCAATGGAGCTGTGTCATTTGTAAGGAATATATACTTACATCTAAGAACAACATGAGCATTTGAAATGTATGGAACTGTTTAGACAGTTTCTGGATTGAAAAGGGTTTGCTATTTAGTTTTACCAAAGAATGAAGCCAACAGCTTCATATGTGCCATAAGCCAGCGGCTATGTGTCGAAGAATCAAATAGCTTCAGAGAAAAAGCAAGCAGAGCTTTCTAGGAGGTGTTTATGGCCTTTAGTTATTAGAAAACCTGGAAAGACTACAGGTGCCTCTATGCTAATGGTTGCTGAGCAACCTTTTCAGGGTTTGAAATGTTCTGGTTTAAATTACCTAAAAAAAACCCTGAGGCTGAAAATCTCTCTCTCCTAAAATTCTTTTCTCAGTAGAAGTTCCTAAGAACCTGATAAAGTTTCAAAATACAATATTTCTGACTACCGGGTAAAATGTAGAAAACTGGACTGTCACCAATTGCCAAAGACTCTAGTCCAAGTTGACGCCAATCTAGTTTGTTTTCAATCAGAACTGGAGTTTGTCCATTAGTTTATGACTGTCAGCAGTTTAATTAGACCATGAGAAATCATCAGATCCTACTGCTCATTTTCAGGGTGTGGTCCTCGTGGCTGTTTTACCCTTTGTCTTTGTTTTTAAACCACCATCTCTGCAGAAACTTTTTTTTTGTGTTGTGTGAGGTGGTTGTGTTTGGGGTTAGGGGAAAGGAATTTTAATTCCAGATCAGAGCTTGTGTTTGTAATTTGTTCTAGGAAAAAATCTTACTTGTAATGGATTAAATGAATTATTTTGAGCACATTGAAGAAGTATGGTTAAAAAAAACTCTTTTATTTTGGATAGTTGCGCAAGAAAAAAGCGATTGGTGATTTTGGTGACTTGAACAACACATCCGTATTCATGATGCAACTGACAATATAATAGGTCTAGATTTCCAGTGGATTCCTCCCATCACTGTCATAACATATTAAACATATTCAAAATGATGTGAAATATGTTTTTGATCAATGAGACAATCAAAGGTTGGGGTCTGGTGGCAGTGAAAGGGGGTGGGGAAATGGATGGATTAACGTAGCAAAATGGATTTAAAGTTACTGTCAAATCAACCATGATGTTACTGGATGGCAGAGAAGGCTCAAGAGACAAATGGCCTCCTTCTCCTTGTATCTCTCAACGTTCTTATGATTCTTAAATGTGTACATGCCTGTTGTTAACAACTATTTCTTTAATGTCACATTTCCATCATTGTAGTTTGTTCATTGGATCAGTGTTTAAAATGACAGCAAATTTTAATCGAATCAGTAGGGAATGTTCAAAGAAAAGCATAAATTACTCTGGAAATCATAGACATGTGCAAACTCTGAGTCACATTCAGCCTGCTAGATTCTGCACTTCTCAATGTTGGATTAAATCTCTACAGGAATTCACTGCTTGATGTGCCAAACAATATGATTTTAGACAATTCCTGTCTTATCAGTTGGCAGTATCCAGTCTCGAAAAGAAATATTTAATTTCATTGAAACCGCCTTGTTCAGTAGAAACAAAGTCTGGCTGGAATCAGCTCTACTTTGTATTACTATTAATTTTATGTGTTTGTTTTGTGTGTGATAATAAGTTTAAATCATGTGGAGAAATTGGCCTCTCTCAAACTTGCCTCTCAAAAACAATTTAAGTCAAGTGTGAAAAAACGAAAACAGTTTTTTAAATGCCTTGCTTTTCTTCAAGGGTGAAATTTTGTACAATTGACTACAAAATATAAGGGACATTGCAGGGGTTGGGGAAACATGAGCTTTGGATATTGTATCTACTATGCTATTTGTGGGCATAATGAAGCTGCCACCATCCTCTCTCCCTGCCTGGGGCTAAGGGCCTACTTAGTTTAAATTAGGTTTATGAGATCTAGAGGTACTCTCCCAATTTCCCAACTCCAGACAAGATTGAGTGGAATTTAATGGAGTATCCAACATTAGCCATTTTAGAACCATTATCTTAAACAACAGGTACCATTGTTACGTTTTGATTTACTCTGCTGACCTAAGAAATATTGGACAAGGTTACTTATACATTTTCTTCCATCTTATTTTACAAGGGCCACGGCTACTCAAAGAGGTCAGATCATATTCAAGGATGCCCTGGTTCAACAACTGTGTGAGCAAGGAGGTAAGGAAATGCCACCATTTCTCCTGTTTTATTTCCAAGCAGCATTGTCTATATAGTATATCCACAGCCTATGGAATTTCTGCACCTTGTTTTGCTGAAAAGTCCTTGTGATTATTTTCTTCAATTATCCAGGAGAAACTTTCAATTCTATTTATACTGTTGATTTTACAAGTCTTTTCTTGTGATGTTTCTCAACTGATCTTTGGTATTATAATCTTATTGGTTGGGTGGGATCCACAAGTATCAGTTATCATCCAGCATTTGTTAGGGTGGTTCATCACACTCGAACTTTAGGAGAGATGGACTATTCCATTAAAGGAAACATCATAACAGTATTTTCTCAATTCCAGTCCATACATTTCCATGAGACATCAATGATGGTCAAAACAGGAAGTATGGCTCATTTTCTCCTTCTATAGCCAGTTATGATACTACCCTAGATTAGCTCATCACTGTCTTAGAATTGACCAACATCTTCCTGCCCTGTGTGGCTGGACTGTTGAATATCAAATTATTAAAGGAGCAGTCTGCAATTATTTTTAGAAGCATTTTTGGTTTGCTTGAAACCAAATTGTTGTATAATGGATCCTCACCTCAGTCACCTTGGTGAAAGATACATCAAATAAATTTACTGCCCACATCCTCCTTTTAGGTTGAGATGTGAAAGGCCTGACTGGTTGAGTGCGATGAATAACAACCATTTGGTAATTCAATGAGAAGAGGCTCTTGTCTTAAACGGTAGTTTATCGCCAATAGCAATCAGATGTAGGTCATGTTGATATGATAGACATTGTTACTAAGACATTGAGGGAGATCTCAGTACTGGGTCTAATTCCTTTGAGGCCCTTATGGCATCAACATATCAGGTACTCTTAATGCACGCTTCAGCATTAATTCTTTCAGAGCCCTACATCTACATAAAATATCTCCCTCCAAGCTTTTATCCCATCATTAATATTTGTACATTTTTGGATATAATTGCATTTACGAATGCATCACCTCCTGCAAAGTCTCTGACTTCACAAATGCAGGTTGTTTGGACATTTCATTATTATGCCAGCATACGTTCTCCTCCTTGAAGACTAGTATATTTCTAGGTTGAAGATTGCTGATACTGCCACTGTTCTTGTAAGTCTGTAAAGCTGGATCCCTTAACCTTTAATTTCTCAGATTTCCTTTGCAGAGGACTTCCCTACTAAAACTGAGAAATGCTCTATCACAATCTCCAAAGGATCTTTAATCTTTTGAAAGTCATTTGAGGATGGTGACTGTGATGTTGAAACAGGTGTTTTCTTTCTTGCATTATCCTGGATTTCTGAAGCAGACAATTTCTTTTTGACAGTATCCCTAATCTCTGAACCAATCAGTTTTTTGGAACAGTATTCTGGATCTACAAACCAGACAATTTCTTTTTGATAATATCCTGGATCTCTGGACCAGGCAATTTCTTTTTGACCATGTTGTTAACCTGTGAACTATGCACCACACCTATAATCTGTGTGATTGCACTGCTGGAGGCTGCAAATAGTGTACTATAGCAGAAGAAAAACTATCTGATAACATAGTGAGAATTGCCTCCTTTACAAACTTAAAATTTGGAAGAGGTCCATGGATATAAATGCCTTCTTGCCAAAACTCTTGGCTTGGATCACCTATTTATCCTCAGAATTCCTTTGGTTTTTCTTGTAAGATGGGAAGATAAATGATGAGTTTATACAATGAATCTACATGGACACAGACAGGTTAAATGAACGGGCATACAAGTGGCAGATGGAATATACATGAGAAAATATGAGGTTATGAACTTTGGCAGTAAGTATAGAGCTTAATGTTATTTAAATAAAGAAAGAATTTAGAAAGCTGCAGCACAGAGGGATTTGGGGATCCTTGTGCACAAATCGTAAAAAGTTAGCATCCAAGTTCAGCAGGTAATTGGAAAGGCATGGAATGTTGCCTTTTATTTTTAAGGAAATGGAATGTAAGAATGAGCAAGTCTTCCTAAAACTATATAAAGTACCGATCAGACTATATCTACAATATAGTATAGATCCCCTTTTTTGGCAGACTTGAGGACCAATGGCCATAATCTCAGAGTAAGTGGTGGCCAAATTAAAACATAGATGAGGAGGAATTTCTTCTCCAAGGGTAGAGAATTTGTGGAATTCTTTACCACAGAGGGTTGTAGAGCGTTTGTTATTAAGTATTTTAAGGCTGGGGTAGAATGATTTTTAGTTATGGAATCGAAAATCACAGAGAAAGAAACAGGAAGGTGGTGTTGCAGATAAGCTTGTTTCTCTGGCAATATTATTTCTGCTGCCAAGTTTTCTAAGTGTGAATACTAATTTGAATTGCTTTAAAAGATCTCAGTCCTATGTTACAACAATACTGCTATTGCATGCTGATGCTGCATGCAATAAAAATGGAGCATTCCCATTTTATGCAAATTAAATGTGAGATTCCCACTTTATACAAATAAAATGGATGAGTCTGTCCTTTTGGCAAATACAGTTGCTGATATCTGCCATTTTGGGGCCTAATAATTGGTTCCCCTTCTCTTTAATGGCTTTATGAAATAAATCCCACTACCTGTGTCTTTAAAGATGATCACCTTCTCCCGAAGACTTTTATGAATATATCCCAACAAAGTCCTGGGCAGTGTTGCTGAACAACAAGACTCTAGGGTGCAGGTTCATAGTTCCTTGAAAGTGAAGTCACAGCGAGATAGAATAGTGGACTTCAGTAGGGCATTTGATATGGTTCCACACAGTAGGCTATTGCACAAAATATGGAATTTTGAGCTTGAAGGTGATTTGAAGATGATTTAGTTCAGAAATTGGCTAGCTGAAAGAAGACAGAGGATGGTGGTTGATGGGAAATGTTCATCCTGGAGCTCAGTTACCAGTGGTGTGCGACAAGGATCTATTTTGGGGCCACTGCTGTTTGTCATTTTTATAACTGATCCGGATGAGGGCATAGAGAATGGGTTAGTAAATTTGTGGATGACATCACGGTAGGCAGAGGTGTGGATAGTGCCAAAGGATGTTGTGGGTTACAGAGGGACATAGATATGATGCAGAGCTGGGCTGAGAAGTGGCACCTGTAGGTTAATGCAGAAAAGTGAGAGATAGTTCACTTCGGAAGAAGTAACAGAAATGCAGAGTACTGGGTTAATGGTAAAATTCTTGGCAGTATAGATGAATAGAGAGATCTCTGTGTCCTGGTACATAAACCCCTGAAAGTTGCTACGATTGATAGAGTTGTGTTGCCGTTTATTGGTAAGGGGATTGAGGTTCAGACCTCGAGATCATGCTTCAACTGTACAAGACATTGGTAAGACTGTACCTGGACTATTGTGCACAGTTCTGGTCACTGCATTACAGGAAGGAGGTGGAAGCTTTGGAAAGGGTTCAGAGGAGATTTGTTATCTGGTATGGAAGGAAGGTCTTACCAGGAAAGGCTGAGGGAACTGAGGCTGTTATCTTTGGAGAGAAGAAGGTTGAGAGGTGACTTAATCGAGACGTACAAGATAATTAGAGGGTAGATAGGGTGGACAGTAAGAGCCTTTTCCTCACATGGTGAAGGCTAACATAGCTTTAAATTGAGGGGTGATAGATTTAGGACAGGTATTAGGGGTAGTTTCTTCACTCAGAGTAGTAGGGGTGTGGAACGGGCTCCCTGCAACAGTAGTAAACTCACCAAAGTTAAGGGCATTTAAATGGGCATTGGACGTACATATGAATAATAATGGAATGGTGTAGGTTAGATGGGCATCAGATTACTTTCACAGGTTGGTGCAACATCAAGGGTTGAAGGGCCTGTACTGCACTGTAACATTCTATTTTAAGTATAGCTATTAGTGTAAGGTAGTGGGAAATTCCAGGCATGGAGCCACATCTGAGCAAAGATTACTACTTAAGGAGGAAGAAGCTGAGAATTGGTGAGTAAATGATTCAGCAACATAGAATATAGAACAATACAGTGCAGAACAGGCCCTTCAGCCTTCAATGTTGCGCTGACCTGTGAACTCATCGAGGATCATCCCCCTACACGATCCCATCATCAACCATGTGCTTATCCAAGGATTGTTAAAATCTCCCTAATGTGACTGAGTTAACTACGTTGGCAGGCAGGGCATTTTACACCCTTACTCTGAGTAAAGAACCTGCCTCTGACATCTGTCATAAATCTATCACCGCTCAATTTGTGGTTAAGCCCCCTTGTACAAGCTGACATCATCATCCTAGGAAAAAGACTTTCACTGTGTACCCCATCTAATCTCTGATCATCTTGTATGTCTCTAACAAATCCCCTCTTAGCCTTCTTCTTTTCAATGAGAGCAGACCCAAGCCTCTCAGCCTTTCCTCAAAAGACCTTCCCTCCAGACCAGGCAACATCCTGGTAAGTCTCCTCTGCACTTTTTCCACTGTTTCCAAGTATTTTCCTCTAATGGAGCGATGAGAACTGTACATAATATTCCAAATGCGGCCGCATTGTGTAGTTGTAGCATGACACTACAGCTTCGGAGCTCAATTCCTCGACCAATAAAACCTAATAGATTGTTTGCCTTAATAGCATTATCAACCAGGGTGCAACTTTCAGGGATCTATGTACATGGACACCCAAGATCCCTCTGCGCATTGACACTACAAAGAATCTTTCCATTGACCAAGTGTTGTGCCTTCCTGTTATTCTTCCCAAAGTGAATCACCTCATATTTAGCTGCATTGAACTCCACTTGCCACCTCTTAGCCCAATTCTGCAGTTTATCCAAGTCCCCTCTGCAACCTGCAACATTCTTCCACACTGTCCACCACTCCACCAACTTTAGTGTAATCTGCAAATTTACTAACCCATCCACCTATGCCTCCGTCTAAGTCATTTATAAAAATTACAAACAGCAGTGGTCTCAAAACAGATCCTTGTGGCACACCACTAGTAACTGGACTCCAGGCTGAATATTTTCCATCAACCACCACTCGCTGCCTTCTTTCAGAAAGCCAGTTTCTAATCCAAATGGCTAAATCACCCTGAATCTCATGCCTCTGCATTTTCTCCAACAGCCTACCATGTGGAACCTTATCAAAAGCTTTACTGAAGTCCATATACACCACGTCAGCTGTCCCACCCTCATCCACCTGCTTGGTCACCTTCTCAAAAAACACAATGAGGTTTGTGAGACATGATCTGCCCTTGACAAAACCATGTTGACTATCAAGTTGTTACCTGCTAGATGATTATAAATCCTATCTCTTATAATCCTTTCCAAAACCTTTCCTACAACAGACGTAAGGCTTACTGGTCTGTAATTACCTGGGTCATCTCTACTGCCCTTCTTGAACAAGGGCACAACATTTGCAATCCTCCAGTCCTCTGGTACTAAACCCGAAAACAATGACAACTCAAATATCAAAGCCAAAGGCTCTGCTATCACCTCTCTAGCTTCTCAGAGAATTCTTGGATAAATCCCATCCGGCCCAGGGGACTTGTCTACTTTCAATCCTTCTAGAATTGATAACACCTCTTCCTTACTAACCTCGATCCTTTCTAGTCTCATAGCTCATATCTCATTCTTCTCCTCTAAATATTATCCTTTTCCTAAGTGAAAACCGTTCAGAAATATTCTGTGATTTCCACAGGGTCCACATACAACTTCCCACTTCTGTCTTTGACTGGTCCTATTCCTACCCTAGTCATCCTTTTATTCCTCACATAGCTACAGAAAGCTTTAGGGTTCTCCTTCATTCTACCTGCTAAAGACTGGTCATGTCCTCTCTTTGCTCTTCTTAATTCTCTCTTTAATTCCTTCCTAGTTAATCTGTAACTCTCCATCGCCTCATCTGAACCATCTCGTCTAATCGTCACATAAGCCTCCTTCTTCAGCTGAACAAGAGATGCAAGTTCTGTAGTAAACCCTTACCTTATCACTTCCTCCCTGTCTAACAGGCACATACCTATCAAGGATACACAATATCTGTTCCTTAAACCAGCTCCACATTTCAATTGTCCCCATCCCCTGCATTTTGCTACCCCAGTCTATGCATCCTAAGTCTTGTCTAATCTCATTATAATTGCCCTTGCCCCATCAATAACTCTTGCCCTGTGGCATGTTCCTATCCCTTTCCATTGTTAAACTAAATGTAACTGAATTATGGTCACTCTGTCCAAAGTGCTTACCTACCACTAAATCAAACACCTGGTTCATTACCAAGTACCAGATCCAGTGTGGCCTCCTCTCTTGTTGGCCCTTTGACAAACTGTGTCAGGAAACCCTCCTGTACACATTGGACAAAAACTGATCCTTCCAATGTACTAGAATTATAGCATTTCCAGCCAATATTGGGAAAGTTAAAATCCCTGATAATGACCACTCTGTTTCTTTCACTTCTGCCTAGAATCATCTTGCCAATCCTCTCTTCCACCTCTCTGGAACTCTGCGGAGGCCTATAAAAACCTCCCAGCAGTGTGACTTCTCCTCTCCTGTTTCTAACCTCAGCCCATACTTCCTCAGTAGACAAGTCCTCATCAAAAGTTCTTCCAGCCACCTTTATACTATCCTTGACTAACAAAGCCACACCTCCCCCTCTTAGAGTCAGAGAGTCATAAAGATGTACAGCATGGAAACAGACCCTTCAGCCTAACCCATCCATGCCAACCAGATATCCCAACCCAATCTAGTCCCACCGACCAGCACCTGACCCATATCTCTCCAAACCTTCCTATTCATATACCCATCCAAATGCCTCTTAAATGTTGCAATTGTACCAGCCTCCACCACATCCTCTGGCAGCTCATTCCATACACGTACCACCCTCTGCGTGAAAAAGTTGCCCCTTAGGTTTCTTTTATATCTTTCCCCTCTCACCCTAAACCTATGCCCTCTAGTTTTGGACTCCCCGACCCCAGGGAAAAGACTTTATCTATTTATCCTATCCATGCCCCTCATAATTTTGTAAACCTCTATATGGTCACCCCTCAGCCTCCGACACTCCAGGGAAAACAGCCCCAGCCTATTCAGCCTCTCCCTGTAGCTCAGATCCTCCACCCTGGCAACATCCTTGTAAATCATTTCTGAACCCTTTCAAGTTTCACAACATCCTTCCGATAGGAAGGAGACCAGAATTGCATGCAATATTCCACCAGTGGCCTAACCAATGTCCTGTACAGCTGCAATATGACCTCCCAACTCCTGTATTCAATACTCTGACCAATAAAAGAAAACATATCAAACTCCTTCTTCACTATCCTATCTACCTGCGACTCCACTTTCAAGGTGCTATGAACCTGCACTCCAAGGTCTCTTTGTTCAGCAACACGCCCTAGGACCTTACCATTAAGTGTATAAGTCCTGCCAAGATTTGCTTTCCCAAAGGGCAGCACCTCGCATTCATCTGAATTAAACTCCATCTGCCACTTCTCAGCCCATTCTTCTCTTTTACTGCCTTGTCTGTTCTTAATGAAAAATTTAAACACTGGAACCTGCAACATCAATTCCTGATCTTGCTCTATTCATGTCTCCGAAATGGCTACAACCTCGAAGTCCCAGGTACCTATCCATGCTGCAAGCTCATCTACCTTATTTCGGATACTTCTGGCGTTGAAGTAGACACACTTCAAACCAGCTTGCTGTCTGTCAGCACATGACCGTGAAGAAGCTGAAATGATCATCCTGAAGCTTTTTCCTTGGAGTTAATCATTAATCATAAATAAATACAGTTGGCTTTGCCCAGATGTAGACAGTGCTGTAAAATGGCTGAGTAAGTACTTGAATCTATCATTAAGGAGAAGACAAACACAAAAGAAACTCTTGATTACTCAGTTATTTCTTTAAATGTTCGTGTTCATCAACTACAGCAATCTAGACATTTGGCAATAATACAGCAATGAGTAAATGACCTTTCAATGATTAATTATTTAATGCAACCAAGTTAAAAGGTTATTACTTCCTTTATCTCATTGCAAAGTAAAAACTTAGCTCAGCTGCAAATTGTTATCTTGTATTTGGTTGAAATTTAAGTACATCATCAGAACTCCCTTTTACAAGCCAGCAGGGCTCATTTGTGCCAGGTTTTCAATACTGATTTGTGCTCCTTTCCAATACTTTACCTAAAAGTACCACGTCAGAAGTGGAATTACCTAAAACTCTATGCAAATTATTTCTGGGTTAGGCACTTAGGAAAATATCTCACAATTGTTAAACATTTAGTGACCTTATCGTAATTTTTCTGCAAAACAGAACAAACTTGTGGTCAGCCTTACCACTGTTAGCTCTGTAAGCATTAACCAGATTCATAGCTGAATAAAGCTATGGTATTAACAAGTATGTGACTTAAAAGCTGCCAAACAAGTGTTATCCACTGTTATTACATTCAGAATGTATTTGTGAACTGTTCAGGCTTCATTCTATTTTAAAATATTCAATCCCCATTTCTGTCCTTATTGTTATATAAACAGAAAAAAAGCTATCTAACTTTCTTTAAACATGTTCCTTTCATTTTCATCCACCATGACCTTCTTTCTCAATAACCATTTACTCTTCTCCCAATAAAGGAAAGCAGAGGAATAGTTATATTGAACCAGTAATATAGAGGTCCAGGCTAATATTTTCAGGAAAACAAAACAAAGAACAGCATGTACTGGAAATCTGAAACAAAAGCAGAAATTGCTGAAGAAACT
Organism: Chiloscyllium punctatum; assembly: GCF_047496795.1. Lineage (NCBI taxonomy): Eukaryota > Metazoa > Chordata > Chondrichthyes > Orectolobiformes > Hemiscylliidae > Chiloscyllium > Chiloscyllium punctatum. The sequence continues at coordinate 39,385,779 of NC_092782.1, read as the reverse complement.
CAACAGGTCTGGCAGCATCTGTGGAAAGAAAGCAGAGTTCATGTTTTGGGTCCAGTGACCCTTTTTTCTGAATGGTTCTGAAGAAGGATCATTGGATCCAAAACATTAACTCTGCTTTCTCTCCAAGATGTTGCTGGACCTGCTGAATTTCTCCAGCAATTTTTGTTTTTGTGTTAATATTCTAGGGACATGGGTTTGAATCCCACCATGGCAAATGGTGAAATTGGAGTTCAGTAATAAATCTAAACTTAAATGCTAGTCTACTGGTGACCATGAAAACATTATGATTGACATAAAAACACATCCCTGGTTCACTAATGCCTTTCCTTTAGGGGTGCAAAACCTGCCAATTTTACCTAGCCCTCTAAAAAGAGGCCTAGTGAAGCCCTAGTAAATTATTCAGTTATATCTAAGTGCTTCAAAATCTAATAAAAGCAATGAAACCAGGCAGACCACCCGCATTGATCAGGGCAATGGAAATGACAGCAGCAAATTCAGCCCTGTTAACCCTGTATGATGCTCCTTACTAACGTGGGGTTTTGTGCCAATATAAGAAGAGCTGATGCACAAACTAGTCAAGCAGTACCTTGAATTAGGCATACTCATGGCATCATACATTACAACGATTCAGATACCTGACACTGATAGATCTCTGGAGATGACAGCACAATGGTATACAGCAGGGAAGGAGTTGCCTTTGCAGTCCTTAATGTTGAATCAAGACCCCACAAAGTTTCATGAAGTCAAGTCAGACGTGGACAAGGAGACCTCCTGCTGGGTACCACCTAGAGCATCCTCCTTCTGTTAACGAATCTTTTCTTCTTGTCAAACATCATATTAAATGCATTGAGGGTAACAAGGAAACAAAATGTGGGAATATCTGTGTCCATCACCAAGAGTAGCCTGGTAGCCTACTATGACCTATTTTGCCAAGACCTAAAGGATGTAGACTGGGTCAGCAGCAGATAGTAATGCAAGCATGTAGAGGAAAAATGTACGTGACTGGAACATGATCAATTTACTTGTAATGGATGCAGCTGTCCATGAAAGTATCAGCAGGAGCTGCACAATCCTCATGGAGGTAAAATACTAGGATACACTTCAACATATTGTGTGTCCATACCACTAAATGGGATCAGTTTCAAACATTCAGCAACTCGAGACTGAGCATTCTTGAGATGGGGGGCCACCAATAGCAAAGGTTGCATTCAACCACAATCTGAGACCTTTTGGCTCAGTAATTGAAATTTTAATCCAAGCTACTGTCAAGTGGCACATACTCAGCAATAGCCTGCTCACTGACTCTCAGTTTGGGTTCTGCCAGGCTGCATTACAGCTTTAGTTCAAAAATTAGCAAAGTAGTTGAACTTGAAAAGGGAAGTGATAGTGATTTCTCTTGATAGCAGGGCAACATTTGACTCAGTGTGACATGAAGGAGAGCCAGTCAAGCTAGAGTCAATAGTAATCAGGAGAAAGCTCTACATTGGTTGGAGTCACACCTGGCACATAGGAAAATGATTGTGATTGTTAAGAGGTCAGTCATCTCAGCTCCAGGACATCCAGGAGAACAGTGTTCTGTGCCCAACCATCTCCAGCTGCTTCGTTGCTAACCATCCCCCACCAAGATCAGAGGTGGAGATGAACATTGAGTAATTATCAATGTTTAGCGCCATTTGCACTTCCTCAGATACTGAAGCAATACCAGATGTAGACAGAACCTGGCTCAGGCTGATAACTTGATGTTCAGATGCATTATGATCACTGAATCTCCCATTTTCAACATCCTGGAGGTTATCACTGGCCAGAAACTGAACTGGACCAATCATATAAATACAATAGTTATAAGAGCAGGTCATTATGGAATTCTGTGATGAGGAATTCAACTCCTGACTCCGCACAGACTAACCACCAGGTATAAGTCAAGAGTGTGATGGGCTACTGTTCACTTGCCTGGATGAGTACAGCTCAAACAGCGCCATCAAGGAGGAAGCTGTGCCCTTCATTGACAACCTATCTAAAACCTTCAACATCAATTTCCTCTACCACTGACCACAATGGCAAGAGTGTGTGCCATCTACAAGATGTGCTACTTTAATCACCAAAGAACACTCTCTGAGTATCCCCTCTTTGAGTTTCTCCCTCCCAAAGGCCCTCACTCTCTAACCCACACCCCATCTATACTCCCTTAAACCTGTCTCTTGACGTGCCCTCTCTCCACCTTGCCTTAACTGTCTGGTTATGATTAGATGATTAGATTCCCCACAATGTGGAAACAGGCCCTTCGGCCCAATAAGTCCACACCGACCCTCCGAAGAGTAACCCACCCAAACCCACTTCTCTCTGACTAATGCGCCTAACACTATGGGCAATTTAACATGGCCAATTTACCTGACCTGCACATCTTTAGCATGTGGGAGGAAACTGGAGCACCCAGAAGAAACCCACGCAGACACAGGGAGAATGTGCAAACTGCACATTATCTTTTAGTATGATTGCATGGAAACAAGCTTAGTGACATCAGCAACCCTAGTGTGTAATTACACACAGACCCAAATGGCTTTGATTTTAGCTGCTGTTGTTTGTTACATGACATTAAAGATTGAAAGATCTTGCGAAAGAACCACCTACACCTGTAACAATTGCTGTAATAAAATATTGTCTCTATATTTGGTCTCCTCATTGAGATAATGTAACATATAACTTTCACCAAATTTTTGAGAAGGAATATTACAAACTGCTAAACTAATTTGATACAAATGAAGACATAATTGCTAAGTTCTTTCAACCTTGTGCAAGACCATTTAAAATTCAAATTTTAACATTTGTTCATTGAAAACCAGCAGTCAATTTTCAAGCTGACTGATACTGTTTGCCTCTGGCATGCTGTTTGTACTTCGAAGAAAAGAGTGTCAAATTGTTGGTGGGTTGGAATAATCATTCTCCTCACAGTTAAGGAAGTGGCAGGGTAAAGAATAAAGAACCTTTCTTAAATTGAGATGATGTGGAATGCTTGCTGATGCAACAGACAAGCTCACTCATCCTGCCACTTGAAGTTTAAACTGCATCTTTTGGTTGAGTTTCTTATCTGAAAGACATGTGCTGGATAATCTGCAGGTTCTGGCACATGGTTGGCCCAACCACTGGCCCTCATATATGAACTGAGATCTTTTAACAAAAATCAGGAAACTAGAATTTCCTTGAACATCTGACTGTCAAAGGAGAAGGCAATGATTTCTGTAACGTTTACTCTTGATTTGACAGATGGTAGGTGGTAACATTGCAGTTTTCAATATGTGTTACCATCAGTGTAGAATTGATAAATCTATCCACTTTAACCTTATTAACCTTGTAATTATGACAGAATGTTATTAATTGACCATGATGTTAATAGATGTAAGTATACCCTCAGTTAGTTCACAGGTGGAGATTTGACGGAAAAAATATGCCCATTTTAAAGGAAAAATGAAAGAGTGGTTCAGGATTTATCCAATTAAAAAAATTCAATAATAAACTGTAAATTATAGGAGCAGAAGTAGGCCATTTGTCCCATCGGTTCTGTTCTGCCAATCATTCAATGAAACCGTGGTTGATTTGATAATCCTCTAGGCTGAGAGTGTGGTGCTAGAAAAGCACAGCAGGTCAGGCAGCATCCAAGGCGCAGGAGAATTGACGTTTCGGGCATAAGCTCTTCATCAGGAAAATCCATTTTCCAAATGAAGGGCTTATGCCTGAAACGTCAGTGCTCTTGCTCCTCGGATGCTGCCTGACCTGCTGTACTTTTCCAGCACCAGACTCTCGACTCCGATCTCCAGCATCTGCAATCCTCACTTTTGCCTCTGAGATTGTGCTGTCTGGTCTTAGCCTCTCCCACAAAGGGAAACACCTTCTCAGCATCTACTCTGTCAAGCTGCACAAGAATCCTATATGTTTCAATAAGGTCACTTCTCATTCTTCTAAATTCCAATCAATGCAGGCTCAACCTACTCAATATCTCCTCATAAGAAAATCATCCATGTCCAAGGTCAACTTAGTGAACATTCTCTGGACTGCTTCCAATCCCAGTGTATCTTTCCTTACACAAGGGGACAAAACTTCACGGTATTTTAGATATTGTCCAACTAGTGCCTCCTGTAGTTTTATACAGACTTCCAAATTTTTATGTACTCTATTCTCTTTGGAATAAGGGCTAGCATTCCACTGCCTTCCCTATTATCTGGTGAACTTGAATGCGAGCATTTTATGATTCATGCATGAAGGCCATCAAAGTTCTCTGTGCTGCAGCTTTCTGCAGTCTTATGCAATTTAACTAATATTCAGCTGCTCTATTCTTGCTGTCAAAATACATAACCTCATATTTTCCCAAATTATATTTCATTTGCCAAGCTTTTACCCTCTCATTTAACCTATCTATATTCCTGTGTAGACTGTGTTATCTTCACCAAATGTCTTCCCATCTATTTTTTGCATCATCCTCAAACTTGGCTATAGTACATTTACTTCTCTTGTCCAAGTCAATAACATACATTGCAAATTATTATGATCCCAGTACTGATACCCGTGGCACTCCACTAGTTACAGGTTTTCATCCTAAATATGCCCCCTTTGAATTATAGAATCATACAATCCAGAAGAGGCCCTTCAGTCTATTGAGTCTGTACCATTATTAGAAACACTACTATCTACACTAATCCCACTTTACCATATTAAGTCCATACCCTGAAGGTTATGACACATCAAGTGCTCATCCAAGTACTTTTTAAATGTTGTAAGGTTACCCACCTCAACTATCCTACCAGGCATGCACGCCAGACCTCTATCAGTATCTGGATGAAAATAAGATCCTCAAATTCCCCCGAAACCTCCTCCCTTTCACTTTACAAGTGTGGCGACTTGTTCTTGACTCTTTGATTAGGGGGAGCTAGGCTTTCTATTGGACCCTTTCCATGACCTTTATAATCTTACATTCTCTGCTCCAAAATAAACAACCTGACCTTATTCAGCCTCTCTTCACTTGAAATGCTCCATCTCAAGTAACATTCAGCCTGACCAAAGTTCTGTACAGCTCCAACATAATCTCTCTGTTCTTATAAGAACCTTCTTAACTACCTTATTAACCTACCCAGCCACTTTCACAAATCTCAGGATAAGCTCCCCAAGATCTCTCTGAGCTTCCTAGTGTCCTGCCAGTCATCGAGTACTCCTTTGTCTTGTTGCTTCTCTTGCAATGCACCAACTCATATTTATCAGTTAAATTCTATCTGCCACTGACCTACCCATCTGACCAATCCATTTATATCCTCCCATAACCTAAGACTTTCCTCCTCACTTCCAACTATCCAGCCAATCTGAAGACAGCTCTGATGTGGTTGTCATAAAAGTATAGGAAAGTTGGTCTCACTCAAGAGACCTGCAAAGACAAGCGAATAATACAGAAACAATTCTGGTGGCAGAGAGTTAGAAGTTAAATGTTATCAGCGTGTAAGTAGAATCTGATTGCAGAAGATGTTGTCATGGGACAGCACATGGATAATATATGGAAGGGATATAGAATGTTGCTTGAGACACACCAGAAGTGATCATATGCATACAGGTAGAAAAGCACTTCAATATAAAGTGAAAGCATTGTAACAAGAGTGAAGTTGTGAGTTCTCTCAAAAAGTAGACACAGGAGCTAGAATTCCTAATTTTCCAATTCTGCCCAAGTATACTATTCCAACCAAACCCACTGCTACAACCACAATTTCCTATATTTGGGGCTCCATTGCTTTGCTCCTTTTGTACCTGTTATATGTCTCTCTTTTCCTCTTTTTCCAGTTCTGAATATTCATAGACATCCAGGCTTCTCTGGGCTGTCACTTTACTTTTCAGCCTAAAGGAAACATGTTGAATTGAAATCTCCGCAGTACCTTTTCGAACACCTCTCATTGTTCTGTTCTTGATTTACCCTCAAGTAACTTCCCAATCTACTTTGGTCAGATCCTGCCTTATTTTTATAAAATCTGCTTACTCCAATCCAAAACCTTTTATTTGCAAACTATTTTTCTCCTTTTCCAGAAAAAAACACACAATGTTGTTGTTGCTGTCATGAATTGCTCCCTTACTGTCACCACAAACATCTATCCATCTTCATTTCCTAGAATTAGGTCCAGCACTATACCATCCCTTTGAGGATCATCTACATGTTCATATAAGAAATTCTCCTGCGTGTGTTTCAAGAAGTCTGCTCCCTCGAAACCCTTTCTACTATGATTATCCAAACTAATACTGGAGTAGTTAAAATCCTCTAATATAATTATCCTGTTATTATTTTTAAATGCCTTGGTGAATTGACTACATATCTGCTCCTGTGTTACCTGGTGTTTGGGGGCCAATAATACACCCTATTAGTTTGACTGCCTCCTTTTTATTCTTAAACTTTACCCACAAAGCTTTATTTGACAACCCTTCCAAGATGTCATACCTCCTTACCCAGCAACTGACTCCTTAATTAATAATGTGACACCACCACCACTTCTGCTCCCTCCACCATCCTGCACAAAGATCCTATATCCTGGATCATTGAGTTGTTTGTCTTGTTCCACCCACAACTATGTCTCTGTGATGGCAATAACATTACAGTTCCACATATCAGTCCATGCCCTTAACTCATCTGTCTTACTGTTTATATGCCTAGAATTAAATAAAGACCATCCAGCCTTGCCTTATTCTCTTGAGACACAACATGGCTGAATTCACTCTGCATTGGTTCCTTTTCTAGGTAATGCTGTGTTGCTACTAAACTAATGCACTATGTCCTCTTCCCCTGCTGAGCTGTTTTAAACTTCTTCCAACAACACTAGCAAACTCTCCCACAAGGATATTAGTCCCACTCTGTTTCAGGTACAGACTGCCCTGCTTGTAGAGGTCTCAATGATCCAGGAATTTATCCCAACCCTGTCTTATTTTAGTTAGCCAAACTTCTATCCAAGCTAATATATTACCCAACACCATGGACTCGTAGCTTATTAATAAGCCTCATGTGTGGTACTGTATTGAATGCCTTTTGGAAATCCAAATATATTATATCTACTGGCTCCTGGTAATGTTTGCATTTTTAGTTTCTAGAGTCTTATGAAGAGCGATAGTGGGGTGTAAGAACACAACTACTGCAGAGGTCCATTGTCATAGATACCTGTTGGCTCATAAATTAAACTGTTGCAGAATTTAAATACTTAACAGTTGTCTAGAAAAAAGTCAGCATTGTCTAGTGTATAGAAAATACCTTTTCTCTTGTATGCTTTAATCTGTAGCATGTGTAAGGCAAAGAATGTTCCTTAGATTTATAGCATTTGAAAGCAGAATTATAATTAATGGTAGGTATAATTTTCTTTAACTGCCTGTGAAAATGAAATATGCAGAACAAAGCATACCTGAGGATATGAGTGCCTCAGTCCATAGCTCATTAAAAATAAACCCATTGATTCTTAATAACTTTCTAAATTATTTGCAAGCAGTTGAATAAATCAGAATTACAATTCATTCAGACTGATAACCCAGGGCAGGTTTCTGAAGGTCTGTTGAGTACAAAAACGGATTTGTTATGTATATTCCTGAAACATTAAACTTTTATACCAAGGCTGTCTCTCACATTTTAGCATTTTAATACATGTATTCAGGCTTAGGTGTAATTTTTTCCAGACATAAATGTTTCATTTTTTTCCCCCGAACATAATAGTTAAATTCAAAGTTAATTATTTAACAGAGCTATAGATTCTCTAAACATGATTATTAAATCCATCTAATAAAAGATTAATCATTGGTTCCCCATGTTAATGTTTTCTTGGCAAATGTAGTCTCTACAGATTTTTATATTTAATTGTTATACAGCTTTTGACTGTTACTAAACATCCTGTTGTTACAAAACTTACTGGTGGAGAAAGCTTTCTCGAATGAACTTACGGAAAATTACAAATCATGTCCCTGGATTTCTTTTCCCAGCACAAAGGCATGTTTTATATCTCAGAGGGTTTGTTACAAGAGACCGGTTTTTCCAACAGGATTGATTGGTGGTAGAGTCCCTGTAGGGACCAATGGCACTTCCTCTCACCTAATGTTTTATGGATCAGTTGTCAATTACATTGGAATTTTCTGCAGACTTGCCTGAGCATCGCTGAGTAATTCAAACCACAGCTGAAGCCAGTTTATCTAAAAAGCCCTTAAACCCCTGTTGTTATCATGTATTTGAAGTTATAAGGGAAGAAAGCAATGGATAAAATTAATAACACAATTGAAGAAAGCAAAGCATGAAGACAGCATAATTCACATATCCTAGCTGACCATGGATTTTACTGTTGGATTTTTCAACCTGTATTGCTTTGCAGGAAATTTTAGGAGAACAATGTATCCTGCATATACATGACACCAGTGCAATGCAGAGATGATTACTTTTCCTTTGCTAAATAACTCAGGTTCAGCATTTTGTGAAGCTCTAGAGAAAGAAACAGTAGCAGAAAACCACAATATCAGGTCCCTGCCGAATTTGAGTTTGTCACTCCTCTGATTATCCCTTATATAAATGGGAAGCTGAATAAGGTAGAAACATTTACATTGCATGTAAATGCCAAGGGGATATCATAATGTCCCTTAAATGTTGCCCAGGGATTCTACCCAGTGAACACTTGGGTCAAGGATATCCTTGGAATTCAGACATTAGCATTCAATCAATAGGCCTTTCAGGGCAGTTGCTTTTGTCACAACATAATTGAGAAGAGCAGGCCATTAGTTAAGTCCTACACTTCTACAAGTCATTACAAAGGTTTAATTATCAACAGGATAGTCACTTTGCTTGACAAGCTGCTATTCAGGACAAATACAGCTCTTGTCAGATTTAACTATTAAAAGAAAATAACTCTGCTTAATGGAAACACAGTTCTTTAACAACTAGCACAGAAAAATAAAGCATTACTAATCTGTTACAATAAGGTGAATTTTACTTTTCTTTCCACTAAGTCCGAGGTGTGCCAGGTTTTTTAAAGGAATTTCCAGCACAAGGCCCAGCAAATTTTCTTGACCGATCTTACCAGACCTGCCTCATTAACTATATAGCCCATTCCTGTGGCTTACCTCATGTCCAATTCTGGCTTCATCTTACTTCACACCATTCCCAGAGCAACTCACTACTTAGCAGAAATACCAGAATCCAACAGCACCCCTTGTGCCCACGTCATCTCTAAAAGCCTATTGTACACCTGGTAAGGAATGTCATGCTTGAGCTGCCCTGCTTGGTTTCATTTGCCCATATATGGCAGTGTGGAGAAAATGGTGCCCTGCTTGGTGGGCAAGGAGCTGGAGATCTTGCTGGATGAGGCAGGATTTCTTTGGCCCAGTGGAGGACACAACACCAGACCATTCAGCCTGTTCTAGTCCATAAGCTGGATGCATGTCCCTGAATACAGTGTCCTTTCAGTAGCATTACAATGATAGTTGTCAATGCAGAAAGCAAGTTCAGAAACATCTTGTAAGTGATTCAAAGATGTGCTATGAGGGTCCTTAGTGGTTGACACAAATTGGATGTCAATGTCCACAGGCATAAGATGCATGTGATCAATGTCTATGGAGCATCCCCTAAAATGTTGGTATCCAACATGAAGATCAATCAGAGAAAGTGGTGAGCTGAGCTCGCCAGGCACCTGCCTGATTTCCATGTAATTAACTCGCTGCTGCCTAGAGGGAAACTCACCAGGCCACTTGTGAAAAGCTTAAAAGCTGGAACAGGATACCTCTGATGTCGAGATTAGCTTCTCACCTGAATTCTCCATAAATCTTGCCACAGCCCATGTCACTCAGACCATTAGAAGATTCTGCCTCATGTGACTTAAACAATACTCCTTTAACCCCTAGATACATACACAGAAACCCATTATTTAGCCAATATTGCACCACACTTTTGTGATACAACCAGTAGCAGCACTTGTGGTCTAAGCCATGTAATTTTAATTGATCTCACTGGAAATTGTAATTGGCTAGCACCATTTATCCAAAACCGAGGACTGATTGCGATAAATGTGAATGATGTAAGTGGTACACACAGTAAAATGAACTCAATCGTGAAGAATATTTCAAGTTGCCGCACAGTTTGAGACTTACGCAAAGTGAATCTTTTGTAGTGATAAAAGATCATTTTAACATGTCTTTAAAATTCATGAAGTCCCACAAACATTTCATTTGGAACATTTAATGGGATCCTATGAGACTCCATAAGAGAACACATCTTGAATTTGTTTGAAATTTTAATGTCTGAATATTTATTACATTGCTCTGATTCATTTAGCAAGTAATTAAGCAGGTGACTGGGGTTAACTGGGTAATTAATTAACAAAAATAAAGAGGGAATCGGTGGAACTGGTATGTGGAAGGAGTGATAAGACTGAGTACAGTGATGCAATGGGAGTGTCCCTATCACTGGACCAAGAGTCCCAGGTTTAAGTCCCACCTGCTCCAGAATAACATGTCTGAACTGGTTAATTAGAAAAACAGATTAAATTTTGTTTTAATATTTATATTCGGGGCTCTCTTGTAACACTGTGGCAATGTCCCTATCCTCAGAGGCGGAAGCCAGGTTCAAATTGCATCATCTCCAGAATTATATAAAAACATCTCTGAACAGTTTGATGAGAAATATAGATGAAATAAAAGTTAAGACTGAGTACAAAGGGCTCTTGTGTCTTGGTTTCTGTTTCCACCCTGTGTGGAGTTTGCACATTGTCCGTGTGTCTGCTTGGGTTTCCTCTGGGTGTTCTGACTTCCTCCCACAGTCTAAAGATGTGCAGGTTAGATGGATTGGCTAAGGAAAATTGTCCATAGTGTCCAGGGATGTACAAGCTCGGTGGATTAGCCATGGGAAATGTGGGGTTACATGGACAGATCAGGGGATGGGATGCTCAGAGGATCAGTTTGGACTCGATGGGCTGAATGGCCTGCTTCCATGCTGTAGAGATTCTGTGGTTCTCTGAAGCTATCACACTGCTATGTTCATTATCTTAAAGGATTTGATGTTTGTTGTATGTGGTTGATAACTTTGAAAACAGTGAGCAACAAAGTACCGTCACAGTTTGTGAAGTGTTGAATGGCAGGAATACTGTTCATACAGTGGAAATATGGCAGCCAGTTGGCAAACAGTATGCTGCTACAAACAGCAATATAATAGCAACCACATCTCTTTTTGTGATTTTGATTGAGAACGAACTATGGGTTGTCCTTCCATGTTTCTAGTGACAAGGCAGGGCAAATGCTCTGTTGTTGCACAGTTACAGATGCCCATCTTGGATAATGAAATGATCCTTTGCCTGGGACTTGGGAGGGGTTATGGAAAAACCACTACAATAGGGAAAAGTCTCTGCCTGTCACGGTTCACACTTCTAGTTATCCTGAATGGGTTCACAGAATTTAGAAACTTTTATATGATATGACGCACAAATGTAAGGTGTTAGCCCATAAAATGAATTGAATAGTAATGCTGTATAGTTTCGAGAAAAATATCTTTACATCATCTGCAAATGAATGGAAGTTTTAGAAAACTGCCCCATTCCCTATGGAGTCAAGTAAAGAAGAGTCCATGTGAGGCGAGCAAAGCTTCTCTCCAAAATGTCTTTTGTCAAAGATGGAAGGCACTGGCAGTGATTCATGCAAAATTCTACCACACGTCTGTCCTAAATGTGAGTCAGAGATACTGATGGCATCCGACCATCTCTAGTGACATTGAACTGTGCCCAGGTGTATGTTGCTTCTGGGTTGAACATTGTCTGTTGTGGCTGTAAAGGCCAATTTGTGAGTGGATGACTCCTTTCAGGAATGATTCAAAATATACCAAGAAAAATCAATTCTCAATTTGCCAGAGGCTGTCAATAACCTAACTGTTAATTTTTAATGTAGGGTAGCGTAGCTGTCAGTAGACTGATTGCATTTTGATTTGTATTTATTTTCAATTCAATAAATCTTTCTTCTAAAATATATATCTTCAGGTTACTTGGTGATTCTCAAGATGAGAAATGTCAGTGATGAGGAATGGAATATTTTACCATCCTTTGTAACAGCCCAATGTGGATAAGGCATGAGCCATCTGCTTTGAAATATGATCATATGTGTCAGTTGTGACTCAATTGTAGCACACTTGTCTCTGAGTCACAACGTTCTGGGTTCAATTTCCATTCCAGAGATTGAGCACGAAAGATCAATCAGATTACAGGAGAGATGTGATTGCCCTGGAGGGTGTGCAGAGAAGATTTATTCAGAGGTTGCCTGGGCTGGAAGTTTTAGTTATGAAGAAAGATTGGATAGACTGGCTTCGTTTTTGCTTGAAGTAGATGTGACTGAGGGGACATGATTGAGATATATAACATTATGTGGGGCATGGATAGGGTGAACAGGAAGGAACTTTTCTCCTTGGTGGAGGGATCAATAAAGCTAATAGTGCTTCATGTACTCATGGGCACAGATTTAACGTAAGGGGCAGAAGGTTTAGAAGGGATGTGAAGAAGTATTTTTTGCACCTAGAGGTTGGTGGGACTTAGAACTTACTGCCTGTAAGGGTGATGGTGGCAGAAACCATCATATTATTTAAGTATTTAGACGTCTACTTGTGATGCCAGGGCATACCAAGCTGTGGGCTACATGTTAAAAAATGGGATTAGAGTAGTTCGGTACTTGCTTTTGACCAGCATAGACTTGATGAGCAAAAGGGCCTTTTTATGTGCTGTAGACCTCTATGACCTTCTGACATTCCAGTGCGATTACAAAAGTACTGTTGCACAGTTGGAGATTCCATATTAAACTGAAGCCCATATGTCCATTCAGGTGCTTGTAAAAAAAATCCTATGGTACTACACTATCTTAGAAGTACTGCATCCTAACCAATACTCACCCCTCAGTCAGCATCACAGAAAAATAGTTTATCTGAACTTTAGCAGCTGTTTGTGTGGGAATGTGGTGTATGCAAATTTGCTGCTGTGTTTTCTGCATTATAGCAGTGATTATACTTCAAAACAAAAGTACTTCATTGGCTATAAAGTGTTTTGAGATGCTCAGTGGTAGTGAAAAGCACTTTATAAATTCAGGTCTTTCTTTCTGCAATGTGAACCTTACTGCACCAATATTATATTTTGAGAATATAATGTTAATTATAATTGAATTATGACTAGTTTTGCCTTTAGATCTGAGTTGAGGCAACTCACTGGAGTTCATTTTACTTCAAACTTTCATAATATTGATTAACGTTAAAAAACTTAACATAACATAATATTCCTTTCACCAGATTGCACGTTGGATTCTAACCTTACCTGAGGAAGGATATATTCACTTGTATTTGTTAAGATTTAGGAGAAGCAGAGATGATCACAGTGATACATATAAAATTCTTAATGCTGAGATCAATGCTGAGGGGTTGTTTCCTCTGCCTGGAGAGTCCAAACCTTGGGCTCACAGTTTCAAAATAAGGAATCATTTCGGGTGTAAATGAGAAATGTCCTCAACCAAAAGGTTGTGAATGTTTGGAACTCTACCCTAGAAGCATTATACGCTTAGTCATTGAGTATATTCAGGATAAAGTTGAGAGACGTTTTGCGACAAAGAGAATCATTGACATGGAGGCAATGTAGGAAGGTGGAGTTAAGGTAGAAGATCATCCCTGAATTTATTGAATGGCAGAGTAAGCTTGAAGAGATAAATTGCTGACTCCTCCTACTTCTGATGTTCTCAGTAACAACAGTTGACTACTTTAAAAAACATTGCTACAATAACTTTTCTTCACTGTAGCAATATATCCTCTGCTTTATAGTGTACAATATTCCAGCTCTCATTGAATTTGAATTGTGCATAATTTCAAGAGGAGAATTTGTTAATTACTACTGATATTGGATACTGTTATCTTTGTTATGATTCAGGGTATTTGAAACTGTTTTATTGAGTGCTAATAGTGATTAATACACTTATGGATAGACAAAACAATTGAAGTCTAATTTTATTAAAGTCTCCTGTTTTTAATTTACTAAACACGCATTCAAATGCTGCTGTGTGAGGGCAGACTGTTATGTGCTGCATTAGTGTAATTTACTAACATGCTACTACCATAGGGTCAATAGAATATGATTTTGCCTTTTGGCAAATTCTTGACGCTGGGTGAAGGGCACAATGTTAGGTACTTGTGTTTTTGACCAGCTTTCAATTTAAAATTTCGAGATGACTATTAATGCAGCAATTAAGTCAAACAGTGATTCACTTCAACAAACATGCAGACTATCTGCTATTCTCTAACAATTAATAAAGTGCTCTTAAAGTTAATTTGGATTATTAAATAATTAAATTCTTCAGAAAGAGTGAGCTTCATCGTGTTCACATCATATGCTGAATTTCTATCTAGGGGATATTGTAGATGAAAATTCTTCTGTTGTAAATTATTTATACATGAGATCATTATGTTGGAAGAATACAGCATTTGTCTAAAAATTAACATAACATAATCTGTTCTGCTTTCATTCCTCAGCTCCCACTGAATCACCCCTACGGCCTAAGCTGGGTAAGTGAGGGTATTTCAACACTGCATGAATGCTGTCTGTAGATCTTCCGTGATCTATTATTGTCGGAATGTGTTCTCAACATATTTTCAGAGATATGTCATGATTTTATTCAACTGTTGCACTGCATATACTTGTTTCACGTTGGCCCAAGTTGTCTTGTTTATCAATTTAACTTGTTTTATGTTTAACAAAGGATCATAAAATATATGTAATAATCTGATAGGGTGTCATTGTATCACTGCTGACTAATCAACAAAAATCTTTTCCAGTGTATCAAAATTTCCACAAAATGTTTTTCGTTGTGCTGGAACCTCAATCAATCTGACAGAATGTGCACAAAACTGCAGCCAGATGATTACACTCAGATAAAGACCCTTTCAATAAATAGTGTTATTAATACCAGGAGCACAATCTTCCTCTCACTGGAGGTGGTGAGGAAGATGACAAGAAGGATAAATAATTGGGCAAGTTGCCCCTGGAGAGATACTCACACTGTCTTGCTATCACAGCAATTGGGTTGTCAGCATGAAAGTTCATGTGTGCCCTCAACTTGTACCAACTCGATTACCTGCCTTCATGGCAAACTATAAAAGTGATTCGTTTCCAAGTAGGAAAACTAAGGTGACCTGCCTCTGTGGAGTTACTGTAGAACCATAGCAATGATGCAGCAGAAAATGACACTGTGCAGACCCAAAGGCACCTAGATGCCCTTCTAATCCCATCTTTCTGCACATGACCCATAGCCCTGTAGCTTACAGCACTTAAGGTGAAGATTCAGGTACTTTTTGAAAGAGTTCAGGGTCTCTGCCTCCACCACCAACTCAGGCTGTGAATTCCAGCTACCCACCACTCTCTGTGTAAAAAAGATTTTGCTCACGCCCCCTCTAAACCTGCAATTTAGCTTGAATCTACAACCCATGGTTTTTGAACACTCTGCCAAGGAAAACAGGTTCCTCCTGTCTACTCCATCCCTACTCCTCATAATTTTATTACCCATTTGCCTTCTCTGTTCTAAGGTAAACAACGGCATCCTTGCCAATCACTCTTTGTAGCTACAATTTACCAATCAGGTAATATTCTAGTAAATCTTTCTGAACTCTGTCCAGAGCAATTATATCCTTCCTGTGATGTGGCAATCCTGCTGCACATAATACTCGACTTTTGGCTTGTAATGTGGTGATCATAACTGTACACAATACTCCAGTTGTGGCCTCACCATATTACAGTTGAGGTGCATAGGAACTTCATTTGCCTCAACCTAATTGCAGTCATCAGCAGGGATGAGGAGCAGGAGGCAGGTCTCTGAAAACCATTGCCCTGCCATTGTTACTGACTACACCCCACCTCCTTCAAAAGGAAATCACTTATTCACTGTTCAGCTCCTCAAAGCTTCATAGATTGAGCATCCAATGACCATCTCTGGGTCCTAGTGGCTGCCACTATCTAATTGGCTGGCAGCCTCAGGCAGGTTAGGTTTTCACTGGTGATGCTAGATTAGAGTGGTGCTAGAAAAGCACAGCAGGCCGGCAGTTTTTTAGTGAGCCTCCTTCATTGGTGATGCTCCTGATTGAACAAAATGTTGGGCAGTCAGAACTTTTAATACCAAATTGCTGCTGGATCCAGCGGTCTTTCTCCTTGGAGGGGCCTGGGAATTAACATGGATGTCACCTGCCACAGCAATTGATGCTCAGAGCACTAAATCCCAACTAATCCTAACATTGAATGGACTGGGTGTCATGAGAGGAGAATTCCTTTTGTGTTTTAGTAATCTCTGGATCCATTATAAATGGAAGTAGGTACACCAAGTACTATTTTAATTTGGAGAGAAATATGACTCCATCCTGACAAGTTATAAACTGCTTCAATGTTGTATATTTAATATAGTATTTAACCAGACCATACAATAGCATATAAGTTGAAGCTTTTTTGATTTTTTAAAAATCCTGTAGCCTTGAGATCCTTTCTGGAAGCAATATAAGACATTGTCTTCAAAGCGTATAATATTTTTTGACATGTGACTGACTGATACACAAGCCCCAATTTTGTAAGGCTCCATTCTATCAGCGTCATTTTGTACAATCATTATTTCTGCTTTGCTGCCCTTGCAATAGGAAATAACAAATAGCTGCAAAAATTGAGGTTGCATGTAAGATGGTTGGGATCATGGGACTTACAGATATTACTTACAAATTGCTGTATAAAGAGAACCACATCATCAGATCTAAAGATATATCTGCACCGTGCACATTGGCTCCTGAACAATGGTCAATATGTTTGATAATGCCACTCCTACACATGTATGTCAGTGAAATATGTTGTCCATACCTCTGTTTCACTGTGGGTGTACTAATTGAGCTCTATCTGATTTAAAGTCAGCTTTTCCCATTGACGTCAAGTTCATCACAACATGTTCAATGTGACCCAATCCATCCAGGCCATTGTAATGGCTATGTATCAGATAGACCAGTCTTCAGTACATCCCTATATCAAACATGTGAACTTCTGAAAGCTGACAATGAGAGGTTAGGCAGGGAGCTTTCATATCTTCATGCTGTAGCATCAACAGCTAAACTTCTCCTCTCAGAAACACAATCCAAAGTCCAGTTTAAGCACTCTGACCCCTCCTTCTGTTTGACCATAATGTTCTTTCCCACACTTACTGGCACCAGTTCCCGGGTACTGACCTCATTAATGGCTAAACATCTGATATCAGGTTAAACATCCTGTTTTCCTGTCATGTGGAAGAGCCTGTCGAATCATTTGAACAAGAACTAACTTGCAATTAAGAATCAAAACAGAAATTACTGGAAAAGCTCAGCAGGTCTGGCAGCATCTGTGAAGAGAAATCAGAGTTAACGCTTAGGGTCCAGTGACCCTTCCTCAGAACCCTGAGATCTAAGGAAGGGCCACCGGACCTGAAAGGTGAACTCTGATTTTTCTTTACAGATGCTGCCAGACCTGCTGAGCTTTTCCAGCAATCTCTTGTTATTGTTTCTGATTTACAGCATCTGCAGTTCTTTCAGTCTTTTTTTAACCTGCAATTAACTTCAGGCCTGCCTCACAAACAAACAACAAGGAACAGGAACAATTTGTTCCTTTTATTTTAAACATAAGCAGCTGCCCACAGTTCCAAAGGTCATCTTCAGCTCACAGTTCACAGCTCTAAAACCAAAACCGATAAAAGAGTAAAATGAAAATAATGAAAATCAGCAAGGATTCTAAATGCATCCTTTTGCACTTATCTACCAAGCAGTGATATTCAGTGTTTCTATGAAACACTAAAGAGGAAGGAAAGTTCCATAATGTACTTTACTGTTTGCATAAAATTGAATTTATCTATTTCCTATACCCAATCTTCCTCTTAGTTATTCCTTCATCTTCCCAGTCTTTCAGTGGGAACATTATTTGTGCTGGAATGTGGTGCTTTGAGCCTGTGGTATGGTTATAAGTCTGAAGCTCTGGATGCACTAACTCCAAATGTCCAAGGAACAATTGGATCTGTGCGCAAGAACAATATAGCTGCCAGCATGTCACCTGACACCCTCTCAATCATATGTGGTATCTGGTTGCAGTGGGACGATGTGCGTCAACCTTGTAAGGAGGTCACCTGCTTTGTCCTTCACCAATCACACCACCGGTACTGAGCACCATAGCTGGAGCCCCAACTGGCTGGGTGGCAATAATTTATAAAATGTTAACAAAATAAATACAAACATAAGTTCTTTAACACTATACAAGAGCTATTTAAAAGAAACTCATTACAAATATCCAAAAGAAAGATTCCGACCCTTCACAGATATCCAAACCTCAGTAAACATTCATCTCTATCTCCAACACTGAAGCTTCTTGTTCAGTTGGCATGGCCTTAATTAGTTTCCTTTTTGGCAAAGTTCTGTGAATTCAATCAATGCTATTCTTTTTAATTAATGTCTCTCCTTGAGACCTTACATGGGCTTCCTAAACTAATGTTTTCCGCAACATGGTAGGATGTCTTCCTTTCTGACAACTCCATAATCTTCTCCCTATGGAATTTTCTTCTAAGCAACTCAGGACATTTTCCTTTCTACCCTGAATGTTCCGGAGACTGCTAAATTTCTTGCACGTCTGTTGCTAAGAACATTTTCCGTCCAAATGAACCTATATCTCTTTGAGTTGCAAAACTCCAGTCAGCAAATACCTTAGCAATTATCCCCCATGGACTTGCTTGTTATATACCTAACATCACATCGTATCTTGGAAATTCTGTCTTTAGCTCACTATTCAAAATGACCTTTTGACCTTTTAAAAAAAAAGAGACCTTCACAGTACTAAAAATAAATCCACTCTCCTCCAACTTAAAACTTAAGTTTCCATGTGCTAATAATATACTGTGAGGCTTCATTCCAGCAGCAACATGACGATGTTTAAGTTTTGATGGCAGTACTCAAAGAGTTTGTGCTCGGTCCCTTATTGCTGTTGCCGTCCTCTGTAAATGCCTGAGAAAATCCCACATGCACATTCATTCTTTACATTCGAACAAGTCCCTGGTAGTAACCTCAGAATGTGACATAGAACATTCCCAATCAAGAATAGTGATATCATATACGTAAGCAAAATGAAAAGAAAATTCATTTTTAAAACAATTCTTTGATATTTATCTGATCTCACAGCTCAAAAATGCTTCACCAGATGAGGCGCTGAATTAGCAACTACACTTGAACAGATGGTTTGGTGGGGGAAGTAGAAAAAATATCACATTGAGAGGATACTTTTCTGAGAATGAAACAAAGCAGATTGTTGTTGCAAAGTCAAGGAAGTTTAAATCTACATCTAGCAATATTGTACCATGAAACACTTAATATTAGAACTGGGAAGGTTCCAGATAACAACACCAACACACTTTGCATTCATGAACAATAAAATCACAAATATTCAAAAAATAACATTGCCTGGATATAAATAATTAACAAGACATTATTAATTATTTCATTGATTTGATTATTTGAATCCCAAAGCGATTTCTTTTCGACACTAACTTCCCTGCCTGTTTGAACTCTAGTAAATGCATAGAAGCAACTCTCAGCTTATGTTTAAGTATTTATGTTTAAAGGATAGACCGATCTTTAAAACTATTACATTGCTTAAGTAAAACTTTGTTGATATAATTATGTTGAGTATGAAGACTTGTAAATAAATAATCACAAGCATGGTATTCTGGTAACTCTTAAGAGACTATAAGCAGTACCATGCTCAATAAATGTTTTACAGGCATCAGGGGAGGGACTAAACAGCACAATTGGATGCTAATGAGGGCTTGCAGCAGTGTATAATAATATGCTAAAATATAACCTACATCCCTTGGCACACTGCAAATTTTAATGGACCTTAGTCATTTTCAACACCCATGTGGCAATATGCTTTGGAGTTACTACTAGCATTCATTTAGATTTTAAAGAAATAAAACAAAAACAAACTAATGCTGCCATGGCGATGAAAAATGTACAAACCTCAATTGCTAAGATTTGCATGCATCCTGTCCTTGAAAGAACTGGCTTTGAATAGAGGCCAAACAGAGGCAAGGCTAACTCTCCAGAGCATTGCACTTAATATAAATTGTATGATGATAAATCATGTTTTCTCTTAATAAAAAAAATTGAAGGAGTTCTTCAGACATTGTCAGACAAGCTCAGATTTTCTTTTTTCAGAACAAATTACTTCATGATAGATTGTTTATTAATAATACTTAATTTCATTTCTTAGCTGAAATCCACAGTGCAAGTGTGATTCTGCGGGATGACTTTGATTCATATCCACAACTGGAACTGAATCCAGACATCTGGTAAGTGCTTAATTTCAGTAATTTGGAGGGGAACCGAAGGTCTTATTATCAATATCATTATTTTGACACTTGTTACGAAGCAGAGTCCATCTGTTGTGAATGCTAGTGGGCACTCAGCCAACTAAAATATTGAAATCAGAAATTGTCAGGTTTGTTCTGTGTGTGCCAACTCCTTACCTTCCATTTATATAGTGACCTTACTGCAATATGCATCCTCTAGCTACTTCACAGATGTGGAGCAGATGCCAAACAAAAGAAACAACCAAACACACAGATGAAAAGTTAGTTTTAAATG
Source organism: Chiloscyllium punctatum (assembly GCF_047496795.1). Lineage (NCBI taxonomy): Eukaryota > Metazoa > Chordata > Chondrichthyes > Orectolobiformes > Hemiscylliidae > Chiloscyllium > Chiloscyllium punctatum. Next base: position 39,365,117 of record NC_092782.1, on the reverse strand, counting down.
AAGCTTTTAAAGCAACGGCAGAAGTTAGCAATATGAACAGGTATTAGACGGAAGTTCCAGGAAACAGGACAGAAATCTAACTGGATTAGTAATCCAAGGGCCCAGGTTAATACTTTGGTTTGAATCCCGCCATGACAGCTGGTGGAATTTGAATTCAATTAATAAATCTGCAATAGTCTCAGTGATGGTGACCATGATAATCACCACTGATTGTTGTGAAAGTCCATCTGGTTCACTAATGCCCTTGAGGGAACAAAATTTCTTATCCTATCTGGTCAGCTCTACATGCAAATCTAGACTGACAGCAATGTGGTTGACTCTTAATTGCCATCTGATGTGGCATAGAAAGCCACTTAGCTGAAGGGAACTTAGGAATGGGCAATAAATGTTGACTGAGCCAGTAATGCCTGCATTTTACAAGAACGCAAAAAAAACCTGATGCTAAATGTCACCAATGATTGCACAAAGTGGACAGAAGATGCTCTCACTCCATGCACAAGTGAAGGTTTTCATCCTTAATGCAATTGCCAAGATCTTCAGATTCACAGAAGTGTGTGCAGCCTTTGCAGGGGTAAGCATACATAGAAGCAAACTATGGAGAAATATCATTTTTCATTCTTCAGTATTTTTGAACCTACATTTGCTCAAGGCTCATCTCGCATAAAACTGAAACAGCCACATTTGGAATTCTCCTAACGTTTTACTTCTAGCTGAAACACAAAATGCCTCTCATATTTTCTCCTTGAGTATATTGTCTTTTTTTTCTTAATTTTTTCTCTCTCTATTCTCCACTTCTTCTGTTTCTCTGCTTTGCTTCTTTTTCCCTCTCCCTTTACTTCCTTGTTAGTCCTATCCTGGAGAGAGATTTGGCTGCTCGTGTGAAATGTTAATGGGTTACAAAAAAATGCCATTGAGAAACCTGCTTCTAAAGAATGTTCCTTATATCAGAATATTTAGTCATTCTGTAATAGATCATTTATCTCAAAATGTGGACATGTGAACATTATTTAATTGTTTGAGCCCAATAGATCAAATACTTGAGGACCTAATTTTATTAATTCCAAGGATGTGCATGTTATTGGCTGGGTCAGCCTTTATTCACCATCCCTAATTGCTCTTGGGAAGACAATAGTGACCTGTCTTCTTGAACCCTAAAGTTCATTTGGACTCACGGCCCTTGTTCAGATAAATCCTAGCAAGCCGTATCAGCAAATATTGTAGGATTAATGATGAAGGGGTGTAGTTTCTTAGTCTGATCATATAGTACATAACAGTTGCGCAGTGAGATTGGCATGGCTTGTTCAGATTGACTGAGTTCTATTCTGAACAATTCAAGTATTCCCAAATGGGGAGTGACTTTCAACAGAAGAAGAGCAGAAAACAGTTGGTGACATCTCAGTCCTCAAATTGTAATGGTAGGTAGAATATATTTGACTCCTTAAAATATTACATCTGCACAATTCTGGAGATGATCACAATTAGTTCTCTTAGAATTCCATTATGATGCCTGGATGTTCACACCACCACAGCTGTTCTGTTTACTGAGGATAAAAAGTTCAACATTTTTTATATCAATTTAGTCACAGTTTCTATTTGAACTCAGATAGGAATAAATATTTGTAGCCACATATAATGATGCATCAATCACGAATTTGTGCATAAATGCCTTTTCAGCCAACCATCTTACCTCACAAATCAACTCCTTAATATGGTAGCTTCCTGCTTAACATTGATAGAGTTTCTGATAAAACATTTGTCCCCTTATTAATAAACCCCGTGTCTCTAATGTGGATGTTACTTCATTTTAAAACATGCTTTTAACTTGTCCTTCAGTGACACTCCTCCTAGCTGAAAAAGATAAGGTGTAAAATTCCAAATACAGGAAATAGAAAATATTGGAAGCATACAAGAGGTTAGTGAATATCTGAAGAGAAAGACAGTTAATGTTTCAAGTATAACACTTGCTCAGAAATGTTCTTTCTGATTGAATTGTTCGGTAGGAATCTGGCTTTCCCCATCTATCTTCATTTTTTAAAACATGTTTGGGGGGGTTACGGATGTTGAGACCAGCATGTATTGCCTATCCCTAATTACTCTTGTGAAGGTGGGATGAACCACGTTCTTAAACCACTGCATCCATGATTTGAGCAAGTTTTTTTAATGTTAAGGATTCAGCATTTTGTAGGGTTTTTAAACAAAGTTTTGATTCTGTACTGTTTTTACTTCCTGTAGTTGATTTAGTTGGCAGTCTGCTAAGCCAGAGTTTGAAGTTAATGGCTTTTAGTCCCAATGCACACTTGAGCCCACAATCCAGGAATGACACCATTTGGCAGTAATTATAAGACTGCTTCATTGTCAAAAGTGCCATTTTCAAACAAGATGTTAAACCAAAGCCCTCACAGTCTCCTCAGTTGCATTTAAAGTAATCCCACAGCATTATATTTCTCTTAACCAAAGTCAGCAGAAACAGTTTATGTGGTTGTTTGATCATTTGCTGATTGTGGGATCTTCTTGAATGCATCAGACTGTCACATTTGCCTGTAATCAATGTCTGTGGTTCAAAAGCAATTAATTGGCTGTCAAGTTCTGAGGATATGAAAGGTGCTACCTAAATGCAAATTATTTCTTTCACTTTGTCTTTAATCATTTAAGGTCAATGTAATCCTCTTGCCTGTATGAATTAAAGTATTCTTGCTTTGTCTGATTTCTTTAAGGTTTGAATGCAGCCACTGCGTGGTAGGGAATCAGTGTGGTATCATTATGCATGGCAATGCGATTACATTCTGCGAGCCATATGGTCCACGAGAACTGGTAAATTGCTTTTAAATGTGAAGAGTTTACTTTATGGAATTATAGCTGATTGATTTATACTTTCTGCAATTAACTATGACATAAAATGATGCTTTTATTGTGAAAGGAGATGTCATTAACTGTGTGCATATTTCTCAAGTATTAATTTACACTCATTGGCTGGAACTCCATTCTGGTCCATTCAGAGTCCAGAACTGGCCCTGCAAGGCAGAGTGTAACCCAACCAGAAGGTCCAAGATAACTTGAAATTAGGCCTGTCAATCTCACTTTAATGATTTCGCCATGATGTGATTGCCTGTCACATTTCCACAGATTGTTTTACCATTCCATCAAATGGCCAGATGAAGTTGTAGTGGTAATGTCACTGCACTGTAATCCAGAATCCAGCTCTGGAGATATGGGTTTGAATCCCATCATTGCAACTGAATGGGATTTAAATTTAGTTAACAAATCTGGATTTGAAAGCTTCAACCATTGTAATGGTCACCAGACAACCATTGCTGATTGTCATAAAAACCCATCTGCTTCACTAATGTGCTTCAAGGAAGTAAATTTGCTATCCCTACCTGATCTGACCTACGTCTGACTCCAGACCCAAGGGTTGACACCTTTCCATCTCCACGTCCCAGGAAAGAATAAAAAGAAGATACGGGCGATTGGTAAAATATCCACAGAAATGCTGTATAACTGCAAATCATTAATCCATTCTCCCTTGGCTATTTCTGGTCATCGTGACAAACATAAAGAAAATCATTGTCTCATCTTCACTAAGACAATGTTTGCACAATGAACAGACTGAAAATGTTATTTATTCCTCAAAATATTATCATGTTTGAGATTCTAACTAACCTGCTTTGTTGTCTGGTAGAAAACATTCAGTGCGGTATTAAAATACCTCCATTATTAGTAGCAAATTATACAAATAAAAACAGGATTGATCTCTGGATTCACCAAAATGATAGTCATGAATGTGTGAATCATACTTAAAATTTATAGATAAGATCTGATTTTTCTAGTTTTTAATTCAATGTTTGGATCCCAGACTATTTACAGTCAGGACAGGTCCATTTAGATTACCAGTAATCCGATTCTACCTCAAAAGATCTGTACTTTAACCCTTTCTTGAATAAAGAGCTTTGTCAATTCTTGGAGAAGAGGTAGTTGAAGTCTCCTTTCAAATGTCTTTAGTAAAGTGACAGCCACATAGAATAATCACAGGAAAGATTGAAATAAGATTGTAAAATCATATGATTTAAGCTGCTTTTTAAAGAAAATAGCTCATATTTTCATTTTTATACAAAATAATGTACATAGTTCTGGTCAGCTCTTGATTATGGGGGCTCATTAATAAATTACTAACTGTGTGCCTCCATATCTTGGCTGTATCTACAGACCAAGGAGGTCTTTACATTGCCATACTCTGTGGCTGATTCTGAGGAAACTCTGTACCATCTGATGTACGCAGGAAGGACTAAATGGGAAGGGCAATTCCTTTAAATAAAACAAATTTCAGTTTATTTTTCAAAGCAGGAATAATGGTCAGTCATTCATATGTTTAATTGAATATGAGATGGAGTATTCTGTACTGAAAGGACTGACTGTTTTGGTATGCAAGTTGACACTTTTCTTTCAAATGTCTTAAAGTACTTCAACATGTGATATGAAAACAGATGTCAAAATTTGGATAGAACCAGCAACTCAAAACTGGGCAAACCTGAAGCATTTTGGGTCATTAGCAACAGAATTGTATTTAACTGTGATCTAGAACCTCATGACCTGGTATATTCCCTATGCAATCATTAGCATCAAGCTGGGGGAATTGCCCTTGGTTCAATGAAGAGTGCAGGAGAGAATGCCAGAAGCAACCCCAGACATACCTATAGATGACGTGTCAACAAGACAACTTGCATGCCAAAAAAGGAAACAGCATGCAATAACAGAGCTAAGTGAACTTGCAACTAGTTGATCAGATCTAAGTTCTGTAGTCTTGTCACATGCAAACTCCAATGATAGTGGACGATAAAACAACCAGAAGGAGGAGGAGGCTGTGATCCCTCTTTTTCAATGGTAAAGGAGCCTGACATATCATTGTAAAAGACAAGGCTGAAGTATTTTCATCAATCTTTAGCAAAAATGTCAAAATGGTTGATCCATTTCATAGATGTCAGTCTTCAGCCAATTTGATTCATTTCAGGTGATATTAAGAAACAGCTGAAGGCTTTGGGCCCTGATAATATTCCAGCAATAGCAGTGTTGATTTGTGCTCCAGAACCTCTCTAGTCAAGCTGTTCTGGTCCAGCTTCAGTACTGGTACTAATCCAGCAATATCCAAAATTGTTCATATATACCCTGTCTGCCAAAAGCAGGACAAATCCAAACTGGCTAATTCCCAATCCATCAGTCTGCCCTCAATTATCAGCAATGTGCTGGAAAGGATCATTAACAGTGCTATTAAATCGCAATTGCTCAGTGGTAACCTGTTCACTGACACTCAGTTTGGGTCCTGCCAATATCTTCAGCTCCTGAACTCATTATACTTGGGCAAAACAAAGACAGAAAAATGCAATAGAAGAGGTACAGAGGTGAGGTGAGAATGACTGCCCTTGATATCAAGCCAGCGTTTGATCAAATGTGGCATTAAGGAGCCCTTGCAAAGCTGGAATCGATGGAATTCAGAAGGCAAACCTCTCCATTGATTGGATTCCTACCTGGCACAAAGGAAGGTAGTTGTGGTTGTTGGAGACCAGTTGTCACCACCCCAGGAAATCTCTACAGGAGTTCCTCTGGATAATGTCCTAGGCCCAACCATCTTCAACTGCTTCATCAATGACCTTTATAATGTTCAGCACCAGTTGGAGGCTAGAAATACTGCAACTCCTATTTTTGATTTACTGCTGATTTCTGAGATGAAATAAACAATACCAATGAGAATCCTGGGAAATGGGGTAAGGCCACCGTCACTTCATCCTGGGCCTGCCAACTGAAGGATAACCCTCCCCCATTGGGGGAGGCAGCAACCCCACTTATGGTAGTGTATAAGACAGAGAACCTTGTAATGGGAACATCTCTCTCTCTCTCTCTCTTCAGGCTCCACAATTGCAGCTTGAACTCCCACTGTCAGTAACAGCCTCTCCAAAATCTCTAGGTGCCTGATCTTGCTGCTTCCTCCTTGTGGCCAGGACTTCCTGACCAGCAGCAAGAATGCTGGCTGAAGGAATGTGTGGAGTTTGCACATTCTCCCTGTGTCTGTGTGGGTTTTCTCTGGGTCTCTGGTTTCCTCATCCAGTCCAAAGACATGCAGGTTAGGTGGAATGGCCATACTAAATTGCCCCACGGTATCCAGGAATATGCAGGCTAGGTGGATTAACCATGGGATTACAGGGTTACATAGATAGAGTTGGGGATTGGTCTGGGTGGGTTGCTCTTTGGAGGGTTGGTGTGAATTTGATGGGCTGAATGGCCTGCTTCCACACAGTAAGGAATCTATGATGGTTCTATGATATAAATTAGGAGCAGAACTATTGCCATTCGATCCCTTGACCCTGCTCTGTCATTCAGTAAGACCATGACTGATCTGTTTGCATTTCAAATTACACATTCCAACCTACTCTCGATAATGTCTGATTCCTGACACTAATTAAAATCTTATCTACTCTCAAAATATTCAAGGACACTGCGTTTTGAGGTAGGGAATTCCAAAATTGCATAACCCTCAATAAGAGAAAAAAGTCCCCTCAGCTTTGGCCTAAGAGGGTGACCCTTAAAACAGTGAACCCTATTTGTGAACTCATCCACAACAGGAAACATCCTTTCTATATGCAATTTGTCATGACCATTCAGGATTTTATATATTTCATTCAGATTGCTCCTCATTCTTTTAGACTACAGTGAAAACAAGCCCATTCAATGTAACTTTGCTTCATAAGACAACACACTCATACCAGAGACTGAGTAGATCCATTTTTTGAACATGAAAAGATCCTCAGCCCTTGAAACTGGGATATGTTCTAGGTGGTTTGGTGAAGTCCCAACCCACCTCTTGACCAGCACTGAAACCGTTCCAAAGGGAAAAATCAAACCCAATGACTTTAGGAGGAGAGATGAGAAAAAGGTAAAAAAAAAGACAGCAAAGGAAAGTAGCAAAAGTCAAAATTGAGAACTCCAGTGGTTTATAATGTCCATTTGTGGAGTAATAAGATGTGTTATAAAGAGAGAAATGTCTTTTTCTAATCCCACAGTATTGTGCCTCTAATGAGTTGCTCAAAACTCATCAGTCTTTTTCCTCCTGTTAAGTTAGCTAGAGCCATGTTAAGACTCTGATCTTGTCTTACAGAACTGTAAGGTCACTCTGCACAAGGTTGAAACCATGCTCAAATGCTCAAGCTTGCTCATCGTTAAAGATCTCCTCTCTCCAACAGCTGTTGACTATATCAAGTTAGATGGGCTTGGGCAGCTGCAATCAAATTATGAATGGACACAGGATTTTGTGCACAAAATTTCCCTCACTGTTCCCATAGTACAGCTATTACAGAACAAAACAACAGCATGCAGAATATTGATGATCAATCAGTCATCAGCATTTCAGTACAATCTGGATTGTGAGTCATCCAATTTATCTGGTGAATGGTATCTATTTCAAATGATAAGTGAAACGCTTGCACAGCCTTTGGAGTGGATGGATGAAAAGCATCATAGATACACATTGCTAACTAATTGACTATTAATGCCTGGCTTAATTTTTCAGTTATACACAGTTCATGTTCCCAGCTGTCAGCAATAAGTCAATCTCCTTTGCGAATGATATTTCAACATTCAGTAACTATTTCTACAAATGCTGCTGCATTAATTTCTTCTTTAAATATTTAAACTCTCCTTTTGACTTTGTTTATAACTAGTGTTTTTAACGAGGATTTTTCAACTGAAAAGTAAATTTAATGACTGTAATCCTAATGATCAATCAGCAATTTTCCAGGAGAGACTTGGATTATACGATAAAGAAATATCAAAGTGAGCATAGTACACTTTGAGCTTGAATCTCAGAAATAATTGTTACCTTGTAAAGTACTTACTGGCTTGGTTGAAGGAATTGGATCAATCCCAGATTTGACAGAAAGTTGAAAAATTTGGGTTTGAGGTAAAGAAAAGATGAAAAGTTCTGAAAACAGGATCTGGACGGTAGAGTAGACCACAGGGACTGCATCCCTTTTTATGATTCCTACATCCCCCATTTGAAATTTGTTACAGGTTCACCTTCAGTCTTAAGTACAATTCTAATGGTTTGAGTTGGAGTTCTGATTCATACAAAGGACTTCTTTAATTAGCTCGATGTTGACACCACAAAGCGCCATATTCCACTTTGAAAGCTTAGCTTCTTCCAGCGGATATAATGGTTCCATTTGATGTGACATCAGCCAAAGAGCATTCTAATTCAATTTTTTTCAGCAGTTTAAATCAAGATATGTTATTTTGTAATTCCCTTGCTGTGTTTTTCTTGTAGACCACTGTTATGCTTAATACAACAACAGCATCTGTTCTTCAGTTCTCTATTGGTAAGTGATATTAATCTTTTCTTCACTTATCCCACCCAACCAACATTGAAATAAAAATCTTTGGGATGAAGTAGGAGCTTTCACTTCAAATGAAAAGTATACATATTGCAATTTGCTTAACCTATCGAAGACAAATTTAATGTTGTTTTAGGATATATTCCAGAGAGATAACAATTAAGTTCTTGTATTAATTATCTAACACACTTAAAGAATGAGTACTTGCATTTATGTAGCACCTCACAATGTGCAAACATTTTACATCCCATGAAGGATTAGTGAAGTGCATACACTGTTCTAATGCAGGAAACACAGCAGGTGGTTTATACAAAGCAAGGTCCCTTAATCCACAATTTGATGCTGATCACATATTTGTTTTATAATGTTTATTAAGAGATAAATGTTGTTCAGCACACTGAGAAGAAGTCCCTGTTCTTCAATGCATATTTGGAGTGTTAGCCAAGTTTCTTGTGCTCAAATCCCTGGAGGGATATGCATTCTGACTTATAGGTGAGAGTGATACCAACTGAACTACAGCTGACAGATATAAGTTATAAATGTTTTTGTGAAAATTTCTCATACTTGTAATAGCATTTTATTTTAATCTTTTCCAAATCAAGTTTTTCTCAATTCAGAAGCAGTTTTACTTTACCATGATGTGGATCATATAAACACTTGAATGAAAGGCAGGAGTAGGCCATTTGCTCCTTGAGCCTGTTTCACATAATCTAGCTCAGCCTTGAAAATATTTAATAACCCTTTTCTGAAGCTCTTCTGATGTGGTTCAAGCTAGCCCAAGCAGGAAGAGTACCCAAGTCCAACTCAGTTCAAAGTATGGTATGGAAGCTAGACCACAAGGAGTTCACCTTCAGAGACAGTTGGCAGGTTTGATTCAAGACCAGGCCAACAATTAAGTGGGGAGGATGACAGCAATGACAGATCATTGGTTGCAAAATGATCTCACCCATGAACTGAATGAGATCCAACAAAAAGACATTATTTCCACAGATGAAACTAGATTATTTCACCATTTTTTTGCTAGGCCACTCTTTGATGTTTAATGGTGGAAAGAAGATCAAGGAACATACCACTACTATGGTGTATGCAAACATGGATGGCACTAAAACACGACAGATATATGCCCAATGCATATTGCTGGCCTGAAATCAATGTTCTTCATGCCTCCCAATGTCAGGCTTCAGTAAATGGATCAGGGGTGCTCAGGAAGCAGCTGATTTCTAAAGTTATGGAGGCCATTTTGATGCTGTAGGAGGTGTGGAAGATGGTAGTGGGAGCAATAATTGCAAACTGCTTACATCACACTCAGTTTAAACAGGTTATATGACTACAAAAGACAATGAGAATGAGGAAGAACTAAGGTGAAGCCAAAGACAAGACACTAGCACAGGGTTCAGAAGCCAGAGAACCATTATTGTTACAGCAAAGGAATACAAAATTCAGTACTTCACAACACAGTTCACACTGCCATTGGGTGATGAACATATGAATGAATGTAATCACCTCCAGATACCCCTAATCTAATTCATCCCAAGTTTCAGTTTTGCTGGATGCCTGCTGGAGATGTGTTGAGAGGCAGGACCCTCAAAGAACTTGAAGGCATTGAAGTTTAAAACAGTGATTTTTTTCATTTCACTTTTTCCACCTGTTTATTTCCATTTACATGCTGAATTGATTTACTTAAGTGAAGAATCATGCTAAAGGTTAATATAAGTACAACTTGTTGTTTCAACAGTTGTCATTCATTTGCTGTACAGTCCAGTGATGCAATAATTGATGTAAGGCTATATAAGAATAAAAATACATTGCTCATTCACATTAAGCTATTGGATTCAGTTTTATATGCTAAGTTGTTAATGTAAAAGCATAATTTTTTTTGCTATGGTAAAAATGTTAAAGATTACATTAGTAAATTAAAGTGCTGCAGAAGGGTATTTTGTGATGGTAATAGATTGGGACATGTTATAATGTATTGAGTTCTTCAACTCTTAATATGTTCATAGCTTTTAGGGACTGTGTCCAAACAAAATATTTTGAATATCAACTTCTCATGAATAAGATTGTATTTACTTGTATTTTCTTGTGAAGAGCAGAGGAGCAAATCAGATATAATTTGGACTTGGTCCTTTATTCCAGCTGCAGTTCAAATTTCTAATGAGCTACAGCTTTAAATATAATTATTTGAAATGTGATCCATGTACAAAAGCAATGACTTGCCAATGTACAGGATGTCTTTTTATTAAGGTGTTTAATACTTGAAGAGCTGAGAGCTCTTTTTCATTTACTGTTTGTTTCCTTCAGGTGAATGATGTTGTTTGTAACAGTGGGGAAGACAGACAATTGTTTCTTTCTGTCTGGTAATGGAGTGCTCCTCTTCTGCTGATTGATGGGTTGCTCTGGAGATTAACCAAATAAAGCTTAATCTCACTTACTTGGAATGATTTTACAAATCCTTTCATGTTGATATTTTTAAGCTGTTTTTGTTTAAATTGGTTTTGCTTTCTGTGGAGTAGAGACTGGCTGCCAGGTTTGCATTTCCCCACAGTTGTTGGGTAACCTGCTACTGTCACTCCAGCCTTGGGAGCCTGCCGCTGTCCAGGCTTCTCCTCAAAGATTGCCCGCTAGGTCCCGAAACTGGCCTGTATGGGTTCCCAATGCTATGATCAGACTCACAAACGAAAATTTGGCCCCTTCTTTCTATTCAGACTTGATCCTGCTGTGCACCATTCTTTGATCAAAGGAAAGGTCTGTGATTTCCCACCTAGCCATGCCCATTAGCTAATGGAACCTCTCTTTCCCAGTTGTTATGCATCACTTGAAACAGAGCTCTGTGCCTAACAAGTTAAATAGGAATTTCAGGTCTAAAATGAAATATTGTTCATGTGACAGTGATCATACCCTTAAATGCCAGAACCTCAATTTGACATTGAAGTGCAATCAAATAAGGGATTGTGTCCAAATATCTGAGAAAGGACAGGTTTCACATAAACTGTTCCATCATCTACTCGTAAAGGGAAACATAACAAACGTTGCAAATTAAAAATAATACATAAAACATTTGTGTTCTTTTTAATATGCCATTGGGCTTACATCATCACAATGTATTTTATGTTTTAGGGTGTGGTCATGAGTCATGACTACATAGCTCAAGCATTTCACCCCCTGGAGTCTTGTTCAAGTGAGAACAGAACAATTTATCAAAGGAGCATTTGGAAAAAAAAGAAACAGATAGTAATTTCAAAGTGTTGTGTCAAAGCATATAGTTCTTGCAGAAATCAGTTGCTGTCAGAAAGCTGTGGTGAATGTGTGTTTGGTTACATCTGAGACCACCATCACTTAATATTAATAGGAATTACAATGGTAAATAGACAATAGGTGCAGGAGTAGGCCATTCTGCCCTTCGAGCCAGCACCACCATTCATTATGATCATGGCTGATCATCCACAATCAGTATCCTGTTCCTGCCTTATCCCCATAACCCTTGATTCCACTATCCTTAAGAGCTCTATCCAACTCTTTCTTGAAAGTATTCAGAGACTTGGCCTCCACAACCTTCTGGGGCAGAGCATTCCATACACCCACCACTCTCTGGGTGAAGAAGTTTCTCCTCAACTCTATTCTAAGTGGCCTACCCCTTATTTTTAAACTGTATCCTCTGGTTCGGGACTCACCCATCAGCGGAAACATGCTTCCTGCCTCCAGAGTGTCCAATCCTTTAATAATCTTATACGTCTCAATCAGATCCCCTCTCAGCCTTCTAAACTCAAGCGTGTACAAGCCCAGTCCCTCCAATCTTTCAGCGTAAGATAGTCCCGCCATTCCGGGAATTGACCTCGTGAACCTACACTGCACTCCCTCAATAGCCAGAATGTCTTTCCTCAAATTTGGAGACCAAAACTACGCACAATATTCCAGGTGCGGTCTCACCATGGCCCTGTACAGCTGTAGAAGGACCTCTTTGCTTCTATACTCAATTCCTCTTGTTATGAAGGCCAGCATGCTATTAGCTTTCTTCACTGCCTGCTGTACCTGCATGGATGCTTTCATTGACTGATGTACAAGAACACCTAGATCTCGTTGTACTGCCCCTTTACCTAACTTGACTCCCTTTAGGTAGTAATCTGCCTTCCTGTTCTTGCCACCAAAGTGGATAACCACACATTTATCCACATTAAACTGCATCTGCCATGCATCCGTCCACTCATCTAGCCTGTCCAGGTCACCCTGTAATCTCCTAACATCCTCCTCAAATTTTACCCTGCCACCCAGCTTTATGTCACTCAGTCAATTTATCAAGCAAGTTTATCAGAATTAAAACATTGAGAAAAATATCTTTTGTTCTAATGCTATTTGATATTTGTACTTTTTGCAAGTTTAACATTTAACATCAGTCACATCTTTGTTATAATGAGACTGATTTTAAAAGACCTACACAATGTGTTGTTAAAAAAAATTCTTAGCAGATTAATATGGTCTCAGCTGTCCATGCTCATATTGACGGGCTGCTATGTGATGTATGGAGACAGTGAGGTCTGCAGATGCTGGAGATCAGAGTTGAGAGTGTGTTGCTGGAAAAGCATAGCAGGTCAGGCAGCAATCGAGGAAGCAGGAAAATCGATGTTTTTGGGCCGGAGCCCTTCGTCAGGAATGCCCAGCCCATCCTGATTTAGAGCTCCGGTATGAAACGTTGATTTTCCTGCTCCTCGGATGCTGTTTGACCTGCTGTGCTTTTCCAGCAACACACTCTCAAAAATGCTATCTGATGTATAATTACTAAGAATTCCCAGCTAGACAGTTAAGTGGAGTACTGTGTGAAAATAAACTGAGGAGAATTTGATGAGGGGAGGAAGAATGATGCATCATTGAACTGGTTTTGTACTAAATAGTAATAACAGTAAATTGAAAGTGGGTGGGGGATCTTCACATGTCTGACCATGGTCATCATTCCTTCATCAATGGTGGGAATGTCAAGATCAGAGCAAGCTCCAGAAGTAACACAGACACTCAAGAAGTGAAGTCCAGACTTAGAGGGTTCTGATGAAAAGACATAGAGCCATAGAGTTATACAGCATGGAAACAGGCCCTTTGGTCCAACTTGTCCATGCTGACCAAGTTTCCCAAACTGAACTAGTCCCGTTTACTGTGCTTGGCCCATATCTCTCTAAACCTTTCCTAAATAATTTCTCCAATCGATTCACAGAGAATATACATAGCTAAAGAATTAGGCAAATAACGTTGACGTAAAAGTTAAGAGGAACATTCTGGGTGATGTACTGTAGTAGAATGAGAATGAATATAATGCAATTTTCATGTCTACCATGATGCAACAGTCATGTGCAAGAGACTTTGAAGAAAGGATGGATTAATCTATTGATTAGAGATGAACTAATGGAGGGTGTACATATTGTGTACATTAATGTAAATATGAGAGTTTGTATACACCTACCAGTATCATTCTTAGATAAGGGCAAACAATTACAGGGCCACATATGACCAAGAAGAGGAAAGGGTAGCCATCTTTGCATTGTGCAGAATTAACGCCCTCCCCCCAGTCATAAGACCTGTGGCAATACAAATGTAATATCCTCCTGGATGAAGGTGGGGCCTAGTGAGTAGAGCTGGGAAAAAGACTAATGGGTCAAAATGGACAAGAGGAGAGATATGAAAGCTGGCAGGTTCACGGCATTGAGATTAAGCTACTGAGGTCAAGATGTCAGGTCAAGACCTGCTATTTTTCTACAGAGTGGGAAGAAGAATCAGGAATCAGGTCAGCCTTAGCCAAAAACTATTTCAGAAAGACCAGGGTGGGATCGTCTATCCATTTTAGTCATAGAAGTCCACAGTACAAAAAAAGGCCCTTCAATTTATTGAGTTTGCAAGGGTCAAAAACTAATCCCTAACTATTCTAATCCCATTTTCCAGTTCTTCATCCATAGCCTTGTCTATTTTAGCATTGAAAGTACACATCTAAATACTTCTTAAAAATTATAAGGGTTTCTGCCTCTGCCACCCTTGCAGACAGTCCATCACTCATAACCAGCAGTTCAAAATGTTGCTCTTAATTTCCAGTCTGCAACATTTTGTTACAACTCATTGATGAAATGTATGGATTATTTTTAGGCTGCAGGAGTGCAAGGAGTCAGTTCTGTTCTTCAAACACTGCTTCTGCTCAATCTGAATTAAAAAATTGTTCTTGTTCCTTGTACAATGTGTACATGTTGTTTCATTCAACAGTAAGAAATCATCAACTAGGCATTACATCTGGTACAGCGAGAGATGCATGTTATGTTTCTACTCGTTCATGCGCCAAAAAAATCAGGCTTCTATCCTGAAAATACATTATTTATTACTCCCAATATGTGCAGTAGTTAGATCTATGTCCCGGCTGTTAAAACATCAATAATCATTTCTGAGGTGGGTGAACTGGTTTGCATTACCAGCGCCTCATATTTCTTCAAATTTATTCAGTTTTCCCTATTGGGGAAAGTGACAGATTACTTTCCAGGATTATGACTTATCATCTATACATCATTGATGTCAGATGAATCATACAAATTCCATATTTATATTTAACCTCAAATCCACCAATAATTTCATCATAAATCTAACACATGAAATTCTAAAGACTAACATGGGGGCGATCAAAGGTCACTGCTGTGATTACTGATGCCTACATCAGATCTTTACGTGATGCCACTTTATCCCTTCTGATCTGCCTTCCAGGGTCTGGTACATGTCGTTTCAGCTATACTGATCCTGGTATTATCGTCTCCTACAGCAAGAACACAGCTGATTGGATTGTTCTGGAGAAAATTAGGTTTGTACAAAAGAATGTTAATGGCAAGGGATTAGAAAGAAGGGACACATGGCAACATATGGTCCACCATTAAGCTCTCGTTCCTAAACCTTGATTTAATACATGAGTAATGTGGGAGTCCTTGCAAATGTTAAACATGTAATCACTAACCAAAGGGTCATGATTTGGTTCTTACAGCTAACTTGCTGAGTTGGGAAGATTCTTTGTATGTTTAACAGCTGCTAATAATACAAACAAGAAAGGAGGGAAATACTTGCATTATCTAATTTAATTGTTTTGCACAGTCATCAGACAGAGAGCTATGACTGAGAAATATGTAATCCATGAGAAGAGAATATACGACGTTAAGCAGCATGTAAGACCTGGTGAAAGATAGCAAGAAAATTGCACAAAAAATGTTAAAATTATATATTTTTTAATAACAGGGCTCCATCTAACACCAGCACTGTTATCCACATAATCTATCTTCCTCAAGATGCCAAAGGCGAAAATATAAAATTTAAATGGGAGCAAGAGCATCTTCATGGAAGTGACGTCTATGAGGCTTGTTGGGCCCTGGATAACATACTGATCATCAATGCTGCCCACAAGCAGATGCTTCTGGAAGATAATCTAGACCCAGTCGACACAGGCCATTGGCTTTTCTTTCCTGGAGCCACAGTAAAGGTTCGCTGCAGTTAATTCCATTATCATAGTCAGTTATTGTCTTGATTCTGATTCATAAGCTCTATACCTCTATGAGCAGTGATACCCAGTGACTAATCAGTTAAAATATGACAGTCATTAAAAGCCTTCTCTGTTGGAAGGGCACATTAATTTAAGCCTGCTTGCAAATGACATTTAATGCCATTCTATACAGAATTTGTGTTGCAATTACGCCTTGGTCCGTCTGGCTATCAAATATGTCCTTCCGTCTGGCTGGGTTGAATGACATGTTCTTAATTTAGGAAATTTATGATGTTCACTTGTTCTGAAATGAAGGTGTTGAGGGCAGATTCCTCTCCATCTGTCACCAGCCATTTGCAATCTGCCATTTCCCAAACCCAATGCCTGCAATCCAACAGCAGTAATCCTAACAAAGTGTGAGGCCCAGCTGTCGGGAAATATCATCACAACAGTGAAGCCTCAGGGGAAAAAAAAATCAAGAACCTATTTTGATATTAGTCTTTGCTGTGCATCTAGCTGTGCAATAATAAATGTGACAGGAAACATTCTTAGGACATGAAGGTGAGGTCATTTAGACTTGTATGTGAAGGGAAGCCTTGAAATGGGAATTGTTTTAGCTCCACCTAACAACCTGCTTGCATTGGAAACAAGCCTCATGTTCTCTGCTCCCTGGTTATTTTGATGATTATTTCTGCCACCAGTGTTGACATTATTTGCTTTAGCAAAATGCAGTTTAGAACAATAAGAAGCAATAAGACTCTAATTGAAAAATGTAAATTTGTTTCAAAGTATGACAACATAGAAGATTCAACAGTATTAAAACTGCAAATGAGCTCCACCATTTTAACCACTCCTATGTGTCTTTTCTACTTTTCGGAGAGAATTAAAATCAGTTTGCATATTTTCACATACTTCAAACTCAGAGGAACTAAGATGTTTTAATTTTCAAAACTGTTTAAATTCAATATTTCTATATTTTTTTCAAGTCTTATTTATAACATTGTTTTAAAGTTGTCAATGTATTTTAGCATACTAATGTTTTATTGTTTCATTGTATTGTTAAGTATATGAGCATCAGTAATGAATGATTATTAAGAATGCTGTCATCTGCTTCAAATAGCATTGTCTAGTAAGTGGATACGGTGCAATCAAATTAATTTCATATCCTGTTTATGTATAAGATCTAGATTTATTGCCAGTTAAGAAGAGATTAAAAATGAGGTATAGGTTGTAATAGGAATGCTAGAATTGGCTGCATCATTCCCTGATTAGGGAAAGGGAAAAATTAGTTGGGTATCACTGCTTTTGGTCAGCATCCAGTGATTGCCAGCTGGAAATGAATGTGTGAACATCTGGTGCTAACTAGATTAGGCTCAGCTATGGTACCTCTTATTGTTGAATAGGCTGCGGCACTCACTGTCAGATTACTATGTGCAGATTGAACACTGGGGCAAAGTGGAGGAGATATTCTGATACCTGTGACAGACCAGTGGCAAATAAGATTCGTCAAGACACAGAAGGGATAGTTGATTGTAAGAGGAAGTCAACACATTGGAAAAACGTTCAGTTTCCCTGTTACTAACAAAACGTTCCTTAAAATTCAAAACTATTATCCAAATCATAATAAATGCTGTTTATGTTTATTTTTAAGACTAATGCCAAGAACATTCAAACCATGCTTATATTTTAATAATTATAGATTAATTTACAGTTAATTAGCTTGCATTCAGTGTGCAAATCTTATCTCATCATTTTCAAGTTGGTTCAGGTTTTCAGGCCATAACATTCCATTTGAGCGTATAATTTAGCACTAGAGTTAGCTCAACACCACACAAATGCAGAAAAGTGAAATATTTAGCTCTTTCGACATCATATTAATTTTCCACTAAATGTCACTTTTTAGCAATATCTTCTGAGAAAGTTTTACCTTACTAAGCAGTAACAGTTGTAATTTTAAGTAGAGAGAGGTACAACAAAGAACTTCAAATTTCTTCAATATATTTTTACTTGTTTGTTGCAATATGCGCCTGACCCAGGTTTAATTGACACATTCATCCAATCTAATTCAACTATTTTACAATGTTTTGACCTGGGTAAAGCATCCTTACTGTGGAAGGGAGAAGTTGGCTTTGTTCCAATCTGAAGGAATCAATCCCATATATAATCGATAAGTGGCATTGTATTCTTCTGTAAAGTACAGTGAGTTGGAACTGTGTTTCAGCCACCCTTTTATTTTCTATAACATCCCCTACGAGCAAGCAAACTGACAGACAAAAGCAAAGTAAACTTGCCCTAACTGCCTAAGGAACAGGAAAATCGACGTTTCAGGCATGAGCCTGAAGAAGGGCTCATGCCCGAAACGTCGGTTCCATTCTTTCTACTGTCCCAATTTTCTCCCTTTACTTTCACACTTAATAGCAATGACTGCTGTATTCCACAATCCTGGAAATGCCAATAGCTTCAATGGTGCACATAAGTCTTATTTTCGGAAAAAATTTCTAAAATACAACCACAACCATTGTTTCGCATCACGATGAATAACAAATCACTTGATATCATTCTGAATTCCTCCCCAATATTTGCTGTTTACATACTACTGTAGAATTTAATTTGTAAAAATGGCAGAGTGGACTCGATGGGCCGAATGGCCTTACTTCCATTCCTATGTCTTATGGTCTTAGGGTCTTATAATTGAATAGGTATTTTCATCTCGTAGCTGAGATTTTAAATATTGATGCTTCAAAGGGTACATGAAATGCATATTGCCCAACATGGCATTAGGCTTGTGTAAGCCATGAAACTACAACAGCAGATTTGGTGTGCTTCATTTTAAATATGAAATAAAATATCCATAGATATCAATGCTTTAATATTTTAATATCTAAATAGTAAATATTTTATTTTCATTCAGAAGTAATCTTCTTCAAGGCTGTTCAGTTTAAATACCTGGAAAAATCTCCTTTTCAACCTCCTGATTCACCAATTGCAACCTGGTAACTGACCTGACTGGCAAAATCTCAGGTATGAATGTTCCAGGGAATATCTGGACAACCCTCAAACACTTGGGGAGGGGGTCACAATTGGAACATGAGGAATAGCCCAAACTGTAACCATCCAAGTCTAATTATTGCCCACAGACTGAAGTCCAACATCGAGAGATCCATTCCTGATGGCAATGTCACCATTCACACTGCATCAGCTGAAGCTGTTGAACGGATTGCTAACCTTGACATCAAGCTATAACTGTTTCCTTGGCCTTTTGAAGAAATAATGCCCTTTTCCTGAACTCTACTCAAGTCCTATCAAGTCAAGCATTTGCTGATGCCCTGAAGCATGTGCATTAGCAGTAATATCTCATAAAGATATTTTAAAAATAAAGCGCAGAATACCAAAAATGAAAAGAAATAATGAAAGATTATATGGTGTAATAAAAATAACATGTTAAACAAGATGGAACTTTTGTTTTAATTTTTAAAAATCAGCATAATATTGCACAATTGGAAATAATTGGAGGAGAGCATGCGCAGATGACAATCATCTTTGAGTCATTGGTGTCCATAAACATATCGTTTATTGTTTCCCTAATTCTGTGCATCATCCCTTAGCAATCTAATGTAGTTCAATTTATCAAACAATGGCTGTCTCTAAAATAGACATTTCTTAACTGTTTTGGAATTTCAACCATTATATATCATCATCAGTACTTTCAGCCTGAGTCTCAATTATCAACTTCTGGTGATGTAGTGATAGTGTCATTGAACTAGTAATCAAGAGATCAGTTTATTCCTCTTGGGAAATAAGTTCAATTCTCACCAGGGCAGCTGGTGGAAGTTAAATTCCATTAATAAATATGGTGACCATGAAATCATCTGGTTTGTTAATGTACTTTAAGCACGGAAATCTGCGTTTCTTGCCCAGTCTGGTGTAAATGTGACTCCAGACACACAGCGCTATTGACTTTTAGCTGCCCCATGAATAGGCCAAGCAAACCACTCAGTTCAAAGGCAAATAGAAGTGGGCAAGAAATGCTGGTCTTCCTAACAAGACCCACATCTCATGAAAGAATCAAGAAAAATAGTTCTGACTGAATATTGCTGATGTTAATATTCTTATATTTAAATTTGTTCTTTCGCTAATTTTTTGTTGAAAAAACATTTTCTGTGGTGAGACTCTTATCCTAAAGATGACTTTCTGGAACAAATGTATCTCTTAGTTACATCATAATACTTAAACAAATATCTTATTTCTTGTCATACTTATAATTAGTTGCACCCAGGTACCTACTGTCCTCTCTGACCTGGCAGCTAATACTTATGCATCCAATGTGAAATTGATTCCACATACTGGACAATGACAGCTGTAACTCCAGATGCTGAGTGTGCATGTGGATTTAATGTCCAACAAAAAAATGGCATGATGGGTAACACACAGATTTAAAAATTAAATTGAATCGATTGCAGAGGTATGTTCTGACCTGGCTAGAATTTGCATTTAATAATCTAAGGGCTCCAAAGTGAACTTTTGCAAAGGCAGAGTGACTACTAATATTGGACAATGGTTAAATAGCATGGAAGAGATAGAATGTATAAAATAATTGCTTGCCAGTCAATCTAACCATGACAGAGAAATTATTGGAAAATATTCTGAGACAATACAAATTGTCATTTCGAGAGATACAGGTTAATCAGCATTGTCAGCATTGACCAAGAGAGCCCATCCATTATCCATTGAACTACTCCTGATGTTAAAAAAAGCCTGAGTACTTAAAAATGGCACTGGTCTCCTTGCCACTTACAAATGTTTGATCGGGGTACTCTGCTCATTCATTGTTTCAAAGTGAAAATTGATTCCACTGAGACTGTTTTAGCTAAATAATGAACTTGAAAAATTACATCTAGTTGATTGTGGGTTGCAATTGGATTGGGAATTAGGAAAAAACAAATAAGACATACTTAATTAGGTTTGTTAGCATTTCAAATAAACTCCAGAGAATTGAGGCTTTACTTTATGTAATGTGACTCATGTACATTCCCACGTAGTAGTACACTTGTCATTATAAAAAAGAAATTTAAATAATTCCATTCAGTTAAAGTATGAACATGGAGCTACAAGTATTAAGATCATGATGAATCGGCATTCAATGCATCACAGAAGGACTTCACTTTACATTTTATGGGTGCTAATTCTTCCTATTGGCACTATGGGATTGACTCTGGATATAAAAATAGAAGAATGTTTTATTCCTCCAGACTGACATCTGCAAAAAACAACAATTCTTTGTATATTGTTCATGGTTTTTTATTTTAAATCAGAAGCCTATTGCAGCAGATATTTAATTAAAGCATAATGTTCATGCAATGATCAGTTCTGTTCCTACTTCATGCTGACTCAAAGATATTTAGATTTTGATTGGAATTTAAATGTAGCCGAAAGAAATTAATCACAATCTACTTGCTGAGATATTTGTATCATTGATAATCACAGGTGAGGTGCTGCAAGACAGGAGATTGGCTAACATGATACCACTATTTAAGAAAGGTTGTAAGGAAAAGCCAGGGAACTATAGACCAGTGAGCCTGACATTGGTGATGCGCAAGTTGTTGGAGGGAATCCTGAGGGACAGGAGTTACACGCATTTGGAAAGGCAAGAACTGATTAGGGATAGTCAGCATGGCTTTGTGTGTGGGAAATCATGTCTCACGAACTTGATTGCATTTTTTTTTAAGAAATAACAAAGAGGGTTGATGAGGGCAGAACGTTAGATGTGATTTATATGGACTTCAGTAAGACATTCGACAAGGTTCCCCATAGGAGATTGGTTAGCAAGGTTAAAGCTCATGGAATACAGGGAGAACGAGCCATTTATAGAAGACAGAGGGTGATGTTGAAGGGTTGCTTTTCAGACTGGAGGCCTGTGACCAGTAGAGTGCCACAAGGATTGGTGTTGGATCCACTAGTTTTTGTCATTTATATAAATGGTTTGGATGTGAACATAGGAGGGATACTTAGTAAATTTGCAGATGGCACCAAAATTGGAGATGTAGTGGACAGCGAAGAAAGTTACCTCAGATTACAATGGGATCTTGATCAAATGGGCCACTGGTCTGAGGACTGGCAGATGGAGTTTAGATAAATGTAAGGTGTTGCATTTTGGAAAAGTAAATCTTAGAAGGACTTATACACTTAATGGTAAGGTCCTAGGATAGTGAAGAAGGCATTTGGTATGCTTTTCTTTATTGGTCAGAGTGTTGAGTGTAGGAGTTGGGAGGTCATGTTGCGGCTGTACAGGACATTGGTTAGGCCACTTTTGGAATATTGCATGCAATTCTCGTCTCCTTCCTATTGGAAGCATGTTGTGAAACTTGAATGGGTTCAGAAAAGATTTACAAGGATGTTGCCAAGTTTGGAGGATTTGAGCTATAGAGAGAGGCTGAATAGACTGGGGCTGTTTCCCCTGGAGCATCGGAGGCTGACGGTGACCTTGTAGAGGTTTATAAAATCATGAGGTGCATGAATAGGATAATTAGACAAGGTCTTTTCCCTAGGGTGGGGGAGTCCAGAACTAGAGAGCATAGGTTTAGGGTGAGAGGGGAACGATATAAAAGGGGGCTAAGGAGCAACTTTTTCATGCAGTGGATAGTGCATGTGGGTATGGAATGAGCTGCCAGAGGAAGTGGTGGAGACTGGTACAATTGAAACATTTAAAAGACATTTGGATGGGTATATGAATAGGAAGGGTTTAGAGGGATGTGGGCCAGGTGCTGGCAAATGGGACTAGATTAGGTGAGAATATCTAAGAGACAGTAAGGTCTGCAGATGCTGGAGATATTAGTTGAGAGTGTATTGCTGGAAACGCACAGCAGGTCAGGCAGTATCCGAGGAGCAGGAAAATTGACATTTCGGGCCGGAGCCCTTCATCAGGAGAGAGGCCAGGCAGAGGAGAGGACTTGGGGAGTACAGTGAGAGATGGACTCACTGAGATCTTTGTAGAGAGAGGAGGAGAACTTCTTCAAGGTAGGCATCCTTGGAAGAGGCTTCGCAGCAAGGTTAAAATCAATTAGGAGACAGTGAGGTCTGCAGATGCTAGAGATCAGAGTTGAGAGTGTGTTGCTGGAAAAGCACAACAGGTCAAGCAGCATCCGAGGGGCAGGACAATCGATGTTTCAGGACAGAGTCCTTCATCAGGAATGAGGTCTCATTCCTGATGATGGGCTCTGGCCCAAAACATCGATTTTTCTGATCCTCGGATGCTGCCTGATCTGCTGTGCTTTTCCAGCAACACACTCTCAACTAGGTTAGGATATCTGATCAGCATGGACGAGTTGGACCAAAGGTCTGTTTCTGTGTTATACATCTCCTCGACTCTATGACTAAGACTTAAGTGGAATCAGAAAGTAGACAAATGCTGACACAGAACACCGTTGGCTGAACCTTGTGTTTTTTTGGCTACATCTGAGTTGCATTGTGTTTTGTTAAGGCTTTTGTTGCTCAAAGGCAGGTTATCTCACTGTACTTTACCATAACACATAGCAGAAGAGGTGCGCCACTTAGCCCATCAAATCAGTTCTGCCATTCAATGAGATCATGGCTGATCTAATAATCCTCAACTCCACTTTGCTGTTTTTTCCCTGTAACCTTTGATTCCCTTACTAATTAAAGATCTGCCATCTCAGCCTTGAATATACATAACGACCCAGTCTCAACAGTGGTCTGCTGTTAAAAAAAAATCCACAGATTAATGGCTGTCTGAGAGAAAAAAAAAGTTCTTCCTCATCTCTGTCCTAAATATAAAACCCCTTACTCTGAGGTTATGCCTTCTGGTCCTAGATTCCCCTACCAGGAGAAATAACCTTTCTGCATCTGTCCTGTCAAGTCTCCTTAGAATCGTATATGTTTCAATAAAGTCATCTCACATTCTTCCATATTCCAACGAGTACAGGCCCAATCAACCCAACTCTCCTTGTAAGACAGTCCCTTCATACCTGGTGTCAACCTAGTGAACATACTCTGGACTGTCTCCAATGCCAACATATCTTTCCTTTGATAAGGGGCTAAAAACTGTTCATAGTATTCCAACTGTATTCTGACCAGTGCCTTGTATAATTTTAGCAAAACCTACGTTTAGACTCCATTCCTTTTGAAGTAAAATCCAAATTCTGTTTGATTTCCTTATTATCCACTGAATTTGGATGATAGCTTTTTGTAATTCATGGATTAGGACTCCTAAATTCCTATGTTCCACAGATTTCTCGATTTAAATTATTTTCAGTTTCTCTATTCTTCCTGCTAAAGTGGATATCTTCATATTTCCTCATATTCCATTTGCCAAACTTTTGCCCACCCACTTAACCTGCGTATACCCCTCATCAGACTTTTTATGTTATCATCTCCACTAGCCTTCCAACCTATTGTGTCGTCTGCAAACTTCTCTATAGTACATGCCCTTGCCTCATTCACATCATTAATATATATTGTAAATAATTGTTGCCCAGCACTGATTCCTGTGGCACTCTACTAGTTACAGGTTGCCATCCTGAAAATGTCCCTCTTATTCCAATTCTCTGTAGGTTAGCCAAACCTTTATCTATGCTGTATACAATCTTCAACACAATGGGTTCTTGTCTTATTAAGTAGACTAATGTGTGGTATCTTCTCAAACACCTTCAAAAATCTAAATATATTACACCCAATGCTTCTGTGTTATCGATCTTGCATTTTACCTCCCTGAAAGAATTCTAGTAAATTTCTCAGACATGATTTCTCTTAATCAAGTTGACTCTGATTGATCATATTATGCATTTCTAAATGTTTTGCTATTACATATTTTATAATCGCCAATAAGATTTTCCCAATAACAGACATTAAGCTAGTTGGCTTATAGTAACCTTTTTTCATTTGTTTCCCTTTTTAAATAAATGTAGTACATTGGCAGTTTTCCACACATCTTGTACTTCTCCAGAATCTAAGGATTCCAGGAAAATTACTACTAGAGAACCCACTATCATTGCAATAAACTTGCCTCATTAAACACCTACCACTCCCATGACTTATCTTAAGTTCGATTTCTGCCCGACTTTTCCACGCACCCTTCCCAAACAACTTGCCACTTGATAGATATCCATCAAAACACGTGCGTCACTTGTACCCATGTAATCTTTGAAAGCCCATTGTGCACCTGGACAAGCACTGTCAGTTCAGAATTGCCATGCATGTTTGCTGACATAGGCCCCAGACGTGGCAGATAGTGAGAAGTCACTGCTTTGCTCTATGACCATGGACTTGGAAGCCCTGCTGGATAGGGTGATGCCAATGTGGAGTTCCCTTCACACCCCCAGGACAGCAGTCATGATACCAGACCATGCCACCAGACCTTCTCCCCTCTTCCAGAGTAGTTGTCACCATCTCTTCTCTGATACCTCGCCCTCAATCTGCCTCTGTATCCACCTTCTATGCTTTACCATTTTTACCATTGCCTGCAACATCTTCCCCATTTGCTGTTTTTTTCATTCATTCGTGGGATGAAGATGTCACTGGCTAGGCCAGCATTTGTTACCCATTCCTAAATGCCCAAAGGGCAGTTAAGAGTCAACTACACTGCTATGGTTCTGGAGTCACATATAGACCAGTCCAGGTAAGTTTCATGACAGTTTCCTTCCCTAAAGGACATTTGTGAACCAGATGGGTTTTTCCAACAATTAATAATGGTTTTATAGTCACTATTAGACTCTTAATTCCAGAATTTTTTCTTAAAATCAAATTCCACCATCTACCATGGGGGATTTGAACTCGAGGCCCCAGAACATTACTTGCATCTCTAGATTAATAGATAATACCATTAGCCACTGCTTCTCTGTTACACATCCCAACACCGACAAAGGTAACCCTGCTGTCCTTATCACAGCCTACTCACTCGCTTAAGACACCTCCCCACCTACACCAACAGTAGTAGCTATGTCACCAACTTTCGCCTCTCATAATACTTCCATCTCTAATATTCCATGAAGAAAACAGCACACAATAGGGCAGAAGAAGTCAAGATGGGTCATGCGCTGCCTGTCATTTGGCTTCTCATCCCTAATGAGGTGGAGACCCTGATTCTGACAGCCCTGAACAGGGCCTGGACTGGTATCAAAAGTTGCCCATGACTTACTGTATCAGTAGCCTAAGAGCAAAAGCTAATCCCCTCGACCTGACTGAGGCATGCTGACAACAATGACAAGCTTCTTGATTTTGTGTCCGCACTAAATGGCACTGTGTTGTAGCAATCCTGTGAGCCTGGAATCACTGGCTGGGATGGAAAAGCAAAATATCAAAAGATGCAGCCTGGTCCAGCCTACGGATCAACGCGATGTGCCACTGCCGGAATCACCATGTGTGGGGAATGACTGATGGTGTTCCTCATGGAATTAGCAGGCATTCAATATCAATTCTCATACTTTTCGGCAAGACCTTGGTCAATCTGATAAAAGTCCAATTATTATCTCTCATCTGCCCATCCAGGAGTGATGTTTATAAAAACCAGGAGGGATGTTCTATCATTTTTATTTACATCTTTTTACTTCTCATCCAACATTGATTTATTTCAAATTATATTTCATCCACATTTGTCATCTTGATTTTCTCTCTCACCTACTTCTCTTATTTCGTTCATTATTATTAAGAATTTTTGTTTTCTGTTCCTGTTCCTCCATTTTACTTAATTTTACTATCTAGCTTTGTTTCAGCCTTTATGACTTTCTTAACTGTTAATTTTCTATCATTATCTGCATTGTCAGATTCTAATTTCGTCATTGATTTTTAACTTTTTTTCATTCTTTCTTTAGTTTCATGTTCCCTGTAATCCTTATGTTTCTCTCTTGTCTGTGAGCATCATCATTCATCACCTGTACAATGCTCAGAATTTCTAAGTGCTGATTTTCCCTGTCTCCAAATCTTCCACTTCAATTAGGCTTCCATAGAATAAATAAGTTACCTCAATTGTAAATAATGTGAAATGATATTTTGGTGTTATTTTTGTTTATTCTTGTGTCATTGTACAATGGTTTTGTTTGACCACTTATTTTCCTAATCTGTCAGCTCTGTGTATCTCTGTGTAACCTACTTTCCCCTGTGACCTTAGTTCTACCTTTTCTGTCTCTGTGGTCACAGGGTGGATATGAATGAGGATGCTTAAGCTCTCCCTTGTCCATCCATGCAGAAATAACCTACAGTTCCCTATTCAGCAGCTAACTCATTTTTAAAGCTGATTTCAAAGTTTTGTCATTATTCGTTATCATATGTGGGAGTCTACCTTGTATGTTCATCTCTTTTGTATAGATAAGAAATTGTCAGCATCTGTCCAAAGTTTCATCATTTTCTACTCTGCTGTTAAAGTACTGCAGCTTATTTTGTAGTAATCTTCTGGATCTGCCTCTTCTATATTACTAAAATCTTCAGTGCACCTTGGAGGATCCCTGACATTCATTCCTTTCCAAAGCTAAAAAGTCTGTTCCTCAACATGTTTCTTTGAATTTTGGCAGTTATCATGATGGGTTTCTGTACCACTTTAAGGGATTTAATATTTCTTGGATGAAATATTTAAAAGTGAGTTAAAAACGAATTTAAAGGTTTTATTTTGCATTCCAGTAACCTCCAGTTACTCCCATTTATCTTCACGCTTTTAGATATGACTATCCTATCCATGGCTTCTCTCCTTGTGTTGAACAGTCGTCATAACTTTGATGTCACAAGTTCATTCATACAAATAAACAGATTCTTGCTTCTGTTGGTATTGTTGTATTTCAGTGTTGTCCTCTGGATTTCCTACTGTCCTTTCAGGACTAACTCACCTCCAGGCTTTCTGTCTAAATTTGAGTTATGTTAGAAATAATCATTTCACTAGCACTAGCACAAGATGGCCATGCTATTTTATTTTAATATGCAAGTTAGTCTAAATTATTACAAGCTGTTAGAAAGACAGATGGTAGGTGTGGTTAATAGTGAGCCCTTTCCAATCTGCCAAAACGTAAGCCATATATTTGTTTTACTGTCCTTTTAAATATTATCTCGTTCACCATTGAATTCAGTCTGCTGGAACTCATTTCACCCCTGACATGTTCTTAAAAGTCATCAGATGGAAATGATCTATTATTCATATGGCTCCAGGATAAATTGAAGGGAGATATTCTAGGGCGACACAACTACATCTGCTATTCCACAAACATTGTGTGAGTGCTGTGAGATTTTCTGTTCACAAAACGATGTATCCTTTCTATTGATACACATCTTTACACCTGAAATGGTGTAGGAACAATTCAGATTTACCTTAATAGACCTGTCAATGCTAGATGGCCAGATTTATTTTAAAGTTAGAAATATCATTTAATGAATGTTTCACATGAACATGAAGCAAAATGACTGAACTTACATATTAAATAGATTGTCACCTTTACAGTTTGGTAAGGTGATTCACTGATTTACATCATTGTATGAACAAATTATTAATAACATGAAGCATCATGTCACAAAATGTTTCCTTTTTAGTCAAGCTGTTAGCTTAATAATTATTTCAATATATTGATGATGCCTAGATTTAATGATAAAATTAATTTCTTAATCTTATAGAATATAGAACATTGAACAGCACAGCACAGAAATAGGCCCCTCAGTGTACCATGAAGCCATTCTAAACTAATCCATTTACCTGCACATAGTCTGTTCCCTCTATTCCATGCCTGTTCATGTGTCTATCCAAGTACTTCAGTTCTTTGCCCAAAGGCAAGTCCGATCCATCACGTCATATTGTCCACCAAGGGTACAGCAAGTCCTGAATCCACTCCAGCTTGATCCTCATGATCAAACCCCATCATTCACCTAATCCACATCGACCGTCTGGCCAAATAAGCTGCTAAAGACTTCAGGAGAACACTATCAGATAAGCAAAATGGAAAGACAAATGGAAGGAATGATTTAATGTGGAGAAGCACATGATAATATGTTGTGGAAGGAAAATCAAGTGTACAGAAATGGAAAGATACTCGAAGGGTGTGGCTGAACAGAGACCAAGGGGATCCAATATAGAATTCCTTGAAAGTAGAAAGCAGCTATATGAAGCCATAACAAAGCCCAAAAGAATTTTTGATGTTGTTTGCAGAGGTTTAAAGTAGAAGACCAAATAGACACTAGTAGAATTTCAAAGGCTTTAGCTAAAACAAACTATACATTGTATTCTGGACACAGCACAAAATAAAAATGCTATTAAAGTCATAGACTAGTGTGGATTGAAGAAGAGTGGTGTGCAAATTAAAAAACCATAGTTATGAGAAATTTGAAATTACTGAAATCAACAAAAATTTATTGTTAAAATGGTTGTGGTTATAGAAATGGATAATTTTCAGTTTATTACGGCTTTAAATAAACAGGCTACTAAACACTCACAAAAATAAATATTCTATTTATCAGAATGATACTTGGACTCAGGGATTGAGCTGCTGGGGTGTTTAACCGTGATGCTGTCATTATAATTTGTCTTCATGCTTAAGGCAATAATGAATAAATAATTAAAATTTCTCTTCAAAATTCTCTTTGTTGAAACCTGGTTTGTTGTGGTTACAAACTAGTGTCCTGAGTCCTTGTAATGCACTCTATCTCTCTCTCCACAGCATAGCTGTCAATCCGATGGTAACTCCATGTATTTCCATGGGACTGAGGGCACTGATTTTAACTTTGTAACAACCAGGGATGTTGATCTTTGGACTGAAGGCATTGTAACACAGTGGGTGGAAGAGTTTGAAAGTCAGCCTGCAGGGTAAGTGCTTGTTATCTCCAGTATTCTGAATATGTGTACAGTTATCTAGGGGATAAGTGAGATTCAAAAGAGAGTTGCATTAGCCCCAAACATACATATTTAAAATGCAGCTGCATTACAAAGAAATTTGCTGCGAGAAAGAATTAAGTATTGGTGGTGGGATGTAAAGGATCCTTTGGAAATAATATTTTAACTCTTTATTGCTATTACAACTTCAGAAGGAAATAAACACAACTATTCACTTCATAGCATGAAAAAAACTAAATCATCTTCTCTCAGTTCTCTGCTGCGTAGTTTCGCTGAAAGGTTTTCTTTACACTCACTCATAAAAAAAAGCACTTGACAGCATAGGGAATTTAATTCCCTTTACCTATCCTCAGTGCCTACCCTCATTCAATTGACTGCACAAGGATATCCACGCAACACTTTCCCTAGAGATTTTAATTTTCAGTTAACTCTGAGAATCTATAATATTTGAGATATCAGCAATTTTAATTTTTTTCTATTCTGCATGTCGTGTAGGGGAAAATTTCATATTTCCAGCTTCTGCAGTATTTGAAGGGAAATATTTGTTCTCTTCTATTTGTAGCAAAATTGGAACTGCATGAATAATGGATTTATGTTTTTACTACAAACAGTTGTTTACAGTGATCATTCCCTTAAGACTAATTACTGTTTTCTATCATCACAATGAATTAAAAATGTGTACAAATTCTGAATGCTTAGAAAGGTCAGACCAATGAGGTAGCTACCTCCTTGTGTAGTTCAATTTACATGCGGAGCCTTAACACTGTTGTTTTATCCATAACCGCCATCTATATTATTATCTTCATTTGCAACTTATTCTGTATTCTTTGCTTGTCTCATTCAGGAATCCCATCCATCTCCATGCCCTTTTTAATACATTCCAGCCTTCTGATTAATTCCTTGTGCATCCCTTCTCCCTTTGCTGTCCAATTGCTGGCAACCAAAGCTGTCTCAGCCTTGACGTCTGAAACATTCTCCAGTTTTATAAACCTACTCAAAATCTAGCTCTTTAGCTATGCCTTCAATCGCCTATCCAAATTCTTCTTAAGATTTTGACACCAAGCATAATAATGCTGTAGAATGCAGTACATGTGTTAGTGCAACAGTAACATGGAGCTGAAATTTTGTTGAAAGGTCAAGACCCTGTCATGAGGTGCACTTCTGCATCCTAACCCAATATTGTGGCACACCCACAGCCAATTGACAGTTCAGCCACCAGTATTTAAAAATAGGTTGGATTGGTGATTGAAGAAGAATTGAATAAAAGGAAATCAGAACATGGAAATTATGTTAGAGCATCACTTGTGGTGGAGAGTGAACAGCGAAATGAATTAGTCAGACCTAACCACTTGTTTTCATTCTGTAATATCTACGTAACTCTTCTATTGTTGTTTGTTGATGGCTTCCCTCTCCTGGTCTATGCAGTGCCTGAGGATAGTTACTATAGTAAAGGTGTCATGTAAGTATTAATTATTATTGAAGATATGGAGACAGTTTAGAATTATTGTACCCAACAAAGAACATGCTTACAGTAGATTTTCTTTACAATTACTTGTATTTTTTTTAATGCTGTGTAGATAAAAACTGTCCAACTCCAGTGGCAGTGTGTATGGTTGAGTGAATCCATGTAAGGTATTAAAACAAAAGTCAACAATATTGGCAAATGATAAAAGTATTTTGAAATTTTAAAAACAAACTTTAATTAATTAATCAAAATTAGGATCATTTTTATTTGCCTACTATTATCATGTTATGCTGTGAAAGGTACTGTATAAATGCAGATTCTTTATTTCTTGATATCTGTATCTGATTAATGGCCTCATCAAAATATGAGAATATCTTTCTTAAAGGGGCTAACTAACAAACCAGTGCATTCCTAGGATTTTCTGTTTCATTTCCAGCATTTGGCATTTGAGTTTATTTTATTTGTGTCTTTCTCTTATAATAAATGTCAGAACTTGATATCGATGTTCAATTCAGCATTGGTACACAAACAATGTCTTCTGGTTGAGAATCCAGGATTCCACTGACATGAAGCTTTTAAACAGATCTATGAGAGAAAAGTCTTGCTATTTAAACTACTGACCTATTGTAATCTGTGCAGTTAGACACACTCTTATCTTTCGTCTGGACTGACCAGATCTCCAATTAGTGATTTGTTTTGCAGTGCAAATCATCAACTTAATCCCTTTCTAACCTGGTATAGTATTTAGAATCACTTGTTAATCCAGGTATTTATTTCTGAAAATCATCAATGTCACTTTGTTGTAAACATTTTCTATAGAAAAGAATTATTCTGTTCACTCAAATATCTGTTAGCAAATTCACATTCCACAAGTTGTATCCTTTAAACCCCAGGTTCATGTTTCATTCCTTGCCCAGCACTAATAAAAATGTGTTTACATTAACATTCCGAATACTTATTTTCATCAAGTCTGTCAGATTATCTTGGGACAACCTCATGTAAAACTATATTTGCTCAATTTTCAGCTCTTGTGTGTTGCTGTTGATGTTTATAAAGGAAAGTGTTGTTGTGGCTGTAATTAAAAGTGCAAAGCAGAAGCAGTCCAATCTGGCTGATTATTGCATTCTTTCTCTCTACAGCTGGGAAATTTCAGGAGCTGTCATTGGCACTGAGTGTGGTATAGTGGAGTCAGGCTCATCTCTTGTGTTCCTCAAAGATGGAGACAGAAGTATTTGCACACCATATCTGGATACAACTAATGGTGGAAACCTCAGGTTTTACTTCAGCATGGGTGAGTGAACAGAAAAGAAGGAAACGTAGTTGAGCATGATTATATTTGGTTGTGCTGTATATTCAATTGCTTTGAAATAAAATACTTTAATTTTCATCTAAAAAATGTTTTCTTGGTCACTTTCAAAAAGCTTGGTGAAGCACGTGTGCAGAAAATCATTCTCTTCCATATGTAAATGAAATAACATAAAACAAAAGAAATATGCTGATATATCCTTAACTCTGCTACAATGTGTTTGAATATTGGGCAGTACATGCACGCCAAATAGAAAAAATGATTAAATCACTTTTGGGAATGAATAGCAATGTTTGTACAAAATAAATACTTAATACAAGACCCCAACAAGGTATAGGCTTTTTTCTTTAATTCCTCCTATTTTTCTGGAATTTTCTCCTTCTCGTTAGGGACAAATATGAATGGCCACACACTTGAGACCAAGACTCTATACTTCTGTTTTGAATTTTGAATTTTACAATCTAGAACTGTATTGCAAGACTTTCCTCTGATATATCTTTTAGTTCTGATTTATTCAGTGTAGAGACATGGTACATTCAACATCCAGCAATCTTGCAATCATCCTTAATAATAGGCTATTTTAGAAACAGATAAATTAAGGAAAAGAAATGTGCCATTAAGCCCATTTATCTGTCCCAACATTCAATTAGACTATTACTGATCTTCTATCCACAATGCCACTTTTCCACATTGTTTCCATTCTCATAATGCCATTAGATTCCAGAAACCTATCAGTTTCTGTCTTGTACATATTCAGTTATTGATCTTTCATACTTTCTGAGGTATGTGATTTCAAAGATCTGTTACCCTCGCTATGAAATTCCTTTGCTTCTCTACCTTAAACAGCCTGAATCCTTATTTGAGATTATACTCTTGAGTCTAGAACTCAAGGGAAACAACCCATCTACATCTATTCTGCCACAACCACATAAGAATTTATAAGTTTCAATGAGATCACCCCCCATTCTTCAAAACTCTGGAGATAATGTAACCAGTTTCCTCAATTTCTTCTCATAAAACAATGCCACCATCCCAGGGATTAATCTTGTGAACTTCGTTGAACTTTCTCTTTGTCAAGCATATCCTTCATTAGATAGGGAGACCAAAACTCTATAAGGTACTCCAGGTGCAGTCTCACCAAGGGTTGTATACAATCACAGCAAGTGGCTTTACTACTGTATTCAAATCCCTTGAAATGAATATCAACATACAGTTTGCCTTCCTATTGCTTTCTTCCTGCTGCCAGCTTTTAGTGACCCATGGACAATGACACCTAGATCTCTTTCAACATTTGCACTTCCCAATATCTCACCACTTAAGAAATATTTTGCCTTTCTGGGGTTTTTTTTCTGCCAAAGTGAATAGCTCCAACCTCATTCATGTTATATTCCACATGCCATATTCTGTCCCAATCACTTAACCTATCCAAGTCCGCTTGAAGACTCATTATATCTTCCTCATAATTTATATTCCCAGTTTGGTGTCATCAGCAAAGTTGAAAACATTAAAAAGATCCCTACCTGCAGATCATTTAAAAGCCCATATCCTCTAAACCTTCCGATTCATATACCCATCCAAATGCCTTCATATGTTGTCATTATACCCGCCTTCACTACTTCATCTGGCAGATCATTCCATACATGCACCACCCTCTGTGTTAAAAAGTTACACCTCAGGTGCTTTTTAAATCTTTCCCCTCTCACCTTAAGCCTACGCTCTGTAGTTTTGGACTCCTCTACCCTCGGAAAAGGACCTCGACTCTTTCCTCTATCTATGCCCCTCATAACTTTACAAACCTCTATAAGGTTACCCCTCAGTCTGCGACATTCCAGGGAGAAAAAGACCCAGTCCTATTCCCTTTAACTCCTTTCCCTATAACTCAAACCCTCTAGTCCAAGCAACAATCTTTGTAAATCTTTTCTGCACCCTCTCAAGTTTAACAACATCCTTCCTATAGAAGGGCAAGTAGAATTGTATACAGTATTCTAAAAATGGCCTTCTGAATAGATTTGGTTAACAATATTCTTTTCCCTGCCTAAGGCCAACGACTTTAATTTTTTACGTAACTTTAAATCTTAGCACAGTAAATATCAGTTAGATATTAACCAGAGAACATACTTCCCAGGAGATATTGACACTTAATAATACACCACTCGGCAAATTCACTCTGTTTGGGATCTCTTTGGAGTTATACATGTATAAAATGCTAAATTGATGGAGCAATATTATTTTGTTGCATTGATAAACCAGGCCAAATAAAGAGTCCTAATAAAAATTGAACAAAACATTGGCTAATTTATATTGGCATATAGTATGCCCAGAAGTTGTGTCATTTGGTAGTTTTTCCTGGTATCCATGTTTACACTGGAAATAAATTGTATCTCTTTCTATCAGGGAGTAGTTCATGTAATCCTGGGGATTCATATGAACATGATGTCACGCTCTATGCCATGGTTGAGGGTAGAAAAGAGCATGTTTTGGATGTGTTGCCTTTTTCATCTTACAGGGTAAGTGGAATTGCTTGTATATAAAATGCCCAACTTTAATTAATCAGTGTTTTATTGTAATATATGTGTAATGTGTATTTGAGTGTGTATGGATAGCATAGATCCTCCCACACCATGATACCAGGATCTTAAATGAACAGTTTATCTTCGAGCTCATTCATTCAATGAAAGTAAGGTCAGGAAACGTAATGTTATAGAAATGGGATACAGGTTCAATCTCTAATTTCTGCATTGCCAAATTTCTAATCACTGCCACATCTGCAAAGTAGTGTGGTAGTTAGAGTGAGGTCAGATTCTCTAGGACAATGGAAAAGTGTTGCTATTACTCATCAGCCACATATGAATGAACAGCTTTGCGAGGAATCTACATGCAGGTGACAAACTGGAATCGCTGTCATAGGAGGTGTGCACCCAGGGAGACCAGAAAATTAATTAAGATTCTTTTAAAAAAAAAACAAGTATTCGTAATTTTAACCAATAAGAAAATGTACTTTATGACTGCAAATTATTGAGGATTTTCAATGTTAATATTTGTACATGCATATAGGAACTTTTTTCTATGTAGCATCTCATTGCCCAAAGGTTAATGATTATAACTCAATACCATAATATCACTGAGGATGCAGGGACCAAGAACTCCCTCTACGAGTAGAGGGATATAACCTATTCTATTGCTGCTAATTTACATCACAATCTAACCAACAGACATAATCAATCCAAAGCAAGGGCTCTAAACAACAAA
The DNA here is from genome assembly GCF_047496795.1 of Chiloscyllium punctatum. Taxonomy (NCBI): domain Eukaryota; kingdom Metazoa; phylum Chordata; class Chondrichthyes; order Orectolobiformes; family Hemiscylliidae; genus Chiloscyllium; species Chiloscyllium punctatum. The sequence goes on along the minus strand of NC_092782.1, from coordinate 39,329,426 downwards.
ATTGTAGTCATTATAAGTTCATCTGTGCTCTTTCTTGTGATTGTTGTAAATCAGTGAGAATCAACTGCTGCATTACCCATCTGGACAGTTAAGATAGTGACAGCATATTCTATAGGGTTACCAAATTAAATATCTTCCTTCCTTCCTGTTATATTTTGTTGCATGATGCTTCTGTGAATCATCTTGGGATATTTAATTATGTTAAAAGCATTAAATATACAAATATAAATCAGTGCTGTTATTCCTTCTTAACTATAATTTAGAAGCAGAAACTTTAACTTGTGTCCATATAAAGTTAATGTTGACGATTTGGGCCCCACTTCAACCATTTGGTGTAAATAAGACAATTTCCTGACCCTTTGTCAACTGTGACACTACAGAATTAATCAACCAGGGGGAAACATGTACAACTTTACTCCCTCATTTTGTCACATTTTACTTGTTTCCAAGAGACTGTCTCAGATCAGAAGGGGTGTGAAATGTGAAATTTTCTTTGATACAATAGCAGTGTATCCAAGATCCTTAACAGTCATCAATATTTTTACTACTATGTTTCACCTGGATATCTAATACTTGACAGTGTCTGGCTAGCTTCATTGAATGTATAAACATGGCAATATTCTCTGCACACATGGGTTTAAATTAAAGAAATAAAAGAGTGTCTGCCTTTTAACCAATTGGTATTATTTGCAGAAACCAACCCTAGTTTCAGTTGCTATCAGCCCAGAACTCCAGACATCTGCCACAATGTTCTGCTTGAAACAGAAAAGCCACAGAGGATTGAACAGGAATGTGTGGGCTGTGGACTTCTTTCACATTCTACCTGTCATGCCACCATCACCTTCTCACTTAGCAGAGTTTTCTATCAATATGGGCTGTGGATCTCTTCAACCAGGCAACAGGTAGCAGCATGTTAATCATCTGGTAACATTTTCTTAGCTTGGGCAATTTGCTTAACAGCTTATAACATGGTACATAGTCCCTTATGATGGCCCAAGAGTAAACGTCTTGCCAATTGTGACTATAAGCCCTGCAGACCAGAAAAGACCCAGGTTTAACCCTCTGATCACTGGATTGAGTTTTCTTTATCATTATTGAGCTATTACGCATTCAGAAATTGCAGTCAAAAAGTGTGGTGCTGGAAAAGCACAACTGGTCAGGCAGCATCAAAGAAGCAGGAGAGTCAACATTTCAAGCATAAGCTCTTCATCAGGAACATTCCTGATAAAGAGCTTATGCTCAAAACGTCAACTCTGCTGATGCTGTATAAGACTCCATAGGTTTTATAACCTGAATTCAATAGTTCCTTGGCCCCAGTTAACTCTACTAAATCATTCTTTGCGCAGGATAGTGATGATGATTCAATTTTTTAAAATTTTGTTTCTGTGACATCAGCATAAGTCTGGAGTTTTCGACAAATCATGGACGATCGTGGTCTCTACTGCACATGGAGTGTTTGCCTGATCTGTGCACAGGCCCACACCATCCCCACAGCTCTGTTTATTCTTCTGAAAACTATAGTGGGTAAGGATCTAACTTAAATTCCATTATTATCTTTGATTTTTAAAAACTTTAAATGACTAAACCTTAATGTAGAATGACTCTTCCCTTTCTCTATCCCTCTCACTACACCTCACCTCCCTCCTTCATGCCACTCCACCAGTAGCAAGCTGCACAGTGGAGCTGAAGTAGTTGAAAAGAAGTTAAATGAGAGTGATCAAGGAACTTAGTTGGCTCAGTAACTGTTCAGTCAGATGGGAAGGTGTCTCTCCATGCCATACTTTTTTGCACATTTTTGAAATCACTGAACTAATAAAAATGTTAATATTGAAGAGGTCATTTTATAACATGTATGTTGTTTTGTGTTAAAGGTGGAGTCGTATAACCATTCCTCTGCCATATGCAGCACTCACCACTGGGACCAGGTTTCGCTGGAGCCAGATAGGCCCTGTCGCTGGAAATATGTGGGCAATTGACAACGGTTAGTAACATTCAGCTTTTGAAATTTAAAAGAATATTTGAAAACTAGCATGATTGCAAGTGTTCATGTTCAGCTACTTACTTTCTTGCATTTTTCCTTTGGTTTATTTGAATTGTCAGTCTATTTTATTGAAAATCTCTATTATGAATATAAATAATAGCTGATAGTCCACTGTAAAGTCCCACAGATATGCTACTATATATCACAGCAACCTTTTTAACAATGATTAATTTTTTAGTTAGTATTGTCTTTTATTAAAACAATGTTTTAGGGAAAACAGTATCTCTAAGTGGCTCATGGTTTAAATGTACACCTTTGTTTAAAACTCAACCAGACAAACCGGAAGGTTCCATATTCCTGATCAAAATTGGTCAGGGTGAGAATATGTTGAGATTGATTTTCCAAGCCCGATATTGTCCCTGCACTGGAAAACAGCTGGTCATGGTTCTCATTCCTGACCACCAGACAGAAACTCTTGCCTGAACTCTGCGCGTGATCTACCATCACAGCAACAATCACAATCTTGTCTGAAAAAGTGGCCACACTTGTGAAGTATTAGAGAGTGAAAGTTGCCTGTGAAATTTTAAAAACAAATTAGTTGTTTCCTTCAGTAGAAGAATAGTAACAGAAAATAAATAAAGGTTAAAAAATTGATTAAATAATAGTGGCACAAATGTTTGGCATCAACCATATCACTGTTCATATTTCTTTTGATGAATTCTTCCTGTTCATAAATGTTAACAAAATGTTCAGTTGTAGAGGACAAAACAGGTAATCTTTGTTATTCAGGGTAACCTTTTTATCAATGTCACATGGTTTTCCAGTTTATTCCTATTGCCAATTTTGTAAACCAACTTTAGTTCAAGCTGACATTGCAATAGTTTGATCTTTGGAATGTTTTATTCCTTCTGCAGTTTACATTGGCCCTGCATGCTACAAATTGTGCTCTGGCCGAGGTCGATGTACCACCAATGGATGCAAGTAAGATGGAACATCATTAATCTCTAGTCTTTCATTGAGGTTTAAGCATGACTTTTTGTTATCACAAACAAATTAAAACATTCTTACTGACCTCATTCCTTTGATAATTAAACTTGTTTTAGCATCCTAAACTTTCACTCACATGACACACACAAGAAACCAGAACTGTTTATTTAACCGGGACTTGTCTATTGACACAGCTCAATGGACTTTAAGTAAACTTCCTGTAGATAATGTCTCGTTTGATACCATTTATTCACAATCTTTAATAATTTCACAGTACTGGCATCAGTCAGAATCAGTGGTAAAGTAAACTCTGAAAATAATTGGCAGAGCGGTATTTTTGCTAATTAGTATGTGATGGATTGTGTGGTGACCCATTGCCATATAATTTGCTCACACAAATTAATCAAGATCCAGATGTCATAATGATTGTAATCCATAACAGTGTTGTTCTACGGAGACATTGAGATTTCCTATGTGTGTCATATGTCTTGTGCTTTTTTTGTAAAGAGCACTTTGTGATTTTACTTGTTATGGCAGTTTTTGCCATTTGAAACTTTGTTTCTCAATCCTGTTCTTCAGAAAGAAACTGAGGAATGTTGGGATTTTGATAAGAGCAATCAGATAAATGAGAAACTAACAGGATCTTCAAATAGAAATGACTCTCACAATTCATAGAGTCTAATGTCAAAACTAAAATAATTCAGAGAAATTACTTTATATTGAAGTGTTTCTAAAGTTATTATGATCAGGTTAAATGAAGACATTCTTGTGGATGGTTGTTTTCAAGAGGCATGTAGAAAATGCCAGCAACAGAATTTCTGCCTCATAAAACTCATTGAGGAGCAAAAAAAGAGACTGGACCGCTATTGACTTCCTTGAAGACCTATTTGGAACTCTCTAGTGTTTTTTTTAATTCACTCGTGGGATGTGGGTGTCACTGACTGGCCAGCATTTATTGCCTATCCCTGGTTGCCCTTGAGAAGGTAGTGGTGAACTGCCTTCTTGAATTGCTATGGTCCATATGCTGTAGGTCAATCCACAATGTCATTAGGGAAGGAAATCCAAAATTTTGACTCAGTGGCAATGAGTGGTATATTTCCAAGTGAGGTTGGTGAGTGGCTTGGAGAGAAACTTGCAGGTGGTGGTGTTTCTATGTATCTGCTGCTTTTGTCCTTTTATGTAAGTGGTTGTGGATCTGGAAAGTACTGTCTAAAAATCTTTGATGAATTTCTGCAGTATGTCTTGTAGGTGGTATGCACTGCTGCTACTGACCATCAGTGGTGGAGGGAGTGAATGTTTGTACGTATGGTGCCAATCAAATGAGCTGCATGGTGTCATGCTTCTTGAGTGTTGTTGGAATGACATCCATCCAGGCGAGTGGGAACTGTTCCATCACACTCTTGACTTGTACCTTGTACATGGAGATGCTTTACTCACTGTAGTATTCTGAACCTCTGACCTACTCTTCTAGCCACAGTTGAGCTTCTGGTAACCAGGATATTGATAGAAGGGAATTCAATGACGGTGACATATTCTCAAACAGTGTGTGTGTAACTCCAGAGCTCAAGAAGAAAAGAAGAAATATTTGTTGTAGATCCAGCAGCCAGAATACAAATTGTTAATATTGTGGAGAACTTCTCACAAAAGAAAAGGATGCATGATCAGCTTTAGGAAAGCACTGCTGTAACTGCACGAAGTTACATCACTTTACACACAAGCATTTAATTAGAAAGAAGCAATGGATGTCTATAATGATTGTTCCTAGAGAGATGTCAGCTGGTTATTCTGATAAATCACTCGACACAAAGTTGGAATTTTCCAAGCTCATGGTAGTAAGTGGTTTGTGACTTGTAGTTGCGAATGCTAACTATAGAAGGAGAGCATCAAGTGAATGTGAAGTGTGAATGTGGGTGCTATGTGTAATATCATGAGCTTCACAGAACTTTGCAAAGTGGCTCAAGGTGGTTACCCAAAAATGAAGCCATCAATGGCAAATGTTAGGCTATATGATGGAATGATAGTTGTCCCAGTTGACCAAATGAAGCCAGGAGCCCATGCAATGGAAAGAACAAAGATCTGAACTTCCAGATAATAGTCATTAAGGAAATTCCACGTATCTCAAGCAGAAGTGCGTTAAAGCTTGGACAGCTGACCTTATCCATATCAAAATGATCTGCAGCATTTCAAGGGCCTAAGCCATCGACAGCCAAACAGGACCTAGAAGATTCCAAAGACTTTTTTTTCAGGTTTTGGATGCCTTGTTGGTGAATATCAGCTCGACGTAGATAAGAGTGTGAGACCAACACAGCGTCTCCCAAGAGAATTGCAGTTGCCTGAAGAAGGGCTTATGCCCGAAACGTCGATTCTCCTGCTCCTTGGATGCTGCCTGACCTGCTGCGCTTTTCCAGCAACACATTTTTCAGTTGCCGTCAAGTCCAGGCTGAGAGGCAAGATGCAAGAGCTAGAAAAGAAGGGAATAATCAAACAAGTGACAACACCTACATACCTGTTCAATACAATGAAGCAGTGAAAAAAAATCTGCAAAAGCTGACAGTATGCATAGATCCAAAAGGTCTCAATCAAGCTTTGAAGAGATCTGACTGATCCATGCCAATCATTGAAGAGGTTTGATTGTAACTTGTCAAGAAAAAGTCTTTACTACCCTAAATGCAAAGGGTGGATATTGATAAGTGAAGTTGCATGAAAGCAGTAATTTTCTAATTTCATTTTTGACACCATCTGGGAGGTTGTGCATCTCATTTGGCATTTCTACTCCTCTGAAAGAATATCAACAATGACAAAATTGAGTTAGCCAGTGATCATTCCAGAGTTGAAGCTGTCATGGGTGATCTGCCAGTCCAAGAAGGCACAATGGAAGAAGCCATCACTGACTATGATCAGAATGAAGTGTGACTACAAGAACACACTAACCAATGAATTTGAAGCTGAACAAGGAAAAGATACAATTGAAGAGACCTGAAGTCAAGCACTGGCAGCAAAATGACTTCAGCCAGGTCCTGATAAGATGAGAATTGTAGTAGAGATGCAGAAACCAACAGTTGTGAAAGAAAGGCAGCAATTTGCATTATGATTTGTGCACTAGCCAAGTTCTTAATTTGACATCAGAGTGTGAACTTCTGCAAATATTTATGGCAAAGATGTGCTTTATAGGCACAGGACAAAAAGCAGCTTTTGCTTGCATCATCAGCTAATGATGACTGGGCCAGTGCTGAGGTACTATGATGTCAATAATAAATTCACACTGGAGTGAATGAGATTACATACTGATTGAGAAAAAGTGCCTAGCTATTGTCTTTGCTTGTGAGCATTTTGTTAAGTATTTATTTGAAAGAGAACGACAGGAGAGTCTTCTAGTATGCCACTTCATTGCATCATTCTCAAACCATTTTCTGTCTACTTTAAAGTTCTGCAATGAACGTTACTTTGGTTGCAGAAATCGAAATAAGGATAAAATATATGAGCAAATACTGATAAAAGAGTAACTGGTTTGAATGAGCAAACAGCTTTTGTTCATGAGTGTTGATTTTCTTTATTGAGTTTATATCGAGTTTTCATTGTACTTTGTAGTTGATGGCACATTCAATTTGTTGCATGGAAAGGGAATGTTCAGAGATGCTTTTGTAAGGAAATTATATGATATAACTTGCCGTAATCATGTGACATCTTCTGTAAGTGTACTCAGTTTTAGTGAGACAAATGAACTCATGAACAATTATAACTTACACCTGAAATGCTATTCACAGGGCCTTGACCCCCTGGAAAGACTAACCAGTCAGAAAGCATGGATAGAAGGGAGGACTCTCAGGATAGGGGAGCTTGAAGAGGAAAGGTGGTAATATGAACTTGTTTTAGGGTGCCTAGGGGAACAGGGTTGTATGTCTCTGGAACTCCTTGCCACAGAGAGCTGAGGGCACAGAGTCCTTGTGTATTTTAAGGTTGAAATAGATAGATTCTTGATTAGTAGGCAATCATGGATGAATGGACTTGCAGGAAAGTGGACATGCGGAATGGAACAGTAATTATCCCACTGCGGGTCAGTGGTTAGCACTGCTGCCTCACAGCGCCAGGGACCTGGGTTCAATTCCCGCCTCAGATAACTGTGTGTGTGGAGTTTGCACATTCTCCCCATGTCTGCATGAATTTCCTCCAAGTGCTCCGGTTTCCTCCCATACTCCAAAGATGTGCAGGTTAGGTGAGTTGACCTTGCTAAATTGCCCATTGTGTTGGGTGGATTAGTTAGGGGAATGGGCCTGGGTGGGTTGCTCTTCGGAGGGTCAGTGTGGACTTATTGGGCCAAAGGGCCTGTTTCCACACTGTAGGGAATCTAATTTATTGAATGGTGGAATAGGCTTGAGGGGCTGAATGGCCTACTCCTCTTTCTATTTCTCATGGTCTTAAGATCCTAATTCCAAAGTAAATCTCTGTGTTCCCTCTTGCCTGAACCTTCTAAGTTCAGTAAGCTGCCAGGCTTCCCACATAGTATGGGCCACCCTCTAACATACTTGAAGTAACATTGAAGACAAGGTAAGGCACTTAAATGGCCATTTACAGTCACTTAAAGACCTCAACAAGCTTAAGATCATGAGTCCACCTGATACCTACACTAATTAAAAGCAGGAGATTGATTGAGGATGAGTCATGTGCTGCATTTTACAACGTGCTCATCTTCAAACATGCTTACCAAGGCAGCATAAAATCTAGCTCTCCCAGCCCAGGAACTAAGATCCATAATGTTATGAAGATGTGGGTGTACTGTACCTTTTAAAAGCTAGCAGGAGTATTCTGAATAAGATACAATGTAACATGTGGTCCAGCAGCTAGGGTAGCTAGTTGCCTGGAGACAAAAACAAATTTGAATTCAGCTACTCAGTTTAAATTATACCCTCCAAAAAAATTCCAAACTTCAATCAAGTTTAAATTTAGTATATTGATAATCTTAAAAGCCAATGACACAATCCGATGCTTTGGGGCCATAAGACCAGGGAAAATTGAACAGTTGGGGGAAGAACTGCCAAAAAAACCACAGATGTAGGCTGCTGGTCAAAGCTGTCTGAGAGGTACCTGTTAAGAGAAAGAGTTTGCACAGAGAAAAACATCAACACCGACCTGGAGAGCAAATCTACAGAGGAAGATATAATGAGAAGATTTGACCACTGGCTGGTTTTGAAATTTGAATTTTTGGTAAATCTTAATTGGGGATTTTATCAGAGGAGTGTTATAGAAGGGAAAATAAAAGATAGGTTAGAGGAAGGAGTTGTAAATAGTTGTTAATTATTCTCTGTTATATTTAAAAATAAAGTTGTTAATTTTTACTTTAAATCATTCTTGGCCTCTGAAAATTTCACAGATTACTGCATGGGATAAATCTTTTCTGTGTTGCTGGTTTAAATTAAGCAGGAATGTTTACCCCATGTCATAACAGTACTCAATAGAAGGAGGCATTAATGATTTGTCTTGAAGAGCCTATAATAGGACACCTGAAAACCTGAAAGCGTTGGAAAAGTACTATCATTAGTGCCTTAGCAGGTTCCTCCAAATCTAGTTCTAAGAAACATAGTCCAACTGTACCATCCTCTCCTAAGTTAACATGCCCAGCATTGAGGCACTGATCACTCAAACGGAGCAATGCTGGATTGTACTTATCACTGTGTGTCTGACACTAGACTTTCATAGTGACTGCCCTAGTTGTAACTCAGTTACAGCAGGAGACTCCCAGGAGTATAACAGAAACACTTTAGGAATGTCCTCTCTGAAGAAGTCAAGCATCCCCAGCATTTCATGGGAGTTTTTGACCTTTGACCAATAAAAATGGAAAAGACTAATTTGGGAAGGTACCAAACCATTTTGAGACTTTGCTATCCAACCCTTCCAGTAAGGTCTGCAAACTGTGCACTGAACATATCAGCCATCTCAGACCTCCCCTAACTGGAACGGAAGCAAGTCATCTTCAATCCTGGGGGGTTGTCTAAGAATATGGAACTGATCTGTCAAAGTCGAACCAATTCTGGTCTCGAAATCTGGGATTTAGCTGCATCCTTGAAAGATTTTGGTGAAGTGTAAAATGAGGTGTTGTGGGAATGGTGTTTGTATCTTGTATCAGCCGTGCTGATGGCTTTGTGACCCGTCAGGAAGTGTAATTCTTTCTGTTGCCTTCTTCTGGCAGGAGACTGAAATGCACTAATGGTCACATGGACACCTTGGCAATGTTATACTTATTGGGGAATTTAGCGAACAAAATGTGCAGACAGAGATTACCAGAAGATACATCCTGGTGTTTACATCAGAAACTCCCATCCACACATTTTAACTCTTCCTTTGAAATATAGGAAGCAGACTGATTACTAATTAGGAATCAGATTTTAAATGTTCAAAATAAAAGCTATCTACATCCACCAGCATATTGGACAACAATAGTGAAAAAAGGCACTGGGTTTTATTAGAAGAGGATCAAAATAATATCAGGAAATATTTTGACTCTATTCTGTGTGCAGCACAAATTACCTTTTTGCACAAAGTATTTTTGAGCGTGCTTTCCTCAAGTTGGTCATACCAGCAAAAAAAAGCATATATATTAACTAACTTAAATGTAGTTATAACTATCAATGCTCAACAGATAAAAATATCCCCATCCACTACATCCTTCAAGTGTGCAGCAAAACACGAAAAAACCCAATGTTCCTGGGATAAGAAAAACAAAAATGCACTTGTTTAGAATGGGAAACAGGAGGTTTTGTGATGAACTAATTAAAATTTTCCAAAATTATGAAAAGCATTGCCACTGCTGAATTAAATAAATTATTCCCATTAATATAGCTCTCAAATGACTAACAGATGTATCCATTTTCTTTCATGGATGGAAAAGCATGAATTGATGATTGTAAAAATTCCAACTTAAACAACGACACTTCTTAAACTATGGGATTTATTAGAGAATTTAAGTAGAACAATTACCTACAGTGGGAATAAGTTAGCATTGAATTGAAGCAAATAATTAATTCATTGTAAATACTACACATATAGACCATAGGAAGAAAACTGAGAAGTCAGGAAGGTGATTATGCAGTCCATCAAAAAGTGCAAGGGCTGTGAGGTCAAATAGCCTTTTCTCTCAACAGTCAATATTTATGTGTTTCAAAACAAGAAAATCAATATTATCTGTCACTGATCAATTCTTACAAGTCTAAGTTGAGTCTTTAAAGGACACAAGTACGCAGCACAAAGATGCTTCTGGAGATTCCCCTAATTCAAAAGCTTCAAGCTTAAAACACTAGTGCAATTCCTGAAGGAAACCAATTTGCTGATATCAAAAATGTATTAAAAACTATGATTATAAATAATGATAGTCTTTTGCAAAACATTTATGCTCAGTTACATTTCTGTTAGCTTTTTGGTGTAAGCCTGTTTAATTCTACATCTTTTTTTCAGATGTGATCCAGGATTTTCAGGACCTGGTTGTGACTTAGCTTCACAGACATTTCCTACCATTATTTCAGAAAGTTTTAGTAGTTCCCGGCTATCATCCTACCACAACTTCCACTCAATCCGCGGTGCAGAACTTGGCTTTGGTTGTGGCGTCCTCTCAAGTGGCAAGGCATTGGTATTTAACAAAGAGGGAAGGCGAGAGCTCATTACTTCTTTCCTGGACAGCACTCTAGCCAGGTAAATAATAAAATCCTTAATAAACAATTGAAATTATAAATGGCTGCTAATATTCACGCAGAAGTGGGGTACTTTTAGTCTGAGGCGATTATTGTTTACCTTGCTAGCTGCAGAATTCTTCACAGTAATAAAAAGTTGCTCTCAGAAGCCAATTTGCTTGCTCATTGAATACTTCTGGGATATTAATACCATTTTTTCATCAAACAGCTGGAAGACACAGTAGCATTGTGGTCCCACACACATAATACTCTTTATCATAATTGCTCAAGCCTTCTTGAAGACAGTGGACCAAGATAACTGGTTTAGTCTAATCTGGAATTTTTGCACAACAAGCAATATTTTGTACTTGTTTGAAGTCAGAAAATGGCAGCCTTATATCAAGTGTAATGCTAAAATAAATATTTATTACTAAGAGAGAAATAAAAGATAAGAGTAACATTCTATAATGTGCATTTACATTTGTTTTCATCAATTTATTGCTACTTTGAGAATGAAGACAAGTTTCCTGTTCAGTGACCTCTTTTCACATCAACCTTGCTACCTGAGATCTAAATCTTTCTTTGTAGATGTTTGTGGCTGAGAAAATAAGAAGTTTGCATTAAACTTAAACAGACCAGTACTGATTGTGTGAAATATTGTCTTAAAATGGGAGTGACAAAGCTATCTTTTTTCTTTATGGAGCAAAATGGTACAAGCCATGGAGCCTTTGGCACCCCATGTGAAGGTCAAATTGATGTTCCCCTTAAGCTAGTATATCTCAACTTGGCAATGATATTAGATTTTGGTGGCCCATCCATTCAGTACTCAAATCTGCTATTTTCAAAGCTCCACATGCACAAAAATCAAGCAGACTACACAGCAGATAAATACTTTAGCACAAATGGCTTTGAATTGTCTTGGCCTTGAATTGTCTTGGCCTTGAAGGCTGAGCGGCTGGGCTTACAGCCAGTATGTGCCCAAGGCTACAAAGCCTGATTTTCGTATTATCTGACATAAGCTAAGAATTATATCATAAGGGTGGAAAATTCATCCAAGAATTAAGTGATTTGACAGCAACCAATTGCTAACACCCCAGAGTGACACACTGATGGAGAATGCAATGAAATTTCAATGGATGAGCACAGACAATTAAAGCATGGCATACTCATATCTGAGATATATTGATCTAAATACATTCTGTAATTTCCAATAATGCAACAGCCTATTGATCTTTCTGCCTCAAGTTATAGTACCTGTCTGGAGTAAACCTATTGAGTAGTTGGCTGATGAATCTAAAGTCATCAATGAAAGATAATTTCCAAGATTTCTTAAAGAGATTTCAGACAAAGCAGTATTAGAATTGTGAAACTGAACTATTATCACCGACTCATGACACATTCTGAGGGTATCAGCAATCAGGTTCACTATAATGTGCATGTTATAGCTACTTCAAAAGGAGCTCTCACTACTTATAGTGAGAAACACCTAAGAAGAAAACTTTGGGAGTAAGAGATCAGTGAAGAACAAACACCTCACAAGAACAGAAGAAACTCAACAGGTCTGGCAACATCTCCATCGAGGAAAACACAGTTAACATTTCAAGTCCAGCAACCATTTGTCATCTAATTTAAAGAGTGCGGGCACATAACAGTATAAAAGAGCTTGTGTATCTGTCATTTCGCTGCCTGCCCATCAATGGATGAAATTCTCCTTGATAATGTGTGTACTGATAGTGTGATTCCCATTTCAGGGCTAATGATACCTGTCTGTTCTCTACTCTGAGGTTTTTTTTAAGCTATTGTCAAGTTTTTGAAAGCTGAAGGCTATATAGAATCATTGAGATTATAGGGGAGGTTTGGAGGTAGAGTGACTCTTTATTTCATCTCTTACTTTAATGTCAACCTTTAATTATGACCTATTTTTGATTTATTTTTCAACTCTGTAAAGCAATGCCTTTACTTTTATTCCTCTGCTGTATCTAGGTACTTGTACTTAAGATGTTGCCATAAGAAGGCAGATATTATAAAAGCTTTTCACTGTACTCCTACAATGAAGTACATGTGGCAATAAAAGGATTTTCTATTCTATGTGTGATGACATATCAATCCTTCATAACTGAATTTTAAACACAGTGTAGAAGGATCCTCTCTGAAAGTCTGTCAGTGAACAATTACTTTTCTCTTTAGTTTATCTGAAATATAAGGTGCAGGGTAGGTGTGGGGGTAGTGTGAGGATGATAAGGGGTACAGAGCTCGCAATACAACAGGAGTAATAGAGAATGGGGGTACTTCATCAGTTACAGGTAGAGCCTTTTGTCTCTTGCCTTAAATTTATACCCTTTGTTATTGACCTTGTTACTTGTGGAAAAAATGGCTTCCTATCCTCCCTACCTGTGCCCTCATAATTTTATGCACTTCTGTTAGGTCACCTCTCAACCTTAATTGCTGAAAAGAAAACAAACCTAACCTATCTAATCTTCCCTCTTAGCTCAGACAGTCTAGCCCAGGCAACATCCTGGTAAAACTCCTCTACACTGCCTTAAGTGCAATCATATCCTTCCTATAATCTGGTGACCAGAACTATACACAGTACTCCAGTTGTACCTGAACCAGTGTTTTATACAATTCCAAAAAAAACTTCCTGCTCATGTATTCTATGCTATGACTAATAAAGACAAGTACTTAACCTACCTTCTTAATCAACCTATCGATCTGCCCTCCAACCTTTTGGGATCTGCGGATATGCAGAGGACTCTCCAGGATCCCATCATTCATAATATAATCTTTGACCTTTTAGCATTGCTTCTCACATTTTGAATTTTCTTGAATTTCATTCGTCATTTGGTTTCTTTCACTGTGTCAACCCTGTGTGTCTTCCTGTATTTGGGAGAACAGCAAATTGGAATGTTCTTCACTGGGTCCTGGCCCATTCCTGTCTCCTCTTTGCTGCACGAATGGTGCTGGTCCTCTGCAGTCAGCTTGATGGCATTTCCCACAAAGAGGTTGAGAATCTGTGCCGTCCTCCCCCCAAACATTGCTACCTCGCCAGTCTTTCAGTTTGGTTCCAGTTATGCATCATAAAGAGAGGGATTGAGTGTGATGCAGGAGCAGTTTGTCATCATTGCGAGTGGTGAGGCCTCCTGAGTGAGTGAATGGGAAGCACAGTGGGCAGGAATGGTACCAGTTTGAAAGAATGATGTTGTTTGAGTGGACATCATGCATGTGAATGCTGAGGTTTGCAGGATATGGCCCTTTGAGAGATACATGTGCAATATGAGGGATTGAGGTAGCAATGAGAAGATGGTATCACTTAAGTTAAAAGAACATAGGAGATTATTGGCATTTTTCCTGCAGCGTTTGTTGTCCATTTTATGGGGGTTAATGATATTGACTTGTGCTGCTGTAGTGGGGCCTGGTCTGATTGATAGTTTCATGATGTGGTCAACTAGGAAGAAAATAGACTTCCTCTGCGAGGCAGAATCAGTAAATCTTGAAGTCATATTAAAAATCTTGATAGGCGTTTCTGGACTTCTGAGGTGACTGCCATAGCTGATAGGAAGGCTCTTACTTGCAGTAAATGAAGTGATGTTCACTTGGCCTTAAAAAATGATGCCAAACCCCGAAGATCCCACTAGTGGTGAGAACATCTCATTCACCATGCAGTTCACTGAGTAGCTCATGGAAAATCTTGCTTGCAGGGGAATGAACTGCGAAGTATGTGATTTCATAGGATAACCATCCCCAGCCTTGGATGACAAAATTCTGCCCATTAGATTTCCTGAAAAGCTTCAGTATAAATAGAATCTCTCTGTTGCTCAAACGACGTATTTTAACAAATATGTTTAAGCATAGGTTTCTTTTAAGATCAGAAATGTCCTGCCTCATTCTCTTATTCCTCCCAGGTTCCTTCAGTTTACTCTTCGCCTAGGCAGCAAGTATGTACTAAGCACATGCAAGCCACCAGACCAGCCGGGAGAAGGGATTCTACTGCATTATTCTGCTGACAATGGGATCACATGGAATTTGCTGCAGCATTACTCTTACCAGAATTACCATGAGCCAAGGTAAGAAAAATACAGCTCACTGTGTAACTCTTGCATTAATACCAACAAATTAGCCCTCAATGAATGAACTGAATTTTAACTGTCCTCTGAAATACCTCTGTAACCCATTAAATTGTGTCACACTATAACAGATTTAAAAGTTGAGCATACCTATGCCTCATAGATAGCAGAAGTTCAAGAAGCTTATGGCTGCCATCTTGATGGCAGTTAGAGCCATGCCAGAAATTCTATCATCCCCTTATGAGTAAAAAATTATTAAAACATTTTACTGTTTTTACTTTTAATCTATTGCTTTGTGTGGAATGTTTCCTGTGATTCCCCAATAAGTCTGTGTTGGAAAATGACGTTAGAGAGATTGTAGTGGGGGAAAGGGAATGGCTGAGGAACTGAATGATTACTTCAATTAGTCTTCATGGTGGAAGACACGAGTAATATCCCAATAATTCAAGAGAGTCAGGGGGCAGAGCTGAGTATGGTGGCCATCACCAAGGAGAAGGTGCTGGAAAAATTAAATGGCCATAAGGTGGATAAATCAGCCTGACCAGATGGACTACACCACAGAGTTCTAAAGGAGATAGCTGAAGAGATAGTGGAGCCATTAGTGGTGATATTTCAGGAATCACTAGAGTCAGGGACGGTCCCAGAGGACTGGAAAATCGCTACTGTGACACCCCTGTTTAAAAAGGGAGTAAGGCAAAAGATGGAAAATTACAGGCTGATTAGCCTAACCTCGGTTGTGGGTAAGATTTTGGAATCTATTGTGAAGGATGAGATTTCTGAATACTTGGAAATGTATGGTAAAATAGAGCAAAGTCAGCATGGTTTCATCAGGAGAGGTCATGCCTGACAAATCTGCTTGAATTCTTTGAGGAAATAATGAGCAGATTAGACTAAGGAGAACCAATGGATGTTATCTACCCGGACTTCAAGAAGGCCTTTGACAAGCTGCCAGACAGGAAGCTACTGAGTAAGATAATGGCCCATGGTGTCAGAGGCAAGGTGCTAGCATGGATAGAAAATTTGCTGTCTGGCAGAAGGCAGAGAGTGGGGATAAAAGAGTCTTTCTCAGGATGGCAGCCAGTGACAAGTAGTGTTCTGCAAGGCTCGGTGTTGGCACCATGATGTTTCACTTTATACATTAATGATATAGGTGAAGGAACTGAGGGCATTCTGGCTAAGTTTGCAGATAATACAAAGATAGGTAAAGGGACAGGCCATATTGAGGAGGGGGGAGGTTGGAGAAGGATTTGGACAGATTAGGAGAGTGACAAAAAAACTGCAGATGGTGGAATCCAAGGTAGACAAGCAGGAGGCTGGAAGAACACAGCAAGCCAAGCAGCATTACGAGGTGGAGAAGTTGACGTTTTGGGTGTGGCCCTTCTTTAGGACTAGGAGTGGGTGTAAGGAGACCTGCAGATAAAGGGAATAGTGGGGGCAGTGTAGTGAAGTGGGGATAGGTGAACACAGGTAAAGGGTACAACCTGATTGGCTGATAGGAGGAATGAATCCAGTTGGTAGCTGCAAAGAAGTTGCAGATGCAGTACAACATGGGAAAGTGTGAGGTCATGCACTTTGGTATGAAGAATAGAAGCATGGGCTATTTTCTAAATGGAGAGAAAATTCAGAAGGCTGAAGTGCAAAGAGACTTCAGAGTTCTAGTCCAGATTCTCTCAAGGTAAACTTGCAGGTTGAATCAGTAATTATGAAGGCAAATGCAATGTTGCCACTTATTTTGAGAGCAGGGATGTACTTCTGAGGTTGTATAAACCTCTGGTCAGACCACATTTGGAGTGTTGTCTACAGTTTAGGGCCCCATATCACAGGAAAGATGTACTGGCCCTGGAGTGTGTTCACAAGAATGGTCGCAAGAATGAAAAGCTTAACATATGAGGAATATTTGAGGTTTCTGGGTCTATACTCGATAGAGTTTAGAAGGATGAGGGGAGATCTAATTTAAACATACAGAATACTGGACACAGTGGATGTTGGGATGATATTTCCATTGGTACGGGAGACTAGGACCCAAGGGCATAGCTATAGAGTAAAAGGAAGACTTTTCAGAATGGAGATAAGGAGAAACGTCTTCAGCCAGAGTGTGGTGAATCCATGGAAATCACTGCCACAGAAGGTTGTGGAGGCCAGGTCATTGAGTATATTTAAGACAGAGAGAGATAGGTTCTTGACTGTCATGGGGATCAAGGGTTACGGGGAGAAAGTGGAAGAATGGGGTTGAGAAACTTATCAGCGATGATTGGATGGCAGAGAAGACTTGGGCTGAATGGCCTAATTTCTGCTCCTGTGTCTTATGGTCTTAATTAGGATCTAACCATCAGTGTTGGTGATTTTAGTGTGCAAATAGCTGTGCTGTTAATTCACTATTCCTCTGCAGACTTTCTGAATAGATTTACCCCAAGTGGACACTCAGCCGTAACTGAATCAAGGTGACGCAAGCTAGTTTAATTGTCTCTAAGAGGGCCCCCAGTTAACACCTTGATATGAGCTTCATCATTCAATGAGAGTTTCTAGCAGCGCCATCTTGAAAGTTTTAATTTGGTGAGGTAATGGCAAAGATGTAGTGGATTATAAGGAAGTATTTAGGGCGGCACGGTGGCACAGTGGTTAGCACTGCTGCCTCACAGAGACCCGGGTTCATTTCCCGCCTCAGGCAACTGACTGTGTGGAGTTTGCACATTCTCCCCGTGTCTGCGTGGGTTTCCTCCAAAGATGTGCAGGTCAGGTGAATTGGCCATGCTAAATTGCTAAAGTGTTAGGTGAAGGGGTAAGTGTAGGGGTATGGGTGGGTTGTGCTTCGGCAGGTCGGTGTGGACTTGTTGGGCTGAAGGGCCTTTTTCCACACTCTAGGTAATCTAATCTAATAATCCAGAGGAAAGGATAAATGGTTGGGCTGGAAGGAAAAACTAAATTACAAAAGGACCAATGGTGGAAAGCAGAAGTGCATTTGCAATAGGTATTAAATAAAAGATGTGTCCAGGGGAGCTATTAATGCCAACAACAGAATCATCACATGCATATGCTGTCAGAAAATAATAAGAAAAGGTGGTTATGATTAAAAAGTGTTGGACCCCACTTGTTTGTCATCCATCATTATTGGGTGTGCAGATTTTCCAGGGAGATACAATGAAATTGATTACACTATTACCTACACCACACCAAAAGCTTCAGGGTAATTTGTTCAACTGTGCCATTTTCTTTGCAAATTCAGTATGTCAATTTCGATAATTTCCCAATTTGAAATGGATGGCAACTGTGTCTTCCCTGAATGTACAGCTCTCTTCTTACTGCTGCTCAGACTGTAACATCTGATTCAGTAACTTGGCAGTAGTGAGATTTTTCAAAGTTTCTCCAAGAACCATACATTTACATGAAATGTGTGATTTCTACACAATTATCTCTAAGTAATATATTTTATTGACATGATGATTATTACTTATTGTACATAAATGTCAATACATGAAAACACACTTGAATTTGATCACACAATAAGTTAAAACTTTGAGATCTCAACAAAATTCATAGAAATTCTCAGAATTCTATACAACTGAACATCAGCTCATACTTGCACCATGAGGAATAAGATCAGGTAAAGCAACATTTGACTATGATTTAAATTTTTTTGAGGAATGAAGCTGGGAAGATCAGTCCTACTGAGTCTGCCTCACTTGATTGGGTTGGTAGATAGTGTCACACTGCGATGAAATATGTCATTGGAATAATCATTCAAAAATCTTCAGGTGAAGATAACAGAAATCTTAAAGCAATATTTGACTATGTTAATATATGATCAATATACCTATCAGATAACTACATCAGCAATACAATAAGACTTTAAAACAGATGGAATCAAAGTGCATTTCAAATAAACTAGAGGCTCTGACCAGTTTATGTGTCTGTTGTAAAACAAGAATTGCAATTATTTTTTGTCTGAACTCTTGGGTTCTCAGTTTTCACATGGTTACAGGGCAAAGTATCACACAGAGGGGAAATGTGAGATCTGGGGAAGAGGCAAAACTAAATAATCCTTTGGCAAACTTCAGCTATTTTTGTTCCTGCAAATTAAAAAAAAACAGAAACCTTTTGACAGTTATTGCTTGTTCAATTTTATTTTAATAATCTAAACCTATCAGATGTTAAACAGCATTAGTCTTTTCTCACAAATTTCAATCAGCATAGTTAAAGTGAAACGAAAAGTCATCTGTCATAGACTGCAGTCAAGGTTACAGGATTTTATTTCATTGAACTTGTACAAATAATTTTTCAAGGCCTAACTGTATTCAGCTGCTCTAATCCTTTCAAACTTTCAAAATTGCACAGATGCCAGAAGTATTCACATTGAGCTTATAAAATAAATAAAAAGTCCAGGTACTGAACTCCATTTTCTTTTGGCCAATTTTGCTCTCTAATTATGCATACTTGTTATTGACGAGTTGGAACAACCTCGAGTTGACAAACGAGACCGGGATCTTTGCAGGCAATAGCTGACTGCTGGGCTAGTTTTCTGCCTTTGCCAAGTATCTCCACTGTTTGAGCTTTGTCCACAGTGCCCATTGTGACTAGAATGGCAGCTGTACCAGGTTTTATAACTGTTCCCCAGCTGTGCTGTGCCCAAGGATTTTGCCAAGTGCACTATTTTTATGGTGTGTGCCACCTGTCCTGGTGACAACAATGCCAGCTAAATAAAGCACACTCTGCGCATGATGCTATCATTTAGTTCAGGTCTCTATGCTGATTTGCAGTTAACCCCTGAGTAACTATTTGGCAACCTAGTGAATTTGGGATCAGTTGTAATATTGTTTTTCAAGTAATTTTATGTTATGATGGCTGCCTCCTTTAAATGATTAGAAACATAAAACATAACAATATGGGATAATAAATAGAACACACACTGTATTGTGGTGTTTTAGCAAATTAGGACAATTTCCTTGAATTTTAACTGAGATATCTTTTTTATGTTGAAGTGCACTTGCATGAGATGATTTAGTGTTAATAGGGAGACAGCTGACAATGGAAAAGAAAACCTTTATACTCTCCCTGTTCTTACCTGCTACATGTTCATATGTCTGGTTTTCTAGCAAAATTATAAAAGGTATTTTCAAGGATAGATTTTATAGTCTAGCACAATCTAATTTTCTCTTAAAATCCCTAAATTAAACTCCTTTAAGCTCAATGTACGGCCATCTTGGTTTTCTGTTTTAAATCAATTATTTTCCTGTAAATGCTGTTAAAGTAAAAAAACAAATTTGTTTGATTGTAAAAAAACTAATTTGACCAATGCATCGTAAGGAGCTGTTGCAAGTAGCACATGAGGTTCCCATGGCAGGACATATGGGGATCTGAAAAACTCAGGTGTCCATACACAGGTATGGACACCTGGCCAAACTTGCATAAAGATGTTGTGCAGGTTTGGAAATCATGCCATACTTGTCAAATTGTTAGTAAACCTCAACATTAATCAAAGCAGCAGCCTAGATTCTTATACAATTTTTGAGGAACTATCCAGTTGCGTACTAGTGGATTGTGTAGGACCATCGCCTAAGACAAAATGGAAATGAATATATCCTTACAGTTACGGGTATATCCGCTCAATTTTCAGAGACTATTTCTTTTAGGACAATCAGACCTAAGGCAGTAGTGGAAAAATTAACACAATTTTTCACCTGTTGTGGTCTACCAATGGAAGTACAGACTGATCAAGAATCAATGAATCAAGGATCATTACGTTCTTTCAGAATATCATCATTAGTTTGAGGATTAACAAGTAAAATCAACTGCATACCATCCACGAACACAAGGTGCTTTGGAGAAATATCGCAACACTCTCAAAACCATGATCAAAGCCAATTGTTATGAGGATCCAAAGAATTGGGACAAAAGATTAGGTTTTATTTTGTTTGTAACCAGAGAATCTCCAAATGATTACACTGGCTTTCGTCCATTTGACTTAGTTTATGGCAATGAAATAAGAGGACCCTATAATGGATCAGAGATAAATTGTGAGGTCACAAAAATTAATCTTCATAGGAAAAAGAATCAATTATGTCATGTGAATATGTTCAAACAGTATTACTGCAGAAAAGGTGATGAGAAAATACAGGTAAGTCAAGTGGGGTAAATCGACTAGGGAATAAAGGAAAGAAGGATGAGAGCAAAGGAGAAATGAACAAGCAAATTTCCTGCTAATAGATTAACAAATTTGGAGATAGTAGGTATTTTAGATGTTGTTTTCATATTTGGAGAAATCAACAATGAGATATAGTGAGATTGCTCAGGTGGTACAGAGATGTTTTCAAAGATAGGTATTTTTAATCAACCCATTCAGAGATGTTATAGCACACTCCTGGAGCAGGTGGGAGTAGACTCCAGGTCACCTGGAGCCGAGATAGGGGCACTACAACCGTACAACTAGACCCTGAGTTTGCAAAGATACACTTGGATATACTACATTAGCCAAACATGACTGGTTGGATTAGAAAACCAATTATGATTAGAAAATGTGGACCAGATAAAACAAAACCCACATCAGTTAAACCCACTGAAACAGGTCCAAGTAACAAAAGAAATTGAAGAATATGTTGGAGAGTCAATTGATTAAGCCAAGCCAGAGTTATTGGAGTTCTCCATTTGTCCCTAAACTAGATGATTCAATCAGATTATGTGTAGGCTAGAGGAAAGTGAAAGAAGTCACAAAGACAGATTCATATTCTATTTCCAGACTAGAAGATTGCATTGATGGGGTTTGGTGGTGTGTCATTCTTACGTAAAATTGGTTTGTTAAAATGACACTGGAGCTACTGTAGACAATAAGGTCTAAGGAAATTTGGGCTTTTGTCACGCCCAGTGGACAATACCGATGTTAGGTTATCCCATTTGGATTTAATAATTTCAATGATTAATTAACAGAATTATAACTGATGTACCTAATTCTGTAGTTATTGTATATAGCAACACACAGAAGAAACATGTAGAAAACTTGTTTAAACAATTACAGTCAGCCAAGTTGATGTTAAATATAGCAAAAAGTGTATTTGCAAAAGTAAAATATATTTAGGATACATTGTATAGCAAGAACAAGTGTCATCCAGAACAGCAAAAGTGAGAACTTAGATTGACTTCTGTCTCGTAAAACAAAATGAGATATCATGAGGTTTTTGTTAATGTCCATATTTTATCAGAAGTTTGTACCTAATTTCAGTGTAATAGCCATGATCTTAACCAATCTGCTGTGAAAACAGATGAAGGGAATGATCAACAGAATGCCAGGCAGCCTTTCAAGGCTGAAAGTAATCTTAATAAATGAACCTGTATTGACCACATATAACTTTCAGAAACCATTTAAACTAGTAGTGAATGCCAGCAATTTTAGGATTGGAGTAGTTTACTTACAGGATGACAAAGCCAGAATGGAAAGGCCAGGTGGTTATTTTTCTAAGGAGTTGAATCAACATCAGAAAAGATATTCCACTGTAGAAAAGGAGGTATTGGCAGGGTTGGCAGCACTTTGACACCTTGAGGTTTATGTTTGACATGGGGTTCTACTAAGCTTTGTTTTTTACTGATCATAATCTGTTAACTTTGAGATATTTAAGACTAAAACTCTGAGATTGTTCTGTTGGAGTTTGTTGTTGCAATCTTTTGATGTAAAAGTTGTATATATTACAGGGAAAGAAAATGTAATTGCTGGTGCTTTATTCGAATTGTAAACTGTTGAAAAATATAAGTGATTAAAGAAGGAAGAATAATTGCATGGTTATGAGATTTTTGTGTTGTTTGTCATTCAAATGTCACAAACTTTGTCATGAAACATATTTTTGAAATGACATTTCATTCTTTTGAGGGTGGAGGCATGTTGAGACCATCACTATTTTTCTCTTTTATTTTTCTCATTTTTGATTTGGAGTTGAGAGGTGACATTGGGAATTGAAAAACAACTTGTTTTAAAAAGAGGAGAGAAAAAAAATGTTAGCTGTTGGGAACTGGCCTGGGAAAATAATCCAGGTTAGTTACTGCTCGAAGGAATCTGGAGATGATTTGGCATAGAAATGTTACTCAGGACTGGCAGCTGGTTGGATGTTGAACTGGTCAATCAACGGAGGACCGGTGCTGGCCAGCCAATCAAAGAGAATATTGATAAAGAAAGAGAAAACAAAGAATGAACTGATGCTGACTTTGGGCAGAAGGCAGTTTTGTCAAGGAAATGTCCAGACTTATTTTTAGGTTTTACTCTCACTAATTTCTCAGTTATCAACTTGTTAAATGAGAAAAGAATCTCAGTCTTTAAGAAGTAAGTGGAAGTCTCCAAAGCACTGCTTTAATTATTTGGATTAACTGGTGACTTTGGAATTCAAACAAGATATCCAGTTCACATACCTGTAATTCTATCCATTGTTCAAGGATTTTACAAAGGCCTGGTAATCGTTTATGAAATGGTTATCAATCCAGCAAATAGTGAACCTGTCATTGAAAAAGAATACCTTAACTATGTCAGTGTGAGTGGGAGTTTATGATCAAAGAAGATTGAGTTTAAATTGTACACAGTAATTAGATTGCCTTATTTATTTGTGTTCTGCTAAAGTTACATTATTAATAATAAATTATTAATTTTTGTTTAAGTTAGAAACTTGGTGACCAAGATCTGTTATTTGTAAAACCTGGTTAGGAAAATTAAACAATTTTGAAGGTCTTTAAATGTTTTCAATTCACTGTTTTGCGAATCCACTGATAGTAAGGCATTTGGCTTGCAATCCCTGTGTCGTAGCAGTGTAAAAAGGTTTCTTGCTTATTCAGCATTAAACAAGATTTCCTGATCTGTAATCTCACTTGAATGTTGTTCATTTTCATGACCCATCAATTGTTTTTCCAGTGAAGACAAATTCGACTCTAAATCTCTCCTCATTAATCACAGTGGTATGTTCAACAGAAATTGCTGACAAGTGTGACTCGAGCAACATAGTTTGAGCCCCATGCACTAATTTTAGTAGAAATTTACAAGGGTTTAGTAGAACCCTTGTACTTGTGCAAGTGTTTCACATTGTTCAGTAACCAAGAAAGTAACACTCTTATAAGGATTACAAAGTGTTAAAATTGATTTCCATCTTATCATTTTATCAACATACAGCAAAATTAAAAATCCATGCAAATTTCATGTCGATACCTGTATTGATATAGTAATTTATTAATCAGAAATGTAATTAGCCACATCCAGGTTCTTAAAATGCCAATATAAATTATGGCAAACATGTTGAGAAACACCTAGTCAAAGTTAATAGTGTTTCTGTAATTCAGCTTATTGATGTTAGTTTAAAGATGAAGTGGCCAAAACATTAAACATCCAAATGTTTAACTTCAAATGATTGGTTTTCTGTTTTGCTCCACGGAGCATCGCATCCTGGGATAGCATGTTCGGTAATTGGTGTAGAGAATTGTTTACCTGTTATGCTGCACCTGAACTTCTATCAATTTGTATAAAATTGGGTAGACTGCATAATGAAGGCACTATCTTCTCTCATAAGCATTTTAAGAGAAGTTGGCCACTTAGCCGATCAAGGGAAATCCACAGTCTGTGACCTAGTTCAATTTATTCATTTTGCCCAATATTCCTTAATAGCTTTAGTAAACAAAAATCTATCAGTCTCAGATGTCATTAATTGCCTTTTGAAAAGGAGAGGTCCAAACTCAAACCACCCTTTGTTTGCAGAATTTGTGTTTTGACAATTTTAAAGGAAATTGTGATGATGTAACTGATCACATGTTTCTGAATCAGTAAGAGAGAAGATACTAATCTAGAATATGTGTAAAGAGAGAGATCTTAGGCACTACACTAGGGAGCTGTATTTGATCATTTCCTATATACAGATATAAAAAAAGAAACATTATGGGATTTGAGGAATTGAAAGGTTTAGTGTAACATGAGATTTGAACACATGGAAGACCCAAAGATCATGAAGTAGAATTCATTATTCCACTGGCATTGGTCATTACAATAGGAAGATAGATCAAGGATAAAAAGGAACAATTATGGAATGAAGCCTGTGGTTATATTGAGATTAGATTCCCTACAGTGTGGAAACAGACCCTTCGGCCCAGCAAGTCTACACCAACCCTCCGAAGAGCAACCCACCCAGACCCATTCTCCTACATTTACCCCTGACTAATCCACCTAATACTATGGGCAGTTTAGCATGGCCAATTCACCTAACCTGCACATCTTTGAGCTGAGGAATCTTTTGTCTGTCTGCTGTACCCTTGTATCATCCCTCCTTCCACCAAAGACACCTTTTTCTAATGAGAGTCCATTTTACTGCCCCAACTGCCCTCCCTCACTGTTGTTACCTACTGGTGGAGATCCTGGTAAACTGTGCAGCCTCATTGCTCAGTGCCTTTCATTAAGGTAACCACTTGCTGCTGGAGGTCCCATTACATTACTTAGAAATAATAATTAATCAGTCTCATTGTATGTGCAGAAATTTACAGAAGGAGATAACTCCTGACCAGTATTGTGACAATGCTATGGCTTTAAGCAATGTGTTTTGTCCTGGTTTCTTGGAAGAATTGGCATTAACTTAACTCTATTTGAAAGCTTACCAGAATAATAGATATAGTAACTATTACTAATGAACTATTCCAGTATAGTAACATCCCATAATCACAACCATGGCAAAAAAGTAAATTCAGAAAACCGGTTGTTTCACATGCAGTTCTCCAATCCAGGAGGAAAGAACATCAAAATACAATTCAGATGAAGAGAGTCTACAAGCCGGGAGAAATTCACTGTTTTCAAACCCTGCTGAGACACCAGTAACAACTGCTGAAAGCTAACTAAAAATTCTGAATCTGTTGGTACTCAAGCTATGATTTGACCAGGGTTTTATATAACTCTTTACTCTATTTTACAACAATTATCTCTACTCCTTTGTATTCTGGCCGTCTAGATATATAGGTCAACTTACCAATTTATTATTTTCTGTATCTGTTTATGATAATTTAATAATTTATGTACCTGGAACCCAAAGGCAGAATTTCAGTTTTTGGATTGGAGCCCTGACATTGGGTTAAAATGAGGTTGTAACCCTACACCACGTGAGAAACAGTAATTTTCTCAGAATTGACCATATGTGGCTAAAGGTTCACCAATCTAGGCGTAGCCTCCAATCTGGAGAGACTTCAGCTCAAATAGAGATAAAGGTTGCAGCTCAGGTGTTGAAGAGAGTGAGTGCTCCCATTTTGAGTTGCTCCTCTCTAACATTTTGAACTTTCAAATTAAAAAACTAACTTCAACAGCCCAGAAGCCACAGTGAAGTGAAAACCTTTCCAAGTGATGTGTTTTGGACACAGCTGAGGCCAGGAAGGGAGGAAGTGCCATAAAACCTACCTGAAGTGCGACCCTCACCCGTCTGCCTTTGGAAGGCAGTCTCTGAGAAACTGGCTCAGTCTTAAGAGATTAACTGGAAAATTCCAGTGGGCGTCTGAAAATATCTTTAATAGGCAATTAATTATCTTCATTTGGCTACCTACTGCTTGAGGGCAGGTCAGTCTTTAGCCGCTGATCCTACGTCTGGGAAAATTACCAACAGGCAGGATAATGTTGACATGCTTATCAGCAAAGTGAATTTTTTTTTGCCTTTTCCTATCTGTATTCTCTCCCATCAGGAGCTGGTTTCTGTGGGACAAAACTATTTCTAATTTTTCACCATTCTTCTTTGAAGAAGAATTGTGATAATCTCACAGTTGGCAACATTGAAATTCACTTGTCAGGGTTTTATCCATTTATCCACTTATTAGTATCTCTTTGTAATTTTTTTCCATCTATGCTGCTTAAAGTACAACTCATGTCCATGCCCTCAGCAAATATGGATATGTGGCTCTCTATCCCATCATTTAAGCCATTATTAAATACAATAAATAATTCCCTAACCAGATCAATAAGTTATTTTCAACTTTGGGAGTGTCAGTTTATCTAACAGTCTCTTATGAGGGATAATTTCTGGACATCCATATCAAAACCATCTACAGACTTCATTTATCGCTTCAAAAAATATAATCATGTTCATAAAGCATGACCTTGCCTTTACAAATGATGTCTGTCTATGATCAGCTGAAAATTGTCAAGATGTCCAGTTAGTCTATCCTTAATTAGAGACTGTAGTCATTTCCCATTAACAAACGTTAAGCTGATTGGTCTGTAATTGCCAGGATTCCCTCCCTCACCTTCTTAAATAGCAGCCTAATATAGACAATTTTTCAATCAGAAGAAACAGTTCTGAAATCATGAAACAATGAAGTCAGGCCATTGGCAATATTCTCACCTATTGTTGTTAAGTTTGCTAATGGCACAAAGGTAGGTGGAGGGACAAGTGGTGTTGAGGTTATGGAGAGGCTGCAAAAGGACTTGGACAGGTTAGGAGAGTGAGCAAAGAAGTGGCAAATGGAATACAATCTGGGAAAGTTTGCACTTATGCTCCTTGATAGAAATAATAGAGGTGTAGACTGTTTTATAGATGGGAAAAGACTTTGTAAATCTGAAGCACAAAGGGACTTGAGAGTCCTAGTTCAGGATTCCATCAGGTTAACATGCAGATTCAATTGGCAGTTAGGAAGGCAAATGAAATGTTAACATTCATTTCAAGAGGGGTGGAAAACAAGAGCAGAGGTGTACTGTTGAGGTTGTATAAGGATGTGGGCAGACTGTATTTTGAATATTGTGAACAGTTATGGGCCCTATATCTAAGGAAGGATATATTGGAATTGGATGGGGTCCAGAGGAGGTTTACAGGCATGATCCTGGGGAATGAAGAGCTTGTCATATAAGGAGCAGTTGAGGACTCTTGGTTAGTACTTGATGGCAGTAAGAAGGATGACAGGCAGGGTGGGGAGGGGGGAGGGAGTTAATCTGATTAAATTTTTTAGAATGCTGAGAGGTCTGAATAGAGAGGACATGGAGATTTTCCACTGGTAGGAGAGACTAGAAACTGAGGGCACAGCCTGAGAGTGAAGGGATGACCCTTTCGAACTGAAATGAGAAGGAATT
Organism: Chiloscyllium punctatum; assembly: GCF_047496795.1. NCBI lineage: Eukaryota > Metazoa > Chordata > Chondrichthyes > Orectolobiformes > Hemiscylliidae > Chiloscyllium > Chiloscyllium punctatum. The sequence goes on along the minus strand of NC_092782.1, from coordinate 39,301,694 downwards.
TCTTTAGCCAGAGAGTGATGAATCTGTGCAATTTATTGCCACAGAACATTGTGGAGGCCAAATTGTTCAATTTATTTAAGACAGAGACAGATAGCTTCTTGGTTAGTAAGGGGATCAAAGGTTACATGGAGGAGGCAGGAGAATGGTGCTAAAAAACATATCAGCCATGACCAAATGGCAGACTGAATAGGCCGAAAGGCCTAATTCTGCTTCTGTATTTGATGGTCTTATTTTTCAATCTCTGGTTTTACTCAAAGATTTAATTTACATGTTTCTGAAGCCAAATTGTCATTGTTCTAAATTCTTTTTTGATAAAACACTATATTGATATTTCTGCATTCTATTTTCTGAGTCTAAATTAATTTAATATTTCTATAGCTTATGTTGAAAGTATGATCGTAGAAAGATTTGATTTAACAGTATTGCCCAATAAAAATTGACGACTTGGTATGAATTAGTCACATATGAAATAATTACATTTCTTATTAAATTGAAAACAACATGAAATTCAGCATGCTGTCTTCAGAAAGTTCCTGTAGAGTGGCAGATCATTGGTGCCATGCAATACCAATGACCAGCAAGTTTGCCAAGAAACCCAGTTGCTTGCTGATCTTGGCAGGTGTGGAACTGGGTAGGAACAGTATTGTTGATTTATGGAGCTAATCATGGAGATAGAATTATCTTTTCCTGTGATAATATGTCCTCCCTGCTGCTCCATATGTCGACAGTTGTTTAAAACATGACATGATTCTTCATTAGTGGTCCATACTTTGTAAGGTTTGCACTGTTCTATTATCTAAGTGGGTATGAACACATTTGACTAAACAGCACTTACTAAATTCAGACTGTGCACTAATTACACATATTAGCAATTAGGAGGAGGCAGCAGACAAAGTAGAGGAATTTTGATTATGCCTAAGTATGATGGGTGACAGCAATGGATAAACTGATGACCATACTGTGGACTAAATAGGAGGAAGGCAACATTTATTTGGCCTCCAGCACAGATAAAATCCCTTCGAAAGTACTAAAATATGGCAGAGAGGCACTGCTAATATGTGTTCATGATCTCATCGCCTCTGTCTGGAAAGAAGATATCGTGCTGGAAGATCTCAGAGACACTATAATTGTGACCATCTTTCAGAAAGGAGGCAGATCTGACTGCAAATTACAGAGGTATTTCCCTGCAGTCCGCGATGGGAAAGGTCATAGAGATGTACAGCAGAGAAACAGACCCTTCGGTCCAACTCATTTTTACTGACCAGATACCCTAAATAAATTTAGTCCCATTTGCCAGCATTTGGCCCATATTTTTTTAAACTCTTCCTATTCATATACCCATTCAGTTACCTTTTAAATGTTATAATTGTAGCAGCCTCCACCACTTCCTTTGGCAGCTCATTTTATACAATCACCACCCTCTGTGTGAATAACTTGCCTCTTTGGTCCCTTTTAAATTTTTCCCCTCTCACCCTAAACCTATGCCCTCTAGTTCTAGATCCACCTACCCCAGGGAAAAGATCCTGTCTATTTACCCTATCCATGTCCCTCATGATTTTATATTAGTGAGAATCCTCCTTGGCTGCCTCTTCCACGAATCTCAATGTGCTTGTACCTATCTAGAGGCACAATGGACATGATTTCAATGCCCAGCAAATCCAAGAGGAGTACAGTGAACAGCACCAACCTGTAAACATGGCCTTCCTTGATCTTTAAAAGGTCTTCAACTGTCAACTGTGACAGATTGTGGAATATAATCCTCAAATTTGGCTGCCTTCAGAAACTCGTCACCATTCTCAACTTGCTTCATGATGACATACAAACTGTGATACTCATTAAATGATGCGCTACAGACCCAATATGAATGCAAACTGGGGTCAAGCAGATCTTCATCGTAGCAGTTCTTTGGATGGAAATCGATCTTTGTTGTTAACCTGCTATATATTTTATCCAATATGTAAAGTTAGAGATTATTGTTGTTGGTCATGTTAGCCAGTTAAATATGTCTGTCAGATCTCCAGCATCTGCAGTTCTTTGTTTTAGTTAAATATTTAGTGTGTTCATCTGAAAGTCCTCTGTAATTCATTTAAATGCAGATGTTGGCCTGTAACCTTGGATGAATGCGCTGGTAAAATATTGGAGAAAGAATACTAAATAAGTAATTTAGATTTTCATCTATTAATGTGAGAACAGAAGTTCAAAAATCTCAATTTGCGTTCAAGTATAATTATCTTTATACTAGGGTTTTGTAAGTGCTGTCCCTTTATCTTACAATATCAGCAATAACACTTGAAAAGTTTGTAGGTTCTTTAACGTTGTTCACGTTTAAGCTCCTTTCTTACTTGTGCTGGAAATGAGATGATTTCTGTTCTGGCAGCTATCACGTTGTCTTGGAGCCATATTGAATAGCTTTAAATTAGAACCAAGTTTAAGTCACTTGGTTTCCTGTTGAGCCTCTTTAAAAAGTGATCTTACCTCATAGAAGGAAATGCTAATTTGTCAAATTAATTTTTCTCATCATTCACTGGGTTCCTTTTAACAGTGAATGTTACTGGGATCACTTTTTTTTGGCTATAGTTTTCATTTGCACTTTATTGCCTCAGTGTTTTTACAATTTTTAGCAATTTTTGTTTTATAAAGCTTCTGTTTCACTTTGCTATTGGAAACCATATCTACCTTTGTTACAGATAAAAAGTGGTGCCATCTCAAAAAATAATTTTAATAACAATTTAATGGGATCTATCACTGTTATCTGCATATTTCCATACACTTCTTTGTCTTATTTAATTTTGCTTTTAAAATGTCACAAAGCTAGTCTTCTCCATAGGAGAATATTTGTGAAGCATTGTTTGACTTTTATTAGTTTCTGTGCCTACTGAAAATACCACAGATAAAAAGGGATGATCAGCAGAGTTTTGTGCATGTAATTTTAATAAAAGGTTTTTTTTTGGTTTCAGAATTATTTCTGTGGAGCTTCCAGAAAATGCCCAGCAGTTTGGCATCCAATTCCGATGGTGGCAGCCTTATCACTCTGGGCCTGATGAGGACGTATGGGCTATTGATGAAATTACTATGACCTCAGTACTATACAACAGCATTAGCCTCAACTTCACCAATCTTGTGGATGTCACTCAGTCCCTGGGCTTCTACCTGGGAAATGTCCAACCTTACTGTAACCATGACTGGACTCTAAGGTAGGAACCAAGCTCCAATTGCTGAAATTAGTTTAATTTCTCATGTTCCCTTGAAGTAATTTTTCCAGGTTTGGAAAAAGTAGATATTTTGTCAAATGATTTCATACCTGCTTTTCCAAAATGTTTTGGTGGTGTTGTGAGGAGAAATCAAAGATTTGGATTGCATTAACTGTCAACTTGCCTTGGATAAAGAATTTGTATTAACTTTTCATTAGCTTTCATGGAAAGCTTATCAACACCATCCTTTAAAAGCTACATGGTCCCATAAATTCTTTGAGATAATTGAAAAGATTCATCGAATAATGTGATCTGATTGTGTTGCTCTCATTCACAATATGAAACCTCGAGCACAGCTTACGCAAACAGTTTACCAGTTATAATGCTGGGAATTCTGTGACACTTTTAATTGTTACAAACTTTGGATACTGCAAAGAAGTATGCTTTGATGAAAAATGAGAATAGAGCTAACAGGGCAGGGAGATTTATCTAAAAGAAACTTTTTAACACAGGGTGGTGTGTGTACAGGATAAACTGCCAGAGGAAGTGGTGGAGGCTGATACAATTACGACATTTAAAAGGTATCTGGATGGGTACATGAATAATAAGGGTTTAGAGAGATATGGGCCAAATGCTGGCAAATGGAACTAGATTAATTTAGGTTGTCTGGTTACCATGGACAGGTTGGACTGTTTCTGTGTTGCACATCTCTATGACCCTATAAATGGCTTACTAGCTTGCTGTCTGCTGCTTCCTCCTAAGAATTAACTGTCTAGGTTTGTTCTAAACAGAATTTTGCGTACCTGAAGCAGAACTTTCATCTCCATGTATTCAAGCCTTTCAATAGTAGTGGACCACATTCTACCCTGCCTCATACCTAATTAGGTTCAAAGTGGAAGTTCTCAGACCTGCATACATTGGAATTTATTTATTTCACACATCCAATTACTTTATCAATATTCCTTTGTAAATTGTATGGTTCAATCTATACTGTTCACGAAGAGTTTATGTTATCAGTAAATTGGGATATGTGAGGTTATGTCCATCATTAATGACTACAATGGATAATTAAGGTCGTGACACTGATCCTTCAGAGGCATTACTGGTCAGATTCTGTCCATTGAATAGCTGCCTTTATCCTGCCACTCAACAAATTGTTTGCCTGGTTAGGAAATTGGTTATCAGTTCCCTGAGCTATAGCTTTAGCCAGCCATCTCCAATGGGGACTTTATTGAATGCATTTCGAAAGTCCATATGACTAACATCCAATGACATTTGCCTGCCCACTGCTTTCGTCAACTCTTCAAAACAGAAATTCAACCAACTCAACAGACGTGATCTACATCTTACAAATCTATTCTAGCTCAATCTGATCTGAATTTTCAAGTTTAGTCAGACTGCCCTTAAATCCATTAATTATAGACTTGAACAGTTTCCTGAAAGCAGAGATTTGGTGAACTGGTCTATAATTCTCAGGTTTTTCTCCTCTCTCCTTCAAAGGTAGGGAGCCATGCAATTTTCCCATCTAAGGGACTATTCCCAATTCGAGAGAACTCTTAGTTAGGAAACCAGCAATATTCTGAGCTACTTCCTTTTAAAACGTTGGGATGTAAGCTATCTGGTTCTGGGGATTTGTCTCACTTTGGTGCCTTTCTTTTCCTTGTTGTTATTTTGCTGGTGTTAGTTTTGGTATATCCCTATCTCTGATTTGATAATTATATTGAGATTTTTACAACAATCAACAGCTCACCATTAGGCTAGCTTTTCATTCCAAATTTTTGTTGAATTCAGATTTTGAATCCTTAGACACTTAGAGTATTGCATTCAATTCTGGTTACCACATTGTAGGGAGGATGTGGAGTCTATGGAGAATGTGCAGAAGAGGTTTACCAGGATGCTGTCTGGGTTAGAGGAAATGAGCTATAAGCAGAGACTAGAAAAACTCAAGTTGTTTTCTCTGGAGCAGCAGAGGCTGAAGGGAGACCGGATAGAAGTCTATAAAATTGAGAGATGCATAGATTGGATTGCTGGTCAGAATCTTTTTTCCCAGAGTAGCATTGTCTAATATGAGGGGGCATGCATTTAAGGTGAGAGAGGGAAAGTTCAAAGGAGATGTCAGGGGCAAGTCTTTAAACACAGATAATGATAGGAGTCCGGAACGCACTGCCAGGGGTGGTGGTGGAGGCAGATACGATTAGGGCGTTTAAGGGACTTTTAGATAAGCACATGAATATACAGGGAATGGAGGGATATGAACCAAGGGCAGGCAGAAGGGATTAGTTTAATTTGATGTCATGTTCGGCACAACATTGTAGGCCATAGGGCATGTTCCTGTGCTATACAGTTCTATGTTCTTAATTCTAGTATGCGAGGCGCATAATGGCTTCATGCTTTGCCACTGTGGAATGGAGAAGAGGAAAATGGCCAGTAGACCAAAGTCAAATGAATGGAGCAGAAGTGCTGTAGTGTACAGCTGGAGTCAACTTTACAGGTAGTTCATGAAAGATATGTGAGGATAAGGATAAAGATCTGGAGGGTGGAACCATTCAAGCCAAAAGTGATTGGTGGCTGAGATTTCATGTGAATTAGATTTCAGGCACTAAGGGTTTTTGGTGTTCTGTGGTTTGATAGTGCTGAAGATGGGGAGACTGACAAGAGAAACACTGTTTGGCTTGAGTTGATGAAACTATCTGTAACATCTTATTGCTGATGGAAGTGAAGTGATGTTACTGGAGGCAGTGGTAAGAGGTTGTGGCAATGCACCAGATGTTGAATTTGAAGCTCAATTCAGAAGAGGTTACAAACAAAGTTTTGTGTCTGCACGTAATAGTCTGAATGAGCATCATTAGATGAAGATGAAATTGGTGCTTGAGATGCAGAGAAACTGCCACAAGGAGAACAAGATAGCCTCAAATTAGCTTCATAACCACAACTTGAGAGACTACAACAGACAGCATGGTAATATTTATGGAACCAAAGATGAGGATAAAATTGTGCTTACCAGCATCAATGTGAACGTTTTCTCAACAATGACCATAATGTCACCAAAAAGCTTCTAGGAATAGGAAATGTATAACATCTTGGAACATTGGGATAATGATGAGCCTGGGTGGAGAAGACTTAAGTAAACAATAAAATCAGAACAAGGCTTTACCATGAAGGTGATTCTATTGAAAACTACTGACATTTCAACAAATCACAATCATAAAAAAGTTACAAAGGAGTCAAAGATGGAGACTTATAAGAAGAAGGTGATGACAGCAATATTTTTTAATAGATTTTTTATTGAAAATTTAACATTTTTACATTTACAAATAAAAAAACCCAAGTATAACTATTGATATACAATTAAATCTTAAATAAATAATAACCAAAATTTTTCAAACAAAAAATAAGATACCGAGAGAAAAAAACAAAACTCAACTAACTACTAATCCTGAAGAAGGGCTGATGCCCGAAACGTCGATTCTCCTGTTCCTTGGATGCTGCCTGACCTGCTGTGCTTTTCCAGCAACACATTTTCAGCTCTAACTACTAATCTAACCTACAACTAACCAGAGTGTATAATTAAGTCTCTTACATTATTCAAAGAAGAGAAAAAAAATCGACAGATAACACAGAAATTGGGTAGTGAGATACATGCTCGGAATGTATTAACATCAAATCGTAACAAAACCCATATTTGTGCAGGATTCCTCTCCCAAGGGGCCCTGGACCAGCCAGGTTCGCCATCTCAATTAAATAAAAGCCCTTGTTAGGATGGCCAAAATATCTGTATTTGTGTAATTCAAGAAGGGCTGCCATATTTTATGAAATAATTTGGTCTTTCGGTGCACCATATTTGTAAGGAAGTCAAGGGGAATACATTCCATAATTAATCTGTGCCAATTTGAAAGTCCAGGGGGGCCCTCAGCCACCCAGTTTACCAAAATATTTTTCCTTGAACAGAAAGGGAGAATAGAAAATAATCTCTTCCCGTGCATATCCAGGGAGAGTAAGTTCGAAAAGCCCAAAAGGAGAGATACAGGGTTGCCCCTGCCTTAAATTTTGCCAATCGGTCCGGTGCTATATAGGCCCTATGAATTATCTTCAACTGAATGACCTGAGTTCTGTTGCAGATGGTGATTCTTCTGGCGTTTTCCCAAATGTCATTCCACGTTTCTATAGAGATTTCCAGTCCCAAATCCTGATCCCATGTTTTAAGCGGATTGTACATATCTCCCAATACTTCTTCATGTAATAAATGATAAATAGTACTGACGGAAGATACCCCCATTGGTCATAGCCCTCTACGTTCTCTATCTGATTTATAAAGACTATCTAATAACGTTAAAAATCACACAACACCAGGTTATAGTCCAACAGGTTTAATTAGAAGTACACTAGCTTTCGGAGCGACACTCCTTCATCAGGTGATTGTGGAGGGCTCGATCGTAACACAGAATTTATAGCAAAAATTAGCAGTGTGATGTAACTGAAATTATACATTGAAAAATTGATTGTCTGTTAAGCCTTTCATTGTTAGAATACATTGATAGTTTCACTTCTTTCCTGTGTAAATCACAAAACCCTTTTTTTTAAAGTTGCATTCTCGGGTTAGCTGTTAACAATGGTGATAGCTAGACAATAGGTTGAAGGTGTTAGCCCCGTGTGTTCTCTGTCTATGACCTGACATTTAGATTGATTCTAATCTAAAAAAGTGAGATAACAGAGTTTTACATAGATTCATGCAGTTTTTGAGCTCAGAGTTCTACATGAATGTATGCAGTTTTTGAGCAAAGTGCAATGTAACTCTGCAAGTACAAATTCACTACATAAAATATGTGTGTGCATGTGGGTCTTTGACTGTGTGTGTGTATGTGTCTATCTGGGGTGGGGGTTGTGAGTGTGAGAAAGTGTGTGTGTGTGTAGTGAGTGCAGAGTGTCTTAAGTCTGTGAGGAGGTGCATGTGTGGGAGTGTGTGTGTCTATAAGGGTGTGTATGGGTGTCTGTGTGCGCGTCTGTGTGTACCTGTGTCCGTGTGTATGTGAGAGTGTGTGTGTAGGAATATCTGTGTGTGTATGTGTAGTGCAATGGTGATCACCTGTAATGTGACATGAACCCAAGGTCCCGGTTGAGGCCCTCCCTATGGGTACCGAACTTAGCTATCAGCCTCTGCTCGGCCATTTTCCTCTGCTGCCTGTCCCGAAGTCCACCTTGGAGGATGGTCACCCGAAGGTCCGAGGCTGAATGTCCTGGATCACTCCAGTCCAACACCGACATCTCCAAATCAGATCTAATAACGTAGTCTTCTTCTGAATGTAGTCTCGAATTTGGAAGTATCGAAAGAGGTCTCCATTAGGTAATCCAAATTTCTGACGCAGCTGTTCAAAAAACATCAGGACCCCTTCTTTAAACAGATCCCCTAAACATGAGATACCCCTGGATCTCCAGAGTTTGAAAGTGACATCTGTAAGCCCCAGTTGAAATCCCCATGCCCCCACTATCGGAGCATAGGGGGATGTTTTATGTGAGTGGCCCTCATTTTGTCACATTATATTCCAAGCTTTAATTGTGTTTAGTATTACAGGGTTTTTACATTGATCTGTAACGATTTTCCTCTTGTCTGAAAATAAAAAGGTTAATAAGTGGGCATTTTACTTGAGAAGCCTCGATGTCCAGCCAGATTGATTGCGGGTCAGACAAGACCCAATCGGCTATGTGACTTAATAGGGAACTTAACTGATATTTCCTAAAATCTGGGAAATCCAATCCTCCCCTTGCCTGTGGAAGCTGCAGCTTCTTCAGCTTAATGAGGGGCCGTCTATGATTCCAGATAAAGGAACCCAACCAGCCATTTAATTTACATAGTGCCAGCCTCGGCAGCATCACCGGAAGCATTCTTATGGGGTATAGGAGACGGGGCAGGACATTCATTTTCATTAGCGCTATTCTACCCAGCCAGGAAATTGGAAGGTCTCCCCATCGCTGGAGGTCCTGCCTTATCCATTCCAGTAAATTCTCAAAGTTAGCCTTGTATAACTGACCAAATACTGGGGTAATAAAAATGCCTAAATATTAGAAACCCTCCAGGGACCACCGAAAGGAAAGTAGGATCCGTCAAATAAGTGGGATATACTAGCAAGACCGCCCATTGGCATAGCCTCCGATTTTGAGAGATTAATTTTATAGCCTGAAAATACACTAAATGTATTAATAACTTGAATTAAGCAAGGCATGGACATCAGGGGATTACTGAGAAATAGAAGAACATCATCTGCATAAAGGGTAATTTTATGTTTACCTGTACCAATCCTCGGGGCCATTATATTAGAGTCGGCCCGTATAGCTTCTGCTAGTGGTTCAATTATTAGCGTAAATAGTAATGGCGAAAGAGGACATCCCTGACGGCAGCCCCTACCCACACTGAAGCTATCCGAGCCTAATCCATTGGTAATCACAACTGCTTTGGGATCACTATACAGTGTTGAGACCCATTTGGTAAACACCTTTCCAACGCCAAACCTTTCCAATGTGTAAAACAAATATGACCATTCAACCCTGTCGAATGCCTTTTCTGCGTCTACTGAGACTACTACTCCTGGTATCTTTCCCTGATGGCAGGCTTGAATCATATTCAAAACCCTTCTAACATTACTGGATGATCTACGGCCCTTAATAGACCCCGTCTAATCCTCCTTTATAATATGTGGCAAAACCCTTTCTAGCCTCAATGCTAACATTTTAGAGAGGATTTAAAAATCTACATTTAACAAGGATATTGGTCTGTATGACGCGCAATCTTCTGGGTCCTTTCCTTTTTTGAGGATAAGAGGGATATTTGCCTCTTTCAGTGAAAGCGGGAGACAGCCCTGACTGTATGAATAGTTATACATGTCCATAAGTGGACCAGCCAATATTCCTGTAAATTCTTTATAGAATTCAGCTTGAAAACCATCTGGGCCAGGCGCCTTACCGCTCTGAAGTTGCCTGATTGCGTCAAGTATTTCTTGGACTGTTAGGGGAACATTCAAGACCGATACCTGTTCCGGAGTTAGGTCCGGAAAGGTCAGGTTTTTTAAAAAATGACTGCATCCTCCTAGTCCTGTCTTCGCAATCCTGCAATTTATATAAATCAGAATAAAGTCTTCTAAGGATTGTGTTAATCCTTTTATGATCATGAGTCAGAATACCTGTACTTTCCTTGATAGACGTGGTAGTTTGAGGGGCCTTCTTTTTCCTTGCGAGAAATGCTAAGTATCTACCCGGTTTATCGCCAAATTTATATAACCTTTGTTTTGCAAATGATATTTCCCTCTTAGCCATTTGGGTAAGCGTGGTGTTTAGAGCTGTCCTAAGGGCCGTAATCCTTTGTAATTTGATAATAGAAGGTCTGTCAGCGTATGCTGTTTCAGCCGCTTTTAAGCGAGCTTCGAGCAGACGCTGTTGTTCTCCCTTTAATTTTTTCTGGGTCACTGAGTATGAGATGATCAAACCTCGCGCGTAAGCTTTGATGGTCTCCCACATCATTGATGGGTTGCTAGCCATACCTGAATTAATTTCTGAAAAAGTTTTAAATTCTTGAGAGAATTAATTTACAAATTTACTATCTTTCATCAGGAAGGGGTCCATATGCCAATGCCGGGGCTGTCTCATTGTTCCTCGCCTTGATTTCCATACATACAGCAGCGTGATTGGAAATTGCTGTACTGCCTATTTTACAGGATGATACAGAATTTTAAAAAATCGAGGGGGCAAAAAACATATCAATTCTGGCATGACATTTATGTGGATTGGAGTAAAAAGAAAAATCTCCGTCCTGTGGATGAAGGCACCTCCATACATCTACTAGTCCTAATTCTTTGTTCAAATCCACCAATTGTCTAGATCTGGGAGATACTCCTGCAGTACTCTTGGGAATTCTATCTATTTCCGGATCCATAATACAATTAAAATCTCCCCCTATAATTGTATGACGAGCACCGAGAGCCATCAATTCTGAGAAGGCTTCCGTTATAAATTTAAAAGGATGTGTCGGGGGGCAATACAAATTTAAGATCCCATATTCCTCTCCATTTAAAAGGGCTTTAATTAGAATATATCGTCCAGATTCATCTTTTATCTGATTTAGGATTTTGAAAGGGAAATTCTTTCGAATAAGAATAACAACTCCCCTGCTTTTTGAGTTGAAAGAAGAAAATAAAGGTCTGATCAAATCCACCCTGTCGTAATTTCAAGTGTTCTTTATCCAATAAGTGTGTCTCCTGTAGGAGAGCTGTATCAACCCTTTCTCTCTTGAGGTTTGATATTTTCTTCCTTTTGACTGGTGAATTACACCCCTTGACATTCCAGGTACACCACTTAACCGACTGATCAACCATACTCGTTCGGGCAAGTCCGAGACCCCTCGGGAGGGGAAACCCTATCCAGAACATCCCAAGCATAGAGCATATAAAATTCACAAAAATAAAGGCTCTTTAATACACTCACATCAATATGATTTAACAAACAATTTCTAAATTTAAAAAATGTATTTAAATGGAGATTTTCCCCCTTGTTCCCAGGGGGTATCACTTCCTTTCCAAAAGTCCATCGTATCCTCTCCCAACCAGTGCTCCACCCTTGACCCAGGCGCTCCTCGATAGGATGAAGAAAATTCAAATATACTACAGAGCTAGAGTTAACAGTAAGCACCCTACCCTACACCGCCCCACCCACCCACCCACCCACTCCAACACCTGGATATATTTGGTAATGTTAATACCATGTATAAACATATATAACTATAAAATTACAGCCTCAACAAGTAATACTTAAATATAATAATACAAAATAACAGGGGAAAACAACCCCGCTCCTAAAAACGGAAATAAAATAGGATAAGGTAACCACTTCCCTCACCAACATTAACTACACCCCCCCCCCCTCCCGGCCAATATATATACATAAAAAAGGGGGAGAAAATCGCTAAGTAGAGAACAAATAAATAAATCCCTCTCCCCAACCCCCGAAGATAATATTAAACAGTAAGGTAAAGAAAGGGATTAATATTAAAAAATGGGATATAAACTGGAATGGGGGGGGGAGAGCAAAACAACATTAATTAACTCTTACAATTTATCTAAGAGAGTCCAAAAATTCCTTGGCCTTTTCCGGCTATTTGAAGTTATACACAGATCCTTCATGGTTAAAGCGTAGCGTCGCTGGGTAGCGTAAGGAGTACTGAATATTTAAGTCCCTTAAACACTTCTTCGCTTCATCAAATGCCTTCCTCTTTCGGACCAGAGCTGGGGAAAAGTCCTGGAATAACATAATCTTGGATCCTTTACAATCATGGTTTGGGGATCTTTCCCAAGATTTCTGGAAGCTTCTAAGAACATCTGCCTCTCCTTATAGCTCTGCAGCCAGAACAGGACCGGGTGGGGGCGCTGGTTCCAGCCGGGCCCGCGTATTCCGACCTGGTAGGTCCATTCCACCCTTTCCTGGCCTGATCCAGCCTCCAGATTTAAAAACAGTGGAAGCCACTGTTCGAGAAATGCTGTAAGCTGGCCTTGATTCTCAAGGTCATCAATGTGATTCTATAAGGTCCGGACTCTCCAATCCACGGCCGATTCTGCTATAGTCTCGGAAGTCACGGCCTTTAGCTTCGCCCCTCCGACTCGGCGCTCAATTTCCTTGATGTCTCGGTCGTGCTTTTGTAGCGCGGCCGAGAGTGAGTCCCATCGGCTCTGGGACTCTTTGATGAAGGCGTCGATATTCGCATTGAGTTTAGAGATTATTTCCGCGAGACTCGCCACCGTAGGTAAGTCCCCCGGGGTGGCTGCGGATGCTACAGCTGGAAAGGCCGGGGGAGGGGTTCCTGCCTGCTGAGAACTGTGGGCTCCCTTCCCTTTAGTCATTTTTACTGGAGATTAAATTGTTTAAATTCAGTACTAAGCAACTAATTACATTAAGTAAAAACTATTTTAAATGATTTGGTGAGTGTGGTGAAGTCAGATGACCCACTTTGCTCAAGTCTTGGGAGGAGCACTATAGACTCAGACTTGCTGGGTCGCCGCCATCTTGGATGCCCCTGATGACAGCAATGATTAATGGAAGAATGATTGACAGAGTCAGTCTTGGTGTTCAATATCCATAACATTCCCCTGCATCAGCTCAGCTGAAACCCTCACTCATTTATATGTTTCCTCAAGAGTCAACAACAGTTGGTTCTGCTATAACACGTGTTCCGACAACACTATTTGGCTTTAATGTGATTGAAGAATTTAGACCGTTATTTGTAGAATGCAAACTTTCTTTACCTGTATTGGCTATAACACGATTCTGGCCCCATTAGTTTAAATGGTGTGGCTATTGCGCAATTTTCTTATAACCCAAGATCGCGCAAGAATGGAATTATATCAGAAGAGACTGTGTTCCAATGTTTTATTGGCCTACCTCCTTGTTGTGGTTCTGTTCGCCAAGCTGGAAATTTGTGTTGCAAACGTTTCGTCCCCTGTCTAGGTGACATCCTCAGTGCTTGGGAGCCTCCTGTGAAGCGCTTCTGTTGACAACCGGAAGCGGCAGAGACAGGCCACTATAAATGCCAGAGGAAACATCACAGAAGCGCTTCACAGGAGGTTCCCAAGCACTGAGGATGTCACCTAGACAGGGGACGAAACGTTTGCAACACAAATTCCCAGCTCGGCGAACAGAACCACAACAACGAGCACCCGAGCTACAAATCTTCTCCCAAACTTTGAATGGCCTACCTCCTGACATGCACCCTCAATAAACATGAGCTCAAACTTAGCTCCACTGCTTATATTTTATTCTCACTAAATATCATTCGTCTATCACCCCTGTTATCCCTGGCCACAAGTCTCAATTTTGTACTCTGTTATCTCTTCCCATCTCACCTCTGTTACTTTCTCTGGCTCTATAACTCTGAGATCTTGGCAGTATCCAATTCTAGCCTTCTGAGTATCCTAGGTTTTTTTTAAACTTCACCATTAGTCTCTATGCCTTCACCTGCCTCCTTGCTAAACCATGGAAATCATTCTCTAATCCTTTCTGCTTCTCTACACCAAATCCACATTATCCATTGGGAATAGGGCTATGGGCTTCCCAGATGGATACCAGTGCAATGTATCTGTCCTATCTCTCAGAAAGGATTGTGCGATCAGACTGAATAAGTCAATGGTAAAAACAATGATGGGGTCTGGGTTCTAGGGTCCACCTCACCAGTACGCAGATCAACAAGTAGCGAATCAGCAGATAATGAGGAGTGAGTATATTTCATTTCTCTAATATATTGCTTAAATTCCATCTTTTTAACCAAGCTTTTGATCACCTCTCTGAATATCATCTGTTATATATTAGAGAAATAAAATACACTCACTCCTCATTATCTGCTTATTCGCTGCTTGTTGATCTGCGTACTGGTGAGGTGGACCCTAGAGTCTAGACCCCAGACTCCATCATTTTTGGTCACCTCTCTGAATATCATCCGCTATGGGTGGGTGCTAAACATTATTGATGAATTTCCTATGGTGGGGGGGGGGGGGGGTTAAAATTGCTGTTTAAATATAAATTGTTGTTATTATTGAGTTACAATGACAGTTTCAAATACCTTACATAGGACTGGGAGATATTTTGCACAGTAGGCTTTTTAAGAAGGCTGTTAATAATAACAGCATTAATGAGATGATGATTGCCTAGAGGAAGAGAGCAGTTGACAGTGTTACTGAATGTTGGGCTAAGGAGTGATTGTTGAAAACTGTTTTGGGAGGATAGCAGTGCACCAGAGAGGAAATGAGTCTCATGAGAGCTAGAAAGGACATTATGGTAACAACTTTAGCATGTTTTATTGATTAGATTAGATTAAATCTAATTAAAGTTAATGATTTAATGCATATAGCTCTATTGTACACCAGTGGCTTCATTCAGCTTTAACTTGCTGAAATATTTAATCTACATACCCAGTAAACCAAGGTTTCCAAAAGTGAGGGTTGACACCACACATGGGTCACCTGCACTCTCAGTTCTCACTGAGGAAAGAAGCGATTTTACAATTTGCAAAATGGAATTATGGTGGGAAACCGTTTTTAATACAATGCCCTAAACTTTCAAGCAAAGAGACACCTCTGGAGAAACTCAGCAGGTTTGGCAATATCGGTGGAGAGGGAAAAAGTTAGCATTTCAAGTCCAGTATGACTTCAGATCTTTCAAACTTCATTGTGGTCCTTTGTGCCTTGATAATGAAATTTAACACAACAAGATTCAGAGCATTTTTGATCAGTGCTTAAAGATACAGGTGCCAAATGTTGCCAAATTATAGCTTTGAAGGGGTATAGCTTATTTTAAATAGCAGCAAACAGACAGGATTGTTGCATATCTGAATTTGAAGTGCTGCCTGTATAAATTACCTGCTAATATAATTATAAAATATTGCAAAATGTTGAGTGACACATAGCCTTGATCCTAGGGACTTTGAGACTCTGCTGCTGAGACCAAATAAAGGTCCTGTACCTGCACTTACCAGCAGTAGGAGCTGTTCAGAACTTGTCCAGGAGACAGCTTCCTAATTGGCCTCTCCCACATTCACTGTCCTATAAAGGATGGTAGGTGGGCTCTTCATGTTGGCAGTACAATCAGAGAGCAACAGTGCAGGAGCTTCAGCATCCCCATCAGGAGAGGTGACAGCTGCTGCTATAGCTATTTGGTAACCACATGGGTGCCTCAACATTGAGACACTCTCACTAGCTGTACAGCAATGAAGAATAACATAAGATCATGGCTGGCAGGTCCTTTGGGTCTGAGGGGGAAACCCCTACACTGGATAAAGATTGGCTGTGATTTCCTTGTCTTTAGGGTATGAAACTTTTAGTTTTGGGTCTTTTGTGTGCCACAAGGTTGCCACAACTATTGAGTTGACTGCCATAAGTGTGCCCCTAATTAGGGCATTATTGAGCATAATTAGTGACCTTCCCAGCCATTCTTGGGATAGTTCCTCAACAACAGGATTCATCAAACCCACAATTGTGAAACAGGGCAAATTCAGGTCATTGTTAGAACAGAACATACATTGCATCATCATAGTTAGTGTTCAAAAAGAACATTCTTTATTTGTTGTTGATTTGTCACTTCCTCATTTATTTTTCTATTACTTGTACACAGTGCACTAGTACTAAAATGTAAATGAAAATACTAGAGGTACTACTTTAGTAACGGCATTATGCCTTTATTGGCAGTATTCTTGTTCTCATCTTCAAATGTAACCAAGATCAGATATCCTGAAGTTACGTCAGTAACACAGACACCTTGTCAATTTGTCTTTTTCTTGGAATTTTTACATGGATGATGATCTTAGGGAGCTTGTACTACTGGTTATGCGCCCACTGGTGTCAAATAAGCCCTATCCATGATTGATAAATTCACCCACAACAGTTTCAGGTAAAAGTGTTGTTGATGCTCAGAGAAATTGGATCTATCATTCTTCTTTTCTATTTCATGCTGGCTCTTTGCCCAGTCTCAAAATTGCCTGTAGCATTCTTGAAGTTGAATCTCCAGGCAACATCATCTGTGGGCTGCCTTTCACACTGGCGATTATCAATGTGACATACAGGGAGAAATTTCCTTAGGGAGTTCTTGAAACATTTGCATGTGGCTTTTAATAGTGGTCAGCTCTCCACATAGTGCAGTTTGGGATGGGTGACTATCATCACTCTGAGCAACATAACCCATCCAACACAGTTAGCTTTGAAGGAGGATAGCATCAATGCTGGTGAAGTTGGCTGTTTCCCAGACTTCAGTGTTTGTGATGTAGTCCTGTCAGTAGATCTTAAGCACTATCTCTGCAACATTCTCAACATCCTGAGGCATATTTAACTTTTAAAACCATGCCAACTATATAACTGTTCAAGGTTTGGAAGACAACTTGTCAAGAATGATGAATTTCATCAATTTTATTTTAAAACAACTTGGAGAATAAGCTATAGTTCATTTTCTGATGAATGCTGCTGCATAATGCTTCTTCTCAAAGATACACTTCAGGAATTGCAGGAAGCTTGTGAATTATTCTTCAAAAAGTGAACTTTTTTTTTGAGCCAAGATTTTATGTTTTGTTGAAGGAGTTATTCTGTTTGCAAACACAGAAATATTCAAGTGCAACCACTGATTGCAAAATAGACAAATTCCCATCTTTCCCATTCATTGTAATCTTTTTGAATATCACAGTGCATTTCCCATTTTGCATCTTTTCTACTCAAGTACCTACATTAAACGGGCATTAAACCAATAAATTTTGAGCTGTACTTATCCATTGTTACAGTTTGGTTAGTTTTCTTTCAGCTTAATACTTGAGAATTATTTAATTGGCTGCTTGAAACAAAGGAGCTTACAGTTTTCTAATGTTACATGTATGACATTTTACATTGGGCTATGTTTTACCCGTTGTGTTGTTGATCAGTTAACTAATTATATGTCAGTTTTCCAGATGTGTGACAGATTGAAAATTCTTCTTGTAGATATCCACCTAAATATATTAATATATTGGCGTTGTGGTGTATTGGGTTCTTTTATGACTGTTTTCAATTGAGCCCCAGGTGAAGCTCTATCCTTTCATTGTCGTGTTCTGGGATGGACTCCAACTGAGTCCATCAAAATGAAAGTCTCTCATTTCACTCCTGATTCCTGTAATAATCTAGTGTGAAATGGAGTTGGAGAACCTCAAAGTTATTTCTGGCAAGCATGTGCATGAGCATGATAAGACTGATCATACCTTTGAGGTCATGAGCTTGGGTGTACACATTTTAAGCAGGAAGAGGTAGGTTGGTTTAACAGAATGTACAGACCATTATTCCAACCAGCTTCGCCAGATGTTCCCAGTTTATTCCGCTGAGTTGTCTCTCCGTTTGGAAATGTGTGTCTCATTTACATATTGCTCCCTTCTTTCTCCCTACCTCATTCACAATTCAGTCATTTAGTAGTGCTTAGAATACTTTGGAGCAAAATTGCTTCTCAATGTGCATTTTTGCTTGCATGCAAAATGTACATCCAATCCCAATTTGAGGCACAATCACCTAGACTCAATCTGCCCTGGAAGCAATAGCTTCCAGTGAGAGTATCATGCAGTTCTCCAGAGGGTGATCAGTTCCTGATTAGCATTTGCAAGGGACCTGTATGCCCATTTTAGGAAACTGATGATAAATTTGGCCAAAACCTGAGCATCAGTGTTCAGTTTTTGCAGGCCTGTCATGGTCTGATCAGTCATTTTGAAAGGAACCAGTGAAGAACAAATAGGTTTTAGTTTTCTCCTTTTATTTTAGTGAACAGTCAGGAGGAGAACTCTTGCTTCTTCAGCTCCATCCAACCCTCGTGAGCCCTGCAGCCCTCCAAGAATTTACTTGTGGGCTAGCTCAGCAGATTTGGTGATAGTCCCAACAGGTAACCTTCATCAAAATGTTATCCACAACTCAACTGCACTGTTGGAAATAATAAGACCCAAGACCCAATTGTCAATGGACTTCTAATCTCTGCTGCAGTTAGACCATAAGACATAGGAGTGGAAGTAAGGCCATTCGGCCCATCGAGTCCACTCCGCCATTCAATCATGGCTGATGCGCATTTCAGCTCCACTTACCAGCGTTCTCCCCGTAGCCCTTAATTCCTCTAGACAACAAGAATCTATCAATCTCGGCCTTGAAGACATTTAGCGTCCCGGCTTCCACTGCACTCCGTGGCAATGAATTCCACAGGCCCACCACTCTCTGGCTGAAGAAATGTCTCCGCATTTCTGTTCTGAAATGACCCCCTCTAATTCTAAGGCTGTGTCCACGGGTCCTAGTCTCCTCGTCTAACGGAAACAATTTCCTAGCATCCACCTTTTCCAAGCCATGTATTATTTTGTACGTCTCTATTAAGTCTCCCCTTAATCTTCTAAACTCCAACGAATACAATCCCAGTATCCTCAGCCGTTCCTCATATGCTAGACCTGTCATTCCAGGGATCATCCGTGTGAATCTCCGCTGGACACGTTCCAGTGCCAGTATGTCCTTCCTGAGGTGTGGGGACCAAAACTGGACACAGTACTCCAAATGGGGCCTAACCAGAGCTTTATAAAGTCTTAGTAGTACATCTCTGCTTTTATATTCCAACCCTCTTGAGATAAGAGACAACATTGCATTCGCTTTCTTAATCACAGACTCAACCTGCATGTTTACCTTTAGAGAATCCTCGACTAGCACTCCCAGTTGCCTCATGTGCTTGAAAGAAATGTTGGGATAACATCACAAGTAAAACCTGTTGCTTTGATATTTCATTAAGCAGACTGAATATGCCAAAAACTGAATTCAGCCAATTTGGTATATTTTGGAAAATGTTAAAAAGGTGTTTATCATTTGGTTCAATTACTGTATATATTTTAAGTACATCTAAACTGGATATTTTAGACAGTGAATGAGAATACTGCAACAGCTCTGAAGGGCAGATTTTATGATTAACTAAATACAGCAAAACATTTTGAAGTATTAAAAAACATCATCCTTGCCAAAAAGCCAAAGAACTGTGGATGCTGGCAATCAAAAATAAAATCAAAAATTGCTAGAAAAACTCAGCAGGTCTGCATCTGTGGAGGGAAAGCAGAGTTAATGTTTCAGGCAATTTCTAATTTTGTTCACATCATCCTCACCTTGAGTTATTCAGATTGATCTGGGCTTATAAAATGGACATAAAGAGGAATATATTGAGGAAAATAACTTCTTATGGAAAGCAGGGACAGGACTTTCATCAGGGAGGTACACTGTCTCCCATTTTTAAAAATAACACATTGGATACTGAAGTGGCGCCTGTACTTCTGCAGGTAGGAAGGACATCTAGGCCTGCCTGAAGAACTGACCTACTGGTCTGCAACTGAGAGGCCACCTCCAAGTATCAGAACTCTGCTACCTGTTGAGATCTGGAAGCTTACTGGAAAATCCCAACAAGTCTCCTTTAAGAGCATACTGAAGCCTGTTAATGACTTGTTTTGGTCACCTGCCACATGTGGGTAGGCAGCCTGGCCACCCTCAATTCCTATGACACTGGAAAAATGAACAAGAGCAGGGATGGTGTTGAGGAATCAGTGTGCTCTTGTTTCTCTCTCCAGAGGCTCAATCAACTTCTGGATGCACTATTAGATATTCTACAATGGTAATGTATTGTGTTTCTTTAAAACAAATCAACATGCAAAGATTTTTACTTTATTCTATACAAATTTTGAATAAGATCTATTTGTTACTACACTTTCCATACCACTTAATATCTAGTTTTCAAATTACAGCTTGCTAATAGTCCAATAAAATAGAAATATGATTTTCATTAATTCTGTATAATTAAAGTAAGGAAATATTTCAGATTTTCTAGCTAGCAGGAATTTTTGAAATGCCAACATTAACTTTTTAGCCTATGCTTTTAGAAATAGCCTCAAGGAAAAACAGGTATGCAAAGAGGTTAATGGGGAGGGTGATGGAACTGGTGGAGATGCAATGAATTTGGCTGATGACCTTCATAGACCTTGCCAGTTATTATCCCATGGGAAATCTTCAAACCAATTCACACTATCTAACTGATTAGTGGTTAAATTAATTAATGTTAGCTGATCTCAGCTGGGCTTCCATTTGGTGTGCTCTTGGCAACTCCACAGCAATGAGTTAGGTGCAATGTTGTGTTGGTCACAGGGGAGTGATTGACAATGTTTTCTTCATTGCGTGAACTTGGGTTAGATGATTTATCATTCAGTGCAGACTATTCCCTATCTCATTTACTGCAGCAAGTGAAACGTGTCTAATCATGTGTAATGTTTCCATCAGTCACTTTCCTTCACCAAAGAAGAAGCCATAAATTTGGAGTCAGTTAAATTGCTCATAAATTATTTAAATTTTAAACAAATATGATTAAATTATCCTGGGTTTATTTTAGACTGCAAAGTCATAATAAAGTAATTACACTGCAAAGCTCTCCTGCCAAGCAGATAACGCACAGAAGGTCAAGTTTACAGTTATCTGATACTTCCAGAAGCAAAACTTATCTTTGCAATTTAACTTGTATTGTAACTAGTGGTTTTAAAATGATTTATTTCTTTTCATTGAACTAGGCTTATGACTAATTTAAGAAATTATTTAATATTATTTTAAATAGATTGGTTTGAAAATAGCGGACGTGCGCTCAATGATACAATGTGATACAAGCTATCTCCTGAGTTGGAATCCACCTCCAGAGAATATTGACCACAGAAAATGGAAGAACAAATTAACTTATCAAATGTTCTTAAGCAAATTGTGAGGCTTGATTTTCTTTCACTACATTGCCCTAAGTTGTTCGCAAAAGGATAGTGGACCCTTGTCACTGTACTTCACCCAAACCTGCCTTCTCCACAACAAGGGTCTAAGTTCCTTTTGGAGTCAGAGAAGCAGCAGTGGGTACTTCTGTCTTTAGATCCCAGGAAAGTTTCTTATGTAGACATTGGACTAGCTTCTCCTGGATAGAGAGGCATCTCTGGCAAAGAAAAATGGATCAAGACAGTCAGTAAAATTTCTGTCTTAACATTTCTCTAGTCTGAGTCTGCTTTGGATGGCACTGAATTTGGAAATCAAAATGTGACTTTTGGAAATAAATGATTCTTTATGAGGATATTCTGCTGCTATCCTTGCAGGACAAAGATTACATTATGGGCAATTTTAGCAAAAACTGAGGTTTGGAACTCTCCTGAGGCATGCATGGTCAAGGTGCGTTTCATGCTCGGGACTGTTTCCAAAAAAAAAATTTACCTTCATCAATAATGTCATCTCATTCTGCAAAAAACAAATTAGACAATCCATAAAAGCAATATAGGATTATGATAGGCAACGAGGCAAAGGTGGTAACTGATTTGAATGGTGTTAAAGATTTTATCAATTAGAAAAACCCACAATTGATTTAATTTTGTTAAAATGGTAATATTTTTCCTTTTTTTATAAAACATGCATTGTTGAGTTTTGATTTTTTTAAAGCTATAGACTATAGTTCTTCAGTGGTGGCACTGACTAACACAAATATCAATGATAGTAAGATGGGCAGCTAAGCCTGATGTTAAAAAATATTGTATCATGTGTTTGGTGATAGTAACACAAAGTTATCTGTGATAGTGTGATTCAAATGGATTAGGATGTGGGGATCCTGTTTATAACAGGGAAAGCAACACAGACCAGAGCCAGTAGTAATGACTCAGGACATCACAAATATATGACATCCCCGCTAAAACAAAGAAAAATCAAGAGGATTCATCCTGTTGAACTGAATGACAACCTGAGTTACCTCAGTCTGCATTTCATTGCTTCTTATTGTGTAAAAGAAGAAAAATGGCTAGCATTCTCAAAGTTCTCACAAAAATGAACTTTTCAAATAAAGGTTATAAAAATGGCCCTGTTGGTAACTGGGCATGCAACATTTAAACTAAACACGAATGTTAAATATGAAAATCACAGCTGTCTGTTACTGTGACCATGCATGTCCTGTTGTTTCTGTTTTCAAAAGTGATGCCAAGTTATGTGTGTTCTGCCTGAAGGTAGGTCCTTGGCTCAATGTCATCCTAAACCATTTTCCTTTGCAGCTTTATTTTAATCAATGGTAGTTTCCCATTACCTTGTGCCTCTAGAGGTTGGATGAGGAGCAAGGCCCAAGTCTACTTCAAATAAAATAAGAACTGAACCTGTGATGTTGGAATTATTCTGAACCATTATCTGGTCAGCATAGCTAATCTGCACATCAAAGAGTGATTACTTATTTCTGTTGCAGCCAAAAAATGCCATTGAGACAAATCCCATCATGGAGAATAGATAAAGCATCTATGCAGTTAGCCTCTGGAAATGTTATTGTTCTACCTACCAAAAAACAGGAACTGTTCTAAACTATTTGTGCTTTATAATAAAAATTCCCGTGTGGTAAAAACTGTTCTTAAGTGAACTTCCAAATAAACCTGTTGGACTATAACATGGTGTTGTGTGATTTTTAACTTTGTCCACTAAAGTATCGCCTTTCCCAATAGAATATGATACCCCAAGCAAGTGGAGATATTGTTACCTCAGAGACCTGAATTATTAAGAGTTGCAAATCCTCAAACCTCAATTTTTCTATTAACTATATCTATTTTGTTTGTACTCAGTAATAATTTTCATGTCAAATGCACTTATCACATGACAGCTCAGGAAAGAAGGAACAAAAAGACACAAAGTTATGTTACAAATATCACAATTCAAAGTTAAAGCATCAAATGCACTGAAAGGAAAGAAAGCCCCTCATGTCACACTGTTTTTGATTTAAGATGGCTTTTTCCCCAGAGCAGAAGCAAGAGATTTACAATTGCTTTTCTAGTCCAAGGATACTTGCTCCATAGTTACCTACAAATTGATTATTGGATGTGTCTATTTTACTTCGACCAGAGTGTGAACATTGGCTTGAAAGGAACAGACTAGATTAAATAACTTTCCTTCGATTGAGCTAAACATTATAAATGACCCAGACCTCAAACTAAATGTGACCAATGCCAAGTCATTAGTGCAGAGCTACTGAGAAACTGAAACCTTGGAGATAATTTGTTCTCAGTTGCTTTCATGTAACTATTATTTTGCAAGTGAACATTTTGGGTTGTTAATAAGAAACAGCGATGCTGGAAATGGAATACAGTGAACAGAATGACTTGCAAGGCGATAGGATAGGCGAGTGAGCATCTAGATCAAAGGACATTAGTGAACTAGATTTTTTTACAACAATTGATGATAGTTGTCATGATGTCACCATTATTGAGACTAGCTTTATAATTCCAGGTTTATTTGTTGATATTAAATTCCACCAACTAACAATGATGGAAATTTGAACTCCTGTCCCTAAAGTGATTATTATTAGCCTAGTGATGATACCATTACACCACAACATTTTAAGTATTAACTGGATGTAAAGAGACTAAAGTTTGTTGCAATAATGTACCTCAGCACCAATTGTTGGAGGACATATTCTGTTGCATCTGAATAGTATTTTTCTATTTCCTGTCACATTCAACTTGTAATTTGTCTCAATAGATTGCAATTAGTCCCAAAATAATACTGTTCCATGCATTTTTGATTATATCTGCCAGGAACTGGATTTGGACAGATCAACATTTATTTCATGAAAATGCCTTCCAACCAAATGGAAAAGAAGATAGTTATCAATCATTCTGGTTTAGATTTTAACCCATAGCCTGAAAGATCAGTGACCAATCAACTGCACAATCCAGTTTCTTGAATTACTTTATTGAGAATTCTGTCTTTAGTTTCATTCCAGCAATTATATCCATTTAATGTTTCTTTATTTCTCATTGCCACAGTTTCACTGGAGATTCTAAAACCAGTTCAAGCATGCGCTATGTTGAAACCCAGTCCATGCAAATTGGGGCCTCATATATGTTGCAGTTTAGCCTTGTGATGGGCTGTGGGAAGCTGTTTACACTGCATGTGGACAACCAAATCAGATTGGAGTACTCCACCAACCATGGCCTGACTTGGCACCTTGTGCAGGAGGTAAATATTTGAAATAAGTTTGTTAAAGTTTTGTGAGTTGCTTAGTGATATAGTCATAAAATTGCAGTTTATAGGAACATACAAATAATGATACAGAGACCAGACAATCAAACAAGTTTGTCCTGTATAGTTGTAGTATAATTACACATCATGATCTTCATGCTCCCACCTAATAACTTTCTAGCATGCACTGATTCACTTGATTTTATTTAAGTAATTCAATCCATTAAAAGTCAAAAATATTAAATTCTCCAAAAGAAATAATTAAATGATAAATTTAGCATACTTTTCTTTGAAGAAAATTGAGGCACAGTTACAATTCTTGCTCAAGAAGTATTTCCATCAAAAGTGGAAGAGATTGCTGAGTTTACCCCACTTTGAATTACCATCATTCCTGTCACTGTTCAAAATTAGTAGAGTTTCATTTTAGTTTTTATCATAATCTTTTCAAAAGGAACTATTAGATGCAATGTTAAGCTTTGCTAAAGTTAAATGGGCATACATTTTGATTGAACTGTGTTATTGAACAAACTTTATATAAATTGCATGGAAATATGTGGAGCAGGATGAACACTTTTTTTATTGATTGCTAATGAAAGGTGACTATGTGCAATGTCATGAATGTTAAGACCCTAGATTGTATTTCAATGCTTTTTCAATCCTGAACCTTGTGCTACATCTTGTCATAGCTAACACTAAATAATGCCAGAAAGCATCTTACGATTTCCACGCACTGATCCTGTCATTCTCAGAACTTTCTCTGTGGTGTCAAAATTTAGAAATATGGAAAATAGGAGCAGGGGTAGGCCCTTTCCACCATTCAGCGTGGTTATGAGGGATCCTGTATCTTAACACTATACCCCTAAATTCTCTCCGCAAATCCCTAGATGCTTTGAGCCTCTAGAAATATATCTACTTTGTTCTTAAATATATTCAGTGACTTGCAATCCATAGCCTTTTGTGGTCAGCCCCCCCAATCCCAAGAGGGGAGATATCATCTCTGCATGCAGTCTGTGCAGCCCCGTTTAAATTTTATATGTTTTAATGAAATCACCTCTCATTCTTCTAAACTTCAGTGACTACTGCTCCAGTTGACCCAATCTCTCCTAGTAAGACAAACCTGCCAGCCCAGGAATCAGTCTGATGAAAGTTATTAGGCCCTGGGGATTTATCAGCTTTCAGTTCCTTTAATCTTTCCAGCACTTTTTATTTTTTACTAATACTAATCTCCTTCAATTCCACAAGTTATACATGTTGTCTTCTGTGAAGACAGAACTAAAGTAGTTGTTTCGTTGCTCTGCCTTTCCCTTGTTCTCTATTATCAATTCTCCCAATTCAGATTGTAAGGAATCTACATTTGTCAGCACTGATTCTTTTCTTTTTACTTACTTATAAATACTCTTACATTGTACTTTTATGTTCCTTGCAAATTTATTCTCACTCTTCTTCAGCTCATAATCAAGTGCTTTGTCCACCTTTGATGTATTCTGAACTGCTCCCAATCTGCAAGGTTGCTACTTTTTCTCGCACTTTATATAATTTCTCTTTAGGTATAATACTATCTTTCCTTTTTTTTTTGGTTAGCCATAGTTAGGCCACTTTTCTTGCTGTGCTGTTTTCCCAAAACAAAGATATAGTTGTTGCAATGCATGTATTTGTTATAAAGTCATATAGCACGGAAACCGATCCCTTTGTCCAACCAGTCTATCATTGAATCTGTATGGTGGGGGAACAGGCCATTTGGCTCAACAAGTCCACACCAACCCTCCAAAGAGTAACCCACCCAGACCCATTCCCCTACACTATTACTCTATATTTTCCCTGACTACTGCACCTAACCTACATATCCCTGAACACTATGGGCAATTTAGCTTGGCCAGTTCACCTAACCTACACATCTTTGGATTATGGGAGGAAACCGGAACACTCGGAGGAAACCCACGCAGACATGGGGAGAACATGCAAACTCCACACAGACAGTTGCCCGAGGCTGGTCCCTGGTGCTGTGAGGCAGCAGTGCTATCTATTGAGCACTGTGCTGCCAATTCTATATTGACCATAATCTCAAACTAAACTAGCACCACCTGCCTGCGCTTGGCCCATAGGCCTCCAAACATTTCTTATTCATGTACTTACCTCAATGTCTTTTAAACGTTGTAACTGTACCTGCATCCACCACTTCCTTTGGAGGTTCATTCCACATGGAAACAACTCTGTGTAAAAAGATTGTCCCTCTCGTCTTTTATAAATCCTTCTTCTCTCACCTTAAAAATATGCCCCTAGTTCTGAAATCCTGCACTCAAGGGAAAAGACTCCTGCCATGCACCTTATCTATACCTCTCATTATTTTATAAACCACTATCAACCTCGTATGCTCCAGTGAAAAAAGTCCCAGCCTATCTCGCCTCTCCTAAAAACTGAAACCCTCCATTCTCAGCAACATCCTGGTAAATGTCTTCTGAACCTTCTATGGTTTAATAATGTTCTTCATATAACAGGGAGACCAAAATTAGACACAGTACTTCAGAAGACGCCTTACTAACATCCTGTACAACCTCAACATAATGTCCTAATTCCTATACATAAAGATGTGAGCAATGAGGGCAAGCATGCTAAATGCCTTCTTAACCACCCTGTCCATATGTGATGCAAATTTCAAAGAATAACATACCAAAACCCCCTAGGTCTCTGTCTTACTCTGTCCCTCTTCCCAAAGCTCTATTTTGAATTGTATAAATTCTGTCCTTTTCCAGCAACACATTTTCAGCTAAATTCTGTCAATGTCTGTTTTACCAAAATGCTATTCCTCACATTTATCCAAATGAAACTCCCTCTGCCATTCTTCAGTCCATTGACCCAACTGATCAAGATCTCTTTGTAATCTTACATAACCTTCTCCACTATTCACTTTTCTACAAATCTTGTGTCATCTGCAAACTTACTGATCATGTTCCTTAAGTATTAACCATTGCCTATCCACTGTCATGCCATTACATCAAATTACCCAGTCTATCACAGCCAACTCACCCCTCAGACCCTAATATTTTCCATTGTTTTGATTTGGGGCAATAATTTTGGATTGGACTACTTCACTTTTTATCCCAGTGAAGATTTCTATCATGTCACTTTTTCCTAAAGGGTCTCTGACAACAAGGTTATTAATTCACCCCTTATCATTGTACAAAAATAAATCTAGGCCAGCTTGTGCCTTAATTGCTTCGTCCAAGTACCGTTCTTGAAAATCATCTTGTACAATTGTGGTTGTCCAGTCTGTATGTAGATTAAAGTCACCCATGATTACTGTGACACCCTTGTGACATGCTTTTCTGATTTTCAGTTTATTGCCATCCCCTACCTCACCACTACTGTTTGGAGGCCAATAGATAATTATCACTAACGTTTTCTGCACCTTGTTGTTTCTTATCTCTTCCCCAAGTGAATCCATATCTACATTTCTGATGCTAACATCCTTTCTGCACTGATTTCATTTTTCATTATTAACACCTGTTTTTTTTTTCTTTTGCTTTTCCTTCCTAAAAATTGAATACCCTTAAATGTTCAGTTCTTGGTCTTGGTCACCCTGCAGCCATGTTTCCATAATCATAATCATGTCGTACCCGTTTAGAAGTATTTGTGCTGTTAATTTGTATAACTTATTGCAAATGTTTAATCTTCAGAGATAAAATCTTTAAACTTGTGACTTTGACATTTTTACACATTTATTTCAAATATGGCACTAGTTTCCTTTGTTTTCTACTTTAATTTTCATTTCCATTTCTGTTTCCCTCATTTTTGCCTCTTTGCTCAGATTTCTATCCCCCTGCTATTCTAGCTTAAGGCTTTGCCCAATGTATTCGCAAACATCGCTGAGAGGATGCTGGTTCCAGTCCCACTGTGGTGCAACCTGTCAAGCTCATACAAATATCATCTTTCTCAGAATTGTTCCCAAAACCTCAAGAATCCAAATCTTTGCCCTGCAGCTTTCTTCTAGCTACATGTTCAGTTTGACTTTGCAAACTTTGAATCAACATTAATCCGGTGATTCCAAAATTATATATTTACAGCCTTTTAACAGATGCATGTGGATTTGCTCATCTTGATATTTTCTGGGTTGACATATTTTCCTGCAGGAATGTTTTCCCAGCATGCCCAGTTGCCAGGAGTTCACCTCTGCCAGTGTTTATCATTCCTCAGAGTTCCCACAGTGGAAAAGAGTAACTGTGTCCCTACAACAGAAAACATGGTAAGGAAATCATTGCAAGCATTAATCCTTGGGAATGGGCCAAACGCAAAATGAATCACTGTCTTTTCACCAACTGGCTCTTCACATAAATCTGCAAATGTGAAATGAAAGACTCCAGGTAAATGGACTATAATTGGCTCCTCCCCAACCTGTGACTATGATTTTAATTACTTAACAGCTGTTATTGACTCAAATGAATTTTTAATCTCTTTAATAGCCATAAAAAATTAACAAGTTTCTGTCTAACACTGATTGAAAGGCACAATTCTTCAGTATCTCAGTGAAAACATTCCAACTACAAAGAAAATTGGTGTTTAAACATGTACACGTATGTCAGGAGGGATTTTTTAATCTCAGCACCAATTTCATAAAGCAGTTGCAAGACATTTAATGAAAACTGCTGCACTAAGCCTGCCATTTGTCTTCCAATCAGATAATGAATCAAATGCAGCTTAGACAAATTGCATTAGCTATTGCTTTATGAAAATGAATTTGTTTTTATTTGTAGATATTTGCATATCAGACCTGCTGATGAGATGCAGGCAGCTGTCAGAGACAGTTCTTTTTACAAACAGAGTTTAATTATCACATTAGGGTTTTGAATATTAATAATCAAATGTTATTACATTATCCAGCTCTTGACTGGGAAAAGCATGTTCTTACGTCCACTTATAATCATTTGAACTTTTTTAAGTGGTTGACCTTGAAAACCAGTCTGAGATTATCCCATGAGTGTGACATATCCTAGCTGCCTTAAAGTCAATAATCCAGATATTCAGTTAGGTAAAAACAATGACTGCAGATGCTGAAAATCAAATACTGGATTAGTGGTGCTGGAAGAGCACAGCAGTTCAGGCAGCATCCAACGAGCAGCGAAATCAACGTTTCGGGCAAAAGCCCTTCATCAGGAATAAAGGCAGTGAGCCTGCAGCATGGAGAGATAAGCTAGAGGAGGGTGGGGGTGGGGAGAGAGTAGCATAGAGTACAATGGGTGAGTGGGGGAGGGGATGAAGGTGATAGGTCAAGGAGGAGAGGGTGGAGTGGATAGGTGGAAAAGAAGATAGGCAGGTCGGACAAGTCAAGGAGTCAGTAACTGAGCTGGAAGTTTGAAACTAGGATGAGGTGGGGGAAGGGGAAATGAGGAAGCTGTTGAAGTCCACATTGATGCCCTGGGGTTGAAGTGTTCCGAGGCGGAAGATGAGGCGTTCTTCCTCCAGGCGTCTGGTGGTGAGGGAGCGGCGGTGAAGGAGGCCCAGGACCTCCATGTCCTCGGCAGAGTGGGAGGGGGAGTTGAAATGTTGGGCCACGGGGCGGTTTGGTTGATTGGTGCGGGTGTCTCGGAGATGTTCCCTAAAGCGCTCTGCTAGGAGGCGCCCAGTCTCCCCAATATAGAGGAGACCACATCGGGAGCAACGGATACAATAAATGATATTGGTGGATGTGCAGGTGAAACTTTGATGGATGTGGAAGGCTCCTTTAGGGCCTTGGATAGAGGTGAGGGATGAGGTGTGGGCACAGGTTTTACAGTTCCTGCGGTGGCAAGGGAAAGTGCCAGAATGGGAGGGTGGGTCGTAGGGGGGTGTGGACCTGACCAGGTAGTCACGGAGGGAACGGTCTTTGCGGAAGGCGGAAAGGGGTGGGGAGGGAAATATATCCCTGGTGGTGGGGTCTTTTTGGAGGTGGCGGAAATGTCGGTGGATGATTTGGTTGATGCGAAGGTTTGTAGGGTGGAAGGTGAGCACTAGGGGCGTTCTGTCTTTGTTACGGTTGGAGGGGTGGGGTCTGAGGGCGGAGGTGCGGGATGTGGACGAGATGCGTTGGAGGGCATCTTTAACCACATGGTAAGGGAAATTGCGGTCTCTAAAGAAGGAGGCCATCTGGTGTGTCCTATGGTGGAACTGGTCCTCCTGGGAGCAGATACGGCGGAGGCGGAGAAATTGGGAATACGGGATGGCATTTTTGCAAGAGATAGGGTGGGAAGAGGAGTAATCCAGGTAGCTATGGGAGTCAGTGGGTTTGTAAAAAATGTCAGTGTCAAGTCGGTCGTCACTAATGGAGATGGAGAGGTCCAGGAAGGGGAGCGAGGTGTCAGAGATAGTCCAGGTAAATTTAAGGTCAGGGTGGAATGTGTTGGTGAAGTTGATGAATTGCTCAACCTCCTCGCGGGAGCACGAGGTGGCGCCAATGCAGTCATCAATGTAGCGGAGGAAGAGGTGGGGAGTGGTGCCGGTGTAATTACGGAAGATCAACTGTTCTACATAGCCAACAAAGAGACAGGCATAGCTGGGGCCCATACGTGTGCCCATGGCTACGCCTTTGGTCTGGAGGAAGTGGGAGGATTCAAAGGAGAAATTGTTAAGGGTGAGGACCAGTTTGGCCAAACGAATGAGAGTGTCAGTGGAAGGGTACTGTTGGGGACGTTTGGAGAGGAAAAAACGGAGGGCTTGGAGTCCCTGGTCGTGGCGGATGGAGGTGTAGAGGGATTGGATATCCATGGTGAAGATAAGGCGTTGGGGGCCGGGGAAACGGAAGTCTTGGAGGGGGTGGAGGGCGTGGGTGGTGTCTCGAACGTATGTGGGGAGTTCCTGGACTAGGGGGGATAGGACAGTGTCAAGGTAGGTAGAGATGAGTTCAGTGGGGCAGGAGCATGCTGAGACAATGGGTCGGCCAGGGTGGTCAGGCTTGTGGATCTTGGGAAGGAGGTAGAACCGGGCAGTGCGGGGTTCCCGGACTATGAGGTTGGAAGCTGTGGGTGGGAGATCTCCTGAGGTGATGAGGTTCTGTATGGTCTGGGAGATGATGGTTTGGTGATGGGGGGTGGGGTCATGGTCGAGGGAGCAGTAGGAAGAGGTGTCCTCGAGTTGGCGTTTGGCTTCAGCGGTGTAGAGGTCAGTGCGCCAGACTACCACTGCGCCCCCTTTATCCGCTGGCTTGATGGTGAGGTTGGGATTGGAGCAGAGGGATTGGAGGGCTGCACGTTGTGAGGGTGAGAGGTTGGAGTGGGGGAGGGGGGACGACAGGTTGAGGCGGTTAATGTCCCGGCGGCAGTTGGAAATGAAGAGGTCGAGGGCAGGTAATAGGCCAGCGCGGGGTGTCCAGGTGGATGCAGTGTGTTGGAGGTGGGCGAAGGGGTCCTCGGAAGGTGGGCGGGAGTCCTGATTGTGAAAGTAAGCTCGGAGGCGGAGGCGACGGAAGAATTGTTCGATGTCACGTCGTGTATTAAATTCATTGATGCGTGGACGGAGGGGGATGAAGGTGAGTCCTTTGCTGAGGACTGATCGTTCATCCTCAGTGAGTGGGAGGTCTGGGGGGGATGGTGAAAACTCGGCAGGGCCGGGAGCTGGGATCTGGTGTGGGTGTGGAGCTGGGAGTGGGGTCGGAGCCAGTACCTGGAGTGGGTGTGATGGTGGGGGGAATGGGGGTGGAGGCATGAGCTGGGGTAATGTTGCCCTCGGGGTTCTGGGGTGTGGGGATAGTGACAATGGGGTCTGTGGGGGGTGTGTCAGCAGAGTGCAGGTGAGTGGCGCTGGTGGAGGCGGAAGTGGTGGTGATCATGGCAGTAGGGGTGGCGGGAGTCACTGAGCGTGTGGCATCAGCGATGATGTGAGGGCCGGAAGTGGCTGTGGGAGTGGCCATGATGGGGGCGGAAGTGACATCATCACGCAGCATGGGGGTGGTAGCTGCGTCAGCCGCATGGCTAATGGAGTTTCCGAGGCCAGGGGAATCTTCTGGAATGTTTGAGGAGCGCTGGTTATGGAGGTGGGTGGATAAAAGTTTGTTGTACTTACAGTTTTTGATGTTTGAGATGGAATTGAAATACTGTTTGTTGAGAGTATGAATTCTCCTGAGGATGTAGTACAGAGTGGGTCCTTTGCAATTCTGAGAGAGTGTGGCCCTCAGCTGAGGCAGGGCTGACTGGAGAGAGGTTAGGTGCCGGCGCATTGCTGCAAGCGTGGAGCGGAGGATCTTGAAGGAGAACTGTTGCTGGTGTTTTTGAATCTGTAGTCTGTACTGTTTGTCCTGTTCGGGTCCGAACTCTGCTGGTTTAAAGGTGGTCTGGAGTCCGTGTGGGATGAGTTGGATGCTGCCTGAACTGCTGTGCTCTTCCAGCACCACTAATCCAGATATTCAGTTAGTCAGACCACAAAGGAATGTTAAAAGTGACATAAGAGATCCCAAAAAGAAATGTAGTCTTGGAAGCCGCACACATCGTGGGGAGACAAGAGTCAGTTTTCCAAAAAATAAATTTAGTTGCTAAATAATGTATTTTGAGTGGCATTTCAATTAGAGTATTATAAATCTGTGAGTTTTAAATGCAGTATTTGACAAACAGGACTCATTGATACAGGAAAACATCATTCAGCCAATGCTGAACCTTGGGATTTATTTTGTTGAGATTTAACTTCTTTTATCAGAGTTTTGGGCTTGACTATGATCAGGAGAAATTTATTCGACTTGGAAGCATATGCAGTCCATGGGGTGTAGATATACCCACAATGCTGTATGGAAAGGAGTTCCAGGATTTTGTTCCTGTGACAGTGAAGTCATGGCAAGATTGTTCAAAGTCAGTATGATGTGTGGTGTGTGAACTTGCAGGTACTGCTTTTGCCCTTCTAAGTGGTAGAGATCACAGGTTTGGAAGGTATTTTAACAGGAGCTGTAGTGCACCTTGTAGTCGGTGACCATTTCTGTATCCATTGATAGTGAAGAGAGTGAATGTTGTGATGATGAATACCAGTTACCAGTGAAGTGAATTGCTTTGCTCTGGATGGTTGATTGTTGTTAGATCTGCACTCATCCATTTCCACTCCTGACATGTGCCTTGTCGGTGGTGGACAAGTGCTGGAGAGTCAGGAGGTGAGTTATTCACCTCAGAACTCCTCATGTCTCATGGTTTTGTGGTCACGTCCACTGATACTAATGCCAAGTAAGTTTTTCCCTCTTGTTTCCTTTTTCACCTGCAGCAATGTCCTATAGGACTCAGACAGTTCAGTCAGGAGTGGTGCTACTGAGTGATAAATGCCCTTCATGTAAATTCTGTACCCGTGCTTCTTCCATTTAGTAATTAACATGAAGGAGTACTGACCCATCAGTTTGGGAGTGGTGGTGCCTAGTTTGGTGTTGGGTGGTCCATCCAATTTCATTACTATTTTTCAATCTGAGTGGCCAGGCAATTTCAGAGGGCGTTTAACAATCAACCACATTCCTGTGGTTCTGGAGTCACTTTCATGCCAGACAGGCAAAGATTCTTCCCCTTATGTGCAATTGATAATGGGTTTGTTATTTTCATTGGATTACTTTTAATTCCAGATTTATTAATTTAATTTAAATTCCTTTCATGATTATTTGAATTCATGTCTTCAGAGGATTGGCCTGAGATTCTGGGGGCCGACTCTTGTGATGCTATGTCATTGCTTCCCATTTCAAAAAATCTCCCTTTTACTTTGTAACAATGACTAGTGTTACCATCAAGTTCTTCACATCTAGTGGTCTCTACATTTTCTCACACTCACCATCTATTCTTAAAATTAATAAATAAATAAAATTATTTTGAGTAATATTTTCCTTTTTAATGTATTCAGGTCAAGTGCTACACGTTTTCGCTGGAGCCAGAGTTACTATATGGTTCAAGATGAATGGGCATTAGATGATATTTATATTGGTCAACAATGTCCTGAAATGTGTAATGGACATGGCTGGTGTCATAATGGACTCTGCAAGTATGTAGATGTAATAATGTATAAATATTGATATTGTGCCTGTGTATAAAAAGTATAATAGATCATTCAGTCCCTTGAACCTGTTCTATTATTTAGTTTGATCATGGATGATCTATCCTCAACTCCGTTTACCCACTTGATGCATACCCCTAGATACTCTTAAACGATAAAATGTTAAACCAAGGATCTCAGAATTTATGAAGAATCTTTTTAGTGCTTGAAACCAAAGTAAAGCCATGACAGGGCAACTTATACCCAAATACCATTATCTTATTCCATATTTTGTGAGGTTTAGTTGTGCACTCATTTGCTTGTGTAACTATCAGACAGTATTTATGTTTACGTTGTTGAGATTTCATCAAATTTCTGTATTATCATCTTTTTAGAGAAAATTAAGTTAAAACGCCACTAATTTGAACAATGTGTAACTGCATAGTCACAATTCAGTCCCTGAGATTGTTGTTTTCTTACCTTAAAGATGTGATCCAGGCTATCATGGATCTGCCTGTAAGCCAGAGGCCATGTTACCTTCAACAGTGACATGTGACTTTGAGAATGAGACTGTGATAAAAAATGATTGGCAGGTAGTTATTGGTGGGCAAATCGTCAAACCGGAACAAGGGTGTGGAGTCATTTCCTCAGGTTCATCACTCTACTTCTCAGAGGTAATTCACTCTTCATTCAATACAACTACAACAAGTATCTGTTCAAAAAGAAAGTGGTTTTACCATAACATGAGAATTTCTACACCATTTTGAGATGTTTAAATGAAATCAAACAAATGGTAGATCCCGTAATAACTTGCATCTTGAGTTCAGTGACCCCATCAGGCGATGAGAGTGTTAGACTGATGACCCAAGATAAAGCAAAAGAAGATCACACAGAATATGCATCTCTAGTAGCCCATCCTGTAAAATATGGGTGTCAACTCAGGACCTGCACCCACTGTTGAGGTTCTGAAGGATAACTGTTCGACTGAGGTGTGGGAGGTAAGCAGAACAGCGCCCGAGACCCGGGTTCAATTTCCGCCTCAGGCAACTGACTGTGTGGAGTTTGCACATTCTCTCCGTGTCTGCGTGGGTTTCCTCCTGGTGCTCCGGTTTCCTCCCACAGTCCAAAAATGTGCAGGTTAGGTGAATTGGCCATGCTAAGTTGCCCGAAGTGATAGTTGAAGGGGTAAATGTAGGGGAATGGGTCTGAGTGGGTTGCGTTTAGGTGGGTCGATGTGGACTTGTTGGGCCGAAGGGCCTGTTTCCACACTGTAAGTAATCTAATTTAATCTAAAATGTACTCTATGTCTTGGAGATGAAGGAAAGAAAACCTTCCTCTGAGATCTAGTCCAAGACTACAGGTTTGCTTTCTCATGTTCTGCACAGAACAAATACCTTAGATATTTTTTCACCCTCTACATTTTGTAAGTAATTTTCCCAGCAATTCTTCTGTACATTGGGATGAGTGCTCTAACAATATTAAACAAAAATAAAATAATCAGATTCTATAACATTAACAGTGTGTCACCTTTACTTTTTCATGCAGAATGGGAAGAGGCAGCTGGTCAGCTGGGACTTGGACACACAGTGGGTGGACTTTATCCAGTTCTACATTCGGATTGGAGGGAACACAGGCTCCTGCAACACACCAGACAGCAGAGAGGAGGGTGTTTTATTACAATACAGCAACAATGGCGGTATAACCTGGCACCTGCTTTCAGAAATGTATTTTTCTGACTACAGTCAACCCAGGTATGACTCAGGAAGGACGCACATCTATTCTCATGCCTTACTTATTTTATCTAGTCAATGAAGCATACACTGAAGATATCAATCCCTGGAACCTGTTCTGGCATTTAGGTCGATCATGGATGATATACTCTTCAACTCTGTCTATTTGATGCGTATTCTTAGTTACTGTTAAGTGATGAAATGTTGAGCCAAGGATCTCAGAAATTATGAGACCAGGTATTATTGCATCCGTGCAGCACCAAGTTACTTTCCAAAAGTACTTTCCTCAGATCTTTCATAGAAACATGACCAACATCACTTTATGCTAAAGTCCTGCTTTCAGTGCCAGCTCTCATTTCTGCTTTGTATTAAAAATGAAGTGCTGTTGCTTCAGCTGAAGCTATGTTTGCCACATGTGGTCTGGATATTTTCTAATTGACCTGTTCAGAAACATTATTGCACACCTCTGGAGCAGATGGAGCTTGATCCCAGGCCTCCTGGCTCAGAGGTAGGGACGTTACCACTGCACCACAAGAGTCCTCAGCTATGTGGTATTAGCACTGCTGTCCACAGATCAATATATTTCGGGCAGTGGACACAGCTGTGCTACATTGCTGCAGCATTTGAGGTTTGGGCCAATACTGTCTTGCAATGGGTATTACTGGATTCAGCAGTTCCATCAGAGTAAGGAATTAAGTAAAGGCATGCATCTACACCCATAAGGAAGGAAAAGATAAAGTTCAACCAGAAGGCCAGATATTAGATTTTTCATTTTTGAGCAATGGGAAAAGAAAGATACTGATCAATAATAAAATTAAACAGAAATAATTTTGTTTTGGATCATTTATATTTCATTCTACAGATTTGTTTATTTTGAACTTCCGGCTTCTGCTAAGACTGCTTGCACACGGTTTCGTTGGTGGCAGCCTGTTCATTCTGGTGAGGGATATGACCAGTGGGCTATCGATGACATTATCATTTTATCAGAACGACAGAAACAGATTATCCCTGTCATTCAACCAACTATACAGCAGGTAACAGTTGTAATCACCTTTATAGTAGGGTTATTATCAGTTGACCAACAAACAAAAACTATTATGACAAATATTCTTGAATCTCCTGCCAGAAAGAGTGTAAAATAAATTTCAATGCATTTGCAAGTTAAAAATCAAATGTTATTTCATCCTCTTGCTCGAGCTTTTTGTGGATAATTAAATTTTGATTTCACTAGTGATGACATTGCTGAGCTAGATCAGACATTCCCCTCGACCTCCGTCAATGATATTCATAACAATGCATAGACACATCATAAAGTACAATGAAAGATTTGTTCATGTAATAAGTTGGAAAATCAATCCTTACAGTGCTTCAGACATTTACTCTATTAGACTCAACTAGATTATACTTAACACAAATGAATTTTGACATAATTATGACAACAAATAGCAATTTAAACTGTGCAACCCACACCCTACATTTTCTGGAATTTAAGTGATTGTATTTTTATGCAAAATTTATTTAGGCTGTTTCACTTGGTATTATAATGTTAATAGTCATTCTTGATGTATAAGTCTCTTTACAACTGTAATATTAATGTTAATTTCCACATCCCAGAATATGAGCTGAACACAAAATCTGGCTGGCCCAGGGAAATCTGTGACTTGGAGGAGCCAGTGTTGAACTGTGGTGGACAAAGTTAAAAATCACACAACACCTGGTTAGAGTCCAGATTTATTTGGAAACATTAGCTTTCGAAGTGCTGCTTCTTCATCGGGTGTTTGTGAAGCAGGACCATAAGACACAGAATTTGTTGCAAAAGATTACAGTATTACAATGATATATTGAACAAACCTAGATTGTTAAGTTTTTCATCTTTTAGAATGGATTTGCTGGTTTTGGTTCTTTAATATGTCAATCCCAGAACTTCTTTTAATTCACAATCTCAAGATAATTTAAGATTTTGTAACGAAAGGTGACATCTCAGCTCAGACAATGCCCGAAAGGTGTGAGGTCTGTCTGTGTCCCAATCTTGAGTCAAACTGGTTCTATTTCCAAAGTAAAATTTGCAGATATTACATAGATTGACTGCCTGCAGATAGTGCATTTTTTGAGCAAAATAGAATGTATCTGTCGATATAATTCTGCAAATATACATTTATGGGGTGCATTTATATTTGTGTACGTGTGCAGGAAAGAGATAGAAAGTGAGCATGTGCATGTGAGTGTGAGTGTAAATGAGAGAGTGTTTGTGTGTGTGCAAGTTTGGTAGTGTGTGTGAGTGTAATTGGCTATAAGCCTGTGAGAGGGTGCGTGCATGGGTGTGTGTGTGTGGGGGAGGTGTATGTGTGTGCATATGAGAGAGAACTTGTGTATGAGCGAGGGTCTGCGTTAGTGTCTGAGTGTGTAAGAGTGTGTGTGAGAGAGAGAGTGTATAGTGCAGTGGGGTTACCTGTAGTATGACATGAACCCAAGGTCCTGGTTGAGGCCATCTTCATGGGTAGTGAACATGGCTATCAGCCTCTGCTTGGCCACTTTGTGTTGTTAGGTAAAAACAATGACTGCAGATGCTGGAAACCAGATTCTGAATTAGTGGTGCTTGCCTATCCCAAAGTCAGAAGGGAAATCTGAGTTTTCCTGAGCTTCCCAATTGTCCAGTGTAAAACAGGTCTCAATTAAACCAGTAGAGATGGTGTTTTTAAGTAAAAAACTAAATGAATGCAGAATAGCAAAGTAATGGAGACACTTTTTTTAAAAAATCACCTTGCTTTCTACTTCAGAGCAAGTGCAATGAGAACTTCAATATTTAAGCATAAGGCAGATAACTAGATTAATAAATCAAGACAATTTACCTTTAATAGCTTCAGCAACTTTCAGCAATAGCAATTTTATGTAATTAACTTTTATATCTTGCACACATCAGAACTCACACAAATTGCCAAAATGTCAAATTTCAAAGGGATTAATAACTTATGTTGCATAATAAAGGATGCTGATTGGTTGGCAACTCTGATTAATTGAGGTATGAGCAAGGAACTATTGCCTCCATGCTTTTGTTTAATAAGAGTGTTAATTTTGTTAAATTATTCCTCCTTTTTGAATTCAGAATTATTGAATTTGTCCTGATGAGCTCACAATGAAAAGCTTTGAAAGCATGTCCCTTTTTTCAACAAAGATAAAGTTCTGTACCACTGAGTATTATTTGTTAAATATTTGTTTTAAAGATCCGTAACTTCACTGAGCTGCTGTATCTATTTCAACGTTGAAACTCTGGGGACTAAGATGAAATAAATCCAGTCAGGACTGTATGCCATGTCAGTTAACTCAAGTGAAACCTTGCAACTTGCTTCCAGAGAATTAATATTGGAATTGCTAATTCACTATCAATCATGTTTGGACGCTAGTAAATCCTGTTACTTTAAGTACACTTATTTGGAGCAGCAGGTTCAATATAAAATATAGACCTATGTCCTTGATGCATTGAACATAATCCTGTGACTGGAATTGCTTATGGTAATAGGTTCAGGAATCAGATTTTAACTTTATACACATCTGCCCATAAAATTCGGTCATCAGAATGAAGAAATGTTTTATCATTAATAATAAATTCTGATTACAATTAGTCAAGGCTGTAGTCTGCGTAAAGCTGGGGTAAAAGATAAGAATGTCAAATTATGAAACGTTTATTCTGCCAGAGCTGTAGCTGAAAGATTCCATAATCTTTGAGATTTAGAATGTTAATCAGTTTCCAGCATTTATGATTTTTATGAATGACTTGCATGTTTTTTTATAGTTTCAGTTTTTGAGCTTTGCAATAAGTTAGACTAATTGTTCAGAGTTAGCTGTTCATAGCCATAGCAACAACTGACTTGTTTTAAAAAATATATAATACAAAATCCTTTAACAGGTTAAAATAGTTCACCTCAGTCCTGAGACATACTTAAATTCAGAGAAATTTATCAAAGTGTGTTCTAGCTGTTTCTCTCAACTCACTTGAATTACTAATCTCCAGTATTTGATACAAGAGGAACAGTCACAAACAGCTCTTTGCTGCTGCTGTTTGTTTCGAAGTGAGTCGATGATTTGACAGCATAGCTATTCTTCACAGCTAATATCTAGGAAACCACAATAATCCTGTAATCCAAATTAGGATGGTACCAGTGAAAAGCAAATGGAGAGTCTTATTTAAATTCCTGCTAATCATGAGTGCTTGAGAAAAT
The DNA here is from genome assembly GCF_047496795.1 of Chiloscyllium punctatum. Classification (NCBI taxonomy): domain Eukaryota; kingdom Metazoa; phylum Chordata; class Chondrichthyes; order Orectolobiformes; family Hemiscylliidae; genus Chiloscyllium; species Chiloscyllium punctatum. The sequence goes on along the minus strand of NC_092782.1, from coordinate 39,261,072 downwards.
GAACAATATAAAGCATATTTCTCTGCTGAATCTGGGGGAGGGCTTGCACAGTTTTATTAAGAACTTTTATAGCTTTAGAAATGGTTTCTATAACAAGATGAAATCCTCTAGAGATGGCATCAAGCAACTACTGTTGTTGCCTGATAATATACACTGAAGATTCAAACACAACTCAATCTCATTCCATGAAGGTGTTTATCGAGCATAATTCTCAGCAAACTAATGTCCATAGAGGAGTTGTACTCAAGCATACTGTATTTTGTAGGTAAAGCCTACCTTTGACAGAGGGAGATGGCAGCCACTTCCACTGTCAGTGAGTATGCAGAGCTGATTCCCTGACCCTGTGCTTCCCAGAGAGCATCAGAAAATGTCTCGCAATAAATTGAGTGAAGCACCACATTACTCCATTGTTCCTTGAGAATCCTGTTACTTATATTTCTTCAGATGGGCTTCAGTCAAAAATTAGGACTTCTGTCTACATCAGTATTACTGTGCAATGGGCCATTACAACATTTTAAAGCTGTTAGAGTTTAAATACATAGAGGTGATGGTGTTCAATTGTTAAACAACCAAGATGTTCAATGATAGATAGTTCAACAGTGGGACAGATACCGTGAGGAATCTCTGGTCCATGTCCAGAAATGGTCATTATATTTTCCTGAAGGGTGAAAAAGCTAAATGTTGCCTGCAGAAGGTCCAAACCTTGACTGAGCCTTGTTGAGCTGAAAATGTGTTGCTGGAAAAGCGCAGCAGATCAGGCAGCATCCAAGGAGCAGGAGGATCAATGTTTCGGGCATGATCCCTTCTTCAGGAATGGCTCCTTCTTCAGGAATTCCTGAAGAAGGGCTCATGCCCAAAACGTTGATAGTCCTACTCCATGGATGCTGCCTGACCTGCTGCGCTTTTCCATCAACACATTTTTAGCTCTGATCTCCAGCATCTGCAGTCCTCAATTTCTCCTGAGCCTTGTTGAGAAAGGATGTACTTAAATAACAGAGATCAGGCTAGTTGTATTGTCTACTTTAAAACAATTGTTTCATCCTGTCTGTCAAGTGTATGTTTTTGTACAGCTTTACTTAAGATGAAAGCCCCAGAACAAAGATCATTAAAGTTGTAGGGAAATTTAGATTTGGACAAGGTTCTAGATAAGAAGAGGACAGAGTAAACCTTTACTTGTGGTTGCCAGACAACAATTTAGAGGATTGGTAATAAACAATTATTCTTCAGAAATGATATAGATTTGTTTCTAAGTTTAGAATCCATTATTTCCTTGATTCATTTTGTTAACTTAACACAAAAGGTTTGTATTTATATAGTGCCTTTTACTACCTCACAAATTTCAAGAAATAGCATAGCAAACTTCAACAAACAACAATGTGATAACGATCAAATAGCCTGCTTTGTGAAAAAAAATCAAAGAATCGCAGATGCTGGAAATCAGAAGCAAAATCAATCTGTCTCATCCTGGGTTAAGCTTTCCCGGGACGTGATTTGCACCATATTTGTGCTGCCTTTGTTCTCTGAGCAATTTAGCCACTGGAGTTCATGATAAGAGAGAGAGAGATTGGATACCTGGGGAACTCCTGGTCTGCAGTATCTGATTTGGAGTGGGTAACAATGCTAGAGACTTGGACAAGTCTAACCCCCACCCCTGTCCACTTCATCAACAAGAATAGAATCAATTGGCACCCAACACTAACCTGACAATGTAGAAAAACAGGTGTGATGAATGAAGCAGTTCAAATTGAGCTTCACTGGTGGTACTCAGCTTTACCAACATCTGCCCTTCCTCCCCTAACCCCCTTGACCTCCAGCTGGCAGCTCCAGCTGACCTCCAGCTCCCTGAATTTATTTCTCAAGAGCTGGTCAGCCTGCTGTCAGTATCCTCCACCAATTTTCAGTCTAATGCCTCATGAGACTCTGTCTTTCACACTGCAGAGTAGAACGAAATAGTCTCCAGATTTAAAGGGGTTCCTCTGCAGTGGAGAAGATTTGATTTTGAGCAAGTATGCAAACCCAGTCATCATAGATGTTTTGTAGACAAGGAGTAGTTGAAGAAGGCTGTCACCATTCTCAACTGCAGCTAAGTTAGAAATGGAAAATTTCTCAAAAACGATTGGTTAAATTGGCCTGTTGGTATTGGTCACTGCTAACTTGACCAATTTCACCATATTTTATGGTGAGCTGAGTTGTACTGTCAGCTAGAGAAAACACTGCTATGGCTATCAACATCCAGGTGGTTAATATTGACAAGAAACTAAACTGGACCTGCCACATACATACTGCAACTATAATAGCAAGTCAGAGGCTAGGAATCTTGCAACACGTAAATTCCGTACTCTACTGAAAGCTGGTCCATGACTTACAGTGCGTAAATGAGAAGTGTGATGGAAAACTTTCAAGCTACCAGAATAATTTCTGAATAATTCTGAATAAGTTCAGCTTCAACGGTATTCAACAAGTTTGACAATATCCATCACAAAGCAACCCACCTGATCAAAACCCCATCCACTGCCTTAAACACTCACACCCAATGGCAGCAATATGTGTCATACATGAGGTGCACTACAGAAAGTCTCTCCTCTAACAACATATTCCAAACCTCTGAGCTCTACTAACTAGAAGGACAAGGACAGCAGATGTCTGGGAATGTCACCACCTGCAGGTTCCTCTCCAAGTCATGCACCATCCGGACTTGGAAATATATTGCTGTTCCTTCACTGTTGCAGGATAAAAGTCCTGGAGGTCCTTCCCAAAAAGCACAGTAGTTATACCCAAAGCAGATGGCTGCAGTAGAATATTGCCAGCTGCTTCAATGCATGGGTTTACATCTTTTCATGTCTATTGTTATATCATGGACACTTATCATATAATTGAGCAGAGAATTGCTATGGAGATTTTAAAAATTGCTTGTCATTAAACTATCTTTGGCAGCAATTTTAAATACACAAGCCAACATTTATTCGACACATTTAATTGTTCATCATCACATTCGGTGGGAAAATACTAAACATGAGAGTGTTTACTAGAGGTCATTGTAACAATTCCCTGGCTGATCTCCCACCTTGGCTACTGCAGCATAAAATGCCAACAGAAGATTCTGAACTCCAACCTTTAATATCATAGAAATCCAACATACTCCTGGTTAAGTGGCATAACGAGCTGATGGCATGGTTTCCTGAGCTTAGCAGATCCTCATTAGTTTATTCAATCAGTGAAGCAGCAACATAATGCCTCCCAATCACTGGTTAAAGAAAAGCCATTCGGAGTAGGTGAAGTGAAGGACATGGTTTGCTGCCATTAAATGTTCTTATGGCACTAGGCATATGGTCTGCAAATAAAAATATCAGTCTGATCCAATGATATCGGCCCTGCTCTGTGGGTATTGTTACCACCAGGTGCGAAGAGAGAAATCAGTTCCCTTATTTTAATCCCCTCAGATGTGTTGCAACAAATATTTTGATTTCTTTTTCGCATTTAGCTGTCACAGTTCAATGAAAACAGTGCTTTGGCAAGATGAAAAGCCAATTATAAATGAAAGAAAGAAGAATTTTATTACCTAAGAACTCCAAGAAAAAGAAATAAATCGCATCACTAAACACATGCATAAATAGATGTAATAAGTTTTTTTGCAAAAATGGAGAGCATGTTTCACAAGAATAGAAACTGTACAGCTTTACAGTTCTTAGAGCCCTCAAAACATTAGATTTTGAACCTGAGACCACAGTTGTTTAATTGTAGCTAACTATCTAGATATCTTTGAGTTCTTGGTGAGCGGTCATCTTTCCAAGTTACTTTTTCACCATTTGCTGTTTTCCGAGATATTTGGGAACAGGGATAGTGAGAGAGACAGATGGTCAGGATAGGTTCTGTGTTTTGAACCTATGTTCTTCTTTCTCTCGTGCTCAAAGTAGTCACTGAAATCAACAGCAGCGAAATTATATTCAACCATAATCTGTAGCCTCCTGATTCAGCAGATCACCTGCTCCATTGTTACTATCCAAACAGGAGGTCAGTGAAGAGTGGAGAGCATGTCAGGGGCAGTAAGAGGCACCACTAAAAATTAGGTGTCAACCTGGTGAAGCAAATCACGCTGAACAGTAGAAGCAGCATGCAATAACTGGCTAACTGATCCCACAAATGATGCATCAGAACTCATTTTCAGAGTCCTGCCATATGCAGTTTTGAATGATGGTGGACAGTTCAACAACTAACAGGAGGAGGATGCTCCTCAGATAATTCCATCCTTTATGCTGTGGGCAGCCCAGCACATCAATATAAAGCCAAATCTGATGTATCCATCTTCAACCTTCACAAAATGATCCTTCTTGGCCTCTGCCTGAGGTCCTCACATCACAATTTCCAATCTTCAACCAATTCTATTCAATCCACTTGATATCAAGTCACAGTTGAAGGCACTGAATATTGCAAAGGCTTATGGGTCTGACAGCAGTCTGGCAACAGTACTGAAAGCTTGTGCTCCAGGACTAGCCACAAACCTAGCAAAGCTGTTTCAGTACAGCTACAACAGTAGCATAGACACAGCAATGTGGAAAATTGCCCAGGTATGTCCTATCATAGAATACCATACCATTGAATGCCTATCATATGGAAACAGGCCATTTGGCCTAACAAGTCCACACTGACCCTCTGAAGAGTATCCTACCCAGACCCATTCCCTTACCCTATAACCATACATTTCCCATGACTAATGCACCTAACCTATGCACCCCTGAACACAATGGGCAATTTAGCATGGCCAATTTACCTTACTTACATATATTTGGACTGTGGAAGGAAACCGGAGCACCCAGAGGAAACCCACACAAACATGGGGAGAATGTGCAAACTTCACGCAGACAGTCGCCTGAGGCTGGATTTGAACCTGGGTCCCTGGCATTGTGGGGCGGCATTGCTAACCATGGAGCCATTGTTCTGCCCCACAAAAGACAGTAAAATCCTTTGCAACCAAGTGCCCTAACTATCTAATCTCGATCATTAGTAAAATGGTCGTTGTCATCAACAGTGCTATCAAGCAGCACCTATTTATCAATAACTTGCTCAGTGACCCCTAGTTTGGGTTCTGCCAGGGATTGTTCCCTCATCTCTTTACAGCCTTGGTTAAAACAGGGACAAAAGAGCTGAATTGCAGAAGTGAGGTGAGAGTGATTGCTGTTAACATCAAGGCACGATTTGGCCAAGTGTGACATCGAGGAGCCCTAACACTGGAGCCAGTGGGTTGGGGAGCAGGCCAGAGGCAAACAATTTTGCAGTGAGTAGCCAACCTTCTGACTCCACAAATCTATCTAACATTCTGACGAGGAAATATGTTCTTGTTCTTGCACTTTCACTTGGTCAAAATCCTGGAACTCCCTCCATAATGGCATTGTGGGTCCACCTGTAACTAATGGAATGCAGGGGTTCATCCAAGACAAAGCAGCCTGCTGCTTGGTATGCCATCCACCACCTTCCACATTAAATCCCTTCACCCACTGATGCACAAAAGCAACATTTTACATTACCTACAAGGTGCACTGCAACAGCAAAGTCATCAAGGGTCCTCCAACAGCATCTTCAAAACCCATTATCTCTGCCACCAAAAGCACAAGGTAGCAGATGCATGGGAATGCCACCACTGGCAAGTTTCCCATCAATCCACAAATCATCCTGATGTGGAAATATAGCGCCATTCTCTTGTCACTGGGTAAAAACCTCAGAGCTCCCTCCTTATCAGCACTGAACGTGCACTTATTCCTCAAAGAGTGCTGCAGTTCACTACCATCTATGTCTCCATCCCAGTATGAATTAAAGAAAAATAGCTGGTCAATCAAAAGTCTCAGGAGATAGATGACAAAAGTTAAAATTTGATAATCTATATTTACCAATATGGTAGCAGAATACTGTAACAATGCTTTAGGGGGGCTTCTTTCTATCAATGAGTCAGAGTGTCCCTGCTATTCCTGATATGAGTGCTCACTACTAGTGTTGACTGTCAGAAATGGAAATTGTTTCATTCCTCAAAACTGTCGCCCATTGCTTTGACTATGACGGATAACAACTTGGATATATATAAATCGTAATGCAGAACAGCATGAAGTTATAATAATTGGCCCAGCAATGTAATCAATCATCCCGTTGTTCTGGATGTTCCATCACATAATTCAATAATAAAATCTATTCACTGTGAGATGGTTGCTTTTTGAGAGCAGGTGAAAAGATTGTACTCAGGAAGCAGACCTCTTATACTACTGTATTGCTCTTTCCTTGTTTATATTGCTGTGGCCTTTCTGTAGTCTGACATATTACAGACTTCCTGCTTTAAACACCAGTGTTTTATGGCACTTATTATTGGTCATTTAAGAAAGGCCTACTTTACATTTGATTTTTCTTCTGAAGAATTATTTAAATCAAGATTTTGAAAGTGTATGCTGTCAGCAGCATTTTAAAGATACATTTAATGGATTGTTATCAAAACCTGAGAGTGTCTTGAAGCCAGAAATATTTGTGGCCAATGGCAGAGGCACGTGGATGACCTCAGTGACTTGATGGTTGTTTGTAGTATGGATTTTTGTCAGTGAAAATCTGCACTTTCAAAGATAACACTGCATCCTGCTTTTTGCAGTATACAAATGGTGACATTCAGATACATTTAATGGAGATGGGTTTTCCAAGAATGCCTTGCAAGAATGTCCTGAGACCACTTGTGCATCTGTTCCATTGCACATTGAGTATGAAACTGTTATAAATAGTGCAGTAAGAAGCTTATCTATCTATTCCACATGTGTTATCCTAATATTATCTAGTTTCGAGTTCCTAATACTCCAGCATCAAATGGCAACTCAACTGGATTTATTGCGTTTGAAAGCAACTTTACATTAAGCAGCTCACTGCTGGCTTACAAGCTCCATTTTGCAATAGATTACTGAATTTTGAACCAAGCCAGTTGTTTAATTGGAACATTGCTGCAGCGTTACCGATGTTAAAAGGATCATCTAAATTCTCATTACCGAGCAAATAAACCATTAAATCGCAAACTGTGAAATGTATGACAGCTCCCCTTTAACTTTAAAACACACTTCCTCTATATTTGTTACAAACTTGTTGTGGCAGCAATAATATACTCATACATTTTTTTATTTCCATATTATATTTCCTGGAATATAAAGGGCTGCTATGTATGATTTAATATAATTTTTGTTTCTTGTTTGGATTTCAGGATTACACACCTTCCTATGATATCCCTCTGAGTCAGTTGAGTATTTGGCTGATGTTAGCTAATGAGGGAATGGGTAGCAATGAGACTTTCTGTTCCATGACCCCCTCAGCCATGGTGTTTGGGAAATCGGATGGTGATCGGATTGCTGTGACACGGGACCTGACTCTCAAACCTCGATATTTACTTCAGTTCAAGGTATTAATTTTGTGTTGGACGCTCTGCACTTCCCAAGGCGTAGGCCTCTTTTACCCCCTCACTACCATCCTAGGTGATTCTACACGTTCCCTCTCCACCATCTTAGTGGTCCTTATTTCATTCACTTACATTTGGATAATCTCTGTATACCTTTACTTGTTCAATAAGTCATACAATTTGTCAGAAAACGTGGAAATTGTATCCAAACACAATAAGCAACAAATGGAAGAATAGACTTGTGGGAAAATCAGGATAAGAAAAAGTGGAAGATGAAAGCAGATACAAAGTGACATTTGATGATGAAAAGAGGAGTGTGAAGGCCATACAGAGAAAGAAGAGCAAGTAGAAGAAAAATAGAAAGATAGATATTGTTTTGGTTCATGTCCCATGACATTATGACTTTCTCCCATCGATTAGATAGACGTGTTTCTCCAGTGTGGAGAGAGGGAATTTAGCCTGTAGTTTGCTAGATTAAGGAAGAATTTACATGTAAATGAACAAACCCTTGAAGTTTGGCGAAAGAATAGGCAAGAAAAAATAGTTGAATGTTTCCACCAGAGAGCCCAAAAAGGCATAAGGAGCTTCTTGGCTTCCCTCTGTGTGATATATTTGTAAGATGCCATGTATATAACATTTTCTTTTGCTGTCAAATGTCTTAAAATGGTTCAAACGAATTATATTTGAAGTAGTGTGGCACAAGTTAGTTTAAGCACTGTAAGATCCCACAAGCAACAAATAAAATTAATAAACAATAAGTCTGTTATTTTAGTGGTATTGGGTGGGTTAGCAATGCTGGACAGAATACAAAGAGAATCTCTTCTTCAAAATAGTCAAATCTTCAAATTTGCAATATTTTTCATCCACCATTAAGCCAAGAACAGGGTTAGATTTTTCAGACTCTTGTTCTATTCAGCTGCCATAAATCCAGTATATTTTCTGGACGAAATGTTTTCCACAGTGACGGTACAGCTGACGTTAAGAGAAACTGAGTCTAATCAACATTGTGTTAGGTCTGACAAAACTGAATAAGAGCTTAATCATGCTGAGGTATTCACAAATACAATGTTATTGTAATAAATTGTTTTCTCTAATATTTTAATCTGTTTGTTCAAAACATGGAAATTAGCAGACAAACAACTTTTGTCCTAATATCACAAAATGTAAAATGCACAAAGCACTCAATTTTTCCAAACTCTTAATCTCTACCACCCAGAGCTAGGTCATGGGCAGGAGATCCATGAGAACACCAGTGCCTGTAAATTGCCCTCCAAGCCACACACCATCTTGACTTGGGACTGTATCGTCATTCCTTCACTGTGGCTGAGTCAAAATGTTGAAACTCCCCTACACCATGGATGTCCCTACACTACATCGAATGCAACAGTTCTAGATGGCAGGTACTCAAGGGCACCTAGGTTGGGGAACAAATACTGCCTATCCTGTGACACCTAAATCCCATGAATGAGTTAAAAAAAACACACTTGGAAAGTTGTGCACAAGCTTAGTTCCTTATTACACCAAGGCTATCGAAGTATTGGAGAACGTACAACACAGATTTACAAAGCTACTCCCAAAACTGAATGAATGTGACTATGCAGAATGATTATGATAGAGAAACGCTCTGGATAGAGAAAGTTAAAAAGAACTTTGTGAATATCTTTCTCATTCTGACAAAATTTATTAGGCTTAATTTGTATGAACTGTTTCCAGTTAAGGTGAATCTAGAAAAAGGGATTTGAAATACAAGATAGCCGTCAACAGCAAAGGATTTAGAAGAAGTTTCATTGTAAAAACATGAGTGAAATTGTAACATTCATAACCTTATAGAATGGTTGAAACAGATGCATTGATGCATTTAGTGCTCATGTAAGTTAGAAGGAAATAGATGTTTATTGGATCAGGATGGGAAGACATAATTGAAATTGGAAGAGAATTCACCAACAAAAATATTTTTGACTAAAATGATGATAATAAGTGTAGTACTTCAGAGTCTGTCAAATTGTCTTTATTACTTGGATAGACTGGCAGAAGGAGTTTTGTATCTCAGTCTGATTTTTTTTAAACTGGTGTAATCATGAAATCCTTGTTGTGTATCCTTGCCATGTATTGGTAATTTAAAATTAATAATGAACCATATAAGAACTTCTGATCAATTTATAGTATGCAGGAGCTGAATAATTGAAAGCTTGTAGAATAATAAACGTTTTCAGAGGTTAATAGCTGATTCATTACCACAGATTAGTTTTCCCCAGTGTTCAGAATTACAGCTTGAGATTCCAAGCAAAAAAGTAAACCCTTTGGATTATTCAGTCTTGCTAGTTTTTTCACCTCTTAGTGCACTTAAACTCGTGATAAGACAAGAAAGAGAGAGAAAATATTTTCATTCACACAAATGCTGATATTTCTTCAATGCACCCTTGAACAAATTACAATCTCTCCCAAAGAGAGAGCTAAGATGAGCCAGGAGAGGGCATGAGAATTCATTGGCAGATAGGATCAAAGAAAATCCTAAGGCTTTCTATAAGTATATCAAGAATAAAAGAATGATGAGAGTAAGATTAGGACCAGTCAAGCATAGTAGTGGGAAATTGTGCGTGGAGTCAGAGGAGATAGGGGAAGTGCTAAATGAATACTTTTCATCAGTATTCACACTAGAAAAAGACAATGTTGTCAAGAAGAATACTGAGATACAGGCTACTAGACTAGATGGGATTGAGGTTCATAAGGAGGAGATGTTAGCAATTCTGGAAAGTGTAAAAATAGATAAGTGTTCTGGGCCAAATGGGATTTATACTAGGACTCTCTGGAAAGTCAGGGACGAGATTGCCGAGCATTTGGCTTTGATCTTTATGTTGTCATTGCTATAGGAATCTTGCCAGAAGATGGAAGATAGCAAATGTTGTTCCCATCTTCAAGAAGGGGATTAGAGAAAACCCTTGAAATTATAGACCTGTGAGCCTTACTTCAGTTATGGGTAAAATGTTGGAAAGGATTGTAAGAGATAGGATTTATAATCATCTAGAAAGGAATAAGTTGATTAGGGAGAGTTAATATGGTTTTATGAAGGGTAGGCCATGCCTCACAAACCTTATTGAGTTTTTTGAGAATGTGACCAAACAGGTGGATGAGGGTAAAGCCGTTGATGTGGTATATATGGATTTCAGTAAGGTGTTTGATAAGGTTCCCCACGGTAGACTATTGCACAAAATACGGAGGCATGAGATTGAGGGTGATTTAGCATTTTGGATCAGAAATTGGCTAGCTGAAAGTAGACAGAGGGTGATGGTTGATGGGACATATTCATCCTGGAGTTCAGTTACTAGTGGTGTACCGCAAGGAACTGTTTTGGGTCCACTGTTGTTTGTCATTTTTATAAATGACCTGGATGAGAGCACAGAAGGATGGGTTAGTAACTTTGTGGATGACACTAATGTTGGTAAAGTTGTGAATAGTGATGAAGGATGTTGTAAGTTACAGAGAGACATAGATAAGCTGCAGGAGAGGTGGGTGAGGGGTGGCAAATAGAGTTTAATGCAGAACAGTGTGAAAAGGGGATTAGAGATAACCCTGGAAATTATAGACCTACTTTGGAAGGAGTGACAGGAATGCAGAGTACTCGGCTAATGGTAAGATTCATGGTAGTGTAGATGAGCAGAGATATCTCGGTGTCCATATTTATAGATCCTTGAAAGTTGCCACTCAGGTTGATAGGGTTATGAAGAAAGCATACGGTATGTTAGCTTTTATTGGTAGAGGGATTGAGCTTTGGAACCATGAGATCATGCTACAGCTGTACAAGACTCTGGTGCAGCCACATTTGGAATATTGCGTAGAGTTCTGGTCTCTGCTTTATTGGAAGGATGTGGAAGCTTTGGAAAGGATGTTGCCTGGTATGGAGGGAAATCTTACAAGGAAAGGCCGAGGTACTTGATGCTGTTTTTGTTCGAGAGAAGAAGGTTGAGAGGTGACTTAATTGAGACGTATAAAATAATCAAAGGGTTATATAGGTTGGACAGTGAGAGCCTTTTTCCTCGGATGGCAATGGCTAGCATGAGTGGACATTGCTTTAAATTGAGGGGGATAGATATAGGACAGACGTCAAAGGTAGTTTCTTTACTCAGAGAGTAGTAGAGTGTGGAACGCACTGTCTGCAACAGTAGTAGACTCATCAACTTTAAGGACAATTTAAATGGTCATTGGATAGGCATATGGACGAGAATGGAATAGTATAGGTTAGATGGGCTTCAGATTGGTTCCACAGATCAGCGCAAAATCAAGGGTCAAAGGACCTGTACTGCATTGTAATGTTCTATGTTCTAACCAACAAACAAAAGGAACAACAAAGATGATAGAAAACACATTTCAGCTGTATATGTCAGTCATTGTTGGAATATTTTTTCAATCAGCAATCACAAGCCAACAGGAGCCCCCTCACATACAATTCTAAATATATATTTTTTACGAGGATAATATTGCATGTATTTCAAAATATATTTTCTAAGCGAGCAATATTTAAAGGAATGAACAACCACATTTTAAATTAAGGAAATAGTAGCAAATTAATGATTAACGTTTTCATTGATTTGCCTCTACCTGGTATTTAAATGATGTTTTTTAACTCTTTTAATAAATAAGTCGACATACCCATTAATACAATGCTAGAGGATTGTCGCTTGAAGCATTTTGTGTTCACATGTTAATTTTTAGCCTGAAATATATTTGGGAGCTGAGCTCAGAACACTGCCTTTTGTAATTATTGTCTTTTATTTTGTCATTACTCCATTCCTGCTCTCCTTATTTGGCATGTCCTATCTCTCAAACATCAGAACAGAACTCCAAACGTTAACTTTGAAGGTATAATAGGTCCTGGCTTCTTTATTTTATATTACATTTAATTCTTTTTGTGTCTTTAGCTCCTCTTTTGCCTTCTTAGATCCTGTCCTGAGAGCACAGTAACCACTTGATAAACTGGTGACTTGGGAAGATTAGGACAGATTTTAAAGAGAAAGACATCTCAAAACAACTCACCAAGCAGCTTTTTCCAAGACCAAAGGGACCAGAATTTTAAAAGAGCAGGAAAAAGTGAAGAGAAGGGGGTAGATAAGTGAGCAGTCATGTACGTCCGGCCCCGTAAAGAACAGCCCTGTACCATATCACAATCTTGAAACTGCTGAAGTCAAGGGGGAGCTGCATGAGATACATCTGAGGGAATGTTCCCTTTATGTCCTTTCACAGTGCCATGAACATTAGCCAACGGTGCAACTTGTTTTCAAAGGGAGGCAGGTAAGTTTCAGGGCACAGCAAGAAAAAAGTAATGCAGAGGTGATGATCTATTCAAGGGCAGAAATCCTTTTGCCTAAGGCTGAGGTTCATGGCGTACAGTATTTGTCAGTGCAGCTCAAGAGACAGTGTTCTTGTTGCTTGTACCATAATTTGGATCAATCAGTAAACCATGGTCTCATCCTTCCCTCAAATGAAAAATTCAATAGAACCTTTCAGTGTCACCTCAATATTAATCCGTTAATTAATTTTTGAAAAACACACACTGACCATTCATCTGATTGTGGTCTATGGAACCTTGCTCATCAGCCTGCACAAAGTCATAACATTTCATTGTCTATGACTTCCTTATAGCACATCCTGAGTTTGTGAAAGTCACTATTTATACATAGTACTTTTGTTGGGCCTTGGAATTTATCTGACTTTTTTGAAGGTAAGTTGCAATGTTAACCTATTGGTAAAGTGCAATGAAATCAAATAAAGGAAAAATTCCCTCAGACTAAACTCTTGCAGCACTTTGACAGTTGTATGCAAAATTGATCCTTCATAGATCTGCAAGCCCATCATAGAATCCTTACAGTGCAGAAGCAGGCCATGAAGTCCATAAGACATAGGAGCAGAAATTAGGCCATTCAGCCCATCCAGTCTGCTTTGCCATTCAATCATGACTGATAAGTTTCTCAACCCCTTTCTCCCACTTTCACCCTGTAGCCCTTGATCCTCAAGGACCTATCTATCTCAATTTTAAATATACTCAATGACCTCACCTCCATGGCCTTCTGTGGCAATGAATTCCATAGATTCACCATTCTCTGGCTGAAGAAGTTTCTCGTTATCTCTGTTCTACAAGGTCTTCTCGTATCTCTAAGGATGTGCAGTCAGGACTTAGTCTCTCCTACCAATAGAAACATCTTCCCAACATCTCCTCTGTCCAGGCAATTCAGTATTCTGTATGTTTCAATTAGACTCCCCCTCATCTTTCTAAACTCCATTGAGTATAAACTCAGATTCCTCAATCGTTTCTCGTATGTTAAGCTTTTCATTCCTGCAACTATTCTCATGAACCTCCTCTGAATACGCTCCAGGGCCAATTCATCCTTCCTGAGAAATGGGGCCCAAAACTGCACACAATACTCCAAATGTAGTCTGACTAGAGCCTTGTTGACCCTCAGAATCACATCCCTGCTTTTGTATTCAAGTCCTCTCAAAATAAATGTGATCATTGCATTTTCCTTCCTAACTACTGGCTCAACCTGCAAGTTTACCTTGAGAGAATCCTTGACTAGAACTCCCAAGTCTCTTTGCCCCTCACACTTCTGAATTTTATCCCCATTTAGAAAATAGTTCATGTCTCTATTTTTCCTACCAAAGTGCATGACCTCACACTTTCCCATGTGCCACTTCTTTGCCCACTCTGCTAACCTGTCCAAATCCTTCTGCGATCTCCCCACCTCGTCAATGTTACCTGTCACTCTACCTATCTTTGTATCATCTGCAAACATAGCCAGAATGCCCTCAATTCTTTCATCTCGATTGTTAATGTATAAAATGAAAAGTTGAGGTCCCAACACTGAACCTTATAGAGCACACTTGTCACCAGCTGCCATCCTGAGAAAGACTCTTTTATCCCCATTCTCTGCTTTCTGCCAGACAGCCAACCTTCTATCCATGCTAGCAGCTTGCATCCAGCACCATGGGCTATTACCTTACTCAGTAACTTCCTGTGTGACAGCTTGTCGAAGGCCTTCTTGAAGTCCAGGTAGATAACATCCATTGGCTCTCCTTGATCTAACCTGCTCATTGCATTCTCAAAGAATCCTAACAGATTTGTCAGGCATGACCTCCCCTTGATGAAACAGTGTTGACTTTGTTCTATTTTTCCATACATGTCCAAATATTCAGAAATCTCGTCTTTCACAATGGATTCCAGCGATCTTACCCATGACCAACGTTAGGCTAATCGGCCTGTAATTTTATGTCTTTTGCCTTCTTTTTTAAACAGTGGTGCCACATTAGCAATTTTCCAGTCCTCTGGGACCCTCACTGACTCTAGCGATTCCTGAAAGATCACCACTAATGCCTCCATTAGCTCTTCAGCTATTTCCTTTAGAACTCTGAGGTGTAATCCATCTGGTTTATCCACTTCAGCCTATTCAGTTTTTCTAGCACCTTCTGCTTAGTCAGCTCTGCCCCTTTGGGATATTACTTATGTCTTCCACTGGAATACTGATGTGAAGTAATTATTCGGTTCCTTAGCCATTCCTGATGAAGGGCTTATGCCTGAAACGTCAACTCTCCTGCTCCTCGGATGCTGTCTGACCTGCTGTGCTTTTTCTAGTGCCACACTTTTCAACTCCCATTTTCTTGTCCCCCACTACAATCTCTCCAGCATCATTTTCCAGTGGCCCAATGTCCATTTTTGCCTTTTTTTTTGCCCTTTATACATCTAAAGAAACTCTTACAGTCTTCCTTTATATTACTGGTTAGCTTACCCTCATATTTAAACCCATCTCCTTCCTTATTTTTGTTGCCCTCTGTTGGTCTTTGTATGCTTCCCAATTCTGTGATTTCCCCTGCCCTTTGCCACATTATATGCTTACTCTTTAGCTCTTATGTTATCCCTGACTTCCCTAGTCAGCCATGATTGCCTCATCCCTCCTGCCCCATGCTTCTGTTTCCTGGGGATGAATCTCTGCTGTGTCTCCTGATTAACTCCCAGAAACTCATGCCATTGCTGTTCCACTGTCTTTCCTGCTAAGCTCCTCTCCCAGTTAATACTACCCAGCTCCTCCCTCAAGCCACTGTAGTTGCCTTTATGCAGCTGTAATACTATTACCTCTGATTCTATTTTCTGCCTCTCAAATTGCAGAGTAAATTCAATCATATAGTCATCACTGCCTCCTAAGGGCTCCCTTATCAAGTCTGCCTCATTGCACAACATTAAATCCAGTGCTGCCTGTTTTCTAGTGGGCTCCATCATAAGCTGCTTCAAAAAAACCATCTTGTAGACATTTCACAAATTCCTTTTTCTACCATCCATTACCAACCTGGTTTTCCCAGTCCACTTGTATGTTAAAATGCCCCATGATCACTGCCACTTTGCCTTTCCTGCACATCTTTTCTATCTCCTGGTGTATCTTGCACCCCAGCTCTTGACTACTGTTTGGAGGCCTGTACATAACTCCAACTATGGTTCTTTTTACCTTTGCAATTCCACACCAATCCTCCAAAGAGCATCGTATCTAGACCCACCCCATCTCTGTAACCCTGCATTTCCATGGCCAATCTACCTAACTTGCACATCTTTCAACTGTGGGAGGAAACCAAACTACACAGAGGAAACCCATTTAGACAGTTGGTGGGAATTGAACCTGGGTCTCTGTGTTGTAAGGCAGCAGTGCTAGTGCCTTGACACACACACAATTCAAATATTTGATAGTTTTTGACATAGTACGGCGAATAACTTTGCTCCCTTTGTTATACATACATACAGTTACATAACTATCCTGTGACATCTTAAGACCGATTGTTCAAAATTGTTTTAACTTGTTATATTTGGATCGTTACAGCTGAACATTGGATGCGAGTGCCAGTTCAGTAGCGCTGCTCCTGTCCTCCTTCAGTACTCTCATAATGCTGGCAGATCTTGGTCATTGGTAAAAGAAGGTTGCTACCCAGCATCTCCTGGGGTCAAAGGCTGCGAGGGAAGCTCAAGAGAACTGAGGGAGTCAACCATTTTCTATACAGGAGATTTTGAAACATGGACAAGAGTCACAATAGTTATCCCAAGATCTGTCACATCCAGGTTTGTGTGGGAATGTTATTTTTCAGCTAACGCGGAAAGTAAGTGAAGTGAGCAGCACAGATACATTTGACAGGAAGTTAGTTAAACACATAAGGAAGACATTTATGGTTATGCTGACATGGTTAGATGGATGTTTGGGGGATGGTGCCAAGGAATCATTGGGCTCAATGACCTGTTTTCTTTCATACATTCTATGTAGCTTTATATTAAAATCAACAGCCAAACATAAATAAAATATACTTGATGTTCACCAACAAAGAAAGGAGTTTGCCAAAGCATTAAAAGTGAATAGTTGAGCTCTCTTCACTGCGCTTTAAATAAAATCTTCTCTGTGAGTTCAGGTATCCTTATTTATGAATGAATCAATGTCCACTTTGGGTATCAGTCCAAATTGATGTCATCAGTTAACACAGGTCCCAAGAGAAATGAAAAAGACAACATATTTTCTTTTTTTTATGCAATCCTCAGAAATTGTTCTCTAACTTTAAAACAGAAGAATAGAGTTTGGTTAAAGAGCCACCACATTGTGACATGCTGAATTTCAGCATATGGTGGGGCAATGATACTGAAACATCCTGTATCAAATTGAAAATGAATCAAACAGGTGGTCTGAGACTACCTGCAGCTCTTCTCCTGACAACACTGTAGTTTTGTAACCATTTCACTTTAGCTTTCACATTTTTCAAGTGATCTGCATTTAAACGCATTTAAAAATTAATTATTTTTAGTGTTGGTAATACACTGAAAGAACACTTTTTTTTTCTAATTTTAAATTATTTTAATTCTATTCCTGTGTTTAAGTGTACATGCATACAGTTTTGGTTTCTTAGATCAGAAGATAGGGCAAAGGACAGAATAACATTTTTCTGACCATGTCCACTACTTCACAAGTGGGAATAAAGGGGTGGTGGCAGCCAATTTTCATACGACATGGTCCCATAAATGGCAATAAGATTAATGCACAGGTAAATTGTAATGGCTTAATGATGAATATAGATCAGGTGAGCGCCCTGTTGTTCTTTGAAGAATGCCATGGAACCTTATATGTTCACCTAAACATTTTGGTGGGGCAATGTATTTAAAGTCTTACTTAAAAGCATAATCTGACTGCATTAAACAGAACTCGTTGAAATGCTTCAAAGTCATGCTTGAAAGGTTGTCATACAGCTAAAGAGGCAAACACTAGCTGTTTGATTGAAACTTGCAAATGATAGCTGGCAAGTGAGGTTATCACTCTGGTCTAGTTCGAGGCCTCTGAAGGAAAGGTAACCTCTGCTTTGGTTATAATCTGCTGGGAAAAAAGACAAGCTTTGCTGCTTCTCTCTCCATCTCTGCAGTCAGCTGTATATAAATTGTAGGAACGCCTTGGGCAAGGTCATATTTGCAGCCTGCTGCTTGGAAGGCGCATTACCAAGAATTTGCACATGGAAACCTGTTAGTCCATGTGTTATAGCATGTAAGGCTGAAATACCTGCAGAGGAATTTTCATTTTGAATAAGAAATTAATATCTACGATGCTTATTCCATAATAGTGGAATAATGTTTAATTATAAACGAATGATAAATCACAACAACATTATTACTAATCCAGCAATAGTTATTAAATATTTGTGACTACATTGTACTTGTCCAGCTCTTTTCACTGTTTTATTGAATTACAGTAAGACTCGATTCCGCTGGTTTCAAGAGACCAGCGCCCACAGGAACGCACCTGCATTTGGTTTAGATGAAGTTTACATCTCCGAGCCCTGTCCTAACTACTGCAGTGGGCATGGTGATTGCATCTCGGGCGTCTGCTTCTGTGATGTTGGCTATATAGGTAAGCTTGTGTCAGAAAGCGGTTTGTTGAACTAAAGTGTAAATGTGTTGGTGAGTCCAGATATAGGGGCCACTGTTTCCACCCTTTCAGGGCAGAGATGAGAATTTTCTTTCTCTCTAAGGAGTTTGTTATTTTGTAATTCTGTCCCTCAGAACATGGTGAAGGGGAGGCTCATTAAATACTGTTAAGACAGTAGTAGATGGGTTCTTGTTAGGCGAGGAAAGTATCAGTTGTCAAGGATAAGGGGAATGCGGAATTCAAAACACATCAACTTGATCATGATCTTAGTGAATGACAGAGCAGACTCAAGGGGCCAAATAGTCTACTACTGCTCTGAGTTTGTATGTTCGTATTTATGGCAAGAATCTCAAGATTTTAATCATTGCCAGATGTTAAGGATAAGGCCACACGTTGGATAGGCATTTCTGCTTTGTCAGGACAAGAATATACAAAACAAGCAACGACATTTCTCAGGGGATGATTCTTTCCACTGAAGAATTATTTCAGAAATGAGCAACATCAAGAGGATTGAAAAATGTTCATGAAACCTGTAGTAATGACAAACATGGTAATTCATGTAATGATTACATTCAAATTACTTCTGCAAGGGAAATTGCTGATGATGGTAAAACATTAAGAAATTGAATTTTAGCTAGCCTCTTCTATTAGAATTGTCATTCCCTATTACTGTTAAGGCAGTATATTAGTTTTACTATGATGCAAATGCACTCCAAAACAATGATATTTGCATACAACCTGTTTTTTTTTAAGTTTGCAAAATACAATGGCCCAAAAATTGCAATGAATGGCATCCACATTTAGTTAATGTTTATCTTGTCCATTAAATGCTGACAATATTTTGCACTACACATTGCTGTAAGTGTGAGAAGAAAGTGGCACCTCAACCGGGCAAGCAACTTTGTGAAAAAAAAGAACTGTGGATCCTGGAAATTAGAAGCAAATCAGCAATTGCTGTGAAAACCCAGCATGTCTGGCAGCATCTGTGCAAAGAAAACAGAGTTAACATTCTGGGTCCAGTGACCCTTCTTCAGAGCTGTTCTTCAGTTAACTCTGCTTTCTCTGTTCAGATGCTGCCAGATCTGTTGAGGTTTTCCAGTAACTTCTGATCTTGTTCAAGCAACTTTGTACATCCTTAACCAATTATACTGAAGAATTGGCCTGAACTAGGAGAGGGTAAATTAGAGGGTGAATTGAATGTTAAATCAGGTATGAGAAAGAAAAAGAATGAAGAGGAGACAGACTGAATTAAGAGGGAACGAAAGACAACAACATTTTGGTTTGAAAAAGATTTTTTTTCAGCAACAGCAATTAAAGCCTGATGGAATGAGACTCTACATTTAGCTAATAGATTATTTTCTGTGCCAGAGGTTGACTGATTGTTATTAGTACTTACTATGTTGTTTGAAGGTTTGCTGTTGTTTGAAATATAACATTCAAGACTTCAGTTTCTGTGGTGAGTTTAGTTCTTACTTATTGTGCAAATACAGGAGCTTCATACTGCTCAATGTAGTTGAATTTGAATTCACATCCAGACAATGAGATGATGTTTTTCATAAAACAAATAGCACAGCAGTTTTTCTCAGACAGCAACCTTTAGATTGCCATGTTTAATCATGCATCTGCCCTTACCTGAAGCTTCACTGCCTATTATACAGATATATGTGTGGCCGATACGCTTAAGCTTGAAATCATATTTCACTTATTGCAAAAAGATGTTTGAGATGCAGCAATTCAGTGCACTAGGTATTAGTCCAGAAAGAGGTGTACACTCGTGCTGTTTTCCTGTTCCATTCAACATCGAACAAAGTATAAAATGAGGTACCCCTGTACTATTGTCATTTTATGCTTCCTCCCAGGATGAATATCACGTTCTATGTGTTCTGGTAAGGTGTGCAATTTAAAAAGATAACAAATGCCTTATTATGTGAAATTTGCAGGAAACAATAGAGGAACCAAGTTCCAGAGTAAAATGTGTTCTTTTCTGAGCAGTCACTGAACAGAAATTGGATTTGGGGTGAAAAATGTAGATTTTGTTTCTTTTTAAGATACACATTTCACTGGCTGAACCAGAATTTATTGTTCATCCCTGATTGTCCTTGAGAGGGTGGTGTTGAGATACCCTCTTGAACTGCTGCAGTCCATTTCATGTAGGTAGACCTAAAATGCAGTTAGGGAAGGAGTTCCAGGACTTTGACCCAGTGACACTGAAGAAATGGCAGCATATTTTCATGTCAGGATGGTGTGGTTTGGAAGGGAACCTGCAGGTGGTAATGTTCCCATGTATCTGCTATCCTTGGCCTTCTAGATGGAGATTGTTATGCACCTGGAAAGTGCTAAGGTCTAAGGGGCTTTTGTGAATTTCTGCAGCGCATCTTGTAGGTGGTACAAACTGCTGGAAGGAATGAATATTTCTGAAATTAGTGCCTATCAATGAGCTGCTTTGTCCTGGATGGTGTCAAGCTTCTTGACTGTTGTTGGAGTTGCACTGTTCCAGGCAAGTGGCAAGTGTTGCATTTCACCACTGATTGGTGCCTGTACATGCTGAACAGGCTTTGAAGAGCCAGGAGAAGAATTATTCAGTACAGGATTGCTAACTAGGCTACTTTGTAAAACCATGCCCAAGTTTAATAAAAATTTTACCCAGTAATTGAATGTGGTCAGCGTTATTGAGTGTCACATGACACCAGAAATTCACGGTGGCCCAGTGGTTAGCACTGCTGCCTCACAGCACCAGAGTCCCAGGTTTGATTCCAGCCTCAGGCAACTGACTGTGTGGAGTTTGCACATTCTCCCCATGTCTGCGTGGGTTTCCTCCGGGTGCTCCAGTTTGCTCCCACAGTCCAATTCAACAACCAGGACATTTGTATGTCCCCTTCAATGCACTGAGTACATTTACTAGTTTTAGTATCTCACACAGCAGGACAAATTTCTGTGGTATATTTTTAATTCTCATTTTGTGCAGAGGTAGTGGAGGAGAAAAAATATCCATGAGTTATAAATTTAAACACTTTATTTTAAGTGTAAGTATTTTAGTGGCACATATTTTCCAAATTGGCTCAATTCTCTCTTTCCCTTTATGTTTCTGCTTCCAATTTAGTTAATAGAAATGGTTCCCTGCTTTAATGAATAACGTTTGATATAGAAATCTGTTTCTGCTGATGATGCATAGTTCCATTCTCTTGTAGTTGAAGAGGGAACTTGTGTGCCGAATACATCAAACCCCAGTGAAATGACTGATCGCTTTGAGGATAAGCTCAATCCTCTCTGGTTCAAGGTTACAGGAGGACAGACTGGCATTGGCTGCGGGATACTGAATGATGGGAAATCCCTCTACTTCAATGGCCCTGGGGGAAGAGAGGCCAGAACTGTCAGTCTTGACACAACAAACATCAGGTTAAAAGCAAAATTTTACATTTGTTGCAGGATAATTTCACATTAAGAGTTCTCTGTTAGCATGTTCTGAGTACACTATATTTCATGAAAATACTGTATGCATGTAATTCTTTATCCATTATTTTAAAAGTCAGCCACATTTCTGTCTCATAAAGCAGTGTACACATTGTCTGCAAATCCAAACTAAGTTAGTTGAACCTCTGAATGTGCTCAGTTCTGGTCAATTCAGGTAAACACGGTTACTCTTTCTATTGATTTGTTCTATTTGATGTGAGCACAGTCACAACTGAGATTGCTTCTCAGCCTAGTTGCACTGTTAGGAAATACAAAACCAAATGAATTTGGTGTTCTAGATATGAACCTTTAGACTTGGAAGGACTTGACCTTATGATATTCAAACATAATTAAAAATCCACTCTGCTGAGTATTCCATCTTTTTAAATGATGCTGGTAATACGTTTACATCTACCAGTGAATGATTGTATCATTTAACAAAGAATTGGCAGGGCTGTTAAATGCAGTACTTTTTTCATCCAATGTCATGTTTTAACAGCTGGAAGCTTGACATTTACATAGAATAGAAGGTCCAGCCCCAGCTGTGTCAGAGGTGTCATAATATGTCCAAACAGGGTTTTTTTTAATAAATGTAGAATAAAGATCCTGCTCGTCTGTCTTAGCATGTGCCCTAATACACATTTCCAAAGAACATTTCAGCAAAGTATCCCAGTGTGATTTTCTCTTGTTTCCACCATCATTATTACTGTCTCTCTCAGAAAGGTTCTCACACTGTGCTAAGTACTGGATATGTTGTACTAAGGGCTGACAGTGTCCAAGTTCATTTGTAAGCCGCAGCAGCTTTCCTGCTGCATTACCTAATAATCTGTATATGTAGAGAAAGGCCCATCAACCACAGGTGGTACCTTTCCCACCTGCTCGGGTCCAGGTGGGGAAACAACAGGGACTTTGCTCAGGACATTTTAACTACTCACTGTCCCAGTTTCAGCTGAGCAATTATGATGATAATCCACACCCACACCACCCCCTCAATGACTATAGAATGAATTCTAGAATGTAATTTCACAGTTTGTTATGGCTGAATTAAGGAATCAAATTGTTGCAAATTCTGGTCATGTTTGAGTTTATGATATTGTCCATAATATAGTTCAGTTAGCCTGTTTACTGTTTTTTTTTGCTAATAAGTCAATTGGTAGTACCGTCTTCCTATTAACCTTGTAATCTTTGTTTCATGTGTAGGTTGGTTCAATTTTATATCCGAATTGGAAGTCGAACCCTTGGTTCATCTTGCAGCAAACCAAGAGCTAGAAATGAAGGTGATTGGGGCCTGAAGTATTTGTTAAAATCTGGTCCTATAAATATTGTTTATTTGCATATTTATTTTATTGTTATGGCTATAATGGACAATGTCTGTAATGTCATCACTCTTGTTTGCATGTATGCTCCAAAAATATTGGATTGCACTTCCATTTATTAAAGAAAACTGTAAGGAGAAGCCTGGGAACTGTAAACCTGTGAGTCTGTCATCAGTGATGAGTAAGTTGTTAGAGAGGACTTAGTGAAATAGGATTTACAGGTATTTGGAGAGGCAGGGACTGATTAGGGATAGTCAGCATAGCTTTGTGCACGGGAAATCATTTCTCACAAACTTGATTCAGTTTTTTGAGGATGTAACCAAAACGATTGATGAGACCAGAGCGGTAGACATTGTCTGGATGGATTTTGGTAAAGGTAAACTAGTTAGATCACATGTCAGTTCAAAACAAAATTGGATTGATGGTACGAGACAAAAGGTGGTGGTGAAGAGTTGTTTTTCAGACTAAAGGCCTGTGATCAGCTGTGTTTATGATTTATATAAATGATTCGGATGAGAATTTAAGAGGCATGGTTAGTAAGTTTGCTGATGGCACCAAAATTGGTGGTATAGCCAACAGTGAAGAAGGTTATCTCAGATTACAAAGGGATCTTGATCAATGTTGCAGGTGGATTTGGATAAATGCAAGATATTGCACTTTGGTAAAATAAACCAAGGCAGGAGTTATACAATTAATAGTAGTGTCTGAGCAGAGTGGTTGAACATAGGCACATAGTTTTTTGAAAGCTGCATCACAGGGAGACAGGATCGTTAAGAAGGCACTTTACACACTTACCTTCATTGTTCAGATCTTTGAGTATAGGAGTTGGGATGTCATAGTTGTACAGGACATCGGTGAAGCCAATTTTGGGGTAGCATTTACAATTTTGGTCATTTTACTGTAAGGATGTTATTAAATTGGAGAGGGTAAAGAAAAGATTTACCAGAATATTGCCAGGACTGGAGGGTTTGAGTTATAACAATAGGCTAGGGTTTTTCTCCCTGGAGCGTAGGAGGTTGAGGGGTGACTTTACGAGGTTATAAAATCATGAGGGGAGTAGATAAAAGTGAATAGCAAAGGTCTTTTCCTAGGGTAGGGGAACACAGAATTAAGGGGCATGTTTTTAAGGTGAGAGGAGAAAGATATAAAAGGGAACTTGAGCAGCAACATTTTCCACACAGAGAGTGGTGTGTGTATGGAAAGAACAGCCAGAGGAAGTGATAGATGCATAGAGTCATAGAGAGGTACAGCATAGAAACAGACCCTTCGGTCCAACCCGTCCATGCCAACCAGATATCCCAACCCAATCTAGTCCCACCTGCCAGCACTCGGCCCATATCCCTCCAAACCCCTCCTATTCATATACCCATCCAAATGCCTTTTAAATGTTGCAATTGTACCAGCCTCCACCACTTCCTCTGGCAGCTTATTCCATACCACCTATACCACCCTCTGTGTGAAAAAGTTGCCCCTTAGGTTTCTTTTATATCTTTCCCCTCTCACCCTAAACCTATGCCCTCTAGTTCTGGACTCCCCGACCCCAGGGAAAAGACTTTGCCTATTTACCCTCTTCGCTGTCCACTACACCTCCAATTTTGGTGTCATCTGCAAACTTACTAACTGTAAGCTTGCATCCAAATCATTTATGTAAATGACAAAAAGTAGAGGGCCCAGCACCGATCCTTGTGGCACTCCACTGGTCACAGGCCTCCAGTCTGAAAAACAACCCTCCACCACCACCCTCTGTCTTCTACCTTTGAGCCAGTTCTGTATCCAAATGGCTAGTTCTCCCTGTATTCCATGAGATCTAACCTTGCTCATCAGTCTCCCATGGGGAACCTTGACGAAAGCCTTACTGAAGTCCATAAAGATCACATCTACCGCTCTGCCCTCATCAATCCTCTTTGTTACTTCTTCAAAAAACTCAATCAAGTTTATGAAACATGATTTCCCACGCACAAAGCCATTTGACTATTCCTAATCTGTCCTTGCCTTTCCAAATACATGTACATCCTGTTCCTCAGCATTCCCTCCAACAACTTGCCCACCACTAAGGTCAGGCTCACTGGTCTATAGTTCCCTGGCTTGTCCTTACCACCCATCTTGAACAGTGGCACCATGTTAGCCAACCTTCAGTCTTCCGGCACCTCACTTGTGACTATCAATGATACAAATATCTCAGCAAGAGGCCCAGCAATCACTTCTCTAGCTTCCCACAGAGTTCTCAGATACACCTCATCAGGTCCTGGGGATTTATCCACCTTTACCCGTTTCAAGTCATCCAGCACTTCCTCCTCTGTAATCTGGACATTTTTCAAGATGTCACCATCTATTTCCCTACAGTTTATATCTTTCATATCCTTTTCTACAATAAATACTGATGTAAAATACTCATTTAGTATCTCCCCTATTTTCTGTGGCTCCACACAAAGGCCGCCTTGCTGATCTTTGAGGGGCCCTATTCTCTCCCTAATTACTCTTTTGTCCTTAATATATTTGTAAAAACCCTTTGGATTCTCCTTAATTCTATTTGCCAAAGCTATCTCATGTCCCCTTTTTGCCCTCCTGATTTCCCTCTTAAGTATACTCCTACTTTCTTTGTACTCTTCTAAGGATTCACACGATCTATCCTGTCTATACCTTACATATGCTTCCTTCTTTTTCTTAACCAAACCCTCAATTTCTTTCGTCATCCAGCATTCCCTATACCTATCAGCCTTTCCTTTCACCCTGACAGGAATGTACTTTCTCACAGTTACAACATTTAAGAGACATTTGGAAAGGTATATGAATAGGAAAGGTTTAGAGGGGTCTGGGCTAAATGCAGACAAGTGGAATAATTTAGTTTGGGAAACTTGATCAGCATGGATGAGTTGGACTGAAGGGTCTGTTTCCATGCTGTATGACTCTATGACTGTATGTGTAGAGTACCAAACTGACCACTATCCATAATTAAACCTCAATCTGCGTTGTATTTGCTCCTCTTGGCTGGATTGCCTTAATTTGATACTATCCACCCTAAGTCAGCGGAGAGAAAAATAAGCTAATATTCTCACCCTTAGTGGCTATCCAGTGACCAGTTGGAATGGGCACACATTATAGACATTGTTGATGATTGGATCAGCTTAACTGTGAGCCCTTCCTGGCTGAATATGTTGCCAATATTCGCTATCACATTTTATCTCAGAAAAACAGCCATTTAAATTCTGACATCAAAATATTAATTATGAAGTCCAAATAGCTGCAATAAAGCTGGTTTGTCAGCAAAATCTACTAGAAAAGCTAGAAAACCAACAAAAGCACTCCTTATTTCTTGCAAAATCGTTTTTCTTGATGCATAGTTTGCAGCATTGTTCAGTAACATAAGATTCAAATTAATAAACACAGATATGTCATAATTTCCAGTATATCAGTACAATCTGTTCTGATATAATGCAATAGTTCTGTTCCCATGCGATCCCGTGTTATAAGAAAATAGCTTAATAACAGAACCATTTAAACGAATAGGATGGGAATCACGTAAGAAGCTAAGATTGCGTTCTACCAGTAATGGTCTAAATTCTTCAATCATGTTATAGCCAAATTGCATTGAAGAAACGTGTATTATAGCAGAACCGACTGTAGTATGATCAAACTGTTGTGCAAATTGTCCTTTTTAGATGTAAAATTCATCCATAAGTGCCATGTTTGCAGGTCTCTTGCTAGTGCCAAACCCAGTTTCTGACATTTAGGCTTTTTTCAGTTGATTTCTTTAATTCCTAGATCGATTCTCAAAATTGTGCAGTTTTAGATATGTGCAGTTGACGTATGTGCACTTGAGATCTGTTCTTTGGGCTCTTTTTAATGTTATTTTAAATATATCATCTTTGATATTATCATGGGGTTTTCTCTTTTCTTCAACGGCTGTTTTCCACTTTTTGGGATGAGCAAGGAAGGACCAAAAACACAGAAAACCTGCTGCTCCCCAGATACCTCCCCTTCCCCTTTGTGCACAGATTCACTCGATCCATATTAAGAACAGTACAGAATCTCCAGGCCCAGCATACTTTTCTGGCAGGTGGTATATTTCGTACTGCTGATTGATTCAAATTTTGTATTCATAAAATAGAAATGAATCAGAGATGAGGATGTAGAAATGATATAAAACCAAAGACTCAGAAATCGATGAAGTAGTAAGAAATCATGAAGGTAGCATGATGTGTCACTGGGAGGATTAATTAAAGAAAGGAGAGCCAATTAAATTGCTGCAGTCTTAACCATTATTTTTAGATCTCCATTAAATTAATGATTCACAACTAGAATGAAATTTCTAGCATAGAAATTTTTTAAAATCACAACACTTACAAAAAAAAGGCATTAGGCAAAACATTAATTTATTCAAAATGCTTTCATTGATGTCTGTTAAGACACTTCTGATTTTGTGAGAAATTCAAGATTCACAGAGACTGCACTCTCCGCTGAAGCAAGTCAACAAGCTAGCAAGTTATGGTTCTCAACATGAAATTGTGTTTACAATTTGCAGAAATTGTTTTGTGATTGAAAGCAAGATTTGTTATTCCAAGAGTACAGTAGGACCTGCTTTTTGTAAAGTCCCTCCCTCCCCCATTCCTGTGTAGCAATCAAAATTTCTCCAGGGTGAAAGCCTTAGACACGATTATGTTTCAGAGCAGATAAAATAACCACATCTGTTTTCCTATTGAATTGCAAAAGAAACACAAAGTATGAACCCATCAACCTTTCACTGAGTTAACTCTGAAAATAAAAACAATGCAGAGTATGTGATAACTGATCTCTCATTGAAACAAATTTCAGAGGTTAGTTAAACAGGTCTAACTGAGGAGAATCTTGATAATTGAGGACTGGGGCTTTAATAGGAATTGCTCATAGTATTTCTTTATAATTTGTAATTTATATTAACTGGTTGCACCAGCTACATTTTTATCCAAAATGTCTGCATTTCTCAAAATCTCTTGAGCATCCCTCAATTTTAATTCCTGCACCATTGGCAGTTGTGTCTTTAGCTGCTTCGAGACCTAAGCTCTGCAATTCTCCTATACAACTCCGTCTTCCTTTTTTCTGATTCTTTAAGATGCTCTACAAAATTTCTCCTTGACATTGGACCAGGAATACAAACACTGTGCCTAAAACAGCAGGTCAGAGGCTAGAAATTGTGTAGTGAGTATCTCATCTCCTGTCTTTCCAAAGCCTGACTACCATGTGCAAGGCAAGGCAAGGCATAAGTCAGGAGTGTGGTCAAATATTCTGTATTTGCCTGGATGCAGCTCCAACAATATTCAAGCTCAACACCATCCAGACCAAAGCAGTCTGCTTGGATGACACCCCATCTATCACCTTTCATATTCACTCTGTTCTTGATTGACACGCAGTTACATATGTTCCTTTCCAAGTCACACACTGCTTATGGGTGGCACATTCCTACTTCCTAGGTTTCTGAATTACTACTTTAAGCATAAACTTAATTCTGTACTACTTTAAGCATAAACTCATTTAGTTGCACTGAGTACTGATGCAAACATAACTGCAAAGAAAAGAAGACATAGATTATAGTAACAATTTCTTGAGTTGAAATCTATTTCCTCTTTGTTTTAGTTATAAAGTTCAAAAAAGTTCAAAAAAACCTTCCTCACAATGCACATGGAGGCAAACATTTCAGGTGTGCATGCAGTAGATAACAAAATTATTTCTTTGTCGATTCTCTACTTCGTTTCTTTCAAGTACGTAACTAAACAATTAAATTGCTAATATTAATACTTCTAGGATGATCTCTTACCATCTTCTTTATAAAGTTCTTTCATCCATCCACAAACTCTAGTTAAAACAGAGTAACCTTTAACTCTTTGCGAGCACTGCCAAAGGAGATATATCAGTGTAAAGCAAAATGCTAGCGCCAAATGTAATTCTTTGTCATTCTTTAAATCTAGGAATTGTTGTGCAGTACAGCAATGACAATGGAATAACTTGGCATGTTTTACGTGAACTGGACTACATGTCTTTTCTACAACCTCAAATAATAACAATTGAACTGTTCCCAGAAGCCAAAACTACATCTACAGCATTTCGCTGGTGGCAGCCACAACATGGTAAGCTTTAAAACTGTAGTTCAGAATCAGACATAAGAATATTAAGTAGCAGACTCTTCATTGGGTGATCTGGCCAAGTAGTCATAACCTAATGTAAATTTCTAATTTTATGGCATATTGTAATGAAAACTCTGCACTAACAAGATGCCATAGACTACTATTTGGAGGTAAATGCAATTAAAAGGTTAGACGACGGCATTGACAACATTATAAAAATATAGATGAGGCAAAAAATAGTCATGAAGAAAAGCCTCAAAAAAATGTTTGAAAATAACTACTCAAAAGTAATTAGCATAGATGTCATATCGACAAAAATCATGAATTTCAAAGCTGATTTTTGTTATGCTTATAATAATGAATTCACCCTTTAACAATATAAATAAAAATACTTATTTTAACCACAGTGTCTTTATGACAATGTCTTTGTTAGAAAATGTTGATATCATGTGCAAGTAACTAATTAAAACTAACCACATTTTTAAGTGAGAAAAAAATTCCTTTTCCACTAAGTCATTGCTCATACTAACAGAGGCCGAAAGGCTTTATTTTCTTGACTTTCACATTCAAAGTACACGTTTGATTTTAGATTAGATTGGTTTGTTGATTTCAATTGCAAATTATCACATTGATTTACTCAGTGGAATTTTGTTCTTCCATGAAGAATTGTTTTCTCTGTTGTGAGATGTTATAGTAATTAAAAAATGGTGGATGCAAACGATGCTTATTTGTAGAGACCATTCACAGATTATTGTTTACAATCAAAAAATCATATCAACTTATTGATAAGAAGTTATTTATTTCACTGTTTAAATTAGATTTATTGCAGCAATTTCTTATGTTTGGAAAATTGCACAATTAATTTATTGATTTTATTTGTGAAGGAGACCATCTTAGAACTTCATGAAGATTTGGCTTTTGGCAGCACGGGTGATAGATCTCTAACGTGCATTAGGGATAACATACATATGCTAAATATACTGTAATTTGGTGCATCAGTAGTAATGGAGGATACACTCAACTATTTCAGCTTACGCATAAGTATCGGTTCATCAACATGTTTAGTTTGCTGGACATGTCACGGGAGACGGATCACCAGGACCCAGTACTACTGCAAGCAGTGGATTTGCTATAATCAGCAGAGGTATCCCAACCTTGTCAAGAAGCACTGAGTAAGGGAGCTTCATCCCACCAAGGAAGCCACAGATCATGCACCATCCCCTAGGACCAGAATGGCATTAAATTTAACAACAGCCAAACTACAAAGCCACGAGTGGATGATGTAACAACTTGACTTTTTTTTCACGTGCCCCTCCAGCTAGTGGAGATTTAGCAAAAATGGTCCAGTTTGCCATTCACCATTCTGGACTGTATCACAGATGCTCTAAATTCAGTGTTATTCAGTTGCACAGGAACACAAGAGGTGCACATTGAGAAACCTTAATGTGGAAATCAGAGTACCTGGCAATTTCAGCTCGCCACTTGCTCTGCAGATCTTCCATGTTGCTTAGGGACAAACAGCATCTCAGGGCATGTCCCAGAGCACCAGCCATATACACTCATCCACTGACATTGGCATCTAGCATTTACCAGCCACTCATGACCATTATGGTACTATTTCAATATACTTGCAGGAAATTAAGGAAGCATAGGCTTGTACTGCACAGTACTCCAGCAACTAGCGTTGAAAGGCAGCAACAGGGACACTTTGCACACAGAGAGAGGCAGCAGCTCACAGATTGGATCAAGCTGCATCGCAGGACTGCTTGCTACCTTAGCATTTGCTCACTCAACATCCAGCTGCATGCTCACGCCATCCTGGTCTAATTTGCTGTGCCAATTAGTGTAGTCACACAACCATATAGCTCACCTTTCTGGCTAGCAGTCCTCAGTTAAGGAGGTGGACATCTGGCCATTGGTAGTGTAAAACTTAAATCTCACTCTACCCCCTACCATTCCTGCCACCCTAATTTCACACTTATCTGATGTGTTTACCATTTGACAACAACTGTCAAAGTGGCTGTCTGTGATTCTGGACCTTTAAAGATCAGTATATAACAACTGACTGCTATGAAAAATTGACCCACTGTACCATAAAAGAACTGTCAGAATGGAAGTACAACTCTGCATTTCTGAAGGAGCCCTCAGTGGGATCTAGTCTCAGAAATGCAGAACTCTCTTCTGTAACAATCTGCGTAAGGTTGCCACTCCTTGGAAAATATGACCCATTACTTTACAGCACCTAGTGATAGGTTCTTCTGTAATTTTGGAGGTCAAATCACTGTTATAAAAAACAGATTTTTCAGTTACAACTACTTGAATTTAGTTATGTCATTGCCTTGTACCCATCATTCTGCATTTCACAATTGTGTGGACCAATATGGAAATAGCTGTATTATTACAAACCAATTGACTATAGGAGCCAGGAATCAGTGTTATGCACGTTATTATATGGACCTTTGACACTCAGCATATTTCTCACCATTTAAAGTTGGTCATAGTGTCTCTCACAATAGGCAAGAGAAATTAGTGATGAATAACGAACAGACAATTATTTTAATACTTTTTGTCAAATGGAGAGCGAGAAGAAATGTTTTGAGGCATGAAATGGTTTGCCACAGGAAAGATTTGAGGCAGAAACCTTTAAGAGAAGAATCAAAAACATTAAAAGCAGTGTAAGAAGGAATCAGATTAGAACAGTGAAATTAATTTTGAATTGGTTGAGGAGAAAGATGCTCAGGCAGCATGAAGCAAATGACCTCTTTCACCCCTTCAACGTCTCCTGACTAATTTGCAGTCTTAAATCTTTCTTCAGACCATGCTACAATGCTAAAAAGCAATGTTAATATTGTGGCTTTCTCAATATGTTTTTTTAAAGTTGATTAATTTATGATCTGATTGTCAGCAAGTTACACAATAAATTTTGAGTCCTATCAAGTGCTTTAACTTTGATTTTTGTTTCTTTTCAGGAAAACTCAGTGCACAGTGGGCCTTAGATGATGTCCTGATTGGAATGAATGATAGCTCCCTTACAGATTTCCAAGATACATTTGATGATTCTTCTGACCTGCAATCCAACTGGTATCGCATTCAAGGGGGCAAGACAGACATGTATTGCCTCTCAAAGGATACAGCACTGGTTTTTAATGCTAATATAGGTACATAATTAAGCAGAAATACAAATATATACGAAAGACTGTGCAGGACCTCTCAAACATTGTACCTCCTAAACCTGTATTTGAGAAGATATTTGGCAATTACATCACATTCAAGAAATAATTCTAATAGAAATCAATAAAAATAGGATAGGCCTTTCATCACTGGTGATTGTGTCACTTCTGTTTTTTAGGCAAACCCAGGTTTGCAGAAACTTGGGACTTCCATGTTACTGCCTCCACATTCTTGCAGTTTGAGCTCAATCTAGGTTGTGGAAACCAGTCTCCAGATTCCAATGGCATTCAGCTGCAATACTCCCTCAATACAGGCAAAGACTGGCACCTAGTCACTGAGGAGTGTGTTCCTCCCAGCATTGGCTGTCTGCACTACACAGAAAGCTCAACCTACACATCGCAGAGGTTCCAAAATTGGAAGCGTGTCACCGTCTACTTATCTCCAGGAACTATGTAAGTTTTAAGAAACATAGAAACAAGTCTAGACCCTTGCACCCATCAAGACTGTTTCACCATACAACTATATCATGGCACCTGTCTTTTAACCTAACTGCCATAATTCCATGAATCTTTATACTCTTGCTTAACAAATATCTAGCAATCTCAGTATTGAAATTTTCAATTGACCCAATCTTAACAGCTCATTGTGGGAGAGAGTTCCAGATTTCCACTATTTTTTATGGAAAGAAATGCATCATGAAATCACTCTTCAATGATCTAGCTGTAATTTTAATGTTGCTCCCTTTTGTTTTGGGCATACCTCCATCTGAGAAAATAGTTTTGGTCTACATTGTTAACTCAGTTATTCATCTTAATCACCACCATAAGTTTACTTTATAATATTCTGTACTCAAGAGAATAGAAACCTATAACCTTAGCCTTTCATTGATCCCTTTAACCTCAGGTATCTTTCTGGTGAATCTGCACTGCACCCACACCAAAGCAAATATTTGATTCTTGAGTAGAAATAGCCAGGACTGAACACTGTACTCCAGAGTTCATCCTACCAATTGGGGTATATGCCCAGAGTCATGTCTGCTTCTATCTGCTTACCAATTAGTATTCATGTCACTAATTCTATGGACTCTCATTTTTGTCATAGTCTTTTACAACTTCATGCCTCCTTCATCAAATGGAAGTGCACATAAATAACTTCCTGAAAAAAACCCAATAGATTTCTTAGGCATGTTTTAACACTTACAGATCCACACTGTCTGTCTTTCTCTGATTAGTTCATATTTGTCCAAATGATCAGTCTCTCTATCTCTAACAACTAATTTTAGTGACTTCCTCATGACCAATGTTAAACTAATAAGTCTATAATTTACTGATTTATCTCTCCTATCCTTAAATAACAAGGTGACATCAACAATCTTTTAATTTCAGAAAAAGTTCTCTTTTACCATTGGAAAACATAATTCCATCAGTATTCAAGATATTTGAAAGTACATCTGTATATCAGGATGCAATCCTGAATGAGTACAGCCACAGGAAGATCTTAGGTTGATCCTTAGCATATGTTAAGTTGATTTTCCGTGAAGAGCATTTCTCTCTAAGTGGCATTGCTATTCCTTAGAGAGAAACAGAAATTGTAAGTCTGTTCATATGGGATATCAGATAAAAATAGGACCAGACTGATTTTTTTTTCTATTGCCATCATCCCCAGCCATTGAGCCTATTGGCATTGGAGATTTAGTGGGGGAGCCCCAGAGGTGTTTGAGTCTACACAAGTTAAATGTGCTGCCCGCGGGTCTTTTTCCCAGAGGCATGTTGACCCTTCTCAGCTTGGACTCCCAAGGGTAGGAGCAGGTAGGCAGGGTGGGGTTGGAGTCCCCGGAATCTTCTGTGGAAAGGACCAAGGGGTTTGCATGTGGTTTTACCTCCGGCTGGATGCTTTCTGACACCACCCTGTCTCCTTGTGAGGAGTGAGCACCTGGACTGAAGTCAAGGTTTCCTGGATGTAGTTTTGCTCGCTGATCTGGAAGGTTCATGATCAGATATTTTGTCACCACACTCAGTAACATCTTCAGTGAGCCTCTGAATGAACCTTCCAGCTCAGTGAGCAAACCTACATCCAGAAACTCAAACTGAGCTACAAATCTTCTAAAACCTCGGTATCAAGGTTTCCTGCCCAACTTGTACCAATGGCTGGGGAGATGAAGTGCAAGTGTATGCATCTCTCCTTGAGGGTAGTGAACCTAACTATCTATAGCAGCTGCTAACCTATCCATGGAGGTAGATAGATGTTCACATTCTGATCATTGAGTATTCTAGATAACTGTCTGTCACTCTTGTTCCTCTTTGCGCATGGGGATAAAGTCTATAATTGCCCTTCTGTCTGGGACTGACCAGGTATCTGGTCTTCAGCAGTCCTCTAAGCACCAGCACCCTGGGATATTTTGTTTCCGGCCAACTGCAAAGTGGTGCAGTGAGGTGGTCATCAGTTTGTGCTCCCTAACTTTCTAAATGTTCCTATCAAGGTGTCAGTACCTGGATTGGTGGAGGATTCAGAAGACAACCTTTATGATGCTTCCTACGAGGCCTCAGTCCTCTCACCATCTAAGGTTGAGGAGGAGGGAGCTTCTGGGGAAATTTCTGGGGAGGTTTTGGGGATGCTAGCAGAACCTGCAACTCAAAAGAGAGAGCAGGCATCGCATCCGATGATTAGAGGTGGTGTGCAATGATTGAGAGTGGCAGCAGCATTGATATGAGAGATGCTGTGGAATGAATGATAAGACATGGAAGTTTTTGCATCTCCACAGGAACAGCCTCAATCTTAACCTGTGAGGAGGGTGAGAACTTGGATGTCAAGCCCCCTTCCACCTGTTCGG
Source organism: Chiloscyllium punctatum (assembly GCF_047496795.1). NCBI lineage: Eukaryota > Metazoa > Chordata > Chondrichthyes > Orectolobiformes > Hemiscylliidae > Chiloscyllium > Chiloscyllium punctatum. The sequence continues at coordinate 39,225,874 of NC_092782.1, read as the reverse complement.
ACTCTTTCTGCCCATGTAATGGGCTGTCTACTCCTGTAATGAGAGAAAGGGGGGGCAGGGGGGTGAATGCGATTATATTGCATGGCACAGCTGTTAGTGTTGGTTCATATGGGGTAAGAGGTGGTGAGCTGTACTGAGATGGTAGCATGATAACCTGCAGGTTAATTAGTGTGAGAGGCTGATGAGAGGGGCAGCAACTGAGGGAAAGTGTTGCAGACAATGAGAGTAACAGAGCTCTGGTGGGAAGTGGCACATTCTTTCTGCATTATTGATTGTTCCTCTTCAGCGTCAACGTCACTGACCTAGGTGGAAACCTCGGACCAGGCTGGCAGAAACTGGTGGCACAGCTTCCTTTGCTAGTCCTCTGGGAAAAGGATACCTCTCCTTTGGACCATCTTATTCACATCTTCATGATTCCATCTTCCCCTTCCCCAACATGTACAAACTGTTTTTGACTGAGCATGGTAACTTCAGAAAACCAGTTTACATCCAGCCTTCTGGTTTTTCAGCAGGTATCACTGAATGAAGAATTGTTGAAGGAACTATGCATGGTATGATGGGCTGGATGAGGTCATCTAGGTCTGATGGGAGAGCTTGTTTTGTTCATCAGATGTTAAGAGTACCTCCTTCCTGGCCCAGACAGCCTGAAGCAGGTATTCTAAAGAGTCTTCATTAAAGTAGGGATCCACCTTTTGATGCTAGGCAGATAACGTTCGGGGATGGGAATGAAGATCACTGACTCCTGTGGAGTTCCTGACTTGCAGTAAATGAAGGGGTAACTGAGTGGCCTTTAAAAATGGTTTCAGATCTTTTGACAAGGTAAAGTGTCACTAGGGGGTGAGAACTTCCATTGTGGGGAGTCTAGAACTAGAGTCATTTAAGGTGAGAAGGGAAAAATTTAAAAGGGACTTAAGGGGCAACTTTTTCACGCAAATGGTTGTGCATGTATGGAATGAGTTGTCAGACGAAGTGGTGGAGGTTGGTACAATTACATTTAAAAGGCATCTGGTTGGGTATATGAATAGGAAGGGTTTTGAGGGATATGGGCCAAGTGCTAACAAATGGGACTAGATTAGGTTAGGATATCTGATTGGCATGGACAAGTTGGACCGAAGGGTCTGTTTCCGTGCTGTACATCTCTATGACTCTATGACTACCTGCATGTGATTTGCCATTTAATTCGATATGGGACTGGCTTGTAAATCAAGTAAGCTGAAGAGCATAACATTATGGAAAAGAACTTCCTACAGGTCTAGGTGGATGTGATGTTACCTAAGATGCCTGTCACCATACTGCAAAATGGAAAGTCCCAGCCTTTGTTTCTGCCATGATATAATGGGAATCCAAGCAGTACACTTTGTTTACAACTAATATTAGCCTTCGCTATCTTTATACTGTAGTCCCAATCATTATTGTGCAAGCAAAATTATTCTGTCAGAATGTGTAAGACTGGTTCAGGTTCTCATAATAATTTTAGGTTGTGCATTTTCTGAATGTCAATAATATTTTTCTGCACAGTACCTTTTGATAACTAATTTATTCACCGTGCCATTGTGTTAATTAGATCCCCAAGGACCAGATTCAGATGGATTCAAACAGAATATTCTTCTGGAACTGCAAACTGGGCTATTGATAATGTGATCCTTGCCTCAGCATGCCCCTGGATGTGTTCTGGTCATGGGATTTGTGACATGGGTCATTGTGTGTAAGTATGAAAACATCGTGCCTTTGATGTTGTCATTGTTGTAAGGTATGTTTAGCTGCTGCCTCCAATCTGTTAAAATCCAATCTGATAAAATATCAGATCTGAACAGATTTGAAAAATATTTTCAATATTATTTGTTTTAGCTCTTGAAGTTTTAAATATTGACAGTTGATTAATTTAGACCATGATAAACTAATCCCAGAAGTGCACTGACCCTTAACCAAAATAACCCTATCGGTTCATTATTGCCAACAAATAACAATTTGCTGCATCTAGCCCTAATTATAAGGAAATGATTTTGGGTGACAAGACTTTGGGACAATGCAGTTGGTTCTGCTATAACACGGTATTTTTGTTCTCATGCAATCCCATTTTATAAGAAAATTGTGTATTAGCGACATCATTTAAACTAATGGGGCCAGAATCACATTATCACCAATACACGCTTTAAAAGTTCACGCTTTAGAAACAGTGTTCCCAATTAGTCAATTAAGTTATAGGAAATCCGCATTAACAAAGCCTGCATTATAGCAGAACAACCTGTATGTGTTAATGCTGCCCAATCAAAACTATATAGGATAGTCTGTTAAAATCATGTAATTATTTAGAAAATTTTCAGATGGATTTTTAATAGAAACCAAAACTTGGAAATAAAATTATTGACTGAGGATTGTAGAATCATACAGGGCAGAAGAGGCCCTTCTGTCGATTGAATCTACATGACAAAAATTTACTTTAAACCTAAAGTAATTCCACTATCCATCACTTGAATGTTATGCCTTGAATGTTATGACATTTCAAGTGCTCATCTTAGTACTTTTTAAACGTTGTGAGGTTTCCCGACTCAACTATCCTCCCAGGCAGTGCATTACAGGTTCCCACCACCCTCTGGGTGAAAAATGTTTTCCTCAAAGCCCCTCTAAACCTCCTGTCTTTCACCTTTCCTTTGTTACTGACCCTTCTACCAGCTAAGGGGAACAGCTGCTTTATATTCAACTTGTCCTTCATAATCACTCTGTGGTTGTGAACTGTAAAAGAAAATGATGCATAGTTTTGCTTTACATTGCTCAATGTTTAGAAGCTTTGCTTTCATCTTCTTGATAGCAACTGCTCATTAGTAAAATGGAGTTAGATTGAATTTTTGCTGATAGAGTTAGCCAGGTAACAACAAATTTTCGACCTGTTTCTACAGCTCCTTTAAGGGATATTTGTACATGAGACTTGCAATACAAATTACAGAGACAGAAAATAAACAAATGGAATAAGTAGGTTTACAGAATTAAAATGGTAAAAAATGCTAATAATTGACATTAGATTTACTATTCAGTCTATCCATTTGTTTTAATTGCCTCACTAGATCCTGACAATTCAAAGCTTATTTCTGTTCATAAAAAGAATATTAAGTGTTTAATTTATCAAGCTTGCTTTCTTAGAAGAGCTGTAAAACAGCTACACTCAAAGGAGCTAGGAGCTGTACCTGCCCTGAAGCTCAATGCCATCAGTTCCTAAGGGCTTTATGCACACTGAATGATTGAATACTTTTGGGATTAGAATGGCTAAAAGAAAGACTTTTAATTGATGCTTTTCTGTGAGCAAGTCTTACTTTGTCTTTGCTAAAGTGTCAGGAGAGGCAACAGAAGGTATAACAAACTGTACTGTCTAAGCCCAGAGGAATATTGTTTGGCTGGACTGTAACAATAGAAAAGTACACAATCTTCATAGCATATGTCTGATGTTTACATTTTTGACTGAATATATGCAGCCTGTATCATAGTTATTATATTCCATATAATTGAAACTGGTTTTGGCTGAAGTTCTTTCGGATTCCATTTCAGAGAACTTGTTAGAAATATATTCATGAAGGTGCGATCAACTTAGACAATGGAAACTTGTGCATGAGCTTCTCCAGTTTGGAGTGCCCAGTGAGATACCGGAAGATTGGTATGAATCTGATATTGGATTCCCCTCTTCTTGTTGGCTAAAGGTTTTTCAAACTTCTTAATGCCTGGTTCTTCAGGAGGTGCTGTTGGAATTATCATGAGGCGTTGCATTAGAGGAGTAGAATCAAGACTGAGTAAATGCCTTACAGTGTGTGAGGAGTAAGGTCACCTTTTAAATTCATGAGGACAAATGAAAGATTAGAATCTAATAGTACAGAGAATGAGTGAGAAGTAGAATAAAAAATGTATGCAAAGAGACAAAGTTATATAATGTCTGAGCGTAGGGTAATATACAGACAATGATATTCATCAGCAAACTAACCTCAGATATTTAGGTTTTACTACTACAGTTTATAATGTGGTTTGAGCTGTTCCATTTGATATTTTACAGTTATGTACAAATATATACGAAACTCTATTGTGTGATATTGAAATTATTTATAAATCAATCGCCTAATTTGGAATGATTTTGTTATGACCCACTTGTGAAAGTGCACTGATTCTCAAACTCCACTACTCACAAGGTCACCACAAAAATTAATGATTTAAGTAAAGTATGTAAAGTCTTCAATTATCTGCCTCTTGGAATTAGCTAACAGAAAACAGGTTCCTGTACTTAACATTAACCACTATTTATTACAATTAAGTCAATTCTAATCACAAGTAAACAACTATGAAATATCAATATGTGGCTGTATTTGATAAACCCTAAACCTTTCTTCAATCCCCTATACACATATGCAGACAGACACAACAAAAACAATTGGTTTTATGAGTGGAGGGAAATAACCTAGGAAACACAGCTTAACAGTGCCCGTCCACAGGATTCATTGAGGCATTCCTTTTACTTGCCATCGCTTTTTGTTCTTCAATCTTTTTTCTCCAGATTCTTTCACTTCTTTATAGGAGGGACAGGTGATTAGCACATGAACTGCAAAATCTTTTAGTTACTGGTTAAAGGCAACAACTTAGCAACTTATGGGAGAAAATCTGGCTTTCTTCAGGCTTTTAAAATTATACCAAGCAGTTTTACTCTGATTGCCTTCAGGAATGAACCAGAGAGTGAAACAGCCAAAATATGTGCAAAGGTCAGGGTTCTGTGTACTAGCATGTGTCGCTTCCAGTGTGCACAATTGTGCCACACTGTGAGCCCATCTGACAAACTCAAATTGGTAGTCAGCATAATTCTTAACATGCATTAGTTTATTTAACAAACGTTGTCTAATTGCAGAATCACATCTAATGCAGGACACTATGTTTTGCATTTTGAAGCATGGGCAGTTTGGGTATGTTCAGTACCTTACTTGGTATAAACAGTTCAACTACATGACATTTGATACAATCTGCCAGTCTTTGAAACGAAAAGCCTATATTCTTAGTATCATGCTGGCACTAAAATTCATATACTACATTATTTAGTTATGAGATTTCTGGCAGCATCCTGTGAGTAGAGAACTACTCATGTTACTAATGGAGGGAGTGGGCTCTGGAGAGAGTCTACATAGGTTTACAAAGCAAAAGAATTTAACAGCACTGCAAGGGAACAATTTAGGTAATGATATTGTCACAGCTCACTGAGAATCAAGCCCTGCTTTCCATAGAGTCATCCCAAGTTAAAGGTTTTTTAAAGTATGCATTATTTCCCAGTTTACCTGCCTTTTAGACCCAGGTTGACAAAAAGCGCAGGTCAGCTTTCTGTACTTAACAAAAATTGGTATTTATCAGATGTAATTAGACTCTAGCTCCAGGTAAACAGTTATGAACCATCAGCATATAACTTTACTAATTAAAACTCTTTATAAACCCCTCCTTACACTCACAGACGGAGACAGAAAAAAAATGGTGTTCTGAACAGAAGGAAAGGATAAGAAGGCAGTTCAATAGTTCCTTTGATGATTCTTGTGTTGGTCTGTGGATGTGGTTTATTTGAACTTTCAGAAACATTTGACAAGATCCCACATAAGAGATTAACATGGAAAATTAAAGTACATGGAATTTGGATCATGTATTGACATGGATAGAGAACTGGCTAGCAGACAGGAAATGGGTAGACAGGTCTTTTCCCAAGTTGCAGGCAGTGATTAGGCGGGTACATCAGGGATCAGTGCTTGGACCCCACCTATTCACAATATATTTTATTAGTTTAGATGAGAAAACTAAACATATTATCTCCAGGTTTGCAGACTACTCAAAGCTGGATGACAGGATGAACTGTGTGGAAGATGCTGAGAAGTTTCAGCATGATTTGGACAAGTTGAGAGAGTGGCAAAAGCAGATGAAGTATAATGTCAATAAATGTGAGATCATTCATTCTGGAAACAAAAAAAAAGAAGACAGATTATGATCTAAACGGTGATAGATTGAGAAAGAGGGAGAAGCAATGAGACCCAGGTATCCTTGTATACAGAAAGAAGAAAGTCTTTCTGTAATTGTCCAGGGTCTCGATGAGACCACACCTAGAGTATTGTGCGCAGCTTTGGTTGTACTGAAGTTCTAACAGATCCAGACAGGATAAATGCGGGAAGGATGTTCCTGATGACCCAGGAGTCCATAATTAGGGGTCACAGTTCTAGGATACATTTAGGATTGAGATGAGAAATTACTTTACTTATAAAGTGGTGAGACTGTGGAATTCTCAGCCACAAAGCAGTATTCGCTGTCAAGAAGGAGTAAGATATAGTTCGTAGGGATAAAGGGATCAAAGGAAATAGGGAGAAAGTGGGAACAGGGTACTAAGTTGGATGATCAGCCAAGATCATATTGAATGGCCTACTCTTGTTCTTATTTTCTATGTTTCTATGTCAGGATACTACTTCTTGGTCATCCTTCTCCTGATGCTTCCATGGGATTATGACTCTGTGACTCTAAGAGAAACCAGATGGCTAGTTCATTTATAAAAGTTCTCTCTGATTTATCAATTGTAACTTGCAGCTTACAGCAACTGCTGAAGGAAAAGTGAATTGATTTTCTACAGGCTTAAAGTAGCCTTTACTGCAGAAAACAGAGAGAGCTCTTGGGCTGGTGGAAACCTGAAGGCTTCTCACTACTTTGTTCACAGCCCAAAGCCTTTCAGCTACCTGAGAACCAATCACATAATTGGGCGGCACGGTGACTCAATTGTCAAACTGCTGCCTCACAGTGCCAGGAACTCAGATTCAATTCCACCCTTGGGCACTGTCTGTGTGGAGTTTACACATTCTCCCTGTGTCTGTGTGGGTTTCCTCCAGGTGCATTGGTTTCTTCCCACAGTCCAAAGATGTGCATGTTAGGTGGACTGGCAATGCTACATTGCCCATAGTATCCAGGGATGTGTAGGTTAGGTGGATGAGCCATGGGAAATGCAAGGATACGGTGTTAGAATGCTGTTCAGAGAGTCAGTGTGGACCTGTTGGGCTGAAAGGCCTGTTTCCACACAGTAGGGATTCTATGCATCTGTAATTGTTGGCAGGCAGAAGGCCTTCATCATCACTAACCGGTCACTAGTCCACAGATCAGTCAGCCACTTGCAACTCCATCTGTATACAACCCTTCAGCTCTAGTTCATCTGCAACCACACTTTAACCACTGCTCAAACAAGCAGCTGTGTAAAAGATGCTTACAATGAGTATCAGATCACTTGCTGCAATCTTACAGTGATCCTTGATTTTAAAACAGATCGTTTCTCGTTTCAGTCTACAGTTAACAATATAGAAAATTGAAGACACAACCCGTATATGCCACATGCAGTCTTTACATGGTCTGCCCTTAAAAAAATGAAACATTATTTCAAAAATGCATTTCATTACAAAAATGATACACAACCAACAAACTTAAGACTTGTATTCATTCATTCGTCATACCCCTTATACAATGTTTGACAATCTTATCATTTCTTAAACCATTAACTTATTCCAAAATTTTACACATAAGGGCATCAGAAATTGCATTATCTTTTCCAAATGTTTGAATAATTTTTCATTAAATGTTTGCAATTAAAAGATTCCATCTGAATAGCCTTGCATTCCAAGCTATAAACTTTTCAATGAAGTCCAGTGGATTATGATTAATATAAACTAGTACAGCAAGTTTTACTTTAACTGTCACCTGAGGAACCAGCACTCTTGATAAATTGGCAAAAAACTATGTACCTCAAATACCACGTGTTTACTGTATTATTGCGATCTCTGCGATGTCCAGGTAGTCAGTTGAGGATGTGAGTGAGAAGGCTCTCAGCCAGCATGTTTTGTTTAAGGCAAAGTTGCATTATTATTTCAGTAATTTATGCTATAAATTAAGTATAACAGGGATGTGTATACCCCTGCATTATGGTCCAATTACTTAGTGTGTGTTTTTACATTGATTATGTGGACCTCTTGATCTACCTGTACACTCCTAGTCTGTAGGTTCAGGATAATAAAATGTTTGCTGTATTTTCTTATTACCATGTTGAACACAGACTTCAAAGTATTGAAGAGCCAACAGTATTTCCAAAGTTTTTTTTCTACAATGGGATACCCCTTCAATATGTAGATCTTAGAAAGGAATAAGGTACTGTCAATCCTATGAATGCAATCTTCCAAATATGGAATTGGGTACAAACCTATTTTGATAATGCCCAGGGTGGGACAGAAGAGATGACATGTACACACATTTTTATAAAGCAGCAACTAAGATCAGAAGTGGCAAAATGGCAAAAAGAGAAAATTAATGGCTCTTCACTTAACCGCATAATATTCAGAACATTACAAATATATTAATAACATAAAAATAAACTAACCTTACTGATCTTAAGTTTACTTTATTTATCATTAAATAATTTGATAGCCATAACAGAGATAAGGTTATAAGAAGATTAAATCTGGGAACAAAATATCCAGGAGCATATGACTTTTGGAAATAACTGGCCAGGAGGAAAAGATTGGCAGGTTAGCTCTGTTAGTACAAAGTGGAAATAACATAATAGCAAGAAATATCTTGGATTGGAAGATTTATAGGTATAAATGTATAAGAATAAATCGGGGGATAGGAAGGGCATGTTACAAGGCAGTATATTAATCATGTGTGACTTTAATCTTTATGTAGATTGGGAAAATCAAATTGTCAGATAGCCATGAAGAACAACAATTTCCTAGAACAAAATGATCCTAGATCCAACCAGAGATCAGGCTTTATGGATCTGGTAATGTGTAATGAGACAAATTTAATAAATAATCTGAGTGTAAAAATATCTCCTATTAAACAGTGACTAACGTGGTCAAGTTTAGCATTCAGCTTGAGTTTGAGCAACATCGGTTGGTAACAACTGTACTAAAGTACAGATAATAGGAATAAAACAAGGGTAGAGTTTGCTGGAGTAGAGTCAGCAGTTTTGCAGAAATGGTGATTGATCAACAATGGAAAATCATAGAATTTCTACAGTGTGTAAACAGGCCATTCAGTCCATCAAGTCCACTCCAACCCTCCAAAGAGAATCCAACCCAGACCTATACCCCTGCCTTATCCCTGTAACCCTGCATTTCCTATGGGTAATTCACCTAACCTACACATTCCTGGACAATATATGGCAATTTAGCTTGGCTAATCCACCGAACCTGCACATCTTTGGACTGTGGGAGGAAGCCAGAACACCCTGCGAAAACCCACACAGACATGGGGAGAACTTGCAAACTCCACACACACAATCACCCGAGGCTGGAATCGAACCCAGGTCCTTGGCACTGTGAGGCAACAGTGCTAACTAGTGAACCACAACAATACATACCCTAATGACAAAGAAGAGTTCGAAGAAAGGGATAAACCAACAATAGTTAACCAAGGAAGTTAAGGATAGTGGCAAATTGAAAGAAAAACATACAGTGTGGCAAAGATTAGTGGTAAGCCAGAGGATTTGGATAGTTTGAAAAACAAGCAATAGGCAATCACAAACATAATAAAACGAGGAAATAAATTTAAGAGTAAACTAGCAAGTAATAAAAGAAAAGATGATGAGAGCTTATTTAAAGATATAAAAAGGAAGAGAAAGGTCAAACTGCCCCTTAGAGGATGAGGGTGGGGAAATAATGAGGAACTAAAAAATGGCATTGGAGTTGAATAGATACTTTGCATCAATCTTGATGAAAGAAGACAATAATAGAGCTCCAAAAATACTATGTAATCAAGGGGAAAAGAGGGGAGAAAATGCATATAATAACTATCACTAGAAAAAAAATCTAGGGAAATTAATGAGGGTAGAGGCTGACTAGCCCTCTGAACCCAATAGGTTATATGCCAGGATATTAAAGGAAGTAGCTACAGAGACAGTGGATGCACTGGCAGTGGTCTTCCAAAAATCTTTTAGGTCCTGAAAATATCCCAGAGGATTGGAAAATTGCCAGCGTAACATCTTTTTTCAGAAAAGGAAGATCACAAAAACATAAGTTTAAGGAACTGTTTAAGGAATAGTTGTTGCAAGTGATGAATAGATATGTCCCTCTGAGACTGGTAAGAAGGGGCAAGATAAAGGAACCTTGGATGACGAGAGCGGTGGAACTTCTCATCAAAAGGAAGAAGGTAGCTTACATAAGGTGGAGGAAGCTAGGGTCAAGCTCAGTTCTAGAGGATTACAGGCAGACGAGGAAGGAGCTCAAAAATGGTCTGAGGAGAGCCAGGAGGGGGCACGAGAAAGGCTTGACAGAATGGATTACACATTTTACACTTATGTGAGGAATAAGAGAATGGTCAAAGAAAGAGTAGGGCCAATCAGGGATAGCATAGGGAACTTGTGTGTGGAGTCTGAGGAGGTAGGGGAAGCCCTTAATGAGTTTTTTGCTTCTGTCTTTACGAAAAAAAACAAACTTTGTAGTGAATGAAACCTTTGAAGAATAGGTGTGCATGCTGGAATGGATAGAGATAGAGGAAGCTGATGTGCTGAAAATTTTGTCAAACATTAAGATTGACAAGTCGCCAGGCCCGGACCAGATTTGTCCTCGGCTGCTTTGGGAAATGAGAAATGCAATTGCTTCGCCACTTGCGACGATCTTTGCATCCTCGCTTTCCACTGGAGTCGTACCTGAGGACTGGAGAGAGGCAAATGTAATTCCTCTCTTCAAGAAAGGAAATAGGGAAATCCCTGGCAATTACAGACCAGTAAGTCTCACGTCTGTCGTCTGCAAGGTGTTAGAAAGGATTCTGAGGGATAGGATTATGACCATCTGGAAGAGCATGGCTTGATTAACTGTAGTCAACGTGGCTTTGTGAGGGGCAGGTCATGCCTCACAAACCATATCGAGTTCTTTGAGGATGAGACTAGAAAAGTTGATGAGGGTCGAGCTGTGGATGTGGTGTATATGGATTTCAGCAAGGCATTTGATCAGGTTTCCCCATGGTAGGCTCATTCAGAAGGTCAGGAGGAATGGGATACAGGGGAACTTAGCTGTCTGGATACAGAATTGGCTGGCCAACAGAAGACAGCGAGTAGTAGTAGAAGGAAAATATTCTGCCTGGAAATCAGTGGTGAGCGGTGTTCCACAGGGCTCTGTCCTTGGGCCTCTACTGTTTGTAATTTTTATTAATGACTTGGATGAGGGGATTGAAGGATGGGTCAGCAAGTTTGCAGATGTCACAAAGGTTGGAGGAGTCGTTGACAGTATAGAGGGCTGTTGTAGGCTGCAGCGGGACATTGACAGGATACAGAGATGGGCTGAGAGGTGGCAGATGGAGTTCAACCTGGATAAACGCGAGGTGATGCATTTTGGAAGGTCAAATTTGAAAGCTGAGTACAGGATTAAGGATAGGATTCTTGGCAGTGTGGAGGAACAGAGGGATCTTAGTGTGCAGGTACACAGATCCCTTAAAATGGACACGTCAGTGGACAGGGTTGTTAAGAAAGCATATGGTGTTTTGGCTTTCATTAACAGGGGGATTGATTTGAAGAGTCGTGAGATCTTGTTGCAGCACTATAAAACTTTAGTTAGACCACACTTGGAATACTGTGTCCAGTTCTAGTCACCCTATTATAGGAAAGATGTGGATGCTTTGGATAGGGTTCAGAGGAGGTTTCCCAGGATGCTGCCTGGACTGGAGGGCTTATCTTATGAAGAGAAGTTGACTGAGCTCGGACTTTTTTCATTGGAGAAAAGGAGGAGGAGAGGGGACCTAAGTGAGGTATACAAGATAATGAGAGGCATAGATAGAGTCGATAGCCAGAGACTATTTCCCAGGGCAGAAATGGCTAACATGAGGGGTCATAGTTTTAAGCTGGTTGGAGGAAAGTATAGAGGGGATGTCAGAAGCGTGTTCTTTACACAGAGAGTTGTGAGAGCATGGAATGCATTGCCAGCAGCAGTTGTGGAAGCAAGGTCATTGGGGACATTTAAGAGACTGCTGGACATGCATATGGTCACAGAAATTTGAGGGTGCATACATGAGAATCAATGGTCGGCACAACATCGTGGGCTGAAGGGTCTGTTTTGTGCTGTGCTGTTCTATAAGTAACCATAGACCAGTTAGCTTACCATCTATTATTGGTAAAATGGTAGAATCTTATATAAAGAATATAATAGCAGAACATTTAGAAATGCATAATATAATCGAGCAGAGTAAGCATGGCTTCATGAAGGGGAAATCAAGCTTTCTAAGTTTAATATAATTTTTTGAAGACACATCTATCATGATAGATAAAGAGGAATCAATGTAATATATTTGGATTTCCAAAAGGTATCTGATAAGTTACCACATGTAACTCTACATTATAAGCTGTGTGCATGGAATTGAGGGTAATGTTTTAACATGGATAGTGGATTGGGTAACAAGAAGACAGGGAGTTGAGATAATGGGAGCCTTTGCAGGATAGCAGCTTGGAAGTAGTAGAGTACCACAGGGATCAGTGTTGGGGCCACCGTTATTTAAATGAATATGCATGATGTGAATGGGGAGCATGAATGTACTATAGCCAAAGTTACAGAAGACAAACAAAAGGTGGGAAGGTAATTGTTGAGGATGACACAAAGGAATTGTAGAGGGATATAGAAAGATTAAGTGAATGGGCAAAATTTGTCAGATGGAATATAATGTGGGAAAATATAAGATAATGCACTTTGATAAGATGGGAAGACTGCAGAAAGCTGAAGCACAAAGGGAATGCAGAGTTCTTGTTCATACTTGTGAAGAATCTGGTATGCAAGTTCAGCAGGTAATAGGGAAAACAAATTGACTGTTGGCCTTTTTTTTATAGGGGATGGAGTATAAATATAGGGAAGTCTTGTTAAAACTATACAAGGCACAATGAATATTTGGCTGTTACATTTATCACTCTGGTTAAAGTGACGTGCTGTGCCACAAGCATTTACTGATGGGCCTTTCCTTTCATTTTCAGATGTGACAGTGGCTTTGGAGGACGTAATTGTGTGCCCTTTCTTCCATTGCCATCAATTCTCAAAGACGACTTTAATGAAAAACCACACCCTGACATTTGGCCGGAAGTTCTTGGAGCAGAGCGAGGGAACTTGGATGGGGAGATCATCAAATCTGGAACAGCATTGGTCTTTAAAGGGGTTAGGATTTGTTATTGTTGCTTACACTGTGGTTGAAGATGTTTAAGACAAGGTACAAGCTCATGGAAATATATTTGAAAATTCATGGAGATTACAGTCACACTTCACACTATGCAATGATGGCAAACCAGGCCCCGCACTGGGAGCACAGTATTGTGACCTTGAGCTTTGTACCTTTGGCAAATAGAGTAGTTTTGATTTTTTTAACCTGCAGTAATAGGTTTGACCAAGAATCCTGTATCTCATGACTTATTGCCAAATATCATTTATATCACAACACTTTGTGCTAATGTTATTGAACATTTAAACCCTTCTTATTACTGGATGCACCATATTTTACACAGTACCATTATTCGCAGGAGAGCTAAGACTGCCATATTTTCATTAATATCAACCTTACTCTCCTTAATAATGATGTTTTAACCTTTTGCCTCGGTATGCTTGCGTATCACCCTCTGTCCGCACCTCATCTGGACTGCCTGCAATAATTCAATGAATTTAGTTTGATGGGCATTATCGGTGATAGGTTGGTGACATAGTGGAGACATTTTTGCTGTCACTCCCAGAAGTTGGGCAACCTCAGTCAGTGCATAATGGATTTTGTCCATTCCATTGAGGTGGATTTGAAGGTTGAACCAGGAACAAAGCCAGACATTCTTCCCACCTCCAGGAGGTCTTCCCAGAGATGGGTGAAAAGTGCTGGTAGCAGACCTGCACTGCTTAGATCAATTAAGTGCCTCATTTGGCCACAGGAGTGGGAAAAATTGAAGATTGTGAAGACTCTGCCAGGATCTTCCAATGCCATTTTGTGGACCCCTTGTTCTCACTTACTCCAGCAGTGCCATCTGTCCTGATGAGACTGACAGCCATCTTCACATGGGAATACAAACCCGGTATCTGAGGCTAGTGGCTGGTGATATGGGATGAGGCAAGAGTCTGCCGCACAAAGTAAGAAGCAAGTGACACAAAGGGGAAAGCAGAAGAGATCAGAGGCTAAAAAATAGAGAAGGAGGGAGGCTGGCATGGGGAGCCTGTCAACAAACAAATACATGGTTAACTGAAATGAAAGAGAACTTGAATTCACAGCTAATGAATACTTTGCAAATGAAACTGTTTCTTTTATAAAGTACCAATTATTGAAACAAAAACATTTGTTAATATACGTTTGATGCCTTATGCCAATTCAAATATTGTAATGTGTAGGAAATATAATCTTTCCTTGTGTATTTTTTGTGGCTATCAGTTTAATGGAGTGTTGATAATCAACTAGGATATTGATGAATTCTTCTAATTTTGTTTCTGTGAGTCCAAATTCCCCATATGTCAACACAAATACAGAAGGTCATGTTACTGCATGACTGCATCACAATTAATGAAGGACCTAGTGAGAATGAATAAGTAGCCCTTGAGTATGAATGAGAGTAGCTGAGGTGGAATACCTCTAAACCTTTAAAAAGTACTTGGATGAGCATGTGAATTGCCATGACATTGAAGGCAATGGGCCAAGTGCTAGGAAGTGATGTAGATTTAGAGTAGATATTGTCAGTGTATATTCAGTGTGCCAAAGGTCTGCTTCTGCTATGATTAAATGAAACATTTCAAGAGCTTGGAAAAAGACATATTTTGATTCCCTACAGTTTAAATTTTCAGATGGCTCAATAAATTATTATCTTTGCTTTAGATTTCACCTTAAGCTAAAAATTAAAAATCATTTAAATGTATATTTATTTTTAAATATGTGAAATCTTTATTCAGGAGAAAGTTAACATCCAGACTTGTGGAATTTGCTTCTCAGCAACCAGTGAATGTGTTTCGCATTAATTAGCAAGTTAGCCTGCTATTAAAAATCCAGTTATTTCTCATTTAACTATATGTATCATTTTTAAAGGTTTCGTATAACAATTTTGTAATTGCAACTGGGAGAAACCTTTACAATTCCCCTTGTGGAAGCACTCAGTGATTTCTAGATTGTTCTATACTGTGCAGACTCCAGAAATCAGTTTCAATGGAGTACTAACAATTTCACTATTATTACCACCAAAAAAGAAGTTGATTATTAATTTGTCTCAAAGTAGTTGGCAGTTCTGGTGCAGGCATCAAAGGAAATTGTCCTTCTCACTCAAGAATAAACAAGAATTGCATGTCAACATATTGCATAATTTTAAATAAATGTATATCTTGTATAGCCCTGTATAGTTAGTAAATTCTGAACCAGTTTGAACCCAATCAGATTTATTTCTGTTCATCAGCGTGCCATTTTACAGCAATATTTACCAGACAGTTGGCTAAATCTACGCTATATTTCACCTTATGACAAAGAAGCTTTTGTTAATGCAGCATTGCGCACTCAAACCTATTGACTTCATCCATAAAGACTGAAGCAGGTCTAAATTTAATTGTAATTTTCACAAATGATCCAAAGTCATTTAGGGAAAAAAAACCTATATTTTATACATATTACTATACTCCAGAGCACATATGGTGCCAACTAGTCTGTGCAATGTCAGCTTCTTCTTGAACTGTAAGTGTGAGCTGTTATTTTATCTGCCCTGTTTCTGCCTAATTTCCTTGTAATAAAAAAAACTCTCTCAATAGATCATTTTTCATTTGCAGCTTTTGCTCCTAACCAGTACAAAAAAGCCACTGTCCACATTAGTCTGATATAATTTTGGTAGATCCTAACAATGGTGTAATTTAAGCACTAATCCGTGTCATGTGTCTGCCCCAAAAGGCATAAGATACAATTACTCTTTTGAAGACTGGTCTGATAGAAAATAATTCAGTGCCTCAACACCCTCAACGATGGTGACTTATAGAATTGCTATAAATAATACCTCATTTATCAAAGTCATTTTTGCTTTAAGTGGAAGGCAATGACAATAAAATGAAACAAATGAAGTATAATCCTTTGTGAAGTGCAGTAACCTTTCTGCCAAAAGTTAGATTTTAAATGGGAATAAAATTACTTTCACTTTATTGAATTGACACAGCAGATGTACTATGTTAATACTTTTAACACACTGCACTGTGTTATTGGACACTGTTTCCTTCAATATTTAAATATAGATGAGTTAATTAGGATTTTTGTTCATGTCAAATTATTTGTCAGCATTTTTGAAAGTAACAACAGATTCTCAAACTCATTTCTAAATTGCACTTTGCAGGAATGTTGTTAGCAATCTGTATGCTCTTTGTACAACGACAATCTCATTTGTTCAAGCCACTCATTTATCTCTTTATTTCCTGCAGGAGGGATTGAGGATGTTGGTTTCCAGGGACCTGGAGTGTACAAACACTTTGTACATTCAATTCTCATTTAAGTTCATAGCTAAAGGTGTGTTTTTCTGCTTTTTTGCCAGTACGAAAATCAAAAAGAATCTCAAGCAGTCAAAGTGTCTGTCAGTTGGAATATTCAGACTTCATGTTACAGAGATAAAAACAATGTGGCAAATATTGTAAAGTATCTATGTATGTATAAAATAAGTACATGAAATGGAGTGAGAAGTGTCATAAATGCAGTAGATTAGTCAACATCTGAACGGACAAGACAAACTACTTTTTCAAGTTGGATCCTTCACCAATTTTGGTTGTTTTTCCCTTTCAAGAAAAAAATCAGAAAGCTCAGTTGTAATTTTTCTCACCCATTTCTATATTGTCTAGAAATCATTGACTGCAGGGCTACTGTGGCACTGTCACTAGTTGCTTTTCTGTACCTCGCTCAATGTCTAACTTCCATATGGAACCCTTACAACAACATGTCAATTAATTGCAGAGGGCATTGTGGACAATCCCAAAGGCCTCATTTATACTAGCAATGGTGTTTCTGATATTACTTGCCCCTCCTCCAGGACCATAACATCCATTCTGTGATGGAATGACACAGGAACTGGTACTTATACAGTAAAGCAGACAGGAAGAATGTGAGTTTGCACTCATGATCTCTTACCTGATGAGTTCCTGTGCTGGGCTTTTAGGATGACATTGAGCAAGGATTAGATGTACCTTCATGGGGGATTCAGGCAGAGGATAATGTTTAATGGCAGCTTACTCCAGGCGGCACTTCTGCATCTCCTCAAGATCAATAGTTGATTCCTATGACTATTCACTAAAGCATAGTAAGAGATAATCTCAAAGAGATAAGGAGAGAAAATTAGATGTTCGAAGAAAGTACTGATCACATAATAGAATATAAAAGAATTCCCAAAAGCAACATTAATGCTCAGAGATTTTGGAAAGAAGTCTGGAAAATTCTGTGTGAATTCCAGAGTAACTGTTACTAACAAGCTAGTAAAAGCAAATTAAACTGAAAGATGGATCATGCCATGGATCATGATAAAAAATATTAACTCGTCAGCAGTTGAGCTGAATAATTTATTTAAGACAACATTTGGACACCCATTTATGTTTTTAATCCTTCAGAAAAAAGGAAGCACTTGTTTTTAATACATGTTTAAATGTAAGTTAAATGATGGATTTTTTTCACCTCTGGTTAGATGGAACGCTTTTTCATGGATTACACACAAGTTCTTCAAAGAGCTATAACTAATTAATGCAATGTGTCATACATGGTTTGGATAACACTGACTACTATGATGTGGCTCACCAATTTTAATTAAATATATTAGCTTGCCATTTGAACAAGTCTCAGCAATGATGGATTATTATTCTGAGTTTGTATGTAAATAAAGATCAAATGAATTTTTGTGATTTGTGTCATTTCTAAATGCTGAATCCAAAACCAAAGAAATTTTTCACGCCTGTTTCTGTTACCTCACAAATCATTAAATTCCATCTGCAATTTGAAATACCAGAATACATTTCCAATAACTTACTATTTAAATTAATAATAATATTTTTTTTTATTTGTATGCCCATATTTTTATTGTATTTTGGCCCTGTGTTGATTGCTTCCTTTCTACTACTACCACACCCACTGTCAAAATGGTGGACAAGATGATCAGATGATTCCCTTGTGGGGCAGCAGTTGTCTTTAGCTCAGCCTTTTTCCTTGTCATACAGTCTAGTTCAGGAACAACATGGAAAATTGGAGAAATCTGGAACTGTGACTGCCCAGAAGTTTTGCTCTGATATTTTTGTAGGCCGCATTTTTCATGGGTAGAATGGGCAGGGAAGAAAGGTCATCTTATTATTTATACATTGCACAGAAGTGTTATATATAACCCATCTGATTGGGTGAATGTATATATTGTTTTTATTCTTTCACTGGATATAAGTGGTACTGTTATTGCCATCCCTAATTACCCTTGAGAAGGTAAAGGTGATCTGTCTTCTTGAATTGCTGTGGTCCTTGGGATGTAGGGACACCCACAGTGCTGTTAGGATACATTCACTGTTTGAGGCTGAAAACTTCTGTTCATTTCACAGTAGCTATTTCAATGTGGTATGCATTTCAAAATATCTAAAGCTGGTTGCTGATGCAAAGTGTAGGTTTCAAAATTTGTCTGAAAACACCTTACTCTGAGGAATTCACCTTCATCATTAGAATCATTTCTAAAATTTGCCATGTAAATTCCATCATTGGTTATTATATCATGAAAGCCTTCAATAGATAATCTCCTGCATTTGCTAATTGCTTATGTGGTGAACTTCATCAGCTCTCTGTGAGATTTCTCAGTGGGCAAGTATTGACATTTTATGGCATGCAAACTAAAATTAAGCGGTTTTCTAAAATGAAATGTATTTAGTATCTATGATCAATCATAGGTAATCTAATTACTATATGTGCTTTATCTGAATTATTTTAATGACAATTTTATTGTCCCCAATCCTGTGTTTTGATTCAGGTGTCCCTGATCGGTCACATTCTGTATTGCTGCAGTATTCCATTAATGGTGGCATAACCTGGCATTTGATGGATGAATTCTACTTCCCTCAGACAACAGAGGTCCTCTTTATTAATGTTCCCTTACCACATACAGCCCAGACCAATGCAACTCGATTCCGCCTTTGGCAGCCCCACAATGAAGGTAACAAGCTGGAATTATGTTTAGATGCCTCGTTGCTGAATAGCTCTGGGGTCCCTCAGAGAGCTCAACTTCCATTTTTAGTGGCAATTAATTCAGTCAATTTGTTAATAGCTTACAGAATGAATGTTGATTTCCAGAACACCTCTCTTATTTGATGTTCTGCTGTAACTTATAAGGTATTTGAGGTTTAATACATGGAAGGATTACAGACAATCTTTTTCCGACAGACAATCTTTTTCCTGTTAATGGAGTGTTTACTACCTTTATGCTTACTGTCATTAGTAAATGATCTGGTTAGGAACAGAACAGGCAGATGCAGAGTAAAGCTTATTCAATTTTGCCCCAGTACTGTCTGCACCTACTTCAAAGAGCTATTCTGTTACATTTCCATTTCTGAAGTGTTTCAGTGACCAAAAATGAACTTTGTATTGTTTCTTTGAAGAGCACAAAGACACTACACATCAGATGCAACTCCTCTCCTTTTTATTCGTGCATAAAATGGGCAAGGTCTCACATAAATAGGCTTATTAATATATAGCCCTATTAAAACACCACCTTCCAAGTCAGAAAACAGTTAATGATAGTATGAGTGGGACCATAACATCCCATCTAGTAAGTCCTTCATTCATTCCGGTGCTAGAAAGCAAATCACCCATCTTCTTAACTTAGTAAACAACATTACAATGATTTTATAAACATAATCTAATTTCCAGATTCTTCTACTGTCACTGAAAATGTTAAATCTCAATGAATAATAATCTAGTTGGATTTGGTGTAAAATAACTTTTATTTTGACTACTGATTAAAATTAAGAAGGTAAGTTAAAGCAGATTTATGTTCAATAATCTTTTTATCTTTATTCTTTAACTATGATAGCTATTGTGTACAATGGTAAGAATGTTGAATTAGCAACAAATCTAGATTTTGTATCAGCATTTAAAATTCTTTAAGAAAGTACTGAATGAAATGGTTTATTTTACTTTTGTGGAAATCTGAACTGGCTGAAGAAAGAGAAATAATTAAACTTCGATGCATAGTTGTAAAGTTGTACAGAATTAAAATTGGATTTCTAATTAAGCTGCACAATAAATAGTTTGCTTGACTGCTAAGAAATTGAAGCCAGCTTCATTCTGATTTTCTGTTCAATGACAAAGGGCAAAAGGAAGAAATCTGGATCATCGATGACCTCATTATTGATGGGAATAATCAGAAAAATCCTGACATATTATTGGATACATTTGACCTCGGACCCAAAGACGAGAACTGGTTCTTCTTCCCTGGTGGAAACATTGGCCTCTATTGTCCTTATGTATCAAAAGGAGCCACGTAAGAATAAGAACTTTGCCTGTGGCTGAGGTTATTAATTGGTGTCTGTGTAAAGTTCTTATAATCTAAACCAATGACTGGGCTAAACATAATAAAGTCCTCTCTCAATCTCTGTCTTTTCTAAGTCTCTCCTGTTTCAAGATGCTTCTCAAACCTACCTCTGAGCAGGATATCTGCTTATGTGGCTCAGTGTCAAATTTTGTCTGGTTACATTCCTGTGAAATGTCATAGAATGTTTTATATGTTAATGGCAGTATATAAATACAAGTTATAATTGTCAATGGTTACAGTTGATTTATTTAATGTGACAATTCAGAAACGGTTGTTTAGTATAACATCCTTCACAACAAGTAATATCTATCTAAATTACTAAATGATTTGGCATAAGTTAATATATTTAGTAATAGGAAAATCTATTATGCTGAACATCAAAGACCTGAGACATTGTAATAGACACCAAACTTAGTCTTGAAGTACATCAACACCAAAACCTGTTCATGGTTGTAAAATATCTGGGTCAGGCCCATTGTACAACAACACTTGCTATCAACTTGACACAACAGTATTCTCAGGTACTTAGCAGTTAAAGCAATAACCTTAAAGAGACCTTCTACTTAGTGTGTAGTGGAGCCAAGAGGAGAACAAGTGTTTCTTCTGGCTTCACATTAAATTTAAAGGCCATTGCTATAAAGCAGTATTGTTATAGCATTGATGTTAATCAATACGGTGACAGTGACTGAGCCCTCTCTTTGTATAGTTTTGATTAACTTGTCAGTGTGCAGCTTTGATATTTTGGTTTGTTTGTCCATTGTCAAGGGAGGAAGATTCCGCCATCGTCTTCGTGTCAAATGTAGTTGGGGAACATTCCATTACCACTCGCGATCTGGATGTTAATGAGAATACCATTGTTCAGTTTGAGGTAACAACAATTGGAGGTGCTTGCTTCTGTCTCAGATTGTTAAATTCGTTTTTCCACATCTTACAACCTTGAGGTTCCAACCACATAGGAAGCATATCAAAACCAAAATATTTGAGGGCAGTAAGCACATTCATCACCAAAATTGGCCAAATTGCCCAGGAAAATTCAATTATGGGGATGACTAGTCAGAGAAAATTCACAAAAAAACTGAAAGAACTGTGGATGAATCATAGAATCCCTACAGTGTGGGAATAGGCTATCTTGAGTCCACACCGACTCTTCGAAGGGCACCCCACCCAGACCCACCCCAGTAATTCCCATGGTTAACCCACCTAACATTATGGGACAATTGAGCATGGCCAGTCCAACTAACTTGCGCATCTTTAGACTGTGGGAGGAAACCCAGAGTACCTGGGAAACTCATGCAGACATTGGGAGAACGTGCAAACTCCACACAGATAGTTGCCTGAGGCTGGCATCAAACCTGGGTCTCAGGCGCTGTGAGGCAGAAATGCTAACCACTGAGCCATAATACCATTGTGCTGGAAATCAGAAACAAAAAGAGAAATTGCTAGAAAACCTCAGCAGATTTGGCAGCATCTGCAGTGAGAAAGCAGAATTAATGTTTTGGATCCAGTGACCTTTCTTCAGAACAGAGAAAGTTCACCGCTGATAGGCTCATAGAGAACCTAATAGCAGCAAACTGGGAGGGAAGTAGTGTATGATTGGAGGACCAGTGAGAAGGTGAGTTGCAGCAGTAAGTAAGTCTGCTGGGGCCAGACACAGAGAGGCTAAAGGCTGTGGGCCCGGAGGTGGAGGGGCCATAGACAAAGGAATTAGAAGAAGGTGGGCTGGAGAAGGCAGGACCAGAGGAAAAGGGGTCTCTTCTGTGTGCAGACTCACTTTTTCCTCAGTCCTTGCTATGTATGTCTCACCTATGACTCTATCACACCTCTAACATACTGCAAATTACTTAAAATACAATGATTAATTTGAGACAAAATTGCAATTGTTTAGCTATGACCACATCAGTCTGTGGAAATTGTTTATGATGATGGCATTTTGTGCAAAGGCATTTGTCAGTTATTTTAAAAAGGAACATTTGTTGGTAATCTATGCCTACTATTTTATGCTGATTTAGATATGGTGACATTTGAAATTAATGCTTTCCTTGTGTTTTGAGGTTTTAAGTTTCATATGGTCGTCATGATTATTGAGGGTGTTGTTGAATTCTTCGAATTCTGCTTCCATGAAACCTAAATGGCCAGTGCATCAGCACCAATACCAAAGCTAATGTTGCAAAGAGACTGCATCATCAAATAAAGGAGTTTGAAAGATGAGCGCCAAAAAAGTAGTATACCCAAGAAAAGCTCCGGAGGGGCCCCAGAAACAATGCTCTTGAACCCTGGAGTGTTGTCATTAGAACTGATGACTTAGACATTTAGCTGTGCAAAACCTATTTTGCGAACTCTAAGCACATTATTGAGGTTCAGATGCTGGTGACATCCATGAGAGGTTTCCAGTTTGTTCCCTCCTGTGGAACCCACACAGTGCAAAGTTGTGGTGTCCCAAGGAGGAATAAAATATTAACAGCTGCTAAAGTTATCTGAAACAGAGTGTCTTCTCTATATCCTAGACTTATTGTTATACTTTGCCAGGCTAAACAAAACATGTTGGAAGACCGAGGACATCTCCTTGGACCAACCTGTAACCCAGCCAACAAATATTTAGAATAAAACAACAAAAGTATTAACCATTTAAAATACCCCAGTTAATACCTTTTTTGAAAGGAATAGAGTACCAAACAAAACATCATTCTGCTAATAGTGCCAGTAGTTTCTTGTAGATAAAAATGATACAGTTGTAACATAGTATTCATCACTGCTGCTACACAATGTATATAGATATGGTACCTTGGTAACAACACAGCTGGAAGATTTAATAAAAGAGCTCCTCTAAGAATATTTCAAAATTCCAATTCATATCTGTTGAGCCGAAACCTTGTTGCAAGCCAGTTGAAAACTATGTGATATCAACTGTTCAAATGCAACATATTTCAACACAAATATGTAAAATCTTTATTATCTGTGAAAGAAAATATAAATTTAAATTATTTCCATTAGTGATATCTATTTCTCATATGATTTCAGATCAATGTTGGATGCAATACAGATAGTTCAGCCTCAGATCCTATTAGATTGGAGTTCTCACGAGACTTTGGAGCCACTTGGCACCTGCTTCTGCCACTCTGCTACAGCAGTGGTCACGTCAGTGCACTCTGTTCTACTGAACTTCATCCCAGCAGTACATATTATGCTGGTACCACCCAGGGTTGGAAAAGAGAGGTAATCCACTTTGGAAGACTCCATCTGTGTGGGTGAGTTCCTGTTCTAGAATTTAAACGTGACTTTCTTTTTTCTTCACCAGTGGAACCAGTCAATTTGCGACACAAAGATGTGAATTCATTAATAATTGATTTCAACGCTGCCCTAACTCCTCACCATATCTCTAGATTTACTAGAATGACACCAGAGCTGATATATATGGCTATCATAGCCCAGTGGTGTTCTACAGGGATTAGTGCTGGGTCCAAGTTTGTTTGTCATTTGTATAAATGATTTAGATGCGAATATAGAGGGCTTGGTTGGTAAGTTTGCAGATGATATCAAAATTGGTGGTATACTGGACAACGAAGAAGGTTTATCTAAGAATATAAAGAGATCTTGACTAGTTGGGTCAATAAGCCGAAGAGTTGCAGCTGGAGGTTAATTTGGATAAATGCAAACTCTTGCATTTTGGTAAAACAAACAAAGGCACAATTTATACAATTAAAAGGAGGACCTTGGATAGTGTTGCAGAACAGGGGTCTGGGTGGGATGCTCTTTAGAGGGTCAGTGTGAATTTGTTGGGCTGAATTGCCTGCTCCCACACTCTAGGAATTCTGTGAACTACTATAAATAATGCTCAACAGAGAGACCTAGAGGTTCAGGTACATAATTCTTTGAAGTTTGCATCGCATATAGATTGGGTGGTGAAGAAGGCGTTTAGCACACTTGCCTTCATTGCTCAGACCTTTGAGTATAGGAGTTAGGACATTATGTTGAGGTTGTACAAGATACTAGTGAGGCCTCTTCTGCAGTACTAGGTCCAGTTCTGGTGGCCCTATTATAGGAAGCATGTTATTAAACTAGAGAGGGTTCAGAATAGATTTACCAGGATGATGCTGAAATGGAGGATTTGAGTTATGAGGAGGCTGGAAATGCTGGGACGCATTTTCAGTGGAGTGTAGGAGATTAAAGGGTTACTTTGTAGAGGATTATGAGAGGTATAGATAAGGTATTTTCTCCCCTCTAGGATGGGGGAATTTCAAGGCTAGGTAGCATATCTTTAAGGTGACAGGAGAAAGATTTTAAAATGTCCTAAGGGGCAATTTTTTTTACACAGAGAGTGATTTGTGTGTGGAATGAACCGCTAGAGGAGGTGGTGGATGCGGGTATGGTTGCAACATTTAAAAGACAATGAGAAAAGAATTTGAATAAATGTTTGGAGGGATATGGGCCAAGTGCAGGCAGGTGAGACTAGCTTAATTTGAGAATATGGTCAGCTTGGACTGAAAGATCTGTTTCTGTTCTGTATTTCCCTATGACTATTGAGATTGAAATGCTTTATGAGGAAAGATTTGGGGAAGATGTTTCCAATTTTAGATGAGACCAGAATTAAACCTTATAAATATATAATAATCACTGATAAATTCATCTGAGGATTCAGGAGAAACCCAAAGACTGGTTATAATTATAGAACTCGCTGCCACAAAAATAGTTGAGTCAAAGAGAATAGATGCATTTTGAGGGAAAACAATGTAAGCACATGAAGAAGAAAGGAATGGAAGAATATGTTGCTAATAGATTAAGGAGGGTGAGATGAGGCTTAGTAGAGCAAAAAGAATAATAGGGCTCTGTGGGGCCAGATGGCCCGTGTCTATGTTGTAAGCACTATATGAATTCTCCATCAAAGTCCAATAGATAAGAATAAAGAAAAATACATAACAGGAACAGGCCCTTCGGCTGTGCAAGCCTGCACTGACACATTTTGCCCTTTCACACTAAAACTGTCTTCACCTACAGGATCTGTATCTCTCTATTCTCTTCCTGTTTATATATTTGTCCAGGTGCTTCTTGCATGCTGCTATAGTGTCTGCTTCCACCACCTCCTCTGGCAGCATTCCAGGCACTCACTACCCTTTGTGCGAAAAACTTGCCTCGCACATCTCTTTTAAACTCCCCCAACACCCCCGGCACCTTGAACCTGTGTCCCTTAATAATTAACCCCTCCACCCTGAGAGAAAGCCTCATATTTTCTACTCTATCCATTTCATTCACAATCTTAAAAACTTCTATCAGGTCACCCCTCAGCTTCCTGCATTCCAGTGAAAGCAGACCTAGTCTGTTCAACCTTTTTTCACAGCTAAAATCCTCCACACCAGGCAATATCCTGGTAAATCTTTTCTGTACCCTCCCCAAAGCATCTACATCTTTCTAGTAGTGTGGTGACTAGAATTGTAAGCAATATTCCAAGTGTGGTATAACTAAAGTTCTACAAAGCTGCAGCATAACTTGCCTATCCATAATGCCCATGCAAATGAAGGCAAGCATGCCATACATCTTCTTTACTACCTTATCTACCTGCATTGCCATCTTCAGTGGTCTGTGGATCTGCCCATCCAGATCCCTCTGCATATCAATATTTCTAAGGGTTCTGCCATTCACCGTATAATTTTTACTTGTACTTGACCTTTCAAAATGCATCACCTCACATTTGTCTGGATTACACTCCATCTCCCATTTTTCTGTCCATGCCTCCAACTGATCTCTAACGTGCTGTATCCTCTGACAATCTTCTTCACTACCCGCAACTCCACCAATCTTTGTATTATCTGCAAACTTACTAATTTGACATTTTCCTCCAAATCATTTATGTAGGACACAAATGGCAGAGGTCCCAGCACTGATCCCTGTGGAACACCACTAGTCACAGCCCCCCCCCCCCATTCCGGAAAGCATCCAGCAATTTGTTTTCTTGCCTCCCTCAATATTCTGGGATAGATCCCAACAGCACCAAGGGATTTAACTACCTTGAAACTTTTGAAGACACACAACACCTCTTCCTTTTTAATAGCAACTTGGCTTAGAAACTCAACACTCCCTTCCCAGAGATCATCATCAACCAATTCCTTCTCTTTGGTGAATACTGACACAAAGTATTCATTTCAGATCTCACCTACCTCTTCTGGCTCCATACATACATTCCCTCCTTTGTCCTTGAGTGGGCCAACCCTATCCCTGATTACCCTCTTGCTTTTTATATATGTACAAAAAACCTTGGGATTCTACTTAATCCTGTTTGCTAATGACTTTTCATGACCCCTCTTAGCCCTTCTAATTCCTTGTTAAGTTCTTTCCTACTTCCCTTATATACTTCAAGGGCTTCATCAGTTCCCATCCTCTTAGACTTTGTGTATGCTTCCTTTTTTTTTGATCAAGGTCATAATATCTCTGGTCACCCAAGGTTCACGTAACTTGCCATATCTATCCTTCATTCTCGCAGGAACATGCTGCTCCTGAACTCTTATCAACTGCCCTTTGAAATACTCCCACATTTCTGATGTGGATTTACCCTGAAACAGCCACCTCCAATCAAAGTTCTCCAGTTCCTGCCTCATGTTGCTGTAGTTCATCTTCCCCCAGTTTAACACCTTCACCCGAGGGCTGCTATCACCCCTAGCCATGAGTATCTTAAAACTCATAGTATTATGGTCACTATTCCCAAAGTGCTCCCCCACTAAAACTTCACTCATCTGACAGGGCCCAAAACCCATTTCCCAAAACTAGATCCAGTATAGCCTCTTCCCTGGTTAGACTGATTACATACTGTGTCAAGAAACTCTCCTGAATGGTGCTTACAGATTCTGCTCCATTGAAGCCCCTAGCACAAAGTGAGTGCCAGTCAATATAGAGGGAATTAAAATCACCCATCACAATAACCTTGTTGTTTTTACATCTTTCCAAAATCTCTCTACATATTCTGTCCTCTATCTCCCGCTGGCTGTTGGGACACCTTTAGAATACCCCAGCATTGTGACTTCACCTCTCCTATTCCTGAGTTCTACCCATACTGCCTCACTGCACGAATCGTCTGATGTCTCCTCCCACAGTACAACAGTGAGATACTCCTTTACCAGTAAAGCAACTCCCCCAGTCCCTTTTACATCTCTTTCTATCACACCTGCAACACCTGAATCCTGGGACATTCAGCTGTCAGTCCTGTTCCTCTTTCAGCCAAGTCTCCATAGTCACAATCATGTCATAGTTCCGAGTACTAACCAAAGCTCTAGCATCACGTACCTTGCCTAATACACTTCTCGCATTGAAACACATGCATTTCAAACCACCTCCCCTGCATTTCTATGCAGCATTTCCCTACCTGTTCCTGCCAATTGCCATGTTTGCCTTAGTTTGTACCTCCCTCTCAATTTCTGCATCGACTGACCTACTCCTCTGTTTCCCATCTTTCTCCCACACTAGTTTAAACCGTCCCCACGCACTCTACCAAGTACCCCTCCGCCCCAAGAACATCAGTCTTGATCCTGCCCAGGAGTAACCCAACAACTGTTGGCTGCTCAGCCTCCCCCTTCAGAATGTCCTGCAACTGCTCCAAGGCATCCAGGACCCTAGCACCATGGAGGCAACACACCATCCTGGTCTCTTGTTTGCAGCCACAGAAACATCTATCTATTCCACTTACGATTGATTCCTCTATAACTATAGCATTTCTATTCCTATTTCTCCCTCCCTCTGCAACAGAGCCAACCATGGTGCCGTGAATTTGGCTGTTGCTGTTATCCCCTGAGAGCCCCCTCAATGGCATCCAAAATGGTAGATGGTGTCATGCAATCAACCTGGCATATAAAATAATCATATTTTTCCAAGTGAAAAGTCTTCATTTTGCACATACTTAGCATCTAAGTCAACTTCCTTTATCAGTTACATCTTACTGTACTTTCCCCTGTTCTGAATCTATAGGAAGATTCCCTAAACCCCGCATCCCCATTCATCCCCTCACCCTGATCCTGGTTTCACTTACATCATGTCACCAAGAGTGAAAAAAGCAAATTAATTGAAACTAAGAAAGAATTCTACAGCAAACCTTGTCCCAAGCCAATCAGAATTCTGACCCTTCCATTTGCATCTATTCCCAGCTCAAGTTTTCCATTGACTTTTTTCTTACTGGCCCCATTTCATTTTCAGACCTTTTTCTGTTATCAAGCCATCAATGTCAACTTGGTCACTGTCAACTCTGCCAATCTGAGCATTTATTTAATTATACATTCTATAAATATGTTTTCACTCACTTTTTTGGTGGTACCATTCTATAGGTAAAGGCATGGACTCCTACAATGCTACTTAAACAAGCAGAATCATCTGCCTGCCCTCTCAGGAACATGTCATTTTAATCCAGACTTCAAGCTGTAAAAAAACTCTTTACAGCTTGTGCACTGAGTTTGCATCAATTGTTATCCTGTTGTTCATTTAGCAAACTGACTTTCCAGTTCCAGTGTCCAATGAAGCTGTTTGTTTTGCCTCACAATATAAAATAATCTTCCCTAGCTTCTATTGATCCATTCAAGTTTATTTTCATATTGTTTGTTTTGTGGATGTGCTTCCTACGGACACAGATCTGTGAGGTTTCGATGGTACCAAGGATTCTACACATCAGGTTCGCAACCAGTGACTTGGGCCATCGATAATGTTTACATTGGACCACAGTGTGAGGAGATGTGCAATGGACATGGCAGCTGTATCAGTGGAACCCAATGCATTTGCGACTCTAGATATTCTGGACCAACCTGTAAAATCAGCTCCAAAAACCCAGATTTCTTGAAGGGAGACTTTAAAGGTATGTTGAAAACAATGTATTTATAATTTTGTAAACATTGGGTTAAAGGAAATCGTACAGAGTTATAACAAAATGTGTGAAAAATGAAGGCCATTTTCTGTTGTTTATATTGATGATAATGCTTCAAGTGTATTTTGCGCTGAATATTGGGAATATAAGGCTGTTTGAAACCTGATGAAAATGGGGTGGTTCCCTATTTGGAACACTTGTTCAGATTATTAGTCGACATTCACAGGTTTTCCACCTCTTGGCTCCCCACACTTGGCTTTCTGTAAATTGTGTAGAAAGTCACAGGCTGATGGACACAGAAATGAAAAACCACAGCCAGTATTTTAATCTACAACATAAAGGTCCATTTATGGGATATGGATCTTTGTGCGACACTAACCTCCTCGCTCTCTCCTTCTCTCTCTAGGAGATCATTAAAATTGTGGGGGGAAGCAAAGAGAGTGTTATATTTCTGTGCTCCAAACATCATGGTTTATGGACAGTGTAATCAGCTGTTTCCTGTTGATTTTGTACATCTGTGTGATTCAATAGAAAAAGAATATTAATTAATAAGGTTGCCTAGCCTAGCAACAATATGTTTCAAAGTATTTCATGCAATGAACGCTGTTATCACTATGGTGTCAGTTACATAAGCAGATCACTGCCATTTTTCACTAGTAACAGCCCTCAAATGACTATGAGACAAAAGTCCAGCCATTCTGCTTTTGACTTCAGTTTTTGGTGAGTAGCTTTACATTTTGAGTTGTGCCGTAGGTTCTAAAACTGGCACTTGAACTTGTCTCCCAAATTACAACACCTCCAATAATGCAGCACTCACCCACTGTTTCACTATTATTTAGGAGTTGGACTAGGGGCTTAATCCACAAAGGTTTGACCAACTGAATCAAGCTAATACCACCAATGCCCATTAAAAATGCCTAAGGTTATTAAAATGTCTACTACAGCATAATCATTGATTGGTTTGAAGTAGTAATCTCCCCAGTGTGTATGAGTTAGACTGAAATCCAATCTGCTCTTTCAGATAATTGTAAAGGTTCTCATGACACCATTTCAAGGAAGCATGGGGAAATTATCCAATATTTACCCTCAATAACTATCATAAAAATCGATTATCTGGTGATTGTCACATTGCTGTTTGCTATGCACACATGGGCTACTCCATTGTCTATATTACAAGTGCAGGATTACAAACTGTTCCAGAATGATTCCACGAGAATAGACATAAATCTCCTGGTGGCTAAAAAAAAGCATTCCAAGAGAGTGGAATACCATGTTGTCAGTACAAATTTTGTGCATTTTCAGCATTCTCTGTTCTTCAATCAGGTGCTCTGGTTTCCTCCCACAGTCCAAAGATATGCAAGTTAGATGGATTGACCATGCTAATTAATCTGGGATGTGCAGTCTATGTGAATTAGCCATGGTAAATGCAAGGATAGGTCGGGGCCTGGGTTTGCATGGAATGTTCTTCGGAAGGTCGGAGCAGATTCGATGGGTCGAATTGCCTCTTTCCACACTGTAGGAATTTTGTTTTTATGAACTACATTAGCTGTAAATTGCATGGAAACACACTTTGTTTGCTTCCAAGTAGGTGGTGGTTAAAGATCCTTTTTTCTTCGATCAACTTCAGTTACAGGCATTTTTGTGCCTTTACACACTGCTGAATTCTGTCTGCTTTTCAAAACAAACAGGTTTTAGTCATGACTATTTTGGATTAACTGTGTAAAAAAAATGAAATCTTTGCTGCCTCCAATTTACTTTCCACTTTAATTTTTTCATGAATTTTGATCTTAGCAAGGTCCATTTGTGTGCAGGTATAAAGAGTTTTAGCAAGAGAGTTACAGAAACAGAATCACTTGATAAACAAATTAAAAGCAGCTAAGATTTTGTACAATGTAAGCATTAATAAATTTTTTAAAAAGTGAGATTGGATAAGGTCAAAGGCTGGAACATTTTAGTAGCTAAGTTTTGCATCTGTTTAATGTGGTGAATGGGCATTCCCCTCTCTACGTTTTGAGTCTAGCAGGCTACAAATTAATTTTGTTTAATGGGCAAGTTTCTGATGCTGAACTTATTCTCAATCATTCAAGTAGCTGAAATGCCAGTAAATGCCAACTGACCAACCTGAGAGTATAGATGGGGTAGAATGTGAGTAATCAGGAATGATTTGTTTTAATTTATAATCTAGCATCTAATCACATCTATTGACTCTGGCTTCCAACAATTGCAATCCTTCCTGTCTCCAAGTCACTATAACCTAGCATTGCTTTTATTAAAGATTATCCAAAGGATAAAGTTTTGCAACTCTCTAATCTATGACAATAATAAACTTTCTACCTCCTGGGCAACAATCCTTTGTAATTATAATGCACATTGACTTAAAAATAAAATGCATTGTTCAAACCTGTGACATCTGGTTTTACATGCAAAACTTGACTTGCTTTCATTTGTAGGTCCAATAGACCCCGAGAAATTTTTAGTGGTCAGTGGTGGGAAGCCATCCAGGAAATGTGGCTTAATGTCGAGTGGAAACAGCCTCTTCTTCAGTGAAGAGGGACTGCGCATGTTGATGACTGTCGATATGGATTTGTCACATGCCAGGTATTTGTAACACATTTAATCATTGTGTTTCCTTTCTTAATTGCTCACAAGTAGTTTTGCATTCACATAACATATTTCTAAGTGAAATAATGTGTAACTGAGAAAAGTCCATTCAGGCAAACAGTGTCATTCTTCTTTAACTCACTGTACAAGCCTAACAAAACAATTAAGTGTCTGCCTCCTGTCTTGATACAGCTTGCTATACAGTCATTCTAATCTGTCCATTGATGTTTCCATTAAAGCTGTATTTGTTACACCAAGTGACAGCTAATTTTAACGTGCAATAATTACTTCTCAAGTCTGCTTGAACTTCAGTTCCCCTTCAGGTGATGATTCATAAACCTAATATATCAATGTCTCCATTTCTGTCTCCTTCTTTTATCTTCCATCCCACACAACCCCTCCCCCAACTCAAGTGGTGATTTTAACATGTGTATTGTTCTCCACTTTCATCATATCAAGAGCAGAGATATTACTTTTATTTTAAAATATCCTTTCCATCATAAGATTTGACATTTCTCAGAAAATGTTTGAAAAATATTATTCCCCTTCTTCCACTTCCCCAGATATTCATTTCAAAAGTGGAGGAATAGTCCCATGATGAATCATTGAGCCCAGTTATCCATGCTGGATTGTTATGTTGAGAAGTTGAGAGGAATTCAGTGTATCTTATTTTCCATATAATATAAAAGAAATGAATGTTCTCATCTCACTGTGTGTCAGAGTGTTCTTTAATGTTTTGTCAGTTAAGAGTCCAATATCCTCTCCCTGAGATGCTGGAGAAATTGCAAATTTGAGACCTAATGGTTAGTACATGCAAATATTAGGTACAGATGCTGAGTACATATGTAGCTCCCAGTGCTGTTCACAGCATGTCACCATCAATTCTCCTTTAATTCAGATCGGTGTGCTTATGAATATGCTTATAATGAGTTCTCATTACAAAAGCAGAGGATCTTTTTGAAAGCCAAAACTGCCAGTGACTAAAGGAATGTACTTCAATATCAGAAAGAATACAGGAAGATGTGGACCATTCTCAGATAACGCAATGGAATCTTCAACTTCTTCAGTATAAAGTGACAGTTCCACTTTCTCTACTGAGTATGCAGAATCTCCTCAAAACATTTGTAACAAACAAAGAGTTTGTCAGTGACATTTCAGACATGACACCTTATGAACCAGTACTAAAGACGCTGACTTATTTTCCACAGGTTTTCTGATCATGAAAATCATTAATACGATTCAACGATTTATAAGCAGCTGCCAAGCTTTAAAAGCTGCCATCGACAATTCATCTACAACTGACCCAGGCTATTGTCATTTAGACCACTTCCCTAAAGAGGTACCTGGACAATGGTTGAGCAATTCATCAACTTCACCAACACATTCCACCCTGACTTTAAATTTACCTGGACCATCTCTGACACCTCCCTCCCCTTCCTGGACCTCTCCATCTCCATTAATGACGACAGACTTGACACTGACATTTTTTACAAACCCACCGACTCCCACAGCTACCTGGATTACACCTCTTCCCACCCTACCTTTTGCAAAAATGCCATCCCGTATTCCCAATTCCTCCGCCTCCGCCGTATCTGCTCCCAGGAGGACCAGTTCCACCACAGAACACACCAGATGGTCTCCTTCTTTAGAGACTGCAATTTCCCTTCCCACGTGGTTAAAGATGCCCTCCAACGCATCTCGTCCACATCCCGCACCTCCGCCCTCAGACCCCACCCCTCCAACCGTAACAAGGACAGAACGCCCCTGGTGCTCACCTTCCACCCTACCAACCTTCACATAAACCAAATCATCCGCCAACATTTCCGCCACCTCCAAAAAGACCCCACCACCAGGGACATATTTCCCTCCCCACCCCTTTCCGCCTTCCGCAAAGACCTTTCCCTCCGTGACTACCTGGTCAGGTCCACGCCCCCAAACAACCCACCCTCCCATCCTGGCACCTTCCCCTGCCACCACAGGAATTGCAAAACCTGCGCCCACACCTCCTCCCTCACCTCCATCCAAGGCCCCAAAGGAGCTTTCTACATCCATTAGTTTTACCTGCGCATCCACCAATATCATTTATTGTATCTGTTGCTCCAGATGCGGTCTCCTCTACATTGGGGAGACTGGACGCCTCCTAGCAGAGCGCTTTAGGGAACATCTCCGGGACACCCGCACCAATCAACCACACCGCCCCGTGGCCCAACATTTCAACTCCCCCTCCCACTCTGCCGAGGACATGGAGGTCCTGGGCCTCCTTCACCGCCGCTCCCTTACCACCAGACACCTGGAGGAAGAACGCCTTATCTTCCGCTTCAGAACACTTCAACCCCAGGGCATCAATTGGACTTCAACAGTTTCCTCATTTCCCCTTCCCCCACCTCACCCTAGTTCCAAACTTCCAGCTCAGCACTGTCCCCATGACTTGTCCTACCTGCCTATCTTCTTTTCCACCTATTCACTCCACCCTCCTCCTTGACCTATCACCTTCATCCCCTCTCCCACTCACCTATTGTATTCTATGCTACTCTCTCCCCACCCCCACCCTCCTCTAGCTTATCTCTCCACCCTTCAGGCTCACTGCCTTTATTCCTGATGAAGGGCTTTTGCCCGAAACGTCGATTTTCCTGCTCCTCGGATACTGCCTGAACTGCTGTGCTCTTCCAGCACCACTAAACCAGAATCTGGTTTCATTGTTTTTACCTAATGGTATTAACAAGACATCCAACAGTCAGCATAACTACAACATCCAACTAGCTCAAGATATGTGCAAGTAATGGCTTAAAGGCCAGCTAGTAATATCAAAGTTTGTGAGAAGATTTGTAGCTCGGGTACTCGTTGTTGTGGTTCTGTTCGCCGAGCTGGGAATTTGTGTTGCAGACGTTTCGTCCCCTGTCTAGGTGACATCCTCAGTGCTTGGGAGCCTCCTGTGAAGCGCTTCTGTGATCTTTCCTTTGGTATTTATAGTGGTTTGAATCTGCCGCTTCCAGTTGTCAGTTCCAGCTGTCCGCTGCAGTGGTCAGTATATTGGGTCCAGGTCGATGTGCTTATTGATTGAATCTGTGGATGAGTGCCATGCCTCTAGGAATTCCCTGGCTGTTCTCTGTTTGGCTTGTCCTATAATAGTAGTGTTAAACCAGTTGAATTCATGTTGCTTGTCATCTGCGTGTGTGGCTACTAAGAATAGCTGGTCGTGTCGTTTCGTGGCTAGTTGGTGTTCATGGATGCGGATCGTTAGCTGTCTTCCTGTTTGTCCTATGTAGTGTTTAGTACAGTCCTTGCATGGGATTTTGTACACTACATTGGTTTTGCTCATGCTGGGTATTGGGTCCTTCGTTCTGGTGAGTTGTTGTCTGAGAGTGGCTGTTGGTTTGTGTGCTGTTATGAGTCCTAGTGGTCGCAGTAGTTTGGCTATCAGTTCGGAAATGCTCTTGATGTATGGTAGTGTGGCTAGTCCTTTGGGTTGCGGCATGTCCTCGTTCCATTGTCTTTCCCTTAGGCATCTGTTGATGAAATGGTGGGGATACTATCAGATTGTGTAAAGTTGTCATATAAAGCCATACCCAATTCACAATGTGTTGTAACATAAATATATGAGAGACAAGGGGAACTCGGGAGCTGGTGGGAGGTGAAGAGGAGAGATGGCAGGATATCCCAGGCCACAGCAGGAAGTCCAGCCTCTGGGAAGAGGAATGCGCAACTGTGTCATTGGAGAAAATGATACCGGAGATCAGGTTCAAGAGTGTGGTGCTGGAAAACCACAGCAGGTCAGGCAGCATCCAAGAAGCAGGAGAATTGATGTTTCGGACAAGAGCCCTTTATCAGGACCCCACCCCACACACATACCCTCACAACCCCAAAAACCCACACAAATCCACCTCACACATCCCCATATAGTCCCCTCACACAAGTCCTATATACCTTCCCTTACCGTCGCTCACCCTGCATACCTCCCCAACAGTCTCCAAAATACCACCGTTCATACCTCCATCACAAATCCTCCTCACATATCCCCATACAGTCCCCTCATAAACTCCTACACACTTTCCACCTCACATCCCTTATAAACTCCACAAACTGCCTCCACATATTCCCCCTCAACGGTGGCACAGTGGTTAGCACTGCTGCCTCACAGCGCCAGAGACCCGGGTTCAATTCCCGCCTCAGGCGACTGACTGTGTGGAGTTTGCACATTCTCCCCGTGTCTGCGTGGGTTTCCTCCGGGTGCTCCGGTTTCCTCCCACACTCCAAAGATGTGCAGGTCAGGTGAATTGGCCATGCTAAATTGCCCGTAGTGTTAGGTAAGGGGTAGATGTAGATGTAGATATAAGGGTATGGGTGGGTTACGCTTCGGCGGGGCGGTGTGGACTTGTTGGGCCGAAGGGCCTGTTTCCACACTGTAAGTAATCTAATCTAACCATCACTTCACACCCCTCTCACAAACCTCTCCTTCACCCCTCCATGCCTCCTCCTTACACTCCCCTCCCATACACTTTTCCACCCACACACACCCTCTCCCACACACTCCCCTCACACCCTATCACAATCACCTCCCACTGACAACCCCCACACAACCTTCTCCCTCCCCACAAACCTTCCCTCATCCTCACTCCATATCCAACCTCATCCTGTGCACACTTTGCCCTCACACTTTTCCACACACTTTCCCCCACAGCACCTGAACACCTTCCCCTCATCCCTTCCTCCATCTTCCTACTTGCTCAATCAGTGAAACATGAGTTACAGGGAAAATGGACATGAGGAATATTAGATTAGCCATGATCCTATTGAATGGTGGAGCAAGTTCGAGGAGCCAAATGGCCTACTCCTGTTGGTTTTTCTCATGATCTTATATTGGAACCACTTCCTGTGCCCTTCAGAAAATCACTGGTTTCAAATTGTAATCTACTGTTTTAGTGTTTCTGCTAACATTTTCCTGCATTTTATTTGGATATTTTTATAGTAGGAAACAGCAGTATAACAAATGGCCCCAGCTCAATAATGCCAAGGCATGTTCACATAAAGGGATTGATCTTAAAAATTTGACATGAGGGAGTAGTTTTTTTTACACAATTTGTCATTAGGATTTTAAATGCCCTACTTTACCTGATGGTGGAAACAGATCCAGTGGTAACTTTCAAAAAGAATTGGACGATAACTATAACCACAAAAAGCTTACAGAGACACAAGGAAAGAGCAAGGGTGTGGAATCACCTGAATTTCTCTCCTAAAGTACTAATGCAGACTTAATGTGTTAAATGACCTCCATCTGTGTGGTTTTATTCTATAATTTTAGGAAATGTTAACTGATATCTTTTACTAATTTTGATTTCTATTGTTTCTCCATTCAGGTTTGTCCAGTTTTTCCTAAGACTGGGTTGTGGTAAAGCATCCCCAGACCCAAGGAGCCAACCGATGCTTTTACAGTATTCCCTGAACGGGGGCCTTAGTTGGGGCGTTCTCCAGGAATTTCTCTTCAGCAATTCGAGTAACATGGGCCGATACATTGCACTTGAGATCCCACTGAAGGCTCGATCCTCCTCCACCCGTCTGCGTTGGTGGCAGCCATCTGAAGATGGGCATTTTTATAGCCCCTGGGCCATTGATGAGGTAGGATTTTGCATATAAAAATCAACAGAGAGTTGTAATAAACAGCTACAGCCAATTCTTAACCAAGGCTAAATATTATGAGGAATTAACTTGGTGCTGAGTCTCCATGAGGTCAAGCAGAAGAAATATAACCTAAAATTTCAGGTCTTAGTGGCTATTCAATGACTGCCTTTGAAAGGACGAAGATAGCATACTGGTAAAGTTATTGGAGTAATATTCCAGATGACTTCCAGACACATATTCCAGAGACACGAGTTCAAATCCCATCAGAGCAACTAGATTAATTCAAATTTAATTCAGTAATTATTCTGGAATAAAATGCTCAGTTCATTAACAATGATCAGTAAACTTGAGTATAAAAGGCACAGTTCGTTTAAGCTGTTCACCTTGTGCTCATTGAGATGTTTTGCAAGAATACCAAACGGACAAACCAAAATCTATCCTGCATGAGATGGCAGTGTCTCTCATTGATGAAGGTGGTGCCATGGAGAATGTATCCATTAATGTTGTTTGGAAGATGACCATTAGTGCATTAGACCCTGTGTTCCCTGAATGGCCTGAACAGAGTAGATGTTGGGAAGATGTTTCCATGGTAGGAGAGACTAGGACCTGAGGGCATAGCCTTAGAGTAAAGGGAATACCTTTTAGAATGGAGACAAGGAGAAACATCTTCAGTCAGAGTGTGGTGAATCTATGGAATTCATTGCTATAGAAGGCTTTGGAGGCCAGGTCATTGAGTATATTTAAGACTGAGATAGTTTGGTTGAGTATCAAGGGTTATGGGGAGGAAGCAGGAGAGTGGGGTTGAGAAACTTATCAGCCATGATTGAATGGTGGAGCAGACTCAATGGGCTGAATGGGCTAATTTCTGCTCCTATGTCTCATGGTCTTTGGTCTTATTTTTAGCATATTATTTGTGTCTTCTTTTGTGAAGACAGAAGTGAAGTTTGTATTTGACCAATTCACCATCTGTTTTGTTCCCCATTAAATATTCTCCTGTTTCACACTGTAGGAAAATATTTTTTTTCTCTTCACATACTTATAGAAGCTTTTAGTATAAGTCTGTAAATTCCCTGCATGCTTACTCTCATACCCTATTTTTCCCCTCTTAATCATTCTCTTTGCCTCCCTTTGCTGAAATCTAAACTGTTCCCAATCCTCATGTTTGTTGTCCAATTTGTGCACCATTTCCTTGGATTTAATAATCCCTCTACTTTCCTTACCACATTTTCCATTTGTTTTCATGCCAGAATGGGATAAATAACTTTTGCAGTTCATCCATGCGCTCTTTAAATACTTGCTTATGTTCATCCCCCATCTTCCCTTTAAAGAATGATATCATAGCCAGCTCATGCCTCATTACATTATAATTTCCTTCATGTACATTTAGGACTTTAGTCTCAGAAACAACTATGTCTCTCTCCATCTTCATGAAGAATTCTATCCTATTGTGGTCACTCTTCCTGAAGGGCCCTTACACAACTAGATTGTCAATTCCTTCCTCATTGCACAAAACCCAGTCAAGGAAGGCCTTTTTGTTGAGTTGATTCCTCTACATATTGATAAGTAAAATTATCCTTTATACACTGGTATTTCTAAGCTCCCGCATCCAAATTCTACTTCACCAGAGCTAAAATCCTTCCTCACAATCACATTAATTTATTTTTTAATCAGCAGTGCTACCCCACTTCCTTTTCTTCATTGTCTACCTTTCTAAAAATTGAAAATCCCTGCATATTTCGTTCTCATTCCTGGTCACCCTGCAACCATGTCTCTCTAATCTCCAGTGTATCATACCACTTTATATCTATTTGTGCAACTAATTCATCCATCTTGATGTGAATGCTTTGCACATTAAGGCTTTAAGACTTATCTTGTTAGCATTCTTAGTCCTGTGGTCTGCTTAGTTCTAGCCCTTGAAGTTTCTGCCTATTAGCACTGCTGCCTCACAACGCCAGGCACTCTGGTTTAATTCCAGCCTCGGGCGACTGTTTGTGGGATGTTTGCACATTCTCCCCATGTCGATGTAGGTTTCATCGGGGTGTTCCGGTTTCTTCCCACAATCCAAAGATGTGCACGTTAGGTGAATTGGCCATGCTAAATTGCCGATAGTACTCAGGGATGTGTAGGTTAGGTGCGCTAGTTATGGGAAATGTAGAGTAAAAGGGGTAGGAGAAAGGTCTGGGTGGGATACTCTTTGGAGGGTCAATGTGGACTTGTTGGGGCAAAATAGCCTGTTTGCACACTATAGGGATTCTATGATTTCCCGTTCTGTCTTTGTTTTATTCCTTATTTCCCTGTCTACTGTCTCTGTATAGGTTTCCATTTCCCCGCCATTTTAGTTTAAACTCTCCCGACCACACTTGCAAATTCATTCACTTGGACATCAGTTCCAATCATGCCCAGGTGGACCCAGTCAAACTTGTACTGGAGCCAGCTCCCACACAGTCAGTCCCAATCCTCTTACACCATCTCTCCAGCTATGTATATATCTGACATATCCTGGTATTTCTACTCCGACTAGCATGTGACACCAGTAGCAATTCCAAGATCACTAACTTTGAGGTCCTACTTTTGTCTTCTTCCTAGCTCTCTATTTCTGCTTTTAGGACCTCAATCCTGTGTCTTTGGTACTTATATGTACTATGATCGCTGACAGTTCACCCTCCCAATTCAGGTAGTCCTGTAGCCACTCCGAGACATCCTTAACCCTAATACCTGGGAGGTAACATATCATCCTGAAGTTTTGTTTGTGGCCACAGAACAGTTTATGTATTCTCTTTATCATTGAATCCCTTAATACCACAGCATTGCCATTCTTTTTCCTCCTGTCCTGTGCAGAAGAGCCAATTATGGTGCAATGACTTTGGCTGCTTCCACTTGCCCATGAGAGGCCAATCCCCTAAAACGTATTCAAGGTGGTATACTGTTGAATAGGGGAGTAGCCACAGGAGTTTCCTGCATTACCTGCGTCATCCTCTTACTCTGTCTGGTGGTCACCCATTCCTTTGCTGCCTATGGAGTCTTACCCAATGGTGTGACCACCTCTCTATATGTACTGTCAATGATACTCTTAGCCTCGCAAATGCTCCAGTATCCCCAGCCGCCATTCCGAGCTTCCAGGAGCTACAGCTGAGAACCTACCCATGCTTCAGTAAGAACAAAGAGAACAGAGAAAATGGTAAAAGGGGCGGCATGGTAGCACAGTGGTTAGCACGGCTGCCTCACAGCACAAGGACCCAGGTTCGATTCCAACCTCAGGCGACTGTCTGTACGGAGTTTGCACA
The DNA here is from genome assembly GCF_047496795.1 of Chiloscyllium punctatum. Lineage (NCBI taxonomy): Eukaryota > Metazoa > Chordata > Chondrichthyes > Orectolobiformes > Hemiscylliidae > Chiloscyllium > Chiloscyllium punctatum. The sequence goes on along the minus strand of NC_092782.1, from coordinate 39,185,025 downwards.
TTCTCCCTGTGTCTGTGTGGGTTTCCTCCTGGTGCTCCAGTTTCCTCCCACAATCCAAAGATGTACAGGTTAGTTGAATTGGCCATGCTAAATTGTCCATAGTGTTAGGTGCATTAGTCAGAGGGAAAATAGGTCTGAGTGGGTTACTCTTCAGAGGGTCGATGTGGACTTGTTGGTCTGTTTCCACACTGTAGGTAATCTAAGGGAGAGGAGGTAGCAATGTTAGTCAAGGATAGTGTTAGACAGAAAGGACATTTGAGGACTCGACTACTGAGGTAGTATGGACTGAGGTTGGAAACAGAAAGTAGAGGTCACCCTGAAGGGAGTTTTCTATGGGCCTCCGAATAGTTCCAGAGATGTAGAGGATAGAATTGCAAAGATGATCCTTGATAGGAGTGAGAGTGATAGAGTAATTGTTATGGGGGACTTTTACTTTCCAAATGTTGACTGGGAATACTATGATTCAAGTACTTTAGATGGGTCAGTTTTTGTCCGATGTGTGCAGGAGGGTTTCCTGACAGTGTGTGGACAGACCTACAAGGGGCGAGGCCACATTAGATTTGGTACTGGGTAATTAACCCAGCCAAGTGTTAGATTTGGAGATAGGTGAGCACTTTGGTGATAGTGACCACAATTCATTTATGTTTACGTTAGTGATGGAAAGGGATAAGTATATACCACAGGGTAAGAGTTAAGGCTGGGGAGAAAGACAATTACATTGCAATTATGCAGGATTTAGGATGCATAGGATGGGGAAGGAAACTGCATGGAATAGGCACGTTTGAAATGTGGAGCTAATTCAAGGACCAGCTATTGCAGACCCTTAATAAGTATGGCAGGCAGGGGGGAGGTTGTGGAGGGTGGGAGCTGTGGTTTACTAAAGAAGTTGAATCTCTAGTCAAAAGGGAGAAGAAGGCTTATGTTAGGATGAGATGTGAAGGCTCAGTTAAGGCGCTTGAGAGTTACATTAGCAGGAATGACCTAAAGAGAGAGCTAAGAAGAGCCAGGAGGGGATATGAGAAGCTGTTGGCGGATAGGATCAAGGAAAACCCTAAGGCTTTCTATAGCCAAATCAGTAATAAAAGAATAACTAGAGTAAGATTAGGGCCAATCAAACATAGTAGTGGGAAGTTGTGTGTGGAGTCAGAAGAGATAAGGGAAGTGCTAAATGAATACTTTTCATTCAGTATTCACACGAGAAAAAGACAATGTTGTCTAGGAGAATACTGAGATACAGGCTACTAGACTAGATGGGATTGAGGTTCACAAGAAGGAGGTGTTAGCAATTCTGGAAAGTATGAAAATAGATAAGTGTCCTGGGCCAGATGGGATTTATCCAAGGATTCTCTGGGAAGCCAGGGATGAGATTGCTGAGCCTTTGGCTTTGATCTTTATGTTGTCACTGTCTACAGGAATAGTGCCAGAAGACTAGAGGATAGCAAATGTTGTTCCCTTATTCAAGAAGGGGAGTAGAGACAACCCTGGTAATTATAGGCCAATGAGCCTTACTTTGGTTGTGGGTAAGCTGTTGGAAAAGTTTATAAGAGATAGGATTTATAATCATCTAGAAAGGGATAAGTTGATTAGGGATAGTCAACACAGTTTTGTGAAGGGTAGTTCATGCCTCACAAACATTATTGAGTTCTTTGAAAAGGTGATCAAACAGGTGGATCATTGTAAAGCGGTTGATGTGGTGTATATGGATTTCAGTTTGGCGTTTGATAAAGTTCCCCACGGTAGGCTATTGCACAAAATACAGAGGCGTGGGATTGAGGGTGATTTTGCGGTTTGGATCAGAAATTGCCCAGCTGAAAGAAGACAGAGGGTGGTCGTTGATGGGAAATGTTCATCCTGGAGTTCAGTTAAAATGGTGTACTGCAAGGATCTGTTTTGGGTCCCCTGCTATTTGTAATTTTTATAAATGACCTGCATGAGGGCATAGAAGGATGGGTTAGTAAATTTGCAGATGACACTAACTTTGGTAGCATTGTGGATAGTGACGAAGGATGTTGTAGGTTATAGAGAAACATAGATAAGCTGCAGGAGAGGTGGCTGAGAGGTGGCAAATGGAGTTTAATGCGGAAAAGTGTGAGGTGATTCACTTTGGAAGGAGTACCTAGCTAATGGTAGTGTAGATGAGCAGAGAGATCTCGGTGTCCAGGTACATAGATCCTTGAAAGTTGCCACCCAGGTTGATAGGGTTGTTGATAAGGCATACGGTGTGTTAGCTTTTATTGGTAGAGGGATTGAGTTTCAGAAGCATGAGGTCATGCTACAGCTGTACTAAACCCTGGTGGGGCCGCACTTAGAGTACTGCATACAGTTCTGGTCACCGCATTATAGGAAGGATGTGGAAGCTTTAGAAAGGGTTCAGAGGAGATTTACTAGGATGTTGCCTGGTATGGAGGGAAGGTCTTACGAGGAAAGGCTGAGGGACATGAGGCTATTTTCATTAGAGAGAAGAAGGTTGAGAAGTGACTTAATTGAGATATATAAGATAATCAGAGGGTTAGATATGGTGGATACTGAGAACCTTTTTCCTTGACTAGCACAAGAGGACATAGCTTTAAATTGAGGGGTGATAGACATAGGACATATGTCAAAGGTAGTTTCTTTACTCAGAGAGTAGTAGGGGCGGGGAATGTACTGCCTGCAACAGTAGTAGACTCGTCAACTTTAACAGCATTTAAATGGTCATTGGATAGGCATATGGACAAGAATAGAATAGTCTAGGTTGGATGGGCTTCAGATTGGTTCCACAGGTCAGTGTAACATCGAGGGCCAAAGGGCCTGTGCGGTGCTGTAATGGTCTATGTTCTATGTTGGCCTCGGGTACTGAACCTGTGCCCAACTTCCCATGTAGAATGGGCATAGGGATATCGAGAGTATGAATATCTACTAATGATTGCACACTGTTCAGGACCTAATGAGTTGCCTCAAAGTAATGAAACTGTCATTACCCTCATGCAGCAAGACCTGGACAAAATTCAGGCTTTGGCTAATAAATGACGATTAATAATTGTGTTATGTAAGTGTTAGATGATGAACATCTCCAGCAAATGAGAATTTAACTGATACTTGTTAACAGTCAAAGGCATATCCATTACTGAATTCCTCACTGTCCATAGAATCCCTACAGTGTGGAAACAGGCCATTTGGTCCAACAAGTCCACAGACCCTCCGAAGGGTATCCCATCCAGACACATTCCCCTTTCTACAACCCTACATTTCCCATGACTAATGCATTTAACCTACACATTCCTGAACACTATGGGCAATTTAACATGGTTAATTCATCTATCCTGCACATCTTTGGACTTTGGAAGGAAACTGGAGCACCCGGAGGAAACCCACGCAGACATGGGAAGAATGTGTAAACTCTGCACAGATAGTCACCCGAGGCAGGAATTGAACCCAGGTCCCTGGCACTGTGAGATAGCAATGCTAACAACTGAGCCACTGCGCTGCCCAACATCCTGGGTTGTATCATAAATCAGAAACTTAATAGGACCAACAATCCAAATACAGTGATGACATCAGCAGGTCAGAGTCTAGTGAATAAGCCATCTCCCGACTCCCCAGAGCCTGCCCACCATCTACAAAGCACAGGAGTATGATGGTATGCTGTTCACCTACCTGGATGAACGCAACTCCAACATTAAGAAGTTCCAGAGCAAAGTAGCCCCCTTGATCACTGACTCAGTTTTCCTACTTAAAACAAGTTCAGCAACTTGCCATGGTTCCTCTGGTGACGTTTTCCAACACCTAGAAGCTCAAGGGCAACAAGCATGAAGGAATGTAACCACCTGCAAATTTCCCTCCAAGTCACATTGCTATCCTGATTTGGTATTGTGTTGTCATTTCTTCATAGTTGCTGGATCAGAAAATTGGAACTCCTTCCCTAGTTACACTGTGGGTATAGCTGCACCACACAGACTGCAGTGGTTCAAGAATATAGCTCACCATCAACTTCCCAAGGCAATAGCGATACACAATAAATGCTGGCACTACCAGCAATGCTTACAATAATATATATAAAAATGAGCATATTGGTAGTAGGATGAAGACAAACGTGACTCAGCTCTGACACATACAGATTCTCAGTTTTTTCATATGAATGAAGAATGGCCGTTTGGGTAAAAGCACATTGGGCCATTTTCACTTGTGGACTACACAGGGTTATGCCCAAAATGTTGACTCTCTTGCTCCTCAGATGCTACCTAACCCGCTTTGCCTTTTCCAGGACTGCACTTTATCAAGTTATGTCATCAGAGAAACAGAATATGAAGTCCAGGTTTGGGGAAAACACCATGGAGTGAGAAAGTGCTATTTGAATCTTGAACAAACTCTAGGATTATAGACAGTATCCCTTCCCATTGAATTCAATGGTTATATTCTTCAGCATTTTTGTTGTAAGATATGATAGTCAGCAAAATTGTAAACTATCTATCCATTTCTATACTTGCTTCCTACAAAACAGGCTAGCAGTTTAAAAATGAATCTTTCATCTTCAATCTCTAGTATGTTTAGCCTGAATATTTTAGTTCTTTTCTTAGTATTTTTCAAATTTTTTTGTCTTTTTATTTCCTCTTTACTAATATCTCATTCCAAATGAAACAGATTGTGATTGGAGGAAGCATTACTGGTAACACAGTGATTGAAGATAACTTCAGCACATTGGATCACAGGAAGTGGCTGCTCCACCCAGGAGGCACAAAGATGCCTGTCTGTGGCTCGAATGGGGATGCTTTGGTATTCATTGAGAAGGCTTACACCCGTTACGTTATCTCTACTGATGTGGTGGTGAATGAGGATTCCTTTTTGCAGTTTGATTTTGCTGCTTCCTGCTCTGTCACAGATTCTTGTTACGGTAAATGTCTTTTTGATGAGTAAAGGTTCAAAAGATTTAAGCCCCTGACATTCTTGGTGCTCTGCACAGCTGATATTGGATGGGACTCCCATTCATCCTTGACTAGGCCATATTTTCACCCTTTGCATGAGGATTGAGATTCAGGGAATTTCCTGTTATTATATTCATGGATCCTCAATGAACCTACACACACGTGTAATCTTCCCAATGAAAAATTAGGAGGAGGCTGGAATTGGACCCATCACATTCCTATACAAGCCAAAGGTAGAATAGAGGCAGGTAGACGATGAGGACAGCAGATTAAAAAGTCCACCGCTATCCACTGTGACATCAGCTCAGTTCTGTGGATGGCAATGGTTCCCTAGTTCACATCCCACACACCTTGACTATCTCATACCCTTTTATATCTCAATTCCCCCTCCATATCACTGAGAAGACTTTAAAATGTTCTGTAAAGAATAAAATAAACAATAATCCATTCAAACTTCTGTTGAACAAAAGCTCTTCAGTCCTCATTGATTTGTCAAAATAAACAACAGGCTTTGCTAAAAAAACTCCTCAAAATACATAAATATTTTCACCTACTCATAAAACTATTAATCAAAGAAATCCAAGTCCCCTTCATGTGCAAACAATTTCTAAGTAGCCACATTTTTAGAGCAAACCCAAGCATTAACAATGAACTGCAGTTGCACAGCTAAATAAACAAATCCTCCAGGCTCAATGAAATGGAGCATCTGAAGCTTTATTTAAAGAGCTGTCCACTGGCTATTCAGTTTTTAAAGGCTTAACAAATGAACTTTCAATCAAAAAGGTCATACATCTAAATTTTTAATACTGTATAATAAAGAATAGTACTTTTTGTCTAATCGATGAAGTACTCTAATGCATTTGAATAATTTTTGTCAACTAATACCCTTTACCTTATAATCAATCGCAATATTAAAGCCTACTTATTATAAACCATCTGACTATGACATTTGCTGTTGTCTAGATCTTTTTAAACTAATCTGTCAAATAGTTCCAAACTCCAAAATGAGTTTATGCCAAGGTTTACAAACTGTCAGACTTAACATGTTTCATTCAGTTTTCAGGAACTAATCTGCCTCACTGAAGATATCAATCTCAGGAAATTCACAATTGAATAGGCATTTAATGTACTCAACTCAAGGTTACTTTGAGAGTGCTTCAACTTTCTACTTGCCATAATTTCTACTCTAACCAAATTGGATAGCTGTGGGGATTTGGTGGAAAATTTAAATTTCAAGTCTCAGTGAAAATCCTTTTGATTGCGTGATATGGATATGTCCAGTTTCAGAATGTCCAAGCAATTACATCTCAATCTTCAGAAACAGAGTTGTTTAAATAGTCAAACAAGGACAGATTATCTCAAAGATGCCTACTTCACACATGCCATTGTTGGACTGGCGTGGACAAAGTTAAAAATCACACAACACCAGATTATAGTCCAACAGGTTTATTTGGAAGCACTAGCTTTCGAGGTGCTTTCTCTTCATCCTTTAAAGTTAGTGCTTCCAAATAAGCCTGTTGGACTACAAACTGGTGTTGTGTGATCTTTTACTTTATCTCATTCATGGTCGAATACCTTTCCCAAAAAAAAAGTCAGAGCCTTTCTGAGGTATGTGAGTTCCTTTGAAGATATGTGCAGAGAGGTCATAATTTTCCAGGGTCTCACAGGAGTTCCCAACCTCTTGATGTCAGGGACATGCAAGTGTTAGCAGTGGATCCATGCTCCCCACTATCAGCATTTAAAGAAACACTGGAATCTGGCTTTATCCTGGTGTAAGCAGGTTTTGCTCCAAACTTCTACATTCCTAAGCAGAAATTTCCTTCTCTACTCATTCACGGTCCAAGAGTTTCATGGGCTTTATCTACCAGACAACCTTAGGGTTTAAATATGAAGGTTGATTTCACACTCCTGCTATTAAGATACTATCCATATAGGGCCATGGGTCACAGAATCAAAGTTACAGAGTAGTGCTACTTAGATTTCATGCTGTTTCGGAAATCTGGGATTATGGAATTACATTTTGATACCATCCCGTGTTCATTCAACTGGCACATCTCAAACATAAACAAATCAATGCTCCATGTGTAAGACAGAACAAATTTAGCACTTTGACAAATATGTTAGATCTGTTTCTACTTTGCTATGGACAGACATTAATTTGTCCTCATTTTATGCATTTTTACTATGTATAATGAGCCATTGAGCATTTTGTCAATTACTTTATTAGGTTAATTAGTAACATACTTGCAAGTATTTTAAAGGATTAACTAAAATGGGGCAACTCCTTCTCCAAATTGTGTGCAATACTTTTTATTGTGGCATCTACCCCAAAACATTAGACTTAATTCAACATTTTCTCAGCTGGGAGCTGTGTTTGTAGGCATCAATTTGGAGCCAGTGGTTTTCCATTCATTGACATAAATGGGTGGAAAATCAAAAGCTACGTTCCTGCTAATTCAGACAATGCATCCTCTGAGTGCCACACCCTGCTCACCTTCTAAGGGAAAATTCTGCTATACTTTTTTTTCCATTTTCCCAATTAGAAAACAAGTCAGCAAATCTGACAATCAAAACTGGTAATTTTACTTCACAAAGTACTATCAGCTTCTCGAAATTTTATTTGAATCTTTGAATTGCAAATGTAGTTTAGGTTCATGAAAAGTCTTTCAGCAGCACAAAACTAATAAGTAATAGTTTCACAGCTATAGTTCCAAACTCCCTCCAACAGGTGACTCAGGAAAGTCACATCCTGCTGATTGTAACATGAGCATAGGAAGGTAATTACAACAGCTTTATACAATTTGACTTATTTAATTTTGCATGTAATGGGGAAATCAATCAGATGCATACCATTTTAGTTCATGTATGTTTTCAGCTGAAGGAGTTAGCAACAAAATAGCAAACTCTACAATATGGGCATCTGTCCTCAAGTGGAGGCTTTGGGATGAGGAGGAAAATGACTTACTAGAAATCCAATGGAGCAGTGCATGTACGTTCAAACTTGGAATAGCTAGTTATCTGTACTCTGAGCATACATGCAGTCAAGTCATTAAAATGAGACAAAAGATTCTGTGATAAGGTGTTGGATGTGATTGTTTGGATCTCTTCCATTCATTCAGCTGTGGAACTTGAGTATTCAGTGGACCTAGGACTGAACTGGCAGCCTGTGCTGACAGATTGCTTGCCAACTAATGTGGAATGTAACAAATACCATCTACAGAGGATCTTGATGTCCGACATTTTCAACAAGTGGACGAGACTCACACTGCCATTGCCACCTTACACCAGGTAAATAGAATGCTGCTCCTTTCTTCTTACAAAAGTTCCAAATCGTTCTGGATTAAAAATACAAACACCTGTATTTCAAATTTACACGTCAGTCATTTTGTAGGAGAGGTCATGATAAAGTGGTTTGGTGAGATTAAATAAAGGTGGAAGTGATAGTCTGAAAACATTTCACTTTTAATAGAACAATTTAAAAGCCACTTTTTCTGTCAGAAATTAAGATTTCCAGCTATTTCAACAAACAGAAGAAGCAAAATCAGCTCAGGTATCTGATAGCAATTGATCTGATTTACAGAGTCCCAAAGGGAAAGTTATTCTGGTCTCTCACTATAGCATCAATCAAAAAATTCCCCAGTGAAACAGTTATTTAACTAATTCCTGTTTAACTAATGAGCTGTACTTTGTATATCAGGATGTGACCGGGCTCGGTTATAATGATGTACATGTCAGATAGCCTGCCCACAGTACTGTCTAGACTGGTGGTAGACTACATGCAGAAATCCCAGTTGGATGAAATAACAGATGCGGACACCTGTAATGATCACAAATTGTGCCGTATGTTTAAAGTCTCTATCCCTATCTCCCATATTTATATCACTGTAAATATTTTATACCTTGCCTGGAGCTTCTGAAAAAATGTGGACAATAGTGTCATCTAGTGACTAACATGAGTACTGCAGAATACTGATTTGCTGTTATTCAGACCAGTTTAACTTTGATTCTCAGACCAGATGTTATATTTCAAATGTTAAGGTCTAAACTAAAGCCAAATTCCTGATGAAGGGCTTTTGCCCAAAATGTCAATTTTCCTGCTCCTCGGCTGCTGACCTGCTGTGCTTTTCCAGCACCACTCTGAACTAAACACTGGTTTCCAACATCTGCAGTCCTCACTTTTGCTAGTAATTAAAACCTTTTATGCACCTAATGCTATATTCTCTTCTCAAATCAATTTTGCCAAATGCTTGTTCCTGATTCTAGACCCAATCTAGTTTCGTTGTGTGAGTAAAACTCACCTGATTGAGACAAACAGTGTAGGTTCTCATTTAAAATAAAGTACCTCCATTTCCCATTCCATTCCTCCAATCTGCGGTTTTACCATTTGCTTCAACAATGGTTGAGGCTCCTGACGGACTCCAATCAAGCCTCGTTAATACACATAAACCTGATCCTGTAATATACTGGGGTCCGCAATGAAGTTGAACTGGAGCAGGATGTCTGCTATAGAAACATCATCAGATAGATCATTTCATTACAATTACTTGCAAGATACTGTTTTTACTAGTGTCTCCCAGTTTATTAGGTTCGCAGAGACTCCAGAACCAAAACAAACCCTGTAGGTTGATATGCTTCTATAAAATGTTAAATAAACAATTAAACATTTCTAAATAGCAAGGGTAAAATTTTAATTTTAATGGGTCCTTTTGAAATTTTCTTGAGGGCTACTTTATTTTAACTAAGTCCTTTATCAGGTGATACAATCATCTTTAGTAGTATCAGTACTTCAAGTGTGATCTCACAGCTGTAGTAAGATTTCCTCACTCCTGTACTCAAATCCTCTTCCAATAAAGACCAACATACCATTTGTCTTTCAGTTTACTGCATCTGTGTGATTGCTTTCAGTGACTGGTACAGAGGAGCGACTAGATCTCTTTCCCAGTCCAACACCCTTTGAATAATACTCTGCTTTTCTGATTTTATGTTCTGCTTTTCATACCAATATGGACAGCTTTGCAATTATCCATGTGATTCTTCATCTGCCATATTCATTCATTCAATTTGTAAAAGTTGCCTTGGAGCCTCTACTTCCTCCTCATTACTCATAATTCTTTTTAGTTTTGTATTATCCTCATGAGGTATTGGGTATAAAGTTACCAAACATTTATTTTTTAAAAAGCTGATACAAACCTGTCGTCGTAAGTGAGAACTGCAGTTGCTGGAGATTAGAGTCAAGAGTGTGGTGCTGGAAAAGCACAGCAGGTTAGGTAGCATCCTAGGAGCAGGAAAATTGACATTTCGGGCGTAAGCCCTTCATCAGGACCTGTAGGCAAAATGCAACAGCTGGAACCTCAATTTCTACAGTTTGGAGGTCAAATCTAAGCAATTATGTGTTTTTCTCAAACATAGCCACTGCACTTCAAGTAATTCATAGTATATGAGATGTTTGAGACATGATTACACTTAATTTAAGGCTTTAAGAAATGAAACTGTTCAGTATTAATTATCCAATGGACAGTGTTTATTATAATAGTAATGTTCATACAATACACACTATGCCTTTGTTGTAGGGTTCAAAACTGCTCTCTCCTCTTTGCTGACCTCCTCCTACCCCATAGGTGCTCATCTGTCTCCCTTAACAGACATACCTCCCACCCAGTCCCACTCCCTTCACAAGCCTTGCCTCTACTTGTTCTCCAGCTCTGCTGCCTTAGGCCTTGGAGTCGAGAGTGTGGTGCTGGAAAAGCACAGCAGAGCAGGCAGCATCCGAGGAGGAAGAGAGTCAACGTTTCAGGCAAAGCCCTTCATCAGGAATGACTAGTTGATGACTCTAATCTCCAGTATCTGCAATCCTCACTTTCTCTTAGGTCTTGGAGTTCCTACTAAGTCTGGCCTGGTTTTCCCCAGCCTCAGTAATCTTGTTCAACCACTACTCACCTTCTTACTGCATTTCCAATCACAGGCTGATTCTCTTCCACATTTACTGCTGATAAGCTCAATGTGACAGCACAAGAGAGGACTGGCTTCTGTTTGGATGAACAACTACTTACAGATTCTGACTATTGCAGATATGTGGGTAACTTCTCTCTGATTGGATGCCCCTGGGATTGAATTTTCCTAGACAATTTTTGGACTTTTGAGGTAGATCTGCCCACTACTCCCATGTATTTTGAACATTGCTAAGCAGTGCGTTAAGCTCAAAAGTGACCATGCTTAGTGTTCATAAGCAACATCCGTGTCATTGTTCAAAGCAGAGTTAGATAGATTTTTGATAGATTAGATTAGATTAGATTAGATTACCTACAGTGCGGAAACAGGCCCTTCGGCCCAACAAGTCCACACCGACCCTCCGAAGAGTAACCCACCCACTCCCATTCCCCTCTGACTAATGCATCCAACACTATGGGCAATTTAGCATGGCCAATTCACCTGACCTGCACATCTTTGTACTGTGGGAGAAAACCAGAGCACCCGGAGGAAACCCACACAGACACTGAGAAGATGAGCAAACTCCATACAGACAGTCGCCCAAGGCTGGAATCGAACCTGGGACCCTGGTGCTGTGAGGCAGCAGTGCTAACCATTGAGCCACAGTACTGCCAATGACTTTTGGGGTTTAAGGGAATGCAGACCGGGCAGTGTGTTTGAGACCACAACCAGATGCGGCATGATCTTATTGAATGGCCTAATCCTGTTCCTAAATTCTATGCTCCTATGTAACTCCAAACGTAAACACCCCAATGGGTTTCCTTTAGTGGCTTCTATCTCCTCAAGAACAATTAGAGACTGCAATAAACTTCCACAAACCTAGTCTCCATGCCCTTTAAGAATTCATGTTTTAAGAGTTCCATTTAACTGTTTAAATTAATGTGAGCATTGACTGCACTCATTATAAACCCCCTGTGAAAATTCTATCCTGGTGGACTACAGAGGAAACCATACTAAGCACCAGGTAAACCTATCAGGAAATCAGCAACACTTGTTTTGGTAAGTTAGGAGAAACATTTCTTCATTGACAAGCAGGAGCACTCTTGCCCTATATAAAATTCCTGCCTCTGGTCCTCCCTTCCTCTGGGCAAAAGTGAGGACTGCAGATGCTGGAAACCGATTCTAGATCAGAGTGGTGCTGAAAAAGCACAGCAGGTCAGGCAGCATCTGAGGAGCAGGTAAATCGATGTTTCGGCAAAAGCCCTTCATCAGGAATGGAGGCAGGGAGCCTTCAGAGTGGAGAGATAAATGGGGTGGGGGGGGGGGGGTGGGGAGCTGGGGAGAAGGTAGCAAAGAGTCCAGTAGGTGAATGGGAGTGGGGATGAAGGTGATAGGTCAGAGGGGAGGGTGGAGCGGTTAGGTGGGAAGGAAGATTGCCAGGTGGGACAGGTCATGGGGACGGTGCTGAGCTGGAAGGTTGGAACTAGGGTAAGGTGGGGGGAGGGGAAATGAGGAATCTCCTCCCTTCCTCTGCTAGGTCCCCCCAATTAACATTTCTTTGCAGCATTGTAGAAGCCTATTGTACAAAATATATATGAGATGCAACTGTATCTTTCATTTTTAGAGGATTTAATATCATGTATTTCAAAACAGCTAAAGTTGTTTTTTATCTAACCCTTCTATTTCGTGGAATATCTTATGCAAATTTCCCAATACCTTTATCATGTTCATTAATAAAGGCAATGTTTCACAGCAATTTATTACATGGATTGAGCATTCCTTTAGATATATCTTCACAAGCACTTGAAAATAGAATGCTGTGAGTCACTCAGTGCTTGAATATAGAATTCCGTCAATGCAATCTCTAATCATTTACATTCTCTACCCCACCCCACACAAGGGTAGTGATATGTTCTCAGGTTCTATTTTTGTTACAATAAATGGAACATGTACAGTTACAAGGAGTAGAAAAGTGGGTTTATGACTGAAAGCAGCAGTAGAGATGTCACTGAATACTAGTAATTAGAGACCAATTCTCCATTTTATTATGCTGGGAAACTGAGGCTGGTAGTTCTCATGTACAACATGTCTTTCAAGTTTGGCATGTGGATTGTCTGCCTGTCTTCAGCTCCTCAGTGTAATAGACATCTGTTATTCAGTACAGTTGTACCTCCCTAATCCAACACTCTGTGGTCCAGCAACCTCGACAGTCTGGCATCCACAGTAATTCCAGTTTTCCCTTGAGTGGTTCCACCCCATTCTTTATTTAAATAACCTTTTGATTCACTTTATCCAATTTGGATATCTAAATCCTAATTTTGGTGTCCAGTTGGAAAGTCATTCATCCACTAGGCATGTGATTGATACAAGTCAAGGTGAATTCTTTACTTCTTAAACATTTCTGCATTGAATCTACTTGACCTCCCAGGGTCCAACAAATATCCTGGTCCAATAAAAGTCCCAAAGCTGACAGAGATGCATCCCATATTTGTAGTAGCGTCAGCTGAGAGGTTTTACAATATATTTTGTAAACTTGTGACAATGTTTGTGTTTAACTCTGCACTCAATTTGTATCCAAAAGGTCACAGGCTACCCGTTTCCGATGGCATCAGCCAGCACCCTTTGAGAAGCAGCAAACATGGGCCATAGATAATCTTTACATTGGGGATGGCTGTGTGGACATGTGCACTGGCCATGGAAGATGCTCACATGGTTCCTGCATGTAAGTGAAGGATCTTGTTGTATTTATAACTTATTGAAAATAGTAACCTGGAACGGTTTTCACATTGCTCTATTGCAGCACTAACACCACTGGCTCCTCAAATGTGTGCAGCAAGTAACTAGCAGCATAACCAAAATGAACTTTAATTCGTTAAGGCCATGAGCTGGGAGAACTCAGTAAGGTGAAGGCTAAAGGCAACTTATACCCTGTAACTATGACAAGATAAGATTTGAGATGAATCATTAACCAAATCTGTCATCTAGAGTAAGTAGCCTAGAAGTATGGTTGTCATGCAACTTTAAAGTAAAATTAATCTCAGAGGACAGCTAAGATGCTTCTGAATATCCTGAAAGAAATCAGACAGGAAACCTGAGAGAATGGAGTAAGGTTCTGGTTTTGGTTACTTGGATTTCAGTATGGTCTTTGATTTCTTCTTAATGATAATTGAGGTAACTTTGCCAAATATTTTGAATTCATGATTTTCATTTTAGTTCATTTAGTAAGTTGTGCTTTTGATTTGTTTTTCAACTGGCCAGTGGTAGTATCAATGTGGCAAGTCTTATGTTATGTCTCACAGTCTGCCAGTACATCTCTTAAGACACATGTTCATAATATCATCACTGTATCACAGGGTGGTTCATCTGTGGAATTCACTGCTGCTGAAGGCTCTGATGGCCAATCATTGAGTATATTTAAGACAGAGATATATAGGTTCTTGATTAGTACAGGAATCAGAGGTTATGGGATAAGGCGGAAGTGGCACAGGATGATGCGATGTATGTGGGGGTTGGTAGGGTGGTAGGTGAGGACCGGAAGGTTGTGTCCTTGTTTTGTTGGGAGGGGTGGGGTTCAAGGGTGGTGGTATGTGAAATGGAGGAGATGCACTGGAGGGCATCGTCAACCATGTGGGAAGGGAAGTTGTGATCATGGAAGAAGGAGGCCATCTGGGACTTTCTTAGGTAGAATTGGTCATTCTGGGAACAGATTGGGAATAAGGGATGGCATTTTTACAGGAGGCAGGGTGAAGGAGGTGTAGTCTAGGTAGCTGTGGGAGTTGCTAGGCTTATAGTAGATGTCTGTGGTTAGTCAGTCACCGGAGATGGTGATGGAGAGGTCCAGGGAGGGAAGGGAGGTGTCCGAGATGGTCCAGATGAATTTGAGGTCAGGGTGGAAGCTATTGGTAAAGTTGATGAACTGTTCAACCTCCTCGTAGGAGCATGAGGCAGCGCCGATACAGTCATCAATGTAGCAGAGGAACAGGTGGGGTGTGGTGCCGGTGTAACTACGGAAATGAACTGTTCCACATATCTGACAAACAGGCAGGCATAGCTGGGGCCCATACGGGTGCCCATGGCTACCCCTTTGGTTTGGAGGAAATGAGAGGATTGGAAGAAAAAATTGTTGAGAGTGAGGACCAGTTTAGCCAGGTGGATGAGGGTCTTGGTTGGGATGGCATGAGAGGAAGAAACAGAGGGCTTGGACACCTTCATGGCAGATCAATGTGTACAGGAACTGGATGTCCGTGGTGAAGGTGAGGCATTAGGGGCTGGGGAAACGAAAATCTTGGAGGAGCTGAAGGGCATGGGTGGTGTCACAAACGTAGGTGGGGAGTTCCTGGATTAAGGGGGACAGGATGGTGGTGAGGTAGGAAGGGATGAGTTCAGTTGGACAGGTGCAGGCTAAGACAATGGGTTGACCGGGGTAGTCAGGTTTGTGAATCTTTGGTAGGAGGTAGAATCGGACGCTGCAGGGTTCATGGACAATGAGGTTGGAGGTTGTAGATGGGAGATCCCTGAAGGTGATGAGTTATGCATGGTCTGGGAGATGATGGTTTGATGATGGGAGGTAGGGTCGTGTTCAAGGGGCCAGTAGGAGGAGGTGTCTGCAAGTTGGCGCCTGGCTTCAGTGGTGTAGAGGTCGTTGCACCAGACGACTACTGCACCCCCTTGTCTGCTGGTTTGATGGTGAGGTTGGGGTTGGAGCGGAGAGAGTGGAGGGCTGTGCGTTGGGAGGTTAGAGTGGGTGAGGGGGGGTGGACAGGTTGAGGTGGTCGATATCACGGCGACAGATTGAAATGAAGAGGTCAAGGGCGGGTAACAGGCCGACACGGAGTGTCCAGGTAGATGGGGTGTTTTGGAGGGGGGGGGAGAAGGGGTCCTCAGTGGGTGGGTTGGTGTCCTGGTTGAAAATGCGGGCCTAGAGGTGGAGATGGCGGAAGAAACATTCGAGGTCGCAGCGTGTGACAAGCTCATTAATCTGGGAGCATAGAAAGGTAAAGGTGAGGCCTTTGCTGAGGACTAAACGTTCGTCCTCAGTGAGGGGGTGATCTGGGGGAATGGTGAACACACGGCAGGGATGGGAGCTTGGGCCTGGAGTGAGGCTGGAACTGGAGTTGTGGGGGAAGACAACTGATTGAGTGGGCATGATTATCGCGTCAGGAGTGACGTCACCAACGGAAGTGACACTCACAAAGGGTGCAGAAGTGGGGCTTATAGCTGTGTCAACAGGGCAGAAGTGACATCACGAGCGACGCAGCCAGAGTTTTCGTTTGGTTCTCAGCGGGTGACGTCACTTTCTCCCAACAGTGTGGGCCCTGAATGGGCATATGGATGTGATACTGAGAATTCAAGTCTATGAGCCTTGGTCAGATGCCTATACAGTGGCAGAGTGAGAGTGCTGACCCTGAGTGTGAGGTAGCAGAAAGAAGATGGTAGCACTGCCAAGTGCAGAAGATCAATAACCTTTTTGTGTCATTGATGGGCATCCCTTTTGATGTGACAAACAACACTGATCCATGCTGTAATTTCTGTCTAGTCTGACTGCCTGCTGATGATCAATAGGGAAAAGGACTGCCCTTCACTCACTCCCTATCCAACAGCATCTCTAAATCCCTGTTCTGGAAAGATGGAATTAGGTTTTATTCCCTCTGAGACATTTTCAGCATCCAGCTCTGCAATTTGAGAGGCAGTCCCTGGCTTGCAGCATCTGAAGTGGTGTGGAGCTGGGCTTTAAATGGGATACCTGAGCAGGTCCTGGCTGTATCGATCACTTCAGACTCACTAGCCTGGTTCCCTGAGAAAGGTGCACAATAGATCAGTTACATTAATTAGATGAAAAGTAGAAGATCGTGTGAGAAAATATACCTCTGTCGAAGGCAGATCATGAAACTCACTCACTGCCATTTTAACAACAAATGGGAAAATAAAGCCCATTTCTTTTTGTGCAACTTCTTTTAGACTATATTTCTTAGTGCATAGCCTCTTTTTGTCTTCACAATATTGCTCTAACTAATGGCTTTCTCTTGTACTCAGCTGCGATGAGGACTGGAGTGGGGTCTACTGTGATGAACCAAAGACAAGTCTTCCTCGACAGCTAAAAGACAATTTCAACAGATCTCCCTCCAGCAACAATTGGCTGGTGGTAAATGGAGGTAAACTCAGCACTGTCTGTGGAGCAGTGGCCTCTGGAATGGCTCTTCACTTCAGTGGAGTAAGTACAATGTTGTTATCAAGCTCATGACGTCAGGGTGTTAACATTTTGTGTAAGTAGATATGTGAACTGAGAAATGTGCTTCAGTTTTATCGACTAAAGGTAGCTGATTTTACTGGAGTCCAAATTATACAGCACTACTTGCAACTTTAAGCTTATATCATTTCTCATCTACAATGTACCAGCACTGCTTAGTGCTGAAGTACTCAGTGCCAGCCTTTTAGTTGACCTTTGTCCCATTGGGATAGAGAATGGAAACAAAAATCCAGCAAAATTCACATTCTTCTTCATTCTCCACTGATCATGGAGATCATGCTCCCTACAAAATGAGTACTTTAAACATTGGGACAAATTCAGATCATGCTAGGCTTAGATATGCCTCAGATGAATGGAGAAATTATACTATAAAAGTTTATAGCAGGACCATTTGAATAACTATTCATTCTGTGTCATATACAAGGACGATTGAATGCATCCTGGATTGACTGAGGTTTGAATTTAATTTCCTGACATTGGCTTCCTTTCCTTTGTGAAATTGCATTTTATTTATTGTCCTAAGATTGTATCTCAAGCAGTGAAATAAAATCAAAATTGGCTTAAGCAAACAGCTATCAGAATTAAAATAAATCAATATGTTGTGTATCATTGGGAAATTTGTACCTCACTTCCCATTTGATCCCTAATGAAGAAGATTGAATGCAGTTTGGTATTCAGTTCATGTAAGCAAGGAATTCTCTGCACCATTATAATACCCTCTGACCTGCATTGTACAGGTCACTGTTAATATTATGTAATATGCACATGTAATTACCACATGTTCCAACTCAGTAGTTAAATCAGGAGATCCCCTAACAATAAAGCACAGATGGTAGGCTTTTCTTCATAATTTATTTTTTGATATGTTTGTGCTGTGCCTTTGTATCAACACCATTTTATCAGTACATCAGCAATGTCAATAACATATCCAATGATATTATTAACAAAGGTAGGAAGGCAGGGTTAGAAACTTGGGAAATTATAAGCCTGGCAAGGAAAGATCATTTTACCAGCATCTCACTCAGTTGATCTTGAGGTTGGTTTGTTTACCTCCACAGGGTTGAATCCTTTCCTTGGAAAACAAAAGTTAAAATAGAGGTTTTAACACTTTGATCAGAACAAGACACAATGTCAAATATTTCAAACTCTATTAAAAATCCCAGTTTTCTCAAACATGAATATGTTACATTACCAAACTCTTAAAAGACCATTGTTTCAAAGAGAAACCCAATACAGGACTATACTAAGTACCTCTGGATAATAAATATTCTAAAAAGGACAAGCTAAAGCCTAAAAATTATCCTAAGTTCTCAAAAGATGAGAATGCTGTAAAGTTAATCTTTGTATTCAGTCTCTCCTACTAACTTATACAGAATCATAGAAATCATCTTGCTTTTCATTAAGTCTTAAAGATTAGCTAAACTGATATACAAACTAGCAGCTCAAAGTGCCTGAAACAACAGCACAGTCTGCTTCTCATTTAATGATTTATTTGTTTTAGAGTTGTAGTCGTCAGCTGGTGACAGTGGATCTGGACCTCGAAGATGCTGAGTTTATCCAATTCTACTTCATGTATGGCTGCCTTGTTCCTCCGAATAACCGTAATCAGGGAGTCTTCCTGGATTATTCTGTTAATGGAGGCATCACATGGAACATCTTGTTGGAAATCTTCTTCGATCAATACAACAAGCCTTCGTGAGTGCTCATGTACTACATTGACTTCCAAGGAATTGCTGGTTGTTTGTAAAGTAACAACAAGGATAGAGGCTGCATGCATACTTTTAACTGCTTTGCAAAATCACCTGTATAAATACAACCAGAATGTGGAAGTGAGGCCTCATCTGATACTAGAGTTACTTTGGGTGGACCCTCCAGAGAAGGCAGTCTCACTTTGCTGCATTTTGAAATTTTTTGGACCTTCACAACTGTTTAATGCTCCAATTTCAGTGTTTTGGAGCAAGCAATGACAATTAAATTAGCCTTAGTTCACACTTAAAGGTCCTTTGTTTTCACTTTTTCATAAGATTAGTAACTTCTCAGTGTAAGACTTTTTCAGCCAATAATCACAGGGCAGTACAGCATTTGCAGATTAAGACTTGATTGGTCTTCCAAAGACTAATCCAGTTAACCACTAGTCCCCTGCTGTTTACTGCTGTTTACCTATATCCTTGCAACTTTCTTCTTCTTTATATATTTATTCATGTTCCATCAGGAGGCTACAATTGAATTTGCTTTATTAATTCAATTCAACAATGCATTCCAAACCCTAATGATGCATTAAGTTAAAAAAAGATTTTCCATATATTAATCTGTCACTTACATATTGACTCCCAAAACTTGTCCAATATCCACAAAGCACAAGTCAGGAGTGTGGTAAAAACTACCTGGTTAGGTGCAACAACCATCCAGGACACAGCATCCCCTTCAGTGGCACTTCACCACCACCACCACCATTCATTCATTCACTCCACAACTGATGCACATTGGCAGTATTGTGTCCCATCTAGAAGATGCAGCAATTAACTTAGGCTCCTTAGACAGCACCTGACAGATCCATGACTTTTACTATGTAGAAGTGCAAGAATAACTGACGCATGGGAACATTGCTCCCTGCAAGTTCCCCTCCAAATCATGCACTATCTTGACTGCGAATTATGTCATCATTCCTTCACTATGGCTGAGTCAAAATCCTAGAACTCCCTTCCAACAGTACTGTCAGTTGACCTACAGCACATGGTCTGCAGTGGTTCAAGAAGGCAATTCTGCACCATATTCTTAAGAGTAGTTGAGGGTGAGTAATGCTGGCCTGGCCAATGGCACCCACTTCTGATTAGTGAATAATAAAAATTGGAATGCAGTTTGCAAGATGCACAAACCTTTGCACAGCAGTTTTTACAGGACATCTTCATTAACTGGTGCTGCAAATTTGTAGTTTTTTTTAATGATTTGGAGAAATGAAAATGTTTGCCCTTTGTTTTGGTTATAATTTGCTCTGAAATCTCAGAGCTTTTCTACCATCTCAATTAAACTGATCGTTTTGTTTGCAAGAGAAGAAAACTGCTGATGTTAGCCTTTCATAAATTCAGAATCATACAGCACGGAAACACGTTCTGTATAACCAGTCCTTGCCAAACCATAATCCCAAACTAAACTAGTCCCACCTGCCTGCTTCTGCCCCATATCCCTCCAACCTTTCCTATTCGTGTACTTACCTACGTCTCTTTTACATGTTGTAAATGTGCCCGAAGCCACCATTTCCTCAGGAGGTTCATTCCACATTAGAACCACCCTCCGTGTAAAAGATTTGCCCCTCATGTCTTTTTTAAAATCTCTCTCCTTAAAAATATGCCCCCTAATCTTGAAATCCCTCATCCTAGGGAAAATATACCTATCATTAACCCTTTCAAACTTCTTTGCTTTCTTTTCTGTAAGGCAATAACTAGGTTCTATTTCATTGGCCTTTATTTGTCCCTGGTGACATCAGGAGTTGTTGGTCAGGGCATTCTCAAGGAATAATTATTGAGAGAAAAATTGTTAAGTTGGAAAAGAGGAAATTAACTTTTTAACAGCAGGTTTGGATGAGATAATAATTGACATTTAACCAAATTTATCCACAATTGCTTGTTCATAAATATCATGATTCTTACTTAGAAGTGTCTGCAGTATGACTTTGAAAAAGATCAGAATATAATGTTTTTAATCTACCTGTGATACAATTATAGCTTTGTGAGCATTCTTCTACCAGCTGAGGCCAAAGTGGTAGGCACTCGTTTCCGTTGGTGGCAGCCTACCCATGATGGCCATGAACAAAGTGACTGGGCTATTGACAATGTATTGATATCTGGGACGGCTGGTGAGAGAACCTTCATGCTCGATACATTCAGCAGTACCCCTATCCCACCACATGACCGGAGTCCTGCTGACAGTGGACCTGTTGGTAGGATCATCTTTGACCTATTTCAAGAAAGACCAAAAGGTAAATGATAGTCCATTCATTAATAGACATTAAGATGCAAAAAATATCAGACTGCTCTTAGAGTCCACTACTTCATTAGAAGCTCCACATATGACTGTATGAAGATCAGAATGTTCTATTTAGGAACAGAAGTCTGTTTTTTAGTCCAAAATCAATGCGATCATGTTCAACAGGAGCCAAAAATACATTAAAACAAAGACCGTTTAGTTGAAGACTTAAGTTATCTGTTCTTCATAGCTGTCTAATGTCAATCAGGATATTGTATTAAAATTGCAATAGGAGTGCAACCTGACTATTACACTTTACAGACTCTCTCTAACTCCATGCTTGGTAAGGTACTAATTCATGTAGAAAAAAATTAGAAAACAGCCTTTTTTCCCCTAATGCAAAAACCTAATTTCACAAGGTTCTGTTTATAATTTCAAAACTGAAGCTAACTGCAGTCCTGTGGCCTAAAACCACTCTCCTAATTCTAGCCCTGAAACCCAGATATACGTTTCTAATAGCAATTCTATGGTGCAACACTTGTTTGGTTTGGTGTTATTGTTCACTCACAGTTTGAGTTACTGTAGCATGTTCACATGTATTTTATGGTCTGGAGCTATGGATGAAGGTGGTAGAGGCTCCCATTTTCCTTCCATTACATGACTGACAAGGTCTCTCTCTCTCTCTCTCTCTCTCGTACCACCTGCCATTGGTGTGTAGAGGGCGGATTTGCAGATTAATAGTCAGCCTGTTTGGCCACATTATCAATGCACCTTCCTTCATCATCAAGCTTCTGGCTCAAAGACAAGGATGCTTCCCACTACACCACAGGATCTCCTAAGTGATCCATAAATAAGTCCTAACTAGAGTCTTGAATCCTAGACACATGCCTCCTCTTAGAATCCCA
The DNA here is from genome assembly GCF_047496795.1 of Chiloscyllium punctatum. Classification (NCBI taxonomy): domain Eukaryota; kingdom Metazoa; phylum Chordata; class Chondrichthyes; order Orectolobiformes; family Hemiscylliidae; genus Chiloscyllium; species Chiloscyllium punctatum. The sequence continues at coordinate 39,163,081 of NC_092782.1, read as the reverse complement.
AGGCAAATTTCCATTTACACACCTTTCCCAGTTTCGAGGCTTTTCAGTAATTATGTTTTTCATTATGGTGTCTGAATAATGAATAGCATCTGAATAACAGCCAAATATTTGGCGTCTTCAAATCTGTCTTATCTTGACTATCATGATGTAAAGTCGGTGTAGGTCCAACTAAACCAAAATATTGGATGATATCATTAGCATTCTCCCATTAGTAGATAAGATGAGATTTAACCTTGTAAGAACCCATATATGCATTAGTTTAAAATTTTATTACTTGATATTTGAGCTGTGACGGCAACCTGATTTATTATTGGGAGATAACAGGTTGGATTTCTGTACAAAATGTTTAATGCTAGCAACTAGTGATATTTCGCTATTATGTGCATTTATCTGGAAAACTGATGAAACTGTGAACATGCCTGCAGCTTATAAACTAAACAAGTACTGGATGTTCCATGATGAATGCTCTGTGGAAAGATTCTGTGATTCCCCTGATGGAGTGATGCTCTGTGGCAGTCATGATGGTCGGGAAGTTGATGCAACAACGCATGACCTTACACCTAGTGAGCACTGGATTGTGCAATTTAAGGTAAAGCCTTCCATTCCATCTTTCAAAGTAAAAAATTAATACAATATCTCAATGTTTTATATGCATAGAAAGAAATATGCATGTACTAAATCTTGAAACTTTTGAAAGGGTAGAAGAGCAAAGATGTAAGAGCGTTCAGAAACCCAAGGAAGTTTGAAGGAACAGCTGCAATTGATCCAATTCCAGATGACACATCAGTGCTGTGCTAAGGGAGGGCTGAATTGCCAGCATTTTGGGGTACTCCTTCAGTAGACAGGACATTCTGGACTAAAACAAAAGTGTTACAAATCTAATGGGTCAGTCAATGCCTGACAGCGAGGCAAGTTAGCATTACAGATGGATTTTAGACAGCCTCATGGCCATTATTAACTTCCATTCCTCATTCAGAAGTTGACAAACTTGTAAAGCACTGTTGGCATCTTCTTCATATTTCAGATTTCCAGAATTTAGGTTTCACTCTCTTTACAAAAATAATTAAAATTCTTTCAAAATGAACATACAATTGTTAACAGGTTGTGCATCAAGACAGACAGAGAAATTAATATTGATTTTTAGGTTACAATATCACATTGGACCAGTTGTGATTTTTTTTATTTGTTTTACAGCTGGAAACAGTGCGGACAGCACAATGTTTAAAGGAACAATATTTTTGATGTAGTTATGTGTCATCTTTATTTGCAAACAACTAGTGCTCTTTCTTGCTGCAATAATGGTCTTTGTGGTTTTGAGCTATTTATTTTCTCTGGAAAAACTTCATATGAACAAAAGGATTGGTGTAATTTCACAAGAGCAACACTAGTCAATGAAAAATAGCAGTTGTGGTTTAGAGAAATTTAACGAAAACATCAAAGCAACCACTATAAAGCATTTTGAAACAAAACCTTAAATTGTTTTCCTTTACTAGCTGAAAAGGATAAATTGAAGCATAAGGCAGGTCAGAAACAATCTAAGAGACTTAAGCCAAACTCAGTAACTTCAAAGCTTCTAAAAGTACAAATTTCACGTAAAAATAAAATTTGTTTGGTTATAATATGATGTTGAAGTGCAGAGATATGTTACGAGTGGATCAGAGATGTATCATGAGGTTTCTTAGAGGCTGGCACATGTTAAATGCTAAAGTTCATAGGTACTTGTTGTCATTAGTCATGGTGTGTCCCTTAGCTGTTGATGCCCGGACAATGGAGGTCCTTTGGAGCAAACAGCAAGTTGCAGATACTCACTGACTTTCATATCGAGAATTCTTGGCATCTAGTTTGTTCAGTGCATTTGGTAAGATAGGGAGCTACTTATTAATAAGGTGAGATGTGCTGTTAATAAAGTTGTTAAAAAGCAATAATGCCCCTGAATAGGCAATTCATCACCACCTCACAACAAACTCACTTTGGCTCCTGGCAAATATATAAACGATGCAGCAAATCACTCCCAGCATTGAGATAGGCCTCATTGGATGTTTTATACATTCACCATAATCCACATCATTCTGGCCCCTTTAAGATTCTGTTCGATGTTAGTGTTGTTGTTGTAGGTAATATCAGCAATCACCTGTCACTTAGCCAATAGGGTGAATGTTCAATCATTTGTAATGTGCTGGTGTTGGCTGAAGGAGATAGATTGGTCAGAAAAGTAACCGTGGTCTTACCTGACCATAAGCTGCTCTTTCATTAAAGAGAGATCTCTGGTAGTAGTTTAACCTGAGGATCTCTGCCTCAGGCAAGAGGAGAGGTTAAAAAGGCAGGCCCTTCTTGTTTCATTGCACTAAACTGGCTTGGATCTTGGATTCTTTATGGGGTTTGAACACAATCAACTTAACAAAGTTGACAATCATGAACCAGTGTCTCATACACATGAAATTGCAAACAGCAATAATGCGGCAATGTATGAGATACTGAAGTGCCTTTCCTTGATGACATTGAGCATATGCTTCCTATTACATACATATGTTTCAAAATGCTAGAGTATGCATTGTACAGCATCAACTGAGACACAAGTTGGAACAAGGAACTTGGGACTCTGTAAAAATCAGGTAGTAGGTTCCTTTAAATTTACACAGGCAGCTTCTTGTCACCAAAAAACTCACCAGTGAAGCGGACATTAATTGTAAACTATTGATAGGCTCTGAGCAGTTGGAAGGCAGTTGTAAAGATGCTGAGCAAGGCCATTGGACCGAAAACATTAACTCTGATTTCTCTGTACCAATGCTGCCAGACCTGCTGAGTTTCTTCAGCAACTTCTGTTTTTGTATCACAGAAGGACCATAGGACTGCTATAAACTTTGTAACACTGGATGTCAATCCACATCATAACACACTATGGTTCTGGAATTCCTTGGGGCCATGTGTAGATGGAATGAATGCCTCAAACCTGAAAGGATTTTTACACAGCTAGTTAATTAATGTCCACCAATAATCTGGATCTTTCCCAAAACTAATTCTTCTCTTCAGAAACAAATTTAAATGTCATTTTATTTATGGTAAGTACAGTAATTGGAAGAAAACAAAATCAAACATTATTGCTTATTGACAGCAATTCATTATTTGCTTTCAGATTTCAGTGGGCTGCAGAACTACAGAAAAGGTTGTGCAGAATCAAGTTCATGTTCAGTATTCCACTGACTTTGGAGTTAACTGGCATTACCTGGTGCCACAGTGTCTTCCAGCTGACCCTCAGTGCTCTGGTGATACCACACAACCATCTGTGTTCTTCCCTGCAAAAGAATGGAAAAGAGTCATTTATGCACTGCCAGAAAATCTCTTCGGCCAGTGAGTAAAGAGCTTTTGTTGTGACATGATGCTGCTCAATTGCTTCTTTTTGATCATAGAGCAAATTTGAGTGAAAATTTGAAGTTTTGAAATATATGTTTCTTCCCTGTTAACTACCTATAGTGTTGACTGCAATTTTGAGCTCTTCCCAAACTTGTCCTTTTCTCTTTATTAAATATTCAAATTTAGACCAGACAGTCCAATGCTTCCTGCCCCATTCCATTTAAACTTTGGTATGCTGATGCCGGTATTGGATTAGGGTGGATAAAGTCAGGTGTCACACGACACCAGGTCATTGTCCAATAATAATAATAATAATAATAATGATAATAATCATGAGGTTTCAGAATGCTGCTCACCTGACAAAGGAGCAGCACTACGAAAGCTTGCGATTTCAAATAAACCTGTTGGACTATAATCTGGTGACATTTAAGCTTTGGCAGCTCAAGGTCCACATCAATCCAACATCTCAGCCTACACCACTGACCCCCCCCCCACCCCACAAAATGCTAATCAACAATCTCACTCTAAACCTGAAATCTTTAATCTGTGGAGAGAAGTGAATGTCTCTGCTTAGCTCATACCTAAGTCTGGACCCAGCAATCATGAGAGTCCATGTATCCCAATCTCAGCGAAAATTATTTTCTTTATCCCTTCATGGGTTGTGAACATCACTGTTGCTCATTTGTAATTGCCCTCACTAGTTAATTACTGTAGATTTGGAGTTGTATTAAGTAAGAACAGCAGATATCAGATTTCCTTCCCTGAGGGATATGAATGAAACAGAAAGGTTTTTAGGGCAATTATTGATTATTTTATGGTCACCATTACTGAGACTACTTTTCAATTTCAGATCTTTATTCATATATCTTAAATTCCACTAATTGCTGCAGAGGGATTTGAACCCCCACCCCTGGGTCATTTACCTTATAAAATTACCACTATGCCACCAACCCTCTTCTGTGGAGCCATGGACATTGCCCATTATATCAATTACAAACTGATGAAATGAAAAACGGAAGCATAGCTCCCAATCCTCCTTCCTGGGTAAACTATAAGTCAAGGAGAAGAAATAAATCTAACTCCACCCATCCTCTTGTCCTCTGCCTAATGCTGTGCAATTTTATCTAATCCTCCTCTTCGACTCATATTCCCCATCCCTTCCCCTCTCCTGCTTTTGAGTTCAGTTATCTTCCTGTTAATAAACTAACCTTTCACTTTGCATGTACTGAAGACTGCATTTGGCTTTGTCCCTGCTATGTGTAGCATTACAGGAGACTAAACTCAAAATCTTTCATGTACCTGCACGTCTTGTCAACATTTATAAATATAAATTTCCATGTCCCCACATCTATGGTGTAGCAATTAGATCCTCTACTGTTACAATCAGACCCTGAGTGAGGTTTCCAATTTGTTATGGTTTCAGATGGAATACCACAACTGATGAGCTTCCAGGTGAGGAGAAATGAACTGGCTCCCCTTCCTTATTCACCCACCCCTTTCAGTTGGTCACAACATGACTTATTTAAAAACGTTCCCTTCCCTTGTTCCCTTGCTTCCAGAAGAACTTTTTTTTAAAGGATCTACTTTAACCAGGCTTTTGTGAATTAATGGAAAAGAATACGAATATTGATTCGTGAATGCAAAAATAAATACTAACACACAAAAGCATTGAATAGTGGAACTAGAGAAGACCATTTGTCCCTTCAACCTTATCTCGGCCATTCAGTATGAAGTTGGCTGATCACCTAACACAATATTCTGTTCCTGCTTTCTCCCAATACCCTTTGACCACTTTACCACTAAGAATTATATCGACTGACTGTGTGGAGTTTGCACGTTCTCCCCGTGTCTGTGTGGGTTTCCTCCGGGTGCTCCGGTTTCCTCCCACAGTCCAAAGATGTGCAGGTCAGGTGGATTGGCCATGCTAAATTGCCCGTAGTGTTAGATAAGGGGTAGATGTAGGGGTATGGGTGGGTTGCGCTTCGGTGGGGCGGTGTGGACTTGTTGGGCCGAAGACCCTGTTTCCACACTGTAAATAATCTAATCTAATATATATTTTTAAAAAATTTTCCTCCTTGAAAACATTTAAAGTTTTGGCCTCCACCACTTTCTGTACCACAGAAATCCACAAGCTCAATACCCTCTGAGGTGAAGAAATTTCTCTTCATCTCAGTCCTAAATGAGTTACCTCGTATCCTAAGACTGTGATGCCTGTTTCTGGAGTCCCTGGCCATTGGGAACATCCTTCATGTGTTTATCCTGTCTAGTCCTATTAGACCTTTATGGATTTCTATGAAATCCCCTCTCATTCTTCTAAGCTCCAGTGAATATATTTCTAACTGATTCACCATTTCCCAATCTATTGCAATGCAGCCAATAACCAACCTTCCTATTTTTTTTCTACCAAAATGGATAACTTCACATTTATCCACATCATACTTCATCTGCCATGCATTTGCCCACTCACTCAACTTGTCCAAATCACACTGAAACAGCACACGTTCATGTGGATTAGAAATAAGAGATGAGTTTAAAAGTCTAAAGTCAAACTAAAGTTATATGGATCAATCCTTGAATTATCCACAAAGAGCAGATTTTTGAACGTTATGGCTATTGTCATGGAGATTACTGGTTACATTGATATTGAAAGTTGAACACTCAATTTCATCATCCTTCATTTTGCTGATTGGATAAGGTCCTGTTGTTCTGATTCCTTTGACCATAACTGAATTCCAGCATTCCATGAGAGAGAGAGTCATTTTGTTGTCCCATTTCCTTTTGTCTGGTTACCTTTTAGCTATCAGAAAATAAGTTCATACAAATCTGTGTAACTTAAAGACTACAGTTCCTTTGTGCAGAGAAATGGCAATCAACTTGCATACCTACAGAGCAGCTTTGATTCCACTTTTCATTGAGCCCCATATAGAGGAGGCTAAACAGCATTGTTTGAAATCAAAGTTTACAAATGTAAGTGAGAAGAATAGACATACAGCACAGAAACAGGCCCTTCAGCCCACCTTGTCCATGCCGGCCAGGTTTCCTAAACTGAAACAGTTCCACCTGCTTGCATGTGGTCCACATCCCTTTAAACCTCTCCATTCCACGTACCCATCCAAATGTTTTCCAAATGCTGTAATTTTACCTGCTGCTACCACCTCCTCTAGCAGCCCATACCACATCTGCACAATGTGGTGAAAAAGTTGCCCTGCAGATCCCTTTCAAGTATTTTCCTTCTCACCTTAACTTATGCCCTCTAGTTTTGAACTCTGCTGAAAAGTCAAAGCAATCTTTGATTCTTAAGTTATCATGGTGGGCGTTTAATATTTGCAATATTTCATGGATGTTTATTAATAATGTTCTGTTCCAAAATGAATAAGATCAGTGTTAGATGCACAGAGTTAAAAATCACACAACACAAGGTTATAGTCCAACAGGTTTAATTGGAAGCACACTAGCTTTCGGAGCGACGCTCCTTTATCAGGTGGTTGTGTGAAGGAGCGGCGCTCCAAAAGCTAATGCTTCCAATTAAACCTGTTGGACTATAACCTTGTGTTGCGTGATTTTTAACTTTGTACACCCCAGTCCAACACTGGCATCTCCAAATCAGTGTTAGATGTGTGGAAATAATGTTAAATAGCTTTTTGTGGTCATTAGTCAACGCTTAGTTTATAATGGTTGCTGAACACCACTGGCCTGAAGCAGTGCTGGAAATTGTCCACTGTATATACAGTGCCTTTCATCATTCTTCAGCCAAGTGAATGAGGTGAATCATTCTTTCTTGGCAATAAACCTGACTCCATGTTGCTCTGAGCAATGGATCGGTACCACTTCCATATTAACCAATAATAAACTGGCCTGAAAGTAACAAAGGAGAGCATGTTGTAGATTTTAATCTCCCTATCTGCTAGAACATTTGTGCAACTGAGAAAGGAATGCTGAAGGAAAAAATATGATGATTTTGATTGAAAAACAAAATATTTTTGTCAATATGCTTTGAACAGTTTCCTTAATTTGCGGCACTTTCACAAGATTATCATTCTGGAATATGGGGAGTCTTGGGCAAATTCCAAGTGAATTTCAACTAACGCATGTTATTCTGTTTCAGTCCTGTGAGATTCCGATTCTATCAGAAGTATTCTGATATCCAGTGGGCGATTGACAATTTCTATGTGGGGCCTGCTTGCCCAGATAATTGTGGAGGACATGGAGACTGCTTGAATAAACAGTGCTACTGTGACCCTGGCTTTACTGGGTCAAATTGTTACTTGAGTCAGCCTCTAAAGGTATTTTTGGATGATGCAAGATTTCCTAAGATCTCAAGACAAGCAGAATATTTATCTGAAAATTCACAGACGATGCATTTTTGAGTCAAGACTAACAGACTTAAGTGGACATCATGATCATTTAAACAGCTCAACACAACTGATTTTCATCTTTTGATTAGTAATTGATATGATTCATTACAGGTGGTTTTTATTATTCAGATTCACTACAAATGAAGCATATAAAACTCTTTGGCTGTTGAGCAAAGGTGGGGGACCATTGCTTTTTTCAGTGAATGTTGCTCAGTTTTACACTTGCCCAAAAATGGATCAGATGTCCTTTTCCAGATAATAATGATTGGTAACAACCGGTGAAAGATTTAGTCATTATCTGCTGACAATATTTTGGCATAATTTCCTTAACAAATTCATAGATTTATTGTTGATAAAGCCATTGGTTGCTGTAATATTAAACCATACAGACTAGAAGAGTAAATATCCTATCTTTGCTGAGTTTGCTGATCCTAATCACGCAGCATTTGAAATGATAAGCACCAGTAAGCCTGTGCTAACCCTTCCACTTGTGGTCACTGATCAGCAACCTCAGTTGGAAGGTATTGGACATTTGGAAGAGCAAGATATTGCTTGCAGTCACTAGGTGTTGCCAGAGGCTGACTGTCAAAGCTCACCCAGGAAGAACATAATGATATTCAATACTGCTGATCCACATGATATCTTGTAATAGTTTAACATGCTGGTAGTTTGTGATTATTATGTATTAATTACTGCTAAACAATCATAATCATATAATTATGTAGAGGTGTCAAGTGGAGTGGGTGGTGGAGGGTGGAGTTGGATGTTAATAGTAACTGCTGTCACAGTTGGAGGCCACATGAAGAGGAGAAAAGACTGGTACTTGAGAATAATTCACCTCTTTCTTAGTGTAAAGAGCTACATAAACCATGGAATCTAAAGAACAGGAAAAACAAAAACGGCTTAAACATTGTTTATTAACTTAGTAGGAGGTAGAAAATTTTTATTGCCTTTGATCCATGTAGTAATTGGTTGACCAATGTGTTACAGACTTCACTGAAGGAACGTTTTGAGAGTGATTCCATGAGATCAGACAAATGGATTTCTCTGGAAGGTGGGAAAGCATGCACAGACTGTGGTGTCCTTGTGGAAGATTTACCCTTGTATTTCAATGGAGCGGGCATGAGGCAAGCAATAACTACAGATCTTGATCTTCGGGGTACAAAGTAAGTTTTATGCAGCTAGTTCTATGTCAAGCTTCCTTTCATAAAGGTGTCACAAAATTCTTTAGTGAAATCAGTTAGAATTGGCTTTCAAATATCAGTGCACAAAACTGGCACTAATTTGATGCTAGACAGCACTTAACTGGCAATATTGCTTTTGGAGATCACAAAACACACTGCTGTAACAGATGGTTCTTGTCACGCATTAGAGATTAAAGGCAGACTTGCTCTCTATCTATATCCACTGTTCCTTATCTGGGATTATTTAATGCTTATAATGAATGCTTTTCCTATCTTGGAGTTGGTGTAAATATCACCTGAACTGAGTAAGTATTTGTGCAGATTAGATGAGGAAAGTCCACAATCAAGCCTGCTCAATTCTCTTATGCTCTCCATTCAGATGATTGTTCGCACATGACCACAATAAGGGAAACATCCTAAGGTGTCTGAAATAGGAAGTGTTCAAATTCCCAGCCAGCTGTGAACTTTATTCATTTCATGAATACTAAATAAGTGTAAACTATTTAAGAACTGGAAAAAGGAAAATAATTTTAAAAAGGACTGTGTTCACCAGCTTCAACATAAGCTTTAAAGATGCCCCACATCTGCTATGAACAAAAACAGAAAATGCTGGAAGAAGTCAACAGGTCTGATAGCATCAGTGGAGAGAAAGCAGAGTTAACTTCTCCAGAACTACTGCTCTGCACAGAACTGATTATCCATGATTTTGACTGGGCATTGAGGCAGAATATGGGGAATTAAAAAAGGGCAAGAGGACCAGTGGGAAGGTCCAATTTTGCCCAAAATAGGAATCACAAAGTTTCCAATGAGTCGTTGACAATTGAACTCAGATGTTTCCATTTGCCCCACACGTGACACAGAGGGAGAATTTAGTGAGACTGTTTGTTTGTTTTTTTTCCCAGCATTTTTTCTAAATCTTCAGCCTTCCCTTTGCCCTGCAACAGAGATAAATAATCACCTCAATAGAAAAATGAATTGAAAATCAGACAATAGATGGGGTTATTTCTTATGCAGAAGTTGGGCTTACAAAGGTCTTCAATGAGGGGTTGTAGACAAGAAGATCCCAGAACTGACTCTGGCCATTTCTCTTCTTCATCCCCTCTTCCAACTGGGTCCAGTCACCAGTATAACTAGCCAAGCACCAGCACCTCCAGCCAGCCCTCTGACAGTGTATTTTGCACCCCTTCCCTTGGCACCAACATTGTCTCAGACAGCTGGCAAAAATGTGTAGCTAAGATAACCCTGAACCCATGTGCTCTAATAAGGACAAGAGATTACAAGCAAAACATGATTTATAAAATTTATTTATTCCTGATCTGCTATACTTACATCATGTCTAAGATTTGCAGGTCCTGAATGACAAAAACATAAATGGATAGAGAGTTTATATTTTAATAATAAGCTATTCTAAGTGCTGTGTTCTGATTTTGAGAAATTAGTACCTAAAAAATTGGGGCAGCATGGTGGCACAGTGATTACCACTGCTGGCTCACAGCACCAGGACCTGGGTTCAATTCCAGCCTTGGGTGACTATCTGTATGAAGTTTGCACATTCTCCCCCAGTCAAAAAATGTTAAAGTTAGGAGTATTGGCTATAGCAAATTACCTTGTAGTGTCCAGGGATGCAAGCTAGGTGGCATAGCCATGGTAAATGCAGGATTATGGGATAGGGTGCAGGTTGGGGTCTGGATGGGACGCTATTTGGAGGGCCAGTGCAAATGTGCTGAATCACCTCTTTTCTGCATTGTAGGGATTCTATGATACATGCACCCTTTGAATAACTTTGAAAGTCTCCTCTCCGAATAAAGAGTTTCTGCATAGTACCAATATATTCTTCTCTGCAATTTCAATGTATATTAGTATCTCCTTTACAATTCTCTTACATCCAGATTTGTGCAATATTGGGCCAGAATAGGCAGCGAGAACAACATGACCACATGTCATCAGCCTACTTGTAGAAAAGAAGGGGTTTTGTTGGACTACTCTACTGATGGAGGTGAGGCTTATTCTCTATTTGTAAAACTCTCTAATTCATTTCGTCTTAACCATGTCAATATGATATATTGTATCAGACTAATTGACAGAGACAACATTTTCAGAAGGATTGGTGTGTGTGTGTAAGAGAGAAATTGACTACCAACTGTGGTTCCTGTTTCTAATATAGGAGAGATTGTGGTTAGGGAGACAGTTCCTTCCTGTACTGTCTCCCCACTCTACACTCACTATTCATTGTGATTTATTTTTATCATACTCCTAATATTAACTATTAATTTGCCAGGGTGTTATTTTATTTCAGGAAATATTTAATTATAGCCAAAATAAATCCCAAAAAGGTTCAATTTGCAACGTGACTGCCATGTTTTTTTTCTGAGAAAATTCTAAGCATAAAGGCTGTAAAAACTGTAGCTGCCTATGGAGGAGCTTGTAAAAGTTAGAACTACCTTTTAAAATACCCTACTATATTATAACTCATTTCTAATAATAAAAGTATGAATTGATTTCAGATTTGAAAGTGTTACAGTCATTTCGATCCCTGAATTGTCAACAATCTTGGCTCTAATCCCTCTTCCTGAAATTGCTGGTTATTTCCTTCGTAAGTTATTGCTAGGTTTCTCACTGATACAATGGTTGAATATCTTCAAGTTGGCATCATTTTTCTGAATCATTTGTATGCATTAGCAACTAGAGGTTTTTGACGTTAGACATGGTGAGCATTTGATTATACAGTGAGCCAATCGTAACCTTGGCATTAGATGAACACATGAAAAAGAAAGGAATAGAAAGATTTGCTGACAGAGTGAGATGAGACAGTTGGGAGAAGATTTGTGTGTAGCATAAATATTAGCATAAACCTGTTGTTCCAAATAGCTTGTTCTGTACTGTAAAATTCCATGTGAAGATTCTGTCTGTAGTCAAAATTTGGAAAAGACATTAATTAAAAATACAGGCATAGTGAGCTTTAAGAAAATCTTCAATTACGTCCCGTTGAAATAGTAAATTCTGATACTAACAAGCTTCTAATGTCTGTAGGAATCACCTGGCATCTGCTGCATGAAATGGATTACCAGAAATATATTTCAGTGCGCCAAGATTATGTCCTCCTTCCAGAGGAGGCACATACCAATACAACTCGGCTGCGATGGTGGCAGCCCTTTGTTGTTCTGAAAGGCCAAATTGTAGCAAGCAAAGAGCGTGCTCAATGGGCACTGGATAACATCCTGATAGGAGGATCTGAAATCAACCCAAGCCAACTAATGGATTCTTTTGATGATGGTAAGATGGAAACTTTGGGTCAGTGAATGGCATGATGGCAATTAAGAATTTTTTGGAAGTATAGAACTTAGATTTAAGACAAGACAAGGAATCAAAGTATTTCATTTAGAAAATGCATCACATTGCTGGTCTAAATGATGATCTTTATTGGAAATTTTAAAAAACACTGATTCTTGTATCCTACACCCAATGAACCAGAACCATACAGTGAAAACTTTGCGCCCAGTGCAAACACATATATAAACAATCTGGTACAGGACAATTGGAAAATCCCTGAATTAGCCTTTGTAACACTGACATCGCAGAGCACAGGTGTATCCAGTAGGAGAGCAGAACTGTCAACCAAGCTAACTACTATCTCAACTATTGTACATTTAAGAGCAGGAAGTTTAAAGCATTTCACCAGTAATTTTCCTAAACGTGTGTTGACTTGTTTGGAAAACAGTTTTAATATTTTATAATTATTTTATCAACTCAGTCCCATTATTTTGCAGACTTTGGTTTTTGTTTTTTTCCTGTTCAAATTTCTTCATTACAAAGAGGTTCTCTATCAAATACATGAATGGTCAGCATTTTCCAGTGGTAGTTCCTCAGGGAAATACAAAGTCAAGTAGAAATCCACTTTTATCTTTACTGACGTCACCTGGCCTAAGGAGACAGTAGCCAGATGCATGCATCCACAGTTCCGACCAGAGCTTGCTAGTCATACCAGAAAAGATGCTCTGGATCCAGTTGATGGTAATATTGGACAAGTCAGATCCTAGAGTTAAATCTGGCTTGATAGATTGTAAGTTTTATTTTTGCAGTTTGGTTACCATGATTGTCCATCTGAACATAATTTACATGAGGCTACCAATGTCCTTGTAACAAAATTAAGTGTTCATTACAAAAAAGGAAAGAAAAATAAAGTTGGATGCATAAATGACAATTTTAAAGATATTAATGTGCATAACAAGTAGAAAGATGCACCCTTGGTTCCAGCAATATCCTTTACAGCCACTCAATCCCTCATTTTTATCTCCACTTTAAGGATTCTTACTGAACTACTTTCTGTATGTTTACCAAATATGATACTGTCTTTCTCCAAGACAAACAAATGCAGTGAGCTCAGTGACTATTTCCAGTTCTCCTCCTTGAAGCTGAAACAGTTTATAACACCTTTCCAATTCTGACAGTCTAGAGATTTCTATCAACTCCCACACCCTGGAAACCTCTACAAACTAAATTTACTTTCTATTGATGTGAAATTGTTCTTCTGAACTAAAATCTGATTCAGGCCTCTCACAATGTCTTGAAATAATTGTAAAAGCTTCACTTTGGAGATGTTTCAGCAAATTAATTCCCTGCTTTACTGAAGTCACTTGCTTTTTTGGGAATTGTCTTTCAATTCACTTGTTGAAAATTACTTTCTAACCTCTTTTTTTAAAAAAAACGTTTCCTTCACAAAAAAAAGTTACCATCACAGAACTGAAAACTAAAATCCATCTTTCCTCTAATTTCAATCCAAGTTCCCGAATAGTAATGTTAGATTATAAACCTTTATCAAAACGCACTTCTTACTCCAATCCTTCAGACGGAGACTTTTCTCTAATTCAAAATCACATCGTTAGTATTTCTAGTTTTTTTCTAGAAGCAAAAAGTTGTATTGATTTTTGTTTTCTTTATTCTGATGCAGACACAATGGGCTGAATGGTATTCATATGAACCATAACAATTCTGTGGTTCTGTGATTCTAATATTTTACAGGATGTGGGTATCACTGGCAAGGCCAAAATTTGTTGTCGATCTCTAATTGCTCTTGAACTGAGTAGCATGCTATTTCAGAGTATGGTTAAGAGTTGCTGTGAGTGTGGAGTCACGTGTAGGCCATACAAGCTAAGGACTGCAGATTTTCTTCCCTAAAGGGGATCAGTGAACAAAATGTTTTTTTCAGTAATCCTGATAGTTTTATGGTCACTGTTAATGAGATCAGTTTCCCAATCCTTATTAATTAATTGGGTTTAAATGAATTAAAATGGGAATGTGAAAAAAGTCTCAATTTCAAAGGGAAATGGAACTCTTAGCCCTATGTTGTTTTATATTTTATAAAGCACCAAGATTCATTTTATATATTTGCCAGTGACTGTTAGAAAGGTAGAAAACCACCAGCCAAATTGTAATGGGGCAGATCAGTGGCTGTGGGCAAGTGCCAGAATGATGCAAACACAAGAGGATAACACCTAAAGCAATTGTGAATAGGTTGCATTGCAATGACCTCAGGTAGTGCGGACGTGGAAAATGTGCATACGGCAAGATTTTCAACTACATTTTATATCATGAATGTGTACCAAGCTGGAGAACTAGATATGCAATTAAAGAGCTGTAAGTTTGCCTGATGGTTGACATTGGTGAGCACATTAAACATTAAACAAGTTATAGTACGCATTGATGGAGGGTGAATCCTTGCCCGACTTCTCAAAGAGAACATTTTCTCTGTCATATCTCAAGACATGTATTCACCATTGTATTCCCTATGTCATTGCTGCATCATTCTGACACTTGCCTGCAGACACTGACCTGTGTCTTTATATTTTGTCTTCTGGTTATCCACCTTCCTAATCTCAATATTCACATAAAGTGTATCTTGGTGCGATATAAAAGCTAAAACAGTTTTTATGCCCCTGCAGGACACCTACCTCTCAGTGTTCAGTTTCCCTTCAAATTTTCACATGCCCCTCAGGCTGGCTCCCTGCAAAATGCCAAAGTTGAGCAGATTGCTATGAATAGTTATTCAAACTAAACTAATCTTCAAATTTGTAGGTAATTAGTTCACTGCATTGCAGGCTTCCTTTTTGCTGCTGGAGAACTTAACTGAACCGTGATTACACATCGGGGCAGATTTGTTCTGTAAAACTCTAACAAAGAGATAGCAGTATTATTATTGTGCTAAAGAATTTTATTTTCTACCCCAACAGAAGGTGTCATCCATGATGAAAACTGGATTTTCTACCCTAATGCAGTTCGTACAGCAGGTTTCTGTGGTAATCCCTCTTTCCACCTTTATTGGCCTAATAAGAAGAAAGATAAGACACATAATTTCCTAGCTTCACGGGAACTTATTGTAGCACCAGGATACATACTGCAGTTCAGGGTAAGATTCTGTTTGGATCATTTAATACATCATCTACCTCAGTTATCTTAAGGCACCACTAAATCATCTCCATAATAAAAAAGCCACAAAAGAATTATGACCCATTATTCAGGAGTGTAACCATTCTCTTGAATATGAAAAGATCATAAAATATTTTGCTCCATCATTTTCCATTGAATATAATCCTATCTGCTCATCTCTGCAATATAGAGTCATAGAGCTGTACAGCACGGAAACAGACCTTTCGGTCCAACTCATCCATACCGACCGGATATCCCAACCCAATCTAGTCCCACCTGCCAGCACCTGGCCCATATCCCTCCAAACCCTTCCTATTCATATACCCAATTCAGTCTAAGCTCTCTTATTCTTCCTCTCAATTTTGTATCTCCATTAAAACACATATTTTCTCTAGCATTCACTTACTATTACCTTAATTTCGTGTCAGCACCAGGTTAGGTCACTCAAACATACTCTGCAAATCAATAAGATAACATCTTTCCTTTTACATCAACCACACATGCCCTTGATTTCCTTCATATCTAAAAGTCTCATGATTTCAGTTTTGAATGTTTTCAGCAACTGAGTACCTACAACCCTCTATAAAGAATTCCAAAAATTCACAACCCTTTGAGTGGAGAAATTTTTCCTCATCTTAATTTAAATAGCCAACCCTACCCTAAGATTATGACCCCTAGCTCTGGACACTCCAACCAGGAAAAATAATCTCTCAGCATTATACCAAGACATTAAGAATGTTTTACATTTCAATGAGATTGCCTCCCATTATTCCAGAAAACAAAATTACTTACTCCGGAAAAAAATACAATCCCTTATCAGTGATGTGCATTACTATTTGTGGAGAGAAATGTTTTGTTTGATTTCGCTACTTAAACGTGGACTGGTTAGCAAGGTTAGATCACATGGATTACCGGGAAGCCAGCCATTTGGATACAGAACTGACTTGAAGGTAGAAGACAGAGAGTGATGGTGGAGGGTTGCTTTTCAGACTGGAGACCTGTGACCAGTGACCTGTGACCAGTGGTGTGCCACAAGGATTGGTGCTGGGTCCACTGCTTTTCGTCAATTGTATAAATGATTTTGATGTGAACATAGGAAGTACGATTAGTAAGTTTGCAGATTTCACTAAAATTGGAGGTGTAGTGGATAGAAAAGAATGAGATCTTGATCAGATGTGCCAATGGGCCAAGGAGTGGCAGATGGAGTTTAATTTAGATAAATGTGAGATACTGCATTTTGGAAAGGCAGATCAGGGCTGGACTTATACACTTAATGATAAGGTCCTGGGGAGTGATGCTGAACAAAGACACTTTGAAGTTCAAGTTCATAGTTCCTTGAAAAGGGAGGATGGTGGCATTTGGTTTGCTTTCCTTTATTGGTCTGAGCATTGAGTATAGGAGTTGGGAGGCCAGGTTGCAGCTATACATGACACTGGCTAGGTCACTTTTTGAATACTGCATGCAATTCTAGTTTCCCTGCTATGCTGGGAAAAGAGTTCAGAGAAGATTTGCAAGGATGTTGCCAGGGTTTGGAGATTCTATGCCATGGGGAGAGGCTGAATATCCTGGGGCTTTTTTTTTCCTGGAGATTCTGAGGCTGAGGGATGACCTTATAGAGGTTTATAAAATCATGAGGGGCATGGAAGGGTTGAATAACCAACGTCTTTTCCCCAGGGTAGAGGAGTCCAAAACTAGAGGACGTAGGTTTAAGGTGAGAGGATAACGATTTATAAGGGACCTAAGGGGCAACTTTTTCACACAGAGGGTGGTGTGTGTATGGAACAAGTTGCCAGAGGAAGTGGTGGAGGCTGGTACAATAATAACATTAAAAGACATCTGGATGGGTGTATGAATAGGAAGGTTTTAGAGGGATATAGACCAAATGCTAGCAAATGGGATTACGTTAATTTATGATTTGGAGGTACAGGTGTTGTACTGAGATGGACTAAGTTAAAAATTACACAACACCAGGTTATAGTCCAACAGATTTATTTGGAAGCACTAGCTTTCAAAACGCTGCTCCTTCATCAGGTGGTTGTCTCTTTCTTTCTGTCTTCTACTATTGCATATTTAATAATGAGTTTTACACAAGGACCTTCTTCCCCACATTGAATCCATTCCATCTTTTCTCCTCACAATATTAAATCCTATACATTCTAACGATCAGCTAATTCACCAGACTGCATGTTTAGTTATAGGGACAAAAAAAAATCATCATTGCCATTTATTTAAAGTGGATTTTAAGCATGGGGTCAATTAGCTCAGTTATCTGGATGGCAGATTGACGGCACAGAGTGATGCAAACAGTATATATTCAATTCCCACACTGGCTGAGGTCACCATGAAGGTTGCACCTTCTCAACCTCACCCTTCGCCTGAGGCAAGGTGACCCTCAGTTTAAACTACACTAATTGTCTCTGTCTGTCTAATGGGAGAGCTGCCCTCTGGACAGCAGGACTATGGTGACTTTACTCAAGCATGAATTGTAACTTGCTTTATCTGTACATTCTTAAGTGGACTGTTACCAGAGCTTATGTTTCCAGATTGTAGTTGGCTGTGAAGCAGATTCCTGTGGTGATCTTCAGCCTGTATTACTGGAATACAGTAAGGATCCAAGGTAAGTGTCAATCCCAAAAAAGATTTGTGACTGACAGATGGGAATACTTGTTAAAAGGACATTGTAATTAGTTTTAGCAAATTCAACTTTATAGAAAAGTTTGCAAACAAAGCAACCTGGGAACTCAGAAGTTTGATGTAAAGGTTCACGATACTGATGTCAAAATTTTCAACATACATTACAGAGGGTGTGACTCCAGTAACCTGTTATTCCTGCTCTCTTAATTTTTACAACTAAATTAGGAGCAGTATGTGCCTTTAAGGTATATAATACAAACTCTGTTGGCATTGCAGAATGATATTTTGTGACTATATTATTCCTGGAAGAGGGAATCAATTACACCCTTGAGGGGGAAAAAAAATGGTTCCTTCCCATCTGTTACACCATCGTAACAGTTTGTAATGGAGTTTCAGAAATCTGGGTGAATAACATTTTCAAAAAACTTTCCCTAATGTCTTCAACTCCATGAAGATTTTGTTGCAAGAACTTTTGAGTCTTTTTCATCAATAAGTAAAATAAATCAAATGGTTTTTACATTTTGTCTACCAGTAAGCCACACAAGGTCAGCTACTTTGTTAATAAATAGTGTTATGTGTTTTTTTGACTCAGTTATAGATCAGCGTGTCCTCTCAAAAACAAAATGAGAGAGCCACCATCGATATATCATGCGGGACTTTAGTTTTGTGTGGAATAGCAGGTGTGAGAATCTCGAATATGAAATATATTAAAAGGATAATTGCACTATCCCAGTATGAAGTTATTGTCACAAGTTGTACAAGTCAAGGCAGACTACAATATTATCGCCCTTTTTCTGTACAGTGTTCCTTTTGAGCATATGTTCCTGCTAATAGGGCAAGATAGATTCTTAATTTTTGAGGTGAGTGGGTAAGAGATGTGAAGGGAGAATGAAGGTTGCTTATCCTCCATCAGTCTATTACTGGTCTCACTGTTTCAGTTAAAGTGCCCTTTAATTTGTGCACTGAGACACTCTGGGCTTCCAAATATAAAGATACTTTAAAACATAATCAATCAAATTCATTTTGCTTCATTTGATGCTAGATCCCATTGCCAATTAGTGCCATTGCCAATTAATCAGCGAGGATTGGAGTTCTAAGCATTTCTATGGCCCTGACTTCCATAGTAAAACTCAGTCTTTAACCTTGCAGGAAAGATTCCTGGTCACTTGTGCAAACAGAATGTCTTCCTTCAACAAGCAGCAATGTTGGCTGCTCCCCGTTCCAGTTCCATGAAGCTAGTACTTACAGTTCCGTCAATTGCTCCAGCTGGAACAGGGTCACCATTCAACTACCTGAATATGTTGCATCAAGGTACAGTTCAGAATGGGGAAAGGTTACTCCTCACTATTATTTAATTATTATTTGTTACAGTTTCCTTTCACTTTTCTTATGTTCCAGATCCTAAAAAGATCCCTGGCTACTGGCTCAGACTAAATCAGATGTATTTGGGGATATATTTGATCCTTAGCTGAGCTGCTGAGCATATAGCCCTTCCACCATCAAGGCTGTTTTCTTCAACTTCTGTGACATTGTCCATCACTAACATCCTCAGACCATCTTTCTTCATCCATGTCATGTTGCATACTAGTTCAATGTGCGCCAATTCCTCAATTTTAAAACTCTCAATCTCTTGTTCAAATCCTACCATGGCTTCACAACTCCCTATCTAAGCAGCCCTCTGTGTTTCTTCACCAACCCTTACACATTTCCCAATTCGTTTCCTTTAACAATGGCATAAGTTCTGGACTTCTCTCCTAACCTCACTGTCTCTGCACTTCTGTCTACAATATCCCTCCTTCAAGATTACCACTTTGTCCAAGATTTTAATCATTTTTGTATCCTAATATCTCCTTCATTGTATCATTGTCATTTTTGTCTGATAACACTCTTCAGAAGTAGTTTGGAATCTTTCAAAAGCATGTTGTTGTTATAAACAGATTGGTAATGAGAGGGGAAACCGTGACAATGGAAACATAGAGATAATTGTAGAAAATTGTCACTGTTAAAAACCTTTGAAAAATCTCGAAAAGAATCTCAACAAATTAGTTGGCTTCTGCAAGATGAAAGGGTGGGATGCTAAAATGAAACACATAGTAATAGAATGTATTTAGCAAACATGAATCAACAGAAAAACAATAGAGCAATCCAGCAGTCAGATTTCTGCCTCATAGTTGCAAATAGAATTGCCAACTGTCACTTGCCAGCAGCATCCCATTGATCAACATTGTGGTACCCATGCTAGGTTTCAGGCCGTTACTAACCAGTCACTGCATCTGCCAGTCCTACATTGTGTTGTAACTATAGGTAACCTTGCAAAGATGGCATAGAATCTGCTTTACTGTTGAGCCATATGTCTTAAGGAGATCATACCCCATACTCATTGCAAATGCTTAGTTGCAAGATGGTGGGATAAACCAATAGATAAACATTGGTTTGCTTTCTTTGATGCAGTGTATTGATATCAGAATTTACTTTGATTGAGGAGCCTCTGAAGAAGGATTAGACATTTGGGTCATTCAAGGCTGTTGTTCAAAGGAGTTGAGGGTTATTGGACATGCAAGAAAGTGGAATTAAGGCCACAGTCACAACAGCCAGGATCGTATTTACAGGCAGAGTAGACTTGATAGGTCAAATAGCCTACTCCTGTTCCTGTTTCTTATGATATAATCACTATAAGGCATTCATATGCCTCAATTATGCCATTAAGGATGTGCTGTTGCAGCCTTAATAGGGAAGAACAGTTTCTCAGACTGTCTGTTAAAGCAAGATCCTTTCTAAGAGTTTTAGATTTTAAATTAGATAATCTCTTATTCTTCTAAACTCCAGAGAAATCAGCCTAATTTTACACAATCCTCCCTCTCCCATCATCTCTTCCCACTCAATCCATTTCTCTGCTAGTCAAATTAGCCGATGTTTGTCCTCCTACAGTGTTATAATCTTGAATATGTTGCTATGATCCCCAATTTAGAAAGTTAACAACTTTGAATACTGTCTCTCAATTTCTATATTGTGATCATTTATAATACCTTTAAAAATAGAAGCACCAGCACAGAGTCCATTTATGCAACATTTGACTTTCAACCATCCAATCCATGTGACTATATCCCCTTTAATTCCTGTCTATAGTATCTTATCTTTAAGCTATCTCTCATGTGATAGTTTATCAAGTGTGTTTCAAAATCCACTTAAACGTCGTTTCATTGTGTTTTCCCTTTTACTGTTTCTACAATTTTATCAAAGGTTTCTATACACTAGTTCAGGCATGAACTTTTTTTAAAAATCTATAACACATAACTCTGGTTAACTTACTTTTCTTGCAAAGGATTTCGTAAGCTAATCTTTTTTTATGGTTTCCAGTACATATCCAGCAACTGAAATAAGATTGATCAGCTTATAATTTCCTCACAGAATACTTGTCTCTACTTTCGACTTTCTATTTAATCAAAACAAGGATCCCTTTTCTCTTTGCTGTAATTGGCCTTTTTTAAAAAAAAGAAAAGGATAATTATCCTTTCTTTTATTCTAATTGGCAGCACAGTGGCTTATGAGTGGCATGGTGGCTCAGTGGTTAGCAATGCTGCCTCCCAGCGGCAGGGACCTGAGTTTGATTCCAGTCTCAGGCAACTGTCTATGTAGAGTTTGCATATTCTCCCCATGTCTGCGTGGGTTTCCATCCACAATCCAAAGATGTGCAGGTTAGGTGACTAGGTTAGGGGTAAATATAGAGTAATAGGATAGGGAATGGGTCTGGTTGGATTACTCTTTGGAGGGTTGGTGTGGACTTGTTGGGCCAAATGTCCTGTTTCTACACTGTAGTGATTCAATGATACATCTTAAACTAGTCCCCAAATTTCATTCCCAGAGATAGATTAAATAATAGTCCTTCATTAAAATTCCAAGCTATTAACTGGTTAAGTTAATGTTTATGATTCTGTTTTCAGTGCTACTCAGTTCCGATGGATTCAAAAGGAGGGCATCACTGAAAAACAAAGCTGGGGAATTGATAATGTGTACATTGGAGAGGCCTGTGCCAAGCTCTGCAGTGGACATGGATATTGTAGAACTGGAACCATCTGTATTTGTGATGAGGGTTATCAAGGTACAGGCTCCAATTTTTCTGTTTAAGATTGATCAGTTGCATGCTGCCAAAGGGGGAGGTATATGACAGGTATCAATCATCACTATGTTCTTCTAAAATGTTAGTGTCTATTCTCACCAAGACTCTCCATGATTTTAGCAATCCATCTTAATAGTCAGAAAATAATTTTTTTGGGATGAAATGTGAGTAATTTGAGACATGATCTGATGAGTGTAACTGATTTAAAGGAACAGGGGTTTTTAGACATATGGCTTCTAAAGCTTCTTGCCACAGGAGGTTTCCCTACTCTTTATCTGGGTTTGTTCTAAACTAATTGATAAAAATTACTATAATTAGTCAATAACCCCAGATTTGTTGTCTCATTGCAAATACCCACATGGAGACCTTGGCTTACTTTCATCTACAAATTCCATGACCCAAAAAAGTTATGGAAATTTCAAGGACATAAAGACAAATAAAAATTCTGTTTTTGTTATTGCTACAGATACTATTGCTATCTATTAATTATTACCTGAACTAAAAATGTGATCTTGAAAAGTAAAACTTTAAAAAATATAATTCCTTAATTTCTTTATCTAACCTTGCCTAAAAACTGCTGATCTTCAATATACAGGAGATGACTGTTCCGTTCCAATCAATGACCTCCGCAGTTATATCAAGGACAACTTTGAATCACCACGTGTTACAGAAATAAACTGGCAGATGATTCAAGGAGGAGCTATTGGCAGTGGATGTGGTCAGCTAGCTCCCTATGCCCATGGGGAGTCACTGTACTTCAACGGCTGTCAGATGAGACAGGCTGTAACCAAGCTTCTAGATCTGACAAGGGCCAGGTATACTTCCTTTAAGAAATAATCATGAGATTTAAGTGTTACATTGCTGGAAGTGTGTAAGCCTTATGTTGTTCTGAATACACCACTGAAAACCTTTCTATATCACATTTCCTACATTTATTGGTCAATTTTCAAGAAAATTTAGAAAACAATTCTTGCATATTGCACAAGGTTAGGTGCATTGGTTGGGGGTAAATGTAAAGTAATAAGATAGGGGGAATGGGTCTGGTGGTTACTCTGGGTGGAACTGCACTGCAATTTCTTGCCAGAATAGAAAACTGTCATGTAAGGCCTGAATTTCCTCTTGACTAATTCCCAACAGGGAGCAATAATCTGCATCCTAGATTGGATTCTTTCATCTTGACTGGGGTG
This sequence comes from Chiloscyllium punctatum, assembly GCF_047496795.1. Taxonomy (NCBI): domain Eukaryota; kingdom Metazoa; phylum Chordata; class Chondrichthyes; order Orectolobiformes; family Hemiscylliidae; genus Chiloscyllium; species Chiloscyllium punctatum. Next base: position 39,139,830 of record NC_092782.1, on the reverse strand, counting down.
TGACACCACATTTGGGCTCTGGGTCCCTGTTCTGCTGTCATCCTCTAAGGTATTTCCCTAAGCCAGTTTAGCTCCAGACCATCTCCCATTTTGGTCCAAGATTGAATATTGTGGGTAGCAATTTACATCTTTCAGAGGCAGAAATAACAGATGTTATTTAAATCTTTAAAGAAAATGTACATAATTTTTGATTTTATCACAGACAATGGGAGAATTTGTTGATTGAAAAATAAACCTTGTAGACTTTTCCCCCTCTTTGTTTAATTTAAGTTATATAAATTTGTTTGAAAATCTTCTGAGTGTTGTCATATTCATCCAACGGAATCTTAACTGTACTGTAGCTTTTTTGAGTTTTGATGCTATTTTTGCTAAACAATAAATATATTTTCTCTTTAGCAAAATCATGTTTGTGCTGCAAATTGGCAGCATATCACAGACACAGCACTGCAATGTCGACCTGACTGACCCCAACATTGCAGACAAAGTCATCCTACTACAGTACAGTCTGAATGGAGGAATTGCATGGCATGTTATTGCTCAGCACCAACCAAAGGATTTTGTACGGGCCCAAAGGATATCTTACAATGTCCCACTGTAAGTATCTAACCTTGAGAACTGAGAAATCACTCAAACGTCTAACATACATATGAAGGTAAGATCCATTTCTGTAGTATCAGGTATATTGGACTCAGAATTCCTCTACTGGCACATTTTTAAATGCCTTGTAAAAATTCTAAGCTGGGTATTCAAAGCAAAACTATAAATTTTATTAAAATTTAAGAAATGCAAGAGCATAGAATCGGACATACACAGATATCTCTGGGTTGTTGGACTGGTGGAGGTTGCAAAGATAGGGAGGGGCAAGTCATTGAGGGATTTGAAAATAACGATGGGAATTTTAAACTCAAGGTGTTGCTTGATGTGGAGGATGTCAGCCTGTTAGTGCTGGCCTAAGACCTGAGCCATTTTGAAACACCCTTAACTAGCCAGTGGCAAGTTGCAGGCTCCATTTGGACCCTCTGCTACAGTCAACCAGTTCTCTTTTTTCACTCATGAAACGTGGGCATCGCTAGCTAGCCAGAATTTATTGTCTGTCCTTAGTTGCCCTTGAGAGCTGCCTTCTTGTAGGTTGACCCAGAATGCACTTTCTATCACTTTATTGGTGATTGAGAGTAGATTGATGAGGCAATAATCGGTGGATTTGGATTTGTCCTGCTTTTTGTGTACATGACATATCCGGGCAACTTTCCACAATGTCAGGTAGATACCAGCGTTGTATCTTTACTGGAAAAGCTTGGCTAGGAGAGCATCAAATTCTAGAGCACAAGTCTTCAGTACTATTACTGGAATGTGATTAGGGCCTACAGCCTTTGCACTATCCAGTGCCTCCAACAGTTTTTCATATCAAATGGAGTGAATTGAATTGGTTGAAGCTAGGGACCACCGAAGGAGGATGAGATGGATCATTTGCTTGGCATTTCTGGCTAAAGATTGCTGCAAATGCTTCAGCCTTATCTTTTGCACTAATGTGTTGGACTTTTTTTTAACCATTGAGCTCCCAGCAAACCAAACGAAGGGGAAGTGGGAGAGGCCTCAAATAAAAGCTGTGAACGAGAGAATTGCTCTGAATGTTTGTCTCTGTCCTAACACTTACAACTTGTACAACTCTACAGCTCAATCTGTCAAAGGGCTGCTGTCAGGCAGAAATTCTTCAAAAGATTCAGTGTTGCTTTGTCTCAAATTCTCTTCCTCAGTTCTTCAAAACGCATTGCACAACTCAAAAGTATGCAGCAATTTATTTAACTTCTCCTGTTATTTCAGTTCTATAGCAGTTTAATTTCCATTTCAGGTTATAGTCCCAAAAAAGAAAAATGTATTCACTTATAATTTTTCCCTCATTGTATTTTTCAAATTACAAAGGAAATTACTATCCTTAAAAGCTTAACTAACAAATTGATCTCAAATATTATAAAACTACTTTAATCCAAGATTGCATCTTAAATAAAAGCGAAATAGTGCAGATGCTAGAAACTCAGCAGGTCTGGCAGCATCTGTGAAGTGAGTAAAAGAGTTAATGTTTCAAGCCTTATATGACTTCTTCAGAGCTGAGTTAACCTCTTAATCTTTGTTACTACAGGGAGGCACGAGTTAAAGGTGTACAGCTACGATGGTGGCAGCCACGTCATAATGGAACAGGCCATGATCAGTGGGCTTTGGATCACGTTGAAGTGGTCTTGTAAGTATCCCGAGTGATGTATTGTAAAAGGGATGATTTATTGTAATTCCATGATCTACCTCTCTTGTTAAAAAATAAGATTATGCTTCTCACAAATTCCAAAATCAAAGGAAAGCTATTAGCCAGATTTTGTTGGTATAAAGTCTACGTATATAAGATAGAAAGTTGGTTTATGTGAGCACATTTGTATTGTTGTATTATCCATTCTTTTATTCTTTCATTGTAGGACACGAAAACAGAATTACATGATGAACTTCTCAAGGCAACATATGCTCAGGCATTATTATAGTAGAAGACGAAGGTCCATCAGACGAAACTTTTAAGAATTACATATATACGTCTCTGTCATTTCTCATGACCCTCATAAATAAAGCACTGTTTCTCAGATGGGGCCAATTTCAGATATAGGAATATAACTGAATAACTTAGAATGAAGATTACAAGGATACCATATCTAACACACACTGTGAATTAAATGAAGTGACTTATGTTCCAAAATGTATTGTTGTTTATTCTTTTATGTGGCTGCGTATTGTGTGATGTATTGCAATGTCAATTACTGTGACAGTATTGTAAGGAAATGTAAAAGCACAATTTTTCTTTGCAATGTCTTTGTAGGCTAGTGCCACAATAACATGAACAATATCAAATGGTGCTTATCACGTATGTTAAATATGTTTAATAAGGGAATTGACAAGTCAGATGGAGAACCTTTGATTTCTCTAATAAGAGTAACTAGAACAAAGATACGTTATCCTAAAATTCAAACTGAGACAGTTTTAAATGAATCAAGAAAAGGTTATTTCATACAAAAATAAGATGTGAAATGCACAGAAATGGTTTCGAGTAACCATATATACAGAATTAACTGAAATATTTAAAAACAAATTGGGTATTTACTTAAGAGAAGTAATGGTACTATAGAATATTGAAAAAATGGTGTTAAAGAAAGAGAGTTGGCATGGCTAACAAAATTTCAAAGCAATGTTGATGAGGTAAATGGCCTATTTATGTCTGTATATTCTGAAATGCCAAACAATTATTGTCTTTGCTTTTTATTATCAGTAAAATTTCACAAAAATACAAAAAAAATCCATATTTAATTTCTTATTAAGTGACTATTTCAGAGTTTGGAGATGCAGTCAGATTGTGACTTTTGTGAATCTTAATCATATGCCATTTAAAGTCTTCAACAACTAACTGTGTTATAGCTATAACACTGTTATAGTTTAAATGTGCATTTTTCTGGTTAAACACTAATATTAATGTAAATAGCCATTTGTGTCTTTTTGCAGTAATTACTTGTGATGTTTATTCAGTATGCTAGCCTGTTGTTAACTGTGCTTTATTTTGAATTTGTTTCTATGGATTTAAAGCTGGGTCATGTTTGTGACTTTTAAGTAAGAATGTTGTAATTACCCAGTATAGGTATACTACAATGTATTGTTAACTAAAACTAAATAGTGAGTTAATATATCACAATGTTATTTACTGAGATAGATCCAAACTTACTCTCAATAAAGCTAAGATCACAATATTACATCATTGCTTTAAGATTGTTTTCTTGCATTTTTTTTCTCTTCTGAGCTGGAATATTGTGAACAGTTTTGATCCCCTTATCTAAGGAAAAATATACTGCAGTTGGAAGGAATCCAGAGAAACTTCACTAGTTTGGCTCTAGGAATGGAGGATTTGTTTTATGAGGAGAGGTACAGCAGGTTGGCCCTGTCCTTATTAGATTTTAAAAGAATGAGAGACAACCTTGATGAAGTATACAAGATTCTTAGGGGACTTGACAGAGTAGCTGCAGAAAGGTTGTTTCCCCTTGTGGGGAAGGCTAGGACCAGAGGTCATATCACAGTAAGAGCTTACCAAGTTAGGCCAGAGATGAGGAGGATTATCATCTTTCAGAGTAATGGAAGTGTGGAATTCTTTTCTGCAGAGGGCAGTAGAGGCTGGGTCGTTAAATATATTCAAGAGTCATACAGCATAGAAACAGGCCCTTTGGCCTACCATGTCCAAGTTGACCACCAAACCAAACTAATCTCATTTACCTGCACTTAGTCCATAGCCTGGCATTTTCAGTATTCATTTAGATATTTCTCACATGTTGTGAGAGTACTTGCCTGTACCAACCTCTCAGGCAGTATGTTCCATAGATCTACCATTGAAGAATTATTCTGAAGAAGGGTAACTGGCCCCGAAATGTTAGCTCTGTTTTTCTCTCTGTAATTGCTGCTGGACATGCTAAGTTTCGCCAGCAATTTCTGTTTTTGCTTCAAAAGAATTTTTTTTGGCTGTAAGTGTTTTGAGACATACAGGATTTATGAAAGGTATAACATACATGCAAACTCTCCCCTCTGTGAATTTCTATGTAATTTTTTTGCAAGCAATTTTAATCGTTGTGTTTTTTTATATTTTGCCTATATGGAAAATAGTAAAAATTTCTGAATGCATCACTGAACTAAAAAAAATCACATGCCACTGTCATTCCAATCAGAATAAATGTTCTGAAGACGTCATATTGGACTTGAAATATTTCTCGCTCAACTTGTGCTGGCAGACCTGTGGAATTCCTCCAGCATTTTCTATTTTTGTTTTAGATTTCCATCAATCAAAATACTTTTTATTCATGTTTCCCACTAGACAGGTGAGGTTCGAATTATTCCCAAATGCTTGTTTCATCGATGACATTGACATTCAAACTTACCATGTCATCTTACCATGTGCTACCTCTAATTTATTCCTTTCATAAAACTGCTTTAGGGAGAGAACAAGATGGAAAATTGATGCTTCCTTGATCTAAATTGAGTTGCCAGCCTAGCCAGTGTGGGAGAAAAGATTAGAATTAATGACTTTTGGTTAGTGTTAAAAATCCATATAATCCCTACAGTGTAGAAACAGGCCATTTGCCCCAATGGGTCCACACCAACCTGCCAAAAAGCATCCCACCCAGACCCATCCACCCCTACCCAATCCCTGTAACCCTGCATTTCCCATGGTTAACACACCCAACCTACACATTCCTGAATACTGTGGGTACTTTTGCATGGCCAACCCATCTAATTTGCACATTGTTGGACTGCGGGAGGAAACCAGAGCACCTGGAGGAAGCCCATGCAACATGGGGAGAACATGCAAACTCTGTACTCGCCTGAGTATTTTTGTAATTGATCGTTACAGAAATGGGTGGAATCTTACAGTGCCCTGCATATTGTGGGCTATGACGTGAAATATGAGAGAATCACATGGGACATTGAGCAAGGCCTATCTTGACTTGAGGAGATAGTAGGCAAAAGTGAGGACTGCAGATGCTGGAAATCAGAATCTAGATTAGCATGGTGCTGGAAAAGCACAGCCAGTCAGGCAGCATCCAAGGGGCAGGAAAATCGACATTTCGGGCAAAAGCCCTTCATCAGGACTGAAGGCCTTCAGGAGATAGTAGTTGCATTTTTCAGAGTTCTGGATATGGAGTCAGGATTCTTGTTAGGGAGCTGCAAGAGGCCTGTTAAGGGGGACTGTTGCTTGTTATCATCTTAATTAACAGTATTTTTTTCCTTATTAATAAGCAGCTTCCTATTATACCATGGGAAAGATTGAAATTAGATGCTGGGAATTCCCAACAGAGAGTCAGAGCCAGCTAGCCACTTACTCTTCTAGACCACCACCCAGGACACCAGCAGCAAATTTTGAGGCATGCTTCAGGGCACTGAACGCCCATGGCTACTGGCATCTGACACCTACTAGTCTCTCTGCACAATCATGGCTTATCTCTGATCCACTTATAGTAATCATATATGCTGCAATTTGAAGCTCAAGATTAACTGTCAATGGAATGCTGCTGCAAGGACACTTTGAGCCCAAAGACAGGCACCCAGCTCAAGGATTGGACCAGGCTGCATGTCAGGGATGCTATTTCACTTAGTGCCCACCTAGAACATTGAACATAGAAAAATACAGCGCAGTACAGGCCCTTCGGCCCTTGATGTTGCACCAACCGAAGCCTACCTAACCTACACTAGCCCAATAACCTCCATATGCTTGTCCAATGCCCGCTTAAATTACCATAAAGAGGGAGAGTCCACCACTGCTACTGGCAGGGCATTCCATGAACTCACAACCAGCTGAGTAAAAAATCTACCCCTAACATCTGTCCTATACCTACCACCCCTTAATTTAAAGCTGTGTCCCCTAGTAACAGCTGACTTCATTAGCGGAAAAAGGTTCTCACTGTCAACCCTATCTAAACCCCTAATCATCTTGTACACCTCTATCAAATCTCCCCTAAACCTTCTTTTCTCCAATGAAAAAAGCCCCAAGTACCTCAGCCTTTCCTCATACGATCTTCCTACCATGCCAGGCAACATCCTGCTAAACCTCCTCTGCACTCATTCCAATGCCTCCACATCCTTCCTATAGTAAGGCAACCAAAACTGCACACAATACTCCAGATGAGGCCGCACCAGAGTCTTATACAACTGCAACATGACCTCAGGACTCCGGAACTCAATTCCTCTACCAATAAAGCCCAGTACACCATATGCCTTCTTCACAGCACTATTTATCTGGGTGGCAACTTTCAAAGATCTGTGTACATGGACACCAAGAACCCTCTGCTCATCCACACTACCAAGTAGTCTACCATTAGCCCAGTAATCCATCTTCTTGTTAGTAAGAATCTCATTACATCCCTGCCTTGCCTTTTTATACTTTGTCCTCTCAGCCACAGTTTAAAGGCTCACAATACTGTTGCATTGGCTTGCCATTCAGACAGACACAAAGCAGGCAGCTGACAAAGTCATGCTGGTCAGCAGCAATAAGTCAATCAAGGGAGTGGACATCTTGTTATATGACATATTGTTGCCTCAATCTCACCCCTGCATCTTGTGCAAGTAACGTATGTGGCAAAGATACTGCATGTGTTGCAAACAAATGGCCATATCTCCAAGACTAAGGGGAGTGGTCCTCAAGTGAAGTTCAGGAGGTCAGTCAGAGGGTCTTGGCAAAGATAGACAGGTAAGCTTCCAATGCATTGTGTGACAAAGCTGTTCCTTTAACAAAGTTAGGTTGTCCTTGTTTTCTTTTTCAGAGATATGTAAATGACATAGGTTCCAAAAAGTCTGAGGTTGGATGGATTTTAGGGCCAATTTGTCTACAAATAACAGATACTGCCTCAGGCAGAAGACTTTCAAGTTTTCTTTAGACACAAACCCTTGTATAATGAAAGGGGAGTGGCCAGGTCTCTCAGCTTAGCTATTCTCTGGTCTGGTTTGAATGTAGCAGTGTGAGTGTATATGGAGAAAAGCTGCTGCACCCTCTCTCTCTGACTTCATTCCTGTGAGTATTACGTTTCATTTTACCCTTTGTGCCAAGGGGTTTTTAATGGGGATTGTTGCAAGTATTTTGGAGAAGCATCATTAAGTTGGGATAGTCTGTTGGGTTTTTGGATAGGATACGTTAGTTGGTATTCTTTTTCTGTTTCTTTGTTTCATTCAGCAATCTTGTAAATAAATTCTGTTTAGTTTAAAACTAAGTAGTCTGACCAGCTGAGTCTTCTTGCAATATCCACTGTACACTTGCTTAAAACCAAATAGCAAAGTTAGGGTGTGGACTATCTTCTTGAAATGTGTTGAGGAGTCTGGCCTGGTCCATAACAATTATCATACAGCCACTCGAGGTGGTCAGGGTCAGAATCATAGGCAGTGAGGAGCCAACTACAAGGCACCTCATTTACTTAGTACTTTCCCACCCCTCGTGAGCTGTTTTCTCCTGGACTCTTGAGAGAAAATGAGGGATAAGTGAGAAATGTAAGTGGGTGGCAAAGCTGATAGGGCTGGTATAATTGGGGAAAAAGTGACGAGATGTCCTGAGTAAGTAAATAGACAGGGCAGATGTTATGCAGGATTCATAGTGTGGGGGGATTTGATGGACGAGATTGAGAAAGGAAAGCTGTTGTAGCCAAAAGTGAGTGGTAAAGCATGAGCCTTGGTTGAAAGCGTATCCAGTAGCAACAATGGAATGAGATATGGAGAAAATTATGGCACTTTCCTGAGTAGAGCATAGGAGGTCATGGACCTTCTTCCTACACTGCCAGACATTCCTCCAATAGGCTGAGACCAAACTGACGCAGGTAGAAAGCTCAAACCAGAATGGTAGGGTATATTGGCCTCCTCTGCCACAAGAGGACCTCCAGGTCCATGAGGACTCCCAAGTCCTTGTCCACAAAGTGGAGCACCAATCTCCCCTTGTCTGCCATTTTCATGGCAAATATCATAAACCATGCAAGATGGCTCAGAACTGATGGGTACACAAAAATACCTTTAAGGATGGCACCAGCACTAGGCTCCCAGAGTACTCTGGCCTTAGTGAGTATCTTCTGCTATAGGTAGTGAGAAAACTGAGCTAGCATTGGACAAGAGGAATGCCATAGCGGCATGTTAAATAGTTAATGACTAAGCATTAATAAATATGCTACGCCTCACAAAGAGAAACCTTCTTTGAAACTAAACAAAATGGACAGCCAAAATATCATAAGATTAAAAAACTATAAGCATACATTGTGCCATTCTGATCAAGGTCTTTCAGTGTTTTATTGGTTTTTGTGGCCCTCTGACCAAAAATCAAAGATTTGTTTGAAAATAAACATAAATCAAAGTTATTGTCAGTTACTTCTCCACACCTTCTTCTGTCTTACTGATCTAACTGATTAGAATCACTGATTTCAGTTGGCATAATGGGCTTAGTCTCTTTCACCGCAATCATTGGTTCTTTTGAGTTTTCGGGCTCAGCATGTGCCTCAGTTGGGTGATCAGTTGTAGGATCAACTGTTGATTCAAACGTTCTTAGCTTCTGAAGCTGCAATTCTGAAGAATTTGTTCCATTTCTGAACACTTCCTGAAAACACAAAGGTGCTCTGTAAGTTTAACATACATTCTGAGAACAAGGTGGAAAACTTTTTAGGAGTTCAATACTGATGCTTAATAAATTGCAACTTTGTATGAAGAAAAATTGCTTATGTCTGAGGAGTATCCATGAAACGTAATGTGCAATTACTAACACATTTAACAATGATGGTTTATCCATACAACAAGAATTGGATTTCCTGAGACGTCGCTCACAATAAAGCATATGATGTATTATCTCATAACAATAAGTACAGTATACAATCTAATATATAATCCATTATACTGCCACAGTGGATAAGGCCAAAAAAAATTGCTAAAATCTGACATCTCGATGTCAATCGAAAGTTAATTGATGTTGGTGAGATCAGCTTAAAAATTACGAAATCTTGTAAATTTACAGTTCAAGGTCAACGAAAACTAATTTTAATGATGAACACTGCTCATAAAATACAGAGGTATAATCTATGTTAGATATGTGATTTAAGGATCAGCAAATAGTTTTCTCCATTATAGTGCAATTACCTCATATACTTAAACACCTTAACTCATGATATTTTACAGCTGATACAACTTGAAATAACTCTACAGAGGCCTGTATCTCGTCACCAAGTCACCTTTTATTTACAAATGGAGAGTCTTTGACACTCTTCCAGCTTCCCTCAGAGCCAGCTCTGAGTGAGTAAGATGTCTGACACTCCTGGTCTTATCTGTCAACCGTGCTCCCTGAATGAACCAGATAATACCCTAGAGAATTCATATTCTATGATGTTCACCTGACCTCATTACACTACTCACCATAGACTGCAATAACAAAGTAAATATTACCTTTTAAGGTCTAAAGTAAAAATTAGATAGCAGTTAACCTTAGGCCCAGAAGGAAGCTTTAGAAACATTGGCACTAGGAATGGAATATGCCATTTAGCTCTTTGTGCCTGCTGCATCATTCAATATGATCATGGATGATCAAAATCTATTTAAATCAGCATTGAATCATTTAAAATTACCAGCCTCCATTGATTCCAGGCAAACAGAATTCCACAAAATAATGGAGAAAAAATATTGTGTCAATTCCATCATAAAAGGAAGACGGTCTTCTTCTTAAATTGCATTCCCTACAGCTAGTCTCCCACACAAGAGGAACATTTTCATGCACAAGTTTGAACAAGACTTCTTCTTTACGCAGGACCTCCAACCAACACTATACTCCAGGTACATTGATGACATTTTCTTCCTCTGGACCCATGGCGAGGAGTCACTGATAAAACTACACAGTGACTGCAACAAGTTTCATCCCACCATCAAACTCATCAAAGACTACTCTCTACTATCTCTCTCATTCTTGGACACATGCATCTCCATCAAGGATGGGCACCTCAGCACCACACTCTACCACAAACCCACGGATAAAATCACAATGCTACACTTTTCCAGCTTCCACCCAAAACAGCCATCCCCTATGGACAAGCCCTACGCATACACAGAACCTGTTCAGATGAGGAGGAATGTGGCGGGCACCTGGAAGTACTCAGGGATGCCCTCATAAGAATGGGGTACGATGCTCAACTTATCGACCGCCAGTTCCGACGTGTCACAGCAAGGAATCGTAATGACCTCCTTTGGAGACTGACATGTACTGCATCCAACAGGATACCATTCGTTGTCCAGTACTTCCCAGGAAACAGAAAACTACACCATGTTCTTCACAGCTTGCAACACATCATCAATGAGGATGAGCACCTTGCCAAGACCTTCCCAACACCTCCACTGCTCGCCTTTAGACAATCACCAAATCTCAAACAGATCATTGTTCGTAGCAAACTGCCCGGCTTTTAGGACAACTCCATACAACCTTGTCACAGTGGACACTGCAAGGCGTGTCAGAATGTGGACATGGATACCGCCATTACACGTGAAGACATCTCCCACCATGTACGTGGCAGGTACTCATGAGACTCAGACAACATTGTCTATCTCATACACTGCAGGTAAGGATGCCCTGAGGCATGATACATTGGTGAAACCGAGCAGAGGCTACGGCAAAGGATGAATGGGCACAGCACAACAATCAACAGACAGGAGTGTTCCCTCCCAGTTGGAGAACACTTTGGCGGTCCGGGACATTCGACCTCGGACCTTCGGGTGACCATCCTCCAAGGCGGACTTTGGGACAGGCAGCAGCAAAAAGTGGCTGAGCAGAGGCTGATAGCTAAGTTTGGTACCTGTAGGGATGGCCTCAACTGGGACCTTGGATTCAGGTGACCCCATTGCACTAACACACACACACACACATATATAGGTTTGTGGGGTGAATTTGTACTTGCAGAGTTACATTGTACTTTGCAGAAAAACCGCATGATTCCATGTAAGATTCTGTTAATTCATTTTTAAAATTAGAATCAGTCTAAACATTATAGCACAGACAGCAGCACAGAGGGGACCAATACATTATCTGGGCTGACACCAATTGTTAAAGTTCACTTGAGAATGTAATTTTTAAAAAAAGTTTTGCGATTTACATTTGAAAAAGTGAAACTAACATGGTCATTCTAACAGATGCGAGATTTAACAAACAATCAAGGTATTATTCAAATGTATAATTTCAGTTACATCACACTGTAAACTTTTGCTATAAATTCTGTGTCTTACAATCATGTACTCCACAACCACCTGATGAAGGAGCAGCACTCCGAAAGCTAGTGCTTCCAAATAAACCTCTTGGACTATAACCTGGTGTTGTGTGATTTTTAACTTTGTACACCCCAGTCCAACACTGGCATCTCCAAATCATAACATTCCCCTTGGTATCCATCATATGTGGACACACAAATGGTGCTGAACATTGTGTAATCACCAGTGAACATCCCCACTTCTAACCTTTTGATATATGGAAGGCCATTGATAAAGCAGCTGTAGAAGGTTGAGCTGGGAATACTACCCTAAGGAACCCCTGCAGTAATAGGCTTGGAGAGAGATAATTAACCTTCAACATGACACCATTGTTCTTTGTGTCAGGTATGACTTCAATCAATGAAGAGTATCCTGCTAATTCGCAATGATTCCAGTTCTGCTAGGGTTTCTTGATGCTGTACTTGGTCAGTCAAAGGACAGTCACATTCAGCCGTTTTGTCAATGTTTGAAAGAAGGTTGTAATGAATTAGGAGCTGAGTATTTACGACGAGCATCAGTGTACAAGTTATTCATTTGCAAATACCTGTAGTGCTTTGAAGCACTGTCAAAGAGCCCTTCACACAAAAATTAAAAGGGGTAGATTATATGCTTCTTTCCTTTCATCTGAATATGTTCACTGTTTCAGAACTGTTGTTCCTTCTGAATGCATGGTAAAAACATTCTTAAAAGTTAGGATAAACATTAAAGAAAGTTGTAGGTCTTTCATTTTTACAGCATACAGTTCAAGTACTCTTATATCACTTATAACTTGTGTTTATATCAAAAAGGATTGATGAGGGCAGAGCGGTGGACATGACCTACATAGACTTCAGAATAGTGGTCAACAAGGTTCCTCATGGTAGATTGGTTAACAGGGTGAGATCACATAGAATAGAGGGAGAACTAGCCACTTGGATACTGAACAGGCTAGAAGGTGGAAGACAAAGGGTGGTGTTGGAGGGTTGCTTTTCAGACTGGAGGCTGTGACCAGCGGTGTGTCAAAAGGATCAATGCTAGGTTCACTGTTTTTGTAATTTATATAAATGATTTGGATGTGAATGTAGGAGGTATGGTTAGTAAGCTTGCAAATAATACCAAAATTGAAGGTGTAGTGGACAGCATAGAAGGTTACTTTAGAGTACAATTGGATCTTAATAAGATGGGCCAATGGGTCAAGAAGTTTAATTTAGATAAATGTGAGGTGCTACATTTTGGAAAGACAACTCAGGGCAGGACTTCCAGGTAAAGTCCTGGGAAGTGTTGTTGAACAAAGAACCTTGGAGTGCAGGTGTATAGTTCCTTGTAAGTGTAGTCACAGGTGGATAGATAGGGAAGAAGGCATTTGGTACACTTGCCTTTATTGGTCAGTGCATTGAGTATAGGAGTTGGAAGGTCATGTGGCAGCTGGTCAGCACATTGGTTAGGCCACTATTAGAATTCTGCATGCAATTCTGGTCTCTGCACTATAGGAAGGATGTTGTGAAACTTGAAAGGGTTCAGAGAAGGTTTACAAGGATGTTGCCAGGATTGGACGGTTTAAGCTTCAGAGAAAAGCTGAATATTTTCCCTGGAGCATCAGAGGCAGAGGGATGACCTTTTCAAGGTTTATAAGCTCATGGAAAGGGTGAGTAGACAAGGTCTTTCCCCCAGTATAGGGGAGTCCAGAACTAGAGGGTATACGTTTAAGGTGAGAGGGGAAAGATTTAAAAGAGACCTAAGGGGCAAAGTTTTCACACAGAAGGTGGTGATTTATGGAATGCACTGCCAGAGGACATGGTACAAGTACAACACATAAAGGGCACCTGGATGGTTATAAGATTAGGAAGGGTTTAGAGGGATATGAGCCAATTGCTGGCAAAGAGGACTAGATTTATTTTGGATAACTTGTCACCATGAACGAGTTGGACTGAAGGGTCTGTTTCCATGCTGTATATCCCTATGACTCTATGATATGGTGCCTTTCATGTTGCAAAACCCCACACGGCACATGACAGAATCTTATCAACTTCTAATTGAAATGAAGCCATACAAGGTAATGTTAGGACAAATGACCAAAATAATTGTTTAAAAGGTATATTTTAAGGAGTATCTTAAAGGGGAAAAGTAATATAAAAAGGCTTGGTTTGAGGGAGGGAATGCAGGAGCTGAGGTCCTTTACGGATGATGTCACGGCTGCTAATGGCAGAGTGATTAAAACTGGGATATTTCAAGAGACTAGAATTGAAGGAGTGGAGATATCCCAAAACTGTAGGGCTGGATAAGGTTACTAGACATAGGGATGGTGGATTCCAGAGAGGGATTTAAACACAAGGATGAGAATTTTAAAAACAATGTGAGAAGTAACAATGGGATGTTTGAATTATTGAGCAGGTAGATATGAAACATTTCAGAAATTACACTTTTGCTATTTAAGTACAACTCCCACATTATGCAGTCTCTTGATGTTCATTTGCAGCACCTGGAATTGTCTTGGTACATAAAAAGGTGCTACCTTGCAAGTTGCGTGGGGGTGCAAACCCCATTTTGGTTATGTGTTGAATAGTTCATTCCACTCAACCTGAAAAATTCAAGTTCTTCACACTTCAAAAGTAGGGGGAATATTTTTAAGGTGAGAGTAGAAACATTTAAAAAGGATATGGGGGCAACATTTTTACACAGAGGGTGGCTAGCGTGTCTAGAATGAACTGCTAGAGGAACTGGTGGATGCAGGTACAGTTATAACATTTCAAAGACATTTGGATAAGTTCATGAGTCATAGAGTCATAGAGATGTACAGCATGCAAACAGACCCTTCGGTCCAACCCGTCCATGCAGACCAGATATCCTAACCCGATCTAGTCCCACCTGCCAGCACCCAGCCCATATCCCTCCAAACCCTTCTTATTCATATACTCAGCCAAATGCCTTTTAAATGTTGCAATTGTACCAGCCTCCACCACTTCCTCTAGCAGCTCATTCCATACACGTACCACCCTCTGCGTGAAAACGTTGCCCCTTAGGTCCCTTTTATATCTTTCTCCTTTCACCCTAAACCTATGCCCTCTAGTTCCAGACTCCCCCAACCCAGCGAAAAGACTTTGTCTATTTATCCTATCCATGCCCCTCATAATTTTGTAAACCTCTATAAGGTGACTCCTCAGCCTCCGACGCTCCAGGGAAAACAGCCCCACCCTGTTCAGCCTCTCCCCATAGCTCAAATCCTCCAACCCTGAAAACATCCTTGTAAATCTTTTCTGAACCCTTTCAAGTTTCACAACATCTTTCCGATAGGAAGAAGACCAGAATTGCAAGCAATATTCCAACAGTGACCTAACCAATGTCCTAGACAGCTGCAACATGACCTCCCAACACCTGTACTCAATACTCTGACCAATAAAGGAAAGCATACCAAATGCCTTCCTCACTATCCTATCTACCTGCGACTCCACTTTCAAGGAGCTATGAACCTGCACTCCAAGGTCTCTTTGTTCAGCAACACTCCCTAGGACCTGACCCTTAAGTGCATACCTCCTGCTAAGATTTGCTTTCCCAAAATGCAGCACCTCGCATTTATCTGAATTAAACTCCATCTGCCGCTTCTCATCCCATTGGCCCATCTGGCCAAGATCCTGTTGTAATCTGAGGTAACCCTCTTCACTATCCACTACACCTCCAATTTTGGTGTCATCTGCAAACTTACTAACTGTACCTCTTATGCTCGCATCCAAATCGTTGATGTAAATGACAAAAAGCAGAGGACCCAGCACCGATTCTTGTGGCACTCCACTGGTCACAGGCCTCCAGTCTGAAAAACAACCCTCCGCCACCAGTTCTGTATCCAAATGGCTAGTTCTCCCTTTATTCCGTGAGATCTAACCTTGCTAACCAGTCTCCCATGGTGAACCTTGTTGAACGCCTTACTGAAATCCATATAGATCACATCTACTGCTCTGCCCTCATCAATCCTCTTTGTTACTTCTTCAACAAACTCAATCCAGTTTACAAGACATGATTTCCCACGCACAAAGCCGTGTTGACAATTCCTAATCAGTCCTTGCCTTTCCAAATACATGTATATCCTGTCCCTCAGGATTCCCTCCAACAACTTGCCCACCACCGACGTCAGGCTCACTGGTTTATAGTTCCCTGGCCTGTCCTTACCATCCTTCTTGAACAGTGTACCACGTTAGCCAACTTCCAGTCTTCCGGCACCTCATCTGTGACTATCGATGATACAAGTATCTCAGCAGGAGGACCAGCAATCACTTCTCTAGCTTCCCACAGAGTTCTAGGGTACACCTGATCAGGTCCTGGGGATTTATCCACCTTTATGCGTTTCAAGACATCCAGCACTTCCTCCTCTGTAAAATGGGCATTTTGCAATGCGTCACCATCTATTTCCCTTCAGTCTATATCTTCCATATCCTTTACCACAGTAAATACTGGTGCAAAATACTCGTTTAGTATCGCCCCCATTTTCTGCGGCTCCACACAAAGGCTGCCTTGCTGATCTTTGAGGGGCCCTAGTCTCAACCTAGTTATCCTTTTGTCCTTAATGTATTTGTAAAAACCCTTTGGATTCTCCTTAACTCTATTTGCCAAATCTATTTCATGTCCCCTTTTTGCCCTCCTGATTTCCCTCTTCAGTATACTCCTACTGTCTTTATACTCTTCTAAGGATTCACTCAATCTATCCTGACTATACCTTACATATACTTCCTTCTTTTCCTTAACCAAACCCGCAATTTCTTTAGTCATCCCTATACCTACCAGCCTTTCCTTTCACCCTAACTGGAATATACTTTCTCTGGATTCTTGTTGTCTCTTGTCTGAAAGCTTCCCATTTTCCAACCGTCCCTTTACCTGCGAACTACTGCCCCCAATCAGCTTTTGAAGGTTCTTGCCTAATACCATCAAAATTGGCCTTTCTCCAATTTAGAACTTCAACTTTTAGATCTGGTCTATCCTTTTCCATCATTATTTTAAATCTAATAGAATTATGGTCGCTGGTCCCAAAGTGTTCCCCCACTGACACCTCAGTCACCTGCCCTGCCTTATTTCACAAGAGTAGATCAAGTTTTACACCTCCTCTAGTAGGTACATCCACATACTGAATCAGAAATTATTTTGTACACACTTAATAAATTCCTCTCCATCTAAACCCTTAACATTATAGCAGTCCCAGTCTATGTTCAGAAAGTTAAAATCCCCTACCATAACCACCCTAAACTCCCACATCTGACAAGAAGCGCATATCACTCTACTAAAAGCCATTTTTGCTCCTTCACAATCTACAGACCCAGAAATTAACACTGTCCTATTTCTCGACAAAACACTGCCCCAGGTTAAATTAATAGTTATGGCTTATATTTTAAGTTTAATCAAAAGACATATGTCAAAAACATATAATCAAGAAAGAACCCACTTTACTCACTACTGCAGACTTTCTGTTGCTCACACTTAAAAACAATACACTTATCTGCTTCTGTGCTGTGAACTTCACCCAAACAGTTCCTCCAAGATTAGTTGTGAATTTCACTGTTTGTTAATTGTCCCAGAGGCACGCCGATGTCCAGCGATACATGAATTCAAACAGCAAAGGTAGTAACTGTGCAGGTTCACTGCTGTGTCAGTTTCTTTTTCTCTCTCTCCTGCCTAGTTCTCCCTTTATTCCCTCACCACGTGCTTCCTTTGTCTGTTCTTCTCCCTCTTAAAAGTGCTGTTGTTTTGACTTTTTTTTCCAAAGTTCAAAAACAATGCAACAGCATATAAAACAGTAATTGCTGCTCCTGGAATTTGAGGAAATCACCTCCAACACCTAAAATACCTCAATAAAGGAGCAGCTGTTACAGCCAGAAAGTTTTCCTGTCCTCTTTCTTGGATTACCCAGAATCCCTTAATAGGAAAGGTTTGGAGGAAAATGGGCTAAACACAGGCAGGTGGGACTAGATTAGTTTGGGAACATAGTCAGCATGGATTGCTTAGACTGAAGGGTCTGCTTCTGATTCTATAAATAACTGAAATATTAGAGATATTCTAAACGTTAAAAAAATTAACATGCTAGCTACAGATATATTATTTCTTGAAAACCAAAAGAACACAATCTTAATATTAGAGCAAAGCCATTCAGGACTGACATCAGGAAGCACTTTACACACAAACAGTAGACATTTGCACATTCTCCCTGAAAAATTGTGATTGCTGGGTCATTAAAGCTTTAAGGATTCGGGTGATCGATTTTTGTTGAGAACATCAAGGGATATAAAGAAATGATGAGAAAATAAAGTGATGTTTTTTCAACCATGATCTAATTCAATCCCCTGAGGGAGTGAATAATCTATTCATGTTCTTATTAAATTAATTAATTACTAATATGTTGACAGCTGTACTTAAAGAATATCTTTTATCAAAATTCAGCTATTCCTTTCTCAGGGTACATTATGATTTTGGATACTTTTAGAAAATATTCCTTAGGTTTAAGATGAATATTAAATGATGAGTAAAGTCCAGTTGCAGAGATAACAGCAGCTACAAGAGATAAAAGGATTACCTGCATGCTGTTTGAACCTTAAATAAAAGCTGTTTACTTTGCTATTACACACAACGTTGAGTATTGCAACCCGTAATCCAACGCCAGTAGTGATTATGTTTGGAAGGTAATTTCCACAGTATTATGAGGATTCACTTACGTTTTAAAAGCATGAAAATTGTTACTCCCAAATTTCTGCACTTGTGCCAGCCAGCAACCCAAATAAGAACTAACTCGTATGTATCTGCATGGATTGCCATAAAGCTCTTGAAATGTTAAAACCCTGGTCTTGCAAACATTTAACTGACCTTATTAGAATTGTCAATCACAAGATTATCATCACTCTTATCTTCGTCACAGTCCTCCACCTGTTCAATTATATTAAATACTTTTAAGGGCTGACTTAGTTTTGCTCCACCAATAGTGCAATATGTGACCAGTACAGTGACATTAAGATAATAATCTATTGGGCATTAGTTGCAGAAGTATGGAATGGTATATATTTGCACTGCACTTCATTCACTGTTGTCAGTCATTCAATGAAAATTTCAGCATCAATATATCTTATTGGGGTTCAGGGTGGCCTTAAAGATGTACTGTATCTTTAAAAAATGGTTGAGGATAAAACAGCTTGATTCAGCAAACAAGTTACACAGGTTTTGCAGTGAATGTAGCTCTCAAGAAAAGAATCTCAGAGCAACACAATTGGAAGCCGTAGAACAAACGAATGCAGTTTCATTTATTCTGAATCTTGCAGCAGACGAGGAAAAAGTTCTTAAGTCTACACAAGGTTGCAAAAAAAGTGTGAAAAATTTGAACTTTAACCTAACAGTTTCTCCTTTGAAACTTCTCCATTGCTCTTCACTACAAATTTGGAACATCACCACAGGGAGAAAATTAAGCAAACTTTTTAAAGGTATAATCTCATTTTCTTCCAAACCTAAGTCAGCCCTTAAAAGTATTAAATATAATTGAACAGGTGGAGGACAGTGATGAAGACAGGAGTGATGATAATCTTATGGTTGGTTTTTTTTTGTAAATATATTTATTAGCAATTTTTTTTAACTTTACAAACATATAAAATTATTGAAAAAAACAATCACAAATATCAGTATAATAAAAAGAAAAAAAACACAAATTACAATACAACTACTATCTACTAACTACTAACCTACTCTAATAATACAAAGCAAACCCTAACACTGCAAAGCAACACCAAAAAAAAAGCAAAAAAAACCAAAAAAACAGATACAAAATACAGAACAGCTATGCTCGGCGCAAGGCTTCCAAACAAAGGAACGGGAGTATTGCATACATACCCGTATTAACTCGGGAGACCCCCTCCAGGGCCCAGGGCTTGACAAATCTAATCATCCTGGTTAAACAAACGCCCTAGTTAAGATAACTGATAAATCTATATCCAAATAACTCAAATAGGGCTGCCATGTATTATAAAAATTGTCTGTTGTGGGGTGCACCATGTTTGTGAAAAAGTCCAAGGGAATGTGCTCCATAATTAATTTCTACCATTCCAGCAAGGCCGGCAGGTTCTCAGACACCCAATTCATCAGAATATTCTTCCATGCACAGTGTGCAAGAATATTAAATAGTTTCTTCCCATTTCCGTCTAAAGATGGTAAATTCGGTAGACCTAAGATGAGAGATATCAGGTCTACTTTGACATGGTTGATGTTTCTAGTGAGGTCAGTTAAATGTTTGCAAGACCAGGGTTTTAACATTTTAAGAACTATATGGCAATCCATTTTGCTTTCATTTTTGATGCTTTTGGGTATATATGAAAATGCTGTTATGTTCTGGAGTTGCACTTTATTCAACTTGGGTATTCATAAAATGGCAGCAAATTAAACCAACTATGAGCAATGAAGAAAATCTACCAATAAGACCAATCGCAAATCAATTAAAATACTTTCCCTGATTTAGTTTGACTACATTTTTCCCTTTCAGTCTCCAAGTATTTATATAAATGATTTGGATGTAAATATAGGAGTCATAGTTAGTTAGTTTGCAGATGACACCAAAATTGGAGGTGTAGTGGACAGCAAAGAAGGTTACCTCAGAGTACCTCAGTGTCTTGATCAGGTGGTCCAATGCCCTGAGGAGTGGCAGATTAAGATTAATTTAGATAAATGTGAGGTGCTGCATTTTGGAAAAGCACATCAGAGCAGGAATTATATACTTAATGGTAAGGGCCTAGGGAGTGTGCCTGAACAAAGATACCTTGGAGAGCAGATTCATAGTTACTTGAAAGTAGAGTTACAGGGAGATAGAATAATGAAGAAGGCATTTAGTATGCTTTCTTTTATTGGTCAGAGCATTGATATAGAAGTTGGGAAATCATGTTGTGACTGTACAGGATGTTGGTTATGCCACTTTTGGGATATTGCGTGCAATTCTGTTCTCCTTCCTATCAGAAGGATGTTGTGAAACTTGAAAGAGTTCAGAAAAGGTTTACAAGGATTGTTGTCTGGGTTGGAGGATTTGAGCTATAGAGAAAGGCTGAATAGGCTTGGGCTGTTTTCCCTGGAGTGCTGGGGGTTAAGGGGTGAATTTATAGAGGTTTATAAAATCATGAGGGGCATGGAGAGGATAAATAGACAAAGTCTTTTCCCTGGGGTGGGAGATTCCAGAACTAGAGGACATAGGTTTAGAGTGAGAGGGGAAATATATAAAAGGGA
Organism: Chiloscyllium punctatum; assembly: GCF_047496795.1. Lineage (NCBI taxonomy): Eukaryota > Metazoa > Chordata > Chondrichthyes > Orectolobiformes > Hemiscylliidae > Chiloscyllium > Chiloscyllium punctatum. The sequence goes on along the minus strand of NC_092782.1, from coordinate 39,118,818 downwards.
CCTAAGGAGTAACTTTTCATGCAGAGGGTGGTGCATGTATGGAATGAGCTGACAGAGGAAGTGGTGGAGGCTAGTACAATTGCAGCATGTAAAAGGCATATGAAATAGGAATGGTTTAGAGGAATATGGGCCAAGTGCTGGCAAATGGGACTAGAATAGATTAGGATATCTGGGCGGCATGGACGAGTTTGACTGAAGGGTCTGTTTCCATGCTGTACATCTTTATAACTCTATGACTCTAAAGCAGTAACTAGGAGGACAGCAATTGTGATTGTTTATTTAGTATGAAGTACCCTGCAATAAGCTGATGATGACATCTCAGTAACCCAATTGATAGCCCACATTGGAAATAGATGCCTACATGTGGTTTAAAATAAATTGTATAATATTGAGATCTGACTCCATTCCTGGAAAATCTGAAGATTAGAAGTATTTGCTGAGCATTTGAACAAATTATTCTACTTAATCTTGATGGAGCAAAAGGTTTCACAGAACCCAAAGGATCCAATTGTTCTCAAGATATGCAAGAACAATAAAGAGAAATCTGAATGTAGAAGTATTGGAATCTCATTCTAAAGCTGGCAAGATTCTGAATTTAATTTTTCTAAATTGTTTGCTCCTGAATATGGTGGACAGGTGGCTTCAGGACTAGCCAAGTTACTGTTAAATGAGATGTGGGTCTGATCCTATTTGTACTTACTACTAGGCCCACAGCAATGTGGTTGACTCTTAATTGCCCTCTGGCTAATCAAGGATGGGCAATAAATGCTAACTTAGACAGAGCTGCCCACATCCCTAAAAGAAGAAAAAGGCTACTGAGCAATGATCAGGAGCACAATATCGAGCAATGAACCATTCAAACTGAGAACTGCAAAGTCCTACTTAGAGTCCCAACCAACATCATTATGAAATCAGTTAGTTGAATCCAAACTGGGATGAAACTTAGGCTTCTCCAGGTCCACATGGTTCTGACCACTCTTAGCAGCTGAGCTGCTTGACAAAAGTCTTCTAAGGTAAAAACAATGCGTTTTGTTACGAATAGGTTGGTGCTTACCAGAACATCAATTGCATACAATGTCCAGTCTTGAGTCACATTGCATGTTAATCTGTGGTATAATAGCTCTCCAAAGATATCAAAGTTTTGCTTGGTTAAACAGACAGCAGAGCCCTAAACAAAATAGATATGTCAGATCAAAGTACAATGCTAATGATAAACTGGTGATAAAGTAAGCTGTCACTGACCAAAGTCAAATTCACTTTGAAATAGCATCCCATGATATCTGACTCAAAAATGCAACCCACTATTGTAAAATCCACATAATAAACTACTTACTGCTGTTGCTGGGATCTTTGGTCCACATATGTCTGGTTCTGTGTCATTATTGTTTAAACAGGTGGTTTCAATAAGTGTAAAATTCAAAGTGATTTCCTCTCCTACAGAAGTCTGTGAAAACAAGAGAGCAGGAGTGAAAAATCTTAAACTAATTATTGAAATATCATTCACTGTCATTTAATGTGATCATGTGATTGTTTTCTAATTATTGCATCCAAAGATAAGACATGTTGGATGCTTCTTGCTATTTGGACTATTTCTTGTTACATTATGATGTCAGAGAAGCTTGGAAATAATTAGAAGAGGTTTATTGATTTTAATATATTATTTGAAATCAGCTATCTACACAGTTTTGAATTCTATTGTATAAATAACATTGATATCCCTTCCCCTCTGGCTCTGAGTAAATCCACTGCATACTGTAGTGCTGAGCCATAGAAACTTTGAAGATTCCGACTGTAAATTCTTGCTCTCTGTATTGAGGTAATAAAACTTAGCTGGGTAGCAGTAGGTAAAGCACAAATTGCTATAATTCACATTCTTAACTGAAATATATATAAACTGTAATACATATTGATCTCTGCTGGATCAGATGGAGCTCTGACCAGTTAAAGCACAGGCAATGTTTCACATGTTTGAAGAGCATGCCAATCCACAGTGGCATGGTTTATGAATGAATAATGGCAAGAATGACTGCAGCAGACCATTACCTACTTAATGCTTTCTAAAATCTGTAATAAATTTACTTAGATATTAAATTATTTACTTCTTTTTTCTTGTAATAGGTTCTCAGCTTTGACAATTTTCTGGTTTTCTCAATGTATATTGCTATGTCTAATACTCTTGTGATATTTGATGAAATCTACTGGCTGAAGCCATATTACAGGTCTTATACAACACTGTTCATGTAAGTTACGTATCTGCTGCTTACTAATAGCAGAAACTATATATTAAATGCTATATACATTACAATAGTTAATGTATTTACATTTTTGCCTAATTCCTAATAGACTTAGAAAGACTACACTTTTTGAGGATACTGCTAACCATTAGTGTTTAAAAATAATAAAGACAGAAAATACTTTGTACTATGGACAACCTCATTTAAAGTTTGAAGTGAAAACTATTAATTCTATACACTCTGTCATTCAGATTTTCTGAGTACTTGTGAATCTGTATTTTAAAAAAAGTAGACTCCATGCTAAGTGTCTCTATATCTGAATATATCTTATTATTAAAATAACAATGTAATGACCTTGTTGGGAATTGCACTGTTTATTTTGAACTTATACAGTCAGTTCTGGGTTCAACGATCTATAAGTAAATCAATGATGAAGGCAAGGTCAAATACATAGTCACATGCTTTACCTCATGTTCTGCTGAAAGAACTCGAGCCAAAGCAAATTTGTAAAGCTGCCCACTGTTGTCATTGAATTTAGAAATGGCATACTCTACAGATCTGTGTACTCTTGAGTCATTCACCCTCAAAGGCAGGAGGCAACCGACACATGAAACCCCATCAACATCTAGAAAAAACATTGTTTATTAGAGGATTTTCAATCATATTTTTAAAAATGCAATCATTGTTTACTCCTTTAATGGAGCAAAATTATTCAGAACTCAATCTTGCTGTTGCCCCTAAACTCATACAAGAGTGTCAAATGTTGGCAGATTTACTATATTCATTGTCTGAGCACCTTCTTTCTAAAGAAAGATAAAAATAGTGAATGAATGGATAAGTGCACTTTATTTCTCCTCTGAAGTATAAGAATAAACCATTATGTAAGAATGTTTTGTACTCAAGATTTTCTATTCAATTGGATGCATGTTTACAGTATATACTATTCTGTTACAATAGAAAATTTCTCACGAAATTGCTCATGGTAAATTAGGGATATGTAACAGTAACAACAAGATATGTACATTAAATAATATACATGTATCATGTACTGCACGTTTTCGCTGTGATGAAAACTTTGTGAAAGGTACAAAGAGACTACTTTGAAGAAAGTTAACCTTTGCTCCAAGAGTTTAATGTATGGATCTTAAATATGATTGCATCAGAGTAGTAGTCCACCCTTCTGCCTACAAATAATCATCTGTGGCTAAAATGCTCTAAACAGCCACACCTTGAGTTCAAATGGTGGTTAATTATTGTTGCCAAAGGAAATTTGGAAGAAAAATACTGCACTAACCCACACAGACCACACACAAAGAATACGTTCAGTTACAATAAAGACCATCTGGTATTCTATCAGAGGTGTACACATGATGTGCCTAACACACTATAGTCTGACAATGTACACAATGAGACAAAAGGTAGACCATTTAGGTTATGGCAAGAAATCTAAGAGAATTATGAAATGTCAGCAAGACCTTTCTTGACATTGGGAACAAGAAGCTGCATTTTCCAACATAGTTCCAACATAGTTGCCATTCACTAGCTCCTTGCTAGTGAATGGCAAGGACACTTTGCACAGATGGACTAAACTGCTCAGGGCTGCTTACTTGCTCTCTTAGTGCTCACTCATTTTGTGCCTACACAGATGCTCACAGATCCGTGACTTGCCTTGTCTTTTTGTGCTTTGCCCCCTCATTCAGAGCTTAAAGGTTTACAACACTTGCCATTTAGCATGGATGCAAAGCCAGGCAGCTTCTCACACTCACCAACAGGCAACAATGAGGACATATCATTGTTATCACCAATCTCACACAAGTTGGCATAGGCCAGCAGCTTCTGCAACAAACATAATGCACATGCTTCAAGCAAATGGCTATGTCTCAAAGTCTAAGAATAGTCCTCCCTGAAACCCAGAGAGGCACCAGTCAGTCTGAGAATCCTGGCACAGTAAGACAAGATCAGTTTCCAATACCAGTCCCAGGGGCTTAGGCCTGGTCAGGTGTCTGGATGGAATAGTTACAGTTCGGGAAATGAGCCAAAGTCATTCTGTGGGTCCACTGCAACCCGTCTGGGGAGCAACTGTGCAGATATCAGGCTGGGGCCTGGACACCCATCACTCAGGGCTGTATGGCTAGGTTGCATAAGGAAGTAAAGCCCTGTCAGTTCAGAGGGTATGGAACTAGGCTGCTCTCTGCGTGCATATCACCATTCAACCTTTGATTTGAAAATGGGACTTTTTGATCTGGACACCGGGAATTTTCTTATTGTCAATCTTAAACAATTCTCCCAACCTTCTCTCCAATGCCCATTTCATTCAAGCTTGCATCCTATCTGTCTAATCTATTTATTTATAGATGCATATTACCTTCATCCTTAATCAGCTGAAACAGCTGACATTTGGGTAATCCTCTGATCTGGCCTTTAGTTTCACCAGCTAGAAACAGAACTTCTGCATAGCAGTGTCCGAGAACCTTAGGTTATTAGAAACACAGGGTTATATAGGTATTACTGCATGATAAAAGGTTGTTCAATCAGACTGATACTCCACAGACAAACAGTGAACATTTCTGCTGGCAAAAAAATCATGTTGTCAAAATAGAACATCGCCTTTCTCAAGAGAACCATTATACAGATTTTATTTTCTTAAAGCTCTACAGAAAATTGACCAGCTCTATTCTTGACAGGGATGCTTCTAAACAACTGTCTAAAAACATGTGACGATTGCATTGCCCTGCACAAATACCTGTGCCATTGGAATGGGTGTAACCACCTATTTTGAGAAGTTGATCATCTGTGAAATTGCAATAGGGCAACTTTGTGCAGCATTTGGTCATACAGCTTCAACAGGCAGTTTTGGAGAAGCTCTCATGTAGCCTATCTTCATAGGTATAACACAAACTGGTTCCTAATTACATGCTGAGTTTTCCAGTGGCAGACTTGATCTGTTGTGCTTTTCCAGTGCCACCTTACTGTCCTCTTGAACTGTCCTACCTGTTCACCTTCCTTCTCACTTACCGCCTCCCCTCCAACCTATCACTATCACCCCACACCTGTATCTACCTATTGCCTTCCCAGATATCTTCACTCCACCCCCACCCCCACCCTCTTTTTTTTATGTCTCAGCCCCCTTTCCCCTATCATCTCCCCAATTCCGGATGAAGGGCTTATGCCCAAAACGTCAACTCTCCTGCTCCTTGAATGCTGCTTGACCAACTGTGCTTTTCTGGCACCACACTTTTCGACTTGGGCTCCTCAGATAGGGTTGTTTGTGCTGGGTTCAAGGATGCAAAGTAAATTAAAATAATTGATGCTATGGTTCACAAAAACCTCTATGCCATCAGAAAAATATCTAGTAATAATTGTCACATTGGTGCTGGAAAAATTCTCCCTCTTCACTACTCCTCTACAGCTCATGCATCCAACGTTATTGGGTTTATGTCCCGGGGTCTGATTGTGCTCTTTCACTGGCCGTTACCCATGGGTTGAAGTACCAGTGTGTGTAGTAACAGCTTGCGGAGACACAGGCCCTACTCTCTAATCTATGCCCTTGAGCATATAACTTTCTGAACTCCTCCCCCTCTGCTCATTTAAAAGATGACTGCAAAATGGCTGATCTTTCACCTTGGAGAGCTACCTTGCTTCAAACTTCACTGCAACACTGCCAGTTTTCACTGGTCAGAGTTCTGGTTGCCCATGATTTCTGTTCACCATTCACTTAATCCCAAAAGATATGTTAAATGATGTTAAGGAGAATACAAATGCCTTCTTTACAATCTTAATTGACCTCCTTAAATGTTCAGATGGGTTTGCTGCACCTCTGTCTTCTCACTGGACATTTAATACTACTGTTGGTTTCCATGGTTGGGATTCTAACTCATGAACTTTCTTGCCATAAATCTTACTTTGACAGGTGTCACTGAAATCCACCCCTTGTGTCCTCATACACAGATTAGGGAAACAAATTTTCTTGGGTGGGCATGAATTTCTAAATTGACACAACAATATCAATTTTGAAACATGCTCTTGTTTAATTCAACAAATCATTTCAAGATAACTTCCAGACAGAGGTTTTTTGTATCTTTTAATCTAGAATTAACCCACAAATTGGATGGTGAGGGCATCAAAGGCAGAAGGAACAAATAAATAAGATTGCCTTAAAATTATTTTAATGACATTTTATTGAATGCAGGGAACAATGTAGATTGGTTAAGAAAATACTGAGGTTAAAGTGAAGCAAAATAGAATAGAGTGAATTAGTAAGATGATTGAAAGTATACACTCATTTTGCAGGGATCTGTGAAGAAGTGAGAAATTAGGTCATGAGCCAGTCAAGTTGGGGTTCTGGGAGGGCCGGTTTTGGGGCGGAGATTGTTGGCTGAGGCAAGAGGCAGGATCAAACTGATCTGGCCACCTTACACTTGGATGTCCAGCCACATTCCTGTCAGTCAAGGAATGTACCACTGCTCATATGAGGTGTACCTATGTGCCAAAGGATCATGTCGAGGCCAAGGCAGTCTTCATGTTCTGGATCAATTAATATTCAAACATAAGATTTTGTTTTGTTTTCTTTTATTTTGGCTCCCATCCACTTCTTTGTGGGGGCAGGGTTAATGCTTACTGGATGAAAGCAGCCTCAGACAGACTTCAGGCCCCTACATCTTCGATATGCTCTGGGTGGTGAAGGTACCTCTCATTGTCAGGGTTATTAGGGAATCTCCCTTTTGATCCCATAGAGTTTGTCAAAGTTAAGATTTGAGGTTCTTCATGAACATGCTATTATATAACTGCAAAATCCCACGTCATTATTCAGTGCCGATTTTTATATCCCTTTGTGTTGATTTCATATTTTAATAACAAATCTAACCCCAATCCTTCAGCAGCTTCATTATCAAAATACAGGCCATTTTTCAGTCTGAGTTAAAAGATTAAAGTGATGACTTGTCTGAGAAAACCTTGATTGACTGGTCCAGGATTAACAACATGAATGCAGTTTACTTCCACTGTGTCACCAAGAATGTTCACTTCCTTAGCCTTCAATGCCAATCAGGTTTGGAACAGCAAATTCTTAATGCTTACAGTAATATTTAAAGAAACATTCAGCATTGATATGCCTACTGGTGACATCCATAATGTTAGTTACCCTATCCTGGTTTATTTCAATTGGCATAGTTTATTTCTTATCATTTATTCTCAACTGTGTTGAATATAATATTCCATAAATCTTCAAGAGCACTGCTAATTACACATTAGTTACACATGAACTTACTGCTTCATCTGTGGCTTTAAGTGGACAATTAGACCAAAGTTCATTTACGTCCTCTTGACATTCAGTCTCCTGAATTTGAAAATGTACCCAGTACTTCTTTCCTATTACCACCTGAAAAAGCAAATCAGAGTCACCAGTTGTTTTTATGAAGTCAAAAATCTGCAATTGGATTTGTGGACACTGCCAGAAGGTAGTGCAAAGAAACAAAATAACTGCAGATGCTGGAATCCAAAGTAGACAGGCAGGTGGCTGCAAGAACACAGCAAGCCAGGCAGCATCAGGAGGTAGAGAAACCACTGTTTCAGGTGTAACCCTTCTTCAGGACTCAGGGTGGATGTAAAGGGAGCTGCAGATAAAGGGGATGGTGGGGGCAGGGTGTTGATTCACTAAGTGCATGTCTGAGGGAAGCAAACGACTTCTTCAAAGTGGGCATCCTTTGAAGAGACTTCACAGTGGAACAAACGTGGTTAGATATGCTGCTTGCATGTTTTCATTTATTATAATTCGTGCATTAAAAATCCCAGTGATGAGTGCATCACAAAAAACATTGCCTTTAGTGTTAGCACATTGTTTCAACATGAGTAATGCAAGACTCAACTGCTTTAATTCTTTGCTAGATAGTATGCATACAGGCAAATGAAATACTGCCTGTATTTCTATCTGGAAACTCTAGACACCTATCACCCCCATGCAATTGCACTGATTTACACTGTCTCCCAGTTCCCCTAATGCCTCCAATTTAAAATTCTCATCCAAATTGTTATGTACTGGTGGCCTCACCTCACCCTATCTCTCTCATCATCTCCAACTCCAATACCGTCCAAGAGCCATGCCATTAACTCCAGTCACCTGTGCACACCTAATCCTTATGTTGCAACTTCGACAACCATGTCATCAGCCTTCTATGATCTAGCCTTTAGAATTTCATGCTTAAACCTCACTGTTTTTTTGCCTTACTCACCTCCTTTAAGACTCTTTTTAAATGTCAATTTTTATCTGATCATGTTTCTATAAAGTATCTTTGGATATTTGTCTCTGCTAAAGGCTCCATATAAATGCACGTTCTATTTGGTAACGAACTCTGCATTTTCTAGCAGGAGTGACTGTACAATATTAAAAACTCGAGTTGATTTTTCCATCCATTGCATTGATAGCACTCATAGTTACTGCCCAATAAGAATAACTGCTGATGTCTGCTGTTTCCACAAATCCGGACGACACAAGTTTTCTGTTCAACAACAGTAGCTTTATTATCGGACAGCCACGAGAGATTCAAAGCGTCACTAACATACCCAAGTGTCTAATTGTAGCGGCTCTTCTTCACGAATCTCTGCCTTACACCCAGAGACAGTATTTTTTATAAGAATTGAACAAAGACTTATCAGTCACATGGATGATTGACATCACATAACTTAAAGTAGGCAATTATGATTTTACAAAACCTGATGAATGTCGGTGTCCTGAAATAATGTGTGAATGGACCATAGAAACCGATTATTGTACCTTCCATGATTATGTGTTAATGGAGGGGAATTAAGGCAGAAAGGTTTTTGCCTGCTACAAATAGGGAACTCACAGACCTATGCTAATATGAAGGAGAGATAACTGAAGGATTCACATACCTATGCTAATATGGAGGTGAGGTAACTGGGAAATTCACATACCTATGGAGGGGAAGTGAGACAATGGGAGAGGGAGGCAGCTAGCTAGGTTGGGGCCAGGACTATTAGCCCTATCTGGAAAGGACAAAGGTCTTGTCTAGGCTTACTTGCGTGGAATGGGGAAATCCACATGTGTGTATTTAAAGAGTGCAAACTTTCAGTTGCTGTTGCAGTAAGTTAGGGATGGTTAGGGATCTTTAACCCTAAAGTTCCCAATATGCCCTGGAACTGAAGCAAAGCATGGAACTGACACCCCTGTGATATTTTAACTTCCGCCCAACTATATGACTTGAACTAACCTGGTCCACCTAGTCTGCGAGAATTATTTAGATATCACTCCTCTCAACACAACTGTCAAGGATAGGTTAATTTCCTGTCTTCCTCCTTTTCTGAATTTCTCTCTGTCTCCGACCTTCAAATTCACTTGAGAAAATCTCAAATCAATTCAGCTTCCTTATTTTCCTATCTGAAAATTTCTGGATTTACATATTTTAAATTGGCGTCAGTAAACAGAGGACTGAGTTCCTGATTTTACCTAATTCAAATTAACTAAAACACCTAAGCAAAGTCAATGCGGTCCTTGTCTTTACACATACATGCACTTTCATGATGACCTCATCAAGATTCAACTTCAACTTTAACTCGATAGCTTGAGCAGCAAACCGAATTAAGTTTCCCAGCCAGTGAACTTAATGAGAAAAAATAACAGGACCCGAATGCACCCAAAGAGATCTAGCTTTTTAAAATTCTTTTGTAATAACAGAAAGAGTAGGGAAATCTTAGATCTTCCCTTCTACGAACTCTGCCAAAGCAAAATCTTTTCCCCACTCACAAGACTTACCTGATCTTGATGGCTGGCATCCAGGCCCCATAATCTTCCACTGTTTCACAGTAGATGGTTGGAATGAGAAGTCAACTAAGGATTTAATGCAAGCTGGGTCTCATTTCTGGAGCAACAAGTGAGCTTCCAGTTCAAACTGCAGTTCACCCATTAAAACTGGCACAGGGTGAAAATTAAGCCCAGAATCTTGAATATTTAAGAATAGCCAGTAAGCAAATCACCAATCTGCAAACTTCTCCAGATATCTTTAAAGTACTTACCTCCTGGAAAAACATAATCTCACAGTTTTTAGATCCCTTCTTAAGAAAGTCATACTAGAGAAACTCCATATTTATATTATATTTTTATTTGATATTACATCTGTTGTTATTTTATCCAAATATTGAACATGTGATGACACATCTCCAGGGCAAGTGGGACTTGAACTAAGAGGTAGGATACTATCACTGCACCACAAGAGCCCTAAGATTCAGCTCTCCCTTACACAACACTGAACTGGAGGTTTAGCCTCAGTACTGCTGCTCATACCGCACAACACGACTTAAACCAATAACCCTGTGAATCAGGGGCACAGGTGCTACCAAGTGAGCCATAACTACAGACTACTTAGTATATCCATATACTGATGTGTTCAAGTGGACAGGATCAGATTGCACAAAGATTTAACTGACAAAATAATGCACTATACAAGTTTTTTCTCTTAACATTTATTTCTCACACTCTTTCAAGTTGAGAGGTCAGCCAAGAATTTGAATCTCATATCTGCTGTGGAAGCACTGTCAGCTAACACACAATTTCTCATAGAAAAAAATTCAAGTTTGCATTCTGTAGTTTATGAAAGATTACCCAAAATGTAAAAAATTAAAACTGTAAATCTAAATCCTACAATTGCATAGTAGATCAAGATAGTATACAACATTTGTATGTGTACTTTATTGATTATCTCATAGGATTGGATTTAATGGGGTGCTGAAGTCTCTGTTCTGGTGAAAATGTTAGAAGTGAGCCCAATCCCACTCCAGTGGCCTGCCCTGTGGTCACCTAAAGCCTTGGGCACTGTTAATTACTTTAAGGGGGATATCCCCACCACTTCCCATCTGCAGAAGAGGGTCTGCCTCAAAATAAATGCCAGTTAACTCTCTGACTGCAGCAGTACTACTAAGAGCAGGGTGAGAGGAGCAAGTATAATGCTGAGGAACCTCCAGTCGCCATCCAACAACTCATAAGATGCAAGTTTCTAAGCTGGACACTTAGCATGTGCCTCTCCTGCCACTATTTAAATTCCAGTGATGGTAGAATGAGATCCTTGTGACTATTAATTGGTCCATGGATGAGCAGGGCCAACCGATGTTTGACCTGTTGCTGATAAAATTGCACTGAAAGTCAATATTACTGAACGAGCTATCATAGGATCCTGTACAGTTAATGGGACCACTGCCTGCAAACTCACCAATGGGAAGTTGTAATATCCAATGCATGGAATTTTACTGCATAGAAGGGACCTTTTTGTCCACAGTACCTGCACTGACATTTTGAAAGAGTTATGAAGTCCCACATCCTTGTTTTTCATTTTCAATAAGTGTGTACACTGTTCCTTCTCAAATACATTGATATGCTAGTTATTTTATACCGGATCACACTGTACCTCTTTTATTGCATATATAATCTTGCCATGTGTGAATGTCCTCTTGCTTTTCCTTTCATCATTGAAGACTTTCACTGCTAATTCCACAGATGCTTTCACCAAGGGGTCGTCAAGGCTTGCAGATACCAGGCAACCTTCACAAGTAACAGCAACAGTCTCTACTGGCAAAACAAGCAATACAATTGATTATCAAGAGAACAAAGTAAGTTGCATGAACAGTCCAAAATTAAAGACAACTCCAAACAAAGCCTCATTACTAATAAAATATATCATATCTAAATTATAATCAGGGGTTGGATTTTCCTGTGAGCTCAGGAAAATTCTACCAACACACTTTTCCACATTTAAATTTTATGATTTTGCCTGGCAGTTTTGTAGTGTTGGTTTTGCAGTGCATTTTGTGAGCTGCAAAGGAGCTGGTGAGGATTGCAGTCATGGAGGTGGAGGTTGCTTCTCCACTATAGCAGCTCAATTCCCATCTTTTAAATAGTCCCTAATTCATCTCAATCACCCTCAGCCAGTGCAACCCCAAGCCTCCTTATATACACATTGTCTCAGATTGTCCATGTCACGTCCGCCTCCTCACATATCTCTAATACAACCATATAACCCCCATAGTCAAAATTAAACATCTAATTATCTAATAAAACTCTGACTTCAAATTCACTGTCATTGATACTGGAAAGAAAGAAAAAACACCTATGCAAAGAAAAATCTTTTAAATGCTTGTTGGTTTGGTAAACAAAGAAGAAACTATTTCAAGGGCATATTCTGTTATAAATTCTCAGAAGTGTCAGTCATTGTTAGTTCAATAGACGAGATGTTGGGATGATACCAAATAAAGCTTTTGAAACCCAGCAAAAAACTCATAATGAATATAGCTGTCATTACAAAAGCTTCCAATTACAGTACATTATTTGAAACTGACAGATAGAATGGTGGCTCATTTCTATTTCAAAGAAAAGTGCCCTATCAATCAATGGAAAGGAGCAGATGCAATGGGTCTTTTTTTCTCAACATCCAAAATCCAGATGTTTAATTGCCAGAGTATCAGTTGATTTAAATTACAAAATGAAATACATGAAATACAAAGTGGTTGACATGGCATATTGTTTTGCAATTTTACATTGAAGGAAGTGTCATAATAAAGTAAAAGTACAATAATGCATGACAATACTTCCATGATGGCAGTCAAAACTAGTGCCAGATCCAGATGAAATATCACAGCATTAAAACACAACTACATTACAACACACTAACAATGACATTTGAAGGTGTCAAAACAGGTCATGGTTACCTTTCAGCATTTTGTCAATTCTCTGGCAGCCCAAGGAAGTGTAGAATTCGAAGGTTTTTTAAAACTAATGTGCAGGAAGAAATGTATTTTCCTGTTGCCCTCACACTGGACACCTAATTCAGGATAAGTGGTGATGTGCACCCAGACAAACTTTGGCAACTGCAGTTGCATCTCACCAGCAAAGCAATGGTACATCTGTCACAAAGACATGCTGCTCAAAGCATATAGCCAGCATGGCTGATATTTCCTCGCATATAGAATCCCACTCACTCACCTTAACTGCTGTTAAATCACCATGCCACAGAGTTTACTTGTCCTTAGCAAAGGTCTCTCCAAGATGGTGCCAGAGTGTGGCAACTCTTTGCAAACTGTCCCGTGCAGATTATCTTCTCACATCTTTTATAAGAATCCTATTCTTTTATTACTTTATATATTTATGTGTATGATTTGTCTGGATAGTATGCAAAACCATACTTTTCACTGTATTTCAGTACACGTGGCAATAGTTGATCAAATTTTTTAAAAATCTAAACACTTTCTCTAAGTTACTGTTATTCAGTCCCAATGGCCTCTGGAGACTAATAGCTTGACATTGTCCAGCAGATCCCAGCTCCCAGCCCTGCCGAGTTTTCACCATCCCCCCAGACCTACCCCTCACTGAGGACGAACGATCAGTCCTCAGCAAAAGACTCACCTTCATCCCCCTCCGTCCACGCATCAATGAATTTAAAACACGCCGTGACGTCAAACAATTCTCCCACAGCTTCCAACCTCATAGTCCGGGAACCCCACAATGCCCGGTTCTACCTCCTTCCCAAGATCCACAAGCCTGACCACCCTGGCCGACCCATTGTCTCAGCATGCTCCTGCCCCATTGGACTCATCTCTACCTACCTTGACACTGTCCTATCCCCCCTAGTCCAGGAACTCCCCACTTACGTTCGAGATACCACCCATGCCCTCCACCTCCTCCAAGACTTCCGTTTCCCCGACCCCAATACCTCATCTTCAACATGGATATCCAATCCCTCTACACCTCCATCCGCCATGACCAGGGCCTCCAAGCCTTCCGTTTTTTCCTCTCCAGACGTCCCCAACAGTACCCTTCCACCGACACTCTCATTCGTTTGGCTGAACTGGTCCTCACCCTTAACAATTTCTCCTTTGAATCCTCCCACTTCCTCCAGACAAAAGGGGTAGCCATGGGCACACGTATGGGCCCCAGCTATGTCTGATTCTTTGTTGGCTACGTAGAGCAGTTGATCTCCTGTAATTACACTGGCACCACTCCCCACCTCTTACTCCGCTACATTGATGACTGCATTGGCACCACCTCGTGCTCCCGCGAGGAGGTTGAGCATCAACTTCACCAACACATCAAATTCATCAACTTCACCAACACATTCCACCATGACCTTAAATTTACCTGGACCTCCCTCCCCTTCCTGGACCTCTCCATCTCCATTAATGACGACTGACTTGACACTGACATTTTTTACAAACCCACCGACTCCCACAGCTACCTGGATTACAACTCTTCCCACCCTACCTCTTGCAAAAATGCCATCCCGTATTCCCAATTCCTCCGCCTCCGCCGGATCTGCTCCCAGGAGGACCAGTTCCACCACAGAACACACCAGATGGCCTCCTTCTTTACAGACCGCAATTTCCCTTCCCACGTGGTTAAAGATGCCCTCCAACGCATCTCGTCCACATCCCGCACCTCCGCCCTCAGACCCCACCCCTCCAACCGTAACAAGGACAGAACGCCCCTGGTGCTCACCTTCCACTCTACCAACCTTCGCATAAACCAAATCATCCGCCGACATTTCCGCCACCTCCAAAAAGACCCCACCACCAGGAATATATTTCCCTCCCCACCCTTTTCCGCAATCCGCAAAGACCGTTCCCTCCGTGACTACCTGGTCAGGCTCACGCCCCCCTACAACCCACCCTCCCATCCTGGCACTTTCCCCTGCCACCGCAGGAACTGTAAAACCTGCGCCCACACCTCCTCCCTCACTTCTATCCAAGGCCCTAAAGGAGCCTTCCACATCCATCAAAGTTTTACTTGCACATTCACTAATATAATTTATTGTATCCATTGCTCCCGATGCAGTCTCCTCTACATTGGGGAGACTGGGCGCCTCCGAACAGAGCGCTTTAGGGAACATCTCCGGGACACCCGCACCAATCAACCACACTGCCCCATGGCCCAACATTTCAACTCCCCCTCCCACTCTGCCGAGGACATGGATGTCCTGGGCCTCCTTCACCGCCGCTCCCTCACCACCAGACGTCTGGAGGAAGAATGCCTCATCTTCCGCCTCGGAACACTTCAACCCCAGGGCATCAATGTGGACTTCAACAGTTTCTTCATTTCCCCTTCCCCCACCTCACCCTAGTTCTAAACTTCCAGCTCAGCACTGTCCCCATGACTTGACTGGACTTGTCCTACCTGCCTATCTACTTTTCCACCTATCCACTCCACCCTCTCCTCCCTGACCTATCACCTTCATCCCCTCCCCCAGTCACCCATTGTACTCTATATCACTTTCTCCCCACCCTCCTCTAGCTTATCTCTCCACGCTTCAGGTTGCCTTTATTCCTGATGAAGGGCTTTTGCCCGAAACGTCGATCTTCCAAAACAGCATACTTGTTTGAGATGAGGATGGCCACAGGAGACTTCTGCACTGCCTACTCCTTGGATGCTGCCTGAACTGCTGTGCTCTTCCAGCACCACTAATCCAGATCCTTGTCCAGCATATGACCAACAATTATTTTACAATCCACAATGATCTTCTTCACACAATTGTATCTATCGAGCATGCTGTAATCAGGAGCTGTCAGGCTTGTAATGCACAACACAGCTGGGGTCTGTTATACACAAGACAGCTTCCTCCTCCCCTCCAGTTTCATCTCTGCCCTCCTCAGAAGACTGCTCCTGTCCCCCCAGCTCCTCAGTATCAATTAAATGACCTTATTGCCTGCTACAACTGTGCACAATATGCCAGGATGATGCACACTCTGTCCAGAGAACACTGAAAAGCTCCCCAGATCATTGAAAGCAACAGAACCACATATTCAGAAGCCCTATCATCTTCTCCACTATTGTCCTGGTCTCAGCATCAGGAAAAAAACTTAGTAAAGATGCTACATCAGCTGAGTAACCAATGTATTATACCAAAAAGTGAGTGCCTGCTGCACCCTGGCCCCCCTGTTCCCAAATCCACAACAACCATAAAGATTATCATTGCATTCAATACAGTCCCTTTTTATACATACATGACATATAATGCTATGATATTCCTCTCCTCCCACAGCACCTTTAGAATTTTCACAAATGATAGAATGTTTTTAGCCAGCATTTGCCACAATTTACTTCGTTGCTGCTAAGTGATGCATTACTGAGATGACAATGTCAGATTTCCAAGCACCAATATCATGGTGAAATTCGTATTTGACCAGCATTTCACATCTAAACATGTTCACTCTACATGCACAAAAAATAGGCAAAGAAATTATTGTGCTTGAACTTTGTGATAAGGACATTTATGAAATTTAAAGGGCAAATACATAAACAAGTAATTGCAAATGCATGTTTCATGTCTTTGCCCAATGAAGGTCCTGGTGTTCAGCACGCATAAATCTGTGCTTTCACCTGTCAAACTGACATTGACACTGGGCATTGTCCCAGCCATTTTCCACTTGCATTTTGCATCAAGAGCATAGCAAATGATAGCAAGGTTTGCAGTTTGCATTGGACAATGTCCGCATTAGGTTTCACCTAGACACCAGGTAACACACTCCAGTCTGTGATCTGGGCACCTGTCCCTGTGTGCAAAGTGTACTTGGAGCAGTTTTTCAATGGTAGTCACCAAGGCACCACATATTGCAAGTCTATACTTCCTCAGCACACTGCAAGTCAATTGGAATAGTGCCGTGATGGTAATGAGGGTGTGGCAAACACTAGATGGCAATAAATATAGATAAGGGACACACGCAGCTGATAGTCATGGATTATGCCTTGTGGTGCTGTTTGGTGCTGAACAAACTGGGACACTTTGCAGCCAACAGCGAGCTGAAGTCTCTGACTTCCATGTCAATATTTCTATGTTGCTTGGCAGGTGTGGTAAGATGGGAAGCTGAATATTAAAGAGGCATGCTGCAGCATTAATATTGCATTTAACAAATAATAATCCCCTTGGTGGAGGGTACAGGTGAAAGCAAGGCCATTGCATCCTCTGAGGGTTTATTGGTTTTCTCCTCAGAGGTTGAGGTGGAGGTGGAGCTGAGAGTCTATGGCACGGCCTTTTCTTTTTTGTTTGTTGGCTGCCAGTAGGACCTGCATAAAACAAATGAGAGAATAGTTTTGTACAGGTGTAATATGTTGTGCAGATTTAAAATAAGCTCTGAGCCATTTTTTCCTGTAATGACACAATATTATGGAAGAGCACCTACTGTAATGCAGGAGCAGAAAGGTGCTGAGGTGTCCCCATAGAGTGAATAGGAAGCAGAGTGCAGGAAGAGTAGATTCAGTGGATAAAGTGGGTGAGAACTGTTGAGTGTATATGATGCATGTAATAAATAGAGTGTAATAGTTCATCAGCCGTAGTGGGGTGTACGTGTGAAGTGGCTGAGAAAAGATGATGGGCCTTAACTTTGTGGAGTGCTCGAGCTCAGTTGGCTGACCAAATCAAAATGCAACTTCTATGCATTCTCCTCACAAAGTTAAAAATCATATGTTAAAGTCTATCAGGTTTATTTGGAAGCATCAGGTAGTTGTCGAGCAGGAGAATAAGACACAGAATTTATCGCAAAAGACTACAGTGTCATGCAACTGAAATGATATATTGAACAAACCTAGATTGTTGTTAAGACGTTCATCGTTTAGAATGAGTTGCAGGTTTCAGTTCATTAATATGTAAATCCCAGAACTCCTTTTAAGTCACATTCTTGAAATAACTTAAGGTTTCATAACAAAAGGTGACATCTCAGCTCAGACAATGCCTGAAAGGTGTGAGGTTAGAGTCTGTTTGTGTCCTAATCTTGAGTCAAACTGGTTCTATTTCCAAAGTGGAATTTACAAAATATTACGTGGATTGACTGCCTGCATTGAGTGCCCGCAGACCATGTATTTTGTGAACAAAATAAAATGTATCTGCAAATACAAATTCACCCTATGGACTTGTGTGTGCGTTCGCGTGCATGACAGAGAGAGAGAGAGAGAGAGAGAGAGAGAGAGTGAGTGTGTGTGTGGTGTAGTGTGGTCACCTGTAGTATGACATGAACCCAAGATCCCAGTTGAGGCCATCGTCATGGGTACCGAACTTTGGTATCAGCCTCCGCTTGACCACTTTGCATTGTTGCCTATCCCAAAGTCCGCCTAGGAGGACAGTCACCTGAAGATCTGAGGCCAAACTCCCCTGACCACTGAAGTATCTCCCAACTGGGAAGGAACACCCCTGTCTGGCGATCATTGCGCATTCATCCGTTGCCATAGCACCTGCTTGATCTCGCCAATGTACCATGCCTTGGGGCATCCTTGCCCGTGGTGTATGAGATAAGTAATGTTGGCCAACTCACATGAATACCTGTCACGGACATGATGGGTGACGCCTCCATATGTAATGGTGGTATCTGTGTCAACACTCTTGATATGTCTTGCAGCGGTTGCCATTACAAGTTTGTATGGCGTTGCGGTCGATGTTGTCCTGAAGGCTGGGCAGTTTGCTATGAACAGGTTTGGGGGTTGTTTAAAGGCGAGAAGTGGAGATCTGGGCGAAGTGCTC
Organism: Chiloscyllium punctatum; assembly: GCF_047496795.1. Classification (NCBI taxonomy): domain Eukaryota; kingdom Metazoa; phylum Chordata; class Chondrichthyes; order Orectolobiformes; family Hemiscylliidae; genus Chiloscyllium; species Chiloscyllium punctatum. The sequence goes on along the minus strand of NC_092782.1, from coordinate 39,100,082 downwards.
ATCCTCATCGATAATGTGGTGCAGGTTGCGAAGAAGAACCAAAACCTGCAACCCATTCTAAAAGATGAAAGACTTAAAAACAATCTAGATTTGTTCAATATATCATTTCATTTGCATCACATTGTAACTCTTTGCCATAAATTCTGTTTCTTGTGGTCCTGCTCTACAATCACCTGATGAGGAGCAGCTCTCCAAATAAACCTGTTGGACTGTAACCTGGTGTTGTGTGATTTCACCAGCATCTCCATATCATGGTTTTCCTCACAACTTATTCTTTCATCCAGCTTTGTATATTCTGCAAATTTTGAGATATTACATTTAATTAGCTCATATAAATCATTTATACCTATTGTGAAAGGTAGGGGCCCTAGTAACCAACACTGTGGTATCCCTAGTCAGTCCTTGCTATGCACTTTACTTCTTGTCTGCTAACCAATTTTCTGTCCATCTCAATACACTACCCCAATCCCATACTCTTCAATTTTAAACATTAATCTCTTATGTAGGACTTTGTCAAAAGCTTTCTGAAAATCTAAATAAACTAAAACCATTGGCTCCCCCAATTTACTGAACTAACTGTAACTGTACCCGCATCCACCACCTTTTCTGGCAGTTCATTCTGTGTAAAAGCGTTACCCCTCATATCCTTTTTAAATCTTTCTCCTCTCACCTTTAAAATATATACCCTAGTTTTGAACTCTCCCACATTTGTTATTCACTTTATCTATGCCTCTCATTATTGTATAAACCTCTCAACCTCCTATGCTCCAGTGAAAACTGTCCCAGGCTATCCAGCCTCTCCTTCTAATTCCAATCCTCCATTCCTGGCAACATCCTAGTTAATCCTTTCTGAACCCTCTCCAGTTAATAATATCCCTCCTATAACACGCTTCACTAACATTCTGTACAACTTCAAGATGACGTCCCAACCCCAATATTCAAAGGTCTCAGCATTGGAGGCAAGCATATTTAATATCTTCTTAACCACCCTGTCTACCTGTGATGCAAATTTCAAAGAATTATGTACCGAAACCCCTACGTCTCTCTGTTCTATAACACCACCCAGGGCCATTAATGTATAAGTCCTATCCTTGTTCGTTTTACCAAAGTGCAATATCTTGCATTTATCCAAATTACACTTTATCTGCCACTCCTCAGCCAATTGACTCAATTGATCAAGATCTCTTTGTAATCTTAAGTAACCTTCTTCATTGTCCACTACACCACCAATTTTGGTGTCATCCATAAACTTATTAACTATGCCTCCTATAGTCTCATCCAAATCCTTTATATAAATGACAAACAAATGTGGACCCAGCACCGATCTTCATGGAACACTGCTGGTCACAGACCTCCAGTCTGAAAAACAACCCTCCACCATCACCATCTGTCTCCTAATGTAAAGTCAATTTTGTGTCCAATCAACAAGCTCACCCTGAATCCTATGTGATATAACTTTACAAATTAGTCTACCATGCAGAACCTTATCAAATGATGAAGTTTAGAATGAGGGGGGATCTCACAGAAACCCTTAAAATTCTAACAGGATTAACCACATTAGATGCAGAAAGGATGTTTCTGATGCTGAGGAAGTCAGAACCAGGGATCATAATTTAAGCATAAAGAGTAAACCTTGTAGCACTGAGATAAGGAGAAATTTCTTCACCTGGTGAGTGGTGAGTGTGTGGAATTCATTACCATGGGAAGTGGTTGAGGCCAAAACATTATGCATTTTCAAGAAGCTGGTAGAGAAAATTCTTGGGGCCAATGGGATCAAGAGATATGGGGAAAAAGCAGATTCATGATGTGAGTTTATTGAAAGTAATAAATGGCAGAGCAGATTCAAGAAGTCAAAGTGCCTTCTTCTGCTCCTACCTTGTATGGAAGCTAATATAGAAATTTAAATTAAAAATCACATAACACCAGGTTATAGTCCAATAGGTTTATTTGGAATCACTAGCTTTCAGAGCACTGCTCCTTCATCAGGTAGTTGTGGAGTATAAAATCGCAAAGTACAGAATTTGTAGCACAGTGTGATGGAACTGAAATTATATATTGAAAAAGACTTGGATTGATTGTTAAGTCTCTCATCTTTTAGAATGACCGTGTAGTTTCAGTGCTTTTATATGTAAATTGCAAAACTTTTTTAAAAGTTACATCCTCAAGTGAACTTTAACAAGTGGTGCCATGTCGGCCCAGACAATGCATTTAAGGTGTGAGGTGCCCTGTGTGAGACTGTCTATGCCACAATGGTCAGACTAATTCTAACCTAAAAAATAGATTTACAGGATTTTACATGGATTCATGCAGTTTTTGAGCAAAGTAAAATGTAATTCTGCAAGTACAAATTCACCCCACAAACTTATGTGTGTGTGTGTGTGTCTGGAGGAGGAGGGTTATGAGTGTTTGTGAGAAAGTGTGTGTATGCGTGTGAGTGTGAGTGTAAAGGGGTATAAGTCTGTGAGAGAGTGCGTGTGTGAGTGTGGGAGTGGATGTGTGAGTGTATGAGAGAGGGTCTGCATGAGTGTATGGGTCTGTAGGAGAGTATGTGTGCCCATGTGTGTCTGTGTGTGGGTGTGAATGAATCCAAGTATGATCCTGTAAATCTGCTTTTTTTTAGATTAGAATTAGTCTGACCATTGTAGCACAGACAGTCTCACGCAACTCACACCTTAAATGCATTATCTGGGCCGACGTGACACCAATTTTTAAAGTTCACTTGAGGATGTAACTTTTTTAAAAATTTTGCAATTTACACATGAAAGAACTGAAACCAACATTCTAAAAGATGAGAGACTTAACAAACAATCCAGGTCTTTTTCAATATATAATTTCAGTTCCATCACACTATAAACGTTTGTTATAAATTCTGTGTCTTGCGATCTTATACTCCACAACCAGCTGATGAAGGAGCAGCACTCCCAAAGCTAGTGCTTGGACTATAACCTGGAGTTGTGTGATTTTTAACCTCGTACACCCCAGTCAAACAGCAGCATCTCCAAATCAATGTAGAATTTGCGATCGAAGTAATGTCTTCAGATTTCTCCTTCAGGGCAAAGAACCTTTAATAGAAATTCTGAATTAACTGTGATGCACTGGTGTCATTGAATGGAATGGACATCTGTGCCTGAAACACGGGGCTGAATTTTATCTGCTTTCATTTGGTCAGTCTTCAGCAGAGAGGCAAATGAAGTGGGACATTGCCCAGTCCACCATCTTTCCACCCATCCTCGAACTTACCTCTGAATACAGGGAGTAGGCAGGAGCACGAATTAGGAGCGCATGCATTGTACTTAAATAAGTAATTAAACATGGATTCTATTTGAAAAAGCTTAATGACCCCAACAATATGTTGCTCAATCCATAACTTCTTGGCAGCCAGGTAGGAGTATGCAGGCCACCATTTAAATAAGAGGGCAGGAAGAACATCGGGAATACTGTCTTTGAGTGTGCATTTTGTGGTACTCCAGATGACAGTAGCCCACTTTCTTTCTCGCCTTGTGGAATTCAAAACCCTGCATCCTCCCCCCTCAAGGTAGACATTTCCCCTCTCCCACCCATCCTCCACCAAATTTCCTCAACTTACCTCAGTCCAGGGATCCATTGGACCTCCTTCTTGTGGCTGTTTTCTATCCCTGGCAATGTGACAATTTCTCACTGAGCTGTCGAAGTTTCACTCTGCATCATACATCCTCAGCATGTGTTGCCTGCAGGACAGATTTCTTCTGAGTCTGTTGTCTGGCTGCTAAGTTCCCTTCTGGGGCTTCAAGCAGTTCACTCAGACACTGTGTCAGGAGTCTTTCAGCTCAAATTGCAAAATATGACTCAATTTCGGTTATTGTGAAATCAACAGTAGAGAAAGAACCTCCCTGAGTATTGACAATTTCAGCAAAAGCAACAAGATCAAAGAAGGAAGTAAGGGAATGAAAATATCTTTAATAATTACATAATTAAGAGGGTGAGAGGTAAAGCATAATAAACAAATCAAACACTTTTACCTCAAGCATGCCTGTCAATTAAGGTGTTTAAACCCTGCTACCGTATGATAAAAGGTAATACCTATTACTTGTGACTTCATTCATGTCATTTAATAAAGTAATGACTAAAACATTACAAGACATAATCTGATTTTGTTTTATAAAATGTAAGTAGTTTTAGTGGCTTTAATTATCAAAGGTTCTTCTTCATCATCTGTCAGGAATTAGCTTATCACAAAATATCAGTGATTAGTAATTGCTGGTCAGGCAAAACTCATCAGTATCGCATGTATCCTTTTTGGATGCAACTTGGTGTGAATCTTAGTGAATTTAGCATTTATAAGTATTTAAATCCAGGAAATTCCTGTGCAGCATTGCATAATAAATGACTTGCATGTCTTATCGACGTTTGGAACGTTATCTACGAACATAAAACATACAATTGCAGAAGCACAGATATTGTAGCACAGTGAAGTATCAGTTGAGCCATCATAACCATCATTTTATTTGCTTCTTTTCAAACATCTGTCACTGTTTCTACTTCAAAGAATTCCTTTTCTAACAGAACATTGCATGTGCGGATTTCCTCTACCATTCTTCTTTTTGGTAATTGTGAGTTTATTCCCCTTTTAGTTATGATTTGTCAACCAATTATAACAATTCTTAATTATTTTCCCTCTAAAAAAACTTTAATACCTTTTAAAATTTCATTAAATTGTCTTTAACTTCTTGGTTCCGTAAAAAATTCTTCCATTTCTAACCATTTTATAATAACATCTCATTCCTGCATCATTTCTCATAATGTTCTGTGTAACATTTCTACCGCCCTACTTTCTTTCAAATAATGGCAGATTCAAAGCTACACATACTATTGCAATAGTAAACAAACCAAGATATTTAAGTTCAGCATCGCTTCTTGGTTTTCTATTCAATGCTTCCAAATTCAAACTAATTTCTCACTCCTAATATTGACACTTCTCCTTCACCTATAAAAGTTAACATAGTAAAATTTCTGTGCAGGTTTTCCGAATGTATTGCTGTGACTTTGACCAAATAATAACAGAAAGCCCTGAGCAAAAGCTTGCATATCACTTATGACATTTATCTAAAGTTTCCACCAATGTTCCCTTTGAGCTGTAACAATCTGAAAGTCCCTATACAATCTTGGCAGAAGTTGGTTTCCTTTATATTGCAATATTTGCAAAGTCAGGCAAAGAAAGTAAAGGTGCTATGCATTTAAGTACATTACCTGTATTTAAATACATTACACTTCAAGAGAAAAGAAGTGGGAGGTACACTGGTTTCCACCAATGCTAAAGTTACAGCATGACATTAGGAGAATCACCACAGACATTCTTTATACCTGCACTCTTACCATTTAATGTACACAAAATTATTCTCTTTCCAAAATGTTTTAGGGTACATTCTTATGTTCACCACCTAACTGGTAATCTGGCAAAGTGAATTGTCCACACTGATGGATCTATCTAATTTTCATTCAATGATTTCAATACAGTTCTCCAGTTTGTTACTCACCTACTCTTTTCACAGGTGTTATTAGTTTACATGAAGGTGTGTCAGGTATTTTAATTTGAAAGCCAAATTCGAAGAAAACTTCTGCTTTGCATACACCCACAGCCTGGAGAAATGAATTTATTTATTCATTATTAATCTATCATTCTCACTATCTCAACATTGTATTGTTACAAAATGTAAAATTAAAAATGTGAGAGTAATTGGTTTAATTATTTGTCTAATATTAGAAATATTCAAATATGTTATTTTCCATAACGTGTAAACTTCAGAACTTTAATAACTGTTCATAGATTGAAAGATGCATTAATAATCCTGTCTGAAATAAACTGTTATGGGTCAAAGGCAATCTTACACAGAGATTAAAAGTAATTAGCCATGCCTGGGAGAAGAAGGAATCAAAGCTACATAAACAAAACTGTTTTAACTGCTTCACAAATGGCTGTATTTGCCACAACGACAAATGATTGCCCTGTTGAAGAATTTAAAGTAGTTAATCACAGGAAACCCTGTGTCTTCAAGCAGACTAGCCAGTGTCAAATGTAACAAAGAACAAAGAAGCCAAATCTGATTAGAAGGCAAGGTGCAGCCTTCATGATTCTAGAGGAGTAATCAATTTTGTGGCTGAAAGGATCTAAAGGTTCATCAATAATGTTACACCACAAATTTGAAAGATGAAAAATTGTATGAGAATGTAACTCTAGGATTTCTCAGGAGAAGAACTCTGGAGAACAACACTCACAAGAATCAAACCCTGGACATCCAGAGACAGACACTGTTGGTTGGAATTGTAGCTAAATTCCACCATCAATCTGGTAATAGCCAAGTTGGGTTGTGAAGCTTAACTTGCTTACTTGAGAGGCCTTGTTTTTGTTGCTACATGCAATAAAGTTGAAATAATTGTTTCAATATTTGATTGTCTGTGAGATTTCTTAATATGTTGTTGAGTTAAAGATAGCATAAATTTAAGAATTTTAAAAATGTAAAATATTAATTACTATGCCCAATCAGCTTGAGTTTCAATTTTATTCATTCTTTCTCCAATTTTATCATCTTAACTTTATATTTACCCAATTCTATATCTCAAAAATTAAAAGAAAAAACTTTGGGAATTAAATTTGTTAGTGGCACAATTTGTACAAGAATTGTAAACTGTTAGGAGACACTGTGGAACTCCAAAAGGAAGCTAACAGGTTGGTGGAATAGGTAGATAGATGGCAGATGAGATTCAATGCAAGGAAATGTTAGATGCTGTACTTTGGATGAATGAATATTGAAAGATATTAGAAAATATATGCTACAATTCTAAAGGAGCGCAGAAGCAGAGAGACCTGTGTGTATATGTGCATAGATCATTGAAGGTGACATGACAGATAGAGAAAGCTGTTAATAAAGATACAGTATCATCAACTTTATTATTAAGGCATAGAGTAGAAGAGCAAGAAGATGATGATGATGAAGAACTTGTGCAAGACACCTGTTAAACCTCAGCTGGAGTATTATGTACAATTGTGGGTACTACATTACAGGAGAGGTTTGCATTAGAGAGAGTGCAGAAGCGATTTACAAGAGTGGTTCCAGGAATTAGAAACTTCACTCAAGAGGAGAGTTGAGTACATTAATGATATTGAACTAAATGATTATTAATAATAGTAGTGCTGGTGAAATAAAGTAAAAATAGTTTGATGTAATTGGTGCCGTATTAGGTTTTGAAACTTCATTTGAGTTGGAATTAAATGCTGTTGTATTTATTTATTTAAATGCTGTGAATCTGTGACTGTTCAAGTAACAGTCTTGTCAGGGTACAGAATAAATGTTTAGAGAATGGCACGGTGGTTAGCATTGCTGCCTCACAGCGCCAGGGACTCGGGTTGATTCTAGCCTCGGGTGACTGTCTGTGTGGAGTTGGTACATTCTCCCTGTGTCTCTAGTTTCCTCCCACATCCAAAAATGTGCATGTTAGGTGAATTAGCTATGCTAAAGTGCCCATAGTGTTCAGAGATGTGTAGGTTACGTCCATTAGTCAGGGGGAATGTAGGGGAATGGGTCTGGGTGGAATACTTTTCAGAGAGTCAGTGTGGATTTGTTGGGCTTAATGGCCTGTTTCCACACTTTAAGGATTCTACAATTATTGGCCATTGAATTTTTCATGAACTTAAAGGAATGTGTCATCTGTTGGAACTTATTTCAAGATTATTACTCATGATCAACCAGTTGAAAAGATATGATGTTGTGGCTATTGATTTTCATCAACTTTTGCAATTGACTGCTGCTGCCATTTTTTTAAACTCCTGTCGTCCTTGGACATGATCCAATTGCTGGATGAAATGTTGTTTCTGCATATATTTTTGGGAAAAGGATGATGTAAAGGACCCAGTAAAAACCAAGTATATGTGACCTCAACAATCTAACTGCACAGCATGGCAGTTGTTACTGTTGTATAAAATATTCATAAGGTCAACTGTCAGGGCAATGATTACTTTGTTAACAACTGACAGAACTGTCCCTGTTGTGGAAACTGAGACAGGAATATGCAGAGACCTGAAACAACCATCTTAATTAATCAATTTCTACTTGAAAATTTATTTGGTACAAATGTGCAGCCACAAAATGAATGGCAGTAAAAGGTCGCAACTCAGTTGCCATGCACTTATCCTCTTCTTACATCCCCACAGCCTACATATTCAAAAATAGGACAACAAGTCTTCCTATAGCAACATAGAGAAAGTACATGATAACGTTTTCCTGGAAAAATTGGCAAATGATATAAGGTTTATGTTTCAGAATATCTCTCTAAATTTATTTTTGCAAAAAGCAAAGGACATTTGTGATTATAAAATAATTAACAACCACAAGCCACACTCAACATTACTCACAATGTACTGAAAACAACAAATGCTAGAGATCACAACGGGTCAGGCAGCATGCATGGAGAGAGAGCAAGCTAACATTTTGAGTCCACCTGACTCTTCATTAGGTCTGACATGAAGTACAGAGGGGCAGTATTTATGCTATAGTGTAGGAGGTATGGAGTAGAGATGGTGACACCTCTCTCCTCTCCCCCCACCCCAGTGGGACTGTCTGTTCTTTCAAGACATACCATTGTTCTGCCATTCCCAAGTTCCGATCACTTAGTCTGAACTATCAACTTCCCTTCTCCCCCAGCACTCTACAATCCCTCCCCCCCAACTATAGCATAAATGCTGCTCCCTCCTCACTTCACATCAGTTCTGATGAAGACTCTTCTACACTGAATCGTTAGCTTGCTCTCTCTCCATGGATGCTGCTTGACCCACCGTAATCTCCAACATTTGTTGTTTTCAGTAGAGATTCCAGCATCTGCAGTAATTTGCTCCTACTATACACAATGAGTTCTAGTTGCAGAATGATTATGTAATTTTCTTATTTACTGTTTAAATTAGGTGATATGCTGATCATTCAAGTAGCTACAGATCATTTAAAAAAAATATTGTGGGCTTTTCCAAAGGAATGATTCATGTAAAGATACTTACAGCATCACTGTCAGACTTGAATGGACAAGCACGCAATTCCACTTGTTCTTGGCAAAAGGTCTCCTTGATATCAAATATCACAGTGTATGCCTTCACCCCTGGAGAGGTTATCTGTTGAGGCGCACACAACATAAAACAATTTTCTCCTCCTTCATCATTCACTAGATCTATGTAATGAAAATAAAGTGAATGTTGCATGACTTACCAGTCCATATTTTTCCATCTATTGAATGGGCAGAAATTAAAAGCTGATAGGTAAAGGAGTGGAATTTTAATTTGTTTTTCTAAGCATCAGCATTTACTACACAGCATAACTTCGTGATAATTATTAATTGGCTGTACAGGACATTGGTTAGGCCACTTTTGGACTATTGTGTGCAATTCTGGTCTCCGACCTGTAGGAAAGATGTTGTGAAACTTGAAAAAGTTCAGAAAAGATTTACAAGGATGTTGCTAGGTTTTAGAAGGTTTGAGGAGAGGCTGAATAGAACATAGAACACGACAGCACAGTACAGATCCTTCAGCCCTCGATCTTGCACTGATCTGTGAAACAAATCAAAGGCCCATCTAACCTACACTATTCCATTATCACCCATATATTTATCCAATGACCATTTAAATGCCCTTAAAGTTGGCAAGTCTACTACTATTGCAGACAGGGCTTTCCACACCCTTACTACTCCCTGAGTAAAGAAACTACATCTGACCTCTGTCGTATATCTATTACCCCTCAATTTAAAGTTATGTACCCTCGTGCTAGCCATCACCATCAGAGGAAAAAGGCTCTCACTGTCCACTCTATTTAACCCTCTGATCATCTTATATGTCTCTATTAAGTCACCTCTCAACCTTCTTCTCTCTAACGAAAACAGCCTCAAGTCCCTCAGCCTTTCCTCATATGACCTTTCCTCCATACCAGGCAATATCCTGGTAAATCTCCTCTGCACCCTTTCCAATGCTTCTACATCCTTCCGAAAATGCAGCGACCAGAACTGTATGCAATACTCCAAGTGTGGCAGCACCAGAGTTTTATACAGCTGCAACATGACCTCATGGCTCTGAAACTCAATCCCTCTACCAATAAAACTAACACACCATATGCTTTCTTAACAACCCCATCAACCTGGGTGGCAACTTTCAGAGATCTATGTACATGGACACTGGGATCTCTCTGCTTATTCACACTGCCAAGAACTTTACCATTAGCCCAGTACTCTGTATTCCTGTTACTCCTTCCAAAAGAATCACCTCACACTTTTCTGCATTTAACTCCATTTGCCACCTCTGAGGCCAGCACTACAGCTTATCTATGTCCCTCTGTAACCCGCAACATCCTTTGACACTGTTCACAATTCCACAGACCTTAGTGCCATTCACAAATTTACTAACCCATCCTTGCATGCCCTCATCCAGGTCATTTATAAAAATGACCAACAGCAATGGCCCCAAAACAGATCATTGCAGTACATCACTAGTAACTGAACTCCAAGATGAACATTTCCCATCAACCACCACCCTCTGTCTTCTTACAGCTAGCCAATTTCTGATCCAAAATTCTAAATCACCCTCAATCCCATGCCACGCACAACTTGCCACTACTGTCTTTGACTAGCCGTAATCTTACACTCGTCATTCTTTTATTCCTGACATACATATAAAACGTTTTACAGTTTTCCTTGATCATACCTGCCAAAGACTTCTCATGTCTCCTCCTGGTTCTTCTCAGCTGTCTCTTTAGGTCCTTCCTGGCTAACGTGTAACTCTCAAGTGAGCCTTCATATCGTCCATCCTCATATAAGCCTCCTTCTTTCTCTTGACAAGAGATTCAACTTCTTTAGTGAGCCACAGCTCCCTCACTTGACCACTTTCTCCCTGCCTGACAGGTACTTACTTATCAAAGACAGTAGCTGGTCCTTGAACAAACTCCATGTTTCAATGTGTTCATCCCCTGCAGGTTTCTTCCCCATCCTATGCATCCTAAATCTTGCTTAATCACATCATAATTGCCTTTCCCACAGTTATAACTCTTGCCCTAAGGTATATACCTATACCTTTCCATCACTAAAGTAAACATAACCGAATTGTGATCATTATCATGAAGGTGATCACCAACCTCCAAATCTAATACCTGGCCCAGTACCAAATCCAATGTGGCCTTGCCTCTTGTTGACCTATCTACATACTGTGTCAGGAAACTCTCCCGCACACATTGGACAAAAACTGACCCATCTAAAGTACTCAAACTACAGCGTTTCCAGTCAATATCTGTTTCCAGTCCCCCATAACAACTACTCTCAGGCCAAATAGGCTCAGGCTATTTTCTCTGGACTGTCAGAGGCTGAGGGGTGACGTTATAGAGGTTTATAAAATCATGAGTAGCATAGATAGAGAAGGTCTTTTCACTGAGTTGGGGAGTCCAGAACTAGAGGGCATAGGTTTTGGGTGAGAAGGAAAGGATTTAGGGATTATGGGACCTAAGGGGCAACTTTTTCACACACTTTATCATGCCTTTTTTGAATGAGGAAGTGGTGGAAGTTGGTACAATTACAACATTTAAAAGGCATCTGGAATGGTACATGAATAGGAAGGGTTTAGAGGGATATAGCAAAAGTGAGGACGGCAGATGCTGGAAACTAGAGTTTAGATTAGAGTGGTGCTGGAAAAACACAGCAGGTCAGGCAGCATCCGAGGAGCAGGAAAATTGACATTTTGGGCAAAAGCCCTTCATCAGGAATAGAGGTAGGGAGCCTCCAGGGTGGAGGGATTATCTCTCCACCTTAGAGGGATATGGGCCAAGTGCTGGCAGATGAGACGAGATTAATTTAGGATATCTGGTCAGCATGGATTAGTTGGACTGAAGGGTCTGTTTCTGAGCTGTACATCTCTATAACTTTGACATTCCATAAATGTTTTCATCTGATTCGTTATCACTGACAAGTGAAAGATCATTTCATGGACTTTGCCCTATCTTTGACATCACTATATGCACATTTTCAATTGGTTTAGAGGAGACCTGAGAATTTTCTTTTCATCTAGAAGGTGGTAGAAATATGGAGAGGGTGGTGGAGGCAGGTACACTCGCAACACTTAAGAAACATCTTGATGATGACTTTAAATGCCAGGGCATAGTAGGCTATGGACCAAATGCAGATTAGTGTAGTTTGGTGTTTGTTGGTCAGCATAGAAATGGTGGGCCATTGGGCCTGTTTCTATGCTGTATGATTAAAAATAGTAGAAGGATTTGAAACTTGAAAGGTTTCTTCCATTACCATACCTATCTTTATAATTATGACAGTTAATCCTATTTAATAGGAGAGTTTTATGGGTACACACAATGCACATGATGTTCCTTCTCCTGTGCAGACCTCCTTGCTGAAAAGATAGACTCAAAACTGAGCAATAGGATTATCATTATCAATGTATCATCTTTTGGCAGTGGTGGTGGCATTGCACAATTATTTAGCAGTGGTGGTGGGGTCCCACTAATATGTTTAAGGGAAAGGGAACATAACGTTTCCCAGACAGCATTCTCGCTGCTTTCACATTCATCCCAGACCTTTCTGCAGTTTTCTGGAATGTGGGCAATGACTAAAGTGGTTCTTCACTGGTTTACCAACTGAGGGCAAGGACCACCTTCCACCTTAGCTTCAATTTTGAAGCTGCCATAAGGGCTTCAGCTGTGGTGGGGAGGGTGGGGGGAGCAGTAACTCGACATTGGGCCTCAGCTGGGGATGGGGACACCACCATTAATAAATTCTTTCTGAGTTCAACCATGAACTCAGCCTCAATCCCCAGCTGAAAGATCCCAGACTTAACATTCTTCTGAGTATTTGGTACTCTGATTCTGGGGACTGCTTGTAGTCCCAGCAGTGATTGGCACATAAAAATTGTCTCCAGCCACTTACTATACCCTGGGGTCTTAAAGGATAGTGGGATAGCACTGATTGATGGGAAACCTGTCCATGGAACCACATGCATGATAATCTACTTTCTGACACAGAGAGAAGACATCATTGGATCATGTCACTGGACTAATAATCCAAAGCCCAGACAGATGCATGGGCACAAGAGTTTGAATTTCACCACAGCTGGTAGAATTTAAATTCAATTAAAATTAAAAATCTGGAATGGAAAGCAAATCACCAACCATGGTGATCATGCAGCTAAAATCATCAAATGCTGTGAAAACTCATCTGGTTCAGGGAAGGAAATTTGCCAATTTACCTAGTCTAGCCTGCATATATTTTTAGATTAGATTAGATTACTTACAGTGTGGAAACAGGCCCTTTGGCCCAACAAGTCCACACCGCCCCGCCGAAGCGTAACCCACCCATACCCCTACATCTACATCTACCCCTTACCTAACACTACGGGCAATTTAGCATGGCCAATTCACCTGACCTGCACATCTTTGGAGTGTGGGAGGAAACCGGAGCACCCGGAGGAAACCCACGCAGACACGGGGAGAACGTGCAAACTCCACACAGTCAGTCGCCTGAGGCGGGAATTGAACCCGGGTCTCCGGCGCTGCGAGGCAGCAGTGCTAACTGCTGTGCCACCGTGCCGCCCATCTATATCTAGATCCACAGCAATCTGGTTAACTCTTAACTGATCTCTTAACTGAAATGGCTGAGCAAGTCAAGGAGCTCAAGGGAAAATGGTAGGGTGTTTGCAGGGATGGATATTTATAGTCTACATCAGTGTACAGTGCAGAACTCTTGAGAAATTGCTGTACTCTGTTACCATAAGAAAGGCTTATTCACCAATCAGGCACTCACAGGAATGTTGTCTACAGAGGCCCAAGCAGGAAATCATGGCAAAACATTGCCTAGCTTTCTAAATCAACTGAAAATGAAAGCATCACAAACTTTAATTGCTTGATCAACTTTTCTTGCAAATCCTAGTCCTCTGGGGAGTTCTGATTAATTGAGATATCAGTTTCTGGATGTACATGAACATTTTAACAAGCACCAAAAACAAAAGTAATCTTAACTTTACACTCTACATATTTCTGAGTCCATAAGTTTTTATGTCAAAATATGCCTACTATAGCTGTCCAGTAAAACCGGTTGTAAAAAGTTTTCAGAATACTAAGTTGCAATGTTATTTGTTGTGCAATAATGTTCCACGTGCTGTGCTCTATATTGGCTTTCAGGCTTCAACTTGTCATGCACAAATATCTTAGTCATGCAAAGCAGAGAGGAAAAAATAATTGAATTTAGTCATTTTCACAAACTGTTGACTTTTACTGCATTCTTAATTTGATTTTAATTTAATTTGTTGGTATTTTCTTTATCCATATTTTATTTTCCATTGTTTCCATTTCTTCCTCACGATGAAACATTTTCCACCTGAGAACAATTGGGAAATAGATGGGCAGTCACATTTATGAGCCTTTGATATAAGTACTTCACAGTGAGGCTCCAAAGCTTGACAGGCCCTCCAATCTTCTTGTTCCCAGTATGGTGATATAGCAGGTTTGTACTTGTAGATTGTTTCAAACTTTTATTTGGTTGTCAAGGAAGGAACTAATTGAGGTCAATTAGAATTAATCCAGTAGTACCCATGGAAAGGGACAGTTAATATGGATTGGGAAATTATCTACTCCAATCTCAGGCCATTCTGGCCAAGGCAAAAGTGAGGACTGCAGATGCTGGAAACCAGAGTTTAGTTTAGAGTGGTGCTGGAAAAGCACAGCCGGTCAGAGATCTCTCCACCCTAGAGGCTCCCTACCTCCATTCCTGATGAAGGGCTTTTGCCCGAAATGTTGATTTTCCTGCTCGTCAGATGCTGCTTGACCTGCTGTGCTTTTCCAGCACCACTCTAATCTAGACTTTGGGCATGGGACCTGTTATCTGCAGGATGTCTACACTTAGAGATCTGCAATAGACAAAATTTGTGAACACACCTCATTTTCCTAATTGTGGCACAATAATAAATGTCTCCAGTGCAGTCACAAAATCCACAAGACTACTGGTGTCCCTTCTCCACTTAAAAAGTACTGAGTAACTTTGTGAAAAAAACATAAGTTTTAAGTAGCCTTACCTTTTCAAATAGTCAAGTCACTGGTGAGGAGCATAGAGAAGTCTGGCTTTATGTGACACTTAACCATGTGAAAAGCTGTGCTTTTCCAACACCACTCTAAACTAAACTCTGGTTTCCAGCATCTGCAGTCCTCACTTTTGCCTTGGCCAGAATGGCCTGAGATTGGAGTAGATAATTTCCCAATCCATATTAACTGTCCCTTTCCATGGGTACTGCTGGATTAATTGTAATTGACCTCAATTAGTTCCTTCCTTGACAACCAAATAAAAGTTTGAGCCCATCTTTTCTATTGTGAAATTTGTAAACCACTCTATTATATTACTGCCAGACCAAACCATGAGGCAGTATCTGATATTGAACTTACTGTCTCAGCTTTCACTGCAGTACAGATTAAAATCCTGCTAATATATCAGTGCTGTAACTCAGAAAAAGTCATGAGATCCACAGCTGTTGGTACTCAGGCAGAGGTTGCAGCTTTTATGATAGGAGATATGGACTCCCTCAGTAGTCCACTAATCCATGCTCCAGCAGATAACAAGCACAGCTGAGGTGCTGCCCCAGCAAAATGGTAGTGGCACAATAGAACATGAACCTGCTATGTTTTCTCAGGATTACGTGATTTGCACTGCTATCTCTGCCCATCTAATTGAGATCTTGCAGTTGTACTTCAGCCAGAGGATATTAAGACAATTGTGTCTACACCAGCTGGGTGAACTAGTCTAGCACATTAGATTGCTTCAGGTGCAAAATTTTAACTCTTCAGGTGAAGAGGTGGTGCATTCTAAATCTCTGCCTTCAAAACCCAAATCTGCTAAAGGGCATCCTCCAACATTATCTATAGCCTTCCTCAGTGAAATCAGCAACACTCCACCAAATGGTTTGCAGCCACTATGGTTTACATTTCATTACAATGCTTCCATTTTCTTATTCGCGGCAATTTCAGACAGAGTAGAACATCGCTCTCCAAGGAAGTGACCCTCTGAAAAACCTACCAGCTGACTACATAAGCATTGAGAGGCACTTGATCCATCACCGGTGGTAATGAGAAATGTCCAGCACACCTGGCTTGCCCCACTGCTTAAGTCAGAACTGGAAAATCCTAGCCATAGTATTTCTACCCATTAATGCCAGTGATGTTATTTTCTCGCACATTCGGTAACTTTCAAATGCTATGCACACTATTGTAGCTGAGCGAAGGTACACACATCAGAAGAAACAGTATTATTCAAATGATTTTCACAATCAGTAGTACAGTTTAATATATCACAGATCAGATCTCTCACAGTGGTAAAAACAGTGAAGAGAGCAATACCGTAAATTCAACAGACAGTAAACTGAATCGAAGATAATCATTCATCAAGCATTCCAATTTTCAATCAACTGTTGTAAATTTAATTTACCTAAAACCCAAAAACGTACAGATTATTTACTCTCCTTAATACTTGATCTGTCAAATTTCACACTGATGTGGTTCAATAATATGTTAAACAATAATTGTCAATTACACAAGTAATTGATGGGTAATTGCTAATTACAGGAGCAATCATCCATTTCTTGGGTAATGATTACCTACCTTATACTTGGCACTTTTAAGTTGTGTCTGTTTGAAAAGGTAAAGATTGTCAGACTTTGTGTTGTAAGCATTCACTGCATAGTCAACAGCCAGATTTGCCTCCCGATCAGATAATGGAACTCGAGTAAACACTTCTTTAGACTTAACAGAAACCATTGCCGAAAGCACAAGACAAAAACAAAACAAAACAGAAACAAAACATCCGTAAGCCATTCTCAAGGATGAATTATATTTTGTAGAAATGGATCATGAAACAGTTGAAAGAAATGTTAAATTTAGAACACTTGTCTCCGGGTGGATCACTAAACTGCGTGTCCTCTGGGATTTTTGCACATGGGTTTGGCTAAGTTTGCATGTTCTTTGGTAAGTAAGCTGACCTCCTGACATTAGGTCAAAAAGACTATAGGCCACAGGTTTACTCAAATAATATGATAGAACTTAGGTAATGGGTCAAATTTAAAGACATATGGGAGCTGACTTTGCAGGATTTGGTATGAGATCGAAACAAGTTCATAGCCTTGAGCTGATTGTTGCCATGGTTTTAAAAAAATAAAGTCAGCATCTGTGCATAGTTCATGCTGAACGCACAGTGCTACATGCCTAAGAGGGGGATCTGAGTTCATTCAGACTGGCACCACTTAAATCCAAGAGACCCTCCAGATAGGCATTTGAAGACAGTGGTATCAGAGAGATGCTGGGGATATAATGCCATAAATGTATAATGAACTGAGACAAATGATCATGGTCAGAGAGTTCATCTCCAACTGTCATATCCTTACAATTGTTACTATCCTCAGACACTCAACGTCTCTTACCAACATTCTTTATTCTATTCTATGAGTCACAACTCATACCTCACATTCATAACTTGGTCTCACCCTTACTTACTTATGCAACATCCAGCCTACCACGACAAATCATGCTATTCACTTTGCAGAATATTAGAGCTCCTCCAGAATGCTACAAGTTGTTGAAGCATTGATTAAGCACCCCCGTGGTTTGTTTCAACACATTCATGTAGTAACATTGTACTTGGAATATACATTTTGCCTACCTGTGCATGGGTTATGAGGCAGAGTGATAAGTGAAATGGTCAGCAGAGAGTTCTTATTGCTCAGGTGCCAATCCCTAGATTGTCATGATGTCTTGAATGCAAATGGTACAGCAGACATCTGCAGAATGCCAACATTATGACTGATACCAGGATACCAGGCCATGCACTGCATTATGCTTTGATGACGTGGGGAAGTGATAGCTTAATGGTATTATTGCTAGGGTATTAATTCAGAGACCCAGGTGATGTTGATGGAGACCTGGGTTTGAAATGTGCAGTGACAAATGATGGAATTTGAATTCAATGAAAAAATCAGGATTTGAGAGCCTAATGATGAAAATGAAGACACCGCCAATTGTCAGAAAAACCCATCCGGTTCATTAATATACCCATTAGGGCAGTAAACTGCTGTCCTTATCTAGTCTGGCTTACACGTGACTCCGGACCCACAACGATGCATGGTGGCTCAGTGGTTAGCACTGCTGCCTCACAGCACCAGGGTCCCAGTTCGATTCCAGCCTCAGGTGACTGTGTGGAGTTTGCACATTCTCCCTGTGTCTACGTGGGTTTCCTCCCACAGTCCAAAGATGTGCAGGTTAGGTGAATTGGCCAAGTTAAATTTCCCATAGTGTTAGGTGCATTAGTCAGAGGGGAATGGGTCATGGTGGGTTACTCGTCGGTGTGGAGTTGTTGGGGCCGAAGGGCCTGTTTCCACACTGTAGGGAATCTAATCTAATGTGGTTCATTCCAAACTGGCCTCTGGGCAATTAGGGATGGCAAAAAATACTAGCCCAGCTGGTGACCCCATACCCCATGAATGAATTTTAAAAAGAGTGTGGTCACACACCAGCTGAACACTGAAGGATTGGAAACCCTTGCAGCAGTACATCCCTCAATTTAGATGTGGCACCTGCCACGATTGCAATGAATGGTGCCTAGAACCATGAAGATGTCTGTGATCCTAGAAAAGTTATGTATTTTCACCCTCTGCATCTCCAGGAAGAAATAATGAAAGTTACCCAATTCTCTTTGAATACAGAATCACAGTGACATTTTCAATACAACACCACAGTGAACATGAAGATGTTGTAAATATTGCCTGACTTCCAATTTGGAAAGAAACTATGCATAAAAGGTCCAACGCCATGGTCACTTTAACAGCTATTGGCACTGCTGTCCCTTCTCATCTGAGGCTTTATTTAAGATTGGAACAAATGGCTAATTCCAGAGCAGCTCCTTTGTGAAGCAAAGATATTTAGGGTATTGTTCTTCAGTAAGGTTGTGGTTAAACAGTTACTCTCTAAAAACACTGGGGAGGTCTGGGTCCTTGCCAAGTGTCCTTGATGTGCTTCTCTTCCTCCCTCTTCAAATCTACTTTACTTACAGCATTGTCTATCTTTGGGACAACAACAAATTTGAATATGTGGCATTCTATTCCATCAATTGTGAATAAATGTAATGAATAGTTGGGGCCCTGAAACACATCTTTGCAAAGCAGCACTAGTCAAGTCAGCTGAGTAAAAAACCTGTCATTGTCTCTACACTCTACCTCCTGCCACTCAGCCGATTTCCTAACTAAGTCAACCATCTATTCTTAATTGCAGAGCTTGAATTTTAGTTAACAGCTTCTTCCAAATAATTTTGTTGATTGCATTCCAGAAATTGTATAAATAATCCATAGACTATTTGCTGTTCAATATGTTCCTCACTTTTATAAAATTCAGTCAGTACTTTCATCAGACATGACACACCCTTTAAAATTTAACAATACCAAAAACAAAGAAAATTTACATCCCAGGAACAGGCCCTTCAGCCCTCCAAGCCTGAGTCAATCCAAATCCACTGTCTAAACCTATTGTCCATTTCCTAAGCATCTGTATCCCTCTCCTCCCCACCTACCCATGCATCTGTCCAGACGCATCTACCAGGGCTGACATTTCCGCCACCTCCAAACAGACCCCACCCCTCCCCACCCCTTTCTGCCTTCTGCAAAGACCGTTCCCTCCGTGACTACCTAGTCAGACCCACGCCCCCCTACAACTCACCCTCCCATCCTGGAACTTTCTCCTGCCACTGCAGGAACTGTAAAACCTGCGCCCACACATCCTCCCTCACCTCTATCCAAGGCCCTAAAGGAGCCTTCCACATCCATCAAAGTTTTACTTGCACATCCACTGATATCATTTATTGTATCCGTTGCTCCCAATGCGGTCTCCTCTACATTGGGGAGACTGGGCACCTCCTAGCAGAGCGCTTTAGGGAACATCTCCGGGACACCCGCACCAATCAACTCCCCCTCCCACTCTGCCGAGGACATGGAGGTCCTGGGCCTCCTTCACCGCCGCTCCCTCACCACCAGACGCCTGGAGGAAGAATGGCTCATCTTCCGCCTCAGAACACTTCAACCCCAGGGCATCAATGTGGACTTCAACAGTTTCCTCATTTCCCCTTCCCCCACCTCACCCTAGTTCCAAACTTCCAGCTCAGCACTGTCCCCATGACTTGTCCGGACTTGTCCTACCTGCCTATCTCCTTTTCCACCTATCCACTCCACCCTCTCCTCCCTGACCTATCGCCTTCATCCCCTCTGCCACTCACCCATTGTACTCTATGCTACTTTCTCCCCACCCCCACCCTCCTCTAGCTTATCTCTCCACGCTTCAGGTTCACTGCCTTTTATTCCTGATGAAGAGCTTTTGCCCAAAATGTCGATTTCGAAGCTCCTTGGATGCTGCCTGAACTGTTGTGCTCTTCCAGCACCACTAATCCAGAAACAGGCAATAAAATGCTGGTTACCCAGTGATGCCTACATTCCATGAATGAAAAACAAAGAAATATGTATTTCTTTCTTGAATCTGTTGACTGATTTTTAAAAATTTCATTCATAAAAATTACTTGGATCTCTATACAATTGGTCATGCCATTCTTGTGCACACATTACATTGCTTTACATACAGACATCGAAATTTATTTTTTGTATATACAAGTCTGTACATTTACTATCCAGCTCTTCTGCTGAGGTATCAGCAGAGCCCAAATGACTGGGTGGGCCCCCTGTTCTTCTTAGGCAGGCAGATGTTAAATGGTGGTCTTTTCTCACCGCGCCTTGGCGGCAGCTGCCCCAAGCTTCAGCGCATCCCTCAACATGTAGTCCTGGACCTTGATTTGTGCCAGTCTAAAACACTCAGTCAGGGACAATTCCTTCAGCTGGAAGATCAACACGTTTAAGATCACCCAGAGAGAGTCCTTCACCGAGGTGATGATCCTCCAGGCACAGCTGATGTTCGTCTCAGTGTGCGTCCCGGGGAACAGACCGTAGAGCACGGAGTCCCGCATCACGGCGCTGCTCGGGACGAACCTTGACAAACACCATTGCATTCCTCTCCAGACTTCTTCTGCATAGGCACATTCCAGAAGGAGGTGTGTGACAGTCTCGTCCCCCCTGCAGCCACTTCGAGGGCAGCGTGTGGTGTGGCTGAGAGTCCAGGTGTGCATAAAAGATCTCACAGGCAGAGCCCTTCTCACCACCAGCCAAGCCATGTCTTAGTGCTCGTTGGAAAGTTCTGGCGATGAGGCATTCTGTCAAATGACTTTGACAGTCTGCTCAGGGAACCGCTCGATAGGATCCACCCTCTCCTTTTCCCGAAGGGTCTCAAGGACACTACGTGCTGACCACTTCCTGATGGACTTGTGGTCAAAGGTGATTTTCTTCATAAATTTCTCCACGAAGGACAGGTGATACGGAATGGTCCAACTACTCGGAGCATTCTGCGGCAGCGGGGCCAGGCCCATCTTTCGCAACACCGGGGACAGGTAGAACCTCAGTACGTAGTGACACTTGGTGTTTGCGTACTGGGGATCCACGCACAGCTTGATGCAGCCACACACAAAGGTGGCCATCAGGATGAGGGTGGCATTGGGTGTATTTTTTTCCCCTGTTGCCCAGATCTTTAAACATCGAGTCCCTTCAGAATTGGTCCATCTTTGATCTCCATATAAATTGGAAGATGGCCCGGGCGAATGCAGTGGCACAGGTTCTGGGAATAGGGCAGACCTGTGCCACGTATAACAGCAATGACAGTGCCAGGTTTTTTCCCACAATGGAGAGTGACCGTAGCTTCCATCTGCAAGGTTTCTGCCTCACTTTGCTGATACGCTCTGCCCAAGACTTGGCGCACGCCCCAGGCCCCCCGAACCAAATACCCAGCACCTTCAGGTGGTCGGTCCTGATGGTGAAAGGGATCAACGATTGATCGGTCCAGTTCCCGAAGAGCATGGCCTTGCTCTGGCCTCGATTTACCTTGGCCCCCGAGGCCCGTTCGAACTGGTCACATATGCACATGAATCTGTGCACAGACAGCAGATCTGAGCAGAAAATGGTGACGTCATCCATGTACAGGGAGGCCTTAACCTGCAGGCCCCCGCTGCCCAGAATAGTCACCCCTCCAAGGCTCTCACCTCCACTGCACTCCAGGGCAGTGAGTTTCACAGATTCACAACCCTTTGACAGAAGTAGTTTCTCTTCATCCCAGTTTTGAAACTACCTCTTTTCACTCTATATCTATGACCTCTTGTTCGACGCTGTCCCACAAGGGGAAACATCTGTTCAACATCCACCTCTTTAGCATTTTAAATTTCTCAATCAGAGACCCCCCCTCATTCTTCTGAACTCCAGCAAGTACAAGACCAAGCTATTCAAATGCTTCTCATATGACAGCCCTTTCATGCTTCAGAAAAAAAAGCATTTAGTTGAGTTTATAAACTTTGATACATTTCAAAGATTTTTAAAAGCTTCATTTTTAAAAACTTTAAGTGCTTCACAAGAAAAAAAATCAGAGCTTGGGAGAAGTAAATTACCACCAAATAACCAGAAAATATACTTTAAAGGTTTATTAGTTAAATTTGATACAGTTGAACAGTGATACAGAACTAACAAAGACTGGTAAATAAAGAAAAGGCTACAAAGATACTTGCAAGTTTGCAGTGGTTCAAAATAAAGCTTTTCCTGAATACTCGAAGACAAGTTTTTAGGACATCAGATTTAAATAAATTTAAATTTTATTCATTAAAACACTTTCACAGCAATAAATGTAATTAACATAATAAGGAAATATAGAAAATAACACAATGTTTCATGGCAGCTTTAACATCAGACCACAGTATTTAAGGGGATATTTAAGTATATTCCTACCATAAAGAAAAATTCTAAGGGAAGGATACATCATCTCTGGTTCATTAAAGAAGTTGAAGAATGTATCAGTCTTGTAAACAAAAAGGCATATAATTGAGCACAAATAAGTAGCAGGTCAGATGTCGTGACAAAATATAAACAATGACAGAGAAGACAATAAGATTAATCAGAAGACATTCCAGTATGAGAGGAAGCTAAGTGGAAATACAGAAATGAATAGCAAAACTTCCTACAAGTATTCAGAAAGGAAAGAACTGAAATAAGCACTAGTCTTCTAGAGAGTGAGAATAGGGTGTTAATAGTAGGTAATACAGAACTACCAAAAAAACCCACATATTTTTCTTCCGTCTTGACTACAGAGAATTCAAAACATTCCAGCAATAGCTGTAAATTGGAGGTAAAAGGGAGACAACAGTAGGGAGCTGGACGGTGCAAACTGACGGAGCTGCAAGCTTAGATCTGTGTCCTGATGGACTTCTTCCAAAGATCTTCAAAGAGGTGGCTAATGAGGTTAGACACCCCTTGGTGCTAATTTTCTAAAATTTGTTAGATTCTGGAAGTTTCATTAGACTGGAAAGTTGCAAATATAACACCTGTATTTCAGAGGGATCTATAAACAGGAAGTTATCAGTCAATTATAGAGTTTTACAGCATTGAACAGACCCTTTGATCCAACCAGTCCATGTCGACTGTGTTTCCAAACTAGTCCTACCAGCCTGCATTTGGCCCATATCCCTCTAAATGTTTCTTATCCATGTATTTATCCAAATGTCTTTTAAATGTTGCAATTACCTGTATCCAACACTTTCTCTGGCAGTTCATTCTACATGCGAACCACTCTGTATAAAAAGGTTGCTCCGTGTGCCCTTGTTAAATTTTTCTCCTTAAATAAAATCCCTAGTGTGCAAACAGGCCATTCAGCCAAGACGTCTATACCAACTCTCTGAAGAGCATTCCACCCAGACTCCCTAGGCACCCTATCCCTGCAATCCCCATGGCTTATCCACCTAACTTGCTCAGCCCCAGGCAATTTAGCATGGCCAATCCACTTAACCTGCACATCTTTGAATTGTGGGAGGAAACCAGAGCACCCAGGGGAAACCCACGCAGACTTAGGGAGAACCTGCAAACTCCACACAGCCAGTCACTCTAGGCTAGAATTGAAGCCAGGTCCCTAGCACTGTGAGGCAGCAGTGCTAACCACTGAGCCACTGTTCCACCTCAAGGTATGCCTGCACAGGACTTGAACGCATGATCCTCAAGTTAGGCCTCTGATGCTTTACCAACTAAGCTATCTGGACTCTACTCTCACCTTAAAAATACGCGCCCTAGTTTTGAAGTCTTCGACCACAGGGAAAACACCCTTGTCATTCATCTTATCTATGCCCCTCATGATTTCATAAACCTCCAGAAGGTCACCCCTCAACCTCCTACATTCCAATAAAAAAAATCCCAGTCTTTCCAGTCCATTTTTATCTTTCAAATCCTCCATTCCCTGCAACTTCCTGGTAAACCTTTTCTGAACTTTCTCCAGTTTAATAATATCCTTCCTATAATAGGGCGACCAGAACTGCACACAGTTCTCCAGAAGAGGCCTCACCAACATCATGCACAACCTCAACATGACATCCCAACTTCTATACTCAAACGTCTAAGCATTGAAGGCAAGCATACTAAATGCCTTCTTAACCACCCTGTCCATCTGTGACACAAATTTCAAAGAATTATATAGCTAAACCTCTAGGTCTCTCTGTTCACAACACTACCCCCAGGGTGAAAAGGTGTGGTGCTGGAAAAGCATAGCGGTTAGGTAGCATCTGAGGAGCAGCAGAGTCACTGTTTTGAGCATAAGCTCTTCATCAGTATTGTGAGGGTGCCCACAAGGGTTGAGAGATAAATGGGAGGGGGTACACCCCCAGGCCCTATCATTAATTGTATAAGTTCTGTCTATGTTTGTCTTAGTAAAATGCATTCCTCACATTTATTCAAATTAAACTCCATCTACCACTCCTCAGCCTTTGACCCAATTGATCAAGATCTCTTTGTAATCTTAGATAGCCTTTTTCATGTCGACTATATGACAAATTTTGGTGTCGTCTGCAAACTTACTAAACATGCCTCCTATATTTTCATCCAAATAATTTATATAAGTGACAAACAAAAGCAGACCAAGCTCCGATCTCTGTGGAACATTGCTAGTCACATTGGTTAAAAACGGACAGTATGAAGAACATAGGAGCTATGGTTGGTAAGTTTGCAGATGATTGGAGGTGTAGCGGACTGTGACGAATGCTACCTTAGAATACAAAGGGACATTGATCAGATGGACCAATGGGCTGAGGAGTGACAGATGGAGTTTAATTTAGATAAACGTGAGGTGCTGGAGTTTGGAAAGGCAAATCATGGCAGGATTTACGCTCTTACTGGCAAGATCCTGGGGAGTGTTGCTGAACAAAGAACCTTGGAGTGCAAGTGGAAAGTGGAATCACAGGTAGATTGGATAAGGAAGAAGACATTTGATATGCTTGCCTTTATGGGACAGTACAGTGAGTATAGGAGTTGGGAAGTCATGTTGCAACTGTACAGGACATTGATTAGGCCACTATTAGAATATTGTGTGCAATTTTGGTCTCCTTGCTATTGGAAAGATGTTGTAAAACTTGAAAGGCTTCAGAAAAAATATACAAGGATGTTGCCAGGGTTGAAGAGTTTGAGCACCACCTTCTGATGAAAAAGTTGCCACTTAGATCCCTTTTAAACCTTTCCCCTCTCACCTTAAACTTATGCCTAAACCTAAACCTTAAGACCTTGTCTATTTACCCTATCCATGCCTCTCATGAAAGTGGTGGAGGCTGGTAAAGTGACAACATTTAAAAGTCTTCTGGATGGGTATATGAAAGGAAAGGTTTACAGGTTTATGGGCCAAGTGCTGGCAAATGGGACTAGATTTATTTAGGATATCTGATCGGCATGGACGGGTGGACCCAAGGGTCTGTTACCGTGCTGTACAGTTCTATAACTCTAAATGTGTCTTTTTTTTTGATTAACGGGATATACCATGTGGATTCCCACAAGAGCCTAGGGTCTTGTTAATATTTGACGACATCATAAATTAAAGGGGTGGAAACGAAAATGAAACCCGTAAAAATAAAAACAAAACCGTTTAGAATCTCACGGAGCCCTCGAACAAATGTATTTTGATCTTCTTGCAAATTGAATGTATTCCTTACGTGTCAGCAGAGTCAACACTTGAAAGAGTACTCGACTCTTCCAAGTGTAAAAGCAGATTGGACTATCCTGTAGTTGTGAAAAATGCCGTGGTAATGCATGCGAAATCTGGCCTTATAGTGGCCTCTCGGCGGGGATCGATCGGTATAGTACTAACCCTCCAATTTAAATCCCTCCAGATCGACTGAAAAACCGGCCAAGACGTGGAACGAGTCACAAACTGTCCATTCTCTGACTAAGATGGCGGGGCGGGCTCGGACGTCACCGATTGGCACTGTCAACCAATTAGATTCGGAGTGGAGACGGCTCGAGCCGGGGCGGGGTTGTCGCCGAGAAAATGGAGTAGGCTGTCCTGAGTGCGTGGTGTGCTATAGGTCAGAGGACACCGGTGAAGATAGCCAGAAGGTGAGTTGGTGCTGTTTCCCTGCCCGATTCCGAAATTTCATGGCGAGAGTTTTATATCTCGCTTTTGCAGGCTATTCTATTCAGATTCACTGCTCTTTGATGTTTTAAGCTCTTTGCTGCCGGTTTTATCATCTGTAGTGATTAGGCATAAAGGTCATGGCACAGATAACAGTGTGGGGGTGAGACAGCTATCAGCTCTTCTGCTTCAGATAATGGACACTCCCGTGTTGGATAAAGTGAACAAGATTGACAAAAGGATCCGGTCAGACTTGTTTTAGATGCAGCTGTGGATTTGTAATGATGCTATTTCGTAATAAGGTATTTGACATTGGCTAGTTCAGTCCCGTTCTGGTTTTGCTGTTTGGAAATCGCATATCCTAAAATGTCTCACTTGTATCAAATGCATTTAGTTGCGAGTTTAGATGGGGAAATGGAAATTTTGTTCACTTTTGAGATCCATGGGCGAATTTTTTTTTTAAAAAGTCTCAAGGACTGGCA
Organism: Chiloscyllium punctatum; assembly: GCF_047496795.1. Lineage (NCBI taxonomy): Eukaryota > Metazoa > Chordata > Chondrichthyes > Orectolobiformes > Hemiscylliidae > Chiloscyllium > Chiloscyllium punctatum. Next base: position 39,073,066 of record NC_092782.1, on the reverse strand, counting down.
GGTGCGGGCGGAATTTACTTTTTAAGGAGTAGAAGGGTGGTAACGAATAGCTTAAATTTATTAACTAAACCAATCACTAAGGGGGACGAAATCCTTGGTAAAGCCGAAATAAAATGCTGAATAATACCGCTAGGTTATCAGAAAGATCGCTTTAAAGACAGTAGCGAGCAAGCTATTGTAGTAAGAGCTAACACCAGAAATCTGTGGAGAAAAGCAGTTAATATTTTGTATCCAGTGACCCTTTTAGAACTGAGTGGGAGCTTTTCCAGTAATTTCGTTTTGTGCATCCGTAATGAATTGGGAATAGTGTTGGAAAGGACGCTTAGCGAATATCTAACAAAAGTACTATTAACAATTGCAAACGACCTGGTTTCCTGCCTTTTATTAAAACAATACAATATTTAAAAAGAATGAAACCTGAGACACCAGAGTGCCTTTTAAATATAGTTTCAAGTCACTTAACGCAGGTAGTCATGTGACTTGAGAAATTTCACATCAAGCATATGATGTGAGCCGCAAAGAGGAAATGTGGTATGAACTAAAGCGTAATAAGTATCTGGAATTTCTATTCATTGTGGCAAGTTGTGACTTACAAGTTAAAGTAAAATACTTTTTAGATGCTTGAAATCTGAAATGAAAACAAGTTATTGGGAATTTTTAGGTCAATGGAGAAAGGAACAAGAGCTAACGTTTCAGGACAATGTGCTCTTTCCAGCATATAGTTATTTGCTGTTGACTTTATCTCTATTGTTCTAATTTCATTACAAATAAAAATTAGAATAAAACATTGGTTCTATGCTTCATTACTTATACAAGCTTACCTTCAGGTTTTAAAAAAAATGTGCTTTATCAGCTATCGGACAAGGTACAATGGAAAAGGAAATTGCTACAAAGCAACCAATTTCCATTAAATAAATGTCTATTAAGCAAATATCAAATGGATGAGTCAAAAGCCTCCCTTTTTGACAGTGAAAAGCAAGTAATACCTGTCTGGAATAGAAGATTGTTTTCAAAAAATGTAGAATGAGAAATGTCAATTAGCTGAAACCAACAAAAGAATGAAACAAAAGCAGCCGTTGCTTGGAAAAAGCTTAGCAGGTCTGGCGCATCTGTAGAGAGGAAGCAGAGTTAATGTTTGGTCCAGTGAATTTTCTTCAGAACAAGAGTGACTTTGAGCTGAAAGGCTCTAAAACCAGCCCGAGGCCATGTGGAGCTGGTTCACCTAAGGATAATCCAAGGATCAAAAATCAGAACATCTAAATAAAAGTGGAAAATACAAGAAATACTTTTGACAGTTAAGGCAGCAGCTGCAGAATGATAAAAGTACAGTTGATAAGCTTTCATCAGCCATTTTACATGTAAACCAGAGTGCTTCTCTGTTGCTGGCAGATTAATTACTGGGTATACAAGCAGACACTGATTATGACATTTATGCTTGTTAAACTAACTTTGCAGATTTGAGACTAAAGTATTTGTCAGGTGTATGAAAGATTTTTGTTACACCTAGAAACTTCTCTCCAAGGTGTTTTATTGAGAGATGTCTCTTGATTAAGTTCTTAAAATATGTTAGCCTGGATCCATGTTCTTTTTAGAGCAGTAAGACTGTGCCATTTTCTGGGTCTGTAGATTAAGGTGCAAAGATGGCCTATAATAGTATGGTGTTGTCTTTCTGTCAGATGTGAGAGTTTCCATGTTACTGATGATTTATGTCAGCAAAAAGTGTCTCAGGGCATGGTTAGGAACATGGGACTGGGATATCATAGCAATTACAGAGACATGGCTCAGGGATGTACAGGATTGATAGCTTACTGTTGCAGGATACAAGTGCTATAGGAAAGGTAGAAAATGGGGATGGGACAGTGGTGTGTGTTTTTTTGTAAGGTATAACATTACCTCTGTACTTTTGGGAAGGTATTCCTGTGAATTTTTTTTGCAAGGTTTGTGAAGGTTTGTAGCTCAGGTTGAGATCGAGGGTGTAGGTTTGATATCCAGACGTTTCATTAACTGGCTAGGTAACATCATCAGTGGTGACTTCTAAGTGAAGCGAAGCTATTGTCTCCTGCTTTCTATTTGAGTCTATCCAGGACAAACATATAAATAGAAAGCAGGAGACAACAGCTTTGTTTCACTTGGAGGTTGCAACTAATGTTACCTAGGTAAAAACAATGACTGCAGATGCTGGAAACCAGATTCTGGATTAGTGGTGCTGGAAGAGCACAGCAGTTCAGGCAGCATCCAAGTAGCTTCGAAATTGACGTTTCAGGCAAAAGCCCTTCATCAGGAATAAAAGGCAGTGAGCCTGAAGCGTGGAGAGATAAGCTAGAGGAGGGTGGGGGTGGGGAGAAAGTAGCATAGAGTACAATGGGTGAGTGGGGGAGGGGATGAAGGTGATAGGTCAAGGAGGAGAAGGTGGAGTGGATAGGTGGAAAAGGAGATAGGCAGGTCGGACAAGTCATGGGGACAGTTACTGAGCTGGAAGTTTGGAACTAGGGTGAGGTGGGGGAAGGGGAAATGAGGAAACTGTTGAAGTCCACATTGATGCCCTGGGGTTGAAGTGTTCCGAGGTGGAAGATGAGGCGTTCTTCCTCCAGGCGTCTGGTGGTGAGGGAGTGGCGGTGAAGGAGGCCCAGGACCTCCATGTCCTCGGCAGAGTGGGAGGGGGAGTTGAAATGTTGGGCCACGGGGCGGTGTGGTTGATTGGTGCGGGTGTCCCGGATATGTTCCCTCAAGCGCTCTGCTCGGAGGCGCCTAGTCTCCCCAATGTAGAGGAGACCACATCGGGAGCAACGGATACAATAAATGATATTAGTGGATGTGCAAGTAAAACTTTGGATGTGGAAGGCTCCTTTAGGGCCTTGGATAGAGGTGAGGGAGGAGGTGTGGGCGCAGGTTTTACAGTTCCTGCGGTGGCAGGGGAAAGTGCCAGAATTGGAGGGTGGGTTGTTTGGGGGCGTGGACCTGACCAGGTAGTCAAGGAGGGAACGGTCTTTGCGGAAGGCAGAAAGGGGTAGGGAGGGAAATATATCCCTGGTAGTGGGGTCTGTTTGGAGGTGGCGGAAATGTCGGTGGATGATTTGGTTTATGCGAAGGTTGGTAGGGTGGAAGGTGAGCACCAGGGGCGTCTATCCTTGTTACGGTTAGAGGGGTGGGGTCTGAGGGCGGAGGTGCGGGATGTAGACAAGATGTGTTGGAATCTAGCCAGGTAATGAAACATCTGGATATCAAACCTACACTCTAATCCTGTAAATATGTGCAGTTATTTGGGAGGAACTGAAAAATAAGAAAGGGGTGATCACGTTATTGGGATTATTGGTGGTCTATACCACAATCAGCTGGAAATTGTGAAACCAATTTGTAAGGAAATCTGTTATCTGTAAGAATAATAGAATGGTTATGGCAGGGGTCTTTAACTTTCCAAACATAGTAGTGTTAAGGGTTAAGATGGAGAGGAATTTGTTGAGTCTGTAGAAGGAAATGTTCTGAAATCAGTACATGGATGTACCTACTGGAGAAATGCAGAACCTTACCTACTCTTGGGAAATGAGGCAGAGGAAGTGCCTGAGGTGTCAGTGAGGGAAGCACTTTGGGGCCACGACCATAATTCATCACACTTTTTTTTAAACAAAGTGGAAAAAGACTGGATCTAAAAAGTTGAAGTTCTAAATTGGAGGAGGTCCAATTTTGACAGTATTAAGCTAGAACTTCCAAAAGTTGATTGGGGGTGAATATTCACAGGTAAAGGGTTGGCTGGAGAATGTGGGGAAATGGATGGTAACATCTCGAAAAATTAGTGGAGATGCTAGATGTCTTAAAATGCGTGAATGTCAATAAATCCCTGGGACCTGATGATATGTACACTGGATCTCCGTGGTAAGCTAGGGAAGTGAATGGGCTCCTTGCTGAGATATTTGTATCATTGATAGTCACAGATGAGGTACCAGAATACTGGAGATTGGCTAACGCGGTGTTACTATTTAAGGTGGTAAAGAAAAGCTAGGGAACTATAGATTGGTGAGCCTGACATCAGTGATGGGCAAGTTGTTGGAGGGAGTCCTAAGGGACAGGATTTCCATGAATTTGAATAGGCAAGGACTGATTATGGATAGTCAGCATGGCTTTGAGCATGAGAAATTGTCTTGCTAACTTGAGATGTTTGAAGAAATAATGAAGAGGATTTATGAGGGCAGAGCAGTAGACACAATCTGTATGGACTTCAGTAAGGCATTTGACAAGGTTCCTCATGGTAGACTGTTTAGGAAGGTCAGATCTCACGGAATACAGGGAGAACTAGCCATTTGGATCCAGAACTGGCTCAAAGGTAGAAGACACATGGTGGTGGAAGATTGTGACCAGTGATGTGCCACGAGGGATCGGTGCTGGGTCCACTGCTTTTTGTCATTTACATAAATGATTTGGATGTGAACGTAGGAGGTATAGTTAGTACTGTTGCAGATGACAATAAAATTGAAGGAGTGGGCAGCAAAGAAGATTACCTCAGTACAACAGGATCTTGATCACATTGGCCAATGGGCTGAGGAGTGGCAGATGGAGTTTAATTTAGATAAATGTGAGGTGCTGCATTTTGGAAAAGCAGATCAAAACAGGACTTGCACACCTTAATGGTAAGATCCTCGGGAGTGTTGCTGAACAAAGGGACCTTGGAGTGCAGTTTCATAGTTCCTTGAAAGTAGAGTTACAGGTAGATAGGATAGTGAAGAAGCTGTTTGGTATGCTTTCCTTTATTGGACAGAGCAACCCTCTGGGTGAAGACATTCCTCCTCAATTCAGCCTAAATCTGCTCCCCCTAATTTTGACTCTGTCCTCTTGTTCTCGTTTCACCTACCAGTGGAAACATCCTCTCTACTTCTGTCTTTATCTATTCCCTTCATAATTTTATTTTTTTTTCTATAAGATCCTGCTGTTATGTTCTTTTTCTTGAGGTTCTTACACACTTAATGTAACTGCAATATGCCAACTTCTGTGAACAGCCAAAATTTATTAAACAAGTACAAGCTGTGGAGGAACCCATTGCAAAGCTGTGTCAGGAGATCTCTCTGATCAAAAGAAATAGTCTGTCCTTTTATACAGTACAAAAGTTTCACATTAGTCAGTAACGTCCACAAGACTACCCCCAGCCATTTCCCCCACAGTCACATGCCACTTGGTACAATGTTTCTCGAAATGATGTGATTACTACAATGTAATGTAAATCATCCCTTAATGGCCAGATTTGTTGTAAGTTTTGTTTTTTTTAAACTGCAGGCAGTAGTTAACTTTAATTGCAACGTACTTGTTGATTCCTGAATAGCGGATGATGTAATTCTTTTACTCTGAATAACTAGGAAATGGCCATGCAAATGACTCTGAATGGCAAGGGATGAGAATGTAAATACCTTACATGCTATCTGAAAAACAGACATACCACCCTGGCCTCGAACATTTGATTTCCTGCAGGACAGCAGAGCAAATTAATCCTTTAATATTTTACCCCCTTTTATTCTTCTAAATTCCAATGAATTTAAGACTAGTCTACTGTCTCTCCTAAGCCAACCCCCTCTACTCTAGTGAATCAACCTTGTGAACCTCATGATCCTCCTCTGCACCCCCTCTAGTGCCAGTACGTCCTTTTTCTCAAGCAAGGAGACCAAAACTGCATGCAGTACTCCAGGTGTGGCCTCACCAGACCCCTATACAGCTGCAACATAACCTCCTGCTTTTAAACTCAATCTCTTTTAATAATAAAAGGCAAACTTCCATTTGTTGCCTTAATTACCTGTTGTACCTGCAGATCAACCTTCTTCTGTGATTCTTGCACAAGGACACTCTGATCCTTCTGCACAGCAGCATGCTGCAGTTTTTTTTTACTATTTTAAGTAATACTGTGCACAGCAGCATGCTGCAGTTTTTTTTACTATTTTAAGTAATACTGTTATTCCTACCAAAATGGATGATTTCACATTTATTAACATTGTACTTCATCTGCCAACCCTTTGCCCACTCACTTAAACTGTCTGTTCCTTTGCCAAGTTTCACAGTCCTGTGCATGCTTTGCTCTACCACTTTTTTCTCTCTCTCTCTCTCTCTCTCTCTCTCTCTCTCTCTCTCTCAGCTACAAACTTTGATACATTACACGTGGTCCCCAACGCTACATCATCTGTGTAAATTGAATAATTGTGGTCCCAGTACTGATCCCTGAGGCACACCACTAGTCACTGCCAACCAAAAAAAGCACTCATTTATCTCCACTCTTTGCTTTCTATTAGCTAACCAATCCTGTAATGCCTTGCATCTGTATCTTATGCACCAGCCTTTTGTGCGGCACCTAGTCAAATGCCTTTTGGAAATTTAGATACACCACATCTACTGGGTCCCTGTTGTCCACCGTGCTCATAATGTCTTATAGAATTCCAATGGATTAGTTAAGTATGACCTGCCCTTCACGAACCCATGCTGTGTCAACCCAATGGGACAATTTCTATCTAAGATGCCTTGCCTTGCTAATTCTTCCTTTTTGTTATAATCTCAACATCATCTGTTGTGGGGAAATGCATAAGCTAACCAGTCTATATTTCCCCATCTTTTGTCTACCTCCTATTCTAAACAGTGGCATCACACTTGCTGTTTTTCAATCTGCTGGAACTTCCACAGAGTCCAGTGAATTTTGTAAAATTGCCATGGCTGCATTTGCTGTTTCTCCCACCATCCATTTTAGCACCCTGGGATGCACTCCATCAGGGCCAGGAGACTTGTCTGCCCTTGGCTCCATTAGTTAGCCAACACTGTCTCTTTCATGATATTAATTGTTATGCTACCTCCAGTGCCATGGGCTCTTATCTTGACTAGTCTAATGTGTGGTACCTGATCAAATTCCTTTCTGAAAATCCAGATATATTCTATCCATAACTTCCCTTAATCTATCCTGCTCATTTATGATGGTACGGTGGCTTAGCAGTTAGCAATGCTGCCTCACAACACCGGGGACCTGGATTCAATTCCAGCCTTGGGTGACTGTGCAAAACCTGCGCAGACGTTCTTCCCGTGTCTGTGTGGGTTTCCTCTGAGTAATCTGGTTTCCTCCCACAGTCCAAAGATGTGCAGGTTAGGTAAGTTAGCCATGCTAAGTTGCCCATAGTGTTCAGGGATATGTAGGTTAGTCAGGAGTAAAATGTAGAGTAGTAAGGTAGGGGAATGGATCTGGGTGGGTTACTCCTCAAGGATCAATGTGGAAACAGGCCCTTTGGCCCAAGTCCACAATGTAGAGATTCTATGATTACCTCCAAGAATTCTAGTAGATATCAGATGTTTCCTTTCTGTGAAGGCATATGGATTCTGCTTGATCACACAATGTACACACTCTTAAGATGTTTCAAATAACAGACATTAATCTAATTTAGCTATAGTTGTAATTTTAATTGTCTTTTTTAAATAAATGTTACATGGCAGATTTCCAATTCTCTGGGACTTTCCCAGCATCTAAGGATATCTGAAAGATTACAACCAATGCATGTACTTACGCCCAAAACGTTGCTTCTCCTCTTCTGATGCTGCCTGACCTTTGTGCTTTTCCAGCACCACACTCTCAACTATATTCCCATCTGGCTCAGGGGACTTATCTACTTCATGTTTTTCAAAATTTCTAGCACACCCTCCTCCTTAACACCAAACAGTTTGAACATATCTGCATGTTTCAGGCTGTCCTAATCTGTCAAATCTATCCAGCATTCGCCCCAAGTGCTCCCTAAACTATTTGCACTTTCTGTAATGCATTTCCCTTCGAATATCTGTTCCCAGTTCCTTTCTAATAACATTGTAATTCCCACTCCCCCAATTAATACTTTCCCATACTGTCTGTTGCTATCCTACTCTATAGTAAAGATCAGGGAGTTGTGATCACTCACTGAAATGCTCCCCTGAGGGATCTGGTTCATTGCCAAGCACCAAATCCAATATGGCCTATCTACATATTGAGTCAAGATTCCTTCCTGGACACACCTGACCAAATCTGCTCAACACTATTTGAACTAAGGAGATTCCAATCAATATTAGGGAACTTGAATCTGCCCATGGCAACAACACTATTACTTACATACCTTTCCAAAATCTGTCTCCCAATCAGCTCCTCTCTCTCTGCTACTGCTGTGTCTGTAGAAAACTCCAAATAGAGTGACTGTTCCTTGTCTGACTTATATCCATCCTCATTCAGTAGACAGACCCTCCTTGAAGACCTCCCTTTCTGCTACTGTGATAAAAGGGATGTAGGTTTGCTCACTGAGCTGGAAGGTTCATATTCAGAGAGCCTCCAAATGAAGCACTGGTGGTGTTGCCCACTTCCTATTTACATGTTTGAGTTTCCTCTGGTTGGTGATGTCATTTCCTGTGGTGTCGTTTTCAACAAGCCTCCACATACTGCAACACAGAGGAACTACGCAGAGCAGAGGAAAATCACTTATACAGTGTATTCAAAAAGAACAAGTACCCAATGAACACAGTCTGCCAATTTCTGAGCAACAAACCCAGACAAAACATGTCCAGAAACCCTAGCCACACTCCCCTACATCAAAGACGTCGCAGAAATGACTGCCGGACTACTCATAGCCCATAAACCCACCAACACACTAAAACAGCAGCTCATGAACATGAAAGACCCTATACAGACAATGAACAAAACTAACGTCATTTACAAAATAGTTTGCAAGAGCTATAATAAACACTACATTGGATAAACTGGCAGAAAATTAGCCACCAGGATACATGAGCATCAACTAGCCACAAAATGACATGACCCATTCTCACTAGTTTCCTTACATGTTGATGAGAAAGGACACCACTTTGACTGGGACAACACATCCATCCTAGGACAAGCCAAACAGACATGCACGCGAATTTCTAGAAGCATAGAGTTCCAGTTGGAATGCTAGCAACAAACACATTGACTTTGATCCTATTTACCACCCCCTGAGAAAAAGAACAGGAAATGACATCACCAACCCTAGGGAACGAGAACATATAAACAGAAAGGAAGCAACACCACCAGTGCTTCGGAGGCTCGCTGAAGATATTACTTAGTATGGTGACGAAATTTCTGAAAACTAACCTTCCAGCTCAGCGAGCAAACCTACATCCAGAACCTTAACCTGAGCTACAAATCTTCTCAAAACCCACTGTGATGCTATCCCAGATTAGCAATGCCACTCTCTCCCCTCTTTACCTCCCTATTCCTTTTTGACTCCTCTAAACCCTGGAACATCCAACAGCCATTCCTTCCCCTGTGAACTCCCAAGTCTCTGTAATGGCCATAATATACTGAACTGGGATTTTAAGTTCATCACCCTTACTCCTGACACTAATACTTGTGCTTAAAATAGATGCACTTAAATCCATCTCACTGACTGCAGCTTTGTCCTATCAATTGTCTATCCTTCCTCACAGACTCTCTGCATGCTGTATTTGCCTGTTCACCCAGCTACTCCATCCTCTGATCCATAGCTCTGATTCCCAACCCCCTACCAAACTAGTTTAAACTTCCTGCCCAAGATATCGGTACTCCTCCAGTTCAGGTGTAACCCGTCTTTCTTGGACTGGTCCCACCTTTCCCAGAAGGTATCCTGAGATTGCTACTCTGCTCATCCTACCTCTGAGCTTCCAACCTAATTCCCTACATTCGCTTTTCAGGTCCTCGTCCCTTTTCATAGTTGTTATTGGCACTAATGTATGCCACGATGTCTGGCTGCTCTCCTCTCTTGAGAATCATGTAGTCTTGATCCAGATATCACTGACCCTGGCACCTGGGAGGCAACATAACAACATCTGGGAGTCTCATTTGCAACCACAATCTCCTGTCTATTCCTCTAACCATTGAATCTCCTATCTCTATCACTCTTCTATTCTCCCCATTCTTCAGTTATGAGCACAGAGCCAGGCTAAGTGCCAGAGACCTTGCCAATGTGGTTCCCTGGTAGGTCGTTCTCCCCAACAGTATCCAAGTGAGGGGAATAGCTACAGGGGATCCCTGCACTAATCTGCAGATTCTGTTTTCCCCCTCCTGATGGTCACCCAGCTATCTTTATTCTGTAACTCAGGTGTGTTTGCCTCCCTATAACTTCTCTATCGCCCCCTCAGCCTCCTGAATGATCTGAAGTTCATCTAGCTCCAGCTGCAGTTCCCTAATGCATTTTGAGAGGAGATGGAGTTAGGTGCACTTCTCGAAGGTGAAGTCAGCAGGGGACCTAGTGTTCACCCTTAACTCCCATGTCCTGCAAGAGAAGTATGCAACTGCCCTAGCTTCAATCGCCTCAGCTCTAACTTGCCAAAAGAGATTAAAAACAACTTAACAATCCTCCGCAGAGTTTTTTTGTGGTTAGAGGAGGAGGACAAGTGGGAGACACTACAGCTGTTGTGTTTTGGGTTTAGCCATTGCCCGAATAGATTAGTCCACTTACCCAGCAGTTCCTTTGTTCACTTCTCCCGTTAAACCTTCACTCTTGTCTGCGCTTGGGCCATATCCCTGTAAAGTTTTCCTTTTCATGTACCTGTTCAAATGTCATTTAAATATTGTAACTGTACTTGTGTTAAACACTACTTCTGGCAGTTCATTCCATATATGCATCACCCTCTGTGTGGAAAGGTTGTCCTGCAGGGGTCTTTTAAATCTTTCTCCTCTTTCCTTAAAGCTATGACCAATAGCTTTGAATTCTATTACCCTCGGGAAAAGATCTCTTTTTTTTTATTTATCTTATTTATGCTGCTCAATCCAGGGGAAAAAATTCCCAGCCTCTCCTTGTAACTCATCCTTTTATCCTGGTAACATTCTTGTAAATTTCTTTTGCACTCTTTCCAATTTTTAATAATCTCCTTCCAATAGCAGGATTAGGTGGTGAATGCATCTCTCCCAAACAGAATTGCCCTAAGGCATTTAATCTCTGAAGAGCTTGGTTTGCTGACCCTTACTTAGGCTGTAGTCCTGCCTGGCAAACTGTTGGGCAGTCTGGTTGTGACAGCAGTTTCTATGACTTAGAATCTGAGGATTACTTGTGGTCCATGTTCTCTGAGGGCAGGGGAATGGATTAGGGGAGAGTGTAGGTTTTAATGGAAAGGTGGATATTAGCTTCCCAATGAAGTTTTTGCTTGGGGAGGGGGAAACCTGTCAGGCTTCCCATCAACCACCAAACTCCTGTCAGTCTTAATAATTGGCCACAAAGGGACTCAATTTAGGTGAAGTTGGGCCCTAAGCCTTCCTCACTGACCAAAGTTGTATACAGTGCTCAAAGTGGCCTCTGAGAAAGTGAGGACTGCAGATGCTGGAGATCAGAGTCAAAAGCGAATGTACTGGAAAAGCACAGCTCGTGAGGCAGCATCTGAGGAGCAGGAGAAGCAACATTTCAAGAAAAGCTCCACCAGGAATGATGGGGATGGGGCAGCAGGGGAAGATAGCTGGGAATGTGATAGGTAGATGAAGGTGGGGTTGAAGGTAGCTCAGAGCGGGTAGGTGGGAAGGAAGATGGACTGGTAGGGCAGTTCAAGAGGGCAATGCCAAGTTGGAAGGTCGGATCTGGGGTAAGGTGGGGGGGAGGGGGAAACAGACTCATGAAGCCCACGTTTTTCCTGTGGTTGAAGGGTCCCAAGGCAGAAGATGAGACATTTTTCCTCCAGATGTCACGTGGCAAGAGTTTGGCAGTGGAGGAGGCTCAGGACTTGCATGTCCTTGGCGAGTAGGAGGAGGAGTTAGTGTTCAGCCACAGGGCAGTGGCACTGTCGAGTGCGTGTGTCCCAGAGATATTCTGAAATATTCCGCAAGTTGGCATCCTGTCTCCCCAATGTAGAGGAGACTACAGTGAGAGAAATGGACACTGTAATGATGTGTGGAAGTACAGGTAAATCTCTGGATGTGGAAGGATCCTTTTGGAGATTTGGATTAGATTTCTTAGTGTGGAAACAGGCCCTTCAGCCCAACAAGTCCACACCGCCCCGCCGAAGCGCAACCCACCCATACCCCTACATTTACCCCTTACCTAACACTATGGGCAATTTAGCATGGCCAATTCACCTGACCTGCACATCTTTGGACTGTGGGAGGAAACTGGAGCACCCGGAGGAAACCCACGCAGACACGGGGAGAACGTGCAAACTCCACGCAGAGTCGCCTGAGGCAGGAATTGAACCCGGGTCTCAGGCGCTGTGAGGCAGCAGTGCTAACCACTGTTCCCCCGTGAGGGGGCGGTGTGGACACAGCTATTCTATTTCTTGCAGCGGCAGGGGAAGGTGCTGGAGGGTGGGTTGATGGGGCACATGGACCTAGCAAGGCAGTTGCAGGTGGGGATGGGGAGGGAAATGTATATCCGACTGATTCCAAAGGCCGGGAAAAACTTCTGGGATAATTGGGGAATTGAGTTTGGAGGTAAGTACATGAAAGTTTGGTGTACTTGCATTCCTTGATCTCTCATGGTGGAGAAAAAGTGTGTTTTTTTTTAATTCTTCTAAATATGAAGAATAGCATCCGAACAACAGACCCAACCTTTGAACTTGGCATCACTTTCTTTAACTGTCCTACCTGTCCATCTTCCTTCCAGTCTATCCGCTCCACCCTCCTCTCTGAGCTATGGCCTTCACCCCCATCTTCATCTATTGTATTCCTGATGAAGAGCTTATGCCCAAGACGTCAATTCTCCTGCTCCTCAGATGCTGCCTGACTGGCTGTGCTCTTCCAGTGCCACATTCTTCAACTCATGTGCCTCGCCAACATTCTGTACACCCTCAATATGACATTCCAACTCTATACTCTATGATCTGAGCAATGAAGACAAGCTTGCTAAACGCTGCCTTAACCACCCCATCTTCCGATAATGTAACTTTCAATGAGATGTACCTGACCCCTAGGTCTGTCTGTTCAACAGCATACCTAGGGCATTACCATTAACTGTATAAGTCTTAGCAGCTGATGTTTTGCTGGGAAAAGCGCAGGAGCAGGAGAATCAACGTTTCGGGCATGAGCCCTTGTTCAGGAATGAGGAAAGTGTGTCCAGCAGGCTACGATAAAAAGGTAGGGAGGAGGGACTTGGGGGAGGGGTGTTGGAAATGCGATAGGTGGAAGGTGGTCAGGGTGGGGGCGGAGAGATCAGGAAGAAGATTGCAGGTTAGGAAGACAGTGCTGAGTTCGAGGGATTTGACTGAGACAAGGTGGGGGAAGGGGAAAAAGAAGAAATCTGAGTTCATCCCTTGTGGTTGTAGGCTTCCTAGGCGGAAGATGAGGTGCCTCATCTTCCGCCTAGGAACCCTCCCCACAAGGGATGAACTCAGATTTCTTCTTTTTTTCCCCCCCCTCCACCTTGTCTCAGTCAAATCCCTCGAACTCAGCACTGTCTTCCTGACCTCTCCGCCCCCACCCCCACTCTGGCCTATCACTCTCACCTTGACCTCCTTCCACCTATCGCATTTCCAACGCCCCTCCAAGTCCCTCCTTCCTACCTTTTTATCGTAGCCTGCTGGACACACCTACCTCATTCCTGAACACGGGCTCATGCCCGAAACGTCAATTCTCCTGCTCCTTGGATGCTGCCTGACCTGCGCTTTTCCAGCAACACATTATCAGCTCTGATCTACAGCATCTGCCGTCCTCACTTTTTCTCCTGTATAAATCTTATCCTTGTTTGTTTTACCAAAATGCACTACTTCACCTTTTATTCAAAGTAAATTCACATCTGTCACTCCTCAGCCCGTCAGTCCAATTGATCCAAGATGCTTTTTTAATCTTAGATAATCTTCACTGTTGAGTATACCACCAGTTTACTTTTTTTTAAATGCACTCCTAAACATCCACAGAATGTTTGTTTGAAAAGTGTGTTTCAATTGACTTGTAAGGCAGCAAATCAGTTTGTGATTTCAAGTTGATCACCCAAACGATTGACAAGCTACCAAACCATTGCCTTTAGGAAACACTTCCAATTTGTACTTTACGCAATAGTCTGTCCTTATTTGCATCTTACTGATCAGTTTCTACATAAAGTAAAGCAGATTTATCAAAGCCCCCTCTCAAACCTGTTTTTCACTCTGTTTGTTTTAATGAAAAATGGCACTCATCAGTCTATTTAGTACTAAAGTGTCTTCTCTGGCATAAGAAATCTCTTCCTCATTATCACCATGGCCTTGATGTCTTTCTGAAGTTGAACGTTTGAAATTGGAGATAATGAGCATGAGCCACCTCGCCCTTTCTACTGTCAGGCCTCCATCAATTTTGCCTTTTGCCTGCAGGTTCCCACAAGTCATTCCACTCCCCAACCACCTTCAGACCTCCATTGTTTGTATCACACTTCTCTCTTTCCCACCCCCCCCCCCCCCCCCCCCCCCCCCACCCAAGCTTACCTCCGATCTATCCGCAGACCTAATTTCCTCACCAACCCTTCCCATCCCTCATTGGATTTTTCTACATTAAATTCAATTTAACCTTAATCCGCCAAACTGAAGTGATGAATTTAGCCTACAGTTGTTTGCAGTCTTCTGCACAATCATATTGCTCATATTACTGTTGACTGCATATTTTAATGTGTTACATGTAAGGTTTCTGATCTTTGTATTAACTATACCAAAATTTACCCTGAGGGGTATTCCTGTTTGTTTTAGTCCTATGTGGCAAGTATCACCTAACCCATTGTGGCTTCAGGTTTTCTAACCAGCTTCACTTCCAAGATTTCATGTTTCTATAGTTTGCTTTAAAATCAGCAGGTCTCCTGCATACCACCTTTTGTTTTCTCTACCCTTTGTCTATTTTTGTCGGATAAACATTAATTCAAAGTGCAAGCTTCCCCAATCTGAGTAGTACTGGGCAGGAAATAAAAACTGTTATCTTTAAGGATGAGTCGTGATTAAACGAAGTGTGGCTTTTGGGAGCTTAGCATCCATTGGCTGTATGAATAAGTGGAACGGATATGCTTGTAGTAAAGACTAAGATGGGTTTGCTGCTTCTGATTGTCTACTGTAACATGTTATTTGGATGTTTATAGGTATTGCTATTCCCTGCTTGTTTATTAATGCAGGCTCCTCAAAGACTGGAGAAGTATCACCAGCTGTTTCTTCAAGGTCATCCAAATTCAATGACCAAGGCAGTCCACAAACCAACCTGTTCAGCATTGAGGCACTAGTTATTCAAAATGGGACATGTTGTTTTGTATGCACAAATCAAGCAACAATTCACACGGGAGTTGATTTTGGAGGGCAAAGAATCCATGTTTATTATTTGCATACGTTTATGCATCCTGTAACAGGTTAAAATAAATGATTACATCATTTTTGTTAATGGTTAACACAGCAAAAATGTGCAGAACGTTTACTAATTGAATTGTCCAGTTTCACTCTTTGAAGACTAATTCTTACAGATCCTTAATCAACAGATTAAATATGCAAAAAAATGAATAGTATGTATGGATTCTGCTATATTGGTGGTTAAATGAGACAAAGGACCTCCTTACAATTAACTTTTTCTTGTTAGGATGTTAATTTGAGTTTATACAACTTTTTTATTTTCCAGAGTTCTCATTTGCTTAGATATTTTTCAAATGCTATGTTATGCAAGTTAATACTAACTTATTTTCGAATACAAATCATAGCAATATGAGTGTTCTTCAAAGTTTGGGAGAAGATTTGTAGCTCGGGTGCTCGTTGTTGTGGTTCTGTTCGCCGAGCTGGGAATTTGTCTTGCAAACATTTCGTCCCCTGTCTAGGTGACATCCTCAGTGCTTGGGAGCCTCCTGTGAAGCGCTTCTGTGCTGTTTCCTCCGGCATTTATAGTGGCCTGTCTCTGCTGCTTCCGGTTGTCAGTTTGAGCTGTCTGCTGTAGTGGCCTGGACCCAATATACCGGTGGAAACAGCACAGAAGCGCTTCACAGGAGGCTCCCAAGCACTGAGGATGTCATCTAGACAGGGGACGAAACGTTTGCAACACAAATTCCCAGTTCGGCGAACAGAACCACAACAATGAGTGTTCTTCTCTACAACAACTTGCAACTAATGTGTCAGCAGGTAATGCTTAAAGACAAAACAGCAGGATCGATAGCAAAATTGGATCAAAATATGGTGTTTCTGAGGAGGCTTTTGATTAAAGGAACTGTGCCGATTATGGCAGCAATCTCGAATGAGAGTAGTTTAAGGGGATAGTGCTTGGTAAAAGCAACAGTGAGCAAAGACACTGTGGAAACAGTGAGGAAAGAACACTGCATTTATGAGTTGTCAGGGTATAGATTGCAATGCTGTGGATGAACTTTAAGCACAGTTTCTATCCCTTTAACTCGTGTTGCAGTATTTTCCTTTTGTCCCAGTAATTTCAACTTCACAGTACCTCTGACTTGTTTCGTAAGAATCAATCTATTGTGCTTAAAATGTAACTAAATTTGTTTGGTTACTATTTTGAAACCCGAGGATATATATGCTATAGACTACTTTTGAAATCCTTTTTTCTGTTTTCTTCCTTCAACCTTTTCATTTTTAAAATGTGACCCAAAGACCAGAAAGCTCCAGATTTGAGGACTGCAGTGGGTGCTTTTTTTAGTTGGTTGGGGGTGGCGGGGAAGAGAGAGGAAATGAAAATATCTGTAGGGTCTGTACTCTGACAAGTTGAGAGGTTAATTGTAATTTAGTTAACCTGCTAATATTCATCTTGTTCTGATGTTCAAATAATCAAGACCATTTGTGAATGTTCAGAAGACACAACAGTCTGCAAAAATAATACCTCAGCAAGTGCCAGATAGAGTTAACTGACCTAATTTAAATCCAGTGCATTCCCAAGTGTGATTTTTAAACTTTGTGCATTTCAAACTTTCTGTAAAGTGGGCTTTGTTTTCTGCTTTCTGATGTTGAAAATCTTTTCAACTATCTTGACTGAAATGTTGGTTTTGTAACTTTTCCTGATCTTAAATGATGGCCTCTTATATCCTGCTCGTACAGGGTGGAAACATAAAACATTAGCCATTTAACCTGACAGATCTTTGAGTGATTCAATGTAACTTTGCAGGTGTCTTAATTTTGGTATCAACATTCAGTTTGAAATAGATCAGGAATATTTTGAAGTGTTTTATCTTAACGCTTTGTCTTTGTTTTGCTGAAGTAACTTCCTTGCTAAATTTAATGTTAACAGAATTTTTGTGTTAATGACGAAAATGTTTTAATAAAGCTTCAGTTCAGCTCTTACTAATTGGATTTGATATTAGCAGTATATTGTTTAAAGCTCATGATTTTGGATCTAAATATTAAGTTTCCTTTCAGTCTAGGGGCTTGAGGAACCCTTTTTTTTTGCTTCTGAACTTCCATCCATTAAACAAATTCCAGACCACATATGACACTAAACAAAATGTTATACTTTAATTATTCAGTTATAGACTTTTTTAACTTGTGAAATTTGATGCTGAAGCATCTTCATCCTAGTTCGCTTTTTTGTTTTCATTGATATTGTTGCTGTATTGGTTTTCTACAAAGGTGCTGTAATGGTTTTCCTTTCCTCATGCTTGGTTAAAGGTCATGGTACTGCATACTACTTTGGGAACAAATTCTTGATGGGAGGTGCATAGAAGTTTTGAAGTAGTTCTTCAAAAACTGAATTGTCCATATTTATCGTGCAATGTTCACCGAATTGCTTTGCCATCCTGTTCAGCAACATCTCAACTTATTTTAAAAACAAGATTAAGAATTTTACTTCATGGTTTCACACAATCCCATATGTCTGACCTCTTTCAATCATGTAACTTTTCAGGGTTTTAGCAGTCGATAATCTGATGTCACGAAAGTGGATGAAGGTGCTCTTTGTGCAGCTTTGTGGACTAAATCTTCAATAAGTATAGCAGCAACCTTACAAGTGGTCTGGTTTGGCTCAGTCTTAGTGTGAGAGAAAGTTTGTGATTTGGGCTGAGGATGTTGGCTTCTGTCTTGCCAATGTGCTTTTGGAGAAAAACTGCAACTGTAATATTAGATGTCAGACAATGTGAGAAAAGTAACAATGTAGGGATTGAGTTTTTAAAGTTTAATTTGTTGTTATCAGCATACTTGTAGAATTTTTTTGTTTTGAGACAATGTTGATGGGCAGCACCTAAAAGCAAAAAGGTGGAGGCTTGGGATCAATCCTTGGATCCCAGAAGTAAAGGTATGAGAGTAGAAAGAAACCATTACAGTTAATTTTCTGGATGTTGTGAGAGAATGGAAACTGGTGAGTGTAGATCCACCCAGTTGCATGACTACAAACAGCTTTAGAGGAGAATGGTGTGGCCAGCCTTACCAGAGGCTGCTGATAGTTTATTGTGCACATAATCACATTTTTGTGATTTTCGAGAATCCGTTCAGTGCTGTGGCGGGGCAGAAACATGATTTGGAGGGATTCAAGCATTGACTTTGGAGAAATTGGGCACAGATTTGGGAAGCAGCCAGGAGTCGAAGAATTCTGGAAAAGGAAAGGGAGATTGGAAATGGGGGAGGGGGGGGTTATTTGCAAGAATGCTGATGTGACTTTGACAAAATATTCATTTTAAAAGGGAGTGTGCTGGCCTGAGGAGAGGGTGTTTATTATCTATTTGCTAACATAGGTACTTAAGAAATTTTGGTTGGGTTAGAGCCATTGAACATATGGTCTCGACCTTAGAGATGAGAATTCCTTGAGCTAGTTGGCTGTGGAGAAGTTGTAGAATTTGTAGAGGGAAGGTGGGATAACCTTGGCGCTGTTAAATTAGTCCTTCATTATCAACTTGGTCTTTTTATTTTGTCTCTTAAATCTTGGAAATTGTATATAAAAGACCTTGTGGAAGTACATAAAACAAGCAATATATTGTAGATACTAGAAAGTTGAAATCGATGTTTCTTCATTATTCATTCTGGCATTTGATTGTTCTGGTTGTTTACCCTTGTGGGGACTCTTTGCTGCTTGTGCTTTATGTTGTACTTGCATAATAGCTGTTAAATCTATAACACACTCCAGATCTAATGTCTGACCATTTGCTTGAACTATTAAGTTTGTTACTTCATAAATGTTGTCTGACTTATTTTAGTCAAACAAACTCAAGTAATTTCACTGATCTAGATTTTGAGTCTGCTTTATGACCAATATGTTCTAAGCCAGTTACAAATGTATACTTCTGCAATACTAGTTTTGTTAAATATGATAGTCATAGAGACGTACAGTATGGGAACAGACCCTTCGATCCAACCCGTCCATGCCGACCAGATATCCCAATCTAGTCCCACCTGCCAGCACCTGGCCCATATCCCTCCAAACCCTTCCTATTCAAATACCCATCCAAATGCCTCTTAAATGTTGTAATTGTACCAGCCTCCACCACATACTCTGGCAGCTCATTCCATACACGTACCACCCTCTGGGTGAAAAAGTTGCCCCTTAGGTCCCTTTTATATCTTTCCCCTCTCATCCTAAACCTATGCCCTCTAGTTCTGGACTCCCTAATCCCAGCGAAAAGACTTGGCCTATTTATCCTATCCTGGCCCCTCATAATTTTGTAAACCTCTATAAGGTCACCCCTCAGCCTCCAACGTTCCAGGGAAAACAGCCCCAGCCTGTTCAGCCTCTCCCTGTAGCTCAGATCTTCCAACCCTGGCAACGTCCTTTGTAAATCTTTCCTGAACCCTTTCAAGTTTCACATCTTTCCGATAGGAAGGAGACCAGAATTGCACGCAATATTCCAACAGTGGCCTAACCAATGTCCTGTACAGCCGCAACATAACCTCCCAACTCCTGTACTCAATACTCTGACCAATAAAGGAAAACATACTAAATGCCGCCTTATAATATGATGTTTACCATTTTGAAAGAAACATTATACGCTTATTCTAATGTAAAGCTTCTATTGTTTGTTTCCTTGTAGTGGTTACTGAAAAGAGGTACTTGAAACTGCTTCCACGGCTCTTGAATATTTGATTGAGAACTTTATTTCCAGAATGGATGTTGTTGAAATGAGTCCCCCAAGCTTCAATGTCAACCGGCCGGTTTTTAATCAGGAGACTTTAGACTCTTATCTCCATAAGAGGGTGAAACCAAAGCTATCTAGAAGCACAAAACTACTCCGGTATTTTCGGTATGTTTTGTAAGTTCCTTTTTTTTTGTGTTGAGCTTCAATGTCCATGGAGCAAGATTATTTGAAATGACAGTTTGTCTATTGATTTTCTTTTCTTTCTCTTTTGAAAGAATATAATGTCACCTTTCTTCTGAAGCCATTTGAGGTGTTGTCCAAATTAATAACCTGCTCTGTTGCAAGCTACCAAAACATAAAATCAACTGCTACATCAGTTTTCTCCTTCCAAATCCCTGTTCCAGGATGGACACGTAGGTTGGAAATTGTAATACAGGTACATAGTCCTTTATGTGAAATCTCAGAATCTGAAGATCTCTCTTGAAGTTTTTTTTTCTCCATAGCAAGATTGTTTGGCGTTCAAACATTGGGCGGCACGGTGGCACAGTGGTTAGCACTGCTGCCTCACAGCACCAGAGACCCATTTCAATTCCCGTCTCAGGTGACTCTCTGTGTGGAGTTTGCACGTTCTCCCCGTGTCTGCGTGTTTCCTCCCATAGTCCAAAAACCTGCAGGTTAGGTGAATTGGCCAAGTTAAATTGTCCATAGTGTTAGGTGAAGGGGGAAATGTCGGGGACTGGGTCTGGGTGGGTTGCGCTTCAGCGGGTCGGTGTGGACTTGTTGGGCCGAAGGGCCTATTTCCACACTGTAAGTAATCTAATCTAATCAGTTAACCCAACTCCACACCCATTCGACCAACATCACTCTGGCATCAATTCTGCCTCAGCTTGTAGTACTCACAGGTATGTCTGCTGTTCGGTAAACTGTCATCGCTAAACTGTCACTTATTCTGAAATCTGAAAGCCAGCTAGCCCTGAGGGTTTCAGATAAAAGATAATGTACCTGTACAGTGTGATCTAGTTATGAATTCCCAAGTTGTTGTGGGGCTAGGTCATGTGAAACTTTCTGCTATTCTTTGATAAACATTAGCTTGTTAGGCTTATTTAAATATTTTGATTGTGAAATAATATGGAAATTTGTTCTATGCATGTTCAATGACCCCTGTTTTACTATTATGCCTTTTGACTCATCAGCAAAGCTATTTTTCTTTATGGAAGGCAACGCCCAAATGCAGTAAGTGGTTCCATTGTCCATACAACACCCTAACTTAAGCAAAACTTGCTTTGGAATGAGGACCTACTTTGAATTTGCTTTCTATAAATTCCTTTTAAAAGGGGAAAAAAAAAGACACTTTAATAGATCTCCGTGTTGATCTCAAATGTTCACACTCTGATTCCTGTTTGCTAATTCTGAAACCATTTCCAACCAGAAATGACAAGTGTATGATTCAACCCAGCCTCCTCTGGACAACCAAGCATCACAGGCACAAGTCCTTAAGCTAGCGATTCAATTCATGTGGTAGAGTTAGATGTACAGTACAAACAAACCCTTTTGCCCAATTTGTCCATACTGACCAGATATTGTAATTAATTCTGCTTATCAGCATTTGACCCACATCCTTTTAAATCCTTCCCATTCATAGACCCATCCAGATGCCTTTTAAATGTTGAAATTATACCAGCCACCACAATTTCCTCTGGCAGCTCATTCCTACATATGCCACCCTCTGGAAAAATTATAAATCTTTTCCCCCTCATCTTAAACTTATGCCCTCTAGTTTTGAGCTCCCCTACCCTGGGCGAAAGGCAGTGTCTGTTTACCCTATCAATGCCCCTCCTGATTTTATAAACCCATATCAAGAAACCTTCAAGCCAGGTAATCAACCCTGGTTCAAATGAGAGTGCAGGAGGGCATGCCAGGAACAGCATCAGGCATATATCAAAAAATGGCATGTCAACCTGGTGAAGCTACCACACAGAACTACTTGCGTGCCAAACAGCAAGTGATAGAGCTAAACTATCTCACAACCAACTAATCAGATCAAAGTTCTGCAGTCCTTCCGCATCCAACCATGAATGGTGGTGGGCAATTAAAGAACTCACTGGAGGAGGACGCTCCACAAATTCCCCATCCTCTATGATGGAGGAGCCCAGCACATCAGTGCAAAAGATTAGGCTGATGTATTCACAACAATTTTGAGTCAGAAGTGCTTCTCCAGTGGTCCCCAGCATCACAGATACCAGTCTCCAGCCAATTTGATTTACTTCATGTGATATTAAGAAACTGCTGGAGGTATTGGATACTGCAAAGGAAATGGGCCCACATTCTGGCAATAGTACTGAAATTGTGTGCTCTAGAACTTGTCGCTCCCCTAGCCAAGCTCTTCCAGTACAGTTACAACACTGGCATCTACCTGACAATGTGGAAAGTTGCCCAGGAATGTCCTATACACAAAAAGCAGGACAAATCCAAACTGACCAATTACAGCACTATCAGTCTACTCTGTCATAAAGTGGAGGGGTCATTAACAGTGCTACCAAGCAGCACCTACTCAGCAACAACCTGTTCAGTGACTTCCAGTTTGGGTTTTGCCAGGGTCACTTGGCTCCTGATCTCATTTCTGCCTTAGTTCAAACATGGACAAAAGAGCTGAATTCCAGAGGTGAGATGAGAGTGCCAGCCCTTGACATCAAGGTTGCATTTGACCAAGTGTGGCATCAAGGAGTCCTCACAAAACTGGAATCAGTGGGTATGAGGGCAAGCACTCCACTGGTTAGTCATACCTGGCACAAAGGAAGATGGTTGTGGCTGTGGCTGTGACAGGTCAGTCATCTCAGCTCTAGGACATCTCTCTGCAGGAGACCGTCAGAGTAGTATCCTAGGTCCAGCAATCTTCAGCTACTTCATCAATGACCTTCCCTCTATCATAAGGTCAGAAATGGGGACGTTCGCCAGTGATTGCATAGTGTTCAGCACCATTTGCGACGACTCAGCTACTGAAGCAGTCTGTGCTCAAATGCAGCAAGATCTAGACAATATCCAGGCTTGGATCAACAAATGGCAAGTAACATTTGCACCTCTCAAATGCCAGACAATGACCATTAATAAAAGAGACTCTAACCACCACCCCTTAACATTCAATGATATTACCATTACTGAATTCCCCCAATGTCAACACCCTTTGGGTTACTGTTGACCAGAATCTCAACTGGACTCGCCACATAAACACTGGCTACAAATGCAGGTCAGAGACTAGGTAAATGACTTACTTCCTGACTCCCCCTCGCCTGTCCACCATCTACAAGGCGCAAGTCAGGAGTGTAATGGAATGTTCTCAATTTGTTGGAGCTGCACCCATCCAGACCACACTCAAGAAGCTTGACACTTTCCAGGACAAAGCAACCTACTTGATTGACACCACATCTACAAACATTCAATCCCTCCTCCAGCAGTGTATACGATCAACAAGATGCTCTGCAGAAAATCACCAAAGATCCTTAGACAGTACCTTCCAAACTCAGCACTTCCATCAATGAGGACAAGGGCAGCAGATACTTGGGAACGCCACGACCTGCAAGTTTCCCTCCGAGCCATTTAACACCCTAACTTGGAAATAAACCGCCATTCCGTTCCTTCAGTCGTTGGGTCGAAATCCTGGAATTCCCTCTTACTAGCATTATGGGTCAACCTACAGCAACTGGACTGTAGCGATTAAAGAAGGCAGCTCACCACCACTTCAAGGGCAAATAGCGATGGGCTATCAATGCTGGCCAGCCAACGACACCCAAGTCCTACAAATAATTTTTTTAAAAATGATTGACAGCACTAGATGCTGCAATGGCCATTGACTTTGATAGCAGTCCAGCCATGGTACTGAAGGCTTGTGCTGAAGAAATTGCTGTGCCCTTGGCTGAGCTACTGCAGTACATCTACAACACAGGCCAACTGCCTTTTGATGTGGAAACTGTGTGTGTGTGTGTGTCATAGCTGAGCAAAAAAAAATCCAACTAGTTGTTTACCATCCTGTCGTCCACGCTAAATCATTAAAGTAATGGAAGGTGTTATCAAAGTGCTATCAAGTGGACTTACTGAACGATAACCTGCTCACTGAACTTTTGATTTCCACACTTGACTCCTTACCTCATTATTGCCTTGGTTTGTGCTTGAAGTAAAAAGCTGAATTCATGGTGAGATGTGAGTGATGATGTTTGACATAATGGCTGTATTTGAGCTACAATGGCATCAAGGATCCCTAACAAAACTGGAGTGACTAGGAATCTAGGAAAGCTCTTTGTCACATTTAGCACAAGGGAGGTGATTGGAGGTTAGCTAACTCCATTCTACGGCATCTCTATAGGGGTTCCTTAGGATAGTATCCTAGGCCTAACCATTTACAGGTATTACATCAATGACCTTCCGTCCATCTTAATGTCAAAAGTAGGGATGTTTGAATCTCTCAATATTTATACCATTTGTGGCTCCTCAGACACTGATGCAGTTCGTATCCAAATGCTGCAAGGCCATGACTAAATCCAGACCCAATACAGAAATTGCTGGAAAAGTTCAGTAGGTCTGGTAGCATCTGTGGATAAGTCATCAGAGTTGACGTTTTGGTCTGATGACCCTTCCTCAGAACCACTTCTGGACTTGTGCTAAAAAGTCAGTGTGGGTCTGGAAAAGCACAACTGGTCAGGCAGCATCCCAGGAGCAGGAAAATCAATATTTCAAGCATGACTTCCAAAAGCGACTAAATATTGCTTCTTGACATTCAGTGGCATTGCCATCACCATATTTCTCATTATCAACATACATTCAGGTGGTTACTATTGACCAGAAACTGAACTGGACCAGCTGTGTAGATGCTCTTTCTTCGAGAGCATAATAGAGGCTTAATCCTCTGATTTAGCTCAACTCAATAAATCCTGCCTATGATCTACAAGGCACAAGGCAGGAATATGATAAAGCTCTCCTTATCTGGGTGTGTACACGACCAACAGGTGTGCCATCCAAGGCAAAGAAGTCAACTTGACACCAGAATTCGCAAACATTCACTCACTCCACCACTAATATACAGTAGCAGCAGTATGAACCATTTACAAGATGCACTGGAGACTGATTAGCAAGGTTAGATCTCATGGAATACAGGGAAAACTAGCCATTTGGATAGAACTGGCTCAAAGGTAAAAGATGACAGAGGGCGGAGGGTTGTTTTTCAGACTGGAGGCCTGTGATCAGTAGATTGCCACAAGGATCTGTGCTGGGTCCTCCTACTTTTTGTCACTTACATAAATGATTTGGATGTGAGCATAAGAGGTACAGTTAGTAAGTTTGCAGATGACATCAAAATTGGGGGTGTAGTAGACAGCGAAGGGGGCTACCTCCTGATTACAACAGGATCTGGGCCAGATGTGCTAATGGGCTGAGAAGTGGCAGATCGAGTTTAATTCAGATAAATGCAAGGTGCTGCATTTTGGGAAAGCAAATCTTACCAGGACTTATACACTTAATGGTAAGGTCCTAGGGAGTGTTGCTGAACAAAGAGACCTTGGAGTGCAGAGTCGTAGCTCCTTGAAAGTGGAGTCGCAGGTAGAAAGGATAGTAAGGAAGACGTTTGGTATGCTTTCCTTTATTGGTCAGAGTATTGAGCACAGGAGTTGGGAGGTCATGTTTTGGCTGTACAGGACATTGGTTTTGGACTCCCTGAGGTCAGGGAGTCCAGAACGAGGGGGCATAGGTTTAGGGTGAGAGGGGAAAGATATAAAAGAGACCTAAGGGACAACTTTTTCACGCAGATGGTGGTACGTGTATGGAATGAGCTGCCAGAGGATGTGGTGGAGGCTGGTACAATTACAACATTTAAAAGGCATTTGGATGGGTATATGAATAGGAAGGGTTTGGAGGGATATGGGATGTTTGCTGGCAGGTGGGACTAGATTGGGTTGGGATATCTGGTCGGCATGGACGGGTTGGACTGAAGGGTCTGTTTCCATGCTGTACCTCTATGACTCTATAGATTGCACTTTACAAATTTATACTTTACAATTTGCAGCCATCTAAAGGACTGAGGACAGCAGCTACATAAAAACGGTAGTGCTGGCAAGAATGATAAAATCTCATATCCCCCCCCCCCCCCCCCCCCCCATATCCACAGGTCTGGTTTCCACTGTTTCAATTAACCACTGTTTACCATGGCCCAAACATAGTATAGGGAACATTCCAAAACCAGGGGGCTACCAGGAAGATGCGTTTCCCACTTTAGATGCATGTGTTTGCACCAGCCATGGTTTTGGCCTTCTATGGTAGATCCTGGAACATATCCCCTGTGGGTACAGGTGGGGAGACCCTGTATATGGTACTCCTTCAGTATTGGCCTTAAAACCTGGAATACTCTCCCACTGGATGTGTCTGCACCAAATCAACTGCAGTATTTCAAGAAGGCAGCTTGCCACCACCTTGTGGCTAATCAGGAACGCACAACCGATGCTGGTAAGCCAGTGATGCTCACCACTTCATGAATACAAACAACAGGCCAACAGAGGGGCATTGTATTTGATTTGTCAGTTTGATAGTTCTTTATCTTCAAAAGTAATGAATGAGCTGTAACTCTTTGGATTAATAGATTAGTTGATGCCTTGCTCTCTGATGTTAACTTACCTACCATTTGGAATAAGAATGATAAAATCTCATAGTGCAAGAGATGCCCTTTTGTCCCATGATTTGCATTTTTCCTCTGCCATCATCTTAGATTAGATTAGATTACTTACAGTGTGGAAACAGGCCCTTCGGCCCAACAAGTCCACACCGCCCCGCCGAAGCGTAACCCACCCATACCCATACCCCTACATCTACATTTACCCCTTACCTAACACTATGGGCAATTTAGCATGGCCAATTCACCTGGCCTGCACATCTTTGGACTGTGGGAGGAAACCGGAGCACCCGGAGGAAACCCACGCAGACACTGGGAGAACGTGCAAACTCCACACAGTCAGTCGCCTGAGGCGGGAATTGAACCCGGGTCTCAGGCGCTGTGAGGCAGCAGTGCTAACCACTGTGTCACCGTGCCGCCCACATTGTACATTTAGTCTTAAAATCTATCCAATTGTCTTTTGGAAGCTCCTTGATTCTACTGCCCTTAGCTCAAGGCTGCAATATGTAGGAGCAGATAGGCTATAATCTTAACCATCATTTAATTAGATATTGGCTGTGCTGATAATCCTCAACTCTACTTTTCTGCCTTTTCCCCATAGCCTTTTAAACTATTATTGATTTTAAATTGTCACTCTCACCCTTGAATATACTTAATGACCCAGCTTCAACAACTCTGGCAAACAGTTCCACAAATTTATAATGTTGAGAGAAGAAATTCTCCCTCATCTATCTTAGGTGAGTGATCCTTTCTCTGACATAATGCATTCTGGTCTTTGGCTCTCCTTTGGCACAAGGAGGAAGACAACTGTTTGCATCTACCCTGTCAAGCCCTTAAAAACCTTGTTTCAGTAGATTATGCTCTCATTCTCCTAAATTTAATGAGTAAAGCCTAACCTATAGAACCTCTCCTCAAGAAAAATCCCTCCATACCCTAAATCAAACTAAGGAATCCAATGCCAGTTATTGTTTTTACTTTGGAAAGTGGGACAA
The DNA here is from genome assembly GCF_047496795.1 of Chiloscyllium punctatum. NCBI lineage: Eukaryota > Metazoa > Chordata > Chondrichthyes > Orectolobiformes > Hemiscylliidae > Chiloscyllium > Chiloscyllium punctatum. Next base: position 39,045,536 of record NC_092782.1, on the reverse strand, counting down.
AAACTATTCACAATATTCCAGGTTTGGTCTGATTTAGTGCATAATATAAAGTTTTAGCAAAATCTCCCTTTTTTTTTATATTCCATTTCCTTTTGAAATAATGGCCAATATTCCATTTTTCTTCCCTTTTACTTTTGAACTTGGGTGCTTGTATATTATGATTCATGCATGAGCAGCCCTTAATCCCTTTTGGTTTAAACACTAGCTGCTGAATGACATTGCTAGGTTACTTAGCTTATTCAAAGCAGGAGCATTGCAAACTGTTTTTTAAATTTAAGAACTGAGCTTTTAGAAATTTGTTTAGTGATTCTTATGTTACATTGTGATGTTCTTCCTGTATAAACTGTATGCAGACTCCCTAACAATTTCTTTGAGCTTGATGTAAAATTATAAAATGTGCTATGTAAATGAGCAAGTATCAGTGGATGAAATTCATTGTCCCTTCTTCCCTTTTAATGTGCTGCAATGTAACTGTACCTCTGTCAAAGTTTCCCATCCTTGATCTGTGTATTTTATGCAGTATGGTTCCTTTTCAGAGTAATTGCACTTGCACATCTTAAAGGGACTGGTGTGAGTGTACAGCCTGTCACTCTTTTATCTAGTTTTCTCCACCTAGAACATTGGAAATCTCAAAGCCTTCTGATTTAGCTTCTAATTGAATTGCAAAACTTAATCCTTAATTCTGGTATCTTGTTTGTGTAAGACCCTGGAGTATGAAGCACCTGAATCTAAATTTCAAACTTGCTATTGTTACATGTCACCTATTATCATTTGAATGTCTTTGCCCATATGCCAGACTATAGACAGTATTTATCTCCTGCTTTACTTCTAGTATTTATTATGTCAAGCCTATCATTTTACCTTTCCTGAGCCATTAATCAAATGCACTGTATACTGGTGTCTAACTGTGTGTCTGACACCCCATCCTCCTCACTTTCAGCTTTAGCAATTGTGGACCTCTGTTATAGAACATAGAACATTACAGCGCAGCCTTTGGCCCTCGTTGCACCGCCCTGTCATACTAATCTGAAGCCCATCCCACCTACACTATTCCATGTACGTCCATATGCCTGTCCAATGACTATTTAAATGCACTTAAACTTGGCTAATCTACTACAGTTGCAGGCAAAGCATTCCATACCCTTACTACACTCAAGTACAAATTCACATTTACCTGCAAAAGTCATCTTGAAATTTAAGTGAAAATCCAGTTGCAATTACTCAAACATGACAACACTATACAAATTACTTCAGTCCAGTGAAAGGTGATTGGAGAGTAAATTTCAAGTTGTTGTTCCAAGGCTGCTTAGGGCACTGTGAAAGGAATACTGTGCCTCCTGCCTTGTCAACTTGCTATTTCAGTTCTGTTTACATAACTGCAACATTTATTTTGTTTTCTATAGTTGTTCATCCAAGAGGGCCAAGTCAATACTCTTCAGATTTGTTCCCATTCTGGAATGGCTACCCAAATATCCAGTGAAAGAGTATATTCTTGGAGACATAATTTCTGGTTTGAGCACAGCCATGATGCAGTTACCTCAAAGTAAATATGAAAGTAATTTGTTTTTGAAGTGCAAATGTGTTTGAGAACCATGACATTTTATTTTGTTTAAACCTAAAATACTGAGCAATGGTCTAAATATGTTTAGTTGGGTTGTATGGCATGAGGTGTACTTTTCTCTGTTCTACCCATATGCTGCCAAAATTTATTGTCCAACATATCTATTATTTAAATGGGGGAGAAAAGTACCCAGTCTGTATATACTTTGTAATTACTGTCTGATTGTTGAACTGAACATAATCACTGATCTTTTCAAAAATATAAGTATTAAGAAACCAAGGCCAAAAGGCTAAGAGCCAAAATGCAGATTGTGATCGATGACAGTGAGACTGAAAGGCAAAGGTAAGTTTGGAAATAATTCAGAATGTGTGAAATTTGAAATTTTAGAAGATAAAGACCATAAGATAAAGTCATGTCGTAGAAGTTTTCGGCTACAAAGTTCCCTCTCCTTCCTCTTTTGCCGCCTCCCACCCCCCCCCCCCCCCGCCCCCCCACTTCTGTCTCACTTGCCTACCCTCCTTCTTATCCACCCACCTCCTTTGATTCACACCCTGACCAGGACTGACTTGTATTTATATATGTCACCACCTCAGGATACTTGGTATTCAATGGACTGTTTGGTATGTAGTCACTGATAAAGGAGTTTGTTACTGTTTTTATTATATGGTCTCACAGATGTAAGTAATAAGTTTAGATTTTTCAGTTCATGACTGAATGAAAGAATAATTCACTTTTATTGAAATAAATAAATATTATCGCATCAACCTCCACCAACCCCACCGCCCCATGGCTGAACACTTCAACTCCCCCTTCCACTCAGTTAAGGGCACAGGTCTTGGGCTGCCTTCAGTACCAAACCATTACCACCCAACACCTGGAGGAAGAACGCCTCATTCCACCTTGGGACCCTGTAATCACACGGGATAAATGTGGATTTCAATAGCTTACTCATTGTCTCTCCGCTTTCTCAGTTACCTTCTCCCCCCAACCCCACCTCCCTCCCATTTGTTTGTCAGCCCCCGGCCCGCAAGCCTCATTCCTGATGAAGGGTCTATGTCCAAAACATTGATTCTCCTGCTCCTCTGTTGCCTGACATGCTGTGCTTTCCCAGCAATATACTCTCGACAGAGATTTCGTAAATCCCGCTCTAGAATCAGTATGGCCTAACATTGGGACACAGACAGACTTTAACCTCACACCTTCAATGCGTTATCTGAGCTGAGATGGCACCTATTGTTAAAACTGTCTTGAATATAATTTTTTAAAAGTTCTGTGATTTACATGTGAAGGAATTGGAACTAGCATGATTATTCTAAAAGATGAAAGAATTAAGTTAAATTTGCTTAATATTACATTCCATGACATTACAATCCTGTTGCAATAAATTGTTTCTTAATTCTGCTCCACAACCACCTGATGAAGAAGTAGTGATTCGAAAGCTATTGCTTCCAAATAAATTTATTGGACTATAACCTGGGGTTGTGACTTTTAACTTTGTCCACCCCAGTCCAATATTGACCCCTCCATTAATCTCGAATCCCTTTCAACTTGTAAGAAAGGTGACAGTTCACATCACAATATTTACAGAAATTTGGGGCGAGTCCCTGTAAACCAAGAGCCTGCTGCCACTGTCTTCAGGTATAAATAACTTGCACCACCTTCTCAGAAAAGCAATCTAAGCCTTTTATACCTAACCAATCAAATCACCCAGGCTTGCAGTCAAGTAGACTGCAGAGTAGGTGACATGACTATTTTTATTCTAAATGTAAAATCCAATGTTCAAAGTATGTTAAACCTCCATTGTTTGTGTTGCAACTAGGTAAATGTCCAGCTCGTCTTGTTTTGGGCATTGAGGGCTTTCTTCAAAGCACCATTCTTAAAATCAGCTATCATCACATCTTAAAGTTCACTATCATCATCTTTCCATATGTTAGAAATAACCATACTCTAATCTCCATGCTGGAGCTTCACTGTATATTTCTTACAACTCATTGGGCTCGATTTGTTGTGTCTTGACATGTGACTGTAATGCAGCAGTAAAATGTGACACCTTAACACTTTCAGTTCCTATTTCTTTATGGATAATATGACAACATAATATTACTCCTTCTGTCTACTAATGTCCAAAATCTAACACCTTTATACAGGATATATACATACTATGAATTTTCTGATGCACTCGTTCCATTGTTACCTTTGGCCCTCTATGACTAAATCTTCGGGTACCCCTCACCTTCCAACCTATAACAGCCTTTTCTTTAACCTTAATTTTTGAACAAAGAGCTGGCGGTTGTTGTACATTTCTAAATATTCCTAATTCTGATAATGTCAATCAATCTAAAATGTTACATAATTCTCCATAGACTGCCAGTTGAGTACTTCAATCTTTTTTTGATTTTAAAGTTTCTAAAACCCATCACATTCTGCATTATATCTTGTTGTTAATTACTCAATTAATATTGGCTGGCAGCGAAAAATCAGAATGCTGTGTTGCTTCTCTGGTGCCAGGATCAAGGATGTCTGAGGGTGCAGAATGTTCTCAAGGTGGAGAGGGGCCCGCAAAAGGTCATTGTCCACATTGGAGCCAACGATATAGGAAGGGAAAAGGTTGAGATTCTGAAGGGTGATTACAGAGAGTTAGGCAGGAATTTAAAAAGGAGGTCCTCGATAGTAGTAATGCTGGAATACTCCCGGTACTATGCGCTAATGAGGGCAGGAATAGGAGGATAGAGCAGATGAATGCATGGCTGAGGAACGGGTGTATGGAGGAAAATTCAAATTTTGGATCATTGGAATCTCTTTGGGGTAGAAGTGACCTGTACAAGAAGGACGGATTGCACATAAATTGGAAGGGGACTAATATACTGGCAGGGAATTTTGCAAGAGCTGCTCGAGAGGATTTAAACTCGTAAGGTGGAGGGGTGAGAGGGACCACCCTGGGAGATAGAGGAAAGAGATCAGTCTGAGACTGGTACACTTCAGAACAGAAGAGTCCAACAGTCCGAGCAGGTAGGAGTAATAAATTAAACTGCGTTTATTTCAATGCAAGGGGCCTAACATGGCAGGCAGATGAACTCTGGGCATGGTTAGGAACATGGGACTGGGATATCATAGTAATTACAGAAACATGACTCGGGGATGGGCAGGACTGGCAGCTTCATGTTCCCGGATACACATCCTACAGGAAGGATAAAAAGGGAGGCAAGAGAGGAGGGGGGAGTGGTGTTCTTGATAAGGGATAGCATTACAGCTATACTGAGGGAGGATATTCCTGGAAATACATCCAGGGAAGTTATTTGGGTGGAACAGAAATAAGAAAGGGATGATCACCTTATTGGGATTGTACTATAGACCCCCTAGTAGTCAAAGGGAAATTGAGAAACAAACTTGTAAGGTGATCTCAGCCATCTGTAAGAATAATAGAGTGGTTGTGGTAAGGGATTTTAACTTTCCGAGCATAGACTGGGACTGCCATAGTGTTAAGGGTTTAAATGGAGAGGAATTTGTGTGTACAAGAAAATTTTCTGATTCAGTATGTGTATGTACCTACTAGAGAAGGTGCAAAACTTGACCTGTTCTTGGGAAATACGGCAGGGCAAGTGACTGAGGTGTCAGTGGGGGAGCACTTTGGGGCCAGCGACCATAATTCTATTAGATTTAAAATAGTGATGGAAAAGGGTAGACCAGATCTAAAAGTTGAAGTTCTAAATTGTAGAAAGAGTAATTTTGATGGTATTAGGCAAAAACTTTCAAAAGCTGATTGGTGGCAGATGTTCGTAGGTAAAGGGATGGTTGGAAAATGGGAAGCCTTCAGGTATGAGATAACAAGAATCCAGCGAAAGTATATTCCTGTTAGGGTGAAAGGAAAGGCTGCTAGGTATAGAGAATGCTGGATGACTAAAGAGATTGAGGGTTTGGTAAAGAAAAAGGAAGCATATGTAAGGTATATTGAGGATAGGTCAAGTGGAAGTATAAAGGCAGTAGAAATATACTTAAGGAAATCAGGGCAAAAAGGAGACATAAGATAACTTTGGCAAATAGAATAAAGGAGAAACCAAAGGGTTTGAACAATACATTAGGGATAAAAGGGTAACTAGGGAGAGAATAGGGCCCCTCAAAGATCAGCAAGGCAGCCTTTGTGTGGGGGAGATGCTAAATGAGTATTTTGCATCAATATTTACTGTGGAAAAGGATATGGAAGATATAGAATGTAGGGAAACAGATGTGGACATTTTGCAAGGTGTCACCATTACAGAGGAGGAAGTGCTGGATGTTTTGAAACAGGTAAAGGTGGATAAATCCCCAGGACTTGATCAGGTGTACCTTAGAACTCTGGGAAGCTAGAGAAGTGATTGCTGGGCCTCTTGCTGAGATATTTGTATCATCGATAGCCACAGGTGAGGTGCTGGAAGACTGGAAGTTGGCAAACGTGGTGCCACTGTTTAAGGGTGATGAGGACAAGCCGGGGGACTATAGACCAGTGAGCCTGATGTCGGTGGTGGGCAAGTTGTTGGAGGGAATCCTGCGGGTGAGTGCTGAAAATAGCCGCCTTATTCAGCAACTGCAGTGGCACAAATTGGAATCAGCAATAGAATCCTGAAATGCACTTCTTACAGTAGCCTCTTTATACACATTTCTTACATATATTAAAATTCCATTTCCATGGTGTTACTTTTTTTTAATCTAGTGTATACAAAGTGCTGAGGGCCATCTGCCTGAGAGACAGGAGATGGGTGAAAACATGCGCTGAGTGCTAGCTGCTACCCCTGATAAGATCAAGTGCCTGTCCAGTCTGCTTGCATAATTAAGAGGTGAAAGTTTCGGTATGGGATGGATGAAGTTCAAACATCTCAACGCCAGGTTATGTCCAGCAAGTTTATTTGGAAGTAGTAGCTTTTGGAGCACTGCTCCTTCATCAGATACTTGATGGAGCAGGATCTTAAAATGTAGAATTTATAGCAAAAGGTCAGTGATGTGCAACTTAAACGATATTGAACAAACCTAGATTGCTGTTAAGTCTTTCATCTTTTAGAATGGGTTGCAGGTTTTGTTTTATTAACTTCCTGAATCCCAGAACTACTTTCAAGTCACGTTCTCAAGGTTTTATAAAAAAGTGACAATGCATTAAAGGTGTGAGTTTCAACTCTCTGTATCACAATCTTGAGCCAGACTGGTTCTATTTGCAAAATAGGAATTTATAAAATGTTACATTGCTGGACTGCCTGTAGATTGTGTTCTTTTTGAATAAAATAGAATGCATCTGCAATTACAATTCTGCAAAGTGTGTGAGATGGAGTATAAGACTGAGAGGTGTGTCATGTAGTGGGATTACCTTCAATGTGACATGAACCCAAGGTCCTGGTTGAGGCCTTCCTCATGGGTACTGAACTTTGCTCACAGCCTCTGCTTGGCCCCTCTGCTTTGTTGCATTTTCTGAAGTCCGCTTTGGAGGATGGTCCCATGAAGATCCGAGGCTGAGTATCCCTGACTAAAGTGTTCCCCAACAAACGTCCCTGTTTGACGATTTTGCAGAGTGTCCTTTCAGCTGTTGTCATAGCGTCTGCTTGGTCTCACCAACATACAATGTCTTGGGGCATCCTTGCCTGCAGTGTATGAGGTAGACAATGTTGGCAGAGTAATATAGTACAATGTAATTTAATTTTGGTGGATTGTAATTTACTTTAATGTCATATTTAATTTGAGTTTGTGCTAGTTTGGATTAACTTAAGAATATAAGAGTTTTCTTCACAATGGACATTTTGGCACTCTACACCAGCATACCCCAAGATGACAGCATTACTGCAGCAACTTCAGTACTCAATACCAACCACTACCAACCTCCAAGCACCATCCTCCAACTCCATCCACTGCATTTTTGACCACAACATCTTCACCTTTGACACCAGTTCTTTATCCAGACACACTGACAGCCATGGGGACCAAATTTGCACCCCAACATGCCAACATTTCCATGTACAAGTTTGAACAAGACTTCTTTGCTGTACAGGACCTCCATTCAGCACTATACTGATGACATTTTCTTCCTCTGGACCCATGTTGAGTCGTCACTGAAACAACCGCCGTGGTATCAACAAGTTTCATCCCAACCGACTTGGACTACTCTCTAGTATCTGCGTCATTCTTCAACATACACCTCCATCATGGACGGGCACCTCAGTACCTCATTCCATCCTAAACATAAAAACCGCCATCCCCTACAGATAAGCCCTATGCATACACAGGATCTGTTCAGAGGAGGAGGAACGTGACAGACACCTGAAGGACACCCTCAAAAGAACAGAGTCTGATGCTCAACTCAATTGCCAGTTCCAACGTGCCACAGCGAGAAACCATAATGACATCTGAAGATGGACACAGGATGCAACTGATAGTATACCCTACACTGTCCAGTACTTCCCAGGAGTGGAGAAACTACGCCATGTGTTGCTGACTGTGAAGAAAATTATTGATGAGGATGAGCCCCTTGCCAAGACTTTCCCTATACCTCCACTTCTTGCCTTTAAACAGACCAGCGTTCGCAAACTACCCAGCCTCCAGGACAACGACCATAACACCATAGAATCCTGTCATGGAAACCACTGCAAGACATATCAGAGTATCGACATGAATACTGCCATTGCATGTGGAGACAACCACCCACCATATACAATATCCTCAGGCAAGATCTGTGACTTTGTGTAGAATATTCAATTATGAAATTTGAATTCTAATAGTGGTAGAAGTACTTTATTTTGACACTTCTAAGTTAATGGTATTATAGCTCCTTTTTTTTAACCTATAAAGTGACAGACCTAAGAATTGCAAACAATGGTTTGTTAACAAAACAAAAAAGAACTGAATATGCTGGAAATCTGAAACAAACAGAAAAGGCTGAAAAAAGCAACAGTTTTACATTCTTTGGTTCCTCCATTATGTGATAGTCTTGTTTGTTCTTTTGGTAAATAACAACACCAGTTGGACTTTTTTTTTTCCCTCCCTCTCCTAGGTTTAGCTTATGCCATTTTGGCAGCTGTGCCACCTGTGTTTGGGCTCTATTCTTCAGTTTTTCCTGTTTTGTTGTACACCATCTTTGGGACTTCAAGACATGTATCAATAGGTATGTTGTATGTGAGTTTTGATATGTTGGTTGTCTTGGTCAATTTGATGACTAAATGGCATCTGTAACATTAAGAGCATAAGATATGTCGGAACAGAATTAGGCCATTTAACTAAAGTCAGTTCCATCATTTGATTGTAGTTGATGTTTCTCAACCCCGTTCTCCTGCTTTCACCCCACAACCTATGATTCTTTTATTAATCAATAGCCTATCTATCTCTGTCCCAAATGCAGTCATTGACTTGGCCTCCACAGCCCATGTAACAATGAGATTCATAGCGGTACCACCCTCTGGCTGAAGAAATTTCTCATCCTTATCTTGGTTCTAAAGAGTCATCTCTTCACCCTGAGGCTCTGATCTCCAGGTCCTAGTCTCCAATTAGTGGAAGCATTTTATCTTCGTTCACTCTATCCAGACCCTTCAGTATCCTATAAGTTTCAATCCAATCCCCTCTGACCCTTCCAGACTCCATCAAATACAGACTGAGTCCTCAACTGCTCCTTGTAAGACACACCTTTTCATTCTCAGGATTATTTTTTATAAACCACCTCTGGACACCCTCCAACACCAACATGTTTTTGCTTAGTTAAGGAGCCCTAAACTGCGTTCAATATTCCAAATGTTGTCTGACCAGAGCCTTTTAAAACCTCAGCAATACACATCATCTGGTTTTTGTTTTCTAGCCCTCTTGAAATAAATGCCAATTTGCCTTCCTAACTGCCAACTGAACCTCCATACTAGCCTTGAGAGAAACCTGAACTAGACTTCCAAGTCCCTTTTTGCACTTCAGATTTCTGAGGCCTTTCCTGATTTTAGAAAATCTACCCCTATTCTTCCTCCCAAAATGTATAACCTCTTTTTATCGCACCCTGTTCCATCTGTCACTTTTCTATGCCGAGTCACTTAGCATATCCAAATCATTCAGTAGCCGCCTCCTTCAATGCTACCTATCTCTCCACCTATCTTCGTGCCATCTGTAAGCTTAGCAATCACGCTGTTGCTTCCTTCATCCAGATTCTCTGCTTTGTTATAAAAATGTTATATAAGTTAAAGCTTTTGAAAAGATTTGTTGCTCAGATTGTGGATGAGGTTATAGATTTGTTTGCAATCTGGTGTAGTTTTTCTAGACATTACCTCACTAGGTGACATTATTAAAAGGAATTAAAAGGAAATTGCACTGCTAGGAGTTAACTACAGACTCCCAAATAGTTAGAGGGAGACAGAACATATGTAGACAAATTTCTGCCTGGAGGAATGAGGACAATAATAATAGGAAACTTTAACTACCCCAGTATCAACTGGGTGAAAAATTCATGCACTGTGTCGAGGAGGATTTTTTTTTTCAGAAGAATAATATGTGACAAGCCTGATATGAGAAAAGAAATCTGGATTTACTCTTGAGAAATGAAGATAGGCATGGAGGTGGAGTGAATTTGGGTGACTGTCAGGATAATGACCACAATTTGATTAGATTTAGTACTATTATGGAAAAAGACAGGAATTAAATCGGGAATAAAAGTTTCCAACTGGGGTAAGGCAAATGTTTAAAAAAAACTGAAGTGATTTGGCTGAGATTGACCAGGCAAGGTTGCTAAAGGATACATCAGTGATAACTCGTGGGAGGCACTAAAAAGTGAGATCCTCATGGCACAAAGCACCAAATATAAGAGTGATACTGCTAAATCTAGACCCCTTTCGTTGTCTAGAAAAATACATGGGGCAATTAAACGAAGAGGAGAGCTTATAGTAATCATAAAAATACACTGAAAATAGCCAAGAGGAGTGTAGATAGTACAGGGATCAAGTGAAAAAAGGGGAAATAAAGGGCAGCATGGTGGCTCAGTGATTTGCACAGTTGCCTCACAGCACCAAGGGCCCAGGTTCCATTTCAGCCTTGGGCGACTAGAGTTTGCACATTCTTCCAGGTCTGCATGGGTTTCCTTTGGGTGCTCTGAATTCCTCCCACAATCCAAAGCTGTGTAGGTTAGGTGAATTGGCCATATTAAATTGCCCAAAGTGTTCAGGGTCAGATGCACTAGTCAGGGGTAAATATAGGATAATGGGGTAGGGGAATGGGTTTGGGTGCATTAATCTTCGGAGGGTCGGTGTGAACTTGTTGGGCCATAGTGCCTGTTTCCACACTCTGGTGATTCTAAGATTGAAATTGAGAGCATGAAAACGAACTTGCCAGTAAGATAAAAGAAAATCCAAAAATATTTTACCAGAAAAGCAAAAGGATTATTGAGAGAGCGCCATCTATCAGAGATGAAGGGAATTTGTGAGAAGGTGGAGAGGATATGGGAAGAATTTTAAATGTTTTTTTTGCCTGTATATTAAGAGGCAAGAGATGGTATTGATATAGTAACCTAAGAGGAAGGGTATGAAATATTGGACAAAATAAGCATAATGAGAGGAAGTGTTACAGGAGTTGGACTCCTTGAAAGTGGATACTTTGTCAGAGCTGAATGGATTCTTCCCCAGGATGTTGAAGTTGGTCGGGAGGCAATGGCAGATACTAAGGATTATTTTCCAATCTTCGTCATATAGCAATGAGGTGTTGGAGGAATGCAAGTGTTGTTGTAATGTTTAAAAAAAGTACAAAGGAAATGCCAAACAATTATAGATCAGTTTGTCTAACTTCAGTGGTGGGAAAATTGTTGCAATCAATTTTGAGATTTACTAGATCGTTGCTAGGGTTGGAGAATTTTGTAGCTACAAGGAGAGATTGGAGAGGCTAGAGTTTTTTTTTCTTGGAACAGCGGCTAAGGGGGTGACATGATTGTGAGGGGTAGGGAGAGAGTGGATGGGTGGAACTTGTTTCCCTTGACAGAGAATTCAAAAATTGGGATATAGCTTCCAACTAAGGGGCAGAAGGATTAGAGGGGGTGTGAGGAAAAAACTTAGAGATGTGTGGAATTTGCTGTCTGAATTGACAGAGCCAGAGAGCCTATACGTTTTGTCAAAAATAAAGGCCTGGATCTGTACCTTTTTATATGCTGTAAGCTGCAGGGCTATGGGTCATGTGCAAGTAGATGGGATTGGAAAGGGTCTGGCTGTCAGCATGGACAAAAATGGGCCGAATGGCTGCCTCTGCTGTATCCCTGTGGTAATGTAGAAAAACACACCAATGTGCTTCATAGATACGCATTTAAACAAGAACGGGTGTTGAATTTCTAAAAGCAAACTTCCAATGAGTTGCACATCGAACAAAATGTTGGTCAGAATTTGTATTGAGGGTGTGGAGGTGAGATCCTGTGTCCTAGGGTGTGAAGGTTTGGGCTTCAGCTGTCGTTTCAAAGGGAGTGGGAAGGTGCACAAGAAACCTGCTAATGGCAGATGAGAGGAGGGGTGTTCATAACCTAAACCCAAGAATGAGAATTATAAATTGGAAGCATGGACAATTGGAAGGCAGAAAAATTATAAAGTCTATAAACTTGAGAAAGTTGTTTTCCTTTCTTTGTGAATTTTAGCCAAACTCGTCCCCTCAGAACTTTAAAATAGTTTCTGATACCTCCGAAGGTAGATTTAGTCTGGTCATAGATAATTCCATCTGTTCTCAGAAATTCAGATAGGAGTGCAACCAGAAGAATTTGGAGGTGTTAAAAGTATGCATGTTTTTTATAGACATGAATTGGAAACATTCAAGATGGAAATTAGTTGTGTTTGTGATGGTGAGGACGTAGAACCTGAAAACTGATCTCGCCTGAGGGTGTCTCAAACTTATTGAGAACAGTTTGGTTCAATTTGGGGCAGGAAAGAGAACTGAATTAATGATAAAAAATGAAGTTAGTAGCTAGGCTGGATGTCAAGCAAGCAATCTGACAACACTAGAATTGAGGAACTGATGACAGATTAGAACTGTTAGTTTTTAATTAAACCTGATCTTGTACATTTGGATTTTATTTTCATGGGGTGGGACATTGAGGAAGCTAAAAGGGATTGGCAGTAAAAGGAAGGATAACCTTTTTTTAAAAGGTTATCCTGGTTCTGATAGAATAATTGGAAAGTAGAGCCAGTTGATAGAAGTCCCACTGATCCGGATCCGAGTGAAGAGACTTTACTGTGAAAGGTTGCAGCCAAAACAGCAGTGGAGAGTGTACCACAATCTTTGAGGATATTGTAACTTCATTTACGATTTTCGGTGTTGTTGTCGGAAAGAAATCTAGTTGGTAAGATTCGAAACCAGGTTTGCAGAGAAAGAGGCGTGAATTTAAGTGTTGATAACATGCTTCAAATTTAAAAGGGAGAAGTGATGTTTAGATAGTAATTTGATAAAATGATCATGAGTATTTTTAAGAAGGCTTGTTATAGCTATTTTAGAGACAGATATACAGCATGGAAACAAATCCTTCGGTCCAACCCGTCCATGCCGACCAGATATCCCAACCCAATCTAGTCCCACCTGCCAGCACCTGGCCCATATCCCTCCAAACCCTTCCTATTCATATACCCATCCAAATGCCTCTTAAATGTTGCAATTGTACCAGCCTCCACCACATCCTCTGGCAGCTCATTCCATACACGTCACCCTCTACGTGAAAAAGCTGCCCCTTAGGTCTCTTTTTGTATCTTTCCCCTCTCACCCTAAACCTATGCCCTCTAGTTCTGGACTCCCTGACCCCAGGGAAAAGACTTTATCTATTTATCCTATCTATGCCCCTCATAATTTTGTAAACCTCTATAAGGTCACCCTTTAGCCTCCAACGCTCCAGGCAAAACAGCCCCAGCCTGTTCAGCCTCTCTAGAGCTCAATCCTCCAACCCTGGCAACATCCTTGTAAATCTTTTCTGAACCCTTTCAAGTGTCACAACGTCTTTCCGATAGGAAGGAGACTAGAATTGCACGCAATATTCCAACAGTGACCTAACCAATGTCCTGTACAGCCACAACATGACCTCCCAACTCCTGTACTCAATACTCTGACCAATAAAGGAAAGCATACCAAACGCCGCCTTCACTATCCTACCTACCTGCAACTGCACATTCAAGGAGCTATGAACCTGCACTCCAAAGTCTCTTTGTTCAGCAATACTCCCTAGGACCTTACCATTAAGATTTGCTTTCCTAAAGTGCAGCACCTCAAATTTATCTGAATTAAACTCCATCTGCCACTTCCCGGCCCATTGGCCCATCTGGTCCAGATCCTGTTGTAATCTAAGGTAACTGTCTTCGCTGTCCACTTCACCTCCAATTTTGGTGTCATCTGCAAACTTTCTAACTGTACCTCTTATGTTCGCATCCAAATCATTTATGTAATGAAGACACTAACTAATACCTGAAATGCTTAAGCAGTGGCAGACAGCACGAAAGCTATGAAATTAAATTGTGGGTTCAAGGGAGCAAATGGTGGTATTCAGAAGTACCTAGAGAGATCACTAGTGTCCATAGAATACTAGATCAGGGCTTATGGCCAAAGGAAGCTTTTCTGCAGTTTGACTTGATGGTAAGGGTCACAGTGAAATTCAAGAGGCTGTTACAAAGTTCATAAGGACTTGGTGTAGCAGTGGAAGAGGCAGGGGAAAAGAATGCAAGCTCATGGTCATCCAGGAAACCAGGATTTATCTTTGTTTGTAGGAGTATGAAGGGATTCTAGTGTTATGGTCCAGCTAGATCTGGGATGGTTAACCATTTTGTGTTTCAAAATATCTGTATGCATCTCTTTAACTTGAAACCACAAATGGCTGTGCCAGTATATTGATATTAGAGGTCATTCAGCCCTTTTGTCGGCAGTGGAAATCATTTTAATCAAGCACGTTTTGACGCACCTCCATGTCGGGACCCGAACTGAAACTTCTCAACCCAGAGTTAGGGACACTACCACATTGCTGCAAGAGCACTTTAGCAGATTAGGATTGTACTGGAAATTGGGGCAAAGGGAATATCAAAAGTGGAAGTGAAAGTGGTAGATTTTATTTTTTAAAAACTGCACAAGTATTATGGTAAATCAAAGGCCGAAGGCTAGGCTTGAGAACTTATTCCAGAACCAAATGTGGGAAGATGTGGGATTTGAACAGATTAGGAAGAGATCAGTATGAGGATAGAAGAAAGTGGTCAGATACCATTTTATGACTGTAGGGGTAAAGAAGCCTCAAATGAATAAAATAGTAAATCAAGCCATTATTTTGGGTGAAGTTTTGAGTCTCTTTTGAAAAGTTCAAGATTTAATACCCAAATCAGCCTGTTTTTAATATTTAGTATTAGTTATTTGCAATTATGCTGAAAGCAGAATCTTATTTACTCATTGATCACTAAAAGTCTTGCTAATGTTTTGGAGTTTGAACAAAGTAGAATAAGCTTAAAAAATACTAAGGTACCGTCTCTAGCATTACTTGACCAAAAATGACTTCAATGTAAGTTATCTTTTGTTCCTTTTTTCTAGGTACCTTTGCAGTAATCAGTTTGATGGTTGGTACTGTTGTTGTGAGACTTACACCTGACCAAATGTTTCATGTTACTTCTATGAATACAACTAATCACACTGAATTTCATGAGGCCAGAGATGCACAGAGAGTTAAAATAGCAGCTGCAACAGCTCTCCTTTCAGGAATTATGCAGGTAATCAGGAGATTAAGGTAGCCAAGAAAAATGCAACTTTACTTAGTTGTGCCTTTGTGAATTATTACTACTTATCTGCATTGAGATTTTTATTTTATTGATGATTCTCATTTATTATAATTAGGTCTTGTGTGACTGCAATGGATAAATTTTTCTTTTGGGAATCTGTGAGCTCTGTCCTGTTGTGCTGAACCTGGTGTAGCTGGAAAACGCCTGCAGACAGACAAAATAAAAGTGATTCTACTTTGATAATACTTTATTTATTTCTATGAAATTAATTTGCTTCCTTTCTAAACAGTTGTGCCTTGGGCTCATACGATTTGGGTTTGTAGTCGTTTACCTGGCAGAACCTGTAGTGCGAGGTTTCACTACTGCTGCAGCTTTGCATGTCTTTTCATCTCAGCTGAAGTACTTTCTGGGAATCCAAACTAAAAGGTTTGGTGGACCACTGTCAGCAATTAATGTAAGTACCTTTTTTAAAAGAAAAAGACAATCTTCACAAACCTGATTTTCATGTTTTGTTTGAATGGAATTTAGTTGAAGAGGAAAAGTTGAATCTCCTTTTTACAGTTGTTTAATTATCCATATAATGTTTTTTTCTGCTGTTTCTAATCTTGAGCATGATACAGTTTGACATGTCCCAGTTGTTGGATTTTCTTAGTCAAAAGTGAATCTTATTCCTCCTGGGTATTCATTTTCTCTCAGCTGAGGGGTTCTGGTAGTGACTTGGTGCTTTGTTTAGCTGCTCAAGGTAAAATCACAGCTACTAGTTAAATGTCACATTTCAGCTTTAAGTCCCCTTTGTTGATGGCTGATACCTGTTTTGTGTTCCAGACTTTTATTGCTGTGTGTACTAATATTAAAAGAAGTAATATTCCATCAGTAATTCTTGGAGCAGTTTGTATTGTCTTCCTGCTGGTGGTAAAAGAAATAAATGTACGATGCAAACATAAACTTCCAGTTCCCATTCCTGTTGAACTTATCCTGGTAAGAAAATTCTTTTTGTTCCTTTTTTTTCTTAAGTTGACTTTTTTTTTTAAAGCTTGTATATTGGTTCTTCTGCCAAACATTAAAAATTGTTTTTTGGACCTGTCCACCTTTTATAGTCACACCTTGACTCAAATTATTTCCTTGTAACTCCTTAAGCATATGATTTATTAATTGGTTGGCGAGCTGAAACATAAAGGTGAACATGTAAGGCAGAAGGGAAGTTGTAATATCTCTTGATGGGCAGTCCTATTCCACTTGCATTCCTTTGCTTCTCTCCCCTACAGAAAGTGCAGTACTTAATATTATAGCCACAGTCTTAGGGTAGCAAACGCAATATCAATGCAAGTATTGTTATATGATCTGACAAAAAAAAAGCGAGTTGGTAATTTGTTTAGCAATATTGGTTAGGGTACTAGGGAGAATTTTTCTAACTTGCCATGACATCACAGAAAGATGTGATCTTTCAGTGTTAATCAGGGGGAGAATCAGGCTCTGCTTTAACAGCACAGCTGAAGATTGACCTTATTTCTGAGTTTCACTAAGAAAATCAGACTAGATTTGTACCAGGAATCAAGGTTACAGCTACAGAGCAAGTTTGTTGTTTCCTGTCAAGACGAGCAAAATAAATCCAACTAAATAGAGATGTTCAAAGTCACCAAACATTTTGAAAGAATAAATGATGAAAAATGATGATTTGGCTGGAGGTTCAGTAACTAGAGGACACCAATCACTGTCAAATTAAGTAATTGGCATGAGAAGTGTTTTGACACTATGATGTACGATAATTTTGAAATATTTAAATCTACAAGAGGGGAATGATAATGAAATCTAATTGGGCAGTTCTTTCAACAGTATCAATATAAGCATGATGGGCCAAATGAACTGTTTTGTATTATTCTATACTTAATTTTCTAGAGTCTGCCTTAACTTTAATCTTTTGGCTTTAAAGCAAGTGTGGCATTTCCTGAGCCACTACTAACACTGAACTTGGCCAGCTAAACAAGCTTTGGAACGCTCCAGCCATGCCTTATTCTGGTTTCTCCTTCCCTCCCACTGTATCCAAATTGCACCCCTATCTCATAATTCTTTGAAATTGGTTCTAGAAACCAGTCAGAAGTTCAGGCACAGGAGATTAGAGATGGAAACCACTTATTTTACTTTTTTATAGTACTTTTTGATAAATACCTTTTCCAATTAAAATATTGGTTGTGAATTTGTTTTTCTCTTTAGGTAATTATTACCACCGGTGTTTCTGCTGGGATGAACCTGCATGAGAACTATGAAGTGAATATTGTTGGTCATATACCTTCTGGGTAGGGAAAACACAGGGCTAATTAACCAAACAATTAATCTTTCAGAATTATGCAATACAAATCCAAATAGCCTATTGATTGCACACAAAGTCAAGGCTATGTTTTATTTCAGCATTGTTAAAAGCCATAGGTATAATTTGACCTTGATTAGAAGGGAGCAGGGTGTAGGGGAAAATAGTGAGTGTCAATGGGGCTAGACTTTTGATGCTCTACTAACCGTAGAAATGGTAGGTTGATGGTGAAAGAAAAACCTTTCCTGAGTGGAAGTGGGATCGGTGACGTACAGGATTTATTTGCATATGAGAAATTGGGTGAGAAGGTGTTGTGAGGACATTGGTTAATTCCAAATGGGAACTTGCTTTCAGTTATAAAGTTATTAAGGATCAAAACCATGTGAAGAAATCAGTTCAGTCATGAACTTATTGGATAGTGTGGCAAACCCAAGAGGCCGAGTACCGTACTTGTTCTCCTAATTTGTATATAAGTTGAGGCTTATTTTACCTTTGGTGATGGGGTGGGGATATTTCACATTTTGCTCAGTGAACAATTGTGGGGAGAGTCTCAAGTCTTTTAAAATAAGATGAATGAAGTTTTTGCTTCATAATACTGGAGGGGGAAGAGGAGGATGTCGTTTCCTTTTTAGGAGCAAAGGGAAGACAAGAATTCCTCATTAAAGATGTCACCCCAAATATATGAACCATTTGAAGAGTTAGCTATCCTAAATGTTACAGGTGCTGGCAAATTTTGTTTGCTATTACCAAATTCTACTTGAGTACTTGATAGCATTTTGGAGCATGCAAAACAAATTGCTAGTCATCTTTCCTCTGTGTAGCTCATGAGTTAGCCACTAATTGTTGTCAGAAATGCTCAGGTGTGGATTAATGAGGCAGAACCAGCTATTAGAGAGAGCATAATTTATAGGGTACAATTTTCCATGTGTGTTATGCATTTCCAGTCTGCTCAGTCATAAATGTGAAAAATCCCACCCCATCACCAAGGTAAGTAAATAAATAGTTTCATTTTTCAAATATTCATTACAACTTCTTGACTCAAGATAAAGATCCCACAGAAAACAATATTGAGTTAAGTTTTGTGTGGGCCTCATTCCATCAGCAAGAAATAAAAAAATAAAGCTATTCTGCTTGTAAATACCTAGAAAGAAGTGGCATGCAATAGCCTAGTGTAATATTGCACACAATTCTCTCTGGGACCACATTACTATTAATATTTTGAGACAACTCAACATTTTCGATATATAAATAAGTATCATTGTGTCAATATGTTAAGATTTCTGCCTTGCTAGTTGTAGAACTAGAGCAGAGGTGAGGATTTTACTTTAGAATATAGAACAGTACAGTACAGCACAGCACAGTACAGACCCTTTAGCCCTCTGTGTCATGCTGACCTTTTATCCTCAGTTAAGATCAAATTAACCAATGTATTCTTCATTTTACTATCTTCCATGTGCCTATCAGAGTTGTTTAAATGTCCTTAATGTATCTGACTCTACTACCAGTGCTGGCAGTGCTTTCCACACACACACCACTCTGTATAAAGAACTAACCTCTGACATCTCCCCTAAACCTTCCTTCCAGTCACCTTAAAATTATGCTCCTTTGTGATAGACATTTCCGAAATGGGAAAAGGTGTCTGACTATCCGCTCTGTCTCTGCCTCTCATCATCTTGTACACCTCTATCAAGTCCACCTCTCATCCTTCTTCGCTCCAATGAGAAAAGCCTTGGCTTCCTCCACCTTACTTCATAAGACACGCTCTCCAGTATCCTGGGAAATCTCCTCTGCACCCTCTCTACAGCTTCCACATCCTCATAATGGGGCAACTGGAACTGAACGTAATATTCTAAGTGTGGTCTAACCAGGGCTTTATAGAGCTGCAGCATAACCTCTCGGCTCTTTAAACTCAATTCCCCTGCTAATGAAAGCCAACACGATATACTGCCTTAACAGCCCTATCAACTTGGATTGGCAACTTTTGAGTGACCTATGGACATGGATGCCAAGATTCCTCTGTTCCAAGTTTAGGAGAAGATTTGTAGCTCGGGTGTTCGTTGTTGTGGTTCTGTTCGCCGAGCTGGGAATTTGTCTTGCAAACGTTTCGTCCCCTGTCTAGGTGACGTCCTCAGTGCTTGGGAGCCTCCTGTGAAGAGCTTCTGTGCTGTTTGCTCCGGCATTTATAGTGGCCTGTCTCTGCCGCTTCCGGTTGTCAGTTCGAGCTGTCCGCTGTAGTGGCTGGTATATTGGGTCCAGGTCGATGTGTTTGTTGATAGAGTCTGTGGATGAGTGCCATGCCTCTAGGAACTCATCCACAGACTATCAACAAACACATCGACCTGGACCCAATATACCAGCCACTACAGCGGACAGCTCGAACTGACAACCGGAAGCGGCAGAGACAGGCCACTATAAATGTCGGAGGAAACAGCACAGAAGCGCTTCACAGGAGGCTCCCAAGCACTGAGGATGTCACCTAGACAGGGGACGAAACGTTCGCAAGACAAATTCCCAGCTCGGCGAACAGAACCACAGCATTACTCTGTTCCTCCACGCTGCCAAGAATCCTGCCTTTAACCCTGCATTTGTATTCAAATTTGATCTTCCAAAATGAGTGACTTCACACTTTTTTTCAAGATTGAACTGCATCTGCCACTTCTCAGCCCAGTTCTGCATCCTGTCAATGTCCTGTTGTAACCTACAACAGCCCTCCACACTATCCACCATTCCTCCAACCTTTGTGTCATTGGCAAACTTACTAACCCACCCTTCCATTTCCTAATCGTTATTTATAAAAACTACAAAGAGCAGAGGTCCAAGAATGGATCCCTACAGAACACAACTGGTCACGCAGCTCCAGGTCGAAAACTTTGCATCAACTGCCTCCCTCTGTCTACTACAGGCCAACTAATTCTGTATCCAGACAGCCAAATCTTCCTGTACCTCATGCCTCCTTACTTTCTGAATGAGCCTACCATGGGGAACCTTATCAAACACCTTGCTAAAATCCACATAGACCACATCCACTGCTCTGCCTTCAGTGTGTTTTGTCACAACCTCAAAGAACTCAAATAAGGCTTGTGAGGCATGACGTGCCCCTCTGAAAGCAATCTTTTATCAAGCTATGATTTTCCAAGTTTTTAAGAATCTTCTCCAATAATTTGCCTGCCACAGGCATAAGACTGACTGACTGACTGCTTTGTAATTCCTAGGGTTAACCTTATTCCCTCCCTTGAGCAACGGAATAACATTTGCCACCCTCCAGTCATCTGGCACTTGTCCAGTGGACAGTGAGGATGTAAAGATCATCGTCAAAGGCATAGCAATCTCTTGCCTCGCTTCCAGTAGTAATCTTGGATATATCCCATCTGGCCCAGATACTTGCTAATCCTCATGTTGTTCAATATTTTCAGCTCCTCCTCTTTGACATCAGACAGTTCAAGCATATCAGTCTGCTTCATGCTGTCCTCGTATGTCAGGGCCCCTATCAGGAGTGAATACTGAAGCATAGTATTCATTAAGGACCTCCCTTACCTGTTCTGACTCCAGGCACAAGTTCCCTCAATCCGGATTGGTCCCTCTCCCCTCTCCCCTCTCCCCTCTCCCCTCTCCCCTCTCCCCTCTCCCCTCTCCCCTCTCCCCTCTCCCCTCTCCCCTCTCCCCTCTCCCCTCTCCCCTCTCCCCTCTCCCCTCTCCCCTCTCCCCTCTCCCCTCTCCCCTCTCCCCTCTCCCCTCTCCCCTCTCCCCTCTCCCCTCTCCCCTCTCCCCTCTCCCCTCTCCCCTCTCCCCTCTCCCCTCTCCCCTCTCCCCTCTCCCCTCTCCCCTCTCCCCTCTCCCCTCTCCCCTCTCCCCTCTCCCCTCTCCCCTCTCCCCTCTCCCCTCTCCCCTCTCCCCTCTCCCCTCTCCCCTCTCCCCTCTCCCCTCTCCCCTCTCCCCTCTCCCCTCTCCCCTCTCCCCTCTCCCCTCTCCCCTCTCCCCTCTCCCCTCTCCCCTCTCCCCTCTCCCCTCTCCCCTCTCCCCTCTCCCCTCTCCCCTCTCCCCTCTCCCCTCTCCCCTCTCCCCTCTCCCCTCTCCCCTCTCCCCTCTCCCCTCTCCCCTCTCCCCTCTCCCCTCTCCCCTCTCCCCTCTCCCCTCTCCCCTCTCCCCTCTCCCCTCTCCCCTCTCCCCTCTCCCCTCTCCCCTCTCCCCTCTCCCCTCTCCCCTCTCCCCTCTCCCCAAGCCTGAGGGGTTTTACTTAATCCAACCCACTAAAGTTTTCTTCATGCCCCCTTCCGTTTCTTTGTAGCTACCTCGTAACCCTCGACAGCCCAGTCTGATCCATGCCTCCTCGCTTCAGTGGGACAGACCTATCCAAAATTTGCAGCAAGTGCTCCCTAAGCAACCTCCACGTTTGTCGTGCATTTCCTTGAACAGCTATTACCACTTTAGGCACCCCAGTTCCTGCTTAATAGTATTGTAATTTCACCACTCCCAATTAAATACTTTCCCATACAGTCTGCTCCTCTCTGTGACTATAGTAAAGGTTAAGAAGTTGTGATCATGTCTTCAAAATGCCCTCCCACCAAGAGATCTGTCACCTGACCTGGTTCGTTGCCAAGCACCCAATCAAAGGTTGACTAGAGGAGATGCATGCAATCTACATATTGAGTCAGGAATTCTTCCTGGATTCACCTGATAAATCTGCTCCATCCAATCTATATTTGAACTAAGGAAATTCTAATCAATATTAGGGAAGTTGAAAATCGCCCATGATGACAACACTGTTATTTCTGCACCTTTCCAAAATCCGCCTCCCAATCTGCTCCTTTGTGTTGCTATTGGGGGTTCTGTAGAAAATTTGGAATAGTGACTGCTCCTTTCCTGTTTCTGACTTCCATCCATGCTGACTCAGTAGACAAACCCTCCTCAACGACCTCCCTTTCTGCAACTGTGATACTATCCCTGATTTAACAATGCTACTTCCCCATTCTCTTTTACCTCCCTCCCTATATCTTTTGAAATCCAGGAATTTCCTCTGTGATATCCAAGTCTCTGTAACGGCCACAACATAGAGCATGGATCAGTACTTAGAACTAAGTTCATTACCTTTATTCCTGATACTACTAATGTTAGAATGAACACACTTCAACCCATCATACCGACTGCAACTTTGCCCTATCATCTGTCTATCCCTGTTCACAGAGGCACACCACACTGTATCAGGCTGTTCACTAGTAACTCCACCCTCTGATCCATAGTTGTGGTTTTTATCACTTTGCCAAACTAATTTAAACCCTCCTGAAGAGGTCAAGGAAAACTCCTGCCCAGGATATTGGTGATCCTCCAGTTCAGGTGCAACCCATCCTCCTTGTACAGGTTCCACCTTCCCCTGAAGCTTTCCAAGTGATCCACATATCTGAAGCCCTCCTTCCCATACCAGCCCTGCAGCTACGTGTTCATCTGCATATTCCCTCTGTTCATAGCCTCACTAGCCCGTGGCTCCGGTAGCAATCCTGAGATTGCTACTCTGCTTCCAACCTAACTCCCTATATTCTCTTTTCAGGTCCTCATCTTTTTTCCTAGGTGTGTCATTGGTACCAATGTGTACAACTTCCGGCTGCTTTATCTCCCTCTTTTAAGAATCCTGTAGACTTGACCCTGGCATCTGGGAGGCAACATGGCATCTGGGAGGCAACATAACATCTGGGAGTTTTGTTTGCAACCACAGAATCCCTTGTCTGTTTCTCTAACCAATGAATCTCCTATCGCTATCCTATTCTCCCCACTTCTCATCTCAGCCACAGAGCCAGGCTCAGTGCCAGAGATCCGGCTGTTGTATCTTTCCCCTAGTAGATCATCCTTCCCAGCAATATCCAAACGGTATACTTATTTTGAGGGGAATCGCCACACAGGATCCCTGCAATGTCTGCCTATTCTCTTTCCCACTCCTGATGGTCACCCAGCTACCTTTTATCCTGTAGCAATTTGGGTGTGACTGCCTCCCTATAATTCCTCTCTATCACCCCATCAACCTCCTGAATGATCCAAAGTTTATCCAGCTCCAGCTCCGGCTCTGGCTCCAGTTCCCTAATGTGGTCTGTGAGGAACTGGAGTTGGTGCACTTCTTGTAGGCAAAGTCAGCAGGGACTTGGGGTGAATATAATCCATGAAAGGATGTTGGAGGTAGAATTGGTAGTAATTTTCAGAGGAAGTTGGGTGTATCATTGGAAGAATTATGGAGAAAAAGCAGAGGGATGGGAGTTATGAGATAGCTCTTTCAAAGAGCAGCATTAGCAGTTTGACCCAAATGGCTATTACCTTTGCTGAATCAATCTGTAGAGTATGATCTAGCAGTGGTAATATTTTTAAAGAATTTCAGACTTCCACTTTAGTCTGTTATAAGGGGAATGGAGCTTTGTTGACTTTGCTCATTATGCAATCAAATCTGTTGAATGATTGTGTTCACAGTAAGGCTTGCTTCCTCCTGTTTACTTCCAATTTTTAAAATTATTTTTCTGGTCTCTATATATGCCACTATATGTATGTAACTCAGCACTATGCAAATCAGCTATCTAGCTAATTGCACAATGCAGAGTGATGCCAGCAATGTGGGTTCAATTTGCATGTCACCATGAAGATTCTGTCGCCTTGACCTTGCCCCCCTCCTTCCGTTTTTAAACTTGTCACCAACTATCTTTCCCAGAGAAAGCAGCCTAATGAACCATTAGGGTTATAGTAATCTTCCCTTTAACTAACCAGGACACTGGAGAAAATGCTTTCTTTTTTTGCTTTTTGATAGTGTGTCATGGAATCCTATATAGAGAGTCGTAGAGTCATACAACATGAAAACAGACCCTTGGTCCAACTTGTCCATACCAACCAGATATCCCAACCCAATCTAGTCCCACCTGCCAGCACCTAGCCCATATCCCTCCAAACCCTTCCTATTCATATACACCTCCAAATGCCTTTTTAAATGTTGCAATTGTACCAGCCTCCACCACTTCCTCCAGCAGCTCATTCCTTGTATGAATTCAAACAGCAAAGGCAGTAACTATGCAGGTTCACTACTGTGTCAGTTATGCTGACTTGGCAATGCAGACAGGACTTGGTTTAATATCTCAGCTGAAAGGTGACACCTGAGAAAATGTTGCACTCCTTCAGTACTAAGCTAGAGTGTCAGCCTAGATTTTTGTGCTGAAGTCGCTGAAATAGGACTTGTACCTACAACCTTCTGTTTCAAAATTGAGTCACTGCTAGACCCTTTACAGTTTTGTCTGTACCCTGTGAATATAATAAAAAATAAATCTATTGTATTTCTATCCAAACATCTATAATTCAATTGGATAATTAATAATTCTCACTATTTATCCTTTATGCTATCATTCATTGTATTAATGCAAAGAACTGTCAGGACTCTTTTTCAGTTTCAATGTTTCTGTTAAAAATCTCTCAACACCAGGTTTCTGTTGTGTGTTCTCAGTTTTTAATATTTTCTGAATTTGCTTTTGCCAACTTATGCAAGATTGACTTCTCCTGTTGTTATTTAACATTTGGGGTCAGTCTCTGCACTTCAACACTGATCCTTGATGGTTTTCCTGAGATGTGATCAAAGACCTTTTTTTTTTCCCAGCTGAATTATCAGTTTTCTTATCCCCTATACATCAGCTAACTCTACAGAAGTTGAACCATTGGCTTGTAGACAACAAATATTAGCCAGGACACAGTTGTTCTGCTTTGTAAATGAATGGAGTGCAATCTGTACCCTGCTTCCTTACTAAATATTCTGGTTTTATTAAAATTAATATTTTCTGTTTTGTGAACTAGTGCAGGCAATCGCATCTTTGCCTTCTGTATCTGCTCATTAGTCCTCATGGTCACAAGTTATTTTGTTGGTATGCATTTAGAATGTGAAACTACAAAAAACAATGTCATTCTCAGAATTTTGAATGCTGAACAGCTAACTTTAGTGCATCTGTCACTTTTTCAGATTGAAGGCTCCGGTTCTACCTGACTTCAGTCTACTCTCCGAAATATTTACAGAATGTATTGCAATTGCAATAGTTGGATTCTCAATGACCATATCGATGGCGAAGATATTTGCTATGAAGCATGGTTACAGAGTAGATGGTAATCAGGTAATGAGAGCAGTTCTGTATGCCTCACCATTTTATAACTAATACTTTGGCAAATCTAACACTAAAATGATTTGCTAGTAATGGCACCTGAGACCCTGTTGGGGGAAATATTCATTACTTATAAAACTTTACACTTGGAAAGTTTTCCTGATCCCAGTTGCAGAAATGTATTTGGTTTATTGACTGCTTGTGTATTTGCCCTCTTGCAGGTGCAGGTATTTGTTTAGTTGGTAATGAAGGGCGGCACGGTAGCACAGTGGTTAGCACTGCTGCCTCTCAGCGCCAGAGACCTGGGTTCAATTCCCGCCTCAGGCGACTGACTGTGTGGAGTTTGCACATTCTCCCCGTGTCTGCGTGGGTTTCCTCTGGGTGCTCCGGTTTCCTCCCACAATCCAAACATGTGCAGGTCAGGTGAATTGGCCATGCTAAATTGCACTTAGTGTTAGGTGCAGGGGTAAATGTAGGGGAATGGGTCTGGGTGGGTGCGCTTCGGCGGGTGGGTGCGCTTCGGCGGGTCGGTGTGGATTTGTTGGGCCGAAGGGCCTGTTTCCACACTAAGTAATCTAATCTAAAGGGTTGGAAAACTGCAATAAGACCAAAGCAATCTTTTAAAAATTATATGAACTGGGATTTTTTCAGTAAGAATGCCCTTCTAACGCTTGCACTGGAATAGATATATTCCAATACATAATCCGACTAGAATATTTGTTACCTTTCAATATTGCTATAATATATTGATTCCTAGATAATATGTCTACTTTCTTTTAAAGTGGGCACAATTTATGCAAAATAACAAGATAGGTTTTTTTCCCCATTTGAATGTTTGTTGTCCACTTTATCCTCTATTGGAAAATGTATGTAAATTTTCTTCAAATTTTCTTTCTCTAGGAACTTATTGCATTGGGTATTTGTAATACTTTTGGATCCTTTTTCCAAACATTTCCTGTTACCACCTCAATGTCCCGAAGCCTCGTGCAAGAGACCACTGGAGGAAAAACAGAGGTATAAATTTGCAGCCTGTACTGGTCAATGTCAAGCAGTAACTAGCTTTAAGATAAGCATGTTCTTCTTAAATATTTATTTACATGCTAGAGAATAGTAAAGTATAAAATGTTTGTTTTTATAGGGCCTTTATTGATTTGATGATCTTTCGGCATACAAGACCATAAAACACTTTTTCTACTAGTTGATGGTTTTTCTATATGCAAAGTAGGTTTATGGGCTGCTTTTTGTGCAAGTGTGGAAAGAGACCAACAAGTGCAGGCTGGACAGTAGTGGGCTTCAGTAAACAAACTTTCGTTTACAATTTTTTCATTAATAAAGCAACAGTCATTTTGGTCATGTATACATCCCAGCATGTCTCTGGGTCTAATGAATATGTAGATGAACCTACCACTATATTCCCTCCAGTATGTTCTCATTTCATGTCTAAAAGTGTCATCTTAATACAAAATTTAACTAACATGAATCCCATTTAACTTATTTCTAACCTCTCTATCTCCCCCAAAGTTTGTTGTTCATGGATTCAAGTCCTGTAGAGGGTATATGATCTACTTTGACTATATTGATTAGAGTGATATAGAAGAATGGATGTTCTGTAGACTGGGTGGATGAGAGAGACTGCTTATGCACAGTTAACAACATCTCAGACATGGTATTTGAAGTGGTAATCTGTGACTTACAGTAGCCAAATGAGAACTATCCTCTTTCTACAAGAGACCAAACAAAGTCCGGAAGATACCTATTGAGTTCAATTGTCCTGTGATTAATTTTGTCTTTGGATTGCCTGTTTCCAATGCACAGGGAAACTGGTGCAGCTCAGTTCTGGGAATCAAACCAATTGATTTTATATAGTTGACTGCAGAGGAACCTCAATTATCTGAAGGACACAGGCAGGAAGTATTTTGTTTGGTTAATTGAATGCCGGGTGAGTGTGTTTAGCCGAGTATTGGGACCTTGCGATCTTGCCAGATAATCCAATATTCAGATAATTGAATGCTGGATAGTCGAGGTTACTCTGTAATCCACTCTGTAGTTTGCAGCCTCTACTGTGAGATGTGGGGTTTAAGGTACTATCCAAAGCAGAAAACTAATAATTAGAGGCCATCTCATAAAGTATGACTCTGTAGTCAAGTAGTGCCAAGATCTGGCTAGCATTCATGGTCATAAGTATCTTCTCTACTTGTTCAGCATCTGTTGGCTTGAGGATTGTCTGGAAAGACTGTCAGTTTCTGACTGAGTCCATCACCTGAAACATGAACTGTTACACTCATGTGAGCATCTTGGTTATCTCCTTGACAGTACAAAGGACATTGAAGGGTTTATAGTTACAACGTGAAAGACAGCAGTCAGGCCCACGTAGCTGTTTGCATACCTTTGCTCCATCTCTGTCAAGAAGCAAGGTACAAAGTAAACTTTGGATGGCCATTAGAAGAGGCATCCACTCTAACTATAGATGATTTGAGGTCATAATGGTCGAACACATCGCAAGGGACCGGCTGTTTAATCTATTCGGATTACCCCATCCTGCTGAACTCCACACTACCATTGACTTTTGCTGATCTCTTGCAGCTTCTGAGATGAAAGCAAGTTTTGAGAAAGATTTTACCCACTTATTAACCATGCCTAGAAAATGCTAAATGTCTAAAACCTACTTGGGTTTCAGAAAATCGGTGGTCACCATAGTTTTCTAAGGGTTGACATCTGTTTTTGGTAGTGACATGGTCAAAGAACTTAATGATTTTGCTGAAATGTCTATTTTTCAAGTTGAGACCAAACTCTGCAGGGATGTTAAAACCTCTTTAGATTCTGTTATCATATTTCTCAGGTAGCCCTTTGGATCAAAATATCCCCATTTTATTTCCCCTTCAGAAATTGTAGACTTAAGACATTGAAGTCATAGAAAATGGCCCATTATATCCATGCTGATCAAAAAGCTACCACCCAACTAGAAGTATTGCCTGGGGCTAGTGGTATGCTCAATGCGAGTCAATTAAAGCAGTAGCAACCAAATAAAGTAATAATTGTGGTCAGCAGCTTGGACTCCTAGACCAGTGGGAATTTCTAGAAGCAGCTGTTGGCATCCAGTTTAGTGAAAAGTGTACAAACTGGTAAGTTTTTTTTTGTTTGACTTTCATCAACTGACTGTCTTGAGTTATTTTAAGTCAACACTTTGCTCCAAAATTGAACAGCTTTGTCAGTGATCAAGCTGACTGCTGAGTAAGCTTCTTAACAGGGAAATGACAACTGTTTGCAGCTGATCTACATTACTACAGCTCTGCATTAAGTTTGACCAGTAACTGGTGCAGGACATTTCTTGGGGTAAATGAGTATAACAGCTTAGTTTTAGTTTGAAGCTCTTGTAATCCCTGGCATAGCAATAGAATTCCTGCTGAAAAGGTACTCCATTTATGTTGTCCAGAAAGCTGGTGTGTATGCTCTACCAGAACTAATGGAACACATGCCTACAAGGAGACTTTTTATTGACAGAGGGTTTAAGTAACCTGATTATTGTAGGTAGGAATAGTTTCGAATTGCTCTTTGATATGCAGCCTGATGCCGCCAATCCCTTGTAACCTGATGTCAGGCAGTTGGAGGTGTACAGTAAAGTCAGCCAAAATGGTCTCTGATCATAACTGTATCTAGTGTTAATTTGTGTATCAAAATGTATAACTTCCAAAATGATTAGTTCCGATTTCATCCTTTTAGAAACTGAGGAAAATACTGAGTCACAATGCCACTCAGTTGCAAGAGGCCCACTTACTTTCTAAGCAATTCCATTGCTTCTTTGAGCATCTGAGACATTTCCCTTTTTAGTAACCTTCAGACTTTTTTTTGATATACTGTATTATATACCTTTAGTCCTCATTTTCACTCAATACTGCATTTCTAGAAAAATTAACAAACCATCCTAACTCCTGATATATTTGGATTTTCAGAAGGCATTTGGTAAGGTATGACACGTTAGTTGCTTAGAATAGCCCATGCAGTTTGGAGGCTATATATTAGCATGGGTACAGGATTGGCCTGCTATTAGACACAGTGCCTCAGTGGTTAGAATTGCTGCCTCACAGCACTAAGGGTCTGGGTTTGATTTTAGCCTCTGGTGTAAGTTGTATGGGGTTTGCACACTCTCCCTGTGTCTGCATGGGTTTCTTCCGGGTGCTCCGGTTTACCCCCACAATCCCAAGATATGCAAGTTAAGTGAATTGGCCATGCTAAATTGCCCATAGTGTTTAGGACTGTGTAAGTTAGGTGCACTAATAGGGGTAAATGTAGAGTATTAGGGTAGGGGTGGATTACTCTGCAGAGGGTTGATAGACTTGTTTGGCCAAATGGCCTGCATCCACTGTGTAGGTACTCTATATTCTATACAAAAATTGGGATAAAGGGAGAATTTTTAGGATGCCACGGATGGGGCCACAATTATTTACAGTGTATATTAATGATTTGGATAAAGAAAGTGATGTAGAATAGCTACATTTTATGGATGACTGTAGGTGGAAAGGTAGGTAGGGGAGAATGATATTCTGTAGAGGGATGAAGACGGATGGAATATAATAATGGAAAATGAGGTTATGCACTTTGGCAGGAAGGAAAGAGGAGCTGAATAATACTTGAATAGAGAAAGACTGTAGAAAGCTACGGAATAGCAGGGTTTTGGAGTCTTTTGTTCATGAATCATGAAACTAGTATCCAGTTCAAGAGTTATAGGGAAGGTACATGGAATATTGGCTTTTTATTTTCAATGGAACATGAAAATTGCTAAAAGGTCCTGGTCAGACCACAGCTGGAATACTGTGAACGGTTTTCTTGGCCCTTATCTAAGAAACGATGTCTTAATATTGGAGGCAGACTAGAAAATGTTCACTATGCTGATACCATATGGTATCATAAGGAGAGATTGTGTAGATTAGGTCTATATTCATTGGAATTCAGAAGGAATGCGAGGTGTCCTTAATGAAACAAACAAGATTCTTGGTGAACCTGACAAGGTAGATTTGGAAAGGTTGTTTCCTCTGGGGAAAGTCTGGGAATACTGGGCATATTTGTAGAATGAGAGGTCACACATTTGATAGATGAAGATTTCTTCTCAGAATCCTGCAGATACACTTTGTCACGGGACTGCTGAATCCATATATGTATTTTCAAGACTGAGACAGATTTTTAGTCAGTAGGAGAATCAAAGTTTATGGGGGAAAAAGCAAGAAAGTGGAATTGAGGGTTATCAGATCAGCTTTGAGCTCTCTAAGGATTAAGTGGCCTACTTTTGCCACTCTGTCTTATAGTCTTAGGTATTCAATCTGTATCGCTTCCACTTTTGTGTTTAAGTCCTATTCTTTAATCATACTAATTCCAAAGACACTGGATTTTTGTTTGTTACAATATAACTAGAATAAAATGCACTATAAATGTTGCAACAATCTCCTGTTTTAGTTTTCGTGCTTTGAGCCCAGAAACCTTTTTTACTTAAGCTCCCGTTCATTAACTTATTGAGGCTACTGTTTGGCTTCTCTCAACTATTAGAGAGTTATGATCTTTTGAAGCTAACCACATGACAACCTTAATTCTGATGGGAAGGGTGAGGGAAAAATACTTTATTTCCAGCCCTTTTTTAAAAATTTAATTTGTTCTATTTTCGTTTTTGTAGATTGCTGGAGCAATATCTGCTGCAGTTGTGTTGGTGATCCTTGTTTCTTTTGGTTTTCTCTTCGAATGTTTACCTCAGGTATGTCTAGGATTAGTATTTTCATTATCCTTTTTATACTTGTTTCCAATATGCCTATTTAAAATTTTTAAAATCCTCCTTTCTTCACCTTCAAATATTCTTTTGTCCTTCTGTCTGCCTTGGCCGTACAAACATTTGCTTTCTTAAATCTAAACAATATTTTTACTATTGATATGTATTTAACTGCTAACAACATTTACAGTTTGTTTGTCCTTCTCCAGTGTTTGTGCATGCATGCTTAGTAAGTGTTAATGATCTAGATAGGAGCCTTAATTTTCTTTCAACTGTGATGATGACTTAAAGTAATTCAGAAGGGTTTATTTTAAACAAGTTGCAGCCTTAATGGAGTTTGCTACAATTACTTGATCTACTGGCACAGGGTTAGCGGGTTGAAGGGCCTGTTCCTGTGCTCTATTATTCTTTGTTATTTGCTCTTTGTACCTCAGCCCTACTTCTAATTGACGTTACACTTCAGTTACATTGATCTATGTTCAAGTTGAAACCACCACCTTTGGAAAAGGCTGAGAGGAGAGTCAATAGAACTAGTCAAAATATGAGGAGTTTGGGTGTAATAGGAAAAAAAAGGTTCCTGTTAGTGGAAGGATCAGGTACAAGTCACAAATTACCCAAAGCAATGTAGACATGAGAAGAAACTTTGTCATACAGTGAATTAGTGCATTATAGATCCTGCTATCGGAAATGTAATGGAGTCAGGTTCAATTGATGCATTCATAAGACAATCAAATTATTATCTGAAAAGGAAGAATGTGAGGGCTGCAGGAAGTAGGCTGGGGATTTGAGACGAAGTGTTGCTGCTACAGAACTAGCACAAATAATAGAGTCATGATCTTTTGAAGCTAATCTTCTATGGCGTAATTCTGTTTGCACATCTGTCTTGATTTGACGTTTTGGTATTGAGCAAATTGGTGTATTTTATGATCAGTTACTTTAAATTAATTTTAATTCCGTTCATCTGGTGGAAACCACATGAGAACAGTTGAATTGAAGTGAGAAACTTACCCAGTGATCATTTGACTTTGTGGCGGACTGCAAGTTAAAATTGAAGGTAGCAAAGTCCAAGTTGCACAGATCCTTTTTTTATATAGATATTTTTATTAGAAATTTAACATTTTTACAAGTTTACAAAAATAAACACAACTCAAGTACAAACATTGATATACAATTAAATCTTAAATATATAATAACCAAAATTTAACAAAAGAAAAATACAGAGGAAAAAAAACACAACTCAACTAACTACTAATCTAACCTACAACTAACCAGAGTGTATATTTAAGTCTCTTACATTATTCAAATAAGAGAAAGAGAAAAAAAACAGCGGATAACATAGAAATTGGGTAGTGAGATACATGCTCGGAATGTGTTAACATCAAATGTAACAAAACCCGTATTCGTGCCAGATTCCTCTCCCAAGGGGCCCTGGACCAGCCAGGTTCGTAATCTCAATTAAATAAAAGTCCTTGTTAGGATAGCCGAAATATCTGTATTCATATAATTCGAGAAGAGCTGCCATATTTTATAAAATAATTCGGTCTTTCGGTGCACCATATTTGTAAGGAAGTCAAGGGGAATACATTCCATAATTAATCTGTGCCAATTTGGAAGTCCAGGGGGGCCCTCAGCCACCCAGTTTACCCAAATATTTTTCCTTGCACAGAAAGAGAATAGAAAATAGTCTCTTCCCATGCATGTCCAGGGAGGATATGTTCTAAAAGTCCAAAAGGAGCGATACAGGGTTCACTTTAATTTCCGTTCCTAAATTTCTGTCAGGGCATTTGCTACTTTAGTCCAGTATCTACGGATCTTATGACCGGTCCATAGACCATGTACAAGAGTGCCCACCTCTATTTTACATTTGGGGCACATTGGAGATGCCCTGCCTTAAATTTTGCCAATCGATCTGGTGCTATATGGGCCCTATGAAGTATCTTCAGCTGGGTAGCCTGAGTTCTGTTACATATGGTGATTCTTCTGGCATTTTCCCAAATGTCATTCCACGTTTCTATAGAGATTTCTAATCCCAATTCCTGATCCCATGTTTTAAGCAGATTGTCCATATCTCCCAATACTACATCATGTAGTAAATGATAAATGGTACTGATGGAGGATACCCCCATTGGTCGTAGTACTCTACGTTCTCTATCTGATTTATAAAGACTATCTAATAACGTTGTCTTCTTCTGTATATAGTCTTGAATTTGGAAGTATTGATAGATGTCTCCATTAGGTAATCTGAATTTCTGACGCAGCTGTTCAAAAGACATAAAGACCCCATCTTTAAATAGGTCCCCTAGACATGAGATACCCCTGGGTCTCCAGAGTTTAAAAGTGGCGTCTGTAAACCCCGGTTGGAATCCCCATGCTCCCACTATCGGCGCATGGGGGATGTTTTATGTGAGTTGCCCTCATTTTGCTGCATTATATTCCAAGCTTTAATTGTATTTAGTATTATAGGGTTTTTACAGTGATCCGTAATGATTTTCCTGTTGTCTGAAAATAAAAGGTGAATAAGTGGGCATTTTACTTGAGAAGCCTCGATGTCCAGCCAGATTGATTGGGTCTTGTTTGATCCACAATCAGCGATGTAACTTAATAAGGAACTTAACTGATATTTCCTAAAATCTGGGAAGTCCAATCCTCCCCTTGCCTGTGGAAGCTGTAGCTTCTTCAGCTTAATGGGGGGCCGTCTATGATTCCAGATAAAGGAACCCAACCAGCAATATAATTTACATAGTGCCAGCCTCCGCAGCATCACCGGAAGCATTCTCATAGGGTATAGGAGACGGGGCAGGACGTTCATTTTAATTAGTGCTATTCTACCCAGCCAGGAAATTGGAAGGTCTCCCCATCGCTGGAGGTCCTGCCTTATCCATTCCAGTAAATTCTCAAAGTTAGCCTTGTATAACTGACCAAATACTGGGGTAATAAAAATGCCTAAATATAAGAAACCCTCCAGGGACCACCGAAAGGGAAAATGGGATCCATCCACCAAGTGGGATATCATAGCAAGGCCACCCATTGGTATAGCCTCCGATTTTTGAGAGATTAATTTTATAGCCTGAAAATACAGTAAATGTATTAATAACTTGGATTAAGCGAGGTACGGACATCAGAGGATTACTGAGGAATAGAAGAACATCATCTACATACAGGGTAATTTTATGTTTACCTGTACCAATCCTCAGGGCCGTTATATTAGGATCAGCCCGTATAGCTTCTGCTAGTGGCTCAACTATTAGCGTAAATAACAATGGCGAGAGAGGACATCCCTGACGGCAGCCCCTACCCACACTGAAGCTATCCGAACCTAATCCATTGGTAACCACAACTGCTTTGGGATCACTATACAATGTTGAGACCCATTTGGTAAACACCTTTCTAATGCCAAACCTTTCCAATGTGTAAAACGAATATGACCAACCCTATCAAATGCCTTTTCCGCGTCTAATGAAACTACTACTCTTGGTATCTTTCCCTGATGGCAGGCTTGAATCATATTCAAAACCCTTCTAATATTATTGGATGATCTACAGCCCTTTGTGATAAATGACAGTACCCTTTCTAGCCTCGATGCTAACGTTTTAGAAAGGATTTTAAAATCTACATTTAGCAAGGATATAGGTCTGTGTGACATACAATCTTCTGGATCCTTTCCTTTTTTTTAAGGATAAGAGAGATATTTGCCTCTTTCAGCGAAGGCGGGAGACAGCCCTGACTATATGCATAGTTATACATGTCCATAAGTGGACCAGCCAATATTTCTGTAAATTCTTTATAGAATTCAGCTTGAAAGCCATCTGGGCCAGGCACCTTACCGCTCTGAAGTTGCCTGATTGCATCAAGTATTTCTTGGACTGTTAGGGGAGCATTTAAGACCGATACCTGTTCTGGAGTTAGGCCCGGAAAGGTCAAATTTTTAAAAAATGATTGCATCCTCCTCGTCCTGTCTTCACAATCCTGCGATTTATATAAATCAGAATAAAATTTTCTAAAGATTGCATTAATCTTTTTATGATGATGAGTCAAAATACCCGTACTTTCCTTGATGGATGTGATCGTTTGAGGGGCCTTTTCTTTTCTTTGCAAGAAATGCTAACTATCTACCCGATTTGTCGCCAAATTCATATAACCTTTGTTTTGCAAATAATATTTCCCGCTTAGCCGTTTGGGTAAGCGTAGTGTTTCGAGCTGTCCTAAGGGCCGTAATCCTTTGCAATTTAATAATAGAAGGTCTATCAGTGTATGCAGTTTCAGCTGCTTTTAAGTGAGCTTCGAGCGGACGTTGTTGTTCTCCCTTGAATTTTTTCTGGGTCGCTGAGTGGAAGATGATCAAACCTCGCGCGTAAGCTTTGATGGTCTCCCACATCATTGATGGGTTGCTAGCCGTACCTAATATAATTTCTAAATAAGTTTTAAATTCTTGAGAAAAGTACTTTACAAATTTACTGTCTTTCATTAGGAAGGGGTCCATACGCCAATGCCGAGGGGATGTCCCATTATTCCTCGCCTTGGTTTCCATATATACAGCCGCATGGTCGGAAATTACTATACTACCTATTTTACAGGATTATATGGAATTTTAAAAAATCAAGGGGGCAAAAAACATATCAATTCTGGTATGGCATTTATGTGGATTGGAGTAAAAAGAAAAATCTCTGCCCTGTGGATGAAGACATCTCCATACATCTAATCCTAATTCTTTGTTCAGATCCACCAATTGTCTAGATCTGGGAGATACTCCTGCAGTACTCTTGGGAATCCTATCTATTTCGGGATCCATAATGCAATTAAAGTCTCCCCCTATAATTGTATGACTGGCACCAAGAGCCATCAATTTTGAGAAGGCTTCCATTATAAATTTAAAGGGGTGTGCCGGGGAGCAGTACAAATTTAAAATCCCATATTCTTCTCCACTTATAAGGGCTTTAATCAGAATATATCGTCCAGATTCGTCTTTTATCTGATTTCGGATTTTGAAAGGGAAATTCTTCTGAATAAGAATAACAACTCTCCTACTTTTTGAGCTAAAAGAAGAAAAAAAGGCCTGATCAAATCCACCCTGTCGTAATTTCAAGTGTTCTTTATCCAACAGATGTGTCTCTTGTAGGAGAGCTATATCAACTCTTTCCTCCTTAAGATTTGATAATATTTTCTTCCTTTTGACTGGTGAATTACTCCCCTTGGCATTCCAGGTGCACCACTTAACCGACTGATCTACCATAATCAACCGGGCAAATCCGAGACCCCACGGGAGGGGAAACCCTATCCAAAACATCCCGAGCATAGAGCATATAAAATTCACAAAAATAAAGGCTCTCTAATACACTCAACAGAATAACAAAAAACTATTTCTAAATAATAAAAAAGGTATAAAGCATATTTAAATGGAGATTTTCCCCCTTGTTCCCAGGGGGTGTCACTTCCTTTCCAAAGATCCATTGTATCCTCTCCCAACCAATGCCCCATCCTTGACCCAGGCGTTCCTCAATAGGATGAGGAGAATTCAGATATAATACAAAGCTAGAGTTAACAATGAACACCCTCCCCCCTCCCCCCACCCACACCTGGATATATTTGGTAATGTTAATACCAAGTATAAACATATATAACTATAAAATTACAACCTCAACAAATAATAATTAAATATAATAATACAAAATAGCAAGGGAAAAACAACCCCGCTCCTAGAGACAGAGGTAGAATAGAATAAGGTAACCACCTTAAACATACATACATAGCTAAATAGAGAACAAATAAATAAATCCCTCTCCCCACCCCCCAAGATGGTAAACAGTAAGGTAAGAAAAAAGAAAAAGAGGGGGGATATAAACCGGAGTGGGGGAAAGGCAAACCAACATCCATTGTCTCTCTCAATTTATCTGAGAGTCCAAAAATTCCTTAGCCTTTACTGGCGATCTGAAGTTATACACGGATCCTTCATGGTTAAAGCGTAGCGTCTCTGGGTAGCGTAAGGAGTACTGAATATTTAAGTCCCTTAAAACACTACTTCGCCTCATCGAATGCCTTCCTCTTTCGGACCCGAGCTGGGGAAAAGTCCTGGAATAACATGATCTTGGATCCTTTTATAGATCATGGCTTGGGAATCTTTTCCAAGATTTCTAGAGGCTTCTAGGAGTATCTGCCTCTCCCTATAGCTTTGCAGCCAGAACAGGACCGGGCGAGGGCGCTGGTTCGAGCTGGGCCCGCGTATTGCAACCCGGTAGGCCCATTCCACCCTTACCTGGCCTGATCCAGCTTCCAGATTTAAAAGCTGTGGCAGCCACTGCTCGAGAAATGCTGTAAGCTGGCCTTCCTCTTCCCGTTCGGGAAGGCCAAGCAAACGAATATTTTTTTGACGACCTCTATTATTGAGGTCATCAATATGATTCTCTAAGGTCCGGACTTGCTGTTCAAGAGTCCAGACCCGATCCACAGCCGATTTTGTGCTGTAGTTTCGGAGGTCACGGCCTTTAGTCCGCCCCTCCGACTTGGCGCTTGATTTCTTTAATGTCTTGGTCGTGCTTTTGCAGCGCAGCCGAGAGTGAATCCCATCGACTTCGGGATTCTTCAATGAAAGCGTCAATCTTCGCATCGAGTTTAGAGATCATTTCTACGAGGCTTGCCACTGTAGGCAAGTCCCCCGGGGGCGGCTGCGGACGCCTCTGCTGCAGCTGGAGAGGGTGGGGGAGGGGTTCCTGCTTTTTGAGAGCTGCGGGCTCCCTTCCCTTTAGTCATTTTTGCTGAAGATTAAATTGCTTAAATTCAACGCTGAGCAACTCATTAAATTAAACAGTTATTTTAAATAATTTGGTGAGTGTGGTGGGGGTGGGTGACCCAGTTTGCCCAAGTCTTGGGAGGAGTACTGTAGACTCAGACTTGCTGGGTCGCCGCCATCTTGGATCCCCCTGCACAGATCCTTAAGTATGCTGATTGTACTTTTGAGGTACTTTTAACAAGGTCTGATTGAGATGTCAACATGAGGCCTGCATGGAGGGGCAGTGGTGGTTCCCCTTTAGGAGCCAGAACAAGTTCTAGAATTTTAAAAATATTTTTGTTTTCTTTGTGAACTTGAGTGAACAAAAATGCCATGCAAAGTGACTTTAGCCATCAGATAATGGATTCATGTAGGAGGCATGCAAACCACTATAATTTTAATGTCTGTGCCTCTTTTATTACCAATCTCTACCGAGTTTAGAGTGGTTGCTCCATCCTACAGACTGCAGTGGTATAAATTACTCACTGTTATCATCATGGCTATTAGGGATGGACAATAAATGATGTTTCCAGCAATGCCCGCATCTCTTGAATGAATTTTTTAAAAATACTGGAAATTTGGGTAAGGATGCATTTTTAATAGTGAGAGCAATAAAGCAAGTGAGGTGTAGAGAAGAATAATAAACATTATCAACAGCTTCCAATGATAGTGTATCCAAAGTACTAAACATCCTAAAACTTCACAACCACTTCCTTCAACCAGTAAAGAGATATTGATGCAGGTAAAGAAAATGTGGTAAAAATGTATTTTAAACAGTATTTAGAGGAGAGGAGTGTGCTAGAGTAGTGAAGAGTTTTGGGAAGAGAATTAGAGTTTGAGACCCAGGTAGCTGAAAATATGGTTGACAGTTGTGCAATTTTAAAGTCTGACACAAGCAGGAAGAATTGATGTTGCATGGAGATCTTAGTGGACTGTAGGATGGAAAGAGCTTCTGAAGTTGAGGAGTGAAGCCTTTGAGTATATTAAATAGAGAATGAGAATCTTTTCTAAATTGGGGTGTCCTAGATCAGGAATCACCCATGTTAGTGAGCACAGGGGTTAAGTGATGCACAGTATGATATAGGCAGTGATTTGGATGTTTAAAATCTAACTCAAAGAATTTAGTGTCATTATACTCTTGTGATTTTTGTATAAAAGTTTGGCTAACCATGTTGCTAAACTGTCATGTATTAGAATTTAGATTATAAATAATTAACCTTTTGTATAAAAAAAGCCTTTTTAAAACGTTCTGATGTTAGAGGTGATGGTTCTTGTGTTAGATTAATTTGCGGCATTCTCTGACCTCTGATTTAGAACTCAAACTAATCTCTTGTAGACTGTGCTAGCTGCAATTGTGATGGTGAATCTGAAAGGAGTGTTGAAGCAGTTCCAGGACATACCTTTTCTCTGGCGAATCTGCAAAATTGAATTTGTAAGTACTGAAAATATGTAGAAAATAGTTGTTGAAAGTATATATTTGTTGACAAAATGAGGGATATTGGTATTGCAAATTGCTTTCAGCATAGTTTAAAAAAAAGTTTTGCCCTTTTCTCTCTCTCTCTTGCAGGACATCAAAAGAGTAAAGAACACTTGTGGAAATCAAAAAAGTGATTGAAATTGTATGGTTTAGAGGTGATCTGAACAAATTAGTGATGTTTTACCTTTTGCAAATAGCCTTTTCTGGTGTGTTTTAGTATATTGCAGATAAGATCATAACATAGGAGCAGAATAAGGCCATTTGAGTCCAATCTGGTCCACCGTTCGATCATGGCTGATGTGTTTCTCAACCCTAGTCCTCTGCGTTCTCCTTTTGATCCCCTTGCTAATCAAGA
This sequence comes from Chiloscyllium punctatum, assembly GCF_047496795.1. Taxonomy (NCBI): domain Eukaryota; kingdom Metazoa; phylum Chordata; class Chondrichthyes; order Orectolobiformes; family Hemiscylliidae; genus Chiloscyllium; species Chiloscyllium punctatum. The sequence continues at coordinate 39,005,536 of NC_092782.1, read as the reverse complement.
TAGATGTAAGACAAATGTCCATGAACTCCCAACCTTGTGTATGGTGTCGAGGTTTTGCTTCAAAACCAGAAGGTTCCCTCACAATTATAGCCCGTTACCAATTTTACTCTATCAATAATTTTGTGGTATGCCTTATCTAGATAGCATGTAAATAGCTTTTGCCCTTCCCCTGTAGTAACTACATAAGGCATTGCATAAGTGCTATACTGATCTGCAAATCCTATTTCTTTTGAATTTGAAAGATTGGCAACTTTTGTGAAAATTAGTAGGAAAGAGAGGCTGGCAGCTTATTAAAGTTTCTCACTAATTTGCTTAGGACTGACTGAAATTTCTGTATGAATCTACAAACCCACTTTTGCAGTCCAGCCTATAAATAAGGTAAACATTTTCCAAAAGAGTAATTACAGTAAATGTTTACGGATTAAAAATATGCTGATTTCTAATTTACTTGCATGCTTTTTCAAACTTTTACTCTAGTTGTGGACTGAGAAACAAAATAGCTGAAAAGTTGTCCTTTTTGAAATTGAGGTATAGTGAGTACACCTAAATTTGAGGCATTTCTCCATTTGGACATCTGTTTTCTGCTATGCAGTATACACCTGAAAGTTTAGACAAGTTTGAGAATTAGATTAAACATTATACAGGCAGTCCCCAGATTGCAAACAAGTTCCATCTGGAGTCTATTCACAAATAACTTTGTACACTTTGTTGGAACACTATGCAGGACAATATAAAATAGTTCATAAGGACAGGAAACATATGTTGATCTTTAAAATTACCACTGTATAGGATTGCATTTGTAAGTTTGTTCTTAAATTGGGTCTCCCTGTATTATGTAATGTAGTTTTCAAAAGTTTTTTTGGAGAGAGGCCAGTGATTTCAGAGATTGCATCAATGCTGCCCTGATTCCAAACTGCAGTATTGCTTCTCTAGTTGCAACAATTTCCCCCACTCAATGTTTTGCAATGGTTGTCACTTAAAGCATTTGTAGTGAACAAATTATTTTTGATTCTAATTAATTAATCTTCAATGTTTTTAAAACTGTGCATACATAGTGAATGGCCTTTTGAGATATTGGTTTTGTTCCAGAAATTGGGTGATTTGTAATGTGCCAATGACCAGTGAAATTGCTGTTGAAGTATCCTGTTAAACAGGGCATCATGCGGCCAATGAAATTTGTTTCCTAACCTTCTGAACTTGCTCTCGTGCTGAAGTGTGTAAATCTAATTGTTCTACAACAGAAATTCTGTATTTTCCATTCAGGAAACATCCAACATGTTGCCAAGGCTAGTCATTTGAAAGAGCAATGCATTTAATCCCTGCTGTTTCCCCATATCCTTATGGGCGGCATGGTGGCACAGTGGTTAGCACTGCTGCCCCTCAGCACCAGGGTCCCAGCTTTGATTCCAGCCTCAGGTGATTGTCTGTGTGGGTTTCCTCCGGGTGCTCTGGTTTCCTCCCATAGTCCAAAGATGTGCAGGTCAGGTGAATTGGCCATGCTAAATTGCCTATAGTGTTAGGTGCATTAGTCAGAGGGAAATGGGTCTGGGTGGGTTATTCTTTGGAGGGTCAGTGTGGACTGGTTGGGCTGAAGTGCCTGTTTCCACACTGTAGGGAATCTAAAGAATCTAATCCCCGTTGTTTCATTTGATATTTGGCAGCACTGTGGCACAGTGGTTAGCACTGCTGCCTCACCATGCCAGAGTCCTGGGTTCAATTCCCGCCTCAGGCAACTGTCAGTGTGGAGTTTGCACGTTTTCCCAGTGTCTGTGTGGGTTTCCTCCCACAGTCCAAAAATGTGCAGGTTATGTGAATTGGCCATGCTAAATTGCCCATAGTGTTAGGTGAAGGGGTAAATGTAGGGGAATGAGTCTGGGTGGGTTGTTCTTCTGAGGGTCGGTGTGGACTTGTTGGGCTGAAGGGCCTGTTTCCACACTAAGTAATCTAATCTAATCTTAAAAAAAAATTTCCTTATCAAGAAAATTGTGTAGTTACACTCGCATCATGTTTTTTGACCACTTTTAAGGAAGTGCATTCTAGATAATTTGATGCGTGAAAGCGGTTCTTCCCATTCCACCCAAGCCTTTTGACTAATTATCTTAAATTTATGACCTCTGATTATTGACCATCCTTCAAGTAAAAATGTTTTATCCCTATCTACTTTTCTGATCCTTAGTCAGTAGCTTCTTCAAACTGCTCCATGACCTTTTCTGCCCTGAAGAGAATATTTGCAGGTCTTAGATCTTTGCATTAAATGGCGATCTCATGACTGATAAGTCAAAGATTTAACATTACTTTTGTGCTGTCTCTCCCTTCTACAAAGCCAACGAAATATATTTTCAGTCCTGTTTTCTGTATTAATGAATGCATACCTGAAAGCATTGGTGTAGTAAGCTTTTTTTTTCCCAAAAGTGGTGGAACTCATTTTAAGGAGACCCCAACACCAAATTGAAATAAGTCAAAGTTGTGTATTGATGAGATGCAAGCTAGTGGCTAAAAATCAATGATCAGTATATTTGCAGGAATTGAAAAATTCTGGCGAAATTATCAAATTCTTTTAGATGAAGACTCTGTAGAAACATCATTAGACCATTCAGCGCATTTGAGCCTGTTCTGCTACTCTATCATGCCTAATATGTTTCTCAGTCCCATTCTTCTGCTTCTCCCTGTAATCTTTTGAGCCCCTTATTAATCAAGAACCCGTCTGTAACTGTCTTAACTACACTTAATGACTTGGCCTCCACACACCTCTGCGACAATGATTTCCACAGAATCCCTACCCTCTGGCTAAAGAAATTCTTCATCTCCAATCTAAAGGGTCATTCCTTCACACTGAGACTGTATCCTTAGGTCCTTGACTCTACTACCGGTGGAAACATATTCTCCATGTCTCCGCATCTTTCTGTATCCTGTAAGCTTCAATCAGCCTGCCCTGCCTCATCCATCCTTCTAATCACTGAGTACTGACCCAAGGTTCTCAACTGTTACTCATATAATGGCTCTTTATTTCCAGTATCATTCTTATAAAGCTCCTCTGGACTGTCTCCACTATCAGCACATCTTTCCTTGGATAAAGGGCCCAAAATTGTGCTCAATTTTCCAAATGCAGTTTGACCTGAGCCTTGTACAGTCTCAGCAGTACATCTTTTGTTTTCTAGTCCTCTTGAAATGAATGCTAACATTGCATTTGCCTTCCTAACATCAACTGAAACTGCTTATTAATTCTAAGAGCATTCTAAACAAGGACTCTCCAGTCCCTTTTGCATTTCATATTTTCAAAGCCTTTCCCTGTTTAGAAAACCAAATGGGACTATTTGGCGCCGATCATTTGGCCTCGCTGTTTTGGCTCTAAACTGTTTTGGTGCTCATTACTTTGGCGCTGAGCTGTTTTGGCGCCAATTCAGAATAAAAAAAACTCTCGGAGCCCATAAGAAATTCATTTTTATTGCATTGTAAGAAATAAATCTAATTTCATTTTTATTCATTATAAAAATGAATTTCTACATTTTTGCTACGTTTATCAAACACATATATAGATAACCATCATGTGAAAATTTTGGTTTGTCTCTCTTGCTTAGGATGTTTTCAGCCATTTCTGGTATGGGCTGTACAAGAAAATTGTATTACAGCTTTCCAATGTGAAGACGAAGGACTTAAGTATCATCAAGGCAGTAGATGACGATAAACAATTGTTTAAATGAGATTTGAATCTACAGCGGGTCATTACAGTTTTGACTATCAACTCTTGCTAGTTGAGAAAATTACATCGGGTCGTTAGTCATCCTCTGTTCTTTAACCAAACAAGACTTTTTTTTTAAAACTCTGAATTGGTGCCAAAACAGCTCAGCGCCAAAATAGCCAAATGATCGGCGCCAAAACTTACCCGACCCTTTATAAAATACTTTACATCTCTCCTCTTCCTATCAAAACATATGATGTCACACTTTATCACATCCTATTCCATCTGCCATTTCTTTGTCCACTCTCCTAGCATGTCCAAGTCCTTCTGTAGCCTGTTGCTTCCTCAATACTACCTGTCTCTCCACCTATCTTTGTCAACTGCAAACTTAGCAATAATGCCCTCTGTTCCTTCTTCAAGATTAGTACAGGTACGTATCCCTCTGTCAGAAATGCTGGGGACCAGCTGCTTTGTGGAAATTGGAATTTTGAGGTTTTTGGAACTAATGTAGAGCCCCCGTAAGGTGCAGGGCAGCAACCTGTAATCAAACATAAATACTGTACCGTAGCAAAAGCATATGAATAATCACACTAAGCGGGATAAATAAAGACTAGAAATACTGCCACACTTTATAGAGTAGTGTACTGATAAATGAAATTCATTGACCATAAATATTCAACATTATATTTCCATAAAAGACATTACAAGAAAAACATTTGGGAAAACTTAAGCATACAAAGCTTCAGCACTATGGCAGGTGGCAATTTTACAGGCTTCTTCAAATGTCATCTGTCACGTTTACATAGGTTTCTGTTGAAGCAATCTCTCTTAAATTGAGTAAATTGCTGATAAATGAACGTTGTTCAAGGCCAGCAATTAACTGATCATACATTTTCACCATATCATCAATGGGGACTTTTTCAGCTATGTTCACTAACTCCATCATCATCATCAACATCATCACTACTATCCTCACACTTATCTGTACAGGAACCCATATTTCAAACCATTTCAGCAGTGTTCCCATCACTCCAGGAATGCACAGCAGTCATATCATTGTCAATGTTCAGCATTTCTTCGATGTCTGCTTCATGTAATTTATTTACACTTCTGTCTGATAAATTTTGTGCATAAGTAACAAGGCTTGCTGTTATCTTTTTCTCTTCAGTGACATGAAATCCTTCAAACTCTTCATCCGCAGATTCATTTACAAGAAACATCGTTGTAGGCTAGAGTTTGTGCCAAGCATTTGTTAATGTTGCTTTATCAACCTCATTCCAAGCACTAGTAACTGCGTAAATGGCATCTTTAAGACTAAACTCTTTCAGGATATCTTGAATTCCTACCTCTGTTGATTGCAGCAAGCATACTGTTTTTAAAAAAAAAAGTCTTGCTGTTCATGAAACGTAACATTCCTTGGTCGCAAGGCTGTAATACCGATGTCACATTAGGGGGCAAATAAATGCCAAAAACATTACTTTTCACAAGCTGTTAGCAGGGGGATGTGCGGAGCAGTTGTCAAAGAACAATAAAATTTTACACTTTTCTTCCAGTCCAGCTTGTCTGCAATGAGCTCGTGCCACTGATACAATGTGTTTACTGAACCAGTTGGGGGAAAAAAAGTGTCTGGGGGTTACCCATGCTTTCTTGTTTATATAACAATGCACAGGCAAATTACGTACACCTTGAAGACATCTCAGATGTTTGCTTTTCCCAATCGCTGCCAATTTCACCTTTTGAAGTGTGTCTGCAGCATTGACACACCCAAGAATAGTTAATCTGTCCTTAGTTTCCTTAAAACCTATTGGTGCGCTCTCATTAGCCGTTGCTAATGTTTTTCTCAGGACATAGCGCCAGTAGAGAGCTATTTCATCAGCATTGGAAATTTTTCAAGACTAAGGCTTTCATCAGATATTAACTTGGCAAATTCACCAACATAATTTTCAGCTGCTTCACGGTCAGCAGAAGCCTTTTTGCCACAGATTTTCAGGTATTTCACACCATTGTGCTGCTCGAATTTCTGCAGCCAACTTCTGAATATTGACATTAGCCTTTAATGTTCAGTTTTTAATGATATTTTATAGCTTGTTTCATGACCATCAAACCAGTCAGTGGCATACTTTCACTTCGTTGTTGTCTAATCCACTCCATCAATGCACAGTTAAGATTAGATTACATTACAGTGTGGAAACAGGCCCTTCGGCCCAACAAGTCCACACCGACCCGCTGAGGCGCAACCCACCCATACTCTTACATTTACCCCTTACCTAACACTACGGGCAATTTAGCATGGCCAATTCACCTGACTTGCACATCTTTGGACTGTGGAGGAAACCAAAGCACCCGGAGGAAACCCATGCAGACACTGGGAGAACGTGCAAACTCCACACAGTCAGTCGTCTGAGGCGGGAACTGAACCCAGTCTTGGGCGCTGTGAGGTAGCAGTGCTAACCACTGTGCCACCGTGTGGGCAGCACGGTGGCACAGTGGTTAGCACTGCTGCAAGATCTTCATTTTTTGCCCTATGCAGTGTTTTCCTATTTTTTCATTAGTTGATTGTCATCACTGTCACCATAAAATTTCAGTAACTTGTCTTTCTGTTTCTTCAAATGATAGACAGTGGTAGTTCCAACACCATATTCTTCAGTAAGATGCTGCAAAGCCACACCACAATCAAGCTTCTGCAATAACTCCACTTTCTGCATTATTGGTAATGACAGATGCTTCCTTTTCTTTGTTATTGTTAACCGTAGATATACCTGCACCTCTCTTGACATTTTCACTCTAAATAATTTAGCACAGTAAAAATAATACACAACTGACGCCTCAGAGTGCTGAGCCATGCTACAATGTGGGTCAAGTGGGTGTGGCCTTTGCCCACCAAGAAAACCCTGTTATGTTTCGTAGACATGACTGACGCTGCACACTCCATGAGAACCTTAGGTTTCCGGAGCTTTTCAGTTTTTGGATGCTCGGATAAAGGGATACATACCTGTAATCCATATCATGAATAGAGAATAGCTATGGTTCCCAATACCGACCTCTGCAGAACTCCATTAGTCACCTCTGCCATCCTGAAAAAGACCTCTATCCCTTTTCTTCTACCAGTCAACCAAACCCCACTCCATGCCAATCCTTGTCCCTAGAGCTCTTATTTAGCAGTCTCCTATGCAATGCCTTGTCAAAGGCCTTTTGTAAATCCAAATACATAGTGTCTACTGACAATTCCGTTGTGTAGTTTGCTTGTTATTTCCTAAAACCATTCTAACAGACTTGTCAGATATGGTCTCCTCTTGAAAAAGGTGTGATTCCATCTTATTTTACCACATGCTTTCTAGTACTTTGCAATTTCATGCTTAATAATGGACACTCAAATCTGGCCGACTGCCCCCCTCTTTTCCCCCAATCCTCCCCAATCCATCCTTCTAAACAAGTACAAACTCTTCACCTCTAGGATCATTCTTATAAACTGGCCTATAGTTTCCTGTCTTCTGCCTCCCTTCTTTAAACAGGAGTGTTAGATTAGTCATTTGCCAGTCCTCAGGGACCTTCTGACACCAGTGATTCCTGAAAACTCCCCAATGCCTCTCAAAATCCCCTCTATCTCCTTCAGAGATTTGAGGTGTAGTCCATCCAACCTGGGTGATTTATTGGCCTTCTGCTTCCCCAATACCACTGCCTTAGTGATGGCCACTACGCTGAATTCTGCCCCCTGACTGACTTGAAGTTTTGATAGTTTACATCAGTTTTCACAGCAATAGATCTATTCAGTTCCTCTCATTTCTTTGTTGTCCATTACTAGTGAGCGGCACGGTGGCACAATAGTTAGCACTGCTGTCTCTCAGTGCCAGAGATCTGGGTTCAATTCCCGCCTCAGGCAACTGTGTGGAGTTTGCACATTCTCCCATTGTCTGTGTCTGTCTGTGTTCCTAAACCGAGTGCTCCGGTTTCCTCCCACAATCCAAAAAAAAAATGTGCAGGTTAGGTGAATTGGCCAGGCTAAATAGCCTGTAGTGTTAGGTGAAGGGGTGAATGTAGGGGTGGGTTATGCTTCGGTGGGTCGGTGTGGACTTGTTGGGCCCAAGGGCCTGTTTCCACACTAAGTAATCTAATCTACTACTACTTCAACCTTGTTTTCCAGTGATCCAATGTACACTCCTCTTTTTAAGAATCTTAAACAGAAGCTCTTGCAATCAGCTTTTATATTACTAGCTAGTTTTTTCATATTTCATTTTCTTGCCCTTTATTGCTTTTTCAGTTATCCTTTGGTTTTTCAAGGCTGTTTGATCCTCTGGCTTCATACTAATTTTCATCACATATGCTTTTATACTGTCCCTGACTTCCCTTGGCAGCCATAACTGTTATCTATTCATGATATACATAATTTGATGAAGGAACAGAAAGCATTGTTGTCAAGTTGCCTGATCCCTTAATACTTTGGCTTTGCTGGGATGAATTTTTGCTGTGCCTCCAAAATTGCCCCCAGAAACTCCTCCCATTGCTGCTCCACCATCTTCCCTGCTAGGCTTTCCTTCCAATCAGCTTTAGCCAGCTTCTCGATCGTATCTTTGTAGTTGCCTTTGAATCAAATGTAACGGTATTACAATCGAGTAATCTTCTCCCTTAAACTGCAGGGTGAATTCTATCATATTATGGTTCCATCCCTTTACTGATGTTCCTGAGATTAGATTCTTGACCCTTTCCATACTCTGTCCTATTACTTACTCTGGAACAGAATAGTAGGTCAGTATGTTATTAATGCAACTGATGTGCTTCGATCTAATGAAATGGCAGAAGTTAGTATGGTGGCTCAGTGGTTAGCACTGCTGCTTCACAGCACCAGGGTCCCAGATTTGATTCCAGCCTTGGGCAACTATCTGTGTGAAGTTTGCACATTCTCCCCGTGTCTGAGTAGGTTTCCTCCCACAGTCCAAAGATGTGCAGGTCAGTGAATTGGCCATTAGGTGCATTAGTCAAAGGGGAGTGGGTCTGGGTCTGGGTGGGTTGCTCTTCAGAGGGTTGGTGTGGACTGGTTGGACCAAAGGACCTGTTTCCGCACTGTAGGGAATCTAATATATTGAAATTTTAGATGTTATTGATAGCTGAAGTTAGTAGACAGGATTGCAAATCAGTAAATTGCTTACTGTCCTATAACAACCCACATGGCAACTTCTTCCTGCGCAATGTCCCATAACGAAAGCTATCCCACAAAAGTAGACCAATTGCTAAAGCCCCTGGAATTAGAGTAATCCAACATGGAAACAGGCCCTTTTTGCCCCAACTAGTCCATGTTGACCAAGTTTCCTAAACTGAACTAGTCCAATTTTCCTGCATTCACCTCTACCTCTAAACCTTCTCTATCCATTTTCCTGTCTGAATGCTTTTTAAATGTTGTAATTTCACTTGCCTCCACCCATTTCCTCTGGCAGCTCATTTCATGAAAAAGTTGCCCCTCCTGATCCCTTTTAAATCTTTCCCCTCCCATTTTAAGCCTCAAGTTTGGATTTTGCTATCCTAGGGAAAAGACTGTACCATTCACCTCATCTATGCCTCATGGTTTTATAAATCTCAGTAAAGTCACCCTCCACCTACTGGAAAAGAAGTTCCAGCCTCTCCTTTATAACTCCAACCCTCCAGTCTCTAACATCCTTGTTAAGTATTTTTTGCATCCTTTCTGTTTAATAATATATTTCCTACAAAGGGTAACAATAATTGTACATAGTACTCCAAATGTGACCTTATCAATGTCTGTCTTGAATAACTGTAAAATGACATCCCAATTCCTGTAATTTATTCACTGACCGATGAAGGCAAACATGCCAAATGCCACTATTTCACCCTGTCTACCTGTGATGATGCTTCCAATGAACTATGTACCTGCACCCCTATGTGTCTCTGCTTGACTCCCCAGGGTCCTACCATTAACTACCCAGATGCAACCTTGAATCTGGCACCGCCCTTTATAACCAATCCTACTTGTCCATCTTCCTTACCACTATCTGCTCTGCCGTCCTCTCTCATCTATCACCATTACCCCCACCTTCATCTACCTATCACACACTCAGCTACCTACCTACCTACCCACCCCCTCTCCCAACCACCCCACCTGACCCCACCTACACCTCTACCCCCTTGGCTCACAAGCCTCATTCCTGATGAAGGGCTTATGGTCGAAACATCGATTCTCCTGCTCCTCAGATGCTGCGTGAGTTGCTGTGCTTTTCCAGAACCACACTCTTGACACTGATCTCCAGCATCTGTAGCCCTCTCTCACCTACTGTTAAGTGTAAGTCCTGCTCCAGTTTGCTCATATGTAACTAAATTAAACCTCATCTGCCATTCCTCTGCTCACTGATTCAGTTGATCAAGATCCCATTGTAACCACCTTCACTGTCCACTATACCATCAATTTTGGTGTCATCTGCAAACTCGTTAATGATGCTTCCTAGATCCTTGTCCAAATCACTTATGTAAATGATGAATAATGGTGGACACACCGCAGGTCACAGGCTTCCAGTTGAACAGCTACTGTCTACCACACCCTCTGTCGCCTACCATCAAGTCCATTTCTTATCCAATTCGCTTGCTTACCCTGGATTCAGTATAATCTAACCTTATTAACCAGTCTATCATATAGACAATGTCTACCACCCGCCTTAATCAATCTTCTTGGTCACCTCTTCTAAATACTCAATCAAGTTTGAGATGCTATTTTCCATGCACAAAGCCATGCTGGCTATCCTTAAACAGTCCTTCCCTTTCCAAATGCATGTAGATTTTGTCTCTCGGAATCCCCGCCAATAATTTACCTGCCACTGACATTAGGTTTTTCCTTGCATTTCTTAATGGTGCAATGCTAGTCACCCTCCAATCTCTCTCTCCTCCCCTGTCACTGTGGATGATACAAATATCTCTGCTGGGACCCTGTAATTTCTTTCCATCTTCCCTCAATGTCCTGGGATACACTTGATCAGGTCCCAGAGATTTATGTACCTTTGTTTTTAAAACCTCCAACAGCTTTTTTTTCTGTGGGACGTGAACATTTTCTTCAAGACGTCACTATTTATTTCCCCAGAGTTCTCTAGCTTCCATGTCTCCACAATATTCATTTAGGATATTGCCTATCTCATGTGGTCTTGTTGATCTTTAATGAACACTATTTTCTCCCAAGTTACCCTGTTTGGCCATTGTAGAACTCTGAATTCTCATTAACCTTATCTGCCAAAGTTATCTCGCATCCTCCTGATTGCTCTTATGTATACTCTCACTCCCACATCCCCATACTCCAAGGGATTCACTTGGGTTACAACGTGGAGGTGAACCCTTCTGTTAATAAAACCAAACACCCAGAAAAGCTCACTTCTCATAATCTGTTAAAATGTGTGACTGAGAACTCTCAAGTTCCACTATTTAAAGACAATAACGTCAATTTAAAGTTCACATTTAGAGATTTAAAAAAAAAACAATTACTCAAACTCTAAGCCCCACTTTCTTGATTGTTATTCAGTTGGAGGCAGATAATATGCAATATGCTGTTCTAATAAGGCACTTATTAAAGTTACATCAACTTAATTTCAAAATTGTGCAGCCATTATTGTCTTGTCGTCTTTCAGCTGATGGTCTCTCTGGACCATCATCTGTCATTTTACTGAGAGTCTTATCTCATATGAAAAGGTACCTGTGTTAGCAAGATGTTGATCTCCATGCGTTTCTATCTCAATGGTAGTTGCTGTTTCTCCAATTTTCAAAATATTCATGTTTTTATACCCCAAACATCAGATTGTCTCATTGGTTCAACGTTGGCAAAACAATAGAACATAGAACAATACAGCACAGAACAGGCCCTTCGGCCCACGATGTTGTGCCGAACTTCTAACCTAGATTAAGCACCCATCCATGTACCTATCCAAATGCTGCTTAAAGGTCGCCAATGATTCTGACTCTACCACTCCCACGGGCAGCGCATTCCATACCCCCACCACTCTTTGGGTAAAGAACCCATCCCTGACATCTCCCCTATACCTTCCACCCTTCACCTTAAATTTATGTCCCCTTGTAACACTCTGTTGTACCCGGGGAAAAAGTTTCTGACTGTCTACTCTATCTATTCCTCTGATCATCTTATAAACCTCTATCAAGTCACCCCTCATCCTTCGCCGTTCCAACGAGAAAAGGCCGAGAACTCTCAACCTATCCTCGTACGACCTACTCTCCATTCCAGGCAACATCCTGGTAAATCTTCTCTGCACCCTCTCCAAAGCTTCCACATCTTTCCTAAAGTGAGGCGACCAGAATTGCACACAGTACTCCAACTGTGGCCTAACCAAAGTCCTGTACAGCTGCAACATCACTTCACGACTCTTGAATTCAATCCCTCTGCTAATGAACGATAATACTCCATAGGCCGCCTTACAAACTCTATCCACCTGAGTGGCAACCTTCAAAGATCTATGTACATAGACCCCAAGATCCTTCTGTTCCTCCACCTGACTAAGAACCCTACCATTAACCCTGTATTCCGCATTCTTATTTGTTCTTCCAAAATGGACAACCTCACACTTGGCAGGGTTGAACTCCATCTGCCACTCCTCAGCCCAGCTCTGCATCATATCTAAGTCCCTCTGCAGCCGACAACAGCCCTCCTCACTGTCCACAACTCCACCTATCTTCGTATCATCTGCAAATTTACTGACCCACCCTTCGACTCCCTCATCTAAGTCATTAATAAAAATTACAAACAGCAGAGGACCCAGAACAGATCCCTGCGGAACTCCACTTGTAACTGGGCTCCAGGCTGAATATTTACCATCTACCACCACTCTCTGCCTTCGACCGGTTAGCCAGTTTTCTATCCAATTGGCCAAATTTCCCTCTATCCCATGCCTCCTGACTTTCCACATAAGCCTACCATGGGGAACCTTATCAAATGCCTTACTAAAATCCATGTACACTACATCCACTGCTCTACCCTCATCCACATGCTTGGTCACCTCCTCGAAGAATTCAATAAGACTTGTAAGGCAAGACCTACCCTTCACAAATCCGTGCTGGCTGTCCCTAATCAAGCAGTGTCTTTCCAGATACTCGTAAATCCTATCCCTCAGTACCCTTTCCATTACTTTGCCTACCACAGAAGTAAGACTAACTGGCCTGTAATTCCCGGGGTTATCCGTATTCCCTTTTTTGAACAGGGGCACAACATTCGCTACTCTCCAGTCCCCTGGTACCACCCCCGTTGCCAGTGAAGACGAGAAGATCATTGCCAACGGTACTGCAATTTCCTCTCTTGCTTCCCACATAATCCTAGGATATATCCCGTCAGGCCCGGGGGACTTGTCTATCCTCAAGTTGTTCAAAATGTCCAACACATCTTCCTTCCTAACAGGTATCTCTTCTAGCTTAACAGTCCGTTTCACACTCTCCTCTTCAACAATACGGTCCCTCTCGTTCATAAATACTGAAGAGAAGTAATTGTTCAAGACCTCTCCTATCTCTTCCGACTCAATACACAGTCTCCCACTACTGTCCTTGATCGGACCTACCCTCGTTCTCGTCATTCTCAGGTTTCTCACATACACATAAAATGCCTTGGGGTTATCCTTGATCCTATCCGCCAAGGATTTTTCATGCCCTCTCTTAGCTCTCCTAATCCCTTTCTTCAGGTCCCTTCTGGCTATCCTGTATCCCTCCACTGCTCTGTCTGAACCCTGTTTCCTCAACCTTATGTAAGCCTCCTTCTTCCTCTTTACTAGACATTCAACCTCCCTCGTCAACCAAGGCTCCCTCACACGACCATTTCTTTCTTGCCTGATAGGTACATACATATCATGGACATGTCGTATCTGCTCTTTGAAAAAGTTCCACATTTCCACCACATCCTTCCCTGACAGCCTATGCTCCCAACGTATGCTCCTCAAATCCTGTCTTACAGCATCGTAATTTCCCTTTCCCCAATTGTAAAATCTACCTTGTTGTGCGCACCTATCTCTCTCCATAACCAAGGTGAAAGTCACAGAATTGTGGTCACCATCACCAAAATGTTCACCCACTAACAAGCCCACCACTTGTCCCGGTTCATTACCAAGTACCAAATCCAATATGGCCTCCCCTCTGGTTGGACAATCTACATACTGCGTTAGAAAAGCTTCCTGGACACACTGCACAAACACCGCCCCATCCAATCTACTTGATCTAAAGAGCTTCCAATCAATATTTGGGAAGTTGAAGTCGCCCATGACTACGACCCTGTGGCTTCTGCACCTTTCCAAAATCTGTTTCCCAATCTGTTTCTCCACATCTCTGCTGCTATTGGGGGGCCTATAGTAAACACCCAACAAGGTGACTGCACCTTTCCTATTTCTGACTTCAGCCCATACTACCTCCAGAGGCAGATCCCCCTCAAACTTCCTTTCTGCAGCCGTTATACCATTTCTAATTAGCAATGCCACCCCCGCTCCTTTTTTACCACCCTCCCTAATCTTACTGAAACATCTGTAACCAGGAACCTCCAACAGCCATTCCTGTCCCTCATCTATCCATGTTTCCGTGATGGCCACAACATCGTAGTCCCAGGTACCGATCCACGCCTTAAGTTCACCCACCTTATTTCTGATACTCCTTGCGTTGAATAAATTCAAACTCGATTGGGTTTTAATATCCTCGGGCATAAGTTAAACTGGTTAAATTTGAATTGTTGTCAGAACAGCTGCCAAAACTCGGGTATCCATTTCACAGTCAAATATTACATATTTTCAATTTTCCAGTATACTTCAGGGCTGCCATCTTGTCATACCCATAGGTGCTTGTAATTTCTCAATTCAGAGCAGCATTCTCTCTCCTTTTAAAGGTGCAGTACATGCCGTCAACTTCATAACACTTAATCCCAGCTGTCTATACCTAACAACAGTCTCCTACATTTTCTTGACCAGAGCCTCAATATCTCTAGTCATCCAGCATTTCCTATTCCTGCTAGCCTTGCCCTTCACACCAACAGGAGTATGCTGTCCCTGAGCACTCGTTATATCTCTTTTGAAAGCTTCTCGCTTGCCAAATGTCTCTTTACCTACAAACAGCCTCCCCATCAACTTTTGAAAGTTCCTGTCTAATACCATCAAAATTGGTCTTACCTCAGTTTAGAACTTTTCGGCCTGGCCTATCCTTAACTACTTAAGACTAATAGAATTATGGTCACTGGTCCCAAAGTGCTCCCCCACTAGTATCTCAGTCACTTGTTTCTCAGAGGAGGTAGAGTTTTGCTCCTTCTCTCATAGGGCCATCTATATATTGAGAGTTTTTTTGAATACACTTAAATTCCTCCACATCCAAGCCTCTAACACTACAGCAGTCCCAGTCTACGTTTGGAATCTTAAAATCCTCCATTGCAACTCTATTATTCTTACAGCTGTCTGTGATCTCCCTATGTTTTTGTTCATCGATTTCTTGCTGCTATTGATGAGCCTATAGTATGATCCCATCAAAGTGATCACCCATTCTTATTTCTCAGATCCACTCATAGTTTCACTTGATAATCCCAAGGAATATCCTCATTTAAGTACTGCCATGATATTTTCCCTTGCCAAAAATGTCACCCTCTCCTCTCTTGCCCCTCTTTGTATTATTTCTATAGTATCTGTACCCCAGGACATTAGCCACGGTCTGTGACCTTCAAGTCAGAGTTTGGTGTGAAACTGAACAGGATTTTGTGGTGTCTTGTTTTTGAGATGTGGACATCAGTTTTGCATAGATTTGGTGAACCGTTTGTCGATATTGAATTTTTTTAAAAAGTGCTAGAATGGCTTTTTGGTTTACTTTGGTTTTAAACAATTTAAAAGAATGTTCTTTACCTGAGTTCTCCAGTTAACCTGTTTACTGCAAGATTATTACTCAACAGTATCACTTGCATGTTACTAAGTGATGCACATAGTGTTAAATAGCAGTCAGTTAAAACTTTTTTTGTTATATCTTTCAAATTGTTTTACTAAATTTCAAGTTGGCTTATTGAAGTTGGTAAGCTTAGAACATTGCACACTGAGAAAATAAATTTATAGAGCAGGACAAATCCCTTGGTTATGTTGGTGTTGGCTCTTTAACTGGAGTAATACACTAGTCAAGTGTTTTCCTTCTATTATTTTTCATTCTGTATAATCTATCCAGTTTCCTTTTTCAAATATGGTTTCTATCTTGATGATTTTTTTATCATGTTCTATAGCTGGAGCGCGGGCTCCTGGCATCGAGGTGATGGTGAAGCCAGAGTCTCCTGGTTGTGGTTATGGTAGGCCCAGAGTGTTCCTGGTTATTAGCAAGGCGGCCATGGAGCCAGGGACTCCTGGTGTCGGACAAATGTGGGTTCCATGTGGGGTGCGGTGTAAGCAAGATGGGCCCAGTGGCAAAGACATGACAACTCCTACACTAGGTCTGGCACAATTGGCAGCAAGATGTTGGTGAAGGGGTGATGGCACAGGTATTACTCGTGAACTGGCTCCAAATGGTATATTATAATCATGTGGATTTAAACCCATACTCCTTCATCTCTGATTTATCATTGTCAATTTTTTTTCAGCATATGAATAAGTGTTTGTTTGGTTTTACTGAATATGATCATCTTCTGTTCCAGGCATTGTGGATAGTAGCATTTGCATCCTCTTTCATTTTAGGATTGGACTTTGGACTCCTGGTTGCAGTGTTGTTTGCCATTATTACAGTCATTTACCGAACTCAAAGGTTAGAAAAAGAAACATGCTGTGCTAACTGAAATGTTTCTTTTACCATTTTGAATTTTTTGCATGTTTTCTGACTTTTGGTGGGCAGTACATGATCACTTAGTTATAATCCTGGTGTCCTTTTTTTTTAACTATATGCACAATACACTGCGATAATTTGGCTGGGCTGTTAGAACTTTGCTTTTTTAGTTGGTGCACTCCTTTATGCTAGCTGGAATATCCATTGGGAGGTATGCTGCAAACATAAAACAGGAAAATATGGTTTAATTAAATGCTTATCTTGTATCATTACAATGCATAATGAATCACATCAAAAAAATTTCCAACCTTTTATGTGCTATGTCATCTCATGGCAATGGTCTAAAGCCAAATCAAAAATTTATGACAAATTGGAGGGAGCAGATCTGCAAACTATTATTCTCATTGTTAGCTATAAAAACTAGTTTGGGAAGCAATGTGGAATTGTGTGGATAAGACCTACTTTGGCCCTGAGATGGAAGGTTAGGTTTCAGACGTTTAGTCACCACACTAGGTAACATCAGTGAGCCTCCAGATGAAGCACTAGTGGTATGGCCTGCTTTTTATTTGTTTAGGTTTCCTTGGGTTGGTGATGTTATTTCCTGTTCTTTCTCAGGATGGTAAATGGGGTCCAAGTCAAGGTGTTTGTTGATAGAGTTCCTTTTGGAATGCCATGCTTCTAGAAATTCTCATGCCTGTCTCTGTTTGGCTTGTCCTAAGATGGATGTGATGTCCTCCTTTATCTGTATGTAAAGATACTAATGAGAGTGGGTCATGTCTTTTTGTGGAGAGTTGACGTTCATGTATCTTGGTGGCTCACTCATGCTCGTACCTTCCTCATACAGATGAGGAAGGACGCCACTTTTACTGGAACAACACGTCCATTCTAGGACAAGCCAAACAGAGATATGCGTGAGAATTCCTAGAAGCATGGCATTCCAATCAGAACTCTGTCAACAAACATGTCGACTTGGATTCCATTTACCACCCCCTGAGAAAAAGAACAGGAAATGACATCACCAACCCAAGGTAACCTCAACACACAAATAAAAAGCGGACCATACCACTAGTGCTTCATCCGGAGGCTGTGGTACCTACTATGGTGGGGCGAAAATTGAGTTAATGTTTTTGTCTAGTGACCTTCAGGTTCTGAATGCTCAACCTCTGGTATCCCTGTCTGCCAAAAAGAGTTGCTACTCAGCCTAACCTCACTTTTTCCTGCTTCTGGCCTACAGTAAAAATGTGCTGGAAAAGCACAGTAAGTCAGACAGCATTTAAGCCGGCGAGTCGCTGTTTTGGGCAAAAGCCCTTCATCAGGAATGTGGAGGGAATTGGGGTGCAGGAACGTAGGTGGGAAGGCGATAGGTAGATTCAGGTGGGATGCAGTAATGATAGGTAGGGAGGGTGGACTGAATAGATGGGAAGGAAAATAGACAGGTAGGGTAGTGTTGAGTTAGAAGATATGGATCGGAGATGAGGTTGTGGGGGGGTGGGGGAGAGAGTTTGGAAAGCAGTAGATTACAGTATTCCCAAGTACAGGTCTAACATTCTTTTCAAATTTTGAGTTTCCAGCTCCACTGCGTTCTCATACTAGAGCTGCACCACTTTGAGAGAGAACAAAAACACTTGAATTCTTCCCTCCCTTAATCCTGAGTGACCTTAGATCTAAGCAAACCAGTTACTTCCTGTTTTAATCAAAAAGGTTGTATCTATCCTATACCAAGTGCTCAATTTTATATAATCTTAAATTTACCCCCAGCTTTCATTGTTTTAAAGAAAACACCTACCGATCTGAACTTCTCATAGCTAATTTTCTAGTCTGAATAATGTCCTTGTACCACCACTGATCTGCAATTGCATCCTAACTCTAATATGGTTAGGAATGAGGCTCTACTCTGTGGCCTAACTAATGCTTTATACAGTTCTTGCAAAGCCGCCTGCACTTGGGCTTTGAGACTATCATATATGCCTACTATCTACTCATCTTCCTGTCTTGCTGCCCTGAGGAATTTCAGGTTTTTCTGTTCCACTACACATCTCCTTCACTTATTGTTTTCTCGTGCCTTATTTAAGTGTCTAATTCTTGCACAATCCTGATTTTTCGTTCCACCACAAAGTACTCCTATCTATAACTGCATAGGTCCCAAGTTTGATTTACCCCTCTCAACCTCCCTATCTCACCACCTGTAAGATCGACCTTTCTGACTATTCTCATTGTCACTTGTTCCAATGTTTTGTCGGTTGTGAAACACTAAAATTATTAAGAGCAAAGCTAAATGCACTTTATAAATGCAAGTTATTGTAGTTCACAGGTTTCTTTTTGGTCATTATTCACGTACAGGTTTTAGGAATTAAGTTTTGATCCATATCATTTGTTAAATGATCCTCACCAACTATGGTCATGTCATCGTTTAACTAATGTAACAGTAAATCTGAATTCTTTTTTGCAGTCCTAAAAGCGCAATGCTTGGTCAGATACCCAATACAGATATCTACTTGGACATAGACGCTTATGAGGAGGTGAGAACCCAGTGTCTCTCTGGATTGTTTTTTGGGTGAATTTGAAAGTAGATTTGATTAACCAGCAACTATCACATCTTTTTTAATATGATAGAAAATGTTTTATATTTCAGGTACAAGAAGTCCCTGGAGTAAAGATTTTCCAATCTAGTGCCTCTCTTTATTTTGCAAATGTTGATATGTATGTGAATACTTTGCATAAAAAGGTGAGCAATGAGAAGTTTGCAATGATGTCTTTCTGAAAATCATAAAAGAATGTCATTCAGTATGTATAATTCTGTTCTGTTCTAGTCATTCTGTTCTAAAAATATTTCTTCATTCTTTTAGACTGAAATAGAACCAGCTGCAATATTATTGGCAAAGAAAAGACTTGAAGAAAAAGCTAAGAAAAGTGCTCGGTTGGCAGAAAGAAAAAGTATCCTAAAATGGGGAAATAGAAATATCCCAGTATGTTTCTTTTACTTCAATGTTTAGTAATGGCAATGTCATGCCTCACTGAGGTAACCATGACTTGGAGGTGCTGGTGTTGTACTGGGGTTAAAAATCACAACATCAGCTTATTCTCCACAATGACCTGATGAAGAACAGTGCTTTGAAAGCTAGTGCTTCCAAGTAATCCTATTGGACCATAACCTGGTATTGTGATTTTTCACTGAGGTAACGCACTGAAAGTCATGTTCTCCTTTTCTTGGAGTTATCTAAAATGTTAATTGTATCAAAGCACGCAAATCATGAAAAAGGAACATAAAACTGGGAGAGAACAATACCAGACAGCTGGAAATCTAAGTTGAACATAATTTTGAATGAAGCCCCTACGGGGTCTTAGATTTTCACATGTCGAAACAAGTTATTTTCATTGTTATGTTACAACATGTGCCAGTTTCTAAATTCAATTTCCAGATGCTGATTACTTTTTGGAAGAGATATTGAATATGAGTCCATGTGAACTGCTACCCTACTGTAAACACAAATTGTTTAACGT
The DNA here is from genome assembly GCF_047496795.1 of Chiloscyllium punctatum. Lineage (NCBI taxonomy): Eukaryota > Metazoa > Chordata > Chondrichthyes > Orectolobiformes > Hemiscylliidae > Chiloscyllium > Chiloscyllium punctatum. The sequence continues at coordinate 38,985,618 of NC_092782.1, read as the reverse complement.
TTCGCATTTGCTTTCACTTACTGTTGAATCTACATAAGGATCCATTTATAGAAATGTTTTCAGGCTGAAAGCCATTAACTTCTAAAATTGTGCCTTATGGCTCTTGAGCACCAGGGATTAAACCATTGCTCTTTGCATTGGTTGTGTGGCTAGATGACCATCTTATTCTTCTGTCCTTGCAGTCTTTTGTTGATGGATATTGCTAAAAGAAGATTGTTCACTTGAGCATACTTAGCTTTTATGTATTGTAAGGATTATCTCCCAGGAAATGATCAACCTTCTTTCACAACCATGCTATAGTAGTGTTAATAGGCACTTAGTATTGAGGTGCCCCCTCATGGTCTATCTTTGTTTGTTATGCAGAGCGAGGCTGCAAAACAGAAAGCTGTGGCTGAAGAAGTTCCAAATGAAGCAATTCAGAATGGAGCTTCAAATGTTCTGAATATTGTGGAATCTGATGCAAATCATAAATTGACGGCCTTTATTAAATCAGCAGCTGACACACACGCTTTAATTCTGGATTTCAGCTCGGTCAGTTTTATAGACAGTGTTGGAACAAAGATGCTTAAAATGGTAAGTGTTAATTTTGATGGGACTTGGGTTAATATTCACTGACTTGAAAACTAAAGTGTATACTGAATGTGATTTATCTATAAGGAGCTAGGTGTAGCATGATACAATTCGATGATTAAATCATCAATAGTAACTGGTCTATGTTGACCTAATATTCACGGCTAAGTGTGGCTTTTGAAAACTTTTTTGAAGTGTATTAATAACCTTTGCTATTAATAGGTGACAATTTGTCTCTAATTATATGTAGTTTATATTTATTTAAAAATGTTAAGATGCCTCCTCCATAAGTAAAACATGCCATCTTTAGTTAATCATGACTACATTGCTTCATTAGACTGAGGAAATATTGTCTATTTTTCTCTGCCTCTGAATAATATGTAACTTATTGCTGACTGTGACAATTTCTTGCTGTTAAGTATGAATCAAATTCCATATTATCCATAGTTATCTAGTTTTAATTATTACTACATGGTACAATGCAAATAATGCCTTTTGAATGTAGCTGTTATTTCTCTAATGAAGATAACTCACTTGGCTTATGTCAAGGATTCATCTTTGGATATTTTCTATTTTTTTATAGAATACAATCTATTGTATTACCAGAAAAGTTGTTCCAATTATTGCAGATGCTAAAAAAAATCTGTGATCCTTAGATCCTGAAAAAGGATCCTTTTTTTTTAAATATGGCAGTTCATAGTACTTAAGCATCTGGTCAAAATTGTTATTCCGTTGCAATGCTTGTTATGGTGTAATTTGCCTACAAGCATTCAACTATGTGCAAAGGAGCATAAAATTTCAGACACACGTGGCAGTTCTTGTAGCCATATTTTTGATAGCTAGACCCACCCAAAAACTGGCCAAATCATGCTCATCCTCCCAGATGAGGCCTTGAGAGAACTCTAATTGAGCATATTTTATATGCTAACAGGGATGTTTATAGATACTGTTTAGCAATTTCTGTTTTGGTGGCAGTCTGCAGAATAAATGTTGGAGAAATCCCTTGCACATCATAGCCCTGATGAGCTATATCCACTAGAGGAGCCAGATGGGGGTGTTAGTTTAGTGCCTGTCTGAAAAGAGAGAGCTCTGGTAAGGCAAACCACTGTCCCTCATCCCTGTGTGCTTCAGTCCTTTGACTAAGATTTGAATCCTCAGTTTTTTGCTCTATGAAAATGCTGCCACTAATCCATGACTGACGCTTAAAAGGGCAGTAAGGGGACTGACTTTCAGTCATTTACAGACTTTCGTCTTTAATATTGATATTCGACCTGCGAATGCACACTTCAGACATTACCTTATGGGTACACAGTAGGTGATGTGATCATATCCTCTGTATGCATTTTATCTTATTTTTCAGTGAACACTTGAGTCTACCTTGCGTTTTACCTATCATGCCCTCCACTTCACTTCAGTTTTTTGTTGAAACTGTTCACATCTCCAGTGAGAAGCCATGAGAACAATAATAGTTTCCTTTCCATATATCTTGTTCAAGGTGACTCATGTTTTTTTTTGGGTTTCCGACATCCTTTTTCTCATTTTTTGTTTTATACTAGTATGACTTTTGTTTTACAGTTTAATAATCTGTCGTCTTTTAAATTTGTTCTCCTAGTTTTTTTTTCCTGCAGTTTGCTCATCTGTAAAATCATAAGATTCTGGTTTTTGTAAAAAACCTCTAACTGCAGGGTTGACTTGCTTCCAGTATTGACAGCTGCTGCTTGAAATGTTTTATCTCAGAATTTCACTATTTTGCTTGTTGACAAATGTTACTTGGAAATTGAACAGGCTCTTCAAATAATATGTAATTCAAATAGATTTTTTTTTCTCTAACAGAACTGGTAGAGAAGAACTTGATTTAACCTTTTCATCTGAACGATGGCACCTCTGCCCATGCAATATTTTGCATTGAAGTATCAGCCAAGTACAGCTGATAGTAATAAATGGAATTAATATCAATTAAAATTTGTTAGCAATTGTATCATACAGAAGGAAAATAGACTAAAGGCATTAAATCGAACAGAAGGAAATTAGGGAAGTACTAGTAAACTGAACAAAATTACAGTGCATATTTTGACATTCAATGTAAGAAATGAACCGAAGGGACTGAAACAATTCTTGTCATAGCATCACAATTCTAACAATATAAAAATACAGACTGGGACATGAATAGACCATTCAATGCATTGAGCCTGGTCCATCATTCAACAAGATCATGGCTGATCCTGTATTTCTTAAGCATATTCAGTGATATATCCTCCACATCCTTCTGCGAGAAGGAATTCCATAGGTTCAACATCCTCCATGAACAAATATCTCCTTGTCTCAGTCTGAAACAGGCTGAAATGGTCTACCCTGTATCCTGAGATGGTGAGCCCCTATTCTGTATCCCCCAGTAAAAGGAAACCTCAATGAGATCTCCTCTCATGCTTCTAAACTTTATGGTTACAAGCCTATTGATCTAATCTCTTCACAGATGACAAACTTGTGATCAATCTAGTGAACCTTCGCTGTCCTTCTAGCATGTATATTTTTCAAGATGAAAAATATGTCTTTCACCAGAAACTTGACTACAAATTGGGCATTAGTAGAAAATATTTGCAACGTGTCTGATTAATGCAGTTGTACAATTTTCAAATGTTTGATTCTCTCCAGTGAGCAGTCATTTAGAGGTGCTTGTGTCACACAACTTGCCATATCTACCTGTGACTGGCAAGCTGGCTGCAACATGCATGATTTCAGGCTGCATTGCAACTGGAAGGCGGGGGTGGTGTGACTGCTCAAGTGGGAGATGAACACTTCGAGCAGATACAACCTGCTATTTTTATGCTGTAATTTAAAGGCATGTATGCAATTTGGTCAAGCTGAAAAGCTAAAAGCTCAACATCTTTTAATAAATACAAAAATGCAATCATTGGATAAAGCTTAACATTCTATGAAGTGGATGCACTTAAAAGTAAAGAGGGTTTTATGATTAATTATGTTTAAGTTTTTCTTATGCTCCCAATTCATCTGAAAGATGCTTGTTGTCATTTCTTGCACAGTTCAGAAATATTTTTATTGCTTGTAAAAAATGTAACCTCTTGAACTTGCCTCAGGTGACCATTTTATTATCCGGAATTCTTAATCAAGAATGGTTCTTTTACCACTGGGGAGTATTGCAGCTGAGCTGATTATGCAGTAATTCTTATTGTGCATAGTTGGAGAAATAGGTCTCACTTTTGCATCTAGCTTTTAAAAATTTTCCTGTTGTTGACTTGATTTAAATTAACTGGACAGAGCAAGGATTAGATGTGTAGTATCTGCCTCCTGAGTATCTGAAGCCAACAACAAACTACTGAAAGGGCCTAAACAGAGAATGTTTTAACATTCTGGAAATGCGTGCCGGTATTAACCTCAATTGATATGGTTTTATTTTTAATAATTTTTAGATAATAAAGGAATATGGCAACATTGGAATCAATGTCTTCATAGCTGGGTGTAGTGGTAAGTGTAATGCTGCTTAGGAGACATTGAAATGCCACCTTTTGTATCAACTTATGCAATATGCTTTGGTCATGAGCATTTGGTTTTTGTAGTAATCATTCACATAAACATACTGTGGCCAGATCTAATTATTGCCATTTAATGTAGCAGTGTGCCTTGACCCCACCCAAATATATTTATATCCATTATTTCCAATATCTTGTGGATTGTGTTTGAGACCATTAGCATTGAGATTATTGAATTGCTGTCAAAACAGCAACCAAAACTAGGGTATCCATTTCAAAGCCAAATGTGTTATATTTTCAATTTTCATCCAGATTGAGACCTGAGGAGAATATATGCTTCAAAAAGGCCTCTGGGGCCAGTTGTTAATGGTTTTGTAACACTCATTTTGGAAAGCATCAAGTCTCCACAATCACTATCATTTTTCTGTTTTTTTTTAAGAAGAATCCAGATAAAGTTCAACATGTTTTATTCATTTAACATCTTATTTATCTACATTTTATAAGCAACAGTCAATTAATTACATTTTTGTTCATTACACTTATCTCATCCTACAAATGTACTTTAGTCTCAAGTTAAAGTACCCAGTAAAATGTGGCAATAGAATTAGACTACAAATTGGCTAGTGTTTTTATTTATAATTGAGGCTTATAACAGCAATGATTGCTATCATTGTAAATATTGCTCTCCGCTGAGTAGCATTGCTTGTTCAAGGTTGTTACCCATGTCAAAAATCTTCGCAGCCTGTTTGTTTATAGATTCTCATGTTTAGACCCCTCTTGACTCTTTCAAAATGTTGGTTAAAATTTCTATTCTCACTTATTTTTGTTTTACTTGTAGAATGCATTGTGAAAGATCTGACTAGGTTGAAGTTTTTTGATGAATCAATTCCAAGAAGTCTTCTGTTTCATTCTGTACATGATGCTGTTCTTCACTATCAGGAGTTAGCATCTTTAAGAGGAGACAGTTCCACAGAAATGTCCTTTTGAACTGACTGACTTGATAAAGTAATTTATTATAGTACTTCATCTTGGTGCAGATCATCTGGAAACTGTTAAAACTGCAAGAAAATATCCAAGAATGGTAACTGTTTCAAGTTTGTCAGAGGAAATTATCCCATCAAGACTGGTTTAATTGTTTGCACCACACATTTGGATTTTAACTTATTTTCATTCTGATAAGAGTTTGAGATGTGAGCAACTTCTATAGTGCCTGATAGCTGTTGGTAACCATTTTTGTTTAATGTTTTAATTCTTTTCATAGATATCTGCATAAACATCTATATCTATGTATGCAATGTACGTAATGTTTGTCTCACCAAATGGAAGACTATCAAAGCAAATGATTGCTTTTCTGTATTGTTTTTGTCCATCAGTGCCCAAACTGTCCCTTTTTGTTTCTGCTTGAAAAAATAACTTTATCAAAGCTGAGATGTATGGATTTGTAATTAATCTTCTAAACAAAACTAGTGTTCCCTCCCTCTTTACTCCTTTTGGCACAGAATCAAGTGGAAACACCATTCTATCACAAATATGTAAACCACCATTGGGTAACTTTGCAAACTAGGTTTCGAAAAGTAACTTAGATTACCTTATGTAAATATAACATTAAAATATATGCATTTACATTTCACTGTTTTTAATCAGAGTTTTTGGTTACTATTAGTGTTTTTGATGCATTGGTGACCCATTTGGAAACTTCAGCCCCATAAATACCATTACTCTTGCTGTTAAAACATCTAGACAGTACTTCAGTTTGGTCTTGTAAATTTTGCACAGGTGATTTTGACTCTTAAGCTTAACTCCTTCCCTCAATACCACATCCCACTAAAACCCAACTGTACTTCAGCTATGCCATGCACACAATGGATTAATGATCTGACGCTCTTCACCTTAGCAGACACAACCACTTTGAAGAAGTTTTTTTAAAAATGTCATTCTGCAAAACAATTGTAAAATATAATTCTGACTGGTTCACTCCTGTTGGCTTTTTTAAAAAATCCATTAAGTGATGATTTTATGCCACCAAGGTAATAAAAAATGCATCATTTACTTAAATTACAGGTTTTTATATTTTTTCTGCATTCTTGAGTTATATTATGCATTACATTCTCTGACCAGATAAACAAAGCATTTGGTTTAATGCTCCTCTCTAATTCTTTTAGACATAAATTTGAATCCAGTAAAATTTGAATTGGGGATTAAAAGCTTGATCAGTTCCAACCTGGCACCCCTCACCACCATTCCTTCCCCCCCCCAAAGCCCCTCCACCTCTATCAAGGAATGCTGAAGCCAAATGTAGTGCTCATTGGCCTATCCCAACTGAGATCAGATGTCTTGCAGACCATGTACAAAATGTGGGATCTTTTGTTTAGTGTTCTTCCAACTGCAAAATCAGGTTTTGAAATTATCAAAATAAAAATTTGATGCTCTGATTTTTATCTGTTTAAGAACTTTGAATTATCATCTGAATCTGAGTGGCTATTTTTCATTAATTTATTTTGTGAAGTCACTTTACATTTAAAATACCCACATTGTTGGTATAATTTTACAAACCATTTGTGGATATAACCAAGAATTCCTTTTTTCAAATTCTGCCAGTTTTTTTTTCCCAGCAACAATATATAGGCGATACAAAATAAGTCCAATTTTAGTTGCTAAAACTGATTAGTTTACACTCTATACATCTCAAACTGCTTTACCGCATTTCTTTTGGCTGCTTCTATTACCACATTTTACATTTATCTGCAAAACAGTTTCTTGCATGCAGAGTATATTTAACAGATCATGCTTATCAGTATGTTCTGTGAATTGGTGAGGTTTTTTGAAAACCTAAATTGCTGATATTTTCAAACCATTACTGAAAGTAAGCTATTTCTTCAACCATGTCCATTATCAAGTAAATATTTGAAGATTCTCGATTTATGAATGTTTAAAACTAGTATTTAAATATAGCTGGTGTAAGATTTTTGCCTCCAGTTCAAACTAGGAAGGGTCAAGGTTCTGGTGAGATAGTTGGTTATTTTCTAATTTAAAAGCCATTTGACAGTTTTTATCCAAAAGAAAGAAATTGCTTCTCTCAATTTTTTCTAACAATTGGAACTCCAGAATGAAGATATTAAATTCATTTTGTTCTGTCATCCTATTTCAGTGCTTGCACTTCTTCTCTGAAAAAAATATCAAACCTGTGTTTATGCATTTTTGAGATGGGTTATTTGACAACAGATAACTGGTGTTTTTCCTAATTCTGAATGTTCAGCACTCAGCTGTCTTGTTCTTTTAACCTTGTTTGTTGTCATTGTTTGTAAGCTTTCTTCAAACGTCCAGTCTTGCTCTTGAACAATAACAAGCAAAATGTTTGTTTTGAAATGAGAAGTATCTAGTCATGGGATCTTGTTTTGAACAAGTTTAACACAGACTATTGCTGGACTAGTGGTTTGAATCAATGAATGTGTTCCTTGGTAAACCTAAAATAATTTAATCTACCTGTATTTTGGCGTGAGTAGACATGACAGAAGCGAATATCCTATTGTTTGCTGTTCAAAATTATAACTAAATTCTCAGTTGCAAAATTTGATCGTGGCCTGACCTTAAAAGCAAGAATTAAAATCCGCATTGCAAGTTCAAATTCCTTCAGCTTTGAGAGTTGGTGACTGTATCTCTTTTAATAATTCAGGAACTCTTCTATTGTCTTCAATTTCCAGATGGGAGAGAAAATTAGCAGTGTAAAATGCATAACATGTTGGCCATAGGAGTATAAATTCTGTAATTGTATTTTTATATCAGCTATTAACTGTTTTGAATTTGTCATGAATGTGTAAATTTACAAGTTGCCTGCAATTTGATGTTTTTGAAAGGTATTTTTGTATTAAGTATAAAGAAAGATCAGTACTGCAAACTGTGTGACTTCTGCAAATTTTCTTTAAAATAATCTTCTAAAAAAGTTTCATGTTTGCAGTTGCTAATTCTGACACTGTCATTTATTCCTAAATCAAAGATTGTCAGAAGTAGCAACTGCTCAGGTTTTACCCACATGCATTTTGATTAAACGTTTTAAAAATTTTTTTGTTTCACGCCAGAAGGTCTAATTCACTACAACAAACAACTGTGTAGTGTCTTAGTGCATTGAAACCTCCCTCCTCCTCAAGTGTTCAAGAAATGATTAGACTGAGTAGAAAATAGGATCATACAAATTTTGGTCCTTTTAAACGAGCTCCTTCATTTGATAAGATCATAGCTGATCTGAATTCCACATTCCCATCTACCTTGAATAACTCTTAATTCCTTTTATCTAACAAAATTCTGTGATTCTGATACCTTCTGAAACTTTCAAAATAGCATAACCTAGAGATAGAATTATCAATCTTCTGATTTAAGGGGTGGCTAATGATTTTTTTTTAAGTGTTCCTCGTCTTGGACATGCCCAGAAAAGGCTACGCTCTTTCCAAAATCATTCAGAATCTTAAACTTTGAGTTTCTCCCTTACTCTTCCAAACTCCACTGGAAACAAACCCAGCCTGTCCAATATTTCCACAAGATAACCTGCTTATTCTGGTATCAATCTGATAAACCACCTTTGAACCACTTCAACACATTTAGATAGTGTAAATGAAGACCAAAAAAAGCGCACAGTAGTTGATGTCCAGTTTCACCAAAGCCCTGATTATTTGAAACATATGTTCAAAATGAAGGCTAGCTATGTTAATCACTTGCTGGATTTATGCACTAATTTTTTTGTGACTGAATCACTGGCTCAGTGGTTAGCACTGCTGCCTCAGTGATTTGGGGACTCTGGTTCGATTCCAGTTTCCAGTAAATGTCTGCGTGGAGCTTCCCTGTGTTTGTGTGGGTTTCCTCCAGGTGCTCTGGTTTCCTCCCACAATCCAAAGATGTGCAGATTAGGAGAATTGGCTATGCTAAATTTCCCATAGTGTTCAGGGATGTGTAGGTTAGGTACATGGGTCAGGGGTAAATATAGAGTAGTGGGGGAGGGGAATGGGTCTGAGTGGATTACTCTTTGGAGGGTCGGTGTGGACATGTTGGCTGAAGGGCCTGTTTCTACACTGCAGGGATTCTATGAAAATCTGCATCTCAAAATTCTGCAGTCATTTTTGGTTTAAATAATACTTTTTTTGTTCTTTCTGCCAATGTGATTCACATTTTACCTACCTTTTTTACGGTATCTTCGACTTATGCATATTAACTTGCAAACAGATGTTTTCTTCACAACATAATTTCCTTCCTACCTACCTTTGTGTACTCTGCAAATTTAGCCTCTGATTGACTCCCTCCATGTACGTCTGTGATATGAACTGTGAAATGTTGGTGAAGTATACCCCTGCCTATCAAGAAAGACCCATTTATTTGTTATCTGGCTAGCAGAAAGCACAATCTTTCTGTCCATGATAGTATGCTACCCTCACGTCATGAGCTATTAATTTTGTGCAATAATCTTTGACACCTTGTCAAATGTCTTTTGGAAATCCAAGTAACATCAATGGTAGTCTTAATACCATGATGGATAAAGAGAACTCTTTAACTCTCTAATGAATTGCTCAAACACTATTTCCCTTTCACCAGTCATGCAGATTTTTTTTCCCTGCTTGAATTTTTCCAGGTGCTTACGAAGATCTGAACCCTGGTTGGGGGGAGGGGGTGGTTTGTATCTCGGTTCCGCAATCAGTCAATAGACACACCTGTAAACGACTTTGTCAATTGCACAAGCAATCGTTTATTCTTCACTACGGCCAGGTTGGTAGACTCTGATCTGCCCAGAAGTATGAGTACTCTGAGACCACCAAAAGAATCCAACAACAGAGTTTATATACTTAGGGTTCATAATCGGGCATAGAACATGATCGCTTAGTAACAATTAATCAAATCGTGCAAGACCCTTGTGCATTTTTGCCTTAGCCTATCATGATTTCTTGTAAGCAGCCTGTTCTTAGAATCTTCTTTGTTCTGCCTTGTGGTTAGGGTTAAACCGTTACTTTTGCAGTTAATTGGATCTACATCGGTCTGCAGTTTCTTGATTCTGTCTGGTTCAGTGCAGTTTGACGATGCAGAAGCCATTTTGTGCAGCTCCTTCAGTCACTTTGTCCTACCTCCTAGATGCCCACATCCTCGCTGTTACAACCTCCTTAATCAATTCTGATATTTTCCCCATGACAGTTGACAAGTTAACTGGCCTGTAGTTTTCAGTCTGCTCACTTGAATTAGAGGGGTTCTACTTGCTACTTTCAAGTCTGAAGTTTTTCCAGAATCTAACGAACTTTGGAAAATTAACACTGTTACATCTGCCTCTTTAAGACCCCAGAATGAAGCCCAACAAGACCTGGAACCTTTTCAATTCACAGCTCCATCTATTTGCTCAGTACCAATTTCACTCGAGCCTGAATATTCTAATGGTTAAATAGCCATTTGGGCAGCACCAACTGCAGCTGTATGTCAGGGTCATGTGGAAACCTATACTGACCAGACTCTATGCCCAAGAAATTGAAGATTCCAATGGCAATTTGAATGGGTCTGTAACACTGAGTACATTAAAAGCTGGACAATTCAGAGGGTACTGCTTCAGTAAGCTACTAGTCATCTGGTTAGATGACTTAAAAAAAATCTAACTGCAGGATAATTGTAAAGCTGACTCTCAAGTGCACCTCCTCCAATCCCTGGCATCCTTGTGATTGGACCCGCCCCACCTCATGGTAATCTGAATTCAGTCCCCTGCTTCCAAATTTAGTGCATCCTGAACATTCCAATACCTAACTCTCATCCTAGGCACCTGCTGCCATGATTACGTATGTTATATACTTAGCAGCTGTCACGGTGGCTGGTTGTGCTGCTGTGCATTTTCTGATTTAAATGTCCAATGTGGCTGCAATGGGGATGCAATTTGACTTCCCAAGCCTGAATGTCCTGCACTGAGTGAACTGTACCAGATTAGATATGTACTGCTTTCTAAAATATCCAGGATCGGTATTCCTGGCTAGCATTGTGAAGTTCAGTCTTAACAGAAAATCATGTAATCAGACTGTGACTGCCACTCTTGGAATATTCAGTCTTGTGCAGCGTAAATGCCTGCGTAAACTGGTTTGACCAAATGGCTGGTTTCTGTGCTGTGTATTTTTCTGCCTCTGCAGAAAACTAAATTTGTAATAGAAACTGATTTTATTTTGTTTGTCTTTGGAACATTACAAACTCCAAAAAGCAAATCTGATAGTTAACTTTTGGATTATCCCCTTATGGAGTAATTTTGAATTTTTCGATGTGATTTCTAATCTTGGGAGACTTCTCTAAATTCCTGGCTAAAAAGTTCATACAGGTTTTCCAGGTGGTTAGGCAACAGTATGCTGCTGCAGAGTATTTTACAGTGTACTTCAAAGTCCTGCAATTTTAAGATAAGTTAATTCTATGTAATAATAAGACATAGTTTAGAACAAAGATTTTTTTAAAAATGTAAATATAGTTGTAAAGTAATAAATTACATCCTGCATACTAGTGTTTGACAGAGTTGTGATTAACTATTGTTTAAAATCCAAATGTATACATTTTCTCACTTCTTCAAACTCTCATCAATGGTCAAACATTGCTTTGGAGAGGCATTAGCACCAGCCCATGCAGTAAGCGCAGGTCAGGAGCTCAAGTAAGCAATTCCCAGAAACTTTTGCAATTTCACTTTTTAAAAATATGTTCCAATTATAAAATGGTTATAGCACGGGGGAGGCCACTCCTATCGCCCTTTTTGTAGTCTTACACATTCTTCCTTGGAATATTTTTCTGAAGTTCTGATTTGGAGGTGCTGGTGTTGGACTGGGGTGGACAAATTTAAAAATCACAAATGTTGCTGGAGGCCTCGAGTTTACGGGAAGGATCCCCAAGCTATTGTATTCAAGGGATCCAAAATAATGCTGTTCCAGGACTTTTCTCCAGTTGTGGTATGCAAGAGGAAGGCATCTGACAAGGTAAAGAAGTGTCTGAGGAATTTAAATATTTGGTATTCTACACGATACCCAACAATGCTGCGCTTCAGTCATGGAGGATCTGTGTACAACGTCGGATCGCCGGAAGAAGTAAAAGAATTTTTGGATGCTCTCAAATAGTCTGATGGGTTTGAACTATATGGACAAAACTTTATTTATCCCCTTTTTTCTTCTTCCTCCCCCTTTCTCTTTTCCATCCTTCCTTCCTTTTGTTGGGGTGGGGGGGGAGTTCTTTCTTTTAACTCTTATCTATAATTCACTTGGTTTAACTGGTTGTTGGGGAATGTTTCAGTTTTAATTTCCTTAATGTTTGCTTGTATTGTAATTTTATATATTTTATTTTGTGTTGCTGTTAAAAGAGCCTGGGTAATAATATGGAGGGGGTGGGTTGGTTGCCCACTTCTAATTCCTGTATTATAAGACATTGGCATTTGTTTATCTTTCTTTGTAATGTCTGGGCCGAGGACATGGCTCCAGCTGGGAGATGTTATGCTGGGATTAGTGGAAGGTAGGAGTGTCCACTGTGGGGAAAGTCTCCTTTTAATTAGTCTTACATTTTGTTTTTAGGGGTAGTTCTTAGTTGTTTTGATTTAGTTGTTTTAAAGGTTGTATTTTTAAATTTGTGAATTGTTTATGGTCTCTGCTTTGAGTGGGGCTCTTCCACCTTTTGGGGGGGGGGGGGGGTGGAGGGAGATCTCAGACTTTCTTAAACGATCATGGCTAGTCATTCATTTTAAATGATGCACCTGGAATGTCAAACGAAGCCACTCGCCAATTAAAAGAAAAAAGATATTATCAATTCTTAAAAAAGAGAGTTGATGTAGCCCTTTTACAGGAGGCACATCTACTTGATAAGGAGCATTCAAAGCTACAGGAAGGAGGATTTGGTCAGGTGTTCTTTTCATCTTGTAGCTCAAAAAGTAGGGGAGTGGCCATTTTGTCCGGAGGAATCTTCCCTTCCAAATGCTAAACCAGATAAAAGAGGAGTCCGGGTGGTATATATTACACGCCCCCTTCTTCCCCCACCCCACACCCAACAACCCAGGAAGTCCAGGAGGCAGCGAGGCAGCTGCAGAGCAGTAAAGTGCCTGGACCATGTGGATTTCAGGCTGAGTTCTCTAAAGAATTTATAGACTAATTGGTTGGAGCACTTATATGAATATGAATAATTATTCATATTCATATTGAATGGGGATTTTAAAATTCTCTCCATGTTGGCATTAAGACTAGAGAGAGTTTTACTATGTATTCTAAAAGAGGATCAGATGGGTTTTATTGAGGGTCGCAGATCTACTAATAGTATCAGAAGAGTGTTAAACGTGATATAAGTTTGCCAGCAAGGACCAATATCGGGATTAGTCGTCTCCCTAGATGCAGAGAAGGCATTCAATCTGGTAGAGTGGCCATATCTTTTTTTATATACTATTGGTTTGGTATTGGAGAGGTCTTTACTAAATGGGTTGCAGTATTAATAACGATTCTAAAGCAGTGGTGATTACCTACGGCATAAGATCGGATAGCTTTCGTGTTGGCAGAGGTTGTCATCAAGGATGCCGCCTCTCACCACCACTATTTACACTAGTAGTTGAACTGCTGGCAGAAACTATCCGAATGGACCCTAATATAATGGCCCCAGAGGTAGGATCAGGTAAGCATAAAATTACTATGTACGGACAACTTTCTTCTTTTTCTTAAATGACCCATTGATATCTGTGCCCCACTTAATTCAAGTGGTTAACTTATTTGGTATAATCTCCGGTTACAAAATTAATTTTATGAAATCAGAGGCCATTCCACTAGGAGGTCTTATCAGCATATACAATTTTCCGGATGGATCCTGCTTCCCCTTTCGGTGGTCACTGGGAGGTTTTCTCTATTTAGGTATTTTTATTACTCTGGTATTTGGTCAGCTATAGAAAGAAAGAAAGGTAAATAAATAAATACACATTCAAAATAAAATTATATCAAGTCATAACAAAACCTGTATTTATACAGGATTCTTCCTGCTAGGTGCCCCGAAACCAACAATCCTCATCATTACGGCTAAACAAAGGCCCTAAACAATATGGCCAATACATCTGTATTGGTGTAGTTCAAAAAGGGCTGCCATGTTCTATAAAATAATTCAATTTTTTGGTGCACCATATTTGTAAGGAAGTCCAGGAGAATATATTCCATAACTGTCCTATGCCAATTTGAAAGTCTCAGGGGATTTTCCGATATCCAACTTACTAAAATGGTTTTTATGATTTTATCCTTGCATAAAAGGAAAGGATAGTAAATAGTTTCTTCCCGTATGCATCTAGAGAAGGAAAATTTGGAAAGCCCAAAAGGAGAGACACTGGTCCAACCCAATCTCCATTCCCAAAGTCTTTGCCAAGGCATTCACTAAGCAGTCTCAATATCTATGAATCTTATGGCATGTCCACAAACAATGAGGTGAGAGTACCAACTTCTATTTTACATTTAGGGCACATTGGGGATGCTCCTGCCTTGAACTTTGCAAGCCACTCTGGTACCATATGACCCCTGTCAAATATCTTCAATTGAATAGTGAGAGTTCTATTACAGATGGAGATCTTCCTGGCATTTTCCCACATATCCTCCCCCATCTAAGGAGATTTCTATCCTTAATTCTTGATTCCAAGTTTTATATAACCTTTCCATGTCCTTCAATACCTTATTACTTAGTGAGTGATAGAGAGTACTGACTAAAGGTGCACCCTTTGGCCAAAGCACACTCCTTTCCATAACAGATTTGTACAGATTAGTCATCGATGTGGTCTTTTTTTATATATATAAGTAGTCTCGTACTTGAAAATATCAGAGAAGACCTTGCTGGGCAACCTGAATTTCTGATGCAACTGTTCGAAGGACATCATGAACTCCCCATCAACAGATTGCCCAAACAGGAGATGCCTCTGGACTCTCAAATTTAAAATCCAGCATCAGTCAGGCCTAGCTGAAATTCCTGCGATAGTCTTCCTAGCCAGGATATCTGGAGACCTTCCCACCATTGGAGGTCCTGCCTTATTTTCTCCAATAAATTTCTTTCTTTTCTTTTTCTTTCTCTTGCTTTCCTTTTTTCCCTTTTTCCCTTCTCTCCCTCTCTCCCTCTCTTTCCCTTCTCTCCCTCTCTCTTCTCCTCGCCCCCCCCCATCTGTGGTGAGTCAACGAATTGGACTAAGGGTAACTAAATCAATATATGTTGGAGGATTATCCACCTTTTCGCTTAATTTGTTTGCCATCTGATGCTTAGGAAATAGTGCTGAAAAAATATTCAGAGCTTCCATTACACCCCACATCCAAGAACTTGCTTTGAGAAAACTGCTCACATAAAGTCAGATGTACAGCATGGAAACAGACCCTTTGGTCCAACCTGTCCATGCTGACCAGCTCTCCCAACCCAGTCAAGTCCCACCTGCCAGCACCCGGCCCATATCCCTCTTAAACCCTTCCTATTCATTTACCCATCCAAATGCCTCTTAAATGTTGTAGTTGTACCAGCCTCCTCCACTTTCTCTGGCAGCTCATTCCATTCATGTACCACCCTCTGCGTGGAAAAAGTTGCCCCTTTAGGTCTCTCTTGTATCTTTCCCCACTCACCCTAAACCTATACCCTATAATTCTGGACTCCCCCAACCCCAGGGAAAAGACTTTGTCTATTTATCTTATCCATGCCCCTCATCATTTTGTAAACCTCTATAAGGTCACCCCTCAGCCTCTGACGCTCGAGGGAAAACTGCCCCAGCCTGTTCAGTTTCTCCCTCTAGCTCAAATCCTCCAACCCTGGCAACGTCCTTGTAAATCTTTTCTGAACCCTTTCGAATTTCAAAACATCTTTCCGATAGGAAGGAGACCAGAATTGCACACGATATTCCAACAGTGGCCTAACCAATGTCCTGTACAGCTGTAACATGACCTCCCAATTCCTGTACTCAATACTCTGACCAATAAAGGAAAGCATACCATTCGCTGCCTTCACTATCCTATCCACCTCTGACTCTACTTTCAAGGAGCTATGAACCTGCACTCCAAGGTCTCTTTGTTTAGCAACAAAGTCCTGATAAGATTTGCTTTCCCAAAATACAGTACCTCTCATTTATCTGAATTAAACTCCATCTGTTACTTCTCAGCCCATCTGATCAAGATCCTGTTGTAATCTGAGGTAACCTCCTTTGCTGTCCACTACACCTCCAATTTTGATGTCATCTGCAAACTTACTAACTGTACCTCTTATGCTCACATCCAAATCATTTATACAAATGACAAAAAGTAAAGGACCCAGCACCGATCCTTATGGCACTTCACTAGTCACGGGCCTCCGGTTTGAAAAACAACCCTTCACCCCCATCCTCTGTCTTCTACCTTTGAACCAGTTCTGTATTCTGTGAGATCTAACCTTGCTAACCAGTCTCCCACGGGGAACCTTGTCTAAAACCTTGTTTTACTAATTGAGCTGGTTGAGAAATAAAGCGTATTGCAAGACTGCTGAATGTGGTGAAGGAAGAAAGAAACATATTTGATCTTATTGTCCCCACGCCATGTGAGTATTAGTAAGAGTGACTAATGCACACACTTTTATGGAGACTAACACCTGCCTTCATGTTGATGATGCCACGCAACGTGATAGAAAGCATCATCTCCATGCTAATTGGGTGAGACTTTGAGCAGGTCTAGCAACTCGACTAGCCATCCATAAAGTAAGAGAACCACCATCAGCACAGAATATACTACAGTGCAATTTGTATTCAAATGACCTAGCATATCCTACACTCTGCCATTGCCATCAAACTTTTGGATCAACCATGACTCAATGAAGAGTGCAAGCTGGTATGCCAGGCGCAGCATGAGGCTGACACCTAAAAATTAAATATTTTTAACTGTCAATCTGGGAAGCTACCAAACAAAAAGAGAGACACAACCACTGGATCTTTCTAAAAACTGCAGCCCTCCCATGTCCAATCACAGAAGTCATAGTTATAAGTCATGCAACAAATAAAACCAGCACTTTTGGACCACACTCTCTATGCTGACCAACAAACACTAGATTTATACTAATACCCCCCCCCCCCCCCCCCCCCCAATTTACCTGCTTAAATGCTGAGAGTGTACTCATCTCGAGCAGCATGCTCCATATGTCAACCACCCTCAAGGTACGTTTTCTTTTTTGAGATCTCCTCACCTTGAACTTATGCTGTCTTGTCTCAGACAGTTTTGCCACGGGAAAGAGATTTTCACAATCTAGTCCTTGAGTGTTATTATTTTGTATGCATAACCAGAATATCCCCTCAGATGCCTCTGCTCTATATAAACAACCATAGCCTATCTGGTCTCTCTTAACCAAGACTTCTCCAGGAAACATCCCAGTGCATCTCCTGTACAGTGTAATCACATCCTTCCAATAGTCTGGTGCTCAGAACTGTGCACAGTATCCACCTGTGGCCTAATTAACCAAAGTGAATGATGGTGAATAGTTAAACAATTCACTGGAGGAAGAAGCTGTACAAATATGCTCCTCTTCAATAATAGGAGTCTAGCATGTCAGTGCAAAAGATGTCGTAAAATCTTCAGTCAGAGGTGTTGAGGGAATGGTCCATTTTGGCATCCTTCAGAGATACCACATCTCAGTCTTCAGCCAATTCATCTGAGAAACAGCTGGATACACAAGATGTTTCAAAGGCTATGGGCACCAAAACCATTCTGGTAAGAGTAACAAAAGGCTTGTACTCCAGAACTTAACCCCAACCTGCCAACTGTCGCCAATATGGGAAATCCCATCCAGATATGTCCTATACATATAACACTGGACAAATCCAAATCAGCCAATTACCACTTCCATCATCAGTAAAGTGATGGAAGGTGACGTCAACAGTGTTATCAGGCAGTGCCTGCTCAGTAATAACCTGCTGAGTGACACCCCAGTTTGGGTTATGTCAAACTCAACTCCTGACCTCATTGCAGCCTTGATTCAAAGATGGACAAAAGAGCCAAATTCCAGAGGTGAGATGATTGAGTCCTAAAGGATATAGCTGCTAGATTGGGTATGCCGCTTGTAGTGAGGGAACCAAAAATAGGGGGAAAACATACTTGACTTCATCCTAGTCAAGCTGCCTGCTTCAAAAGCCCTTGATGTCAACATTGCATTTGACTGACTGTGGTATCATGGAGCCCTAGAAAAACTACAGTCAATGGGAATAAGGGGTAAGCCCCTCTGGATAGAGTCCAAAGCACAACGACCTTCAGCTATTTCATTAACAACAGCCTATTGATCAGATATTTGATGATTGCACAAAGCTCAACACGATTCAAAGCTTTTCAGAATTTGAAGTAGCCCATGTCTAAATGCAGTGTGATCAAGACAATATCCAGGTTTGGGCTGGACAAGTAACAGTCTTGCCAAACAAATGCCAGCAATGACCATCTTTAATAAATGATTATATAACCACCATCCCTTGACGTTCAATGGCATTGCCATCATTGTACCATCTCCAAGAAGCACTGCAGCAATTCATCCTTACACAACACCTTCAAAACCATAGCCATGATACTTGGGACAGCCCCACTTGCACATCCTGCTCCATGGCACTCCTGACTTAGAAATAAATTGCTATTCTTTAAGTGTTGCTGGGTCAAAATCCTAGTATTCCCTCCTTAAGGGCATTGTGTGTGAGCCTGCAGCATATAGACTGCCAAAATTCAAAAAGGCAGCTTATCTTCACATTCACAAGGGCAACTAAAGATGGGCAATAAACAATGGCCTAACCAATGACACCCATCTTCTATGAGTGAAGAAAAAGGTGTTGGTAGGAGTATCATAAAGAAATGGCAGTACACCTGCATATGAGAAATGAGTTAAAATAGTTATGAAGATGTGGGTATTATGTATCTTTAAGAAAGTTAAAAGCTAGAAGAACTACCTGGCAGCACTAAATGTTCTGAACAAGATACAATGTAACCTTTTGGCCCAGCAGCTAGTGTAGCTGGTTGCCTGGAGACAACAAAAACAAATTAGGCCAATCAGTTTAAATTATACTCCGAAAATACCAAACTCCAATCAAGTTTGAATTTAGTATATTGACAATATTAAAAACCAGTGACACAATCCAATGCTTTGAGGTATAAGACTGGGAAAAATTGAACAGTTGGGGGAGAATTGCCAAAAGACCAACAAATGTGGGCTACTAGTCAGAACTCTGAGAGGTACTGTTCAGGGAAGGAGTTTGCACAAAGAAGAACATTGACACCTATCTGGAGAGCCAATCTAACGGAAGATATAAAGAGAAGATTAGACAGCTGACTGGTTTTGAAATTTGAATTTCTCAGTAAATCTTATCGGACTAGTATTATAGAAGGGAAAGGTAAGAGATAGGTTAGAGGAAGGAGTGTAAATAGTTGTTAGTTAATTATTCTCTGTTATACTTTAAGAAATAGAGTTAATTTGTACTTTAAGTAGTTCTTGGCCTCTTGAATTTTCAGATTACTGCATAGGATAAATCTTTTCTGTGTTGCTATTTTAAATTAAACAGGAGGGTTTACTCCATGATGTAACATAGTAAAACATTTATGCTGATCAGAGTTACTTTTAGTTAAAGATATAGACAAATTTTGACATGTGCCATCAAAGTCTGGTAGTGAGGAACCCCTCTGTCAAATATGTACGTTTCAATTCCACTGCCAGTTTTTAAAGAACAATTCAGCATGTTCATATACAGTATTGGGTCGGGTACCTATCTGAAACCAGGAATGGGAATGATTATGGAAAGTTCTACAAGACTTCTTGAAGCAGTGCCGATAGGAGAATTATTGCAAATGTGGTAGTGGAAAAGATAATTGAAGTTTTTGTTTTAAAACCAAGGATATGTATTTTCCAAAGAAATACAAAGTTTTAAATTTTAATGTTGTGTTGCAACTATTTGAAGAAATGTTACTGGTTTGAGAATAAAAATTCAATCTTTTGTTTACCCATAATCTTTTTGCATTGGAAAGATTACATAGACTTTGACAACCATTACTAGAACTTATTGCCAAAAAATGTCTGAATGACAAAAGGAATTCCTTTGGTTACTCTGTTTTTTCTATTTAGGGATTCTCCAATTGCGGTCTCTAGGGTTTGGTTCTTTTGAACTAACATAAACATAACAGGACCAATAAACTAATAAAAGAAAAATTACAAACCAAACATCAGAGACTGTGATTCCAACCTATGTTTTGAATTTCAGATAAAAACTGACTAAAGCAAATGGGTTGGCTAAAAAGCACTTGAAGGGTGTTCAACAAACAGTGAAAACTAGAACTGCCTCAGGTGAAAGTTTGAAATATTTCCTAGACATAAAATATAAGTGTTATTTGTCTCTACAGAAGCATTAAAGATTCATTGGAACTTAAATCAGAAAAAAACTAGTGTGAATAATATAGTGAGTACTCCAGCTAGGAAAGAATCAGTGAAAATACATGTTGAAAATACATTGAGACAGGAATGATAAAGTCTACTTATGGGAGGAAAAATTTAAAAGTACATGAGAATGAAATAAAAATGTCAGAACTGAAGAATGAATCAGAAATGGAAAAGTCAGAAGTTGACCTCCTAACAAGATGTGAAGAAATAGTTTAATACATGAAAGGTTAACATCACAATTTCATCTACGGGGGTGATACATGCAAGTTATTACAGAACAATAAACCAATTTGTGGGAATAAGCCAGGAAACAGTTTGGCTGTCTATGTTAATGTGGGGAATGCATTACCTATAAAGCAACACCTTTACAGATTCTATCCAGAATAATTAGCTCAAGTGTAGGAGAGATTAAGTTCTCGATGGACTATTACATTATTGAATTGACTCGTAATAGCTAAAGTACACTTATCATGAAGATGCTGAAACCAGGGGGTCGGCAAATACTGTATTAATTATCACAAAGTCAATGAGGTAACAAAAGTTGAAAACTATTCCAAAATTGAGGTGCATTCAACAGTTTGTCACAAAAATTGACTACCAAAACTATTGGCAAGTTACATTGATTTTATAGACATCAATAAATTTTGGCTTTCGTGACTGGATGGACTTTGAGGGCAAAGCCATGCCTTTGGAATTAAAACTGCCCTGCCAATATTTCTGTGATTAACCAGAAATGTCATTGAAGGATGTAATTTGGTTGTTTTTAGCTAAGTCTGGAAAAAATAATTACAGTACTTGACAACATCAGGAAATCAAATAACTGAACCATCTTTAACTGTGGCACATTGTTGAGTACCTTGTATGTTTTCATTACAATACCTTCCATGGTATATTTGACCCCTCCTCAGGCATTTCACTGCTAAAATATTTATCCATACCTTTTTTAACCACCAGAGTACAATCACGGATGTTTTAATTTCACTACCTCACCTGCCATTCTTTACATTATGATCTCTGTTTGTTCAATAATTGCCTTTACTATCAATATCCTTGTTTGAGCAAAATATTAGAGCCTGGATTCTTATCAGCAATCTCCACTTTTATTCCCACAAATTTGAGGACCTTAAACTTAAGAACATACCACACTAATGGTCAAAACCAGATAAATCTGTTATTTTCACCTAAAATCATCCAATATTCCAAGATTATAATTAAAGGCTAAAACATGAGCTCCTTTTCTTGATGGCCAAATCTTCTTACTCTTCTGTACCTCCACAAATATTTAGTGCCAGGAATTCATATTCCAGATTAATCCAATCAACATGGTTGTATCTTTGGCTTTCTTTTGCCTATTCCACATGCCCCTACAATTTCTTATTTTTTCACTACCCTTGCTAAACTCCATTACATCTGAGACCTATTTCGTCTTCATTGATTCTTTTCACACTCTATGTTTGAGTTCCTATACTATCTAAAATTGTATTTGAATTTTACTCCCCTTATATCCCATTTTCACGATCTCTACTCATTAAGCTTGACCATCAGTACTTCTCCATTTCAATTTTCCACTTTAAAGGTCCTTTCTTATCCTGCATTACTGTGTTAAAATCTTCACTTGAATCCAACTTCTGCTTTTTCATAGCTCTGAAATGGTTCCAACACAACTTATATTGATTCTAGCCTCAGGTGTGTGTGCAAACTCTGCACAGAAATTCTCCCCATGTCTGTGCAGGTCATAGAGTCAAGGAGATGTACAGCATGGAAACAGACCCTTCGGTCCGACCCATCCAAACATCCCAACTCAATCTAGTCCCACCTTAGATTAGATTAGATTACTTACAGTGTGAAAACAGGCCCTTCGGCCCAACAAGTCCACACCGCCCCGCCGAAGCGTAACCCACCCATACCCCTACATCTACATTTACCCCTTACCTAACACTATGGGCAATTTAGCATGGCCAATTCACCTGGCCTGCACATCTTTGGACTGTGGGAGGAAACCGGAGCACCCGGAGGAAACCCACGCAGACACGGGGAGAACGTGCAAACTCCACACAGTCAGTCGCCTGAGGCAGGAATTGAACCCGGGTCTCAGGCGCTGTGAGGCAGCAGTGCTAACCACTGTGCCAACCACTGTGCCACCGTGCCGCCCACCTGCCAGCACCCTGCCCATATCCCTCCAAACCCTTCCTATTCATATACCCATCCAAATGCCTTTTAAATGTTGCAATTGTACCAGCCTCCACCACTTCCTCTGGCAGCTCATTCCATACACGTACCACCCTCTGTGTGAACAACTTGCCCCTTAGGTCTCTTTTATATCTTTCCCCTCTCACCCTAAACCTATGCCCTCTAGTTCTGGACTCCCTGACCCCAGGGAAAAGACTTTGCCTATTTACCCTATCCATGCCCCTCATAATTTTGTAAACCTCTAAGGTCACCCCTCAGCCTCCAACACCACAGGAAAAACAGCCCCAGCCTGTTCAGCCTTTCCCTATAGCTCAAATCCTCCAACACTGCCAACATCCTTGTGTAGATTGGACAATTTAACTTAATGTCCAGAGATGTGCAGCCTAGGTAGGTTATATCCATGGGAAATGGTAGGGTAACAGAGATAGGGGAGTGGCATGGGTCTGGGTGGGATGCTCTTCAGTCAGTCAGTGTGGATTCTGGCTGAATGGCCTGTTTCCATATACTAATAGTATTAGTTTGGTCTCCTACTAAGGATCTCATATCCTAAGGAAATGACGACTTTGATTTGGCAATATATGTAGACAGCATTTTAGGTCAAGGATCTTTCATCACAAGTTCATGTATATCCAGAATTTTCTATTTTTATTTGTCATAAAGTTTGCTTAATTGCTGTAGGGCTAGATATCCAGCAGATAATGCTGGGGGCAGAGGGACAAGTTGTATAAAACTTGCATAAAACCATCCCACCTAAGTTTGTAACATTGCTATACTATCTCTTTTGCAACAAAGACTGTCAACGTGGGAGTCAATGGGAATAATCTATACTAGCATGCAGCAGAGTTGCTGTTCCATCACCTCATCACCAAAAGGCAAAAATTAAGGAGGCTAAGCCAGTAATCAAGTCCTTCAAAAAGTAGTAGGCATTTGACTTTAGTAATGGAACCTACAATATCAACCTCAATGTGACATCAATTCAATAGCCAATCCTCTACACAAATTATTACATGACAAACCTCTTGTGTTATAAATAACAATGTATATGTAGGGCAGTATGTTGGACCATCAAGATCTGTTGAATGCTTTAAGCCACTAATAATGGTCAAGGTTATGGAATCTAAACCATTCCCTACCATTGCAGATTGAATTGAGCTCAATTTAACTTATAATAATAAGAATTCAGTAGTGAAAATTTACCTAATATGGTGATGCACTATTTAAGAAAAAATACATCTACAATAATGGCCTCATGATGTTTGAAGAAGGTAATAAACTGAATGATCATTGTGGGGGTGGTTGATGGACCCAGCAGTTGTGGTTGCTGCCCCTGTTCCACTTGCCTAATGAGTCAATGCAGCTAAGACCACTGTGCTTCCTGGATGACATAGAACTCTTCTTTATCCCTTCCACTATGGATAAAATATTAAAGGTGGTGGTGTGTGGTGAGCTAAGTCCCCCAGTGAAATGTCAGGTCAGCAGGAAAGCCACCCTTCTCAGCCCCCAAACTCCTTCGTGGGAAGTATAAATCTAGCCACTTAAATAAATGCCTGTTTCTTTTACAATCACCTAGTTTGTAGCAATTACCAGACTGCACATTGAATTTTTTTTATTTGTATCATAACTGGAGCAACACAGTTGTGTAAAACATAATTCCACCTGTTACAGCTATTCAAGTACAATGGGGTTACAGAATTCAAATATTACAATCATGCAGAAAATTAATTGTAGGTCATGTAGCGTGGAGTAGCACTGAACTTGGCATAAGACTTGATAACTTTATTCACAGCTTCCAAAAAATCTTTCTCTGTAGCAATTTTTCGACGTGCTCGAATAGCAAACATCCCAGCTTCTGTACAAACACTACGGATCTCAGCTCCTGGAGAGAAGTGAAAAATATAACAAAGCATGATTACATCACCTCATTTGTTGCACCATGACAGTCAATAGATTTGTCTTGACTAATCTACTAGGGCTGGCTGAAGTGTAATCTTATACAGGAGTTATATTGTCCTGGATAGGAAGATTTTCAAATCTAAAATTCAGTGTATGTCACCTTGTTTTTGAATCAGGAGTTTGTGGATCCCAGAGGTTTAAAAAAAGGTACATCCAAAAGGACAATTTAGAAGCCACAGAAGCAGGAGCCATAGTCTGCTGTATGAGATTTTTCATAGATTGTGAAAAGTTGATATCCATTGGACTTAGCTTGTACACCAATTACTGAAAGCAAGCGTTGATCACACCTTAGGTACTGTATGTAGATTTGGTCACCGTACCACAGCTATACGCTTAGACTGCAGGATTGTCATATGAGGAAAGGTTAGATTAGCTAAGTCTATATTCACTGGAGTTTTGAAAAATGAGGAATTCTCTCTGAAACATAAAATACTGGCAAGGCTGGACCAGGGTAAGGAAAAACCAGTATTGAGAAGAGGATCAATCATGACTATACTAAATGGTGAAACAGACTTGCTGGGCTAAATAGCATATTAATGTTCTTGTATACATGTTTTTGAATATTAGCATTTGTAAACATTCAGAATTAAGCATCTTGGAACTGAAAAGGTTCATAACATATGTATTTTTAAGAAATAGATTTGAAAATTACTTTAACTCACCTGTACTGTTAGGACACAGTCGAGCAAGCAATTCAAATCTTATGTCTCTCTCCACACTCATGGAACGTGCATGGATTTTGAAAATGTGAGTTCGGCCCTGAGTCAAAAATCAAAGGCAGTTTAAAAACTATAGTTTAGATGACATATTTTAATTGATTAGTGGATAGAACAATTTTTTTTCATATTTGATTTCAATCATAGCAGGAACATTTATAAGGGAAAACTGGTAGTCTGGAATTCAGTTTGCAGGTGAATCTAAAGTGTAGCAATGTTACAACTGTAGTCATAATTTTTTTTACTAGTTTACACCATATACAAAATTGGTTGTTTTGTACAAGGACTATAGAAATTCAATAAAGATTTGGAAAATAATTGCAACTTTTTTCAGGTTCATAAGTTAATATTCCAAATGTATTAAGTAAC
The DNA here is from genome assembly GCF_047496795.1 of Chiloscyllium punctatum. NCBI lineage: Eukaryota > Metazoa > Chordata > Chondrichthyes > Orectolobiformes > Hemiscylliidae > Chiloscyllium > Chiloscyllium punctatum. The sequence continues at coordinate 38,959,958 of NC_092782.1, read as the reverse complement.
ATTTTTCCATACCTCAAGATCCGGTAAACTGAATTCAATTTTACGGTCTAGTCGTCCAGGTCTCATCAGAGCTGGATCTAATGTATCAGGTCTGTTGGTGGCCATCAGTACTTTAATGTTGCCTCTGGGGTCAAATCCATCAAGTTGGTTAATAAGCTCCAGCATTGTACGCTGAACTTCATTGTCACCACCAGCACCATCATCAAAACGAGCACCTTGGAGGGAAAAAGAAAGTGTCTTTCAAATGCTAATGCACAAGCTCAACATTTTAATCAGGAGGAATAAAATACAGAAAATGGGCCTTTTTTGAATAAATGAAGTGGTGCAATATACATGTCAGGAAAACAGTGTGCTCAATGAGTAGAGACTTTCAGGACAGAAAATGACAGGTAGATTTCACAGGAAAGTTAGAAAATCATGCATGGAATTTTGACTCCATGCCATGCAACTCTCTCTTTTCAACTAGATGCTGGTGAAGAGAAGCATATTGTGCAACTTTTGACCTTTACTCATCAGGACATATGCATTAATGCCAAATTTTAAAAGGGAATTTGTTGACTAATTCCAAGTGTACTCAACTTTCACTAACAACCTATTTAAGATGATCAGTTGAGCTTATTATAGTTGCCAGAAGCCCCAAATTCATAAGCCTGTCTTCTACACAAAATGATATTCAGGCAATGCACCTTTGGTGAACTTAGTGGAAAATAGCTCCCTGATGCACTTTCTATGGCAAATAGAATTGCCAACCAATCAGTATGTTTTCCCCTTGTGCTATAACGTGTTGCTTTCTTTTGAAATTTGCCATTCTTTCATGTCCTGATGAGTTAATTCCTTTAGTTCATTTTGGTTGGTTGTGGTTTCAGTAAGAAAACATTGTTTGGCATAATTTACAATTATGTTGATGGTACCAAACTGTTTAATCAAGTCAACAAATAGATTCCAAAAGAGTGTCATCATCTAACAGCGTGGTACAAAAATCTGATCAGCTATTGACTTAAATTTCCTTACACTGTTTCAAACGGTCATTTAGCCCCAAGACACCCATTTCTCTAAAGAAATTAAATATAAGTACCTCCAATTGCATCAATCTCATCAAAGAATATTAAACAAGCCTTCTTTGTTCTGGCCATCTCAAAAAGTTCACGGACCATCCGAGCACCCTAAATGGAATAAAAATTAAGTATATCTGGAACAACTCTGCTGGTGTAATAATGTGGTAGAAGTCACTTTATTTAACTTACAAAAAAAATTTAGCAAATTATTAGCTGTTGCAGTCTACTTATTTTTCCAGAGACTAGCAATTTTAAAATTTCACAAAAATTGTTGGATGATCAAATTTGCATGATTAGCTTCACAAATGTCTTTGTCAAAGGACAGATTTTCAAAGACTAAAGGCCTACTCAAGTAGCATGTTGCAGTGTCAGCATATTTATGTGCCCCTACTTGAGTGAGGCTTGGATTACTAAATTTCACAAACATAGAGAACTATTCACACTACTCCAAGAAATGTCAAAGTTTTTTTTGTTTTTACCTCTCCCACATACTTTTGTACCAGTTCAGATCCAATCACTCTTATGAAGCAGGCATCTGTCCTGTTTGCCACAGCTCGTGCACAGAGTGTTTTCCCTGTTCCTGGTGGTCCGAATAGCAGCACTCCCTTTGGTGGTTCAATACCAAGGTTCACAAAACGTTCTGGCTGAAAGTCAGACAGTGATTTGATACAACTTTTCTTACAAATATGATACTTAGCAGCTTATAAGACAAAGTTATAGTAGCTAAGTTAAAATAACAAAACAAATCTAGTTAATTGCTATCTACATCCCAATTGTTCAAAAAAACTGACATTATTGCACAGACTGAATAATAAAAACAAGTCAATATTAATCAAATGATATGATACCAGATGTATACTTACATGCAGCAAAGGAGTTTCCACTACCTCCCTCAATTTCTCAATCTGTTCTTTACAGCCACCAACATCACTGTATGTCACATCTGGCTTTTCTTCTACCTAAAAATACATTGAAGCATTGATTATTGTAATTGTTTACAAATTTAACCTGAAAGTATTTAGGGAGGGATGAGACCATGAAGTAATTTGAATTCAAGAATAGGGATTTTAAGATTTTGTTGTAAAAGCACACAGGGGACCACAAGCCAACACAGTTCAGTAGCAGTGGGATGACAAATGAACAGGATTTGGTTCAGAAGGTGCCAATTTAAACTGTCACCTTTACTGCTTCGAAGAACCAGGGCTGAAGTTGTCAAGAGTGTTGTGGGAAAAAAAAGGGGTAAATTACGGTCCATGCACATTTAAACACTCAAAATTAAAAAAGATTAGAAATTCATCAAGATACAAAACCAAACTAAAAACCAACTGAGCCACAAGTCTAGTTTTTTTAAAAAAAATAAATGTAACCTATTTTGAAACTTCATTTCTTGAATCAGTACTCCCTACTTTAAAGCAAACAGTAGTCATAGAGACGTACAGCACGGAAACAGACCCTTCGGTCCAACCCGTCCATGTCAACCAGATGTCTTAATCTAGTTCCATTTGCCAGCACTTGGCTCATATCCCTCTAAACCCTTCTTAGTCATAGACTCATCCAGATGCCTTTTAAATGTTGTAATTGTACTAGTCTCCACTATTTCCTCTGGCAGCTCATTCCATACGCACCACCCTACGTGAAAAGGTTGCCCCTTCGGTCCCTTTTAAATCTTTCCCTTCCCACCCTAAACCTATGCCCTCCAGTTCTAGACTCCCCCACCCCAGGGAAAAGATCTTGTCTATTTACCCTATCCATGCCTGTCATGATTTTATAAACCTCTATAAGGTCACCCCTCAGCCTCCAACAGTCCTGACAATGAAGTCTGAAACCAACAATAGAGTTAACATTTAAGATTTTATTGGGAAGCCTTACAGATTTATCCAATTAATAACTAAACCTTCAATTAAACAAGTTCACTGGTTCCTTCTCTTCAGGTACTATCTGTTTGAATACTTTTCTACTTCACCACAGAACTGAAACGGCCCTTAAAAAACACATACAAATTACTTATGTTAGTGATGTATCACATTCCTTATCATTTCTCTTGACCTGTTTGCCTTTGATTTCTCCTCAATCCCAAACTCCTATGTCCAGCTGACTCCACTGTTAACTCTACAGATACAGTCATAGAAAACCTCCTGTACAGTATTTTCTCCCAAGCCTCCATAGCTAAACTTTACAGACCCAATATCACTGAATATTTGTACTCTAAGTCAGTTCATATATATACAGTCAACAACTCAGCTCCACCTCACTTGATCATTCCACTGATTTGTCAGGCTGCTCAACATCAGTGAAGGGAAACCAGAGTTCTGAAGAAGAAATATGGGACCTGAAACATTAACAGATGCTGCCAGACCTGTTGAGCTTTAAGGAATTTCTGATTTACAGCATGCATTTTTATTTACTCAACATTGGTCTTGGATGAGCTGAAACTCCCTTCAATTAAGTATTGAGAAGATCAATGGTACCTCCAGACATGAGGGGTATGGATAGGTTAAATAGACAAGGTATTTTCCCTGGGGTGGGGGAATCCAGAACTAGAGGGCAAAGGTTTAGGGCGAGAGGAGAAAATTTTGAGAGGGAGCCAAGGGGCAAATTTTTCACACAGAGGGTGATGAGTGTACGGAATGCCAGAGGAAGTATTGGAGGTTGGTACATTTACAACAATTAAAGGCATCAGGATGGGTTTATGAATAGGAAGTGTTTAAAGGGATATAGGCCAAGTGCTGGCAAATTGGACTAGGTCAGATTAGGATATCTGGTCGGCATAGACGAGTTGGACCAAAGGACCTGATTCCGTGTGGTACATCTCTATGACTCCAATTCTAGTCTCAATAAATCCCCCATTTTGGTCACTACAACCAATATTACTCTGCCCAATAGCCCTGTCTTCAGTGGTTTAGATCCCAAGCTAGAATTCACTTTCTAAATCTTTGCGACTCTTTCGCCCTTTGGTTTTTAAAGTCTATCTCACCTGATAGCTCCACTTTTCATTTGGAGTGAATGACTGTCTGATTGCAGTGCTGCAAATTACCTTGGAATGTTTTACCATGCTAAAGGCGTTACAAGTTTTTTGCCGCTGGACTTACTTGCATCATGGTAACTGTGGGATCAATCTTTGGAGGCAATGGAATATGGATTTGATACTTGTTTCGATCCACACTGTCAAAATGTGCAAAGAAGTATTTTAAAATGTGATTCAAATTCAGGTATAATAGCTTTATATTGACTACATTGTTGATGCTGACACTATAAATTGAATCTTAGTGCAACTGTGAATCTGAAATTTCCTTAAATTTGATTAGTTTAAATGCATAAAATATTTAAGTCAGTAAAATATAAGAAGTGCATGTCAGCTGGCACATAGAAAAATTAAAAATTTTGTCCATACCCAACTCTCATTCCTTCCTCAATGTCAGTAGGAGCCACCTGGTCACTCAAATCAACTACAAATTTTGCAAATTGCTTCACGTTAATTATGTACTTAGGATCTTCTGAATCTGCATTAATGATCTTTGTACATCTATAAAAAGAAAAAGGTGCATTTATTAAGTTTCAGCAAGTACTAGGAAGGCAAACCAACATCAATTATCTCTTACAATTTATCTAAGAGTCCAAAAACTCCTTGGCCTTTTCCGGCTATCCGAAGTTATACATGGATCCTTCATGGCTGAAGTGTAGCGTCACTGGTTGGCGTAAGGAATAATGAATATTTAAGTCCTTTAAACACTTCTTCGCCTCATCAATCGCCTTCCTCTTTCAGACCAGAGCTGGGGAAAAGTCCTGGAATAACATGGGTTTCCTCCGGGTGCTCTGTTTTCCTCCCACAGTCCAAAGATGTGCAGGTCAGGTGAATTGGCCATGCTAAATTGCCCGTAGTGTTAGGTAAGGGGTAGATGTAGATGTAGGGGTAGGGGTATGGGTGGGTTACGTTTCGGCGGGGCGGTGTGGAATTGTTGGGCCGAAGGGCCTGTTTCCACACTGTAAGTAATCTAATCTAATCTAAAAAAAATGATCTTGGATCCTTTATAGATCATGGCTTGGGGATCTTTTCCCAGATTTCTAGAGGCTTCTAGGAGTATCTGCCTCACCTTATAGCTCTGCAGCCAGAACAGGACCGGGCGGGGGCGCTGGTTCGAGCCAGGTCCACGTATTGTAACCCGGTAGGCCCATTCTAGCCTTACCTGGCCTGATCCAGCTTCCAGGTTTAACAGTGGAAGCCACTGTTCAAGGAACCTTGTAAGCTGGCCTTCCTCTTCCCGTTCGGGAAGGCCCAGCAAACAAATATTTTTTTCGACGACCTCGATTATGTGATTCTCTAAGGTCCGGACCCCATCCACGGCCGATTGTGCTGTAGTTTCGGAGGTCGCGGCCTTTAGCTCCGCCCCTTCGACTCGGCGCTCGATTTCTTTAATGTCTCGGTCGTGCTTTTGCAGCGCGGCCAAGAGTGAATCCCATCGACTTCGGGATTCTTCAATAAAAGCATCTATCTTCGCATCCAGTTTGGAGATGATTTCCACAAGGCTCGCCACCATAGGTAAGTCCCCCGGGGGCGGCTGCAGACGCCTCTGCTGCAGCTGGAGAGGGTGGGGGAGGGGTTCCTGCCTGCTGAGAGCTGCGGGCTCCCTTCCCTTTAGTCATTTTTACTGGAGATTAAATTGTTTAAATTCAATACTAAACAACTAATTACATTAAACAGCTATTTTAAATGATTTGGTGAGTGTGGTGGGGGGTGGGTGACCCACTTTGCCCAAGTCTTGGGAGGAGCACTGTAGACTCAGACTTGCTGGGTCGCTGCCATCTTTGATCCCCCGGAGTGGCATTTTTGATAAGGGATAGCATTACAGCTGTACTGAGGGAGGATATTCCTGGAAATACATCCAGGGAAGTTATTTGGGTGGAACTGAGAAATAAGAAAGGGATGATCACCTTATTGGGATTATATTATAGACTCCCTAATAGTCAGAGGGAAATTGAGAAACAAATTTGTAAGGAGATCTCTGTTATCTGTAAGAATAATAGGGTGGTTATGGTAGGCGATTTTAACTTTCCAAACATAGACCGGGACTGCCATAGTGTTAAGGGTTTAGATTGAAGGGAATTTGTTAAGTGTGTACAAGAAAATTTTCTGATTCAGTATGTGGATGTACACACTAGAGAAGGTGCAAAACTTGACCTACTCTTGGGAAATAAGATAGGGCAGGTGATTGAGGTGTCAGTGCGGGAGCACTTTGGGGCCAGCGACTATAATTCTATTAGTTTTAAAATAGGGATGGAAAAGGATAGACCAGACCTATAAGTTGAAGTTCTAAATTGGAGAAAGGCCAATTTTGATGATATTAGGCAAGAACTTTCAAAAGCTGATTGGGGGCAGATGTTCACAGATAAACGGATGGCTGGAAAATGGGAAGCCTTCAGAAATGAGGTAACGAGTGTCCAGAAACAGTATATTCTTGTTAGGGTAAAAGAAAAAGCTGGTAGGTATAGAGAATGCTGGATAACCAAAGACATTACAAGTTTGGTTAAGAAAAAGAAGGAAGCATATGTCAGGTATAGACAGGATAGATCGAATGAATCCTTAGAAGAGTACAAAGGCAATAGGAAATCAGGAGGGCAAGAAGGGGACATGAGATAGCTTTGACAAATTGAGTTAAGGAGAATCCAAAGGTTTTTCCCAAATACATTAAAGGACAAAAGGGTAACTAGGGAAAGAATAGGGCCCCTCAAAGACCAGCAATATGGCCTTTGCGGGGAGCTGCAGGACATGCTAAATGGGTTGCATCAGTTTTTATTGTGGAAAAGGACATGGAAGATATAGAATGTAGGGAAATAAATGGCGACATCTTGAAAAATGTCCATATTATAGAAGAGGAAGTGCTGGATGTCTTAAAATGCATAAAGGTGGATAAATCCCCAAGACCTGATCAGGTATACCCTAGAACTCTGTGGGAAGGTAGGGAAGTGATTGCTGGGCCCTTTGCTGAGATATTTGTTTCATCGATAATCACAGGTGACATGCCGGAAGACTGGAGGTTGTTAATGCGTTGCCACTATTTAAAAAGGCATGCCAGGGAACTATAGACCAGTGAGCTTAACATCGGTGGTGGGCAAGTTGTTGGAGGGAATCCTGAGGGACAGGATGTACATCTATTTGGAAAGGTAAGGGCTGATTAGGGATAGTCAACACGGCTTTGTGCGTGAGAAATCATGTCTCACAAACTTGGTTGAGTTTTTTGAAGAAATAACAAAGAGGGTTGATGAAGGCAAAGCAGTGGATGGACTTCAGTAAGGCTTTCGACAAGGTTCCCTGTGGGAGACTGGTTAGCAAGGTTAGATCTCATGGAATACAGGGAGAACTAGCCATTTAGATACAGAACTGGCTCAAAGGTAGAAGACAAAGAATGGTGGTGAAAGGTTGTTTTTCAGACTGGAGGCCTGTGACTAGTGGAGTGGCACAAGGATCTGTGCTAGGTCCACTACTTTTCGTCACTTATATAAATAATTTGGATGCGAACATAACAGGTATAGTTAGTAAGAGGTGTAGAGGTATAGTTTGCAGATGACCTCAAAATTGGAGGTGTAGTGGACAGCAAAGGAGGTTACCTTGGATTACAACAGGACCTTGATCAGATGGGCCAATGAGCTGAGGAGTAGCAGATGGAGTTTAATTTAGATAAATGAGAAGTACTGCATTTTGGGAAAGCAAATCTTAGCAGGACTTATACACTTAATGGTAAGGTCCTAGGGAGTGTTGGTTCACACTTCCTTGAAAGTAGAGTCGCAGGTAGATAGGATAGTGAAGGTGGCATTTGGTATGCTTTCCTTTATTGGTCAGAGTATGGAGTACAGGAGTTGGGAGGTCACGTTGCGGCTGTACAGGACATTGGTTAGGCCACTGTTGGAATATTGCAAGCAATTCTGGTGTCCTTCCTATCAGAAGGATGTTGTGAAACTCGCAAGGGTTCAGAAAAGGTTTACAAAGATGTTGCCGGGATTGGAGGATTTGAGTTACAAGGAGAGGTTGAATAGGCTGGGGCTGTTTTCCCTGGAGTGTCAGAGGCTGATGGGTGACCTTATAGAGGTTTACAAAATCATTAAGGGCGTGGACAGTGTAAATAGACAAGGTTTATTTATCCACTGGGATGGGAAAGTCCAGAACTAGAAGGCATAGGTTTAGGGAGAGAGGGGAAAGATATAAAAGAGACCTAAGGGGTAACTTTTTCATGCATAGGGTGGTGTGTGGGGATTGGGCTGCCAGAGGAAGTGGTGGGGGCTAGTACAATTGCAACATTTAAAAAGGCATCTGGATGGTGTGTGAATAGGAAGGGTTTGGAGGGATAAGGACAAGGTGCTGGCAGGTGGGACTAGATTGGGTTGGGATATCTGGTCTGCATGGAAGAGTTGGACCGAAGGGTCTGATTCCGTGCTGTACATCTCAAGACTGCATACTCTACCAGCATGAAATCATACGCTTAGTTTTATATTAGTAACAATGCCAAACACCCCTTTATAGCTTCTTACACATCTTCCAAAGCATGGCTGTCATGGCAAGTGACAAGTCTTCCATTCTCTCTGTTTGGAAGTTAGGATCATCCAAAATTAAGTACATTCAAATAGAGATCAATATCGGAAAGATATGTTCACTAGACATGCCCACTGTGTACTAAATTGGAACTAGCACAACACAATCTTTGGATGGCAATGTAAAATTCCAGGATAAGAAAAGATTATGTATTTCAGTTGAATTTCAATATATGTACTAATTGGATAACTAACAGTAAAAATGTTCTTGTTCACTTTACTCCTCTTGAAGTATATTACCAAAGGAAAAGTTAGAGGAAATAAATCTACATCCTTCAGTTCAAGAAAACATTGTTAAACTAAGTTGCTCCCACACTTAACATTTTTCCATATTCAAATTGTTTAACTGGAATGTATTGGGAGATTATCGGAACATAGTACAATACAGCACAGGAATAGGCTCTTCGGACATCCATATCTGCACTGACCACGGTTCCGTTCTAAACTAATCCCATCTGCTTCCACGTGACCATGGACATCAAATACGGATAGTTATATGAAGTTCTGAACTGTTATGACATGGTAATAGAAATGGTGGAACAATGTCTGCCTCTGGAAATTCACATGGCTGAGATTATCATGAAGGGCACATCTTTTCAGCCTCACCCCTCACCCAAAGCATGGTAACTCTGAGGTTACACCACCATCAATCATCTCTAACAACAGAGCAGCCGTATGGTCCTGTGGGACTGAGGCAACTATCTTTTATTATAAAGACAAAAATCTCTGTTTCTGAAACATTTCTGCTATGCAACCATGCAATTAAGTGACAATATGACTGCATTAGTCAAAAAGATTTTTCTGTTCTTTGTTATTGACAGAACTATTAGGTTTTAATTCATCTCCACTGCACCTTCAGAATTAAAAGTGTCCATTTGGTTCTTTAAAAAATAATCCAAACAAATGTTACTGAACTGCCTGCACCTTTGTTTGTAACGTTGTTTCCTCTAACCTCCAACCATCTCTGCCTCGATTATGTCAAATCACAAAACATTTAATTTTAAATAACCCTAAATAAAATAAAAAAACTCCCAACTTCTCCTCACTCTAGATAATTTTAATTTAATTGCACTTCAATGACTTCCCAGGCTGAGTTAATCACCTTTTCATTTTCACCGATCAATATCCTTTGTAATTTTAATTATCAGTATTACAAATTACAATATTGTATTGTCCAATTTTCCTGTCAATAACAGATAACACAAGGAAGGAAAATACTATAGGAACAAATTAATTCAAATACACTGTACTGCCATCTATTCATCAGGAATGAAAGACAGTTACATTAACAAAATATATAGGTTTTGAGTTCCAGGTGACAAGAAAGCAATCTCAACAATATCAGGAAATTCAGAACTTCTTCAGTTTTAAGATTATTTTTAAAAATACATACCTTGCAACCTGCAACGGCTGCTCACTTTGCAGGGTTTGTTTGTCAGCTGCCAAATCCCACAGTGCTGGAGGAGCCAGACCAGTATCAGACTCCTTGATACCTACAAACAAAAGGAATCCGGTCTTTTAAAAAAAAGTTTACATTTATTTTGGCAAGTTAAATTGGTCAGGACAATAAGTGACATCTTAAAAATGGGATGCAAATGTCACTGGTAATTCCAGCATTTGTTATGCAAATCTAACTGCCCCTGAGAAAGTTGTGACGAGCTGCCTTCCTCAACCACAGCAACCCAATGATAATCTCCTTGTACATCAGATATTTGTAAAAAAATGCAAATGTTAGGAAGTAACCAAGCATATATTAAATGTGACTCAGATGGTGTCTCAAAGTTTTAAAACTATTATTGGTTTATGATAATATGGTCATGGTCAATATAATATTAGTTTGCAAAATTCTTAAATCAAAGGAAATCCCAAACTTTAAAAATGGGAATTTTAATATAACAGAAATCAAAATGCTACATGGAAAGCAGAAATAAACGTATCCATATTTGTTTGACATTTCAAGTAACCTGTCAATTTTTTCCTCTGACTAAATTAAAATTTAGATTTTTTAACATAGAGAATTGCAATGAGCAAGAAATCCAAATTGTCTTACTGGACTTAAAATATTCACAATTTCTTTCTTCACAGATGCTGCCAGATTTGCTGATTTTCCTCAGCTCTTTCTGATTATATTTTAGATTTCCAGCATCTGCAGTATTTTGTTTTAATCTGCTTAAAACAAAGTTAGCAGTTATCGGATAACTAACAAAATTGTCCATGTGATAACATAACTTAAGCTTCAAAGCAGTACCAACTAGAAGAAAGTTCAGAAAGAAGCGGTGAGACTTAGGAGAGGAATTATAGTTATAAACAGAAGTTTGGGGAGAAATAAATGATTGGTACAGATGTAAACTGAAAGAGAAAGATAACACAGAAAGAAATAATTCCTGTGAGTAGATCAAGTAAATTATTCTCAAGAAGAGGTCTGCTTTTCTATTTGGCATTACAGAAGACAAGGGGTCTTGAAGCCAGTGGCTCAACAGTCTAGAACACAAAAGGAGGTATATTTGCTGTGATTTTACAATATTCAGCACCATTCAAGACTCCTCAGAAACTGAAGCAGTCCATGCCAAAACGCAGCATGACCTAGACAAAATCTAGGCTTAGACTACAAAGAGAGAGAAAGTGAGGACTGCAGATGCTGGATATCAGAATCATGAGGGTGCTGGAAAAACACAGCGGGTAAGACAGCATCCGAGGGGCAGAAGAATCAACATTTCAGGCATAAGCCCTTCATCAGGAATGAGGCATGTGGGGGGGGGGGGGGGGGGGGGGGGTGAGAGATAAACGTGAGGTGGGTAGGGCTGGGGGGGTGGGGAGTTGGGCGGAAGTAGCTGAGAATGTAATAATGTAATAGGTAGATGAAGGTGGGAGAGAAAGTGATAGGTCAAAGAGCATGGTGAAGCGGATAGACGGGAATGACGATGGATAGGTCAAGAGGGTGGTGCTGAGTTGGAGGCTTGGGATTGGGATAAGGTGGGGGGGGAATGAGGAAACTGGTGAAAACCACATTAATCCCGTGTGGTTGCAAGGTCCCAAAGCAAGTTCGTTTCAGCGAACATCTCTGGGACACCTGCACCAACCAACTCCACCACACCATGGCTGAAAACTTCAAATTCCAAACCCACATGCAGGTCCTGGGCTTCCTCCATCACAAAACTGTAACCACCTGACACCTGGAGGAAGACCACCTCAACTTTCACCTTGGGACCTGCAACCACACAGGATTAATGTGGATTTCACCTTATCTCGGTCTCAAGCCTCCAACTCCGTAAGACCATAAGACATAGGAGTGGAAGTGAGGCCATTCGGCCCATCGAATCCACTCCGCCATTCAATCATGGCTGATGGGAATTTCAACGCCACTTACTTGCATTCTTCCCGTATCCCTTAATTCATTGCAAGATCAAGAATTTATCAATCTCTGCCTTGAACACATTTAATGTCCCAGCCTCCACTGCGCTCCGTGGCAATGAATCCACAGACCCACCACTCTCTGGCTGAAGAAAAGTCTCTTCATTTCCGTTGTAAATTGACCCCCCTCTAATTTTAAGGCTGTGCCCACGGATCCTAGTATCCCTGCCTGACAGAAACAAATTCCCAGCGTCCACCTTTTCTAAGCCATTCTCAGTTACCTTCCTCCCAGCCCCACCCCCCCTCCCATTTATTTCTCAGCACCCTCAGCCCACAAGCCTTATTCCTGATGAAGGTCTTATGCCTGAAACGTCAATTCTCCTGCTCTTCAGATCCTGCCTGACTTGCTAGGCTTTTCCAGCACCACACCCTCGACTCAGACTACAAATACCATTCACTCCACACAAATGCCAGGCAATGGCAATCTCCAGCAAGAAAGAAATCTAACCCTAACTTCTCAACAATCAATGGCATTACCATTTATGAATTGACAACAACCTGGAGTTACCATTGACCAGAAATTGAAATATAAATAAAATGACAAAGCAAGAACCCACAAACATTCAGTCCCTCTATCACAGAGGCTCAGTTGCTGCAAATGTGCACTGTCTACGGGGTGCACTGCAGAAATTCAGCAAGGCCCCTTTGACGGGAATTCCAAACCCAAGACCTATCATTTAGAAGAACAAGAGCGGCAAATACATGAGACCACCACCAACTGCAAGTTCCCCTCCAAGCAACTCACCAACCTGACTAGGAAATATATTGCTGTCCCTTCAGCGTCTCGGAGTTAAAATTCTGGAATTCCTTCCCTTTGAGAGTTCTACGTGTTTCGAGTGACAACACAAACGACAATACTTAACCCACGCCTATATAATCTGACACAAATTAAAACTGTATTCCTTTAACAATCAGAATGGTTATAATTCTGAAGTGTTGCAATCTTAGACCACCCACCCACTTCAGGACTAATGAAATTCTTTTTATGAACATTATTTTTAAAACAAATTTGGATCAAAAAGGCATCACACTGACAACATTAATTAAAATACTGCTGGAAAAGTTTAGAATTTTATGGGGTTTTTTTCCTCCACCTGATTCCTGTTCCTTGAACCCACTTTGCCATTCGTTAAGAATGTGGCCAATCTGAGTGTAACCTCAAATCCAAAATTTCTATCTCCCTGATTATCTTTCAACCTCTTGCTTAACAAGAAACTATGTACTCTATTAAAAACATTCAGGGGCTTTGCTTCCACCACCTTTTCGGGAACAGAATTCCAAAAGATTAAAAATCTGAATACTCCTTGTCTTTTTAAATGGATAACCCCCGATGTTTAAATATTTTGAGCCCTAGTCATAGATTTTCCAAAACATTTTCTCCACATCTACTTGTTAGGAGGATCCTCTCATAAGTCTCAATCAAGTCACCTCTTATTCTTCATGTGAAAGATCAAAATAGTCCTTAATTAGTTTTATTCAAACATACCGGTCAGCTCATTAATTTTCTTGAGAAGCTGCTGGATGTCATCCTCTACTTGTTTGATTTGCCTGGAATATGTACTCTGACCCTACAAAACATGAAAAATGAGAAAGATAGTCACATTATTGCCACGAAATTAGGTATGAACTGACATAAGCCAGATATTATGCAGCTTGATCACTGGGGTCAATAAAATCTGATGCCCTTAAAAAAATTAAACAAATGAACTTTTCCAATGATTTTAAACGCACCAACATTCTAAAATAAAGAAATCATGCTTAATAACCACCAAGCCCACAAATGCCTTTATTTCTGCTTTCGACTGAAAAATAACTTTGAAAAACATGTATACAAACCAGTATCATACATAAACCTCTTCATGAGATGTGGACATTGCTAGTTAGGCCAGCATTTATTGCCATTTCTAATTTCCCTTGACATGGTGATGGTAATGGAGGTAAGTTTGCTAGCTGAGCTGGAAGGTTCATTTTCAGATGTTTTGTCACCATACAAGGTAACATCATCAGTGAGATTCTGGTGAAGCACCGGTGTTAGTGACCCACTTTCTATATATGTGTTTAGGGTTCCTTGTGTTGGTGACATAATTTCCTGTTGTTTTTTCTCAAAGGGTGGTAAATGGGGTCTAAGTTGATGTTTTTGTTGATAGAGTTCCGGTTGGAATGCCACGCTTCTAGGAATTCTCATACAAGTCTCTGGCTTGTCCCAGGATGGATATGTTGTCCCAGTCGAAGTGGTATCCTTCCTCATCTATATGTAAGGATACTAGTGAGAGTGGGTCATGTCTTTCTGTGGCTAGTTGATGTTCATGTTTCCCAGTGGCTACTTTTCTGCCTGTTTGTCAGATGTAGTGTTTGTTACAGTCCTTGCAAGGTATTTTGTAAATTACATTAGCTTTGCTTGTATGGGGTTTTTTTCACTCTTATGACAGATCTTCTCAAAACTTGCTAATGGTGATGGTAAGTTGCCTTCTTGATTTGCTAGAGTCTTCCAAGTCTAGGTATACCAAGAAGGAATTCCAGAATTACAGTGACAGTGAAAGAACAATGATAGAATTCCAGATAAGGACGGTGAGTGGTTGAGAGGAACCTGCAGTTGGTGCTGTTCCCATGTTATCTGCTGCTTTTGTCCTTTGAAGTAGTAGAGGTCACAGGTCTAGAAGTTGCCATAGAAGAATGATAAGACTTGGATAGCCCTGGTCACAAACTGAAATGTTCTTCATATTTCTCTTGGAGCAAATGGCCACATTTCCTTCATCCATCCTCAAATGATTGATGGTAGTTTGGATTTTCTATTAAAAGTTGAATTGTGGGCCTTTATCACACTGATCAGTTATCAGGTTGCTATTAGTGATGTTTACAGTCAACCAGGAGGGTATGCCATCAAATGAGAGATCTGTTGTCAGTGAGTAGGGCGTGGCACATGTTCCAGTACAATTTAAACTAAACATGTGGTTTTCTTTGAGTTTATGTCAATGGGAATGCTTTGTTAGTTGTCAGCAGTGATGTACTTTGAAGATGATCTTTTCCCTGCAGACACCAGGAGGCTCAAAATGCACCAGCATAGGAAGTCGCACAAACTGTTTTGCTCTCAAAACTCATCACTTCCTGAAGCTGAATATCGAATAAGTTTGTGTGGCAGCTCCTTAGCAAGGTTAAGCTGCAATATTCCACTGATGGTGAAGCAGCACAAAACATGGAAACTTTGCTGCCACAGGTGTTTCCCACCAATTTCCATATGAGACTCTTTCCCCTCTTGAGCTTTGCTCCAGTGTTTCAGAAGTGTCCACATAGGTTTAAGGAGGAAGGGAGACTACAGTCTGAATGGGTTCTTCTATTAAAATAATATGTCAACCTGAAGACCTCTGACCTAACGCAGTCAAGCAGACAACTGAATCCTAGGCACCAGGCTCCTGTTCCCAGCAGTTAAAAACAGACTCAAATTGGTGAGCCCAATTCTTTCATGTAGCAGGTTAATTCTCTGAGGAAGGAGCAGAGAAATTGGATTCTTCAAAGAGAAGGAGAAAAATACAGCCACAGCAATCATTTCACTTCACGCTGACAATTTTTTAAAATGTAGGAACTCAACTAGAACCTGGTTAGTTGCTTTTTCTATTTATTTACTTTGCAAATATGCTGATTCCATCAGGAGTATTAGCTTGAAGCAAGATTAGTTTCATTCAAACAAGGAGCTAAATTATAAACATTGTGGAAAAAGCAACAAACGATTAGAGTTGAAATTTACAGTTTATAAGCTTGGCAACTGAAAATACTAGATTACTTACATAAGTCTTCAGGAGGGCAATATCCCCTTCATCTAATGCTGAAATCAAATAAAAGGAGGTATAATCAGAAATGAAAAGTATATTAGCTGGAATTAAGAATCATTAGAATGATAACTGGGCTAAAAAGTAACGTTTTTGATGATAACATGGAAACTACTTTCACAAATAAAATTAAAGGGAAAATAATCAGTTTAAAATGAAGTAAAAATACTTGAAGTTAGTGCTCACTGAGAGCTTGAGTAGCTATCAGAGACACAGTAAGCATTTAGACGAAAGCTAAGATTGTGTGGGATGTTGGGGTTTGACAAGCTGGACAAAGAGAGAGAAGCAGCTGAACGTGATCTCAACTTTAACGACAAGGATGTTCTTATGCAAGTCAATAAATAGCAAGTTAGTTTAGGTAAAGATAATTAACCATGAGAAACCGTAGGCACCTCCTGCTGTTAGGCTAGTAGTTATACAGAGCACAATTCTGCATTAAGCATAGGCAAGGCAAATGTTAAGTCTTCAAGAACTATCACAGGCATAGGGATTGAACCCATAGTGTTGGCATCATTCTGCATCAAATCTTAGACATTGAGTAACTGAATTAACCAGTCCCCACTTACCTCAAGACTTTAGAACTGACTATTGAGTGACAGTCCATACAGGTTCACCAGACTAAGAAAGATACTATAAAGGAGAGCAAGATTTGTCATACAGTAAACCTGAAGAGTTAAGAGATAGGAGTAGAAATTTAAAAATTAATATTTTGGAACACCTCAATGTGACTCAGAAGGCCATTAAGAAGTCATTTGCATGCTTCCTCCATTTCATGGTGCATGCAAAAATGGTCTTATACTCACAAATCATTATTTCCTGACAATCCAAGAGATAAACATATCTGAGGAGGCATGGGATACAGGGAAATCTGGATTCGAAATTGGCTGGTCCAGAGAAGACAGAGGGTGGTGGTAGATGGAAAGCATTCAGCCTGAAGCTTGGTTACCAGTGGTGTTCCACAGGGATCAATTTGGGACCTCTGCTCTTTGTGATTTATATAAAATGATTTGGATAAGGAAGTAGAAGGTTGGCTTAGTAAGTGTATAATGACACAAAGGTTGTTGGAGTTGTGGATAATGCTGTTGTAGGTTGTACCGAGACATTGACAGGATGCAGAATTGGTCTGATAAGTGACAGACGGAGTTCAACCTGGAAAAGTATGAAGTGATTCACTTTGGAAGGTCGAACTTGAATGCAGAATACAGGGTTAAAGGCAGGATTCTAGGCAGTGTGGAGGAACAGAGGGATCTTGGGGACCATATCCATAGCTCCCTCAAAGTTGTCACCCAGCTTGAGAGCTGAAAATGTGTTGCTAGAAAAGCGCAGCAGGTCAGGCAGCATCCAAGGAACAGGAGAATCGACGTTTCGGGCATCAGCCCTTCTTCAGGATGTGGTTCTGTTCGCCGAGCTTGCAATTTGTCTTGCAAACGTTTCGTCCCCTGTCTAGGTGACATCCTCAGTGCTTGGGAGCCTCCTGTGAAGCGCTTCTGTGCTGTTTCCTCCGGCATTTATAGTGGCCTGTCTCTGCCGCTTCCGGTTGTCAGTTCGAGCTGTCCGCTGTAGTGGCCGGTATATTGGGTCCAGGTCGATGTGTTTGTTGATAGAGTCTGTGGATGAGTGCCATGCCTCTAGGAATTCCCTGGCTGTTCTCTGTTAGGCTTGACCTATAATAGTAGTGTTGTCCCAGTCGAATTCATGTTGCTTGTCGACAAGCCAATCAGAGAACAGCCAGGGAATTCCTAGAGGCATGGCACTCATCCACAGACTCCATCAACAAACACATCGACCTGGACCCAATATACCGGCCACTACAGCGGACAGCTCGAACTGACAACCGGAAGCGGCAGAGACAGGCCACTATAAGTGCCGGAGGAAACAGCACAGAAGCACTTCACAGGAGGCTCCCAAGCACTGAGGATGTCACCTAGACAGGGGACGAAACGTTTGCAAGACAAATTCCCAGCTCGGCGAACAGAACCACAACAACGAGCACCTGAGCTACAAATCTTCTCCCAAACCTTCTTCAGGATTCCTGAAGAAGGGCTGATGCCCGAAACGACCATTCTCCTGTTCCTTGGATGCTGCCTGACCTGCTGGACTTTTCCAGCAACACATTTTCAGCTCTGATCTCCAGCATCTGCAGCCCTCACTTTCTCCACCCAGCTTGAGAGGGTTGTTAAGAAGCTGTATGGTGCACTGGTTCTCATTAGCAGGGTGATTGAGTTTAAGAACTGCAAGGTTATGCTGCAGCCCTGTAGAGCCCTGATGAGACCACACTTGGAATATTATGTTCAGGTCTGCTCACCTCATTATAGGTAGGATGTGAAAGTTTTAGAGAGGGTGCAGAGGAGATTTACCAGGATGCTGTCTGGACTGGAGGGCACAACCTATGAATAAAGGTTGAGGGATCTAGGGCTTTTCTTACTGGAGTAGAGAAGGATGAGAGGTGATTTGCTAGAGGTGGACAAGATGTTGAAAGGCATAAATAGAGTGGATAGCCAGAGACATTTTCCCATGGCAGAAATGTCTGTCACAAGGGGGTATAATTTTAAGGGGATTGGAGGAAGGATTTGCAGAGATGTCAGAGGTAGGTTCTCTTCTCAGAGTGGTGGGTGCGTGGAATGGTCTACCAGCAGTGATAGTAGAGTCAGATACATTAGGGGCATTTAAGCGGCTTTTGGATTGGCACATGCAAAATAGGCAGCATCCGATGAGGAGGAAAATCATGAATTGGGCAAAAGGGCTTTCCTGCTCCTCGGATGCTGCCTGACCTGCTGTGCTTTTCCAGCACCACTCTAATCTAGACTGATCTCCAGCATCTGCAGTCGTCACTTTCACCCACATGCAAGATAGTACAATGAAGGTTATGTAGGTTAGTTTGATCTTAGAGTAAGATAAAAGGCCAGCATAGCATCGAAGGCCAAAGGGCTTGTACTGTGCTGTACTGTTCTATGTTGTTCTATTTGGTCTATAGTGGCTATAGTCAAAGAGTTACGACAAACCCAACAGCAGATGCAGATATCACTGCAATTATTGAGTATTTCCTCCAACGTACTATGGGCTTGGAAGCCTCCAGCTGCTTGCATGGCTACTTCAACCAAACACATTTTAATGGATGGGAAACTCTCAACATGAATGATGGCCAGCTTTATTGCTGCACTTTTCACATTACAAAGGCTCACTTGCAATAAAAACAACAATACTCCTAACTACTACACCCAATCACTAATGCCAAAAAAAAACCTTGCTTTGGTAAAACCAGCTTAAAACTGGGGTGAGCTACTAACTCAAGTCCCCAAAATTAACACAAACAT
Source organism: Chiloscyllium punctatum (assembly GCF_047496795.1). NCBI lineage: Eukaryota > Metazoa > Chordata > Chondrichthyes > Orectolobiformes > Hemiscylliidae > Chiloscyllium > Chiloscyllium punctatum. The sequence continues at coordinate 38,940,773 of NC_092782.1, read as the reverse complement.
CTGGCAATGTACATGTTTTTCCATGCACCCGTTGTCAAGTTAAAATTAACGAATAAGTATGACTTTGAAAATTTGGCAAGGATCATCTTTACTATTCTAAATCTGGAAACTGCAAGCCCTAGTTTTACTGCCCTTGCAAAGTCAAGGCTGGCCCACCCAAGCACTATCTTGAAACAGTTTTATTAAAAACAATTTACATTTACTGACAAAATCAAAAGTAGGATAAACACAGAACTGGGGAGGGTCAGAGTTTAAGGATAAACAATTTCTGATTTAATAGGGAGGTAAGAAATCTATTTCCAGGCTAATTTTGGACCGAAGGGCCTGTTTCCATGCTGTACATCTCTATGACTCTATTAAGCAAGAACTTTCAAAAGCTGGTTGGGGTCAGATTTTCGCAGGTAAAGGGATGATGAGAAAATGGGAAGCCTTCCGGAATGAGAAAGTGAGATCCAGAGACAGTACATTCCTTTTAGGACGAAAAGAAAGGCTAGTAGGTGTAAGGAATGCTGGATGTTCAGAGAAATTCAGGGTTTGCTTAAGAAAAAGAAAGAAGCATATGTAAGGTATAGACAGGATAGATTGAGTGAATCTTTATAAGAGTATAAAGGCAGTAGGACTATACATAAGAGGGAAATCAGGTGACAAAAAGGGGACATGAGATAGCTTTGGCAAGTTGGGCTAAGGAGAATCCAAAGGGTTTTTACAAATACATTAATGACAAAAGGGGAACTAGGGAGAGAATAAGGGCCCTCAAAGATCAGCAAGGCGGCCTTTGTGGGGAGCCGCAGGAGGTGCGGGAAATACTAAACAATTATTTTGCATCAGTATTTACTGTAGAAAAGGAGATGGAAGATATTGAATATAGGGAAATAGATGGTCACATCTTGAAAAATGTCTGTATTAAACAGGATGACATTTGGGATGTCTTGAAACACAAAGGACCTGATCAGGTGTACCCTAGAACTCTGTGGTAAGCTAGGGGAGTTATTGCTGGGCCCCTTACGGAGATATTTGTACCATTGATAGTCACAGGTGAGTTCTGGGAAACTGGAGGTTGGCTAATGTGGTGCCACTATTTAAGAAGAGTGGTTAAGGACAAGCCAAGGAACTAGATCGGTGAGCGTGACATTAGTGATGGGCAAGTTGTTGGAGGGAATTCTGAGGGACAGGATTTTCACATATTTGGAAAGGCAAGGACTGATTAGGGATACTCAACATGGCTTTGTGCATGAGAAATCATGTCTCACAAACTTGATTGAGTTTTTTGAAGAAGTAACAAAGAGGATTGATGAGGGCAGAGTGGCGGACGTAATCTATACGGATTTCAATAATGCGTTCGTCAAGGTTTGCCATGGGAGACCGGTTAGCAAGGTTAGATCTCATGGAATACAGGGAGAACTATCCATTTGGATGCAGAACTTGGCTTGAAGGTGGAAGAAAAGAGGGTGTTGGTGGAGGGTTGTTTTTCAGACTGGAGACCTGTGACCAGTGGAGTGCCACAGGGAACACTGCTGGGTCCACTACTTTTTGTCATTTATCTAAATGAATTGGATGTGAACAGAGGAAGTATAGTTAGTAAGTTTGCAGATGACACCAAAGTTAGAGGTGTAGTGGACAGCAAAGAAGGTTACCTCAGATTACAACAGGATCTTGATCAGATGGGCCAATGGGCGGAGGAGTGGCAGATGACGTTTAATTCAGATAAATGTGAGGTGCTGCGTTTTGGGAAAGCAAATCTTAGCAGCACATATACACTTAATGGCAAGGTCCTAGGGAGTGTCGCTGAACAAAGAGACCTTGGAGTGCAGGTTCATAACTCTGTGAAATTAGAGTCGCAGCTAGATAGGATAGTGAAGTCAGCATTTGATATGCTTTCCTTTATTGGTCAGTATTGAGTACAGGGGTTGGGAGGTCATATTGCAGCTTTACACGACGTTGGTTAGGCCACTGTTGGAATATCACGTGCAATTCTGGTCTCTTTCTTATCAGAATGATGTTGTGAAACTTGAGAATTTGAACTATAGGGAGAGGTTGAATTGGCTGGGGCTGTTTTCCCTGACACTTCGGATGCTGAGGGGTCACTTTATAGAGGTTTATAAAATCATTAAGGGCATGGATAGAATAAATAGATAAAGTCTTTTCCCTGGAGTGGGGAAGTCGAGAACTAGACAGCATAGGTTAAGGGCAAGAGTGGAAAAGAGACCTAAGGGGCAACTTTTTCCACGCAGAGAGTGGTACGTGAATGGAATGAGCTGCCAGAGGATGTGGTAGAGGCTGGAACAATTGCAACATTTAAAAGATTTATTGATGGGTATATGTATAGTAAGGGTTTGGAGGGTTATGGGCCCGGTGCTGGCAGGTGGGACTAGATTAGGTTAGGAAGGTCGACAGGGACGAGTTGGAGTCTGTTTCCGTGCTGTACATCTCTACGCCTCTCTGGTCGTTAGTTTTGGAATGTACTTAAATCAACAATAGAAGCTGGTTCACTGAATGTATTCAAGGCTGTCAGACCGTCAATTTGGGCGCAGCAAAATGGCACGAATAGAATTGGCTTAACAGGTTAAAGTAGAGGCTGATGATTTTGGATAAAGAAAACAAAACGATGGTCATGACCCGAGGAGTTGGATTCTGCTCCTGAACGCCACAGTAACAGGGCCTCTGCGCCCAAACCAGACTCCATTCCCGACACCAGTTTAAGCCATCAACTCACCTCGAATGGGCTTTTCTTCTTCTTTTTCTTCCTTAGCTTTACGTTGATCGGTTCCCAGGTAATCTGGCATGATCACAACAATTCAGGCTCGGCCTCAGACCTAAACTCGGAGCGTTACACAGCACTATTCCAGGCCCTGCTCCCAAAGTGCACCGCGCCGGAAATTACCTTGCCAGTATCCGCTCTGTGACTACTTGGTCCCGCTGTCGCCATCTTTGTGATGGGCAAAACAAATTGTGCTGAAACAACATTTCCCATCAGAGCACATATTAATATGAGATTAGTTATTATTGATGAAAGCATTTCATTTAATAGCAGTGGAGGTTTTAGCTGATTTTGGAATAAATTGTTGGTACTTCCAAGTAAATAATCCATACAACACCATACAACCTTATCGCAGCAAACCTGCAAGACGTGTCAAGAGTGTCGACAGGGATACCGCCATTACACGTGGGGACACCACCCACCATGTCCATGGCAGGTACTCATGTGACTAGGCCAATGTCGTCTATCTCATATGCTGCAGGCAAGGATGCCCTGAGGCATGGTACATTGGTGAGACCGAGTAGAGGCTAAGGCAACAGATGAATGGACACCACACAACAATCAACAGACAGGAGTGTTCCCTCCCAGTCAGAGTTAAAAGGAGTTCTGGGATTTATATATTAACGAACCAAAACTCGCAAAACTATTCTAAAAGATTACAGATTTAATCTACATTTGCTTAATATATTTCAGCCGCATGACAATGCAACCTTTTGCTATAAATTCTGTGTCTTATGGTCCTGTTCGAAAACCACCTGATGAAGAAGCAGAGCTTCGAAAGTTAATGCTTCCAAATAAACCTATTGGAGTATAACCTGGTGTTGTGTGATTATTAACTTTGACCACAGATGATGCCAGACTTGCAGAGATTCTCATATGAGCAGGAGGAGGCCATTCGGCTCTTCAAGCCTGCTGTGCCATTCATCACGATCATGACCGATTGTCTCAATAACCTAATCCTACTTTCTCCCCATAATCTTTGATCCCATTCACCTCAAGTCCTATATGTAGCCACCTCTTGAATGCATTCAATGTTTAGCATCAACTACTTCCTGTGGTAATGAATTCCGCGGGCTCAGCACTCTTGGGGTGAAGAAACATCTCATTTCCATTCTAAATGGTCTACCCTGAAATGTCAGACTGTGACCCCTGGTTCTGGACACACCTGCCATCAGGAGCATCCTCCCTGCATCAACCCTGTCTAGTTCTGATAGAATTTTATAAGTCTCTATGAGCTCCCCTCTCCTTTGTCTAAACTCCAGCGAAAACGATCCTAACCTAGTCAATCTCTCCTCATACATCAGTCCCACCATCCCCATTATCAGCTTAGTAAACCTTCACTGCACTCCCTCGAAAGCCAGGAGGACAAGAAAAGGAGACCAAAACTGCACACAATATTCTAGTTGTGGCCTCACCAAGGCCCTGTATAACTGCAACAACACATCCCTGCTCCTGTATTGGAAATAAAGGCTGACATACCATTTGCCTTCTTTGCTGCTTGCTGCAGTTGCAAGTTTACCTTCAGCGACTGGTGCACAAGGACACCCAGGTCCTGCTACACACTCCCCCCTCCCAATTTACGGCCCATTCAGGTAGTAATCTGCCTTCTTGCTTTTGCTTCCAAAGTGAATAACTTCATATTTATCCAAATTGTACGGCACCTGCCATCGATTTGCTCACTCCCCAACCTGTCCAGATCATGCTGAAGGATATCTGTATCCTCGTTACAGTTCACTTTCCCACCAAACTTGGTATCATCTGCAAACTTTGAGATGTTACATCTTGTTCCCTTATCCAAATCATTCATTATATTTTATGAATAGCTGGGGTCCCACACTGATCCCTGTGCCACCCCACTAGTTACTGCTTGCCAATTTGAAAAGGACCCATTAATTCCTACACCTTCTTTCCTCTCTGCCAACCAGTTCACCTGCCTCTCTTCCAACCTAGTTTACTGTATCCGGTGCTCCCGATGTGGTCTTCTCTACATCGGTGAGACCAAATGTAAACTCAGGGCACGTTTTGCTGAGCATCTCAACCGGGCCCGCAAGGGCCGAACAAACGTCCCTGTCACCACCCAGTTTACTTCCCCTTCTCACTCCCTTTCTGACAATGAGCATCCTTGGCCTTCACCAATCAGCGAATCAGACTACAAATTGGGGAAACAACATCTCATCTCCCACCTGGGCAGACTACAGCCCGGAGGAATCAACAGTGAGTTGTCCAATTTCAAATCTCATCCCCGACTCCCTTCCCAGGCCGAGCCCTCCCTTCCATTCCTCTAATCGACCCTTCCTTCCAGCTACCAATTGGATTCATTCCTCCCATTGACTAACCAGATGATACCCTCTACCTGAGTTCACCTATCCCTACCTCACCATCCCACCCTTCCCTGAACCCCGCCTCCTTTATCTGCAGCTCCCCTTACATGCACCCTAGTCCTGAAGAAGGGTTACACCAGAAATGTTGACTTCTCCACTTCTTGATGTTGCCTGGTTTACTGTGTTCTTCCAGCCTCCCGCTTGTCTACCTTGGATTCCAGCATCTGCAGTTTTTTTTGTCTCTAACCAGTTTTCTATCCATCTCAATACACTTACCCCAATCCCATGTACTTTAATCTTGCACAATAACATCTTTGTCAAATGCTGTCTGATGGTCCAAATATACCAGATCAACTAGCTCCCCCGGTCAACTCTACTAGTTACATCTTCATAGAATTCCAACAGATTTGTCAAGCATGATTTCCCCTTCATATATCCATGTTGACTCTGTCTGATCCTGCTTTCTAAATGCTCTGCTATAAAGTCCCTGATAATGGATTTGAGAATTATCCTCACCAGCGATGTTAGCTTTACTGGTCTATAATTCCCTCTCTTCTCTCGACTTCCCTTTTTTAATATTGGAGTGACATTAGCTACCCTCCAATCTGCAAGGACTGTTCCAGAGCCACAGAATCCTGGAAGCCAACCACCAATGCATCCACTATTTCTAGAGCCACTTCCTTATGTGCTCAGGGATGTAGATTATCAGGCTCTGGGGACTTATCTGTCTTCAATCCCATCAGTTTTCTCAGCACCATTTCTCTACTAATATTGATCTCCTTCAGTTCTTCCCTCTCACTAAATCTCGCATTTTCCAACATCTGATTTGTGTCTTCTTTTGTGAAGACAGAACCAAGATAAATATTCAGTTGCTCAGCCATTTCTTTGTCCCCTACTATACATTTCCCTATTTTTGTCTGTGGGGGACCTACATTTGTCTTCACCAATCTCTTTCTCTTCACATACCTATAGAAACTCTTAGTGTCAGTCTTTATGTTCCCTGCAAGCTTACTTTCACACTGTATTTTCTTCTTCTTAATCAATTCATTGGTCCTTCTTTGCTTAATCCTAATCTGCTCCCAATCCTCAGACCTATTATTTTTCTTGGCCAATCCGTATGCTCTTTCCTTGGATCGGATTCTATCTTTAATTTCCTTTGTAAACTATGCATTGGCCCTCTTACCCATTTTGCTTTTGTTTTACTTCAACAATTCTAATAATCTCCTGGCTGGCCCCACCATCAACAAACTGTTAGCTGTGATTTACCCTCGTCCAGCCTTCAGAGAACTCTATTCTTCCAACTTTGATGTCCTTTTTTGTCCATGTGTCTTTTGTCCTGAATTACCAAATGTGATGTCAGCCATCAAAGTCCTAAACTCTGGAATTCCTTCTAACTCTCTACACCTCACAGACTCCTCCTTTGAGACCCACATCCGTGAAACATCTACGGGGTTAGTTTATGTTAAAGATGCTACATTCATGTGTATTATTTATAGGAACAGGAGTGGATTATTCAGCCCGGTGAACCTATCCACCATTCCATATAATCATTGCTGATTGAATACTTCATTCACTCTATCCACATAACACTGTACAACACAGGTATTCAGAAATCTACCAATCTCTACCCTAAACATACAGGTAGTTCTCCTATAACACCGTAGCTGTGTTCCAGTGAAATCTCAGTTAACACAAAATTGCTTAATAGAAATAATAGGGCCTATGGGAAAAGTGGGGCTGGGGCAGACCAGCAAAAAATATCATTCAAGATTGCTTAAAAATCACCAAAAAGCCTAACACAAAGTAAAGCACAGCCTGAATGAAGGTTAATCATATTTATTAACAAAACAAAATAAATTTAACACATTACATTGAAAAAGTATTGTTAATGCAGGATCGTCATTACCATCTTCAGCTGTAGTTGTGGTTGCAGAAGTGGATGGTTTTGGTTGATTGTCTTCAGACTGTTTCTTGGGGGTTGGTTTAAAAAAGACATCCAGTTTTTGCTAAAATCAACTAAAAAAATTCCACTTCAATTAAATAAAATCATTTCATCAAAAAAAAACTTTCCTCAGGGTTCAGAAAAGATTTACAAGGATGTTGCCAGGGTTGGAGGATTTGAGCTATAGGGAGAGGTTTAAATAGGCCAGGGCTGTTTTCCCTGGAGCATCAGAAGCCGAGGGGTGACCTTTTAGAGGTTTATAAAATTATAAGGGGCATGGATAGAATAAATAGACAAAGTCTTTTCCCTGGTGTGGGGGAATCCAGAAGAAGAGGGCATAGGTTCAGGGTGAGAGGGGAAAGATATAAAAAAGATCTAAGGGGAAACATTTTCACTCAGAGGGTGGTATGTGTATGGAATGAGCTGCCAGAGGAAGTGGTGGAGGCTAGTACAATTGCAACATTTAAAAGGCATCTGGATGGGTATATGAATAGGAAAGGTTTGGAGGGATATGGGCCAGGTGCTGGCAGGTGGGACTAGATTGGGTTGGGATACCTGGTCTGCATGGATGAGTTGTACTGAAGGGTCTGTTTTCGTGCTGTACATCTCTATGACCCTATGAGACGAAAGCCCTCTGGGCAAAAGCCCTACATTCCTGATGAAGGGCTTTTGCCTGAAGTGTCGACTTCCCTGCTCCTCCGATACTGCCTGACTCACTGTGCTTTTCCAGCACCACTCTAATCTAGACTCTATGACTCTATCTCAGACATAAGTCGCATCCTCCTTTTATGTCAGTTGTGCCCATTGGTTCTAGATTCAATCCCAATAGGATGCAATAGTGGAATTTTTTACATCAAACTGTTCACAAATGACATGACACATGTCTGGGGTAGACTGGGAGACTGTCTCACATAGAGAAAGGAAGATTTTAGACTGTGGTACTAGCGCCCTCTCAGCATACATTGGTAGAATTGCTCCCCGGAACGTTTCTTTGAAGACCTCAGTGGTTGGCCGGAGGAGTCAATGCTCTGCACGCGGAGGGAATGACCCAGAAACGCTAGTGTGAGGGAAGCCGGCTGGTTGTTGCGTCCATGCGGAGCCGGTGGCAGTAGTGGCTTTTCGACTGAGAGCTGCCGGGGAAAGGGGGAAAACAGCCTGTTCTTGATGGTCCTGCGAACAGAGTTTGTGTGGCCAGGGAGTGAGTGCATTAACGATGTTGTGCGAGGCGCAGGAAGGCCACACCACCGCCGTCTTTAAAACCCTGCCAGGTAAGAGTTTGGGGAGAGAAAGAGCCGCCCGTCTCTGTTCTGGGCCCTGAGGGGAGCCCGCAGACCGACAGGTTAAAGTAAACCAGAAATCAGGCTGAAAGTGCACTGTCTCATTCGTATGAAACGGACCTTATTGACGGTGGCGTTGTTTCACGTTTTTGTCAAGTGATTAAGTCGTGAAACATTTGAAGTTTCTCCACCTTTTAGCAAGGTTATCTCAGACACCACTACTGGGGTTACAATATTTAGAGGATCTGTATTGGTGAGGATTGAACTGGAAGCCTTAAAGGTACTGATAATGATACATAATACATAGAATCCATGGACGGCACAGTATACCTTATGTTCAATTTTCTAGGAACAAAGAATGGTTATGAAACAAAGTATTGCTGTTTTTAAAATGCAGCAAGGAAGACTAAACGCGAGTTTCAACTCAAAATTACGAGAATTCTAGGAGTAAATGTAATGAATGCAAATCATTAAGTTGACGTCAACTTTAATACGTTGAGATATTTCATATGAATTTAACTTTTGCTATTTGTATGACCTCGTTTTCGAAAAACCAGTAGATACAAGTCTGTTATCGTAATTTTAATTGATAAGGACTGGTTGAATATATTCATTTAAAATTGAGAAAATCAAACGAAGTTCCAAGACCCCTTTGTGGAAGAACTCACCATAGTTGGAACAAGAAAGAATAATTAAATTAAAAGAAGACATACTTGAATTTTAAAACAATTTAACATCGTTGAAGGAAGGAAAGAAAATGAGGGATAATAAGTTCTACAATTTTGAAGTTTCAGAAAGGAATGAGTTAATGGAGATTGTCCACTCAGTCTCGATTTCATTACCATGACGATACGAGAGTGGTAGTGTGAAAGTTAGCGTATTTGGAGCTGCAAAATGGAAAAAAAATCAGAGCAGCAGTGACCATAATTGTGTTGATAATAGTACAAAGCGAGAATAGTTACGGAGTTTGTAGATAGGATAAAACTTGCCATGTGACTAGCTTTACCTTATATCCTTTCCATTTATAATGAGACAATTGTTCAGTTATTGGCCTGACTTGGGCTTTATAGAGGCTAATCATGGAGAGAAAATAGGGTTTAGATTTGAAAGAATAATTATACTGTTTGGTTCCCTCTCTGCTGCTGTATTTAATGTAAATGTTACCTTTTGAGGTCAGAAAAAGATGAGCCAAGAATTTTGATGGGTGAAAAAGACTAAGGGCATAGTTACTATCTGAAAATCAGGAAGACCAAACTCAATACCTTTGTTGTACAATTTGCTCATTTGCCACAGAATTGCTATTTACCATGGCTGAATCAAACTTTATTTAACCCTGGCATCCTACTTGACCAAGAGCTGATCTTCAAACTCCATATCTTTTCCACTAACAAGACCATTCACTACTTGAAATGTTGTTCACCTCCTTCCCAAACTTGGTCTTCACTCTTGAAACCATCATCCTTAATATCACTTCTAGACTTTATTTCTCCAATGCTTACCAGTCTTTTTTAAGTTGCATTCATCATATTTCTGATTTACATCTTACATCTCAGTTTTTGTAAAGGAATGATGTGTAAAAAGTATAATGAGGAAGGTGGAGGTAGCAAGTACAGAATGAGGGAGTGATGGTGTTGAAGCTTTGCAGCAGTCAGGGATAAGAGTAGATGGAGGTGATAATGGAGGAGGTTTACGAATGAACTATGTTGGACTAAGTTGTCTTCAGATCTTTGCAACTCTATTTAATAAATCTGTCGATTCCTTTGCTTGAACAATAAATTAATTGAAAGATTATGCATGTTGAAAGTTTGCTTACAATGGCTTACAGTGCTCAATTTTTGAGTGAAAATTGATCATGATGTTGTGTATGCTTCACAGCAACTACCTGGCTGGTCAAGAATTATTATAACATCTACCTTTTGAACTAAATTTAGGAATATGCGATAGAATAGATGTTTTGTTGATAAATAAAAACTGAACTAATTAAAATGCAGTGACCTAATTTACCGCACACTTTTAATCCCCTTGCTGAAATATAATGTGAATAATATGCCTAACAGGAACACATTAAAATAGTCTGCACCAGCCTGAAGACATGATCTGCAACTACAATAAAAGATATTAATTTTTCAAAAATACTGTTTTTGCAAAATTGTAGTAGTTCAAACAATTCCATCATCTTCTAGAGATCTTTAATAAGTCATAAAAAATATTGGTTATAGTTTGTAGGTAATGTTTTAGCTATGTGTCTTGAGTAATCATTCCTAAGTTTCTTTCTAAAGTAGTTAAATTCATTATTCTTTTCAAACAAAATACTTAGTTTGATATTCGTCACAAGTGTTAATTTTCTTAAATTTCTGGAAAGCACTCCCTTGTAGAGAAGTCGGCTCAAGTTGGTACATAATAGCCAAGACTTTGCAGTCACTGTTGCATATTTCTTTTTTTCAAATGGTCATTTGAATGTGGTGCCACGTTAAGGGATCTCCGATACCTAGCAACAATGAAGGCATCAAGTATTATCACATTAAAGTATTCGCAGACAGCAAGTTAAAAACCACCAATTCGCCTTAATTTTTCAATGTGTCACTTTTGAGAGCAAAATAAAAACTTGGACATAGATATGGAATTAAAGTAAAAACAAAAACATTGAACTTTAGAATTTAGTGTTTTTAAAATATTAGGTTTTTTACATAGTGAAATAATTTGATATTCCACAGGTAGATAGGATAGTTAAGAAGGCGTTTGATATGCTTTCCTTTATTGGTCAGAGTATTGAGTACTGGAGTTGGGAGGTCATGTTGCGGCTATTCAGGACATTGGGTTGGAATATTATGTGCAATTAGAGTCATAGAGATGTATAGCATGGAAACAGACCCTTCGGTCCAACCCATCCATGCCGACCAGTATCCCAACCCAATCTCATCCCACCTGCCAGCACCCTGCCAATATCCCTCCAAACCCGTCCTTTTCATTTACCCATCCAAATGCCTCTTAACTGTTGCAATTATACCAGCCTCCTCCACTTCCTCTGGCAGCCCATTCCATACATGTACCACCCTCTGCGTGAAAAGGTTGTCCCTTAGCTCTCTTTTATATCTTTCCCCTCTCACCCTAGACCTATGCCCTCTAGTTCTGGACTCCCTGACCGCAGGGAAAAGACTTTGCCTATTTACCCTATCCATGCCCCTCATAATTTTGTAAACCTCTATAAGGTCTCCCCTCAGCCTCCAACACTCCAGGGAAAATAGCCCCAGCCTGTCCAGCCTCTCCCTATAGCTCAAATCCTCTAACCCTGGCAACATCCTTGTAAATCTTTTCTGAACCCTTTCAAGTTTTACAACATCTTTCCTGATAGGAAGGAGACCAGAATTGCACGCAATATTCCAACAGTGGCCTAAACAATGTCCTGTACAGCCGCAACATGACCTCCCAACGGCTGTACTCAATACTCTGACCAATAAAGGAAAGCATACCAAACGCCTTCTTTACTTATCCTATCTACCTATGACTCCACTTTCAAGGAGCTATGAACCTGCACTCCAAGGTCTCTTTGTTCATCAACACTCCTCAGGACCTTACCATGAAGTGTAGAAGTCCTGGTAAGATTTCCTTTCCCAAAATGCAGCACCTCGCATTTATCTGAATTAAACTCCATCTGCCACTTCTCAGCCCATTGGCCCATCTGGTCCAGATCCTGTTGTAATCTGAGGTAACCCTCTTCGCTGTCCACTCCACCTCCAATTTTGGTGTCATCTGCAAAATTACTAACTGTACCTCTTATCCTCGCATCCAAATCATTTATATAAATGACAAAAAGTAAAGGACCCAGCACCGATCCTTGTGGCATTCCACTGGTCACAGGCCTCCTGTCTGAAAAACAACCGTCCACCACCACTCTCTGTCTCTCACCTTTGAGCCAGTTCTGTATCCAAGTGGCTAGTTCTCCCTGTATTCCATGAGATCTAACCTTGCTAATCAGTCTTCCATGGGGAATCTTGTCGAACACATTACTGAAGTCTGTATAGATCACACCCACTGTTCTGCCCTCATCAATCCTCTTTGTTACTTCAAAAAACCCAATCAAGTTTGTGAGACATGATTTCCCACGCACAAAACCATGTTGACTATCCCAAATCAGTCCTTGCCTTTCCAAATACATGTACATCCTGTCCCTCAGGATTCCATCCAACAACTTGCCCACCACCAAGGTCAGGCTCACTGGTCTATAGTTCCCTGGTTTGTCTTTACCACCCTTCTTAAACAGTGGCACCACGTTTGCCATCCTCCAGTCTTCCGGCACCTTAGCTGTGACTATCGATGATACAAATATTTCAGCAAAAGGCCCAGCAATCACTTCTCTAGGTACCCACAGAATTCTCGGGTACACCCGATCAGGTCCTGGGGATTCATCCACCTTTACCTGTTTCAAGATATCCAGCACTTCCTCCTCTGTAATCTGGATATTTTGCAAGATGTCACCATCTATTTCCCTACAGTCTATATCTTCCATATCCTTTTCCACAGTAAATACTGATGCAAAATATTCATTTAGTATCTCCCCCATTTTCTGTGGCTCCACACAAAGGCAGCCTTGCTGATCTTTGAGGGGCCCTATTCTCTCCCTAGTTACCCTTTTGTCCTTAATATATTTTCTGGTCACCTTCCTATCAGAAAGATGTTGAAAGGGTTCAGAAAAGATTTACAAGGATGTTGCTAGGATTGGAGGATTTGAGCTGTAGGGAGAGGTTGAATAGGCTGGGGATGTTTTCCCTGAGTGTCGGAGGCTGAGGGGTGCCCTTATGGAGGCTTATAAAATCATAAGTGGCATGGTTAGGATATATAGACAAAGTCTTTTCCCTAGGATGGGGAGTCCAGAGCTAGAGGGCATTGGTTTTTTTGGGGGGGGGGGAAGAGAGAAGGGAAAGATATAAAAGAGACCTACGGGGCAGAGGGTGGTACGTGTATGGAATGAGCTGCCAGAGGAAGTGGTGGAGTCTAGTACAATTGCAACATTTAAAAGGCAATCTGGATGGTTACATGAATAAGGAAGGGCTTGGAGGGATATGGGCCAGGTGCTGGCAGGTGGGACTAGTTTGGGTTGGGATACCTGGTCTGCATGGATTGGTTGGACTAAAGAGTCTGTTTCCGTGCTGTACATCTCTATGAATCTGTGACTAAGTCAAATTAGTTCCTCAGATGCAAAGATGCTCAGAAGTAATTATGAACTTAATATATCATTAAAAACAGTTACACCCTGTTCAACAATGTGTCATTTCTGGTTTCAAGTGTTTTCAGTGAAAAAGTAAGTTCTTGCTTGCTCATTTGTAAATCATTGTCGAGTGGGAACTTCAACAGTGTGCTGCTTGGTAAAGCATAGAATAGCAACTTCTGGATTTCTGCATTTAACTACACATATGCATGCTCTGACAGTTTTATAGCAGTTTCAATGTAACATTGATGAGCAATGGTGACATTTTCTCTGTTACTACGGTCCCAAAATGGACCAAAATTCCTGTTTGCACTTTCTCTTTAGCTGGAAATCAGCTAGTGTCATAGCATTCAACTAGAAAAAAGCATTACTGAGTCTCACATAAATGTGAAACGCAAGCTTTCAAGCCATTGAGCTGTCATACAGTGAAAAATAAAACTATTTACAAGCAGTGGATCAGTCTATTTTCATTATTTCATTACTTTAGAATTTTGTAATTTCAGGAAACGTAGCAAGATCCGATAAACCACAATGAGACAAATGTCCAATCTAATAATTTTTACTGATGTTTGATTGAGAGATTACTATTACTAAGAGCACCAGAAACATTCGTTTGAATAACAATGTGTGACCTTTTCCTATTCAACTGAAAAGGAAAACTTTAGTTTATTGTCTTATCTGTAAAGTAGTATCTCTGACCGTGCAGAACTGCCTATAATGTTGAAGCATTAACTTGGATCAAGCACTCAAATGTGGCTTGTTACTGAGTCAAGTCATGGATTCAAATGTGTTATCACGAGCCTATCTCAGAAAATCTCACGACAATTAATTGAAAACGCGATTTTGTGAAAATACCAATAAACAATCCCATAGACAAACAATAAATTAAGCTGAAGAGTATTATAGTACCATTTGAAAAACTGTATGTAGGATTACTGTCATGTTGCTTGTAGAGTCAAAATAGTTCAAATATCCATTCATTGTCCAAGTGCTGAGAACTTCAGATTGGAAGTACCGTACTCATTTTCCACAAACATTGTATCTTGTTCTCACAGCTGCGTGGTCGTGCTAAAGCAAGGTCTGATGGGTTTTTTTACTGGTCAGCTTCTTTGTCATTCTAATAATGCTACATGGTTATAAAGCAAATTTTAGTAACTGTACAGGTGTTTGGGCTCTTTAACTGAAATGTCATTTCTCAATGTGCTCTAGAGTGACTCCTAACATTTATTATATTTTTCATATAGGCTTAAATATATTGTACAGATCTGTTTGTTTTTTGGGAAATTGAAGGAACCCTAATGATTTTTTTTTCTGGGCTATACAGACTTGTTTTGAAAATGTATCTTCCAGAGGACTAGGTTTCTGTATCCCCCACAAATGTACCCCACTAGCAATAGAGACTCCACTCCAGTTTCTGCAAGGAAAAATTAAGCTACATAATTTTCTAGAGCACCCTTAACTCTAGTTTCAGTTACAAAAATGCTTGCGATATTATAGCAGTGTACTTTGGCGCATTGAATTCATAGGTTTAATTTTTGATGTTTCTGGTGAAGGGGCATTATAGTAGTGTATTTAGTTTTTGGGGTAGACATTGTCCTGGATTTTGCAGTTAGCTGTGAAAGAACGGCACCTGCTGTTCACTACGCTGGTAAATGCCTACAGATACTTCGTGGGCTTTTAAACGGCAATTTGCTGTCATCAGGCGTCTGATCCAGTTTGGCGCCCTTTACAGGGGACGTGTGGCATCTGAGAGCAGGGCAAGAAACAACGTCAGATTGAAGAATCCTCACTGAGACATGCATAGTCTAAATCAGTAAGTATAAATTGGATATTTTAATTTATTGTAAAATCATGTACTGGAAGCAGCATAACTATAGAGAAAGAAAATTGGGATTGAGAGATAAAGACAAAGAAAAAAAAATACATTTTTAACCTCTTCAACAATAATTAAAATGTGGAAAAAAAATCATATTCCACACTTGTAACATTTAGTTTTCAGTGTTAGAGCAGTTGCTTGTCAGTTACTGATTTATCATGCACTTAAAAATTCATTTGCACCTAACTTTTTCTGACATGTTTATTGGGTAACTAGTGGGTAAAAACTGCATCTACACACCTTTACATCAAGTTCAATGCCAGGTCTAAGAAGATACTAACGTAGCAAAGAATGGGTTATGTTGGGTACCATGTCTTGGGTATCCGCTTTTAATTGTGCATGCACAGATTCTCAAAGTTACTTTTCATTTCTTTTCCTTAATGATGAGCTCTTTGATTCTTTACACAAAGTCTGCACTACCATGTTCACATTATTCATTGTCCCTTATCGTAACTCACTCATTCTCTCTTCAGTGCCATGAAACTGCTTACCTCCCTCAATATTTGCTGCTTACGTTGGTTAAGCTATAAAAATTAAAGGAGAGGGCCTCCTAATCACCTGTACCATTATTTGTCTACTTTTTCATCATTAATGTTTTATTCTTTCAGTCATGACGGTATACACAATTTTTTTTTGTCCTATACGTTAGGTTCCCTAGATGTTAACTTGAATGTCAGTGCTTAAAAGTTTTATTTAAGATTGGTAGAATAAGGACACCTGTATAGAGCAAGACCTTTTAAGTTATTTCTTTTTTACTTGTAGCTTCTGTGTTGTGTCCAGTGGAGCCAGTTGGAAGATGGTTTGAAGCACTTGTAAAGCGTCGGGTGAGGAATGTGTCAGCTTCCTTTCATGAGCTGGAAGATGAGAAAGAATCGTCATCTGAGTCAGAAGATGAAGAATTACAATTAGAGGAATATCCATTGTTGAAAACACTTGACCCAAAGGACTGGAAGGTGTGCATTCATTTTATTAAATGTTCTAATGTTAATACTTAAAATTTCAGTTCCACCCCCCCCCCTCCCCCCCAAAATCTTTAAGTTATGGGACATCAATGTACGAGTCTGAGTTGTATCTTTGATCTATTCAGCTTGCTTTGTGTTTCCAGACCCATTTGACTATTTAAATTTATAACAGACGTGCTCCAGGCAAAATAAACCTTTGCATCCACCTTTCCTAACTTATTTTGTTTAAAACCTGGGTTGTATTTGCTGATGAAATTTTGCTGCTCAAGTTGTGAATTTCTTTCATGTCATATATCCAGAATTTTTCTTCTCTGCAACTTCACTTGATACCATGGTTTCTCTGAATCAATTCTCCTACCTACTCGAAGGTGTGGCTTCTATTTTCAGAGGAGTCATTCCATGGTTGACGGCACACCGTGGAATGACTCATTGAGCACACAGAAAGGGTCAGAGTTCTCCGCAGCAAAAAGAAAATCCATGGATTATTTAATAATTCAAACTGCATTTTTATTTATACAGTTATTGAATTGAATACACCATACTGACCTGTATTTAACCGAATATGATCCTCACTGCAGAAACTACTCGTAGCACATGACTTTAAGCACCAATTGGTTCGAGACCACTCATGATGATGAGAATGGTTGGAGATAAGGGAAGCCATTTATCTTCTACTTAACAAACATCTAATAAATACATTGTGAAGGTAGTAAATTTAGACAATCTGGCTTTCAATTCCACTGCTGTTAAGGTGATCAGTTTTGATTTAAAAATACTACTCCCCCAAGATGCTGCAAATTCAGAATATCCTGTAGAAATACTAATATGTTAACTCTAAAGATAGGAAAAGTTTATTTTTCCTTGTAAGTTATGAAGAAAACAGGAAGCTAAATCTCAGCAACTCATATGGTACTGAGTGGAATGGTTTATTGATTAATCTACGATGTCCACCTCTATAATACTTTCATCATCATTTTGACAGTTAATTGTTTTTTTATTGTTTGTAGAATCAAGATCATTATGCAGTCCTGGGACTTGTACATTTGAGGTACAAAGCAACGCAAAGGCAAATCAAAGCTGCACGTAAGTATTTTTCTGATATAATCTGAAGGATTCGTTCTTTTTATTTCCACTTATTTTTGCACCATGCTTTATGTTTTCAACTGATATAAATTTGTTAATCAAAACTTGTTTATTCGACTTAATTTATATTCAAGGAGTTTAAAAATTAAATAGAAAATGTGTTGACCCTCTTATCTTGGAGGAAATGTTAGAATACCTAGGGATTTAATTTTGATACAACAATATTATGTAGAAATGATGCAATAACATATTTTTTGTCCTTGATATTGGCCTAGAGTTTGCTGTCAAGAGTGTGGTGCTAGAAAAGCACAGCAGGTCAGGCAGCATCCGAGGTGCAGGAGAATCAACATTTCAGGCATAAACCCTTCATTCCAGTGAAGGGTTTATGCCTGAAATGTCAATTCTCCTGCTCCTTGGATGCTGCCTGATCTACTGTGATCTTCCAGCACCATACTTTCGATTCTGATCTCCAGCATGTGCAGTCCTCACTTTCTCCTAGAGTTTGCTGTGCCTGCTTTAATTTCTCATACTTGTTGATATTTGTGCTGCAAATATAATTGCCAACTGAAGTAGCAAGTGGAGTTTTAATTTAGATAAATGAGAGGTGTTGTATTTTGGTAAGGCAAATTAGGGAAGGAGTTTTCCAGTTAGTAGCAGGGCCTTACAGTGTTATTGAACAAGGGCCTAGGCGTGCAGGTGCATAGTTCCATGAAAGTGGAGTCGCAGAGTGGTGAAGAAGGCGTTTGGTATTACTGATCAGTGCATTAAGTTTGATTTGGATGTCATGTTGTGGCTACACAGGACATTGATTAGGCCACTTCAGAATACTGTATTTAATTCTGATCTCCCCACTGTTGGAAAGATTTTGTGAAACTTGAAAGGGTTCAGAAAAGATTTACAAGGATGATGCCAGGATTAGAAGGTTTGAGCTATAGGGAGAGGCAGGGGCTTTTTTTTCCCTGGAGTGTCGGAGGCTGAGGGGTGACCTTATAGAGGGTTAACTGCTCATAAATGGGACTAATTCAATTTAGGATATCTGGTCAGTATGGCCGAGTTGGACTGAAGGATCTGTTTCCATGCTGTGTAACTCTATGACTCTATATATAAAGCTTTAACTTCATGTTTTGAACATAGTTTGTTTGCCAGTGTGTCATATGAAAGATTGATCCAGAAGCTTAGACCTTAGCGGGATAAAGGATCTGCTGACTGATTGAAAGCAGAGGTCAGGATAAATGGGTCCTTCTCTGGATGGTGTACTCTAACCAGCAGGGTGCCTCAGGGCTCAGTTCTCCAACCTCAACTATTTACAATCTATATAAATGATCTGCAAACAGGGAGAGAGTGAAACATAGCAAAGTTTGCGGATGATACTAAAATCGGTGGGAAAACAGGCAGTGTTGAAGAGTGAGTTTACAGGTGGATATTGATAGGTTAGGAGAGAAGGCCAGAATCTGGCAGATGGAGTTTAACGTGGATAAATGCAAGGTTGTCCATTTTGATCAGAAAAATAAAAGGGCAAATTATTATTTCAGTGGTCATCAGATTCAAAGTGTGTCAGTGCAGAGAGATCTGGGCTTGTTTGTGCATGAATCATTAGAGTAGAAAAGTAAATGCAGCATATAATAAGAAAGACAAATGGAACCCTGGAACTTATTACAAAAGGACTGGATCATAACAAAAAACTGTTGATATAATTAATTAAGACATTGGTGAGACCGCACTTGGAGTATTATGCCCAGTTTTGGCCTCCTTACTTGAGGAATGTGGTGGTGGCACTGGAGGCAGTTTAAGAGGAGATTCACAAGGTTGATTCCAGTGGTGAAAAAGTGCTATTATACGAGGAGCAGTTGAATAGCTTGGGCTTGTGTTGTGAAGAATGAGGGGGCAATCAAATTGAGACATATAAAATGTTAAGGGAGATTGATAAGGTTGACGTGGAACAGATGCTCCCCCTGTGGGACAGTCTTGAACAAGAGTTCATCGATACAGAGTGAGAACTATAAAGTTCAAAACAGATGACGAGAAACTGTTGTTCTCACAGGGTTGTGAATCTGTTAAACTCACTCCCACAGAGTGCAGCAGAGGCAGTATCAATCAACAAATTCGAAAAAGAAATAGATGTTTCTGATGAAAAGCAAGATACAGGGCTATGGAGAGCAGACAGAATATTGGAGTTGAGACCAGAATAAGATCAGTCACGATCATTTTAAAAGGAAGCGAGGGCTCAAAGGGCTGAATTGCCTATTTCTGCTCTTAATTCCTATGTTTCCATATCTACCATGATTACACAGGAACTTCACACTTTTCATGACACAGCCAAAATGATGCCAATTTTGAAAAACTAATAACAAAACTGTCTGAAATTTACAGTGACCTTTGAATTTGTTTAATTGCACATCTGCCTTTGCCTGAAATTGCTGTGGCGTTTGCATCTAGACATGCACTACAACAGGATTTTTGGGTCATTCCATTGTGTAATTGGCCACATTTCATTGAAACAGTAATCTTTGGGATTTTGATAATTATTTTTTGAGTAAATAAAATCACTTGGCGGTATTTCTTCATAATTCTGTACAATAGTCTTTTTTTCACTTGAAGGAAATCAATTAAATTTACCTTTGTAACACTGACCATGCAAGGGGGAAAAATGTGGCTCAGGAACAGCAATACGAATTCAAGAAAATCTCAACACAACTTATTATCATTAGCTACAAAATATAAATGTTTAATTTTGCATTTGGCATTCTCACTGGCAGCCTTGCTCAGATGAACTTTGGTTTGATTAGGCTTATCAGCAATATGGTTTTTAGTTAAACATGGTTATAAACCCAGGAATCTTCCAGCATGGATTCTTCAAAGCTAGGACCTGTTATGTCGTCAATTATGTGCAAACCAGGAGATTTGTTTTGCATGGATCTCCTTTTTAAATGTTAGCATACTCTCTTGGTCAAGCCTCTCTAGGATGTCAAAATAACCCAACGACTTGAGAAGGAAAACAGTTACATGCTATCATTGCTACTAATTTTCAAAAATTGTGTGTAAAATAGCAATAGCACATAGTAACGTACAATTGAAAAGCTATTTGGTTTTATGAATCTCTTAGCATCCTCTTATGAGCTCTAGCAGATTCACAGATCGGATTTGACAATCCAATCTATAAATAGACTCCCAAAACAAAACTATTGATAGCATTTTTTAGAATGTGTTTCTTTGATTAGAAAGTACAATTTGACATAAAAATAACTCTTCATTGAATCATAGAAGCCCTAGAGTGTGGAAACTGGCAATTTGGACCATCGAGTCCACACCTACCCTCTGAAGAGCATCTCACCTAGACCACGTCATCCTCACCCTATCCCTGTAATCTTTCATTTTGCACCTAACTAATCCACATAGCCTGCACATCCCTGGACACTATGGACAATTTAGCATGGCCAATCCACCCAACCTGCACAACTTTGGACTTTGGAAGGAATACCGGAACACTGGGAGGAAACCTACACAGACACTCTGAGAATGTGCAAACTCCACACAGTCAGTCGCCCCAGGGTAGAATACAACAAATCGCATCCCTATTGTTGTGAGGCAGCTGTGCTAACCACTGAGCATCAATGTTTCTACATAATGTATGCAGTACACAATAGGTTTCTATTTTTGCACCATTTAACAAATATGAAATGTACTGTGATTTCCCATGAAGGTAATTTATAAGGGCAGGGAATGGAGCAATGAGTGGTAGTTGTAAATAGTTGGTTTTTGGAGGCCAATTGCCACATGTCCCTACCTAAGGGAGTTAAGGAATTGGGAATAGATATTAGACAAGAAACTCAATTAATCGAAACAAATTTAGAAGTGGAGCTAAATCCCTCCTGAAGCGTACAGACAGTTTGGATGTGATTCATTCAGGATTGTAAATGCAAATTTCAGTAAATTGACTGTTTAAACATTAATTTTATGTAAATCGATGTTAAGTCACTATATTTCCTTTTAGATAAGGCAATGGTATTGAAACATCATCCTGACAAAAGGAAAGCTGCAGGTGAACAAATAGGTGAAGGGGACAATGATTATTTTACATGTATTACTAAAGGTAAGATTGTACTTCTGTGCATCATAAGTAAACTCGTGCAAATATCTTCTTTTGTTACATTTTTACTGTTACTTTTATTGAATCTGAAGGCCAGATACATAAACCCTTGCTGTGATATGGAAAACCCTAATTTGTGAAAAATTTCAATTACATTTTAAGTGTAAAAGTGATAGTAGGATTTCATTGTAATTAAATTTTTCAGTTTAGTTTGTAACTATGGGATGTTTGGATTTTGGTAATTTGTTAATAGCATTTTCATTACCTTGCAGCCAATGAAATACTGTCAGATCCCTTGAAACGTCGAGCATTTGACAGTGTGGATCCTACATTTGACAATACAATACCTTCTAAAAGTGAGGCAAAAGAAAATTTCATTGAGGTGTTTTCGGCAGCTTTTGAGCGGAATGCCAGGTGAGTGGCAAATACAAAATCCTAATGCTTTGTAGCTCAGTTTATTCAGGCCTGTCCCAATAAGGTGCATGAGGCAATGTTATTAACTTATGCTTTTGTCATAATGTAACATATTGTTAGAAGTATTGGAAGTTGCAAATTGTGATCGCAATGGCATGTTTATCTCAGGAATCCATGATCACAGTTTACAAAATATTCATCCAACCGTATCAAAGATTTCCCACCCTATCCGTCTACTCTGGATCATGAATAAAGTGATGGAAGGTGTCATTAATTGTGCTTTCAAGCAGCACCTGGTCAGTGACTCTCAATTTGCATTTCGCCAGGGCCACATAGCTCATGACCTCGTTATTAGCCTTGGTTTAAAAGTGGACAAAAGAGCTCAATTCCAGAGGTTAGATGAGAGTAACAGCCCTTGACATCAGGGTTGTATTCGACTGAGTGCGGCACCAAGGAGCCCGTGCAAAACTAGAGTCAAACTCTCTGCTGGTTGGTATCATAGCTTGTACATAAGATCTTGCAGTTGGTGGAGGTCAGACATCTCTACAGGGCTTTCTCCAGATAGAGTCCTAGCCCCAAACCAACTGCTTCATCAATAATCTTTTCTCTGTCATAAGGTCAAAAATAAGAGCTTTTGCTGATGATTGCACAATATTCAGCACCATTTGCTTCTCCTCAGATATTGAAGCAGTCCATGTTCAAATGCAACAAGATCTGGACAGTATCCTGGCTTGGCCTGGCAATTGGCAAGTAACGTGCACCGCACAAATGCCAGACAATGACCATCTCCAATAAGAGACAATCTAAACACCATTCCTTGATATTCAGTGGTGTTACCATCGCTGAATCTTTCACAATTAACATCCTGTATGTTACTGTTAATCAGAAACTCAACTGACTCGCCATGTAAACAGTGGCTACAAGAACAGGTCAGAGGCTAGGAATATTGTGGCAAGTAACTCACCTTCTGGCTCCCCAAAACCTGTCCATCATCTACCAGGCACGAGTCAGTAGAGTGATAGCATAGTCATCAGTTGCTTGGATGGTTCAGCTCTAACAACACTCAAGGAGTTTGACATCATCCAGGGCAAACAGCGTGCTTGATTGGCACTATATCCACAAACATTCACTCCCTCCACCATCGATGCTCAGGAACAACATTGCGAATTATCTACAAAATGCACTGCAGAAATTCACCAAAGATCCTGGGGCCGCACCTGCGAAACACCCCCCTCCACCATGACCATTTCCATCTAAAGGATAAGGGCAGCAGATACATGGGAACACCATCACATTCAAGTTCCACTCCAAACCACTCACCATCTTGAAAATCTGTCACTGTTCCTTTGCTGTCATTGGGTCAGATTCCTGGAATTCCCTCCCTAAGGACATTGTGGGTCAACCCACCTGCAGGTGAACTGCAGTGATTAAGAAGGTGGCTGACCCCCAACTTTTCAAGGGCAGCTAGCAATGGGCAATAAATGCTGGCCAGACAGTGACACCTAATATTTAAACCATGCCATCATATTACTTGAAATGGGATATTGTTGGATAAAAGCTACATGGCAGACAATAGTGTATTTCAGTTTGGGATAAAGCTGGCTCATGGTGATAGCTTTCAACTTTGTTGGGTATTTTGGTATTTCAAATTTTGCATTATTCCTAATACAGACAATCAGTTGAATGCATTCAGTAAGTTATGTTAAATTTGAGAACATCGAATCATCCAGGAAGTACAGAAATTTATTTAAAGGAGCATGAGGATAACTACAATTCCATTATCAGCATGTGCTGTTTCGTTTCATTTGGAAAAATGATTTGGTTTGGCATCTCAACAGAAACAGTGGGGCTTTGTGCCTGCTTGACAATCACAAATTTTGTTTTCCAACCAGAAGTAACTAAACCATTGCAGAACTTTACAACAGACATAATATTTCATAATTGGGAGCCAGCTTTATAACTAATGTAGCAATATATCCAGAAAGACCTTATGATAGCCTGCAGTTGAACATAGATGAACTATTCGTTAATTTGATCTCATCTGTGCATTCATACAGATATGGAAAAAATGGAAATGGTGTAAATAAAATATTGCCAAAATGGAGCTGGTACTGCAGCATTTGCTCATTTGGGGGAATTGAGGGATACCATGCTAATTGATCTAATGACGTAGGTTTTCTAACTTTATTCCATTCCCTCAGTGTATGATTTGCTTTGCTTTATTTAAGATTAGGTAATCTTCATTTAAAAACTCACTGACTAATAGTCAATGTATTTGTTCCTTTTATTTTTCAATACGATCGTATAATTTGATACAATGGATTGCTCAATCAGCATCTCCATTTCGAAGTCCATTTTTACCATACACTAGCCAGTTTTCTGAACTCTGTCCCAAGTTTTCTCGAGATGTGTTTATATAAATCTAGCGTGTCTTTTGCTTTTACAATGTACAAGTATTTTTCTAAATTTTTTTTTAGTTTCTATTTCAGTTGCAGATTATTGAATGTGGTTTAACACTACTTCTTTTGAATACTGACATTTCATTTAGTTTCATTTATTACGTATAAAACTTGACTTGGATTGTATTTGTGGTTACATTTGATGAAGAAAAATACAAATGTTGTTCCTCAGATGGTCCAAAAAGAAACATGTTCCCAAACTGGGCAATTTGAATTCTTCCATCGAAGAAGTAGACTCTTTTTATTCATTCTGGTAAGTTTTTTTTTATTTCCTAGTGTACTGTGTTTTAGATGTTGATTGGTGTTTATCTGCAAAGCATATATGACATTTTAGCAAAAGGACTGAGGAAGTTTTAAAGAGGACAGAAAAGAGTTAGTGAGCTAGCTGCAAGTTATAGTTGGCTGAAAGATTCTTTGCCATTGATAGAGAATGGAGTGGCCAAGAATTCCAACGTAGATATATTTTCTTATTTAATTTATCCCCATTAATCAATTTTTTTTCAACCCACAGTTTAGCTTTTTTTTTCCTCTCACCCCTTTTCTCCATTTCTTTTCTCTTCTGAAGTTATTGACAGGTTAGAACTCCTATCTAGGAACAGGAGAAGGCATCCAATCTACCCAGCCTGCCCTTCCATTCTAGGTGCCCTTAATGCCCTTTCTCACACTGTTTCCATATCCTTTAATGCTATAAATCTCCAGAATTGACTTGTGTTTAACCTACTCAATAACTAAGCTTCCAAAGCCCTCCAGAGAATTCCAACAATTCACCTTGCTCTCAGTATTGAATTCCTCCTCTTATTGGTATAAAATGGCATGCCCCTATCTTGAGAGTACATCACCTGGGTCTAGGTTACCAGCCAGGGAAACGTCCTGCTTATGTTCACCCTGTCATGCCCTGTAAAAATTTAAGTTTCAATAAAATCGTACCTCATTCTTCGAAAGTGTAAAAAATACATACCACATGCCAGGATTAAACTGATGAACCTCCATAGCACTCCCTCAGTGACAAGAATATCCTTCCTTAGATAAAGGAATCAAGACTGTCCAAAATACTCTTGACGATTACTCAGCAAGGTTCTGTGCAACTGAATAAGGCTTTTGCTGGTCACCCTGTATAACCAAGGTGACTATGACTCCTGCTTGAACTTTGGCAATGAGCAGTACTAAAGTCGACTTGTGTGGAAAAACCTTGAACCTATAAATTATTTTACTTGATACCCATAGCCATAAAAGCAAAATACTGGGCTCCTGGAAAACCTGAAATAAAAGCAAAGAATTGGAGAAATTTAGCAGGTCTGGCTATATCTGTGGAAAGAGAGGCAGAGTTAATGTTTCCAGTCCAATAAGACTCCTCTTCATTGAAGAAATGTCAACTCTGTTTCTCTCTCTACAGTTTATTGCCAGATGTCCTGTGTTTTTCCAGGATTTTTGTTTTTTTTTATCCACTGATTTATTTCTGGTTGTACGACCCATGGGTGTACTTGTTCTGTTTGCCCATTTCTCTTCCATAGCTTTGAAAGGAATAGGCAGTATTCACCAGAATGCTTGATACTTTCAGCAATTGGTGGACACTGCCATTACTGGAGTGTTAGAGTACTAGCTGTAATGTTATTTAATTATAGGTTTGTTTTATTTTGTAGTTTTCTCCTTTTTAAAAGGGAAGGTTTTGTTTTTGTCTGACCCTGGGACAACCCAGTACTGTATCACCAGATCATTTATTAAATGGCTAAGACAGAGAGCCTTCTCTGATTTTCTATTTAACTGAAGAAATCTTACTGTACACAGAGAAGGACCCAGAATTTTGTGGGTCCATTTGTGTACAGATCCCTTGTTTAAGCAATCAAACAGGTTGATCAACCTGTTCAAAGATATTATGACACATCTGTAGAGCATATAAAATATGACCCTGGGCTTTCTGATCCAGAGGGTGCTACCACTTCACCATAAAAGGCCCTCTGTTTTATGGGTACGCCTTACTGCGTATAGATTCCCTTGTTTAAGTAGTCAATCAGGTAAAAAAATGTAATCTGTATTTTAATATTGGCCTTGGCTGCAGATTGTGAGCATTTGGAAATTATGTAGATTCATTCTAATCAATTTTGGGTGTAAATTGGTAACTGGCCACCCTCCTATCTACATCAGTGGAACTGAGGTGGAGATGGTCAACAGCGTCAAGTTCCTAGGAGTGAGAATCAATAATCTGTCTTGGACATTCCATGTTGGTGCATTGGTCAAGAAGGCATGACGCTGCCTCTACTTCTTAGGAGGCTAAGGAAATTTGGCATGTCCATAAGGACTCTTATCAATTTTTATAGATGAACCATAAAAAGTATTCTATCCAGATGCATTGTGGCTTGGTGGGGGCAACTGCTCTGCCCAGGACCATAAGAAACTACAGAGAGTTGTGAACACCGCCTAGTCCATCACACAAGCCAGTCTCCTATCCATTAACTTCAATTACACGCCTCAATGCTTCAGAAAGGCAGCCAACGTCATCAAGGATCCCTCTCACCCGATTATAATCTCTTCCAATCTCTCCTGTCATGCAGAACATACAAAAGCTTAAACATATGTACCAACTAGTTCAAAATCAGCTTCTTCCTCACTGTTATTAGACTTCTGAATGATCCCTGAAGTTTAAAATCTAATGTTGCTTTTATTTTTATGCACCTTCTCTGCAGCCGTAACATTATAATGCTCATCCTATTCTACCACCCTATGAACTTTGTATTGTATTATCTGCCTGTACAGCACGCAAAACAAAATGTTTCACTGTATATAGTGCGTGACAATAATGAATCAAATAAATTGCTTCATCTTACATATTTCTAACATCAGAATTGCTGGACTACTGAAAGTATAGTAAACTACCAGATAAACATGCCTTATTTCAATACTGATGTTTTTGAAAATTTGACTCAAACTAGTTAATAGATATGGCTTATTGGAAGCACTCTCACCCATAAATCACACCCTAGAGTGCTTCGGCGGGATTGACATTTCTTTGAAAGGCTAGAGACTGTTGCCCTGTCAGAAGTGCTATTAGATAAAATGTTAAAATTAGGTTCCACCTTTTTTTTGTGGATGTAAAAGATCCTACTGCACTATTTAAAGCAAGGTGGAACGTTTTCTAGTTAGTTCAGGAAAACATTTCTCCTTCAACTATTGTTACTCAAAAAAGATTATCTCGCCATTTAGGTTTTCGCTGTTTATTGAACGTGCTATTAACTGCTGTTTTCCTAAATTAGAATAGTGAATTTACTACTGTATTTATTGTGAAACGTTCTAGGGTGTTCGACATTATGAAAGGCACATGGAAATTCTTTATATGTTTCATTATGTTGCATGTTTCATAAAATTGCAGAATAATCTGGCCCGGAAGGATGCCAACTTCTTTAAGCCTTTGCCAGCTCTTTTGAACAGCAATGAATTAACTCTATTCCTGTCTTTTCCCCTCTTCCCTGCTTTTATGTTTATCTCCAGTACTTGTTCAATTTATCTCAGTTTGGCAGTGTGTTCCAATTCTTAATTCCTTGTTTTGTTTGAAAGGTTTTTGTTATCGCTCCGAATTTTGCCAATTACTTAAAATCTGGATAGCAATCTTCCACTATTGAAAATATTTTCCCTTTATTTACTCTATCTTCTATAAATTGATCCAATCTTCTCATTTCCTTTTCTGTTCCAATCCAGCTGCTTCAGTCTGTCAGTCCAGGAGCCATTCTAATAAATCTCTTCTGTGATTTCTTTGCAAAGTTTTCAAATCCTTTCTAGAATGTGGACTAAGGTACTCCTGAGTGTTTCAGAAATTGTGGGCAGTCACTTTAGCAAATGTGCTCACCTAGCCATCATACGCTGATCACACAATCACAACATTGATTTGTAACATGACATCATGCTATTGAACAATAATCACTGGATGGTATTTTCATGTTAGCAGCATAATTTGGAAGTAGTTTGAATAAAAAAAACCCCCAAAGTAGTAAGTTTAATCTTGATCCTTTCCAGCTTATTAAAATGGAAGCAGGATGAGACAGCCATGGCTGACGCGGGACATCAGGGACAGCATAAAAACAAATGAGAAAGCGTATAATGTGGTTAAGGGCAGTGGGAAATCAGAGGATTGGGAAGCTTACAAAGACTAAGAGAGGGCAACAAAAAAAAAGGAGAGAGAAGATTAAATATGAGGGCAAGCTAGCTAGTAATATAAAGGAAGACTAGGAGTTTCTTCAGAAATATAAAGCGCAAAAGTGGACATTGAGCTGTTGGAAAATGACGCTGGAGAGATGGTAGTGGAAGGAACTGAATAATTACTTTGTATCAGTCTTCACAGTGGAAAACACGACTAATATCCCAAAAATTCAAGAGACTGAGGGGACAGAGCTGAGTATGGTGGCCATCACCAAGTAGCAGGTGCTAGAAAAACTGGCCCAAAAGTGGGTAAATCACCTGGACCAGATGGACTACACCCCAGAGTTCTAAGGGAGGTAGCTGAAGAGATAATGGAGGCATTGGTGGTAATCTTTCAGGAATCTCTACGGAGGGTCTCAGCGATGGAAAATCTCTAACGTGACACCCTGTTTAAAACGAAGTAAGGCAAAAGATGAAAAATTACAGACCGATTAACCTAACTTTTCACTTTATACATTGACGATCTAGGTGAAGGAACTGAGGGCATTCTGGGCTAAGATTGCAGACGATACAAAGATAGAGGGAATGGTAGTATTGAGGCAGGGAGGCTGCTGAAGGATTTGGACAGGTTAGGAGAGTGAGCAAAGAAATGGCAGTTGGAGTATAACGTAGGAAGGTGTGAGGTCATGTAATTGGTAGGGAGAATAGCAGCATAGACTATTTTCTAAATAGGGAGCAAATTCTGAAGTGCAAAGAGACTTGGAAGTTCTAGTCCAGGAATCTGTCAAGGTAAACTTGCAGGTTGCATCAGTAGTTAGGAAGGCAAATGCAATGATGAAATTTATTTTGAGAAGATTTGAATATAAAAGCAGGGCTATGCTTCCGAGGCTCTACAAGTTTCTGGTCAGACCACAGTAGGAGTATTATACATAGCTTTGGACCTCATATCTCAGGAAGGATGTAGTGGCCTTGTAGAGTATTCAGAGGAGGTTAACAAGAAATCTCCCAGGAATGAAAAGCTTAACGTATGAGGAATGTTTGAGGACTCTGGGTCTATACTTGATGTAGTTTAGAAAGATAAGGGGGACCTAATTGAAATATGCAGAATACTGAATGACCTGGGTAGAATAGATGTTGGGAAGATGTTTCTATTGGTAGGAGAGACTAGAATCGGAGGGCATAGACTTAGAGTAAAGGGGAGTCCAAATAGAACGGTGATAAGGAGAAACCTTTCCGCCAGAGAGTGGTGAATCTATGGAATTCATTGCCTCAGAAGGCTGTGGAGGTCAGGTCATTGAGTATGTTTAAGACTGAAATAGATTCTTGAATATCAAAGGGATCAAGGGACATGGGAAGAAAATGGGAGAATGGAGTTGAGAAACTTCTCAGCCATGATTGAATGGTGGGTGGAGCAGACTCGATGGGCTGAATGGCCTAATTTGTGTTCCTATGTCTTATGGTTTTATGTAAAGTTTTCAAATGCACACAATTCTGTGGTTTCACTGACTCTGGAATAACATTTATAAAGAGAGTCCGTATATAAATGTAGCATTTAGATGCAATGCTAAATTACTGTTGTGGTTGTCAGAGTAAAATTCACAGATTTATGAGCAGCAAATAATGACAGTATTCTGGATTAGTGGTGCTGGAAGAGCACAGCAGTTCAGGCAGCATCCAAGGAGCTTCGAAATCGACGTTTCGGGCAAAAGCCCTTCATCAGGACAGTATGACAGTAGCTGAGTATGTGAATTCTGTACATTTGCAAGGGCTGGGTAACCTTTTTACCAAAGCAACTTCTATAATACAAAAGAAAATTGATTTCCACAAAAAAAATTGCAGTGCTTTTTGTCCTCAACAAATTTTCTTCACCATAGCTATTCCTCTCAGTATTTCAAGCATAACTGGATTGTTTAAAGCTATTACATTTCTGTATGATGTGCACTTGCAGGGGTTAAGATTATAGATACAATAAGTGCTTAGAATTTTCCTTTCTGCTTCTCCTTAAAAAAAATACATATCTACTCCATATGATATTAAAATATAGTTGTTACAATTCGCAGCACATTTACCTCCCAGTTAGAAGGTTGCGGCAGTCTTCCAACACGTAATGTGGCTGATTCTTCATGTAATGTTGAGAGAATGTTGTGGAAGGTACTGTCTGTTAGGTGTAATGTTAGACTGAGACCCGTAACTGTTCAGTTATA
This sequence comes from Chiloscyllium punctatum, assembly GCF_047496795.1. Lineage (NCBI taxonomy): Eukaryota > Metazoa > Chordata > Chondrichthyes > Orectolobiformes > Hemiscylliidae > Chiloscyllium > Chiloscyllium punctatum. The sequence goes on along the minus strand of NC_092782.1, from coordinate 38,910,056 downwards.
ACGGACCAGCCTCCTTTCTGAGAGCTTGCTGTGTGAAAATTGGCTTTCGATCAATACATAAAGACACAAAGTAATTACTTGGTTGTGAAATCCTTTAAGACACCCTAAATATGTGCTATTGGGCCACATGTGAAGTTTTACTCTGTCTGTGGGTCTGTCAAGTGAATTTTGGAGTACAAAAGCAAAATACTAAAAATCTGAAATGAAGCAAAATGCTGGAAATACTCAGCAAGTTTGGTTGCATCTTTGGAGAGAAAACTGTTCTGCAGAGTTAAAGTTTCAAACTGGTGATCTTTCAACAGAACTGAATTAAACACCTAATCTAAAGACACGCAAAATTAAATCTACTTTTTCTGTGGATACGAAATTACCTGCTGAGCATTTATACCACTCTAATTTTATTTCTGATGTTTAGAATATTGTTATTTAGACTTGAATGAATTCTCCAAACTGCACAAGCTCTTAATTGCTGTGCTTAGCCACTATTTGTTCAACACGATCATTTTATAGTATCTTGTCTCATAGCTGCTAGATTATTTCATCTGTTTCATGATTAATGCTTAGACCTTCTTTAAATGTTCAGGTACAATTTTGATTCTTGGCGGGAATTTTCTTACTTGGACGAAGAAGAAAAAGAAAAAGCAGAATGGTTGGTAATCCCTTAATCATACTTTTGTTTCTGTCTAACTTTTTTTTTAATGTTGATATAATTATTGAGAAACATCGTGTATACATCATCCACCTTGGTAGAGCCATTGGTTCATCAAAACCTAAATTAGATAATTAAAATTTTACTGTTGTTAATTAATGAAGCAATCAAACGTTTGAAAAACAAATGGCCATGGAATGTTTTACCTCAATTTGCCACTACAAATGAGGCAAGATCTTGAATAAAATTGAATAGATGTACACCTCTTCCAATCAAATCACCACATCTTTCAACCAATTAAAACAAAAGGCGGTTTGTGCTGGAATTTTAAAAAATTTAACTGCATAGTCCTCTTAAATTCTTTCTTTGAACTTAGCAGGTTTAACAGGATAATTGACGGTGTGATTATCTGAGTATGATCCAGTTGAAGGAATTGGCAACTTTATACTTGCACTTTGAGTCAAAAGTTTTGGTTAAAGATCAAAACATTAATCCTAACTGCCTGTGAGGTTTCCTCCTCTTCACCTGTCAGTCCTTGGGAAGCGAATACTGAAGTCTGGGGCCTGTGCCAAAATTTCTGCTCTGTTCAAATAATTCCATGTGGACTTTGGTTTGAAACCTGAATCTTCCCATTTGTATGTAACACCGAACACATTCACCACTGGATCAGCTTACATGATTTTCTAAATAATATTTAAGTTTCAACTTACAATAATGGTGTAATTGAAGATTATTGCCAATGCTTCAAAATTTTTTAATAAAGTTAGCAAGTGAAAATAGCAAGTATAACCAGAGATCATTCCAATCCATGTTACAACATATTACAGCATCACTATGCCACTCCAAGTGTTAGACTTGATTCTATCAACACTTTCATTGATTAAGTAGTTTAATAATTGATGATAAAATTATTAAGGGGAGGCAATGGCCTTGTGGTATTATCACTGGACTGCTAATCGAGACCCAGGTAATATTCTGGGAATCCGGGTTCAAATCCCACCGTAACAGATGGTGGAATTTGAATTCAATAAAGATCTGGAATTAGGAGTCTGATGATGACCATGAATCCATTCCCCAATTGATGGGAAAAAAAATCTGGTTCACTAATGCCCTTTAGGGAAGAAAACTACAATTCTTATCTGGTCTTGCCTGTATGTGATTCCAGACTCACAGCAATGTGGGAGACTCTTAACTGCCCTCTGAGCAATTAGGGATGGGCGATAAATGCTGGTCTAGCCAGTGACACCCACATCCTATGAATGATTAAAGGAAAAAAAATGTTTTTTTAAATTTTAGGAATATTTGTCCTTTTTGTGTTTTCAAAAACAGATAATTAAAATAAGCTTGTTTTTCCCAGTTTTGTTTTAATATTCATTCATTGGATGAGGGAAATTAAAAGGCAACCATGTTGATGTGGAGCCAGGTTTTTTCCCTCAAGGACATTAGTGAACCAGATTTTTTTTTTCCTCTAACAGTCGGACATTAGTCCTTTAGTAAAGCTCTTTAATGCCCTTCATGGTCATCATTAGGTTCTTCAAGTCTTTTTTTTAAATTGAATTCAAATCCCACCATCTGCCAAGGCAGGAATCGAATCTACAGCCCCAGAACATTCCTGGGTCTCTGGATTAACAGTCTAGCAATAATAAACTAGACCATCGCCTCCCCTTAGTTTGTTGCTTGCATTGTCAAAACTGGAAGCACATTGACATGTATTTCTAGCTGTTTTTAATTTAAAAGATGATATTCTTACTACATTTATAATTTAGTCTAACTTTGCAAATTTGATGACTATACATAATCTGCAGTTCTTCAAGTATACACAGACAAATTTACAGATTAAACATGTTCAGCATACACTCTGATTTGGAACCTCAACCATACTTGCTGAAAGATGACCGAACATAGTGATGTATTTTTTAATGCTTTTAGTGATATTTCTGTTTGTAGCCGAGATGAGAGAAAATGGATTGAAAAACAGAACAGGGCAGCTCGTGCACAAAGGAAGAAAGAAGAAATGAATAGGATAAGAACACTAGTAGGTAGGTTTTAGATGATTTTTTGAAAAGTTTCTTTATAAGTTTGTGCAATTTGAAAATACTTTTGCATTTGAGTTATTGGTAATTCAGTATTTCAAGTGTAAAATGTTTGTTCTGCTAATTTAATTTCTTAATTGGAACTAAAAACTTAATTTAAAGCAATAGGTAGCTGAATTAATGGAAGGGGAATATATATTTTTGTAAGACAAGATTCTACAGACCTTCCCCTCTGGCTCCTGCTTTTTGCTATCACTATCTCACCACCATGAAGATGTGTTGAGAGGAGGACAGAAGGAAGAATTTAGAGGGACTTTGCAAATAATATATTTGTTTCAACAGCAAGGTCCTGAAATAAATGGGTGAATATTGTAATATTTTGCATGCATCGCAAAAAGTTAGAATGCAGGTACAGCAAGAAATTAGGAAAGCAACAGAATGCCATTGTTTACTGTGAGGGGAATTAAATACAAAAGTAGACGTGTTGAGCACAATATTGGTCACCTTATTTAAAGATGAACCTGAATGCACTGAAGGCAATCCAGCAAAGGTTTCCTAGACTATTGCCTAGAATAGGTAGGTTGCCTTGTGAGAAAACATTGTACAGGCTAAGCTTCTATCTGCTGGAATTTAGAGTAAGAGACAACTGTATTGAAACATAAAATCATTTGGAGCCTTGACAGGTTAGATGTGAAGAGGATGTTTCATATTATGGGCGGACTAGAACTAGGGACAACTGTTTAAAAATTAGGGTCACCAATATTAAAACAGAGATTAGGCAATCTTTTTTCCTTAAGTTTGAGAGTCTTTCGAACATTCTCTGCATGAAAAGAAAGTGGAAGGAGAGTACTTGAATATTTTTAAGACAGAGATTCTTTTTAAGCAAGAGGTTTAAAGGTAATCGGGGATAGATGGGAATGTGGATTTGAAGTTACAATTGGATCTTATTGAATAGCAGAGCAAGCTCGAGAGGCTGGATAGCCTAGTCCTCCTCTTACTTGTAAATTCAAGTGGAAGTCCTATGCTTTACTGTTATGTTGGAGGATTTGTTTGTGAACTTCAGTATTAGGCTGACTTTGACTGAAAGTACTTGGAAGCCAAGTGAAATTGAGGATAGGGGAGTGTCCTTCGACTTGAACATTTTCATCTGTATCATCAGTGTCCTGCCCTCAGAAGTGAGGTTTGTTGCTCAAGATTGCACAATATTTAGTTCTGTTCACAAAGCCTTCTTTGTGCATGTGCAGCAAGATTATATGTATATTTGATCTGATAAGTAACATTTGTGCCACACAGTTGCTGACCATCCCCAATAAGAGTGGTATTATCATTGTAAAATCACCCACTATCAGTAATCTAGGGGCCAAAATTGACTGGAAACTTAATTGAACCAGTTGACTAAATAATGGTGGCTAAAATAGCAGGTTGAATGCTAGGTATTCTGTGGTGAATGACTCAGCTCCTGACTCCTGAAAGTCTTTCCATTATCATCAAGGCCAAATTAGGAGAATGATGAATACTGTGTGTGGCTTTAACATCACTTGGGCTTGATGCCATTTAGGCCATAGCAACCCACACAAATGGATCACACAAATATTCACTATTTTCAGCTCCAATGCAGCAGATGCAAGATGCAATGTAATTCACTCAGACTGCTTCAACAACCCCCCTAAATTCTCATCTCTAACCCCCTCTGTGTTTGCTTGGAAATGTATTTCTATTCCTCCCTTGGGGTGGGTCAAAATCTTGGAATGCCCTACCTGACATCACAGTGGATATACCAACTCCATACTGACAGCAGCATTTTAAGAAGACAGTTCAAACCACCTCTCTGGAGTAATTTGAAATAAGTGCTGGTCTTCCCAGCAAAACTCTCATCCTATGTTTCAATAAAGAAAAATGGAAAACCCAAGTGAATAACTAGTGAAATAAGGGATTAATTCGTTTAGATTGCAAGAGGACAAGTTAAATGCGAGTCAAAAGAATCTAGACAATATTTCTGTATATATTTTTTAATGAACTAATTGTGGATTTTGTACTTCAGATTTGCAAGTGGCAACACTTCAGTGTTTGAGGAATTATTTCTACTGCACCAATCTTCATTGTTAAACAAATCCATGTCTAAACATATAAAAGGATAGCTTTGTAGTCTCCAATGGATCAATTGGGCGGCACGGTGGCACAGTGGTTAGCACTGCTGCCTCACAGCGCCAGAGACCCGGGTTCAATTCCCGCCTCAGGCGACTCTCTGTGTGGAGTTTGCACATTCTCCCCGTGTCTGCGTGGGTTTCCTCCGGGTGCTCCGGTTTCCTCCCACACTCCAAAGATGTGCAGGTCAGGTGAATTGGCCATGCTAAATTGTCCGTAGTGTTAGCTAAGGGGTAGATGTAGGGGTATGGGTGGGTTGCGCTTCGGTGGGGCGGTGTGGACTTGTTGGGCCGAAGGGCCTGTTTCCACACTAAGTAATCTAATCTAATCTAATCTAATTATTTGTTAAATTCTCATAATATTAAGCATACTAGAAAGAGGTGCAGGCTGTTTGTAAAGGGATTTCTTTCCTTGCATTAATCATTAAGGAAATGACAGGCTTCAGAAGTAAATCGCAAAACTCTGGAGTGTCTGCTTTACTTGTAGAAATTTTGTTTGCATCTGAAATTTGTGAATTCAAATTCAACCAGCACTTTAGCACATTCAGGATTTCTTTAAATGAGACATTATATGGCTTGTTCAAATGGATGTCATAGAGTTGTAGAGATGTACAGCATGGAAACAGACCCTTTGGTCCAACTCATCCATGCCAACCAGAAAGCCTAAATTAATCTAGTTCCATTTACCAGCACTTGGCCCATATCCCTCTAAACCCTTCCTATTCGTATACCCATCCAGATGCCTTTTTAAATGTTGCAATTGTAGCAGCCTCCACCACTTCCTCTGGCAGCTCATTCCATACATGCACCACCCTCTGCATGAAAAAGTTGTCCCTTAGGTCCCTTTTAAATCTTTCCCTTCTCGCCCTAAACCTATGCCCTCTAGTTTTGGACTCCCCCACCATGAAAGGTATCATGGCATAATTTGATAAAGCATAGATTTCTTCTAGACTCCTGGTTGTCAACACACTTATCTAAACTGGTGTTGTCCAAAACTAGTGGACGGCACAGTGGTTAGCACTGCTGCCTCACAGTGCCAGAGACCCGGGTTCAATTCCAGCCTCAGGCGACTCTGTGTGGAGTTTGTGCATTCTCCCCGTGTCTGTGTGGGTTTCCTCCGGGTGCTTCGGTTTCCTCCCACAATCCAAAAATGTGCAGGTTAAGTGAATTGGCCATGCTAAATTGCCCGTAGTGTTAGGTGAAGGGGTAAATGTAGGGGAATGGGCCTGGGTGGGTTGCACTTCGGCGGGTCGGTGTGGACTTGTTGGGCCGAAGGGCCTGTTTCCACAGTGTAAGTAATCTAATCTAAAACAGAATTAAAAATCTCAACACCAGGTTATAGTCCACTGGGTTTATGGAAGTACAAGCTTTTGTAGTGCTGCTGCTTTGCAACTACCTGATAAAGGAGCAGTGCTCTGAATGCTTGTACTTCCAAATAAACCTGTTGGACTATAACCTGGTGTTGCATGATTTTTAACTTTGTCCACCCCAGTCCAACACCGGCACCTCCATATCATGGCTACTGAAAGCGGTTTTACTCTTTATGGTGCTTTCAGCTGTCTTATTTACATAGTGGTTAAAAAAATTCACTGAACATGAAGCATTTCAAGATATGATAACATGCTGTGCAATGGTGCCTTCTAATATTACATCATAAGTTTAACACAATCATGATTTCTGTTTGGCAGCCACTTCGTTTTGTGTGAGCATTTGATACTTCATGTAACAAATGTGCTCATTTCAGATGGTTAAAAGGAAATTGACAACCATGTTACAAATTCACCTATTTTAGAATCGTAGGCTGGTACAGCACAGTGGAAGATCATTAAATCCATAGTTGTGCATTGCCTTTCCCTTTCAATATTATTGTTTTAAATAACTATCTTTCAAAATAATTTATACTACCTGTCTGTTCCTTTCCTTTGGATTTAATGTGGCACGTACTGGTCTATAAGAGTATCATGCATGAAGATAAACTGCCAATATTTACCAGTGAACTCTTGTAGCATACAATGCCACAGACTACTGAAATACAACATTTTATATGGTGATTTGTTTGACAGACACTGCTTACAGCTGTGATCCGAGAATAAAAAAGTTTAAAGAAGAAGAAAAGGCAAGGAAAGAAGCAGAAAAGAAGGCAAAAGCTGAAGCAAAAAGAAAAGAACAAGAAGAAAAAGAGAAAGTAAGGATTAGAAGCTGGGTAATGGCTATCCAGTTTAATTCTGAATGTGAGTTCTGCTGGAATAATTTTAACAACAAATCTTATGTGAGGAAAAGATAATATGCCAGAATTGTCAGTGCGTGAAAGCATTTCACCTGGCTTTGGTTGCTTTGCCTTTTCTCCCTGTTTCAAACTTAGCTTGAATGGATGAAGCAATCTCTTTTAAAGGCATTCTTGGTAGATTGCCAGACAGTTTTTAATTCCAGTTTACCTTCTATAGATTTATTCTCATTTCACTAAAATTGGACATCTTTCAATTAAGCCATTTTATTCTAATTGTTGGTTGTTCTAAACTATAGCTAATATGATACTTTAAATATTGTTCCCTAATTGCGCCCTTGCTGCCATTTGACCTACCTTAATTTCCAGAACTGTTCTAGCAATGCTGCTGCCTCTGAGCTGTAAACACCGTGATCAAGAAAATTCTTTGTCCTTATTCTAATGTAATCTTGGATAGTAAGTGTGTAACATTCTCCATTATCATTCATCTACAGATTTTGTTGTTGCAAAAATTTCAGTTGGAGTCAAAATGTGTCAATTAAAACAAACAAACAAACTCATCAACTCACTTCGACACTGATTGCAAACCTGTGACCTCTACCATCTAGAGTGCACAGGGGCACCACCACTTGCAGGCTTGCCTCCAAGTCATATTCCATCTTGATTTGGAAGTATATTGTGATTTCCTTTGTCACTTGAGTTGAAAGTCTGGAACTCCCTCCCTAACAGCATTGTGCCTGTGTACCTAATACCATTCCTTAAACTTTCTTACTCTCCATTTATCCAAGCACAAATAGTATTACTTGAACTCCAGTTATACAGCCACTTGTTGCCAGTACCACTATTTTCCCCTCAATGCTAAATGCTTACATCCCAGTACTTGCTATTATAAGTATATAAAAGGCTAGTATTGTAACATTCTTTCCGTGGGGCTAGGGAGAATTAATATATTTCAAAATTCTTTGGCCCACCAACTTGAAGTCTATATTAAAAAAAATGGAAGTTAGTCTTTTTAGCTTGGTGAGCTATTTGTTATAGTTTCCATTGTTAATTTAGTGCTCAAACTTGCCATTGTAATAACCATTCTGCATTTTAGTTGTGTCCAGGGATCTTCTCTCTCAGGCCTGCCTGTCAGTAATGAAGAGCAATGTGGTTTTCCAAGATGTATCTTTCTGTCTACTGAAGAGGCAACAAACAACTACAATTTATATTTTAAAGTAAAGTGGTGGGGGAAAGCTTTGATCTGGGTTTTGAGCCCTGGCTGCTGTTTGTGTCAGGTCTAGCGCTCCAATTTACAGACAAGGTATAAAATTCCAGCTGGAATAGGGTGAAAAAGGAGAGGATGAATGAGTGACTAGTGAGGAAGGTGGAGGGAGGGCACAGATCAGTGATTTAAGGAGGATGGCAAAGAGGGACATGAGGGGCTGGTTGAACTGACTGCTTGGTGAACAGAAAAGGGCTTCACTGAATCTTTCACCAAGGAGTATAGAAAGCTGTACTGCAATTTACATGTAATGTAGTATTTTTAGTAGTTACTTTAAAATGAGAGAGTTTCATATTTATTTGATACTATTGTTCATCAAGATAATACAAGCACTTTCCTAACAAAGAGTGTCTTAGAGATATACAATGCAGAAATAGACCCTTTCGTACAACTCATCCATACAAACCAGATATACTAAGTTAATCTAGTCCCATTTGCCAGCATTTGGCCCATATTTCTCTCAACCTTTCCTATTCATATGCCCATCCAGATGCCTTTTAAATGTTGTAATTGTATCAGCATGCACCACTTCCTCTAGCAGCTCATACCATACACACATCACCCTCTCCGTGGAAAAATTGCCCCTCAGGTCCCTGTTAAATCCTTCCCCTCTCACCCTCAATTTATGCGCTCTAGTTCTGGACTCCCCCACCGCAGGGAGAATACTTTGTCTATTTACCCTATCCATGCCTGTCATGATTTTATAAACCTCTATAAGGTCACTCCTCAGCTCTCTTGCCTAATACTATCAACATTGGCCTGCCTTCAATTAGAACTTTAACTTTTAGATCCAGTCTATCCCTATCACTGTTTTAAAACTAATAGAATTATGTCCACTGGCCCCAAAGTGCACCCCCACTTGACACCTCAGTCACCTGCCCTGCCTTATTTCCCAAGAGTATGTCAAGTTTGCACCTTCTCTAGTAGGTATATCCACATACTCAATCAGAACCTTTTCTTGTACACACTTGACAAATTCCTCTTCATCTAAATCCTTAACACTATGGCAGTCCCAGTCTATATTTGGAAAGGTAAAATCCTCTACTATAACCACCCTATTATTCTTACAAATAACTGACATCTTACAAATTTTGTTTCTCAATTTCCTGCTGACTATTGGGGGGTATAAAGTACACTCCCAATAAGGTGATTATCCCTTTTTTATTTCTCAGTTTCACTCAAATAATCTCCCTGGATGTATTCCCAGGAATATCCTCCCTAACCTCCCCAAGTACAGCTGTAATGTTACCTCTAATGAACAATGCCATTTCTCCATCTTATTTTGCCCCTCCCCACTTTTTATCTTTTCTATAGCATCTATACCCTGGAACATTGTGCTGCTGATTCTGTCCATTTCTGAGCCATATCTCTGTAATTGCTGTGACACCTCAGTACTATGTTTCCCACCGCGCCTCTCGCATTAAATTAAATGCAGTTTAATTTATCAGTCTTACCTTGTCTGCTTTGTTCCTGCCTGCCCTGAATGTATGACTTGCTCCTTTTCCCAACCATACTAGTCTCAGACTGATCTCGTTTCTCACTTTCTCCCTGGTGTGTGATACACCCACATAGCCACCTACCTCCTGGGCAGACCGTTAGTATATTAGTCTCCATCCGATTCAGGTGCAATCTGTCCTTCGTGTACACATCACTCCTACCCCAGACGACATTCCAATTATCCAAAAATGTGAATCCTTCTCCCCTGCACCAGCTCCTCAGCCATGCATACATCTGCTCTATCCTCCTATTCCTATTCTTACTGTCTTGTCACACCAGAAATAATCCAGATATTACTACCCTTGAGGATCTTTTTAAAAAAATTCCTTCCTAACTACTTATATTCCCTCTTCAGAATCCCATCCTTTTCTCTTCCTATGTTGTTAGTTCTAATGTGTGCAATGACTTCCTGCTGGTCCCACTCCCCTTTGAGAATATTCTGCATCCTCTCATAGATATCCTTAATCCTGGCACCAGGGAGGCAAACACAGCATTCTCAGTATAGGGCACAAATGTCTGTCTGTGCCTCTGATTAGAGAATTCCCTATATCAATTGATTGCTTGGAACCTGACATACCTGTCATTACATTAGAGCTATTCTCAGAAACTGGCTGTCAGTGCGACATTCCCTTGAGAGTCCATCACCCCCTACATTTTCCAAAACAGCATACTTGTTTGAGATGAGGATGGCCACAGGAGACTTCTGCACTGCCTACTCCTTGGATGCTGCCTGAACTGCTGTGCTCTTCCAGCACCACTAATCCAGAATCTGGTTTCCAGCATCTGCAGTCATTGTTTTTACTTCCCTCTCCTACCTTTCCTGGAGGGAACCCATCTACCTGACTGTATCTTTGGTTTATCTTGCTTCTTGCAACTGCCGTCCATCACACCACCTAGTTCCTGTAAATTCCTCATTGCCTCTAATTTACCGTTTGACCGTTTTAATCGATCTGTGCAATCTGACAAGGTTCACAACCAGACTTCCTGTGGACAAAATTACCAGTAACATCGGACAGGAAGAGCACACCACTGTACTAAAGGCCATCTGTGCACCTTAACAATCTTCAGATTCAGAAAAGAGCACATTCTTACTCCTCTAAAAACACTGCTCCAGGTTAACTTAGTACCGATGTTTTTATATTTTTAAAGTTCAGTCAAGAGCCAAATCTCAATAAAATCATATAATCCAAAAAAAACTCTACTCACTATTGTATATTACATGAAAAAAAAGCAGTAAGGTTACACTTTAAACTAGTCACTTAGCTGCCCCCCTGCTGTGAGCTCCCCCACACTAATATCTCCAAGGTGAGTTGTGAATTTCACTCTTTATTTTTCTTCGATGAACTCTGATGTCCAGAGATACTTAATCAAACAGAAGAGGCAGTTAGCTGTGCAGATTCACTGTTGAATCAGACAGCAGTGTAGGTTTATTTGTTTCACTTCTCATGTGGTCCTTCTCTTTGTCTCTCTTCCTCCTTTCTAAAGCGCCGTTGTTTTGATTTTTCTCCTCCCCAAAGTTTCAAAATGATGCAACAGCTTATAAAGCAGTAATTACTGTTGCTAGAATTTGAGGAAATCTGCTCCAACACTGAGAAAACTTCAGAAAAGGAGTGGCTTTTTCCCATCCTCCATCTTTGGATTGCGCAGAGTACTGAATATTATTAAGCCACTTTATTATTTTATTTTTATTGGAATCTGGGACCACATTGTAACAAAAATATCTTGAAAATCAATGTACATTCGTTAATGGAAAGTGGTCACAGCTGGCCAGGTTGGTTTTTTTCAGTCAGTAGTTTGTTTCTTATGCGTACACTGGATGAAGGCTTTGTTGGCTTGGCCAGTATTTATCATCCAGAGAGCATTTAAGAGTCAACCACATTGCTGTGGATCTGAAGTCACATGTAGCCCAGATCCAATCAAGGTGGCAATTTCATTCCCTAAAGGATGTTAGTGAGCCAGAAGGGTTTATTTCAACAATCACCAGTGGATTCATGATCATCATTAGTTTTTTTGAATTCAAATTCCACCATCTGCCGTGGTGGGATTCAAACCAGTATCCTCAGAACATTACTTGGTCTCTAGATTTACAGTCCAATACCACTCTGCCATCGCTTACCCCAAAATAATTGCCATTCAGAAAGTGGGGAGTTAAAATCATGTCAACTTGAAAAATAGTTTTCAAAGCACTACCTTTACCTTGTCCTTTGCTTTTCTTCCCATATATATAATCCAGCAAGATCATGTTCTGTTGTTAGTATGAACTTCATCTTGTATTGGGATAAAAGGTTCTTTTTCAGAATGGCAGCCGGTGACGAGCGGTGTCCCGCAGGGTTCGGTGCTGGGGCCACAGCTGTTCGCATTATATATTAATGATTTGGATGAGGGAACCGGGGGCATTCTAGCGAAGTTTGCCGATGATACAAAGTTAGGTAGACAGGCAGGTAGTACTGAGGAAGTGGGGAGGCTACAGAAGGATCTAGACAGGTTGGGAGAGTGGTCCAGGAAATGGCTGATGGAATTTAACGTGAGCAAGTGCGAGGTCTTGCACTTTGGCAAAAAGAATATAGGAATGGACTACTTTCTAAATGGTGAGAAACTTAATAAAGCCAAAGCACAAAGGGATCTGGGAGTGCTAGTCGAGGATTCTCTAAAGGTAAACATGCAGGTTGAGTCTGTGATTAAGAAAGCGAATGCAATGTTGTCTCTTATCTCAAGAGGGTTGGAATATAAAAGCAGAGATGTACTACTAAGACTTTATAAAGCTCTGGTTAGGCCCCATTTGGAGTACTGTGTCCAGTTTTGGTCCCCACACCTCAGGAAGGACATACTGGCACTGGAACGTGTCCAGCGGAGATTCACACGGATGATCCCTGGAATGACAGGTCTAGCATATGAGGAACGGCTGAGGATACTGGGATTGTATTCGTTGGAGTTTAGAAGATTAAGGGGAGATCTAATAGAGACGTACAAAATAATACATGGCTTTGAAAAGGTGGATGCTAGAAAATTGTTTCTGTTAGGCGAGGAGACGAGGACCCGTGGACACAGCCTTAGAATTAGAGGGGGTCATTTCAGAACGGAAATGCGGAGACATTTCTTCAGCCAGAGAGTGGTGGGCCTGTGGAATTCATTGCCACGGAGTGCAGTGGAAGCCGGGACGCTAAATGTCTTCAAGGCCGAGATTGATAGGTTCTTGTTGTCTAGAGGAATTAAGGGCTACGGGGAGAACGCTGGCAAGTGGAGCTGAAATGCGGGGAGAACGCTGGCAAGTGGAGCTGAAATGCGCATCAGCCATGATTGAATGGCGGAGTGGACTCGATGGGCCGAATGGCCTTACTTCCACTCCTATGTCTTATGGTCTTACACGCTCTAACTACCTTGAATGCTAAAATGCTGAGCTCACTTTGTTGAGTTTATGCAAATACCTTTGTCCACATTTTTGGCCGAAGATATAAAAAGGGACTACTAAAGCACCTTAAGTCTAATAATTCTAGCTACTTGAAATGGCAAGATGTTTTTGCATTTTCGTGGAGATTGTAAAATGTGCTGTAATTACATGATCACAAAAAAATTCGCATCCTTTCTGTCTTTGGCCGGATTGAATTCTGTACAATATATTGAATGTTTACCAAATGTACGCGTCTTAATACACTTTAACCATAAGAAGTGTCAAGTCTCTTTTCATCCTTATTTGCAGATCAATAAAATATAAAAAAAAGTACTAGAACCAGGCCATCTCAGATGTATGAATGTAGGACGTTGTAGAAAAGTGCATTGTGAGACAACTGAGGAAAGTCAAAAATGGGTTCCAAGCACTGTATCTGATTCAAATAAGAAATGCTGACCAACATTGTCACCACACTCTAATAAGTTTTAAGAATACTTTTAAATATTTAGGATAAATTACTGTAACAAAATTGTACATTTTCAGACACTTAAATTATTTCAAAATGCATTTTTAATGCCATGAATTTTGTGATTTGATTTGGTCTTTAAATCAAACTGGTTTAGGGTAAAGGAATCCATAATGCACCAATTAAATTTGCTTGCTCAAACCAAATTATCTCAGAATTTTGTCATCTTTTATAAAGACATTCAAAATGCTTCTGTTGTTCTTCAAATATAAGCAAAAACAGGCAGAATTAGAAGTTGCCCGGTTGGCCAAAGAGAAGGAAGAAGAAGAAGCCAGACAACAGGCCTTGCAAACAAAGAAGGAAAAGGAAACTCAGAAGAAAGCAATTAAGAAAGAACGACAAAAGCTTCGTACAGTCTGTAAGGTGTGATGCATGTCTTATTTTTTGTGTGGTTGGTCTGCTCTGGGCTTGCATCTTGAATATCAAAATAATTTCCAAAGTCAGTACTGTCATTTCTCTGTATCCATGAGTCTTCCATTCCTAAGAATCTCTGTAAATGATGAAATTCACAAGGGCAGAATTAATTAAAATAGGTTAAAACATATAATCTTTGCCTGTGAATACTGACTTTTGTTACTTTATTGTTTTGATCCAGATAGGAGAATTCACAAGTTGATTGCATGGATACAGAGGATTTACTGTAGATGAAAAATCATGAGTCAAATGTGTGATTTTAAAGCAAGCCTCTGTATGGAGCAGACAAACAGAAATGTGACCTACAGCACGAGGACCATGATAAATTAAAAAACAGATAGCTTTTTTAGATGCAGTATTCTAATTCAATTTCTCTTGACTAACATCAAAGTATGATATAGGTTAACATGCATTAAAGTGCTACCAAAAGTGCTGTTTAAGTTGGGGTTGGTAGACAGGAACTGAAGAAATTTTAATGCCAAACCAGAGAAAGGTAATTGCTCTATATGAGATAGAAAAAGCCTCATTAACGTTTATGTTATCCAATTAGAGTTTGTTGCTGTCCCTGCTTTTTGCCACGAAGGCAGCACTTGAATAGAAGACTTTTGCAATCTTTTAGTTTTCTGTCCCAATAATCAGTTTCCTCTCCTTCTATTTGCTAATGCAAAATTCATTGAATCAACCATGAATCCACTCCCACAGTTTCCTCCATATATGTCATACTTGGATGGATATTATTGCCTTTGAAAATTATTGGGCAGTCTTTCTTTTTGCTAGTCTTTTAACAGCAGAATTTCTATCTTACAGGTAACTTTCCACCTACCTGTTTTTGTAATTTTTTTTATTGCTTCCAAGCTTCTATTCTCACTGTTTTCTCCCCACCAGGTACTCCCATGTTGATATCAATTATATAATGCTGAATCAGTTAGGATTTGTGATGTGACATGTATAGCTGCTGTCATTAAACCCAATAGATACACGATTACAGCTGACAAATTGCAAAGCAAGATATTTCCATCCCTTGTGAAAGAGCATTAATTAAACATCAAATTAGCTGAAAGGAAATTAATAGCATTTTTTGTTTGGGTACCCACTTTCTTTTATCGATTAAAGATAGGCTGGGATGTTTTGTTCACTGGAGCGTAGGAGGTTGAGAGGTTATCTTATACAGGTTTACAAAATAATGAGGATTATAGATAGGATTAACGGATGGGCTATTTCCAAGACTGGGGAAACACTTTTAAGGTGAGATGAAAGAGATTTAGAAAAGACAAAGGGGCAAATCTTTACACACCGTGGTTTGCACGAGTTGAATTTTCTGAGGAAGTGGTAGATGCAGGCACAATTACAACATTTATAAGATAAATAAGAATGGGGAAGGTTTGCAGGGATATGGGCCAGGAGTAGGCAGATGGGACTAACTTAGTCTGGGATTATGTTTGGCATGTACTAGTTGGACTGAAGGGTCTATTTCAGAGCTGTATAACTGTCAAACTTGTGCAGTGTCATATTGATTTCCAAGCACTATATGTTGCTTTCCAGCTCATGCTCTTCTCAACCTCCAAGTTGGTTTAGTCCTTATAAAGTTACTAAAGCAGTGCAACTCAAAAATCATGAATGATGTCCTTTGAGTCAGAATCATGCACGATCTCTCCTGATACTCCTTGACCTTTCTACAGTGTTCATAATTGTTCCTTCATGCCATTCTCTACCAATTTCTCTCCTCTGCTTCTCCAAGAGACCTACCCATCCATCATCACTTCAATTAACCTTTTCATTATTTGCATACTTCTCCTTTAGTGACACATTTACGAGGGTTGGGTCAGTTTTCACATGGCTTTTATATGTTAATATCAAACTTTGTCTCTTCACTTATTTTGCATTCTGACAGCATGTTGAAGACTTGTATCATGTCAAGTTTTGAATGATTTTCAATATTTGGAAGACTAAAGTGATTTAACTTCAATCCCTGCTGCAAAATCTATTCGAATCACTATCTCCACGTCCCTGTTCCACTGTGCTCTTTAGCAGAGCAGATTCAAAATGTTGGGATCCTGTACATCATGAGCTGAGTTTTACATCTGTCCTTTGTGTTCATCATGAAAGCTGTGTACTTCCATATCTACACTCCACTTTCTTGTATTGATCCTACAAGAATTTGAGGTTACCTATTTGAGTTTGAGATTTCCATTTTCTACAGAAAACAGCCCTGCCTTCTTTCAACCCTTTTTGAATTGAATTTCAAATCTAGAATTATTATCTCCCTTTTCTTTGCATACTTCAGTGACTCCTGCCCATAAATCGGAGATGAGACCAGAACTCCATATAGAATACTATAATTGATTCTGGATGTGATGTACTCGCTGTTCTGGTCTGATCTCGCCTACCAGTTTTCAATAAACATTTAGAAAGTCTACTATAAACAATTACTGTCGCAGAACTGTAATGACATAGAAGAGGGCTGTTCAGCCCATTGTGTCTGCACCAGCTGTATTATCTTTCTCTCCCTTCCTATAAAGGAGATATTTTTGTCCAATTACAAGCTGTTTTACGACAATAACCTGAGAGTAAACATTTTGCAGACAAAACACAAAAACTAGTAATGAGGGATTGAAATTTGAGCCTTTGGTTTGATTTAATGGCTATGTTACACCAGTTAGTATACTTGGGATCTTGTTTTTGTCTTGACATCTGACCCTGTTATCGACATTCTGTTTGTACGCTGCTATCACTGTACAAATAGTTTTGAGAATTATATTAACAACCATTGGCATCTGTAGTTATAATCAGTGCTAACTTAAAATAATCAATGCAAAATCCAATAATTATAAAAATGAAACATTTTATTTTCAAAGAATTGGAACTACTTCACTGATAACCATGCTGAAAATGTAAAAATGATGGAGGATGTGGAGAAACTCTGCGATCGACTTGAACTAGTGAGGTAAGTAACTTTTTACTCAAAGCTTCTTTATCTGCATAATTCCAGGCGAACAGTTTATTAATTTGTCTAAAATTTGTGTTCATATACATGTTCCTGATCTCTGTGAAGTGTCCCTAAAAGAAATATAATGCATGATACTTTGTTGTAATGCAAATGCCCGAATCTGAAATTATAGCATAAAATGTTTTATTACTTCACGCAGTGTAGAAAACATAATTTTAACCATTAGCAATGTTTCAAGTTGAATCAGCAACTTCAGCCATCATAGTTGACCCTGAGCTGAGCTCCTTAGTCTGCAACACAAAGACCACCACCTTCAATGCTATCTGTCTGCCTTCGCTCAGCTCAGCTGGGAGAACTATTAATCTGCACTGCAAATCTTTGTTCAGCAACACTTCCCCAGGAGATTACCATTAAATGTATAACTCTGCCCTGATTTGCCTTTCCAAAATTTATCTCACATTTATCTAAATTAAACTCCATCTGCCATTCCTCAGCCCCTCTGATAAGGTCCCGTTGTACTGAGGTAACCTTTCTGGCTAAATATGCCACCAAATTTGGTGTCATCTGTAAACTTACTAACCATACCTCCTGTATTCATTTATATAATAGGTCTAGAAATATTAGTCTGCCCAGAAAGCCTGATCATGCTATTTTATTTAGTAGATTTTGATTTGTTTTGTCTTTTTCCTTTCCAGCCTCCAAGCCTTAAATGAAGTACTTGCATCAAGCACAAGGGATGAAGGCCAGGCTGCGATAGAGAAACAGGTATGAACTATAATAAAAACTGGAAATACTGGATATTCAGCAGGTCAGGGAGTGGAGAAGCAGAGTATCTTCGATATTTTCTGGGTAGAACAGTAGTAGGCTATGTTTCCCCCTTGAGCCTGCTAGACTGGGCTGTACTGTAACATCACAGCAGTATAATGTCTATACTTTAAAATTTGGATTGTATTTGAAGAGAGCTTTATGCACAAGTGGGAAATACTGTTGGTAATACTTGAGAGAACAGTTGTGTTAAATTAAGATCATAGCTAAACCTATATTTATATCCTTCAGCAAAGTATTAATACACTACATGTATGGAGTGTTAGCACTAACTTACAAACTTGTACTTGCTTAAGCAATTAAAGTGTAAATTCCAACCCCGCCACCGTTCACTTTTCCTTTCCATACAAAGTAACTGAATTAGCTGAACTATAATTTGCTTTGTGTATGAACAGGCAAAATTAATGCATAATTCTCACCAAAAGAAACCACTGAACACTAAGACATTTGATAATTGGGAACAAGCTACTTTCTTTGACAAGCAGTGCACACTTGTCTTCTGTTCTATGGTGTACTGTAGCATTAAGTTCCAGCGAGTATGCAAAATGATGACATCTCTAGCAGATCCAGGTGATAGAAAATTGATGTTGAACAAATGTATTGAAAATAGGAATTTGACAATTTGAATTGA
This sequence comes from Chiloscyllium punctatum, assembly GCF_047496795.1. Taxonomy (NCBI): domain Eukaryota; kingdom Metazoa; phylum Chordata; class Chondrichthyes; order Orectolobiformes; family Hemiscylliidae; genus Chiloscyllium; species Chiloscyllium punctatum. Next base: position 38,891,514 of record NC_092782.1, on the reverse strand, counting down.
TTCTTAAGATCCAAGAGGTGAACGCACAGTTAGCAAAAGAGAAGGAGGAAGCTGAAGCACGAATGCGCCAGGCTACAAAAAGCTCTGATCATGCTACAGGATGTGGAGGAGGAAGCAAAGCATGGCTAGAGGATGACTTGCAGCTGTTAATAAAAGGTGTAAATATCTTTCCTGCTGGAACTAATGCAAGGTAACACATAGCAAAAAAAAAATTGAATATTGTGAGAATGCATCTTGGAACTAAACATGAAATTATAAGTTACAGGTATTTGTTTCATGTTTTTCTTGTGGGAGGAGGAGAGTAAAGGAAGGTAGGTCAACAAAAATAATATTTCCAAAAAATTATAGAACTTGACTTGGTTGATTTATTGACGCTCTGAATTTTCCACCTTCCTCACATTGGCCCTAGTGATCAGCACTGAAATGGATACTTTATGTCAACTTCATGTTAATTGTTCCTAATAGAAGGAATCACTGACTCAACTTTTTTCCCCTTACACTATTCATCCTCTAAAGCTGAATAATTGTTCCATGGGTGTTCAATTTTTCCAGCAACTTGTCTATGATATAATTTAACAGTGGTATCTGCTACAAACCACCATTGTACCAAAGTCATCTGACCAGTCATTTTTAGACTGAAGCTTTGTTAACATAAATTAAAACATTGAGAAAAATGTACATCCATCTATCCAACTACAACAAATCTACCACACTGTTTTCAATGGAATTTGGAAGGGAAGATAAAGAAAATACACTGCATCCAATTTGCTAAAGAGCAGAAAGCTAATAATTAATCCTAATAATCAATTAATATTGTTCTTTTGCCAGATGGGAAGTAATTGCTAATTTTATCAATTCACACTCAACAAGTGGAATCAAAAGGACAGCTAAGGATGTAATCAACAAAGCCAAGAATTTACAAAAACTTGGTAAGTAATCTCCTTTCATCCAATCTTCCAGATAACAACCTAATCCACCATTTGACAAAAAAGTGTCAAAGTGGTGTTAGGAAATCTGAAAAGTTATCATTGTTTAAGAGGTGAAATATTAGCTGTGATCTGTACACTGACATGGTAACACTTCATTGGTTTCAATACAGAGAAGTTCTAACAAATACTTTTTGTAATATTCTTTATATGAATTCAGCTGTTTAACAAGTTCTATACGTATCATTTCTGTTTATCCTTCAGATCCTGTACAAAAAGATGAAATAAATAAAAAAGCATTTGAAAAGTTCAATAAAGAGCATAGTACAGCAGTTGCAGCAGTGGATAAGGCAACTCCTTCAGAGAGGTTTGAAGGTAAGAAATCATAAATCTGTTGTGAAATAAATTTGACATGAGGTAACAATCTCTACATGATTTCTTAAAGTCCATTAATTTACAACTATTTAAAAGTTGATGTTAATGTGATTCAAGCAAGAAAGTTATATTTTTAGGACAAAGGTAAAACAAAACGTGAAAATACAAGGAATTTGTAAACTCCCCTTCTCAATTTGTGATTTGTATGAGTGCTTTTCTGTTATTAAACTAGTACATTAATCACATTAAAATTAATCTCTATCAGAATCATTGAAAAATTAAAAACTATGCAGAATCACTTAGTATTTTCCTTTACAAAACTTTCAGCCTGAATCATGAGTGCAGCATTGCCACTAAAACCACTTAGTATTCCAGTGTGCTTTAGGAAAAATGTCATGCAATACTTCTAAATTATTGTAATTACTTAATGCTACTGGCGCTATTCTCTGGTAAAACACTTTGGAATAAAAAGTATGTGAACATACTTCACATTTTACTATATGATGCAGTTGTGACTTGGTGCACCTACTACACTGAAGAACAATAATGTTGAAAACAAATAATTCTGTAAGCAATCATCGTTAAGACTTGAGCTACTCCAATTGTAGATGGCATAGAGTTCAACTTGCTGCCCCCTCCTGAAGGCATCAAGTCCCAGTGATATATAATTTCAAAGCACCTATTCTTAAAACATCCCTTACTTGAGCCTGTATCTATTTTCACCTTCTGTATATTTGCTTCATTTAATTGAACAAGGTTTATTTGATAATGACCATGAATTCTAAAGTTCCCTACACTCCTCCGTGATCTTAGGTGGTGAGATACCAAACTGGTATCTTGATTGAATTTAGAAACATCTGGTTGGCAGGAAGCTATTTTTGACTAGAAACATGAAAACCCCATATTGCAATTTGGACTTTTACTCCAGTAGTGAAGAGATTGTGTTTTGTGCTAGTGCCTGGTTATGACATTAACCCGTGGACAGCAGAAGAACAGAAACTTCTGGAACAAGCGCTGAAGACTTATCCAGTAAATACCCCTGAACGATGGGAAAAGATAGCAGCAACTGTTCCAGGAAGAACAAAGCGAGACTGTATGAAGAGATACAAGGTAGGCAAAAAGATTGATTTGGAATGTTTTTCAAGGAATGCAGAGCTGAGTGAACATACCACTAAAAATCAGTTTAAAAAAAGTTAGGAACTTTTATTTAAAATATTATTTTGGTATACAACAACCTCTATACCACATGCTAATTAGTTTGATGTAATTTCAGGATCCCTGAAATAGTGGTTAAATCATTTACTGCACCTGATTTCAAAGCTAACTTAACTTCTGCATTTTGAACTCTTTGCTCTTACTTTACAGGAACTTGTTGAAATGGTCAAAGCAAAGAAGGCTGCACAAGATCAAGTTAATACTGCTCGATCGAAGAAATAAGTTGTTGCCACTCCCTTTTATCATTGTGCATGTGATTATTTGATAATAAAAAGACAAAATCTAGTATAAATGTCTCACTTTATTTTACATTTAATAGAATATAAACATTTATCTTGTGTAATTTACGCATTCACCCAGTACATTGCACTGCAAATTCTGTTATAATCTGGGAGCTGTTCAATAGGACCTAGAATAAAAATAAAAACAAAAACAGCATTATAACATACTGAAATAATCTTCAGTAGTGTCATGGTATCTTGATGCCTACTTACCCACAGCTGCAACTGCAGGACATTTATTGTAGATATACTTGGTGCATACATCCCTTATTGTGTTAGCATCAACAGCCTGGTTCAAAATGGAAAGCATTGATTAGTTTAAAGTAACTACATAAAGGCAAGTTCTTAACAGTTTAATTTTGTTTAATCTGTCATTAAGTTTAACACAGCTGCCCGTGGAAACAATGTGGAATTTTAACACACAGACTTTATTTACTTACTTCAATTCGAGCTTCAAGCTCTGGGATTGGAATCCTTCTGTTATAACACAACATTTGCCTCCCAATGTCTTCACAGATTGGAGTTGATCCTGGAAATTTTACAATTCCAAATGAATATTTCAAACAAGCATGAATAACACTCTACAAATAGATAAACCTTGTTTTTACCATCAAGCTGCAGCAACATGTTTGTTTTTAAGAGGTTTTTGGCTCTTGCAACTTCACTGTCACTAACACTGGTACACAGTCTTATCCTGAAATAGAAAAAACATGCCAATTAAATGGACTTTGAAAATGATAATTCATGACATACAGTACTTTACCTCCATTATTGGTATAAAAATATTTATGAAATAGTGTAGCCAAAGCAACTTTATAGTAGTATTCAATGTAATTTGTAACCAGTTTTGTTACACCAAAGATCAAAGTTAGAGCTAATGACTGCAACAAAGTTAAAGCTATTGCTACATAAGGCAAAATTGCTGTTTTATGTAGGGATGACAACTTCACTGTATAACTTGCAGCACTAATTTTAGTTAATTCTTTAGGAAGAAAAATATTAATTACAGTTAATGATCATTGTTCATCTACTGATCATTGTTCTGTGTATTGAAGGGATACATGTTTAAAGCTGAAATTTAAACTAGAGTTTGTGGTCAGTCAAATTGTTACTTGAGAGTACTGTTATGAAGTTGAAGGTATGTACTATACCTTTAACTGAGAGCAAATTCTGTTCTGCACAGAGTTTACAAGTACCTGTGTATACTGAGTGGATGGCAGCCTCAGTATACATATGTGTAATATTTGGCTGTGAAATGGATACCGTAGTTGGTTGCTGTTTTGACAATTCAAATTTAACCAATTTAAATTATGCCCCATGATACTAAAACCCAATGGAGTTTGAATTTATTGTCAACATTGAACCAGAGATGATCAGATGTTGGGGATATAAAAAAGGCAGGAATTTTGAAAATCAGACAGAGCAACTACCATCAACACAGATTCAAGAAATTAGGAAACACTTGTATCAAAAAACCTTTTCATATGAAACATATTTGAAAGATGACAACCCAGGGAGATTTTCAGTAGGAAGACAGACACCGAAGACTGTGGTTTTGAAATCAAGTGGATGTAATTTTAATAAGTGTTTTGTTGGAACACTATTATAATGCTGGAGGCAGATAATAAACAGTTAAGAGAAAAGGGGGCTTAGAGTTGTGAATAGCTGTTTAAATGTTCACTTTAAGAGTTAAAAAAAAGACATTATTCTCTTTAAACAGTATAATTTGGGGAGTTCTCCATCACTTTAACAAAAGGGTTCACCGCTGTGTTATAATAGTACACTATGCAGACAACAGGCTAGCTTTTCCTGATTAACGACTCAATTATCAGATTTTAAATGGATCTTCAATTTCATGGGGATTCTGTAAATGTTCCCAAGTGCAACTCCCACCTGGCTGTCTAGCCAGAATATACAAGCCAAATTCTCTAATCTATAACAAGCTTAATTATTTTAAACACCAATTTTCTCTTGGCTTTGTCAATCTGAAGGAGAATAATTCCAGTTTCTCCAGTCTGTCCACATAACTATAATTACTCAAGAGACCCTTCAGCCCTTAAGAGTCTGTACCGCCAAAAATATACTAATATGTTCAGTTTTCCCACGCTAGGCTAACCGCCTCAAATGTTACAACAATGTTGAAATTACCAGACAGTGCATTCCAGATCCCCACCACCCTCTGGGTGAAAAAAAAATCTTTCCTCAAATCCCCTCTGAACCTCCTATCTTTCAATTTAAAAGTGTTTCCCCTTGTCAATGGCCCCTCGACCTGAGAGAACAGCTGCTTTCTACCCACCCTTTCCATGTCCCCTCAACCTTCTCAGCTCCAAAAGGAAAACAACTTGTGCTTATCCAGCCTCTCTTCATAGCTAAAATGCTCCGTCCTAGACAACTTCCTGGTGAATCTCCATTGCATCCCTCCCATGCAATCACATCTTTCCCATAGTGTGCTGACGAAAACCATACATAGCTGTCACCTAACAAAAGTTCTATACACAAGTTCCCTACCAAGGCTTGCATTCTTAGCTACCCCATCACCTCTTTTTTAAAGTTAAATTATATCTAGCACTGATCTTCCCATCAAACTAATCCATTTATATTCTTCAATAACCTAAGACCTTCATCCTCTGTCAACCACTCATCCAATTTTTCTCATTTGGAAAGTTGTTTATCAACATCCTCTTCACCATTTCCTCATCGCTGCCTCACACCCAAAAAACACATTGTGATGCACATAAATGATGTGGATGACAAACAAGAAGGGACTTAAAGACGCTGTGGTACGCCACTACACAGCAGGTTCCAGTCACACAAACAGCCTTCTACCACCACCTTCTGTTTCTTGCTACTAGTCCAATTTTGTATCTGACTTGCCAAGTTATCCTGGATCCCATGAGCTATTTTCTTTCAGTTTACAATGTGGATACTGTCAAAAGTCTTGTTGAAATCTACAAACTACGCAGAACAGGCCCTTCAGCTCTCAATGTTGTGCCGATCTGTGAACTAATCTAAGCATATGCCCCTACACTATCCCATCACCATCCATGTGTGTATCCAAGGATTGTTTAAACCTTCCTAATGTGGCTGAGTTAACTACATTGGCAGGCAGGGCATTCCATGCCCTTACCATTCTGAGGAAAGAACCTGCCTCTGACATCTGTCTTAAATCTATCACCTTTCAATTTGTAGCTATGACCCCTCATACAAGCTAATGTCATCATTCTGGGAAAAAGACTTGCACGCTCTACCCTATCTAATCCTCTGATCATCTATCAAGTTCCCTCTTAGGTCTGTTCTCATTGGAAAGAAGGTGGCTAAGTCTCCCAGCTTTCCTCACAAACCTTCCCTCCAGACCAGGCAACGTCCTGGTAAATCTCCTCTGCACCCTTTCCAATGCTTCTACATCCTTCCTATTATGGGGCAACTAGAACTGTACACAATACAAGTGCGACTGCACTAGCGTCTTGCATAGTGGCAGCATGACATTACGGCACTGGAACTCAATCCCTCTACCAATAAAACCTAACACACTGTATGCCTTTTTAACAGCACTATCAACCTGGGTGGCAACTTTCAGGGATCTATGTACACAGACTCCAAGATCCCTCTACACATCCACACTACCAAGAATCTTTCCACTGATCCAGTATTCTGCTTTCCTGTTATTCTTACCAAAGCGAATCACCTCTCATTTATCCGTATTGAACTCCATTTGCCACCTGAGCCCAATTCTGCAGTTTATCCAAGCCCCCCGTAACCTGCAACACTCTTCCACACTGTCCACTACTCCACCAACTTTCATATCATCTGCAAATGTATTAACCCATCCACCTATGCCCGCATCCAAGTCATTTATAAAAATGACAAACAGCAGTGGTCCCAAAACAAGTCCTTGTGGCACACCACTAGTAACCGGACTCTAGGCTAAATATTTTCCATCAACCACCACTTGCTGCTTTCTAATAGAAAGCTAGTTTCTAATCCAAACTGATAAATCACCCTCAATCCCATGCCTCAGCATTTTCTCCAACAGTCTACCATGTGGAACCTTATCAAAGATTTTACTGAAGTCCATGTACACCATGTCAATTGTCCTACCCTCATCTACATGCTTGGTCACCTTCTCAAAAAAACTGAGGTTTGTGAGACACAACCTGCCCTTGACGAAATCATGTTGACTATCTGCAATCAAATCGTTGCTTGCTAGATTATAAATCCTCTCTTACAATCCTTTCAAAACTTTTCCTACAATAGGACGCAAGGTTCACTGGTGTATAATTATCTGGGTCATTGCTACTGCCCTTCGTGAACAAGGGCACAACATTTGCAATCCTCCAGTCCTCTGGTACTAAACCTGTAGACAATGATGACTCAAAGATCAAAGCCAAAGGCTTCGCCATCTCCTCCCTAGCTTCCCAGAGAATAAATCCCATCCGGCCCAGGGAACTTTTCTACTTTCACTCCTTCTAGAATTGAAAACACCTCATCCTTACTAACCTTGATCCTTTCTAGTCTAATATCCTGTATCTTATTTTTCTTCCCTATAATATTCTCCATTTTGAGTGAAAACAGATGAGAAATATTCGTTTAGCACCTCTCCAATCTCCACAGGGCCCACACATAACTTTCCATGTCTGTCTTTGACTGGCTCTATTCCTACCCTAATCATCCTTTTATTCCTCATATACTTATAGAAAACCTTTAGGGTTCTCCTTTATTCTACCTGCTATAGACTGCTCATGTCCTCTCCTTGCTCCTCTTAATTCTCTCTTTAAATACTTCCTAGTTAATCTGTTACTCTTCATCGCCTCATCTTAGCCATCTTATCTCATCATCACATAAGCCTCTTCCTTCCGCTTAACAAGAGATGCAATTTTTTTTTAGTAAACCACAGTTCCCTTACCTTATTACTTCCTCCCTGCCTGACAGGGACATACCTATCAAGGACACACAATATCTGTTCCTTAAACCAGCTCCACATTTCAATTATCCGCATCCCCTGCATTTTGCTATTCCATTCTATGCATCCTAAGTCTTGCCTAATCGCATTATAATTGCCATTCCCCCATCTACAACTCTTGCCCTGTGGCTTGCACCTATCCCTTTCCATCGCTAAACTAAACGTAACTGAATTATAGTCACTCTCTCCAAAGTGTTCACCTACCACTAATTCAAACACCTGGCCTTGTTCATTATCAAGTACCAGATCCAGTAGCGCCTCCCCTCTTGTCGGCCCTTCGACATACTGTGTCAGGAAACCCTCCTGCACATGGACAAAACTGATCCATTCGATGTACTAGCATTTCCAGTCAATGCTGGGTAAGGTAAAGTCCCCCAAAATGACATCATGTTTCTTTCACTTCTACCCAGAATCATTTTGCCAATCCTCTCCTCCGCATCCCTGGAATTCTGTGGAGGCATAAAAAAAAACTCCCAGCGGTGTGACCTCTCCTCTCCCTTTCTAACCTCAGCTCATACCACCTCAGTAGACACATCCTTGTCAAAAATTCTTTCAGCCATCATCATACTATCTTTGATTAACAAGGCCACACCTCACCCTCTTTTACCAACTTCCCTGATCTTAATGAAAGTTCTAAACCCTGGAACCTGCAACATCCATTCCTGACCTTGCTCTATCCATTTCTCCAAAATGGCCACAACATTGAAGTCCCAGGTACCTATTCATGATCCAAGCTCACCTACCTTATTTTGGATTCTTCTGGCATTGAAGGAGACACATTTCAAACCAGCTTGCTGTCTGACAGCAAATCCTGTGACTGAAATTCTGTTCATGCCCTCCCTACTCTCATCTTGCTGTGCATTGGAACCCCGCCTCAGGATCCCATCCCCCTGCTGAGCTAGTTTAAATCCATCTGAATAGCATCAGCAAATTTCCCACCCAGGATATTAGTACCCCTCTGGTCAAGTGAAGACTGTCCTGTTTGAAGTATAACATTAAATACAACATGATCTTGATCATATGCGCCAATGGGTGGTGAAGTGGTAGATGAAGTTTAGATAAATGTAGGTGCTGCATTTTGGGAAGGCAAATCAGGGCAGGTCTTACAGTTAACATTAAGATCCTGGGGAATGTTGCTGAACAAAGAGACCTTGGAGTGCAAGTTCATCGATCTTTCAAAGTGGAGTCGCAGGATGATAGGATAGTGAAGGCGGCTCTTGGTATGCTTGCCTTTATTGGTCAGTCCATTGAGTATTGGAGTTGGGAGGTCATGTTGTGGCTGTACAGGACTTTGGTTAGGCCACTTTTGAAATGCTGCGTGCAATTCTGGTCTCCCTACTGTAGGAAGGATGTTGTGAAACTTGAAAGGGTTCAGAAAATATTTAAGGGATGTTGCCAGAATTGGAGGGTTTGAGCTAATAGGGCGAGTCTGAATAGACTGGGGCTGCTTTCCCTGGAGCATTGGAAGCTGATGTTCATAAAGTCTTGAGGGGCATGGATAGGGTAAATAGACAAGGTATTTTCCCTGGGTCAGGGAGTCCAAAACTAGGGGACATAGGTTTAAGGGGAGAGGGAAAACTGTAAAAGGGACCCAAGGAGCAGCCTTTTCATGCAGATGGTGGTGCATGTATGGAATGAGCTGCCAGAGGAAGTGGAGGAGGCTGCTACAATTACAACATTTGAAAGGCATCTGGATGGGTATATGAATAGGAAGGGTTTGGTGCTCATCCATACATGCACCACCATCTGCATGAAAAGGTTGCTCCTTGGGTCTCTTTTACAGTTTTCCCTCTTCCCTTAAACCTATGTCCCCTAGTTTTGGACCAGATTTATTTAGGATATCTGGTCCACATGTACGAGTTGGATTGAAGAATTTGTTTCCATGCTGTACATTTCTATGGGCTCTAAATACCTTACTCTTGTTTACATACTTGATCACTGCCTCAAAACAAAAATCACACAGATTTGTTGGGCATGACCTCCCTCTGACAAAGCCATGCTGACTATCTTTGATCAAACTTTGCCTCTCTAAACCTCTCCCTTTAGTGTTCCTCCAATAGTTTATCTACTGCTGCTGTGTGACTGATGGGTTTATTGATTCACTTACCACTCTCTTTGAACAAAATGCAGCATGTTGTCAATCGTATTGGGCTCACAGACCATGTAAAGCCCCCACAGACCAGTATCTGTATAGCAAGTGTTGAAAGATTGGAAACTGTGGCAGAGATTACCCTGGCAAGCAATCTGTGCCAACTTACTGGACAAGTTCTGTTTTCAAAAAAATAAAATTGTTTGTTTAGACAGCCAACTGAATTATAAAAATGAACTCTGTCAAGCAATTAAAACTGAATAGTGGCAAAGGAAAAGTTTATTCCACTATTATGCAATTTGAAACCAGGTGAGATGTTCAAAAATACTTATATAATAGCTGTAAAGTTACCTCAGTAATATAGGGCTACTGTTTCATTAAAGAGACGCAACTGATGGTAATTTAGTTATGCCTTGGGCGAGGGGAGACCATCATGGTAACCACAGCCAGTGTGGGAATGGAGCCGTGTGCCATTGGCCTCACCCTACATCACAAACCAGCTGTCCAGCTAACTGACTGGTCCCAGTGGATGACACCTATTGATCTTTATGTCACATGTACATTCAATAGCCCAAATCAGCCACGAAATGGATAGAACAGTCAGACAACTGATTTATGATAAATCGGAAAATGAAAAAAAAAGAGATTGTTTTGAGTTGTCAGGTGATTGATGGAACTCTACCAGATTCAATTTCATGATACTTGCAGAGTTAACATTTTCAAAATATTAACTACATTTAAGAGTGGAAGTTTCAGTGCAGCCTGCTAAAGTTTATTTCCCACTTTCTGGTACTGCTGGAATTTATCAAATGTGGAATGCTCATTTAGCTCCATCACCAATGAAAGAACATTGTGGTTTATTAGCAAATTAGATACACTGATCTGAAAAACAAAACCCTCAAGCTAGGATTTTACCTCAGTAAAATCAATGGTCAAATTATAATAGGCTTCCATTAAACAAAAAAATTATATTGTTCTAATTTTATTTACTTACCGCACCACCACCAAAAGAACGGTCCCAGTTACCAATTAAGGTATTTGCTACCATGAGGGGAATAGTGTCTGCGTGTGACCAGCCAATAGCTTCAATTGCAATTGCAATATGAGCCAATGGCATCTTGTCATCTCTTACCCGAATCTGGTAAACAAAATCAGTTATCACTTTAATGTATATCTGCTGCAGTTATCACAATACAAAAAAATACTTAAACAATGAGCCCACAGATATGTAAATATAATCTGAACTAAAATCGAAGTTGGGAATTGAGAAAATAAATTGTGCATTGTAACAATTCACACCACCACAGGCTGAACTTTACGTATATTCTGAAGAATTTGTGGGCGGCATGGTGGCACAGTGGTTAGCACTGCTGCCTCACAGCGCCAGAGACCCAGGTTCGATTTCAGCCTTGGGTGACTGTCTGTGTGGAGTTTGCACATTCTCCCAGTGTCTGTGTGGGTTTCCTCCAGGTGCTCCGGTTTCCTCCCACAGTCCAAAAATGTGCAGATTAGGTGAATTGGCCATGCTAAATTGCCCGTAGTGTTAGATGAAGGGGTAAATGTAGGGGAATGGGTCTGGGTGGGTTGTGCTTCGGCAGGTCAGTGTGGACTTGTTGGGCCGAAGGGCCTGTTTCCACATTGTAAGTAAGTGATCTAATATGTCAACATTCCAGTTATTGAAGCAATCAGAAATTCACAGCTTTCGAATAAGTAGTTCCAAGAGTGACTCAAACCTACACAGTTGAATTCAACGACTTCAACTATTCAATCAAAACTCTTAGATCAACATCACGTGATCTGTACAATCTTCAAAACTCACCACAGTACATCCAAGTAGCTACCAAAGAATTACATTTTCAGTTTCTTCCTTGCCTCTTCCCACTTATTAGCTGACATTCAGGGTGCAAGTTTACACAAATTCGTGCAATTAAGTAACATTTCAGAATGATTAATAAAGTAACTCATTCAATTCTTTGTTTTCCCAATTCTTTCACAATAATAAATACATTTATGCTTCATTGGCTTGAAGAGATGACACACTAATAGATGGAAAGAGTGAAAGAACTGGGTAGACACCAGCTAGTCAGGATATATCAGCTGGTGATCCACTTTGCATCATGCTCTCAATTCTCACAGGGATGCTACAGATCTCTGCAAGATCACAAGGAAGTACGCAAAGCCACATTCAAAGTGAAGAAAACAAGATTGATCCCATCACAGCTACTGGTCACAACTAATCTGTGTACAGAGGGAAAGCTAGTAAACTGTTCTCATGCTTTATGAAATATTAAATCGTTATGTACATACCTCACTTCCTGTGAACTTACAAGGTGGCAGGTCTGGTGTGGTATGACCATTGTAGGTTGTTAGTAGATTACCAAAATGATGCTTTGCCAAGTCAACTAATTTATCATGATCCACTCCTGCAAAAAAGGAATTCAAACTTGACAACTGAAGAAAATGTGCAGCTATATTGGCAGATGGACAGAAAAATATTCAGTTAATACAATTAATTTCTGGATTTACTGTACATACTCCATGAAGTTGATTATTAGAACAAATGCAATCTAAGCAAAACATAACTTAAATAACTGTACATCAAGGTGGCACGGTAGCTCAGTGGTTAGCACTGCCGCCTCATAGCGCTAGGGACCCGGGTTCAATCCCTGCCTTGGGTGATTGTCCGTGTGGAGTTTGCACATTCTCCCAGTGTCTACGTGGGATTCCTCTGGGTGCTCTGGTTTCCTCCCACAATCCAAAGATGTGCAGGTTAAGTGAATTGGCCATGCTAAATTGCCCCTAGCGTTCAGGGATGTGTAGGTTAGATGCATTAGTCAGGGAATACAGATAGTAATGGTCTGTGTGGGACACTCTTTGGAGGTTCAATGTGGACTTGTTGGACCAAATGGCATGTTTCCACACTGTACTGATTCCATGATATCAAACAATTTGTTTTTTTTCCCTCCAACCTGAAGTTGTCAGACTCCTTGTTTGGGTGGGCCTGATGTATTCACCTTTCTGATCATCTATAATTGGCGTATTTAACTGGCCATTGCTCATTTGAGAGCTGTAACAGTGTCGCAGACTAATGGACAGCAAGGAGCAGTACAATAAAGTCCAATCCTATTCTCAGCTGACATTCATCACATGTATTCATTTCCACCCAAGGCTGACAGATAATGACTGAGTGGAAACTCTGGAAGATATTTCCTGTCTTCAAGGCTGGAATACTAATTGTTAGCATCTCTACTGACATTTTCGTCTGAACAACAGATTTTCACCCAAAATAAACCCAGATATTTACGGTTCAGAATTTGGTGTTAAATATGAAAAGAAAGCAGTTATAGTGCAAAATATACTTCAAAGAAATTCTGATTATACAATTCAGTCACAGGCAACAATGAAAAATCCATACATTTAAATCTGATAAAAATAAATACCACATTCCCTTGAAATATCAAAACATTTTCTGATTATATTGATCATATAATTAAACTTCATATTAAGCTTCATATTTATGTTCTAGTTTATGTTCAGGAGCAACACTCCTCAAATTGTCTACTTTAGCATACCCTCCCCTAAGTAAACTTTCATAACGTAGCAAAAGAAATGAAAATACACTAAAACCATATTCTTTGTTGCCTGAAGGAATTGTGATGCATTGGCATTAGAATTACAATTATTTAATATTGGAATAATCAATTGAAAATGTTCTAACCTCCAGCTGCAGCCAATACCATCCTTGGTCCTTTGTAGTGCGTTGTGATATATTCCACTAGGTCATTTCGAGTTATGGATCTGTTACAATAATAAGTTTAGTGAGTGTAAAAGTAAGGGAAGAAAAATCAAGATGACAATTAAGAAATACAAATACATACTTGATGTTTTCCGTAGGTCCCAGAATGGTACGGCCTAAAGCTGTTGCCTGATATGCTGTGGCATGCAGATAGTCAAAGACTACTTCCTGCAGATTGGTTTCAACTTCTTGCATTTCCCTTAAAATAACGCCTCGCTCACGCTCAATCTCAGCGGATCCCAAGGTACTGTTCTGAATAATGTCTGCGAGGATTTCAACAGCTGCATGCAAAGCATCAAACAAAATATGGCTTACGAATGTAGACTTATTGTTTAAACCCGATGTTTTAATGACCAAGTTTCCTTCAGCGAATTCTGTAAAAGTATTATACAGCATATCATGTTTCGACAGTAGACAAACGTTTAGAATGTCTGGAAACACTATGCTAATTATTTCCACAATGAATTCAGGTTAAAAAGCACACAACCCTTTATGTAAGGGTGGGGAACACATCTCCTTAACTTATCTGAGAAGGCCTTAAAAGAAACTTAAATTAACAAAGTGTAGTTTTCAAAGTAAGAGAACTTTTATGTGCTATATTATTCAAGTTCAAAAGATAACTAGATATTAAATCAATCACCTCTGGGCAGATCTTTAGAAAATGCTTTAGCATAATACACTGTTTGTTCTCTAGATGTGTATGCATTTAAATGGGCTCCCATGTTCTCGATTTCAAGTTCCAAGTCTAGCTGAGAGCGTTTCTTTGTGCCCTGTGAGGGAGGAATAGTAAGTTTAATGGCAATGCATTGAATTCCAATGAAAAAGCAGGTATATGCTTTTTTGGGACAATTATACGATGTTTGACCCCAAACTGATCTTCAAACTCAACACGTGGTCCATCCTCAAAGCTGACAAACAAGCTCCAAGATATTGTCCTTCAATTCACGACCTGTCTCTGCTGAAATTACAACTCTTATCTCTTGCAAGTCCAACTTCACAATACTCCCATGCCTCCCAATTTCCACACAATACAAATTCCAACTATTCCATTCCAATTCCATTATCCCTGAATTTGGCGAATATTACTGGCGTTCTCCCATACTCAGCACAATTTTTCAAACCCCCTCACTTGAATCGTAAATTCTTACTAGCACTGTTCTTAAAACTCCCTCTTCAATCAATACTTTAATGAATTAAGAGGATGTCTCATTTCCACAAATTTTCTTCCCAAAACCAGCTGGCTACATCATCAAAAGAAATCCTACTCAATCAGTCCATTTGCACCAATTTTACACAAAAACAGAAACTGCTGCAGAAACTCAGCAGGTCTGGCAGCATCTTTAAACAGAAAACAGAGTCAATGTTTTGGATCCACTGACCTTACAGCAGAACTCTCAGATACTGCCAGACCTGCTAAGCTTCTCCAGCAATTTCTATTTTTATTCCAGATTTCAGCATCTGCAGTTGTTGGCTTTACTTTACCATTTAATTTTACTCCCTACTGCAACTCAGATCTGACTGTCTTTTAATAAAAGTAATAAAAAGTACTAAATAAAGTTGCTAATTTTAAAGTATTTTATGAAAGCAGGTGTTGCCTTACTTTAAAAGCCATGTGCTCCAAAAAATGAGCTGTTCCATTGTTCTTCTCATTCTCATAGCGGCTCCCAGCGTCAATCCATAGTCCAACCTAGAGAAAGCAACAAGGTGTACTTCACAGAAAAACATAAAAATTTGTATCAAAGTCAAAAGATTTCATAATAATAATACTACTACATCTTGGCTCCCCAAAAATATTACTTCTTTTCAACTCACAAAACTCTAATAATTTGTTGGTAGAAAGTGTTTCATTTAACATAACTTGCAAGACCCAGTTACTTAATAGATCATTCAGCTGCATATAGATAAAATGGCAATTGTGGAAATCATGATATATGAGATAACAATTAGAAAAAGGTACAACTGATCACTGGCGACGATACAGCAGTTGTTAAAGAACAGAAAGCAGAGTAAGAATAAACACGCGACTTATAAATTGGCAAGGCATACCTAGTAATGTGAATGGGTACAGAGGACCATCATTAAAGTTTTCTGATGATACCAAATTAGGGAACATAAACTGTGTGAAAGAATGAAAGAGACAATAGAAAAAAATTTCAGCTTGTTAAATCAGAGATCTATGTGGTAAATTAAAAAAAGTCAAAAAGGAAGGAAGCATACCTATGGTCGAGGCAACTAAAAACAAAGTCCTTGAAGAATATAGAGAAAGAAGGAAGGAGCTCAAACAGGAAGGCAAGAGAGCAAAAAGGGGTTATGAAATTTCCTTGGCCAGCAGCGTTAAGGATAATTCCAAGGCGGTTGAGAGAAGGTATGAGAAACAGGATTCATTCACACTGGAAGGGAATGGATTTGTTAGTTATAGACAGCATGAGTTTGTGCAGGGAAGGGCATGTCTCATCAACAACTGAGTTTTTTTTGGAAGAGGTGACGAAAATGATTGATCAGGAAAGGACAGTGGATGTTGTCTACATGGACTTTACTAAGGCATTTGATAAGGTACCTCATGGCAGGCTGGTACAAAAGGTAGAGTCTCCTGGGATTTGGGGTGAGCTGGCTGGATGGATACAAAACAGACTTGGTCATAGAAGACAGAGTAGCAGTGAAAGAGTGCTTTTCAGAATGGAGATCAGTGCTGGACCTTTGTTGTTTGTAATTTATATAAATGATCTGGGGGAAAATGTAGATGGTCTGATTAGAAAGTTTGCAGTTGATACCAAAATTGGCAGTATTGCAGACAGTGAGGTGGATTGTCAAAGGATACACTAGACAGAGAAATGGCAGATGGAATTTAATTTAGACAAATGTGAGGTGATGCAATTTGGAAAACCAAACTCAGGTGCAAATTATGCAGAATCCTTACGAGCATTGACAGAGAGTGATCTGGGCGTACAGGTCCACAGATTCCTGAAAATGGCAACACAAGGTGTTTAAGAAGGCATACAGCATGCTTGCCTTCACTGGCCAGGGCATCAAATATAAAAGTTGGCAAGTTATGTTACAGTTGTACAAAACGTTAGTTAGGCCATATTTAGAGTATTGCACGCAGTTCTGGTTGCCACACTGGAAGGACATCGATGCTTTGGAGAGATTGCAGAGACGTTGCCTGATTTGGAAGGTTTTAGTAATAAGGAGCAGTTGGATAAACTCATTGTTTTCACAAAAACAAAATTCTGACAGGCATGAATAGGGTGGATAGTCAGAAGCTTTTTCCAAGGGTGGAAAGGTCAACTACAAGAGGGCATAGGTTCAAGGTGAGAGGTGGAAGGTTTAAGGGAGAAATGCAGGGAAAAGTTTTCACAGAGGTTGGAGTAATACACTGCTGGTGGAAACAGGGCACATAGCAATGTTTAAAGTGTATCTTGAGAGACACATGAAATGTAAGATGAACTGAGGGTTAGATACCATGGATGGGCAATAAGCAATAGGTCTAAATAAGAAATAGGAATTGACACCAGCCTTGGTGGGCCAAAGGGCCTGATCCAGTGCTGTATTGTACTGTATTGCACTGTATAAATAGAAGTCTATACTGGTCAGTTTGCAGCAGCATATTCTGAAAATAAAAGAAAAATTGCCTGAACACAAAAATCCCAATGGAATAAGGAATATGATACCGAGTATGGATTTTTAAAAGGCAGACTATGGATGATGAAAGCAATTATATGACATATGGACTCTGCTGCACCATAGATTTACTAGAAAAATGCTAATAATGAGATGACATGGACAAGAAAATTAAGCAAAAGCCTGAAGCTCAAGGTACTGAGATGGTAAAGTTCCATGGGCATCAAAAGCAGTATTAAAAAAAACAATCTTCTATATTTATTAGAATACAAACATTTTTTTAAAATGTCAGCCATGATATTCAAGAAGGAATTCTACAACTATTGAAAGATGTATGGAAATGAAAGTGTAGATAGTCTCAATACTTTTTTAAAAATGTAAGCACGATAACCATAACTGCCTCATAGGTTAAAAATCACACAACACCAGGTTATAGTTCAACAGGTTTAATTGGAAACCACTAGCTTTCGGAGTGATGCTACTTGATGCTCCGAAAGCTAGTGTGCTTCCAATTAAACCTGTTGGACTATAACCTGGTGTTGTGTGATTTTTAACTTTGTACACCCCAGTCCAATACCGGCATCTCCAAATCATGCCTCATAGGTGACTTCGAATTTCAGAGACATTTTGGTACTAACTATAGGGTATAAGGTTAGTACAGAAAGGTAGATATGAAGTGGATAAACCATGATCTTCTTGAGTGATGGAGCAGACTGACAGACAAATGGTTTACTTTTGCCCCTTTTGTTTTCTTGATCTGTATGCAGCTTTTAATTCAATTGGGACTAAACCATTCCACTCCAATGCTTTTCTGTCCACCTATCTGTCCATCTACCTAGTCATAGCCAGAGAATTATGTGTAATGGCTTTGCTTCCTATTTTCACAGTTATCTCTGAAGACCCCAAGGATCTATTCTTGGCCCTCCATTATTTTGAATCCACATACTGCCTCGCCTCAGTGACATCATCTGAAAACTCAGTATTAATTTTCACATGCACACTAACAACACCAGTTTCTATTTCACCATCACTTCTCTAAATCCCTCCAATGTCTCTAAGCATTGTCACACTGCTTGTCTGACATTCAGTACCAGATGAACAGTGATTTCCTGGGAAGGGTAAAGCCATTGACTTCAGTTTATACTACAGACAAAGCACCCTAACCACCAAGTCCATCATTGCCCCAATCAATTTGACAAAGGCAAAATCAGACTGTTTGGAATGTTGACGTTCTATCTAACATTATATTCAGAAATGACTTGAATGGAGGCATAGTGAGCATGTATCCAAGTTTCATAATGACACAAAAGTTTAGTGAGAGTAGAAAGCTAAATAGTAGCAAATGATTAATCAACATTCGTAAGTCCAAAAAGGATCTAGAGTGATTAATTCTATAAAAGAGATAGGGCATTATAACTTGATAGAAATGGGCTGGTTTTGCTGAAGAAAAGAATCATCAGCAACATAGTGTGTTTTACAGAGTCTGGGTATCTCAAAGTATTTTACTGTTAGGGAAGAGCTTTGTGAAGTGTAATTACTATGTAAACAGTGTGAAAATTGTCGAGAGAGACACATGTCCAAAAAATGCATGAGAAATCCAATTACCAATTTATCAGCTACAGACTTTAGTTCAAGCTCTAATCACAAGGATTTTCAGCAAGATGAACCTGGGTCGTTACATGATGGAATTGGTCTCAAGGTTGGATAATGTTTAAATCTCTACTATCTCAATCAGTTGGTCCTTTTCCTTCAGTTCTGAATCTTAATTCCAGACACTGGAGAAATGAGAGGTTGAAGACTCTTTCCCTCCCCCTTCCCCTTCCCCCCCACTCCCCCTCCCCCACCCCCACCCTGCATCGTGGTAATCTACGTACTCAGTAAACATATTATTAAGTACTGCTGTCTGAAATAACAATGTTTTAGAACAGGAGACTGAATTTCTATAGATTTTTTCTAAAAAAAGCAGAATATTCATGACATCTGAAAGAAGCAGGTTATGAACTTTAGACATTCAAAAATGGAACCTAGTTTGCTTAGTTTAGGAACTCACGAATGATATCTTTGATAGTACAGTGTAGATTGACAAAGATGATACTAGAACTAAAAGAAATAAATTAAGGAAGGAAGGCTGTATAGAGATTGTGATAGACGCTAGTTAGTGGCCAATTACAACATTTAAATGGCATCTGGATGGGTGTATGAATAGAAAGAGCTTAGAAGGATTTGGACCAAGTTCTGACAAATGGGGCTAGATTACTTTAGGATACCTGCTCGGCATGGCAAGGTGAAATGCAGGGTCTGTTTCTGTGCTGTACATCTTTAATGAGCATTTGGAAAGGCAAGGACTGATTTGGGATAGTCAACACGTCTCACAAACTTGATTGTGTTTTTTGAAGTAGTAACAAAGAGAATCATTGAGGGCAGGTGGTGGACGTCATCTATGTGGACTTCAGTAAGGCATTTGACAAGATTCCTCATGGTAGACGGATTAGTAAGGTTAGATCTCATGGAATAAAGGGAGAACTACCCAGTTAGACACAGAACTGGCTTGAAAGTACAAGACAGAGAGTAATGGTGGAGGGTTGCTTTTCAGACTGGAGGTCTGGGACCAGTGGTGTGCCACAGTAATCGGTGTTGGGTCCACTGTTACTTTGTCATTCATATAAATTATTTGGATGTGAACATAGGAGGTATAGTTAGTAAGTTTGTAGATGACACCAAAATTGGAGGTGTAGTGGACAGTGAAGAACATTATCTCAGAATACAATAGGATCTTGATCAGATGGGCTAATGGGCTGAGGAGCGGCAGATGGAGTTTAATTTAGATAAATGTGAAGTGCTGTATTTTGGAAAAGTAGATCAGGGCAGCACTTATACACTGAATGGTAAAGTCATGGGGAGTGTTGCTGAACAAAGAGACCTTGAAGTGCAGGTTCATAGTTCCTTGAAAGTAGAGTTGCAGGTAGATAGGTTAGTGAAGACAACATTTGGTATGCTTTCCTTTATTGGACAGAGCATTGAGTTTAGGAGTTGGGAGGTCATATTGCAGCTGTACAGGACATTGATTAGGCCATTTTTGGAATATTGTGTGCAGTTCTGGTCTCTTTTCTGTTGGAATGATGTTCTGAACCCTTTCATGTTTCACAAAAGATTTAAAAGGATGTTGCCAAGGTTGGAGGATTTGAACTACATGGAGAGGTTGAATAGGTTGGGGTTGTTTTCCCTGGAGCGGGAGGAGGCTGAGAGGTGACTTTAGAGGTTTATAAAATCATGAGAGGATTGGCTTTCCTGGGTGGGGGAGTCCAGAACTAGAGGGCATCTGTTTAGGGTGAGAGGCAAAAAAATTTAAAAGGATCTAATGGGCAACTTTTTCACGCAGAGGGTGGTACATGAATGGAATGAGCTGCCAGAGGGATTGGAAGAGGCTGGTACAACTACAACTTTTAAAAGGCATCTGAATGGGAACCGAATATGAAGGGTTTACAGGCACATGGGCCAAGTGCTGGCAAATGGAACTAGATTGGGTTTTGATATTTGGTCTTGATATTTAGTCAGCATGGAATAGTTGGACCGAAGGATCTGTTTCCGTGCTGCACATCTGTCATCAACAGTGCTATTAAGTGGCACTTTCTGAATAGTGGCATGTTCATTATACACAGTTTGGGTTCTGCTCGAGCAACCCAACTCCAGACTTGTTTGTTGAAATTTGGACCAAAGGAAGGATGGAATATGACTTTGCTTGACATCAAAACAGCATTTGACCAAGTACAACAAAGGAGCTGTACTTGCCAATGAATTAAAGGGAAAACTTTGCTGATTGGAGTTATACCTAGTACAAACATAGATGATAGCAGTTATTGGAGATAGAACACTCCAAATGTGATCGTATCAAGGACAGACATAATCTTGGTACATAATTCTATTTCTAAAGAACCTCTTGACTTGTAAAGGTTAACCGACATTTTCACAGCAACATTAGGATTAATCAAATTTTTTTTTTTGCCCTCCTCTCTGAATGATGATCTCTTCTTCCAGCACACTAACATTTCATGAAAGGATTTTGGGGGGGATGGGGGGGAACAGAGAAAGATAATCTCAGGGAATCCATCATCACCCTCAATATTGTTGACGACAGTCAAGGGCAGTTAGTTACTTAGCTGAAAGTTTCTCAAACAAACCTTCCCCGTGAGTGAGAGAAAAAGAAAGGTTTCAAAAACAAAACATATTCAGTGGAGTTTGCAGGTTATTATTAAGAGACTGTAATGAACCCATATCAATTCCAAGAGTCAATAACTCAGCAAGTGTAAATCTATTTGCAGTTTATAAGTTGTACCATTGAGGGTGCAGTAAGGCCAATTAGCAGTTCCCTTATATGCCACATCACAGGAAATGACATAATATATCATTATTACAATAGCCAATGTAGAGAAGGAATGAGCATTTGAAGAAATTTAACAAACACAGATGCAGAGAAATTCTTAGCTTCATCAAAAGAAAGACTCACTAGGTAAAGTTTTAAGAGGTAGAGTTTAAAGTCAAGATGGCCATGTTCATCATAGGTAAAACAATGCTGCACTGAATCCAAATCTGTAACGTCAGGTTAAATGCAAGTCACTGAACGATTTCAAAACTGTTGTTGTGGATGCTTGCAGAATCATGAAGACAGAAAAATGCTGGCAAAAGCAAATGTAATTGCTAAGAATTTGGAAGCTCAACTAGATCCAGAACATCTCAAGAACTGCACTGCACTTCTTCCTCCAATTGCATGTTCTTTAAATCTCAGCTACAGAGCAAGGCACAGTCAGCATAAGCCAGAACAAAGATCCGCAGTAAACCAGAAGCTAAGGCAACACAACACAGAAACAGAAAAGTAAGTATCAAAGTGGATTTTTTTGTATTTCCTTTCCCACAACATTTTTTAAAAAGACATTTTACTTACTGTTTATTGTATTATTATTTTTAACCTTTTAAAGAAACTTGACTTTAAGTAGTAATACAGCCACAATGAAGTTTATTTTTAATCTTAGTGATGTCAGTGGTTTGCCCATAGTTGTCAATAATAACAGCCTATGATTCCCTTTCATAAAATACCATTTAAATTTTGACAGTCATCTGCTCCAGACACCAGACATCAATCTGATATTAAAGTCTCATCTTTTCAGATTTTTTTTTCTAGGCTTTCTTCTCTTCAAAGTGGATATGACTTGCTTCCAACTTTACTGTGCCATGGTGAATCATTTTATTAACATTCATGTTATGAGCATGCGTATAAGTTAAAATGTAGCAAATGTAGCTGGGTTGGTAAATGACGAAGGAGAAAAAGCCTGCTCTCTATCAATCTGGGCTGGGGTCTCAGCTTATTTTAGCTGGCCAGTGCAATAGCTCTGAAAAAAGTTTGGACTAAGATAACAAATACTTAATCATTGCTTTCAAGGCAAAAATAGCTGAGAATCTTAAAAAAAAGATACAATTGAGATTGATGCAGAGTTATACAGGTTCAGATTAGAATTAGTTATAAGTAAGACAGGCAGCATGGCTCAAGGAGGGTGTTTCAAACTGGGGAACGACCAGATAAAATCAAGTACTATTCAATCCCTTGTAAAAGTCGACCAGCTAACATTTAAAAAAAATTGAAGCTCATTCTATTTGGCACTTGATCACCTCCAAAGTTAAAAACTGGCCCTGGTGCAAATCTACTCATTTTACAAAATCATAGAATAGCACGTCAGCAAAGGCAGCTATCAATTCCTCACAGGTACACAGGTCAACATACCCTGTCTAGGTACTATTCCACTGGTACATACTGCATTCCTGCTCATCATGCCCTCTCATATGATACATAGATGTCAAGAAGCAAGGACTCAGTTCAAACAAAGTAACTGAAAATGCAGAGCAGACAAATAATTGTGCAACAGCTAGACAAGATCAAACAAGTACACTGGGATTGGAGGAAGCTTGCCACACAGCTTAGAAAGATGCCTAAGAATTCATAAATGATTAAGAATTTTAACTATGCTTAGAGTTAAAGCTATCAATTAAATTAGTTAGAGGGGTCAATTGAAGAGAAGTTTAAAAATTCAAAACAAAATGAGCATGCGGAGATGCAGGATAGTGAAGAGGTAAACAATAATCAAAATGTGATAGGAAGTGATAGAAAATGTCAAGAGAGCAGCAAACATTAGAACCAGAATAAGTAGTAATGGTAAAAAGTTAAAACTTGATGCTCTTTATCTGAACACGTGCAGCATTTGTAATGAGGGGTTGGTGGCACAAATAGAACTAAATGAATGTGATTCAATAGCTATTACAGAGATAAGGTTGAAAAATGTGTTGCTGGAAAAGCGCAGCAGGTCAGGCAGCATCAAAGGAACAGGAGAATGAACGTTTCGGGCATCTGCAGTCCTCACTTTCTCCCAGAGATAAGGTTGTAAGGTGGCCAGAACTGGGAACTCGATATTCAAGGGTATTTGACATCCAAGAAAAATAAGCAAAAAGGAAAAGAAGGTGGGGTACTGTTGTTAATAAAAGAGTTTCTCAATGCGGTGGTGGATAGTGATATAGATGCAACAGAGCATGCTCTGGAATCAGTTTGGTTTGAAATAAGGAATAGCAAGGGCAGGAACTCATGACTGGGTGTTTGTAGATCTCAGAGAAGTGCCTCACTGTAGGATAAAGTTTAAAATAGGATAAAAGAAAAATAATAGAGGCGTGCGATAAGGACAATGGTCATCAGTGATTTCTAATCTATATATTAACTGGATAAATTAGACGGGTAAGGGTAACATGGAAAACCAATTTGTAGAGTGCATTGTCTCTCTGTAGATCATTTCTTTGAATGTTGCACTACCTACGCAGGAACATGCTATGTTAAACGTAGAATGTGTACTCAGGTAGGATTAATAAGAAATCTCATAAGGATTCTCTAGAAGGTAGCAATCATAACACAATTTTAAAATCAGTTTGAGGGAGTGTAGCTTGGAACTCAAACCAATGCCATCAACTTAAATAAGGACAACTGGGAGGTATGAAGAAGCAGCTGCCTAAAACAGGCTGGGAAAATAGCCTGAGGGAAAAGGTCAGTAAATGAGCAGTAGCAGACATTTAAGCAGATATTACATAATGCTCAGCAAGAATTTATCTGATCGAAGCAAAGAAGTTGATGAGAAGGATGAATCACCCATGGTTAACGAAAATGATCAAGGAGAGTATCCAGTTCAAAACGAAGGCATACAAAGCAGCAAAAACTAGTGTTTGGTCAGAGGATTGGGAATGTTTTTTGGACTGAGCAGCAGACAACTAAAAAGCTACTAAAAAGGGACAAATTGACTATCAAAGTAAACTGACAAGAAATATCAAATCAAGCAGGGAGTGCCAAAAAGAAAGTGTAGCTAAAGTGTGAGACTCTTGGAAGACACGATGGACAAATTGATAATTTTGTATTTATTAATTTTATGAGAGGTGGGTGTTGCTGGCTGGCTAGCATTTATTGCCCATCCCTAGTTGTCCTTTAGAAGATGCTGTGAGCTGCTTTTTTGAATTGCTGTAGTCCACCTGCTGTGGGTTGACCCACAAAACCATTGTGGAATTCCAGGATGTTGATCCAGCGACAGTGAAGGAACAGCAATATATTTCTAAGTCAGGATGATGAGTGGCTTGGAGGGGAATTTGAAGGTGATGGTGTATATATCTGCTTCCCTTGTCCTTCTAGATGTAAGTGGTCGAGGTGGCGCCTCAGGATCTTCTGCAGTGCATCTTGGAGATAGCACATCCTGCTGCTACTGAACGTCAAATGATGGAAGGAATAGATGCAGTGCCAATCAAGTGAGCTGCGTTGTCCTGGATGGTGTCACGTTTCTTGAGTGTTTTTGGGGCTGCACTCATCCAGCCAAATGGGGAGTATTTCATCACAATCCTGACTTCTGCTTTGTAGATGGGTTAAAGGCTTTCAGGAGTCAGGAGGTGAGTTACTCATTGCAGTATTCCTAGCCTCTGAACTGGTGTTGTAGCCATGGTGTTTATGTGGAGAGTCTAGTTGAATTTCTGATCAATGATAGCTCCAAGGATGTTGATACTGGGGGATTCAGTTATGGTAACACCATCGAATGTCATGAAGCAGTGGTTAGATTGTCTCTTGTTGGTGATGGTCATAACTTGTCATTTATGTGGCGTGAATATTACTTGCCACTTGTCAGCCTAAGCCTGGGTATTGTCTACATCTTGTTGCATTTGGACATGGACTGCTTTAGTGTCTGAGGAATCGTGAAATGTGCTGAACACTGTGCAACCGTTAGTGAACATCCCCACTTCTGACCTTATGATGAAGGGAAGGTCATCGAAGCAACTGAAGATGGTTAGGCCTAGGACACTACCCTGAGGAACTCCTGCAGAGATGCCCTGGAGGGAGATAACTGATCTCCAACAACCATGGCCATCTTCCTACATGTCACATGACTAACCATCAGAGAGATTTCCCCCTAATATCCATTGATTCCAATTTTGCTAGGGCTCCATGCTGCCACAATCGGTCCAATGCGGTCTTGATGTCAAGGGCTGACACACTCATCTCACCTCTGGAATTCATCTCTTTTGTCCATGTTTGAACCAGGCAGTAATGAGGTCAGGATTGAACGGCCCTGGCAGAATCCAATCCAGGCATCACGGAGCAGGTTATTGCTAAGCAGTGCTGTATGATAGCACTGTTGATGCACCTTCATCACTTTACTGATGACCAACAGTCAACTGATGGGGCAGTAATTGGCCAGGTTCAACTTGTCCTACTTTTTATGCACAGTGCATACTTGGGCAATTTCCCACCTTGTCAAGTAGATGCCAGTGTTGTAACTATACTAGGAAAGCAGCACATTCTGGAGCACAAGTCTTCAGTACTATTGCAGGAATACTGTCAGGCCCCTTGCCTTTACAGTATCTAGTGCCTCCAACCATTTCTTGATATCACGTGGAATGAATCAAATTGGCTGAAGACTAGTATCTGTAATGCTGGGGACCACTGGAGGAAGCTGAGATAGATCGTCCATTCGGCACTTCTGGCTGAAGATTGCTACGAAAGCTTCAGCCTTATCTTTTGCACTGATATTCTGGGCTTTTCCATCATATGAGGATGGGGATATTTGTGCAGCCTCCTCCTCCTCCAGGGAGTTGTTTAATCCTCCACCACGTTCCTAACTTACTTTTGGTTTAAGAAATGTTTCCTAATTTCACTCCTACTAAGTCTAGCTCCCAAATTTGCCACAGAATTCCTAACCACTAGAAAGTGTTTCTGTCTATTTACCTTATCTGTTTGTCTTTAGATTTTGAAAACTTTGATCAAAACACTCAAGCTTCTAAATTCCAGGGAATACAACTCTACTTTGTTTGATAACTCCATGCAGCTTAACCCTTGGAATCCACATGGTAAAGCTACACTGCACTCCTTCTCAGGTCAATATATTCTTCCTCAGGTGTGGTACCTTGGACTTCAGGTCTGGTTTTATTTGAGCTTTATAAAGCAGATGCATGATTTATCTTGTTGTGTTCAATTCCTCCAAATACAAAGGCCATTGCGGTTTTGATTGTTTTCTCTGCCATCTTCATGTCATTTAAATGATTATACCTCTGCACCCTCAGACTCTTTTCACTTCCATTATTTCCAGCTTGTAACCTATTACAAATGTTTTAGCCTTTTTAGATCCGAAATGGATTCCCTCATATTTGATTACAATGAAATTTATACAGCTTTGCCAATTAACTTAACATATCAATATCCTAAGTAATGCTGAAAGACATTTTATTGAAGCTTGTTATCTTGTACTCATCAGGACAATTTGCATGAATATCAATTCAAGGGAAGAGTACTGACCCTTTGGCAAGCAAACTCTGATTAGTAGAGGCATTGTTCTTGAGAATGGACCAATTAATGATGACGTTTAACTGCCAGTTTTTGTTTAAATTTTAAACTGGGAGGTTGATTTTGAATGGGCTGGGCAGAGTCTGAGAACTGAAAGAGCAACTGTCTATCACCTTTTTTTTTGAGTTGTAACAGGTATAGTACATATTGCTTTGCCTGAAAAGAACAGGCACATGCATTAAAAAACATGTCGCTTCCAGTACACACAAGTGTGCAATCAACTTAATTTCTTACACACCTGGCAAATGTTTCTAAATACAGAATCACATCCAATGTTGAACACTGTTGTGAGTTTTACAAACACATACCAGTTATGTATGATCAATATCTTCTCATTGCAAACAGCCAAAAGCTAATTTAATTCATTTTGATAGAATCAACTAGACTTTGGGAGTACAGTATCACACCAGCAGTGAAATACATACTACATTATCTCAAAATGTGTTTCACACAAATAAGTATAGGCACAGTTCCTTCCTGTTCCAGTCCTAGCACTGGTGGCAGTATCTCATGAAATGGAACTTTTCCTTCTCACCCCACTCCTCTACCTCTCTAATCTGCTTGTTTATGCCTGTATGAAAATGGTTCAGGTAATTAATACAAAAATTACAACCATGAGATGCTGTCCTTCCTAGTACTATCTCCTGGGCAGACAACAAAGCATGCAGAGTTTTGATCCTACTGATGTCACCTGTCCCCTAATTACTGAATCCCCTACAATCTGTACCACATTAGGCTTCTCACCATCCTCCCCCCTCCATCTCTTGTGTCCTGCTCCAAGATTCATTAGCTGAGCTGCAATTGTTTGTTGTCCTCACGTGCAGAAAGTTGGATAAGATCAGGGTCAATGGCTCCCCAATTCCCTTATTTATCAGAATTCTCATTACATGAACATATCTGACTAACATCTATGCCATTCTGATCCTTCACCTCTCTACAAGGTGTGATCGTGCAACAAACTATCAAGATATTGCTTCCCCTCTCGTGTGTCAAAATGTCTCAAACTCACACTCCAGTTCAAAGGCTAAACTGGAGAGATTAGATGCTTTTGCTATCTGCTCATATGATCCCAGATACTGCAATCCAGACCAACACACACTGCCATTTTCAGTTTAGGTTTTACATCTTTTCCCAAGCATTAACTTGCCATTAATAGTGGACAAAAGATTGAAGTGCTTATTGCTTTAAACTAGTATTGAAAGTTTTGGAGATTATAGACAGCATCTCCACCCTGCCCACTACCACAATCCTCCCTGCCACACCAGTTTCCCAGCTTTAGAACTCATAGCATTATAATTTTCAATATCATTCTGTAGATCCTCTGACTAAGCCAATGAGAGTCAGTGAGAATAGACCAAAGACAGTAAGAATATGGACAATAGCCAAATGGAAATTGCTGTGGGATAGAAACTTTTGGCAGTAGTTTAGACAATTGCAAGTTTATAGAGGATGGGAATCTTAACAATGACAGCCTTATGGTCAATATGTTTGGAGGTGATATAGAAATGAATAACAGTTTCAACAACACAACAAATTAGAGGAGTCAAACACTAAAGCAATGATCTGAGTTAGCAGATTGTACCCTAGAAACTGAAACTGTTGAATACAGTTATTTATACTTATTTAACATGCTCAATGTAGTGTTATTACAAAAACATCTTTGTTGAATATTTGTCTTTTGGAATTTCTTATAAAAAATATGATAACACCCACAAGTGGTCTAAGAATCCTGAGGTACATCAACCAAATGATTGAGAAAATTTTTTATGTCTGAAATAAGTATTGCAATAAAGATAAAGATAAAAATACATACACACTATAGCAATTGCATCCCTAATTACTGTAATGTAAGACTATATTACAGTAATGATATAAATGATACATACAAAGTGCACCAATTTAATACTTACTGTACATGTAGGAAGACCAGAGTCTTCAGATGTCACTCGTAGTCCATTTTCTAAAACAGTGACTTTTGTTTCTGGAATATTCAGAACAACATGTGCAGCTGTTGCTTGTGTCGCCTGGAATCTATTCCAGTTGTGTATGATGGGCTAAAATATATTTTGGTAATTTGTAAAGAGACAATATAATTGCAGCAAAACATAATAAAAAATAGATTTGTAATTTATCATTTTCTTACATAGAAGCATGCACAGTGTTTGTAAAGACAATTCTTTAGGTCTTTCAGAATGGAAAACTTCTACAGGATTGGTTTATATTTATTGTTTACTTGGATGTGGACACTGAGTGGCTTGCTAGGCCATTTAAGAATCGATCATATTGCTGCGGTTGTGGAATCACACATAGGGCAGGGTAGATCAGATAAGAACAGCAGATTTTCTTCCCTAAAAGACATGAGTGAACCAGATGGACTTTTTCAACAATCAAGGGAAGTTATCACAGTCACCATGACTGAGACTAGTGTTAAAATCTAGATTTATGAACTGAATTCAAATTCCACTAGCTGTATGTGCTCTCAGGGCATCAGCCCAGGACTCTTGACTACAGGTATTTGCCCAGTGATACAATACATCTATCATTCTAATAAAGTCTCATATTTGCAATTATCTCCAGCTAAAGCAAATTAAAAGTCACTTAGCATTACTAAACTCTTTACTACCACAGGAAAATAAGCATTTTTGTTTAACCAGTCATTTCATTGCTGTGACCTAGAAGTGATACTTAGTTATATTTGCAATTCACTTTTACTTCTTTCTCACAAACTAGTCAAAATTGCCGAATATGTATTTTCTTGAGCTCTGATTTTTACCAAGTCTTACATGTCAGGAACAGTTACAGATATCTTCCTTTTCCCAACATACATCCAAGAATTAGATTCAAATGTGACATTTTACAGTTTTATACACAATACCACCTCACAGGACTACTGTAGTAAACTTCAAAAAAAACTCTAACAGACAAATAACAGCAGAACTGCATTCCAATTAAGTGAAAGAAAACTTAGCTTCTATTTGTCAGAGACAAACATACCACAAGTTACAAATGAATAACTTGCGATTCCTGCAGACTTTCATGACCTCAGAAAAACTCATAACACGCTTGCAACATGGTGGCTCAGTGGTTAGCACTGCTGCCTCAAAGCACCAGGACCAGAGTTTGATTCTACTCTCATGCAGCTGTCTGTATGGAGATTGCACATTCTCCCCGTGCCTGCATGGATTTCCTCCAAGTGCTCTGGTTTCCTCGAAAGATATGCAAATTAGGTGACCTGGCCATGCTAAATTGCCTATGGTGTCCAGGAATGTGCAGGCTAGGTGGAATAGTCATGGAAAATACAAGATTACAGGAATAGGGTAGGCATTATGGGTCTGGGTTGGGATGCTGTTTGGAGGGTCGGTGTGGACTCAATGGGCTAAAAGGCCTGCTTCCACACTGTTGAGATTTAAGAGCTGTAATAACTTTCAACACATCCCGGTGCCACAAACATTAATGAAATAAATGATCAGA
This sequence comes from Chiloscyllium punctatum, assembly GCF_047496795.1. NCBI lineage: Eukaryota > Metazoa > Chordata > Chondrichthyes > Orectolobiformes > Hemiscylliidae > Chiloscyllium > Chiloscyllium punctatum. Next base: position 38,860,879 of record NC_092782.1, on the reverse strand, counting down.
TAATTTGCCAAGATAGTGGAGGTAATCGGCTTCTCATCTTCAATAAAAATGTCATTGGACCTTCTGCATTTACTTCACAATGACTAACACCTCATCCAAAAGGCGGAACATTCTACAGTTTTGCATTCCCTCACTTCTGCTCAGGTTTATCCATCTACATTTAAATCACTGGAATTGATCCCACCATGTGGATTTTTAATTGAGTGTATGCTCACACTTACATGTTTATCAAATCTATCATCCCAGAGTACTTAGGAAGTGACCCTAGAAATAGCAGATGCACTGGTGATCACTTTCCAGCATTCTGTAGACTTTGGAAGAGTTCCAATGGACAGCTAATGTAACTCCACTCTTTAAAAAAAGGGGAGGGAAGAGAGAGAGAGGAATAACCTGACATCGGCAGGGGAGTAATTATTATTATTAAAGATGTAATAACTGAGCATTTAGCAAGCAGTGACAGAGCTGGTCCTAGTCAGTATGGATTCACTGAAGGGAAACCATGCTCGACAAATCATCTGGAATTTCTTTGAGGATGTAACCAGTAAAGTGGACAAGGGTGAATCAGTAGATGTTGTGTATCTGGACTTTTAAAAGGCTCTTGACAAGGTTTCACACAAGAGATTAGTAAGGAAAATTAAAGCTCATGGTACCAGAGGTAATGTATTGACATGGACAGAGAACTGGTTAGCAGACAGGAAGGAGAGAGTTGGAATAAACACATCCTTTTCAGAGTAGCAGGCAGTAATGAGTGGAGTGCTGCAGGATTCAGTGCTGGGACCTCAGCCAATCACAATATACATTAATTATTTGAACAAAGGAATTGAATGCAATCTCTCCAAACTTGCAGATGATACCAAGCTGGGTAGCAGTGTCTGCTGTGAGGAGGATACTAAGAGGCCGTATGGTGACTTGGACAGGCTGGCTGAGTGGGCAAATATTTAGCAAATGCAATATAATGTGGATAAATGTGAGGTTATCAACTTTGGTCACAATAAAAAAAGCAGGCACATTTTTATTTTAATGGTGGCAGTTTAGGAAAAGCTGAGGTGCAATGAGATCTAGGTGTCTTGATGGAACAGTTACTGAAGGTTGGCATGCAGGTGGAGCAGGCAATGCTGGCCTCCATAGCAAGAGGATTTTTGCGTATCGAAGGAAGGCTGTCTTGCTGCAGTTATACAGGGTCTAGGTGAGTATTGTGTGCAGTTTTGCTCTCCTAGTCTGAGGAAGGATATTCTTGCTATTGAAGGAGTCCAGCGAAGGTTCACCAGACTGATTCATACAATCCCTACAGTGTGCAAGCAGTCCATTCCCCATTTCGAGTCCACACAGTATCTCCAAAAAGCATCCCAGCCAGAAACATCTCTCTACTCACTCTCTGTAACTCTGCATTTCTGATAGCTGCACATCCCTGGAACTATGGCAAATCCATCTAACCAGCATATCTTTGGACTGCAGGTACTCCAGTTTCCTCCCAAAGGAAACCCACATAGACTCCACACAGATAGTCACTGGCACTGTGAGGCAGTGTTAACCACAGAGCCACTATGCTGCCCTGATTCCTAGGATGGCAGCACTGACATACGAGGAAAGACTAGATTAAATGGGCTTGTCCTCACTGGAATTTAGAAGAAGGGGGAATCGCCTAGAAACATATAAAATCCCAACGGGTTTGGGACAGGCTAGATGAGGGAAGAATGTTCCCAATGTTGGGAAAGTCCAAGACTGGGGTCACAGTCTAATAATAAGGGGTAATCCATTTGGGACGGAGATTAGAAAGAATTTTTTCACTCAGAGCTGTGAACCTGTGGAACTGTCTCCCTCAGGAAGCTGTTGGGGCAAGTTCATTTGACATACTCAAAAGCGAGCTGGTCGAGGCCCTTGCAGCTGAAGGGATCAAGAGGTATGGAGAGAAGGCAGGAATAGGATAATGAAACTGTATGATCATATTGAATGGTGGGGCAGAGTCGAAGGGCCGAATGGCCTACACTTATTTTCTGTGTATATCATCGCTTAGAAGTAAAAACTTCAATTTGCAGCTTCAACTATCATTAATGCATTACGGCGGAAGCATAACAGGCCAGCCAGCATTAGCGATTCCAAATATTTATTTTGTCCTGATCACCATTCTCATGGCCCACATCAAAACTCTCACCAAACAACTCCTTCACATAAACACACGTCTTGCATTTCCCAGATTAGTATTAACGGCATCAGCGAGCCCGAAATGATCGGTTACAAAAGATTCCCACGTCCAACAACCGAGTTGACCTGCCGTAGTGCGCATGCTATGCTAAATCGTCCCTGAGCTACCTGTCGCTTCCAGCTAGTCCAAGCCCTTCCGAGAAGTCTCAGTCCGGCCACACTACTCAACCGCTGCAAAGATGTCGCCATCTTACTGGCACACCGCGCATGCGCGTGGCCGAGCGGCGTGTTTTCCGTCGTCAGCGGGGCGCCACGCGCAGGCTGATCCAATCGATCCCCGACCGCGTCGATGAATTGGCAACCCTGCAGGGGAGCTCCGAGTACAAAAATAGCGCCAGCTCTGCCTCTCGCTTTGTGGGCGCTGCTTATTTCTGTGGATACGGTATACCTACGAGGTCACAGAAGATTAATTTTGCATGTTCCATTCCAAATATGAACGAATTCCGTTGATTTCATAAATAGAAAATAAAAGGGAAGATGGGAAACTCATTGGAGACGGTGCAGGAACTATCCTGGTTTCAGGTCTGAGGAATGTCAGTTATAAAACTAGATTGGAGAAGTTGGGACGATTTTCCTCGGAGAATAGAAGGTCAGTAGGAGGTGTCAAAATAAAACGTAAAATCACTAAGTCTCTGACAGCGGATTTCTAGATGATGAGGAGTCTGGACAGCTCAGGAGAAAACGTTGTAGACAAACAGGAAGTTGGAAAAAAAACACAACAAGCCAGGTAGCATTAGGAGGTGGCTAAGTCAATGTTTTGGGTATAACCCTTCTTCAGGACTAGACGTGGGGGAAGGGAGAGCTACACAAAAAAGAGGGGCTGGGTGGTTTGGGTAAGATGGGAGAATGCTGAGGTAGGGATAGATGAACCCAGGTAATCTGTTCACCTATCCCTACCTCACCATTCTGCTTTAGTCGTTGAGAGGGATGAATCTGGTTGGTAGCTGGAATGGAAAGGTGAAAGTGGGACTGGAAAGGGAGCTGGGGAATGGGTGGGAAGGTTATTTGAAATTCAAGAACTCATGTTAAGTCCTCCAGGCCGTAGGCTGCAAGGCTGTTAGAAAACATTGCTGTATGTGAAAGGATCCAGATTAGAGTGGTGCTGGAAAAGCACAGCAGGTCAGGCAGCATCCAAGGAGCAAGAAAATTGACATTTAGGGCAGGAGCTATTCATCAGCAATGAGGCTGGAAGCCTCGGGGGTAGAGAGATAAATGGGAGGGGGTGAGGCTTGGGAGAAAGTAGTTGAGAGTGCAACAGGTCGATGGAAGAAGGGGTAAAGGTTATAAGTCGGAGAGGAAGATGGAGCGAATAGATGGTAAGGAAATGTGGACCAGATCATGAGGATTGTACTGAGCTGGAAGTTTGGAACTGGAGTACGGTGGCGAAGGGGAAATGAGGAAACTGGTGAAGTCCACATTGATACATGGGGTTGAGGGGTTCTGAGGCGGAAGATGAGGCATTCTTCCTCCAGGTGTCGGGTGGTGAGGGAGTGGCCGTGGAGGTAGCCCAGGATTGCGTGTGCTCGGCAGAGTGGGAGGAGGAGTTGAAATGTTTGGCCATGGGGCGTTGGGGTTGATTGGTGCAGGTGTCTTGGAGATGTTCCCTGGAGCTTTCTGAGAGAAGGCGTCCAGTCTCCCCAATGTAAAGGAGACCGCATCGGGAGCAATGAACACAATAAATGATATTTGTGGAAGTGCATGTGAAACTTTGATGAATGTGGAAGGCTCCTTTGGGGTCTTGGATGGAGGTGAGGGGGGAGGTGTGGGTGCAGGTTTTGCAATTCCTGTGGTGGCAGGGGAAGGTGCCAAGAGGGGAGGGTGGGTTGTTGGGGGTGTGGACATGACTAGGTAGTCACGGAGGGAACGGTCTTTGCGGAAAGTGGATAAGGGTGGGGAGTGAAATGCATCCCTGGTGGTGGGGTCCATTTGTAGGTGGCAGAAATGTCGGCAGATGATGCGGTTTATGCAGAGGTTGGTTAGTGGAAGCTGACGACTGGGAGGGGGGTTCTGTCCTTGTTGCGGTTGGAGGGGTGAAGTTTGAAGGCGGAGGTATGGGACATTGGTGTGATGCATTGGAGGGCATTTTCAACTACATGGGAGGGGAAATTACGGTCTTTAAAGAAGGAGGCCATCTGGTGTGTTCTGTGGTGGAACTGGTTCTCCTGGCAGCAGATAAGGCAGAGGCGGAGGAATTGGGAATACGGGATAGCATTTTTGTGGGAGGAAGTGTAATCCAGGTAGCTATGGGAGTCAGCTTTGTAAAAATGTCGATGTTGAGTTGGTCGTCATTGATGGAGATGGAGAGGCCCAGGAAGGGGAGGGAGGTGTCAGAGATGGTCGGGTGGAATGTGAAATTGATGAACTACTCAACCTCCTCGAGCATCTGGAGTCCTCACTTTCGCCTATGAGGAGAAACTACTTCACCCAGAGAGTGGTGGCTGTGTGGAATGCTCTGCCCCAGAGGGCAGTGGAGGCCCAGTCTCTGGATTCATTTAAGAAAGAATTAGATAGAGCTCTTAAAGATAGTGGAGTCAAGGGTTATGGAGATAAGGCTGGAACAGGATACTGATTGGGAATGATCAGCCATGATCATATTGAATGGCGGTGCAGGCTCAAAGGGCTGAATGGCCTACTCCTGCATCTATTGTCTATTGTCTAAAGGATTCAGATTGTTAAGGCACAAACTTAATTGGCAAAATAAGCAAGATGACAAAGAAAACCTTTTTTTTGCAGCGAGTGATTAAGCTCTTAAAAATTGTTAACTTTATTATGACAAGATGTAGAAAAGAAATGACAATCTGTGAATTTTCTACATACACTTGTGGGCACCCAGAAATTCACGGTAATAAAGAGGGAGAAAATAACTTTTGAGGGCAAACTTACAAGCAATTTCAGGATGGACAGCATAGGCTTATTTAAATATATAAGAACAAAGTGAGAAGCCAAAATGAATATGGGCTACTTGGAGAATGACCTGGAGAAATCACAGGGAACCAGGAAATGGCAAAGTTGTTGAATAAATAAAATAAATTCACAATATTTATCACTAAAGAAAAAAAAAGCTACAGAACTAATGGGTCTAAAATTGATAAGCCTCCAGACCTGATGGGATGCACCCTAGGGTATTAAAGAAAGTAGCTATAGAGATAGTGGCTGCACAAGTAGTAATCTTCGAAGAATCCTTAGATTCTGGAAAGTCCCAGAGGATTGGAAAATTGTCGATGTAACACCTTTTTAAAAAAAGACAAAAGGAGATAAAGACAGGTAACTAGCTTTATTGGGAAAATGTCAGTTTTTTTATAAAAGGATGTTAATAGTAGAAAATTTATAATATGATCAAGCAGACTCAGTATGACTTCATGAAGGGAAAAACATGTCTGACAAATTTACTAGGATTCTTTGAGGAGGTAACAAGCAGAATTGATAATTTGAAACCAGTGGATGTAATATATTTAGGATTTTCAGAAGGTGTTTGATAACATATCAGACAGTTAAATTAAGAGCTCATGGTGTTGGAGGTAGTATATTAGCATGGATAGATGATTGTCTAACTAATGGACAGCAAAGAGTTGGGATAAGGGAGCAATTTCAGGGTGTAACCTGTAACAAGTTATGTGCCACAGGAGCTGGAGCCACAATTTTTTGCAACATATATTAATGATTTGGATGAGGAAAGTAAATGTACTGTCACCAAGTTGCAGATGACACAAAAATCGTTGGGAAGACTCTGAGTGATATAGTCCGATGGGCTCAAACTTTGGAGATGGAATATAATGTGGGAAAATGTGACATTATGTGCTTTGGCAAGAACAAAAGAAGAGCTGAATATTATTAAATTGTGAAAGACTGCAGAAAGCGACAGAAAGGAAAGATTTGGGAATCATCCAGGAATCTCAAAAAAACTAGCATGAATGTTCAGTGGGTAATAGGGAAGGCAGATAGATTGTTGGCTTTTATTGCAAAAGGAATGGAGGATAAAAGTAAAGAGGTTTTAATAAAATTATACAAGGTACTAGTCATACCACAACTGGGGTAATTCAGTAAAATGTTTTGGGTCCCTTATTTAAAGAAAGATATACTTGCATTTTAGGCAGTCCAGAAAAGGTTCATTAGGTTGATACCAAATATGGAGGCACTGTTTTATGAGGAGATGTTGAGCCAATTAAATTGAATTCATTAGCATATAGAAGAATGAGAGGCAACCTTATTGAACCTTATAATATTTTTAAAGGTTTTGACTGACTGGATGTGGAAAATTTGTTTCCCCTTGTGGGAGATAGGACCAGAGGGCATAATCTCAGAATAAGGGGTAACACATTTAAGACAAAGTCAGAAGCAACAAGGCACCAGGTTAGAGTCCAATGGTTTATTTGAAATCACAAGCTTTTGGAGCGCTGCTGCTTCGTCAGGTGAAGTGAAGAGAAGCAACGGTCACAGAATTTATATGCAGAGAGATAATGCCAAGACAATTCCAGATAATTAAGTGTGTCAAAAGATAAATACAAAAGAGTGTGAGTGACATTTTATTTTTGATTTTTTTGTAAGTATCTCTTTGCTTTAATTCCTCGGATAATGAGTTACCTCTTCACTTGCTATTTTGCCTGTGGACACTCCACTCACACTATTTGTACTTGTGTTTTTGACACTCTTAATTACCTGGAACTATCTTGCCATTATCTCTCTGCATATAAATTCTTTGCCTGTGCACTTGCCTCCACTTCACCTGACGAAGGACCAGCGCTCAGAAAACTTGTGATTTCAAATAAACCTGTTGGACTATATAACCTGGTGTTGTGTGATTTCTGACTTTGTCAAACCCAGTCCAACACCAGCATCTCCACATCACATTTAAGAAAGAAATAAGGAGGAATTTCTTCTCCCAGAGGATAATGAATCTGAAACTCTTTCCTGTAGAGGGCTGGCTTGTTAAGTATATTCAATAATGAGATACAGATTTTTAATCAATTAGGGAATCAAGGTTATACTGAAAAGGTAGAAAGGTGAATTGAGGAATATAAGATCATCCATAATGCTCCTATGTCTTATTATCTTATCGTTGCATCCAACTGTTAAGGCCACCACAATTAGGTGATAGTTTCTTCCCTGTGGTCCTATTGTTTAATTTGACCAGCAGTTAAAATTTTGTGAAGAAACAAAGGGTAAAATGGCCTCATATTGCAACAATTCTATGATTCTATATTATTGTGTATAACAAACTTGTTTGTGATACAAATACAAATTTGGTTTGTGTGAATAATAAGTAGGTTTGGTTCTTCACCAGTGGAATACATTGAAGTTTATGCAGACACCATTAAGTTGTCACTCATAACTTGACCTGCAGAAATGTGTCCATAAATATATGTATGAATTGTATTATTATGTTCTTAATTCAGAATTCTAATTTGGAACATAATTTGGAACTTTGAAGTGTGAAATATAACATGAAATAATAATACTGATTGAAGTAAAAACATTTGCAATTAACGAAATATTTCGGTGACCAAACCTGACCTTGAGTGTATGACACTTTTTGTGCTTTAGGGATTAAGTGTGAGAATTGAATATTTTTAGTTTTATTACATTTTCCATTTGTTTCCGGGATACTATAGAGCCACTAACAAGAACAGCATTTATTGCCAATCAGAATTGTTCGTACGTAAATACTAACTTACAACACAAAACGCACTCGACTACAAAATGTGTGCTGCGACAGATTGATTTTGTTTATAATTAGGAATGTTATGGAAACAGTCTATAAACTCGGAAACTCCCCAGAACTCTTGGGAATATCGTTTTCGAGAACTAATTCATCATAGTTTTAAATAGAGAATATTGGACTTTTGGAAACCTCAATACAACAGAAACCAACCAAATCGGTGGTCCAGAATTCGAACCGCTGGTCAATTTAAACAATGGAACTGTAGGAGAGGGGCTGACACCGACTTGGTGGTGCCCTTTCTTTATTCGGGGAACAGTTATGTGCAGCACAAGTAGTTTCTGGTTTCCGGATGCCTGCAGGAGCATGTCGGGGACGTGAGATTTGATCCGGGGAAATGTGTGGGGATCATCTTTACTTGGTGTGCAGTTAGTCGTTCTGAAGTTAGTACAATTTATTTTAGGATGGATCTGGATAGCATGTTATGCTTGTGTGAGAGGCGATGCTGAGAGAGAGGGCTGGGATTACGTACCTAGGGATCTGTCGGCCTCTCTTGGCTGCTTGTCTCACAGCAGCGGCGAAATTCGGGAGTTTATTCGACAGAAACGTGAAGTGCGGCCAGAGTGCGCCAGGAGGCGAACTGGCAGAGGCAAAGTCCCACTGCCTTTCCAGGTGAATCCCAAACGATCAGCTCCTTTTAACTGGTAGAGTTCGTATTTTATGGCAATTGTCGACTTTCATCCTAAATGCTGTTTTTGTTTTAGTTTCAGAAATGATTTAATCCTCTCCTATTTTATTAGCACAGCCTCAGCCAAGTCGCATGGATCCCGATTAACAATTGATTCAAAAGTTACATGACGTATCTTGAACGGTTAACAGATTTTCTTAGCAACTTTTAAATTCGTTTCCAGTATTACAAATTTGCAACATGCTTTTTTTTTGTCCTGGGCAATTGAATCAGCCCTAGATTTTAGTGACAGTGCTGATACCGTGTGCACGGTTCTGGGAGGAGTTTCAACAAAGGAAGTTATTGTAATTCAGGTTCGTCTGACCGGCAACAGGACGGACTCGACTACCACATTGTCTTGGAAGAATCATTATTAGAGAAAGTTTGTCTTCTAATCGGACCTTGTGGTTTTGAAACTTAGTCGAATCACTTATTTTACCATTGGTTTACTGGCGTGGCTGCCGCCAGTCGCTACTGTACAACTTTACTGAGGATAGAGGTGGGGACTAAACCAGGCAATCTCCAGAAAAAACTGATAGTGTTCCAGTCGTTGTAATTGTGAAAGTGACTTTATTTTTTCAGTTTTTAATCGTATTTGTTACTAACTCATTTTATGTAGAACGCAATCAACGATAATCATTCGGGTTGTAAACCGACTTTATTCGTGTTTCAGAAAAGCGAGCACAGTTTTTAAAATGTCAAATCACAGCTGCAGAATCTCACAGCTTAAAAAAGGAAACTCTTGGTCGTTTTGCTATTACTGATTTAAAGCTTTTTTTTCTACAGTCCCGGCAGCGAATGATAACGTGTTGTTTGGGTAGTATATAGTTGGTGCAGTCGTTTATTTTAAATGGAGGTTGTTAGATCCAGAAAGAATCTCCCTTTGTGCCTCTGACAGTGCATTTCTCAGCAATTTGACTCAGGCGCTGAATGGTTGGTTTGCAGGGATAATAAGGCGATCACGTGTTGGATCTGGGCATAGGCTGAGATCAGAGTCCTGACTTGTTCCTCTTGTCACATCTGCGGGCGGGAACAACAAGGGGGGGAATCATCTACATTAAGTGGATAAAGTCAGAGACTGCGGCGTTGCCTCCTGGATCATTTCCAATACATCGTTATCATCCAGCAAGGTCCACAATGTTTTCCCTTTCTTTTTTGTGTTCTGCCCTCGCTTCTTTGCTACTTTTGGAGTTAACAGTTCTGTTTTGTCTAAATGCAACGACGTAAGCTAAGAAACTATTCCAACCCTTGCGACAAACTGTATCGTTACTATTATTGTTTTGAGAGATTAAGTTTGTACCGTGATAGTTAACCGGGTATCTTTTTAATAGCGTAACCAGTCAGAAAGTTTGTGAAATGTACTTTATAGCTTCACGTTGTAATCGTATTACTGTTACATAAAATATGGTTTAGGAGAAAATCTGCCTGACAGTGGTACTGAGGTTATCTCAGTATTACATTTGTTTACGGGCAAATTAAGAGGTTTTTATTCACGAAAGTTGACTGACTGATCAAGTGGCTGTAGGTCGTTCTTGTTCCAAGCTGTTATAAGCCGGAGTTGCCGAGTAACCTTACCGCAGTGTTATTTAATTTGCTGTTCCTGGTGGTCGATCAGTATTGGTGGAATGCGATGCGCAGTTGCTGGATTGAGTTATACTGCCGAATTGCCTAGATCCCAGCTCTCAGCGAGATGCTTGGACCTCTGCGCCAACATTGAAGGATGTTCTTATTAACGTTAAGAGAACGTGGTATCAAGAGTTTGTTGTTTTTATCGGAAAGTAAAACATCAGAAGCACTCTATACAGTTCCTCTAAATGTCAAATAGATCATCTGATTACTTTTAAAATACAGCTTTTGCTCTGGTTTTGTTGTTATGCACCAGGTTGTAAGTGCATTGTTTAAGTTGTTACACGATTTTCTGGCAGAGAGGGTATTGGCATCATTTGGCACTATTGTGAGCCATATAGCTATGATAGTGACAATTAACATTAAATCATTGTTTGGATAACAATTAGAAATGTGAACTGGGATTTTGTACTTTGCAGACTTGCAGAAGTTTCAAGAGTCTTGAAGTACATTCTTAGTGATTATTATGTAATTGCTTGTCTTTAGATTGCACAACGGAGCAGAAGGAAGCATGGATGCACAGCTTAAAGAACAGGTCCCGATTTCAAGCAGCCATTATCCAAAGGAAGCTGTGAAGAAACGATCAGGAAATGCAAGCCGTGAGGCAAGAGGGAGCTCATCATCCCGAACGTCCAGGAAAAGCTTCAGATTGGATTACCGTCTGGAAGAAGATGTAACAAGATCCAAAAGAGGAAAAGATGGCAGATTTGTCAATCCCTGGCCAACCTGGAGTGACCTTGCTTTCACTAACGTGCTAAAGTTCGCTGTGATGGAGAGAGACCATACCAACATCCCAAGTTCAAAGGCAGTGAGTGGCTTGACCAAATCTAAAGTTACAAGTATTTCAACTGCTTGTTGCTCATATATGATTTATAGTAGTTTATTTTATTATTTATTGAAGTTTATTTTCAGTTTATCCACAGTAAGTGATCATATGAAACAATTCTTGCAACATAAGTAGCATTATGATAATTTATGTAATTACATAATTAATATCTGCTGATGGAATATAGTTATTTCAAGGTGTAAATTATAGTTCTCATAATGAAAATATTTAAAAATAACCCAGCTTATGTAGCGACCTGATGGCACTGATTGTAGGAGTTCTCAAACTTAGTGCCCTGTAGAAAATGGAATTGGTTTGATTAATCTACTTTTCACCTTTCCTAGTCTGACACAAGATGAAACAAATCAAAGTTCACTGATTAAGATTAGATTCCCTACAGATTCCCTTCAGCCCAACAAGTCCACACTGACCCTCCAAAGAGTGGCCCACACAGGCCTACTCCCTACTAATGCACCTATCACTATGGGCAATTTAGCATGGCCAATTTATTTGACCTGTGCATCTTTGGACTGTGGGAGGAAACCGGAGCACCTGGAGGAAACCCACGCAGACACTGGGAGAATGTGCATACTCCATGCAGACAGTCGCCTGAGGCTGGAATCGAACCTGGGTCCAATGTTAACCACTGGGCCACCATGCCGCCCCAAAATGTTAGAGTTTAGGAAGAATAAATAAAATTCAATGAAGCAATAACATTAAGATTGTACAAAACAAAAGAAAATGACGGGAATGCTAAGCATAGGAGGAGACAGGCTGGAGATCACCACTTTACCCTTAAAAACTGGTCAGTTGTATATTACTCTTGACAGCTTTCTTGTTCAGTAAGTGAATAGCTGAATCTGAATAATTTTCTCTTCAAAAAAAGTTGCTTGTTACAATTTCAGTCACAAACCTACTTATAAATTCATGTTGATGAAATGGTGGTTTACCTAAAATTAAACTATCCTTTAAAGGTTATGCTACATATAGTGAGCCATGCTGATGTACAGATGAATGTCAAGATACAGTTTATTTTTAGAATAGTTTGTACTGGGAATAATACAAGAATGCTATTAGATCTATTTATTTCTTGTGCTGATGCTTGAGGTACTCAGCACCACTTGGACCAATGAAACATGATTCTTTAATTTCATTGTTGGGGTAAAAGATTCAAAATGAAGTTATGTTTGTCACTGCATTTATCTGGCTTGACAGTGTTAGCTGTTAAAAGTGCCATTGAATTTTAATTAAGAATCTCAGAGGAAAGGCCTAAACTCACAATGTAGGATGTTACTTAGATTAGGAGGATAGTTGAAGCCATTGCAGAACTAGAGATGAGTTGTTTCCATGCTCAGATTCTAAACATATTGTATTTATAAGGCGAATAAAAGGTTAAAAGCAGTGAGGAATGTCATGGTTTGGAATGAATGAAAGATTAGAATATTGATCCTGTGGAATATTATGGAAGAGAAATATGCACAACACTGAAGATGTGAGAGTTTCATTTGGGGTCAGACAAAACAGGGTAAGAATGCTACACATTCTAGCAACTTGGACATTTAAGTTATAAACTTCAGCATCAATACAAAATATGTTACTGGCATAAACACTTGGCATTATTTATATGATAATATAATTCTAATTGTAATACAATATAATTAACTATAAGCTAGGATACTTCTGAGACCAGTGTAAAACATTTGTTCACCAGTCTTAATATCTCCTTTGTCGTGGTGTCACTTAATGTACATTGCTGTGAAGTGTTTTGATAAATTTCACAATGTTGAAGGTGCAAGCTATTGCCTGCATATTAATTTGAGCACTACTACTGCATGTTTGAAAAAAGAAATAAATGTTAAAGGAAATTAAACATAAAGATCAAAGGAAACTTTTCCAAAAATATACAAATAATTCTCTTATCCTTTGGCTAAGCAAATAGGTGTTCTGCCATTGTTTATTTAGAGTTCTTACAACGTCATTATAAATTGCTAGTTATTACATATAACAATATAGCATGTTTACTTTATTCAGAAATCACCATCATGTCATGATGAATGTGCTTTACTTAGTAAGGGACACCGGCTTCCATATTAGAACTAGCCGTTCCTATATCTAAATTGTTACACTGGCATCTGCTTGATAATATTAAAAGGTTGTCCAAGTATACTTAGTCTTCAAACATAACAATAAAACTTGCCTGGGCAATTTCCCATTCTACTGTACACCCAATAATCAGAAAAATGATGGAGGCAGACAGCAACAGTGCCAGCAAGCAAGACACTTAGCAATGGTCACTTTGGATTTTGCCAGAATAACCTGGCTTCTAAGCCCTTCATAATAATCTTGATTCAAACATAGATCCAAATGTAGAACTGACTTCTCTTTGCTCATGGGATTGTGGACATCACTGGCTTGGCTAACATTTATTATCTATCCCAATTTGGCCTTCAGAAGTTTATGGTGAGATGTATTCTTGGACTGTTGCAGTGCTTAGGGTATAGGTATATCCACAGTGCTGTCAGGAAGGTAGTGTCAGGATTTCTCCTTATGAATATGAAGGCACACTCATACAGTTCCAAGCCAGGATGGTTGCTTAGAAGGGATCTTGTGTTCTAGACTGCCAGGAAGAAAGGGAAGAAAAGTTGAATAGTAAGGCACTGTGGACCACTAGAAAAATTGAGGTGAAAATTGGGGTGAATTGTCAAATCCCTCAGTAACTGGAGGTCTGTCTGATGCAAAGGATAATGTTTCTGGGTATTCAGCGATCTCAGTCACTGGGTCTCATTTCAGAAATTTATCCCTAGCAGCTTCATTCATGGCTTTTACTTCATCTTAATGTCAGAGTTATGGGCAAATTGCTGATAATAGAATAGTGTTCAGCGTCATTCACAGCCAATGTCAGTTTATAGAAAAACAATATTCAATCTTTGGCTGACAACATATGTGTCTTATAATTAGCAGTTAATAAGATTTCTGGCCAGAAAAGTATTCTAACCCACCATTCACTACCTTCAATATCAACGCCATTACTGTGAACCTCCAACATCAACAGCTGGGGGAATCACTGTTGCCTTGACACTTGAATACTATTACTCTTTGCAAGATGCGGCTGGAAGAATAGGCTGAATTTGCAGGTTGAATGCTCTGCAATGAGTACCCATTTCCTTATTCCCAAAATTTCTTCCATCATCTTCAAATTTCAAGTGAGAAGAGTGATAGACAGTTGCCTGATTATGTGCAACTGAATCAACACTGAAGGTTGTTCAACGCCAATAAGAGTGGGGCAATCCACTTGATTATTATCTCTGCCATTAAACTTAATATCAGTCATCTCCTGTGATATGTACAGCATTCAGGATGCACTACTGCAACTAGCCAAGTTTATTTGAATAACACTTCTCAGCCCCACAACCTCTTTCACCAAGAAGATCAAAAACAGCAAGATCACTATCACCTCCAAATCACAAACCATTCTGACTTGAATCTAAATTGAGGTTTAGTAACTGAGCTGGCTAAATCCTGGCAATTACTATTGATCAGAAACTGAACTGGACTAGTCATATAAATACAGTGGCTATAAGAACAGGTCAGGGGCTGGGAACTGTGTAATGCATAACTCACTTTGTGACTCCACAAAGCCTAGCCACCATATACAAGACACAAGATGTGGGATTCCATTTGCCTAGATAAGTGAATCTCCAACAACATTTAAGAAGCTCAAAACCATCCAAGACAAATGTGTACCTTTTACCAAATGCCCTCACCAAGGATCCTTCGACATCACCATTAAAACCTGTGACCTCTACCACCTAGAAGAACAGAGAGAGCAAATGCATGGGAGTATTACTGCCTGCAACTTTCCCTTCAAACTATGCACCATCCTGAGTTGGAACTATATCGTGGCTTATTCACTATTGCTGGGTCAACATCTTGGAACTCCCTTCCTGATGTGCTGAGTGTGTTACTACACTACATGAACTGCAATGATTCAAGAACTCAGTTCACCATCACCTTTTCAAGGGCAGTTTGAGGATTAGATTCCCTACAGCGTGGAAACAGGCCCTTCAGCCCAACAAGTCCACACTGACCCTCCAAAAAGAAACCCACCCAGACCCATTTACCTCTGAATGATGCAGCTAACACTATGGGCAATTTAGCATGGTCAATTCACCTAACCTGCACATCTTTGGACTGTGGGAGGAAACTGAGCACCCGGAGGAAACCCACACAGACACTGAGAGAATGTGCAAACTCCACACAGACAGTCACCCGAGGCTGGAACCCAACCTAGGACTCTGGAGCTGTGAGGCAGCAGTGCTAACGACTGAGCCACCGTGCTGTCCCACAACAAATGCTGACCTAGCCTAGATCCCCATCTTGACAATAACTCGAAACTCTTTTGTTCTTTTCTGAGTTTCAAGTTATTGTCAAATACCTCTCCTCATGTACCATTTCCAAGTGTGGGTTTTGGCTAGAAAGTTTTGGCAAATTACTTAATAGAAAAATTAACTTCTAAATGTACAGGAAGCATTACTAAAGGTTACTTGCAGTAATGATCACACCAACTGTTCAATTTGTGATTTAGACACTTCAGTTACAGGAGTCCATCTGTCTGCAAAGACTATGTAAAATCACATTCAGAATTATGGCTTTTACTGCACTGCATTTCTATCAAATTATGTTGACTTCACCTAGACTTGCTGTGTGACACTAATTTGTACAAGCAAGCTATAGAGCAGAATTACATTTAAAAAAAAACAAAATCTTTTTCTCTCTGCTTGTAGGAACTTGATGAAGGATTGCCAATATTAGAACCGTACTTTGTAAAAAACCCACAACTGGTCGGGAGTTTGGCGAATGGAATTCGAGTGACCTGGTTGGGACATGCATCACTGTTGGTAGAAATGGAAGGACTGACTTTTCTGACGGATCCCATCTTCAGCCAAAGAGCTTCACCTGTGCAATTCTTTGGACCAAAACGCTTTCGAAACCCCCCATGCACAGTGGCACAGTTGCCCAAAATAGATGCTGTGGTAATCAGTCATACACACTATGATCATTTGGATTACAATACAGTGCTAAGTCTTAATGAACGCTTTGGGGGTGACTTGAGATGGTTTGTACCACTGGGTCTCTTAGACTGGATGCAAAAGTGTGGCTGTGAAAATATAATAGAGTTGGACTGGTGGGAAGAGAACTGTGTCCCTGGCCATGATGAAGTAACATTTGTGTTTACACCAGTGCAACACTGGAGCAAACGGACTGTAACAGATGACAACAAGGTGCTGTGGGGAAGTTGGTGCGTCCTGGGACCCTGGAATAGATTTTTCTTCGCTGGAGATACAGGTTACTGTGTAGCTTTTGAACAAATAGGGAAAAGATACGGACCATTTGACCTTGCTGCCATTCCTATTGGAGCCTATGAACCAAGGTATGCCAATTTTTGCATGATTTTCTTTCTCGATGTATTAAAAAATTGTGTGTATTCAATGTTCCCTTACATTAAATGGATTGCCATTCTTTGCAATTCATCAGAATCAGTCACTTCCAGGTTAGCTCATTTGATCCCGTTCAATAATCAGTCAAATTGGCCCTTTCCTGGTCTCCCTCCACATCCTCATTTTGATGGTTTACATTGCCTGTAATGAGCTTGTCATGTAAATATCTAATAGACTGCATGGTGATTACTGATGATGGTTAATACTTTTTTTAAAAAAAACAAAAAAAAAGTCACAATAATTTGATGGTGGCAAATTCGTTCAGTTGTGTGTGATTAAAAAATTGATATATAAAAATAAACAATTAAATTGATTAAAAAATAAACAGCCACTCTCAGACAATAACTCACCAGGACAAAGGACCCGATACCCAGCATGAGCAAAACCAATGTAGTGTACAAAATCCCATGCAAGGACTGCAGAAAAGACTACATAGGACAAACAGGAAGACAGCTAACGATCCATATCCATGAACACCAACTAGCCATGAAACGACACGACCAGCTATCCTTAGTAGCCACACACTCAGATGACAAGCAACATGAGTTTGACTGGGACAACACTACTATCATAGGACAAGCCAAACCGAGAACAGCCAGGGAATTCCTAGAGGCATGGCACTCATCCACTGATGCTATCAACAAACACATCGACCTGGACCCAATATACTGGCCATTGCAGCGGACAGCTGGAACTGACAACCGGAAGCGGCAGAGACAAACCAATATAAATGCTGGAGGAAACAACATAGAAGCGCTTCACAGGAGGCTCCCAAGCACTGAGGATGTCACCTAGACAGGGGACGAAACGTCTGCAACACAAATTCTCAGCTCGGCGAATAGAACCACAACGATAAATTGATGATTTTACTCCCTGACATTAAGAGTTTGCCAGTTAACGCCATGCTAGTGTTAAAAGGTATCAAATAAACCTAACTTAATGCTGAAATTGCCACAAGGTAGAATCTCATACTTTTCATTCTTTGGAAAGATGAGAGTGCAAAGCCAATAAATGATGTGTGAGGAGACATGTACCAAAAAGAAAACATACCGAGCGTCATGGCCTTGAATGCCTCTGCATTTGTTTTATGTTTTACTGGCTCATCACCTGATTTACAGAAAATTGTACTATTCCTCATAATTTTTTGTGTGTGGGTAACCAAGAGTGTTGCTACTGCTTAAAATAAGATGTTTTTAGCAAACTATGATTTAAACGATAATTGAAATGCTACTGTGAAATTGAGACACGTAGATCAGGAAGATTCTCTAGTTTGATTTCCAGTTTGAGTTGTGTTTGCTGATTTTGGGTGGCATTAAACATAGCTAAAATTTGTTTAAATGGCCCTTGGAATTGGGTGTGGATAAGATGGAGAATCAATTTTAGCTTGCTGTGTAAAGAACTCCTGCGTGCGTGGATACTTGATAAAAACAGGATGGAACACCACAGAAGTGCTCAATCAGTTCAATCTCCAGCTGATATTTTGGGTTGGAATTTTGATCCTGGATTGGAAATGAGTGAGTGCCCATAATAGGCTAGTTGGTTGGCATGTCAGCTTCCCAGCTCCATCCTGCCATTAGGCTTTTTTTTGAGGTGGCTATGGTGGTTTGCATTGTAAGCTGCCTGCACTTAGCCCCAAGAGCCTCTTATTGAGCCTAATTTAAAGGAAACTGACCATTCTCCAACCAAGTGTGAGGGGCCAAGTTAGGTGTCTGTATGTGGCATTCCAGGGATAAGTGGGAGAGAAACCTCCAAGCAGAGTCAGAGGTTGCAGAAGACTGTAGAAAGTTGCAGAGGGAAGAGGGGGTTCTTGTACATGAATAACAAAAATCTATCATCCACGTTCAGCAGAAAATAGACCATGACACCATAAAATGCAGGGGAGAATTAGGCTATTTAGCCCATCAAATCTGCTCCACCATTCGATCATGGTTGATATGTTTTACAACTCCATTCTCCTGCCTTCATTTTGGATCCCTTTACTAATCAAGAACTTTCTATTTCTGTCTTAAATGCACTCAATGATTTGGCTTTCACAGTCTTCTGTGGCAATGGGTTCCACAGATTCACCACCCTATAGTTGAAAAAATTCTTCCTCATCTGAGATCTAAAGGTGTGAAGGTGTGCCCTGTGGTCTCTAATCTTTTCCACTTTATCCAGCCCTCTCAGTATTCTATAAGTTCCAATGAGATCCTCCCTTCATCCTTATAAACTCTGTTGTACACGGACCCAGCGTCTTCGACTGCCCCTCTTATGGCAAGCCCTTCATTTCTGAGATTATTCTTGTAAATTTATTCTGAACACTCCTCTAAGGCCAGCACATCCTTCCTGAGGTATGGGACCCAAAACTGCTCACAATATTCCAATGCAGTCTGATCAGAGCCTTATATAGCTTCAGCAGTACATCCCTGCTCTTGTATTCTAGCCCTCTTGACGTGAATGCTAACATTGCATTTGTTTTCCTAACTGCCAACTGAACCTGCATGTGAACCTTAAGAGAATCCTGAACCAGGACTCTCAAGTCTCTTTGTGTTTCGATTTCTGAAGGCAGTTCCCATTTATAAAATAGTTCATGCCTCTATTCTTCCTACCAAAGTGCATAACCTCACACTTTCCCAGATTGCATTCCATCTGCCACATTTTGCTCACTCTCCTGTCCAATTCCTTCTGCAGCCTCCATACCTCTTCAACACTGCCTGCATGTCCACTTATTCCTCATCCATCTATCTGTGTCATCTGCAGTTCCTTCAACCAGATTGCTCATGTTTAACATGAATAATTTTGGTCCCAACACTGACCTTTGTGGAACTCCATAAATCACTAGCCTTTTCATCTCCACCCACCCCCCACAACATTCATTTTTTAGTTGTCCTTTGCTGGTTTTTAAAGGTTTCCTAATTGTCTGGCTTCCCATTAGCCTTCACTGCGTTGTATGATTTTTCTTTTGCTTTTATGCTGTCCCTGACTTCCCTTGTCTGCTGTGGTTGCACCATCCTCCCCTTAGAATATTTCATCTGTACTGGGATTCATTTTCTGCTGTGATTCCCAAATTAACCGCAGGAACCCCAGCAATTGCGGCTCCACCATCTTCCCGTTATCTTTACTCCATTGTAATACTATAACATCCTCTTCAAGCTTCTCTCTCAAACTAGAGGATGAATTTCTCATATGATGGTCACTGCCCCCTAGGGTTCCTTCACCATAAGCTTCCTGCTTAAGTCTGCCTCATTACACATCATTAAATTCAGAATTGCCAGTTCCCTAGTGGGCTCTACCACGCACTTCTCTTAAAAAAAATTCTTGTAGGCATTCCACAAATTCCTTTTATTGGATCCACTATTTTCCCAGTCCATGCATATTGAAGTCCCCCATGATTATTGAGATAGAAAAGGCACGTAAGAAAAGCACTATCACTTGATTTTTGTTTTGTTCCACATTCTTGACTACTGCTAGGAAGCCATAACTCCAATCAGGATCTTTTCTCCTTTGCAGTTCCTTCCCTTTACTCACCGATTCCATGCTTCTGACCCTATATCACTTCTTGCCGTCAATTTCATTTCATTTCATCCTAACAAAGTAACCCCATCCCCTCTGCCCATCTGCCTGTCCTTTTCAATAGGACACAAATCTTTGGATATTTAGTACCTGACCCTGATCCCCTTGCAGCTATTTGCTTGCGATGCCCCCAATATCGTACCTGCCAATTTCAAATCAAACTAAGTTAAGCTTCATCTGCCAAACCTTGGCCCAGTGGCCCATCTGGTCCAGGTCCCGTTGTACTCTGAGCTAGTCTTCACTGTCCACTACTATTTTTGTGTCATCTGCAAACTTAGGAACAATGCCTTCTGTGTTCACATCCAAATCATTTACATCAGTGACCTAGCATGGATACCACTGGTCACCATCACCAGGGAAAACAGCCCCAGCCTGTTCAGTCTTTCCCTATAGCTCAAATCCTCCAGCTCTGGCAACATCCTTGTAAATCTTTTCTGAACCCTTTCAAGTTTCACAACATCTTTCCGATAGGAAGGAGACCAGAATTGCATGCAATATTCCAACAGTGGCCTAACCAATGTCCTGTACAGTCGCAATATGACCTCCCAACTCCTGTACTCAATACTCTGACCAATAAACGAAAGCATACCAAACGTCATCTTCACTATCATGTCTACCTGCGACTCCACTTTCTAGGAGTTATGAACCTGCACTCCAAGGTCTCTTGGTTCAGCAACACTCTCTAGGACCTTACCATTAAGTGTATAAGTCCTGCTAAGATTTGCTTTCCCAAAATGCAGCACCTCACATTTATCTAAATTAAACTCCATCTGCCACTTCTCAGCCATTGGCCCATCTGGTCCAGATCCTGTTGTAATCTGAGGTAACCCTCTTCGCTGTCCACTACACCTCCAATTTTGCTGTCATCTGCAAACTTACTAACTGTACCTCTTATGTTCGCATCCAAATCATTTATGTAAATGACAAAAAAATTAGAGGAGCCATCACTGATCCTTGTGGCACTCCACAGGCCTCCAGTCTGAAAAACAACCCTCCACCACCACCCTCTGTCTGCTACCTTTGAGCCAGTTCTGTATCCAAATAGCTAGTTCCCCCTGTATTCCATGAGATCTAACCTTGCTAATCAGTCTCCCATAAGGAACCTTGTCAAACGCCTTACCGAAGTCCATATAGATCACATCTACTGCTCTGCCCTTCATCAATCTTCTTTATTACTTCTTCAAAACACTCAATTAAGTTTGTGAGACATGATTTTCCATGCACAAAGCCATGTTGACTATCCCTAATCAGCCCTTGCCTTTTCAAATGCATTTTCTGGATTAGTGGTGCTGGAAGAGCACAGCAGTTCAGGCAGCATCCAAGGAGCAGCGAAATCGACCTTTCGGGCAAAAGCACTTCCTTTCCAAATACATGTACATCCTGTCCCTCCAGTCTATAGTTCCTTGGCTTGTCTTTATCGCCCTTCTTAAACAGTGGCACCATGTTTGCCAACCTCCAGTCTTCCGGCACCTCACCTGTGACTATCGATGATACAAATATCTCAGCAAGAGGTCCAGCAATCACTTCTCTAGCTTCCCTCAGAGTTCTCAGGTACACCTGACCAAGTCCTGGGGATTTATCCAGCTTTAACCGTTTCAAGACATCCAGCACTTCCTCCACTGTAATCTGGACATTTTGCAAGATGTCACCATCTGAGGAAGTAACAAAGAGGATTGATGAGGGCAGAGCGGTAGATGTGATCTATATGGACTTCAGTAAGGCATTCGACAAGGTTCCCCATGGGAGACTGATTAGCAAGGTTAGATCTCACGGAATACACGGAGAACTAGCCATTTGGATACAGAACTGGCTCAAATGTAGCAGACAGAGGGTGGTGGTGGAGGCCTGTGACCAGTGGAGTGCCACAAGGATCGGTGATGGCTCCTCTAATTTTTTGTCATTTACATAAATGATTTGGATGTGAACATAAGAGGTACAGTTAGTAAGTTTGCAGATGACATCAAAATTGGCGGTGTGGACAGCGTAGATGGTTACCTCAGATTATAACAGGATCTGGACCAGATGGGCCAATGGTCTGAAGTGGCAGATGGAGTTTAATTCAGGTAAATGTGAGGTGCTGCATTTTGGGAAAGCAAATCTTAGCAGGACTTATACACTTAATGGTAAGGTCCTAGGGAGTGTTGCTGAACAAAGAATCCTTAAAGTGCAGGTTCATAGCTTCTTGAAAGTGGATTTGCAGGTGGATATGATAGTGAAGATGACGTTTGGTATGCTTTCCTTTATTGGTCAGAGTACTGAGTACAGGAGTTGGGAGGTCATGTTGTGGCTGCACAGGACATTGGTTGGGCCACTTTTGGAATACTGCGTGCAATTCTGGTGTCCTTCCTATCGGAAAGATGTTGTGAAACTTGAAAGGGTTCAGAAAAAATTTACAAAGATGTTGCCAGGGTCGGAGGACTTGATCTATAGGGAAAGGCTGAACAGACTGGAGCTGTTTTCCCTGGAGCATCGGAGCCTGAGGGGTGACCTTATAGAGGTTTACAAAATTATGAGGGGCATGGATAGGATAAATAGACAATGTCTTTTTCCTGGGGTCAGGGAGTCCAGAACTAGAGGGCATAGGTTTAGGGTGAGAGGGGAAAGATATAAAAGAGTCCTACGGGGCAACTTTTTCATGCAGAGGATGGTACGGGTATGAAATGAACTGCCAGAGGATGTGGTGGAGGCTGGTACAATTGAAACATATAAGAGGCATTTGGATGGGTATATGTGCTGAGTGCTGGCAGGTGGGGCTAGATTGGATTGGGGTATCTAGTTGGCATGGATGGGTTGGACCGAAGAGTCTGTTTCCATGCTGTACTTCTCTATGACACTATGACTCCTGCTTTCAATTGTGTCTTTTTATTAATTTGGCTAGCTCACTGTGGATCCCATGTGATCTACCCTTACAAAGCAGTCTACTATGTGAAACATTGAATGCTTTGCCGATGTCCGTGTAGTTCTGCCTTCATCAACTGTCTTTGTCAACTCTTCAAAAAACTTAATCAAGTTACTGAGACATGATTTCTGATGCACAAAGCCATGTTGACTTTCAGTGACCTCAGAGAGTTTCTTTGTCTTAGTGTCTGACTAGTTGCAAAAAAAACAAAACTGTCCACATTCATCCTACAAGTTCTAACGAGAACCAAGAGCCAAAAGTTTGCTCCCAGCAGTGGTTCTTTGAAATTTATGGGATTCCCATCCATTTGAGGATGCAGGGCAGATGTTGGACTGAATTCCCGACACTAATTCCCACTTCTAATGCAACAGTGACACTACTTGATTATTCTTCACTACAGTAGCTCTGAGCAGTTTATTAAAGGGCAGAACTTCCATGAATTTTGGAATTGGGTCCAAGTGTGTAGGTGGACTTGGCATGGAGTGACTGCTGGATTTGGGGTCCCAGGCACCCCACTTTACATATGATGCATATATGGCACATTGAAACTTAGAAAGATCATCTAACCCTGCAGGACATCATATGTTGTGTCGCTTAATTTCTAGACCAGCCCTTCTTTAGATCTTCAGGCTATTTCCATGGTTTGACCCTCTGGTGAGTTCTCCTATGCCCTTCTGGATGCCTGAACATGTCACCTCACTGAAAGTAGTAGTCTCTAGATTTATATAAGAACCAGTGGTGTTAGGGGAATGTACAACCTTGGCAATATGAGTGCCAATTTTGTAACCTTTGTTTTACTAACCTTTCAAGGGAAAGACAGTGACTCCATATCCTGCAATGAGCAGAAATTATCACCATAGGCCAAAACCTAATTTAGCCAGACCATGTATAATAATACTTAGTCTTTTTGGTGCACATGCCAGAGTGAAAAACTGTAACTGAGAACATTTGGGTTTTTAAAAAAAAATCATTACTCCCAATCAATCTGATTTGATCATTTTCTTTGGTTCCATACAAAGAGTGAAAATGTTATTTTCGAAAGATTTTGAAATAGTGCACTTAGGAGTCTGCCCCAGCACCCTCCCAGTTTCTCCTTGATGCTTGTAACGATGATATCAGCAGCAGCTGCAGCGGTTTACTTTTCCTCTTCACATGCTTTGGTATATTTTTGTTTTCATGTATCTTGCAGATTACATTCATGCGAATGTTCGGAATTTCCAATGATGGTATGCAATCATGCAGGCATATCTTCTGGTTTTTTTCGGTTCTCAGTGGAGTAGATTGATCTTTATAAAGGTTATCACTGGTCAGATCTTATACTTAATCAACAAGTTGTGAATCCTGACCAATCCAAATGACTTGCACTGTACTGGCTAATTCCTCTTCTTTATAAAGTTCAATGTTCTAATCTCTCTTGTTCTACAGTCTAGCCATTAAAACTTGTAAACGGTCTGGTAGTTTCAAATAAATGTATTAGTAGTGGCCTCTCTGCAATGCTGTGCTTTATTGTAGAAATGTCAGCACAAAAGGAGGCTCATCAGACTGCCAACATTTCCAGTTTCAACTTAAAGCTCCAAATCCCCTTGATCGCTTTTCTTTTATCTGCACTTTTAATAGGGGACTCAGTTTAATTAACTGTTTGGCTGTATTGGTAGCACTCGCTTTTTCTGAGTCTGATGTTTGTGGATACAATCTCACTCCATATAGTTGAGTGTAAACTGTGGGCTGATAGCGCAGTGCTGAGAGACTGCTGCGCTATCAGAGGTGCTGTCTTTTAGTTCAGAAAACCAATGTCCTGTCTGCTCTCTCAGGTGGATGTAAAAGGTCCCACGCCATTATTTTGAAGAAAAGCACACCGCTTTCTCTGGTGTTCAGGGCAATATTTATTTCTTTGGCAGTTGTGTTCCTTGTGTTATGACAGTGGCTACATTTCAAAACTTTTAATGCAGTTGTAAAGCCCTTTGAGACATTCTGAGATTGTGAAAAGTGCCGAATTCTAATGTATTCCATGTTCTAAGAACCATTTAAAGTATGACAACAAATTCAACCTCTCCCTTCGTGTTAATCCTTAATACAAATTCACCAACAAAGCCAAGAGGGAGCACTTTGGGACCAATGATCTTAATTCTATTAGTTTTAAAATAGTTATGCATAAGGGTTAGGCCTTGTATAAAAGTTAGAATCTTAATTGGAGTAATGCTAATTTTAATGGTATGAGACAGGAACATTTAAAAGTTGATTGGACTAAACTGTTCTCAGTTAAAGAGATGACTGGCAAGTGTGAGGCTTTCAAAAGCGAGATAAGGGAAGTTCAGAGGCAGTATGTTTCTGTTAGAGTGAAGGGTAAAGCTTGTAGGAGTAGGGAACAATGGATGAATTAAGACTTTGAGGCTCTCGTCAAATGTAAGAAGGATGTGTATTTTAGGTATAGACATCTGGGATCAACTGAATCTCTTCAAGAATATAGGGGATGTAGGGGCATTCTTAAGAGGGTGACTAATGTTGTACCTTTATTTAGGAAAGTCTGTAAGGAGAAGCCTGAAACTATATACTGGTGAGTCTGACATCAGTGGTAGGTAAGTTGTTGGAGGGGATTCTAAGAGATAGGATTTACATGCATTTGGAGAGGCAAGGATTGATTTAGGATAATCAGCATGGCTTTATGCATGGGAACTTGTGTCACACAAACTTGCTTGAGTTTTTTAAGGACATGATCCAAAACGATAGATGAAAGCCGAATGATCGACGTCATCTACTTGGAATATTGTAAAGTCTTTATCAAAGTTCTGTATGGTAGACTGGTTAGTAAAGTTAGATCACATGGATTCAAGGAGAGCTTGCCAATTGAACTCAAAATTGGTTTCACAGTAGGAGATAGAGGGTGGTGATGGAGGGTTGTATTTTGGACTGGAAGCCTGTGATCAATGCTGGTTCCACTATTGCTTGTCATTTATATAAATGGTTGAGAAAAGAATTTAGGACGCATGGTTAGTAAGTTTACGGATGACACCAAAATTGGAGGTATAGTTGACAGTGAAGGAGGCTATCTATGATTACAAAAGGATCTTGATCAGTTGGGCCAATGGGCTGAGGAGTGACAGAGTTTAATACGGATAAATGCGAAGTATTGCATTTTGGTAAAGTGAACAAAGGCAGGATTTACATAGTTCATAGTAGGGACTTGGGTAGTGTTGGTGAACAGAGAGACCTCGGGGTTCAGGTACAGTTCTTTGAAAGTTGCATCACAGACAGGGTAGTTTGGAAGGCATTTAGTATGCTTGTCTTCATTGCTCAGATCATTGAATATAGGAATTGAGGTTGTATAGGACACGAGTGAGGTCACTTTTGGAGTACTGTGTACAGTTCTGCTCTGCATAGGAAGGATATTTTTAAATTGGAGATGGTTCAGAAGAGATTTACAAGGATGTTGCTGGGACCGGAGGGTTTGAGTTATATGGAGAGCTGGACTTTTTTCACTGGGGCATAGGAGGTTGAGGGATGACCATAAAGAGATTTACAAAATCATGGGTGGCATAGATAAGGTGAATAGCAAAGGTCTTTTCCCTAGGATGGGAGTGTTTAAAACTAAGGGGCATATTTTTAAGGTGATACGATAAATAATTAAAAGGGCCAACTTTTGTCACATAGAGGGTGGTATTATGTAGACTGAACTGTCAGAGGAAGTGGTAGATGCAGGTACACTTAACATTTAAAAGACATTTGGCAGGTACGTGAATAGAAAAGGTTTTGCAGGTAAGTGGCACTAGTTTAGTTTGGGAAACTTGGTCAGCATGGACGAGTTGGACCAAAGAGCCTGCTTACATGCTGTATGATTCTGTCTAATGGAAATAATTTTTCATTATTTGTTTTCTTTATCATTTCAAAATTTGGTGCTCCTTATCTTTTATGCAATAATGAATGCAGCTCTGTTTATCATCTGTCTCATCATAGTTATGTTCATCTTATCCTGGGTGTTATCCTCAGAATCAACTTGGCATTTTTATGGCTCCATTATTCTTTCTACAGTGGGGTCTGTAAAGCTGCACACAATTTGGCAACAGTTAGCCTAGTGAATATTTGTACAAATTAATCATCACTTTCTTGCTTCTGTGTTCATGCAGATATATTTTGTTTATAGTTCCTTCATTACCATTGAAATCACATTAAATAAATTTTCTGGAGTATAATACTTGCAATTGTAAGTTTCTTAAGATCCAATTATTTACAGGATATCATAATGTGTTAAAATCCAAGTTGCATACTTTAACGCATCTGTGAATTTCTCTACAGTTACTTCAACTGTGCAAGTTATCCAGTTGTAGAAGTTCCAAATGAGTTAGTAGTGTTAGGTAACATTAATGCAAATTGCTGTTGGCAAGGTCGGGCTGTGGCAATGGAGGGCACAACTTGAAATGATGGACAAGAAACTCCGATTGGTCCAATATTAAAATATACCACAGGTACACAATCCTTTACCCAAAATCCTTGGGACCAGTCGTTTTTCTGATTTGGAATTTTTTGACTTTGGAATAAATGACGTTTTCACAGTGAAAGTTAAAAAATTACGTAACAGAAGACACATGTGAGCACTATGAGCACTGACACACAATTGCCTACTGCCCATGCTGGGCCACGCTGCCACATCACATCTGAGTGATGTGGTTTGTGTTTGTGTGAGGTTGGGTCACCTGTTTGCACGCCAAAATGACGCTCCACACTCTATGAAAACAATTTTGGATTTCAGAGCTTTTCAGATTTTGGATAAAGGATTGTGTACCTGTAGTTTGTAAGCACGTTTTCTTATATAGTACATAAATTTAATAACAAAACTAGAGTTTCTGAACATTGTTAGTCATTACCAGATATACAAATATTTCTAATGTGCATGGTGTAATTAAGTAGAATAGCAGCTAATCTCTCTAAAGTATCCTAAATCCATTAGAAAATCAGATGGTGCTAATATCCCTGGAAAAATGTCTCCCTTGACCATTTTCTTTTAAGTTTTAACCTTTTACTTCCTTTCTGAAAGATGTCTCCAGATGTACCCAAAACCTTTTCCACTAACTAGGATTCATTCACTAGCAGACCTTAACAGTATTGACATGATATTTGACCATGGGAGGAATCTGTGCTGAATGTAATTTTGACACTTTAAGGGCCAATACGTGTATTTCTACCAAAGGTTGTTTATACAAATAGGATTATCCTTTATTAATCCAACATCCTAAAGCTAATTGTAGGACTTGTAGTCTTATCATTGCTGAGTTAGCACAATCCTCGGATCAAATCTGGAGCATTATGCTATTTATGGCTCAGCTTCTATCTTAACTAAACTATGCAGCGAGACATAGATAGGATGCAGAGCTGGGCTGAGAGGTGGCAAATGGAGTTTAACTGTAAGGTGATACACCTTGGTCGGAGTAATTGAAATGCAAAGTATTGGGCTAATGGTAGGATTCTTGGGAGTGCAGATGAGCAGAGAGATCTCTGTGTCCATGTACACAGATCCCTGAAAGTTGCCACTCAGATTGACAGGGTTGTTAAGAAGGCATACAGTGTTTTGGCCTTTATTAATAGAGGGATTGAGTTCCGGAACCAGGAGGTTATGCTGCAGCTGTACAAAGCTCTGGTACGGCCACACTTGGAGTATTGTGTACAGTTCTGGTCACCGCATTATAAGAAGGATGTGGAAGCTTTGGTAAGGGTGTAGAGGAGACTTACTAGGATGTTGCCTGGTATGGAAGGAATGTCTTACGAGGAAAGGCTGAGGGCCTTGAGGCTGTTCTCGTTAGAGAGAAGAAGGTTGAGAGGTGACTTAATAGAGACATACAAGATAATCAGAGGGTTAGGTAGGGTGGACAGGGACAGCCTTTTGCTGTCCATGGGGACAGCAAACACGAGGGGACACAACTTTAAAGTGAGGGGAGATAGGTATAAGACAGGTGTCAGAGGTAGTATCTTTACTCAGAGAGAATGCTTTGCCTGCATCAGTAGTAGATTCGCCAAATTTAAGTGCATTTAAGTCATCATTGGACTGGCAAATGTACGTACGTGGAATAGTGTAGGTGGGATGGGCTTCAGATTAGTATGACAAGGCGGTACAACATCGAGGGCCGAAGGACCTGTACTGCGCTATAATAGTCTATGTTCTTTGTTCTAACCTAAACTTAGTGTAATTGAAGGCCTACACCGCCGCCCCCCCCCCCCCCCCCATAAATCTCTCAACTATGTATATAAATCATTAATGGCGTATGTTAGATTGTGATCAATAAATATATCCATCAGTGCTACAATTATTACTCATATTTTCAAATATAATATCAAATTTCTCCAAGTTGTGCTCAGCAGACCAAGTGGATTTCTATATTGCAAAGTACCAGTTGCAGTTCTATACCTCAGACTGTTCATTGCAAGAGCTAGGGTTTCAGTCTGGTCACTCAGCAGAGAAAAAAAGACTGAATTCCAGAGGTAAGATGAGAGTGACTGCTGTAGACACCAAGTTGAGAATTTGTGCCCTAAAGCAATTGTAGTAAAATTTACATAAATGGGAAATAACAGAAAATCCTCCATTGGTTAGAGTCATACCTAGTGCAGAAAAGAAGATCCCTTTAATTGTTGGAATCCAGGCATCTCTGCTCTAGGGCATTAATGTATGAGTTTCACTATGCCCAAACATCTTTTACTTGCTTCATTGAAGACCAGTTAGCAGTGTCCAGTTCCACTCTCAAATCTTCAGATACTGATGCGGTTCTTAGCTAAGTGGCAAGGAACATTCATACTATATAATATCAGGCAGTGATCATCTTCAAAGAGAAAGTCTAATTATCTTTTCTTGACTTTTCCTGTAATGATAAACATTCACTTCCTGTAATTGCAATAGATTGCCAATGTTTCATCAATAGCATCTTTCAAACCAGCAATCTCTAACACCCAGAAGGAAAAGGGCACCAAACGTATATTACTCCCCAGTTCCAAGTTAGTTAGAAGTATATTGCTATTCTTTCATCATAACAGTACCTACCCCACATGGACTACAGCAGGTCAAGTAAACAAGTCTTTGAGCATTTTCTTAGTTCTCCTCTGGAACATTGACTATTTGAAAATTGAGAAACAGGACCTATCAGGGTAGATGCTTTTCCACCATCCCGACATAACGTCCAGTCCACCAAAGTTGAGTCCAGAGGATGTGGCAGATGCATTGCTAATAGAATATTTTTTGAATAGTAGATTGTGTCTTGGATATACAATCCAGGTTTCACTGAAGTACAGCAATATGGTGATGACAGTTGCTCTGTAAATTAAGACTTCTGTTGACTTGCTTTGTTGTCAAACACTCAATCCTGTAATTTGTAGAAGACTGAGTTTATGCAGCTAAGAGCATGAGAACTAGGATCAGTCAGCCTCTTCAGCATGCTCTGCCATTTTATAAAATCATGGCTGATCTCATTTCAGCCTCAGCTCCACTTTTTACTGCACATTCCCCATAATCCTTTAACCTGTTGCTAATTAAAAATCTGTCTATTCTTTAAATTTATTCAGTATCCCAGCTGCAACTACACTCTAGGGTAGTGAATTCCACTGGTACATGAGCCTTTGAGAGAAATAATTCCTCTACTGTTGGATCTCTTTGTCAAGCGTGATCTTTTGGTGGAGGAATTTACAGGAAAAGCTCATCAAAGTATTTCCGAGTTCTGCAAAATATATTGGAGTGGAAAGTTTGGCTGAACAAGTGTGGACTGATCTATGCATTTTACATTGGAGTGAGAGTGGTGTCGTGATAATGTCTTTGAGTTAATAATTCAAAGGTTCAAAGTAATGCTCTGAGGGCAAAGATTCAAATCCTACCAAGACAGCTGATGAAATTTTAAATTAATAATTAGGTAATATAGAGCTAATCCCATGTAATGATGATCATAACAACTATCATTGATTGTTATAACCCATCTGGTTTATGTTCCTTTATGGAAGGAAATATACCATACTTATCCAATCTGACTTATGTGTGACTCCAGACTCTCAGCAATGTGGGTGGCTGTGTTTTCTGAATGGTCTACAATGGTAAACAATTCTTGGCTTTGCCCACAGTGTCATAAAAGAATGAAAAGTCACTAAAGTTCTTGGAAGCAGAATTGAAGAGATTGAGATTGGCTTGCAAGCCTGGAGCAGAGTAGACAACAACACAAATTGTAGATCATGCACTGTCTCTGATGGGCAATTTAAATTTGACAAGGAGGCAAGTGATTGCAATGTGAACATAGGAAGTATGGCTGGTAGGTTTGTAGATGACACCAAAATTGGAGGTGTAGTGGACAGCAAAGAAAGTTACCTCTCGGTACTATGGGATCTTGATCAGGGCCAATGGGCTGAGGAGTGGTAGATGAAGTTTAATTCAGGTAAATGTGAGGTAATGTATTTTGGAAAGGCAAATCAGGGCGGCGGTTATACACCTAATGGTAAGGTCCTGGGCAGTATTGCTGAACAGAGAGACCTTAGAATGCAGGTTCATATTTCACTGAAAGTGGAGTCACAGGTAAATAGGATAGTGAACAAGGCACTTGATATGCTTTAGCTTTATTGGTCGGTGAATTGAATATAGGAGTTGGGAGGTCATGTTGTGTCTGTACAGCACATCGTTAGGCCACATTTGGAATACTGCGTGCAATACTGGTCTACCTGCTATAGGAAGGATGTTGTGAGACTTGAAAGGGTTCAGAAAATATCTGCAAGGATTGGAAGGTTTGTTCTATCGGGAGAGACTGAATAGACTGGGGCGAAAATAGACTATTTTCCCTGGAGTGTCGGACGCTGAAGGATGATCTTGTAGAGGTTCATAAGGTCATGAAGGGCATGAATAGGATAAATGGACAAAGTCTTTTCCCCATAGGTTTAAAAGGAGAGGGGAAAGAGACCTAAGGGACAATTTTTTCACGCAGAGGGTGGTGTGCGTATGGAATGAGCTGCCAGAGGAAGTGGTGGAAGCTGGTACAATTACAACATTTAAAAGGCTGAGTATGTGATGAGGAAGGGTTTAGAGGGATATGGGCCAAATGCTGGCAAATAGGACTCGATTAGGTTAGGATGTTGAGTAGGCATAGACGAGATGGACTTGAAGGGCCTGTTTCTGTGATATATATCTCTATGACTCTGAGTTGAGAACTAGCATGTAAGTGACAGTTTTAGGTTTGTACATGCACTAGGCATTGATTCCATCTCTGTTTCTTCTTTTGTTTTTCACTTACTCTCTTCATGAAAGTGATCATGCATTTCTAATAGGCAAAGGGGATGTAATATATATATTCAGTACAGAAATATGAAGTTTCTGCTACTATTCAGTTTGAGGTTCCTAATTTACCAGTCTATGTTTTTGTCTCTGTTTCAGATGGTTTATGAAGTATAATCATGTGAACCCAGAGGAGGCTGTGAGGATTCATATAGATGTTCAAGCAAAAAAGTCGGTAGGAATACACTGGGGAACATTTGCTTTAGCCAATGAGGTAAGTCCTTTGCCTATCAAAGTGCCATTTCAGACACCTGACAGTTAATTTTAATGTTTGTAATTCATATACTTGAATTTTCATATGATTTATCTTGGATAGATCAGAAGTAAAAAAAATTAAGTGGCCTCTGCAATCTCTGTTAGCACTGTTCTGCATGTGTGAATCTTTGACAGTATATGTTGACTGACCAACTCTATCTAGTTAGGATCTGCACAGAAATTGTTAACACTTAGAGGGAAATTTGCCAGCTGGGATCAATTGAAGTTTAGCCACTGCTCTCCAGGATTCACTTTGATTTATCCAGCTGTATTCTAGCTGTTCTCCAAAATATGAGATTTCATGGGGATCCTTTCATACACTGTTGTCTAAATTACCTTCCAACTTTGCTTCAAAACCTCACAAATGTAGACATTTCAGTTAAAGTTTGGGCATCACTACATTCCTGGGTCGAGGGAGTGGTGCTGGAAAAACACAGCAGGTCAGGCAGTATCCGAGGAGCAGGAGATTTGACACTTCAGGCCAAAGCTTTTCCTGCTCCTGTTCCTTGGATGCTGCCTGACCTGCTGTGCTTTTCCAGCACCATATTCTTGACTCGGATCTCCAGCATCTGCAGTCCTGTCTCCATCACAACATTCCTGCTGTGTGATGTATAAAGTGACTAGCAGGAGACTGGAAGAACACAGCAAGCCACACAGCATCGGGAGGTGGTGAAGTTGACATTTTGTGTATAACCTGAAATGTTGATTTCTCCACCTGTCTGATGTTGCCTGGCTGGCTGTGTCTTCCAGCCTCCTGCTTGTCGACTTTGGATTCCAGCATCTGCAGTTTTTTTGCCTCTAACTGAATAACGTACAAAATCAGGAATAAATCTGGTTTCTCATGGTGTCTGTGCTTTGGAGTCCTGGCTTTGGACAGGAGCAGACTGCTTTGTTTCAGATTCTGCTCCTCCAGATTCTGTGCAGTCTTCTCCCAGTTCCCACGATGCTGACTGCCTGCTTCTGTTTGCAAACACACACAGTGAGATTAAATCAAACATATATTTCTATCCCTACAGACCAGCTCCATGGCAATTAGCCAGTCAAAAATGTAAACTAATGATCTTTTTACTTCAACACAAACCTGGTGATACTATGACCCATTTGAATAATTTATGGTATTTATATCCTACTTTCTAGGTTTGCTGTTTCTACTAAGGAATCGATTTGTTTACAATGTCTTTTTAATTTGTTCAACCTGTGACCTATTTGAATAATTTAAATTGATTATTGAAATAATTATAAGCCTCAAGAAAATGCAAAGAACTAAGGACTGAATAGATGTTACAGGTAACTTGGGAAAAGAGGAGACGCCTAGTAGCGTTTCTACCAATTCAAAGAATTTGAGACCTTCCTTCTGAGGTCACTGACCCAATCACCATGTCGCTCTAGAAATATTCTGGTAGAAACACCTATAACAAGGGAGGAAGGAAGCAGGAACATATGCTGGGAGCTGGTGCAACCACTTTCTGCTCACGCCTTACATGCAGGGGATTGCTTTGCCTGTGATTTTGTCCCTTTTGCACTGCTGTTACTCCTCATAGTAGAAAAAAGAGCAGCAGCTATTGGAGAAACAACATTTAAATAATAGCCAGAAGGTTATATTCCTGCATGGAGCCTAAACATTTAGGATAGATTGGAGAAAAGAAAACTCAAAAAAAAAAATCAGACTGCATCATGATCAGGAATGGAACTTCTGGTTGCTTTTTCTTCCCTGTGCCGAGTTTGAAAATTTTGAAGCAAATTATTAGACATCCACCTTTGCTCAGATTGTGATTAGCTAATTTAGCATGTACTAGGAATTTAATTTGGGATTTTAATGTGGAGCACCGTACCTCCTCATGTTTATCCACATTCTCCATTAAAAAAAACACACAGCTTTTGGAAATCAAAACATTGTAGCAAGGTACAAGCTAATGGTACGTGATTCTGTAATAATATCAGCATTAGTATTTATATTACTTATAAGCAAATATCTAAGAACTAATAAAGCATCACCTTTGACTATATATGATTCTTGTAAGCAAGTAAAATATATTGTCCATAGGATATTGTATTTGTTATAACTTGGCAGGATTCCTCACTCTAATCAAACGTTTTATAGGTCACAGTGCATCTGCAAAATCTAATCTGTTAATTTAGAATTATTGAGGGACAGTGGAATTTAGTTCTGCCATTTTCCTGATTGGTATCTCCTTTTTCCTGAGTATTTGTTTACGTAACCTCTTCGTTTGAGAGTAGTAAATTGGCCATGTGAATCCATAATTAATCCCCCAAAGAGAAAGGATAATTCTTCATCAAAACAGCTCTTCATCTGGAGAAGATAGAATCTGAGTATTCATCCTTTGCAATTGTCTGACTCATTCTGTCCTGGGTGGATCCCTTGTAATTACCTATTATTGAAACCAAGTCTGGACAGATTTTTTTCTTGAATTAAACAGGATTACTTGTGTAAGCACATTCCAAGTTGCTATATTCACCATCATTGCGATGGATTGCATTCATATTTTAATTAGATCTTATTCTTTCCCTACCTTGGGGGAATCTTTTGATTATCTTTCTCTCCCTCAGCATTGTTTATAATATTAAGCAGCTCCCAAAGCCTTCCTTCAGAATAAACATTTTAAAGATTTCCGTTTAAGAGAAATTAGTTAACTTTGCTGTAATTTTTTTTCTGTTTCCCTGAAGGCATTAATTAGGATGTAGCTCCTAGAGGTTGTTATCTGGCAGAGCTTGTGAAAGCCAAACAGAAGCAGGCAGCCAATTTAACTAACCCGATTTCAGGTCAAATAAGGACTAACCCGATTTCAGGTCAAATAAGGAGTAGCAGCAGGGCTGAGTGACAAGAAACTGAGTAATGATGAATGGTTGTTTATCTGATTGGGGTCAGTTTATAGAACGGTTCTCTATAGATCATTGTTAGGATCCCTGCTCTACCTGATAATTATTAGTGACCAAGACTTTGGTGAATAAGCATATAGGTCACAGTTTCAAAGAGCGTGGGTGACACAAAACCTGCAACTGAGGAGGATAGAATTAAAGCTCAAAATGACACTGACAGATTAGTGGAATGAATGGACAAGTGACCAATGAAAATTAATGCAAAGAAGTGTAAAGTTATCAATTTTAGTAGAAAGAATGGAGAGAGACAATATAAAATAAAAGGTAAATTTTTATGTGTGTAGAAGCAAAAAGATCTGGGAAATCACAAGTCATTGAAGGTAGCAAGGCAGGTTGAGACAGTGGTATATAAAGCACATGGGATCCTGGACTTTATAAATAGGAGCATAGAGTTAAAAGGAAAAACATTGTGAAGAAAATACATAAAACACTGGTTTAACCTCAATTATAGTATTTCATCCAGTTCCCAGCATGATACTTTAGGAAGGATATGGGAGCATTAAAGAAGGTGAAGAAAAGATTCACAAGAATCATTCCATTTATGTGAAACTGCAGTTTTGGGATAGATTGAAGAAACTTAAGTTATTCTCCTTTTAAAGAAGAGAAGGTTGGGAGAAGATTTGATTAAGTTAATCAAAATCGTGAAGGATCTGGACAGAGAAGAAAGAGAGAAATTGATCCAATTGATGGAAGGATTTAGAACCAGAGGTCATCTTTTCAAGGTGATTGTCAAAAGAATCGATGGTAACAAGAACCTAAACTACCTTATGCATCAAGTCATTAGGATCTGGAATGCACAGCCTGAAAGTGTGTTGGAGGCAGGTTCAATCATGGTTTTCAACAAATATTTGGATAGTTATCTGCAGGGAAATATTTTGAAGGATAATAGGGAAAAGAAAGGAATGGCATTTGGTGAATTACTCCTTCAAAGAGCCAGTAGACATGACTGACTGAATTCCTTCTGTGCTACTGGCATTTTGTTGATGGCATTTCCTCCTTCCTGGAACTACATATAGTGGCCACCAGCTTGGCCATAAAACATGCTGACATGCCCACAGACCTTTATTTTCACTTTGTGCTCTTCTTTGAACAGGCTTGAGCACCTGTCTGCTGTTAGGACTTTTTTGGGGGACTTATTTTTAACTGATTTGTATGGCTGTGTTACAATATATCTCTGTAGCCATCACATCCTGAGGTGGGACTTAAATCTTGGTCCTCTGGCCCAGAGTTAGGGACATCACTGCACCACAATGTGGAGTTCAGGTGGTGGCCATTTAGGAGGAAAGCTCCAGGAAAATTGCTCCAGGAAAAAAGCGAGGTGGTTATATTAGATTCGGTATTGTGTAATGTGACAGGATTAGTTAATGATTACAGAGTAAAGGCACCTCTAGGTGGCAGCACCCATGACATGACTGAATTTTACCTTCAGTTTGAAAGGGAGAACAGTGGGTCTGAAACTAGTATTTTAAACTTTAAGTCAATGAGATGGGCACGATAGGCGAGTTAGCTGAAGTGAATGGGATACTAGGCTAGGGTATAGATCGATAGAGTTACAGTGGCCAACTTTAAAGGGGATATTTCAGAGTATTGAGAATATGTATATTCCTCCCATAAAGAAAATTCCCTGGAAAAGATCCACCATGGATTTCACCTTAGCATCTTAAAAGTTTTAAGTGGCTAATGAGGGAGTAGATGCACCAGTGTTGAGTTTCTGAAGTTTTCTAGATCCTGGAAAGGTTTTATCGGACTGGAAAGTAGTAAAGATAACTCCTATATTCAAGATGGAGGTTATGCCTGAAACATTGACTCTGCTGCTCCTCGCATGCTACCTAATCTGCTGTGCTTTTTCTAGGGCCACATTTTTCATCTGTAACTCTGCAGCATCTGCAGTCCTGCTTTCCTCCTACATGTAAGAGGGAAGAATGTCAGTTAGTGTTTTGCACTGTATTTGGGAATGTGAACAAAAAGAACTATAAAAGCTGGAAATAATGAGTTTTACTAGCAATTTCTGATTTGGGAAATGTGCCTGCTTTACAGCTTGAAGTATTTGGAAAATAGCAAGAGATGCATGGGAGGCTGACCATATCAGTAAGTGCATGAGGAAAAGATGGAGAATTTTTAATGTTTAAAGGGTCAGCAAAGAGGTTTGAGGTGTGGGTAGAACAAATCATTTGAAGATGTGTGCACTCGCTGATCACCTTCGTTTATGACACTAAGTGAGGGATGTTTAGAGAGTATCTGCATCAGATTGACTTGGTGTTTATCTTTGGTCTTCCAGTAAGAGGCTGACGATTAACTGTTCAAATTGGCAGATGATCTTTCCTTCTGATATATTCTGTAATTTGCAACTGGGATGCTTGTTTCCTCACCACAATTCATCACTAAAATCTTGAAGATAATATTTTCCAATTTTCTGACAGCATTTTATGTTAGAAGATGTAAATTAAAATGCAGCTTCATAGATTTAGTATATTTTCAAATTCAGCTTCTGGGTGGCATTTTGAGCCCATGCCAGGATTCAGAATGGAGATGAAAATAGTGCTGATAATTGGTATGCTGGTTTCCCAGCTCCATCCTGCCTCTGGCCCGTTTTCCTGGAAGCATGATGGTAAGACTGCAGGGCTAGCTGCCCACATGTGGCAGATAACTTATTAAACAAACTAAGGGCCACTTTTTCCCAATGAAGGGGGTCAGCTGTGATTTTTCTGTCAGGATTTTCATGGAGGTTGCAGGGAACAGTTTAGCTGCCTGCAGGCAAACCGGTTTGGGATGGTGGGATGAGGTAGCATTCCAGATCATCAGGACTCCAGCTAGACAGTGCTAAATGATGACATCTTCTCATTAATCATAAAAGCCTCAGTGTCAGCACTAACAAGCACAATCCTCGGAGACAAACAGAATTTGGGGCCTGATACCTTTACCACTGTCAGATTCAACAAACAGAAGATAAATGTTTAAAGACAGTTTAGCTTTAAATACTTCATGCAGATGGTAGTATATTTAAGGAACAGTCTGCTAAAAGAGGCTTTAGGAATTGATTCTATATGCAAATTCAAGAAAAATTTGAATAAGATAAATGAAGATGTATGAGTACTACCTTGAGGTGTGATATTTCTCAGACACTGGAATCAGCTAGATGGTCTACATTGTCTTTCTTTTAGTCCTGTCCATGCCTGTGATGAATTTTAAAGTTTTAGAAATATATTTCCCAAGACTAGTATATTCAAACACTTTCTTCAAACTGTACCATTAAAAACATGGAAGGCTCTCAAAGTCATATCGGTGGTTATCCATTGTTGGTACTTTTGCCATAGTGTATTTATACTATTCTAAATTCCAAAATTTTACCAACAATCTGAGCAACATCAAGGTGAAAATGACCGGGGTTCTTCTCCAGTTCAGAATATGGGGCATTTGTGGCATTGAAATGTTTGCAAATGTAGAGATTCGAACCAGTCTATTTCATGAGACTATCCCTTTATCCACTTCCTGTTCTAGAATAAGTATCCTGGCAGCCTCTGACCAGGTTACACTTGATCAGTGATCATTCTGGGAAAGTATTGTAAAGTTGGTGTGACCCAAGCACATGTGAAGGACATTAGTGACTGCAGAAAATTTAATTTGAAAATAAACACAAGGTTATAAATTCTAATGGAAATTATTCCTGTTTAATTCTGAATTCTTTATGCAGGCCCTTACGTGATTTTCCACTCAGACTTACCACAACCCAAATGGCGGCTTAAAACTATATAAAGAACTATGGATGCTGGAGGTCTGAAACAAAAACAGAAAGTGCTGGAGAGTCTTGAGAGATAAACAAGAGTTAATGTTTTAAGTAAAGTCACAGAGTCTGGCAGCGTCTCTCCACAGTTGCTGCCAGACCTGCTGAGATTCTCCAGCACTCTGTTTTTGTTCCAAGCGACTTCATGCTCACTTCATTTAGAAACAAAATTCCTATCACAGAGCCTGTACTTAAAAACATCCCTCAGATTGTCTTTCTTAGTTGGTAATGTCAGAAAAAAACACCCCATAAAAAGAAATGGAAATAATTTCTTGGGAATTCTGAACTGTTGACTACATTGTTACAGTGCAGTTTTGCTGCACATGTTTAATGGTGCTGCAAAAGAATAAAATATTGACACCATTTCTAAATTTGGAGCTGATATTTTTCCACCCACTAAAGTCAAGCTGGGAGGCAGGAGGGGTCTAAACATATTGAGGTGAAGGTATATAACTAAAGTAAGTTTTGACTTTGTCAAGTTCATCTTTATTATAGTTTGCAAGGTCAAGTATTTTGGGAGATTTGGTTTGTTATGGAATGGTAGTGAAACTATTTTTGCAGGAAGAATCAGGGAATGTATGCTGCAATACATAGCTAAGGTTTCGGTAATTCCATCATACTCAGTCACTGAGCCCAACATCTTTCTAATGCTATGCTACATTGCCAGTGGCGCAACCCTTATCAGCATAACTACCAAGTCAGCGGCCAGTTAAACTACTTAATGGCTAAAGTGAGGGTCACTGGCCTGTTCATTAGATTAGATTACTTAGTGTGGAAACAGGCCCTTCGGCCCAACAAGTCCACACCGACCCGCCGAAGCGCAACCCACCCATACCCCTACATTTACCCCTTACCTAACACTACGGGCAATTTAGCATGGCCAATTCACCTGACCCGCACATCTTTGGACTGTGGGAGGAAAGCGGAGCACCCAGAGGAAACCCACGCAGACACTGGGAGAACGTGCAAACTCCACACAGTCAGTCGCCTGAGGCGGGAATTGAACCTGGTTCTCTGGCGCTCTGAGGCAGCAGTGCTAACCACTGTGCCACTGTGCCGCCCACAAAGCAGTTGTCAGCAGTAATATGCTAGGGTCTTTCTGCCAGTTGAAGTGAAATTGGCTCCTGCTTTTGACCATGGCGGCAGATCATGCCAAACTCAGCTCTTGGAAGTTTCCATTGAATGTAAAGACCTCAGTTGGCTGTAAAGCAGAATCAAAAACTAGTTTTCCTAGGAATCCCTCCCAACATGCTTCCCGTCTCACATTGGTACCTACCGTGAGATTGTATTTGTGTTTATGTTATCAGTACAGTATTGATGGGAAGCAACACTAAAGTTACAGAACAAAAGCATCTTTGATAATCACACTAGTGGTTGGGACCAGGCTGCCAAATACAAGTAGTATGGAGATTCACGTTACCCCTCTCTTATAATTTGTAGTTTCAATTCCAAGCAAGTCAGTCTGTGTAGTAAAAGAATAATTGATATATTTATTCATAGGATATTCTTACTCCATTACTTTGCTTACTTAAAATGAGTTTATGACTTTCCAAAACAGTAATTAAGGTCTTTGCAAAAATGTCTGTTTGTAAACATTTTGCTTTCTTTTTAATCCTGTGGATTTAAATCATTTTCAGGCTCAACTGAATCTTCTTTTGGAGAAGGGTAATTGGAGTAATGTCATTATTTTAATTAGCAGGTGGCCAGATGGACTTTGACTCCGCCACACCCAAAGGAGTCAAAAATTGGCCAGGAGATATCTATATTTAAAAGTCACTCCCCTAACATTAAAACACTGCAGAGAACGGCACATGTATTTTAAAAATAACTAAAGTGAATTTTGACTTTGTAAAGTTCATCTTTATTATAGTTTGCAAGGTCAAGTATTTTGGGAGATTTGGTTTGTTATGGAATGGTAGTGAAACTATTTTTGCAGGAAGAATCAGGGAATGTATGCTGCAATACATAGCTAAGGTTTCGGTAATTCCATCATACTTAGTCACTGAGAGTTCTAATGGCCATGTTTCAGTAAGTTAATCTGTTGCATATTATAACTGATTTTATTATTGGCTTTGTCTAAGCATTAGCTCAGTTGGCTGGACGGCTGGTTTGTAATACAGAGTGAGGCCAACAGTGTGGGTTCAATTTCCACACAGGCTGATGTTACTGTCAAGGATACTCCTCAACCTCTTGCCTCAGGTTAAACCACCACCAGTATCTCTCCGCGCTCTCTCTCTCTCTCTCTCTCTCTCTCTCTCTCGCGCTCTCTCGCTCTCTCTCATGGGAGAACGGCCCTATGGTCTAGTCAGACTATGGCAATTTTACCTTCACTTTTAAAGTAATAATTGTTATATTTCTCATGTAACCTGCAAAGCAAAAGGTTTCCTAAATAATACAGGGTATTTTCTGAGGATGTTGATGTTAATTTTCTGAGGAGCATCCAATGACTGCATAAATCTCTGCAGTTTGAATC
This sequence comes from Chiloscyllium punctatum, assembly GCF_047496795.1. Classification (NCBI taxonomy): domain Eukaryota; kingdom Metazoa; phylum Chordata; class Chondrichthyes; order Orectolobiformes; family Hemiscylliidae; genus Chiloscyllium; species Chiloscyllium punctatum. The sequence goes on along the minus strand of NC_092782.1, from coordinate 38,819,206 downwards.
TTCTTGTTTTGACTAGGTCCTAAGTTCTTTTCCGAATTCTTAATTATTTGAGCTTCCTCTTACCACACATCAAAATGCATCTCCAATCTGCTTGTTTTGCTGATAACTTGTCAGTCTCGCCTAATGCAGACAACGTATTGCTTTGTGAGCCCCTGCTCTCAGTCTTCCAGTTTCTGTCAAACAATTTAATTTCCTTAATTTCTCTTTTGCCATTAGATACAGACTGTAATGAATCTTTGATATGATCAAAACCAGTGACAACACTACCCACACTGTATCGTTGGGAAATGGCTAAATATAATCTCTATCTTGGTTATGAAGTTTCTTTTAAAATGAATTTGTGTTTTGTTCCTTAGTTTTAATTTTCCGTAAGAAGTTGCTTGATTGTGTAACCAGTCCAACAGTGCTGGGAAACGTGGTAGATCAGGGCTTCCCAAAATAGGGTTTGGGACTCCCAGGTCAAGTTGGGAGCCGAAGTTTTGGGATTGTAAGCTTTGCGGCAGTAATCCGTCCCACCCAAGTCTTGTAGATGTTATCTCCCATTACACTCTCAAAGCCCACCAAAGAGTTGTAACAGTTTTCAAGCCTCAAAGAAGGCAAAAAGTTTGAGAATCATTCTGGTAGAGTATGAGTTTGATGATGATCACCAATTTACTTTCTGTAGAGAGAAGCCTGACTTTTAGTCTCTGCCATTGTCTGGTGACAGAGCTAAGATTTAAATTGGCCTTGCATCCCATAACCTAACGTCAAAATTACAAATTCATTTTCAGCCCTGGAAGCCAGCACAAAACATTATTTCTTCACAAAGGCATCAAGAATGAAAGACTTGCATTTACATTTCCACCTTTCACATCCTCAGGATGCCTTGATACACTGTACAGTCTATCATAGAATCCCTACAGTGTGGAAACAGGCCATTTGGCCCAACAAGTCCACACTGACCCTCCAAAGAGTAACCCACCCAGATACATTCCCCTACCACTACTCCCACCCCCACCTCCATTACTCTATATTTTCCCTGACTAATGCACATAACCTACACATCCCTGTACACTATGGGCAATTTAGCATCAAACCTGCACTTGTTTGGACTGTGGGAGAAAACCATAGCACCTGGAGGAAACCCACGCAGACACAGGAAGTGTGCACAAACTCCACACAGACAGTCACCCAAGGCTGGAATTGAACCTGGGTCTCTAGCGCTGTGAGGCAGCAGTGCTAACCACTGAGCCACCATGCCGCAGTATTCCTGAAATGTAGTTGTTGGTGTTGGATTCTGATTTCTACCATCACCCTTCACCACCAGTACACCCAAAGCCCAAGGTGATGTGGGATGTATTTAATACACACCTCCAAACAGTATTCAAAGGAGACATTGGTGAAAAGGTAGAGATTAAAGTTAGATGATATCCTTATCATGGTAGTGAAAATGTTAGCATGCAAAGATTGACAAATTGAGAGACTTTGAAATATATACCAAAAAAAATGGCTTTCCACTGGAAATTAATAAATGGTTTACTGAGTGCATTTTCATTGTATCTGAAGAAGTGGTGGTTTTTTGAATTTTTTTTTATCCCTCAAGCTGACATTTAGCAAAGGTAGTCTCTCCTCGACTTCCCACTATGCTCTCTACCGCATCTCCTCCATTTCCCGCTCCCCCGCCCTCGAACCCCGCCCCTCCAATCGCCACCAGGACAGAACCCCACTGGTCCTGACCTACCACCCCACCAACCTCCAGATACATTGCATCACCCTTTGTCATTTCCGCCACCTCCAAACAGACCCCACCACCAAGGATATATTTCCCTCCCCACCCCTATCAGCATTCCGGAAAGACCACTCCCTCCATGACTCCCTTGTCAGATCCACACCCCCCACCAACCCAACCTCCACTCCCGGCACCTTCCCCTGCAACCGCAAGAAATGCAAAACTTGCGGCCACACCTCCCTCCCCTCCCCCTCCACCCCCCCCCCCCCCCCCCCCCCACTTCCCTCCAAGGCCCCAAGGGATCCTTCCATATCCGTCAGAAATTCACCTGCACCTCCACACACACCATTTACTGCATCCACTGCACACGATGTGGTCTCCTATACATTGGGGAGACAGGCCGCCTACTTGCGGAATGTTTCAGAGAACACCTCTGGGACACCCGCACCAGCCAACCAACCGCCCCGTGGCTGAACACTTTAACTCCCCCTCCCACTCCGCCAAGGACATATAGGTCCTTGGCCTCCTCCATCGCCAGACCATGGCAACACGACGCCTGGAGGAAGCGCGTCTCATCTTCCACCTAGGAACCCTCCAACCACAAGGGATGAATGCAGATTTCTCCAGCTTTCTCATTTTCCCCCTCCCCCACCTTTTCTAAGTCCCAACCCTCAGACTCAGCACTGCCTTCTTGACCTGCAATCTTCTTCCCGACCTCTCCGTCCCCACCTCCTCTCCGGCCTATCACCCTCACCTTAACCTCCTTCCACCTATTGTATTCCCAACGTCCCTCCTCCCTATCTTTTATCTTAGCTGGCTTTGCACACCTTCCTCATTCCTGAAGAAGGGCTTATGCCCGAAACGTCGATTCTCCTGTTCCTTTGCTGCCTGACCTGCTGCGCTTTTCCAGCAACACATTTTTAAGCTCTGATCTCCAGCATCTGCAATCCTCACTTTTTCCTCATTGAAATTCTTGTCTGGAATCTGATTGTTTCAAAGTATGTGCTGAGTAGCCTAAGCTCTTGGTGTATACCTAGGCAGCAACCATTGTCTTCTGTCAACCACATTTGTCTGTAAGAGTCTTGTCATCAACATGTTTTTATAGTTTTAATTTGTCATTTTCTGGATCAAGAAGCCAGAATTGGACACAAAAAGTAGTATTAATCTAATTGAAGGGAACAAAGAATTAATTGGACATTATATGTCAATAAAACATCAATTATTTTGCAGGAATAATCATAAAGCCTGAATCTAGGAACTAAACAAATGAAGTTACATTGCTCACAAAGAACTTTCAACTTCAAACCTCTTACAAAGTAATCATTATTCCTGAGGCGGGGCAGAGCTAGCTTACTCCAGGAGTCAGGTGCTGTAGACTATACACACATCATGGGAGAGCGCCATATAATGCGGCTAACTTCATTAACAGAAAGGTTTCCATTCTCTTAAATGAGCCATTGTGATTATCAGTATCACATCTTAGAAGTCTGTATCAGGTGCCATAGAAACTGCCATGCTCCAAACTCACTTCAAGGATAAGGCTAGTCAGATTCCAGTACATACAAGCAGGGTGCAGTGATCGTTCATTGACTATAAAATTGTTGTTGCTCAAAAGGCCAAGGTCCCTTTCTGTTCCCAGTGAAGGGGATGAAGGATTGGTCGGCCCAGTTCCCAAAGAGCATGGCCTCGCTCTGGCTTTGGTTGACCTTTGCTCCCAAGGCCCGTTGAACTGGTCACACATGCACGTGAGTCTGTGCATGGACAGTGGATCCAAGCAGAAAACGGCAACATCATCCACATACAAGGAGGCCTTTACCTGCAGGCCCCTGTTGCCAGGAATAGTCACCCCTCTCAGGCTCGCATCCTTCCTGATGGACTTGGCAAATGGCTCAATGCAGCACATAAACAAGGCAGGAGAGAGATGGCAGTCCTGCCTGACTCCAGATCTGACTGGGAAGCTAATTGATTCCCACCCATTGACTGAGACTGCCCTGACAATATTGGTGTAGAGCAGTCTGATCCAATTACAGATTCCCTCCCGAAAGTCCATTTTGGGGAGAACATCTCTCCATACGTGTGTGATATCCTGTCAACGGCTTTCTCCTGGTCCTGGGTGATGAGACAGGTGTCCAACCCCCTGTCCTGCACGTAGGCAATCGTATCCCTGAGGAATGCGAGACTCTCAGCGATCCTCCTGCCCGGTACAGCACAGGTTTGGTCAGGGTGATTCACCGATCCCAGAGCAGACCTGACCTGGTTGGCGATGACCTTTGCCAAGATTTTGTAATCACATGGACCAATGGCAGGCAGAAGGGATTAGTTTCATTTGGTGTCATGTTCTGTGTTCCCAACAATGGCGAGTACCTCTGTTTGTGACCACAGTAATGCGAGCGGTACTCTATAGAGGCATGGTACATACATAATGAGGTGAGCTGCATAAAATTGTGAGAGAACGTTCACTGGGGCTCACAGGGAGAAATCCAGTCCAATGTTTTTCAAATATGTTAAATTTACAGAAGAAAACTCTGGCTTAGTGCTTTTTAGCCAATGAGCAGGTGCCCCTTACAGACTGAACAGTGAAACAGTTGGCATCTGGCCCATTGGAGAGGGAGGGAAACTCGGACATAATCTTGTTCCTATTCACGTTTCATTGGGTGCTGGTGGAATATGTGGCTGTGTGTATAATTGTCAAGATTGAATCAGGCTCAATTGTGGTGTCTCCTGATCCAAAGATCAACCCTTCGGTTTTGGCACTGGAGCTTCACAGTATCAGGGACCTAAGTTCAATTCTACCCTTGGGGGACTGTCTGTGTTAAGCTTGCACATTCTCCCTGTGTCTGTGTGGATTTCCTCCGGGTGCTCTGATTTCCTCTCCGTCCAAAATTGTGCAGGTGGGGTGGACTGGCCATGGTAAATTGCCCATAGCGTCTAGAGGTGTGCAGGCTAGATGGATTAGCCATGGGAAATGCAGAGTTACACACCTAGGATAGGTTAGGGGTTAGATCAGGCTGGGATGCTTTTCGGAGGTTTGGTGTGGACTTGATGGGCTGAATGTCTTGCTTCCACACTGTAAGGATTGTATCACTTTTAATGTGAGAACTGGAAGTACTAAAAAACAAAGACGCACAAATACTAGGCGGGATAGGCCATCAACACTTTGTCAAAGACGCACTAATGATGTCATTTAGCGAGGTGATGAAAAGTCTGCAGAAAACCACACCAGCTTGGTGAACAAATCTACAACCTCATCCACAACCCAAGCTACAAATCTTTTCAAAAACTTTAAACACCTATGGACCCAACACCCTCAAACTAGCCCGATGATGGGAGACAAATGCCATCTGCCTGAATGCAACCCGAGAACAACTGTACTTCCTACATGAATGCTTTAAGAAACAGGTACTGCCACCAAGGTTAAAATACAAACCACCCAAGAAGAACCGCAGAACAGAACGGCTGCAAAAAGCTAAGGGTTAGGATCACCGATGCCCACAACCATCTCCACAAATATGAATGGGAAATTGCATGCCAAAAAGGTCTGTACTCTAACACTGCTGACCAGGAATGGACAACTGCATTAGATCAAGTCATCACCATACAACAACACAGGACCAGAACTAGGAAAAGACAAACAATACAGGGGAAACTATCAAAACTCGCCCACAGTAACCATACATACAATACAGAGACATGGGTAAAGAACCTCGGACAGACCACTCACAGTCTCCGAGAAGTCCGTCCTGGTTCGCAGGCTAAACTTTAACTACAAAGATGCCAGAAAAATCGACTTCCTAGCAGCACTAGAAGCCACACTAAAAAACTGACTGGATGAAGAAACACGACAGACTATCAGACAGACAATAGCTCCAACTCTTAGCAGAAAAGGAAACTGGAACACATTCGCCACTGAAGAAAGGAAAGCACTGGAGAAACTCAAAAGGGATGAGAACATAGTTATACTACTAGTGTACAAAGGAAGGATGACGGTAATACTAAACAGACCTGTATATGGAGAAAGTAAACAAACTACACAGCCACTTACTACAGGTGGCGATTTAAACCCAACCCCACAACTCAACAGCAGGATTACCGTGACATTTGTCATCACTAAACGTATACAACTAGAAGAACCCACCACAATGTCAATAACATCCTCACTGGGATAAAGTTCATTAAAGAAGAGGAAAACAACAGCAGACTCCCCTTCCTGGTTGTATTAGTGGAACGCACGCCTACCGAGGAACTCCAGACCAGAGTGTACAGGAAGAACACCCATACAGACCAGATACTGAACTTTAGTAGCAACTAGCCCAGCACCCACAAACAAAGCTGCATTAGAACACTACTTAACGGAGCAAGGACACATGCAGCAACCCAGAACTCCAGAAGGAAGATCAGGAATACCTATTCAAAGGATTTAAACAAAACAGGTAACCCAAGAGCAGTATCCTCTGATAATTACACAACAAACATAAAGAGGAAAACACTACATAACCAGACATGACATTGACCATAATGTCCGTCAAAGAAATATCAGAAATGACTACCCAACTACTCAGACCCCTAAGAATCTTAGTGGCCCACAAACCGGCAAACACCTACACCAGCTCCTCACAAAGGTTAGAGATCCGACACCAACATCCAGCAGGACTAACATTATTTACGAGATACCCTGCATGGACTATGAAAATAAAATTTACATATAACAAATGAGAAGAAAACTGACCATATCAGTGCACGTACACAATTTGCCACTGACAGACATGACTAGTACTCTCTCATTTCTGACCATACAGACAACAAGGACACAAATTCAACTGGGACAATGTAGCCATCATAGTACAGGCAAAAGAGAGCCACGTGAGAGAATTCCTTGAAGCTTGGCACTCCAACTGGAACTCCATCAATAAACACATTGAACTTGACTCGATATATATTCAGATACAGAACCAGAAGTACCAAAAAACAGAGACACAAATACCAGGATGGATAGACCACCAACACTTTATCAAAGACACATTGATTATGTCACCTAGTGAGGTGACAAAACATCTGCAGAAAACTAAACCATCTCAGCAAACGAATCTATGAGCCCATCCACAACCTGGGCTACAAATCTTTTCAAAAACTCTAAACACTAGGGGTGTGATACAATCAATATATTTCTAACATAATAAAATTAAAAAAAAACAATGTTTCGAAATAACAAAATGGTCATTGATTTTTCTTTTCTGTGTTGTATTTTGGTTGGAACATTAGTACTCGGCTTTTTTTATTTGAATATAAATATTAAATGATAAACAGTAGAGTAAGAACTTGATTGCATCTTCTAGTCATATTTAAAATTCACTGACCGTCTGAGAGTGATCACAAAACATTAGTGATCACCCAGTGAGAGCATTTTATTCTTGTGACCTGTGGGTACTTTGATTTGTGATTTCCAAAAGCTATTATGTCTTGGAATTCTATCTTTAGTATTAGAAATATATCATTATACCAGATGGTTGCTACTCCAGTGTTTAATGTTGAGTAGTACAAGCTAAATGTGATATTTGAAAGATTTTCTGTCCGATACATATATGATTATCAATGTACAAATGATCCAGCAGGGAATGATGACACTGAAGGGAAATGTGAATTGCTGCAAGGCACTGGATGATTTCGGCCATTCCACGAATTAGCGTGAAAATGACAGCTCACTCAGCCTCCCCATGGCCAAGAATTTTAATCACTTGAAAACTATTCACTTGCATAGGGTAAAATTGGGCTCATAAATGAGTTTCAGGAAGTTGCTGTATTTGCTCATTTATTGCAATTTATCATTGTACAAGAAAACTGGTTACTTCCTAGCAACAGAAGTAGCTTTTTTTTAAGGGATTTATCTTCTTGCAATGATTCTAACTTAGCAGTCCAGATAAGGTATAATTTAAACTGTAGAATTTCATTCCTATGGGTGATAAAATATTGATAAAGTTTTAAAATGTAATTGTTTCTTATTATTTTTCATCAGTCTAATTTTTTGTTATTGATCTAATTCTTTCATTTCTCTTTCTCTGTTCATTTTGTCTCTTAATTCATTTGGTTTTCTTCTTTGTTGTTTCTTCTTGCAAACATTATATTGGCTAAGGAGATTTTGATCCTATTGCTCACCAAGATCTTAAACTTCTATTTTCCCTCACATGGCCATTATCAACGCTTTCTTTCAGCAACCTAAATGGTGATTTTGTGATTTTAGTTTGTTTAAATGGGAAGAGGGAGGAAAGAATTAACCACCACGACAAGCCCCACTTCATCTATATCAGATTGTAATTGTGTCCTAGAGGAGAAGGGGCTTTTATATTTCCTTTTGGTGAGTACTGCAAGAATTCCACAACTGTGAGGCACAGTGCAATGAAGTACATTTTTAATACAGTTTCAAAAGAAAGTTATATTGCAGTAAATAAATAAACTGGAAACATGCATTTTTTTAAAAACTATGATGTGAATATATTACAGATTTTGGTCCAGGACCTAATTTATGGTTACTACCACTTCATAAATAACAATTTCAAGAAATCTCCAACTCATACCTTACTATATGTTTTCACAGGACTATTTTAAGACCTATAGTTTGCTTCATATTGAGTATGTTGTAATTAGACTGTAATTATTAGATTTGCATATATCTAGAAGTGATTATTTTGGCTTGAAGCAAAGAATGATCAACAGTGCTATTTTGAAAAAAATGCCTTTTTAGGCTTGTGTTGGCTGCAACATATTCCTGCTATAAGATTTCATTTAGAACAGAGGTTTGTAAGTATTTTAGGGAGAAAATAAATTCTAATCAATTATTTCATAATCCACAAACGGAATTCTGGCAGAGTATCTTAAATTACTTACTTGTAGTCCAAGGGGGAAAAGATTGATCCTTTCCATTTAAAAAAAATCTTAATTGAGGTGAGGCTGAAAGACACTGAGTGAAGACTAAAGTTTTTCCTGTAAGATTGAATAAAAATTTGGATGGAGTAATTTTAGTAGATCATTTTCACTTATGTCCTGGGTATATTTCAATATTATTCAAAGCTTGCTCTACTCCAACATCTTATTGTCTTATGTCTAAGATCCAGGAGGTCTGTGATGCAGAAAGGTTGGCCACTGAAAGCTTCTTGGGATTTTCGAGTACGGGAAATGAGATTGTAAAGGAAGTTTTTCTCTTCACAGTAGATTATTAAGTCCCATAACACAATATACAGCTTTTTGACCAGTTTCTGGATTCAGTTATTGGGTGTCTCATTCTATCTCATTATGTGATGTGAACTTGTCTTTATCTTAAATAATGCAACAATAATTTGGTTTAGGTCAAATTTTGTGTCTTAAAATGCAATAATTGAGAATTAGTTAGAGTTAATCAGCATAAAATTTGGATTGATAATGTCCTCTTTTTGGGCACTACAATTATCTTAGCACGGACATAATTTTGAAAGGCCATGTTAGGATTCTGCCTAGAGTAGTTCACTGGAAATTAAGCTCTGCTACTGCAAAAATGTAAATATCTTATTTAATCATCAAAATAATTGATTTGTTTCTCTTTTATTACTGTTATCTAGAACAAAAGAGACTTTCACCAAGTTGTTTTCAATAAATCCAAAAATAACAGTTTGAAATATGTATTTTGCCTTTTAATAAGAAGGAGCAAAACTGGTTACCAACTCGGCTCATGTGCTGGATTGCACTATATTCTACTTTATCATAAACATGCATATTCATATACAGACATTACAAGATGAGATTGCTCTGCAGAGATATTATGATTGTCAAGACCACTAGGGGTTTGAATTCGAATAGGATGTTGATATGTCACAATTCCTTTGCTTTCCTGTTGAAATGTTCCAATTGCTATTGATCAGCAACATGATGATGGAAGATCTTCAGACCAGATTTGAGATTCAGCTAGAAATATTTAGAAATTCTTATTTGTAACTTTCAGGATTCATCCACATTTCATTGAGAAAGAACTCATTTCCTTTCAAACCTCCCCAGCAACTGGCAGTTTTCTTTCAACTCCCACTTCTCAGAAGTGTCATAATTTGTTATTTCCATCTTGGAAGTCCTTTTCCAGCTCCCATTTAAGTGGCAAAACAAAAATCAAAGTTCAGATGCTGTTGCTAGGTAATTTCATTAACAGCCCTGTTCCAATACTCCTCCTAAGTGTCTAGCAGTTAAGGTCATTAAAGATTCCTTAGCTGCCTTTTTAAAGCTTTGGATTGTCTATTTTTTTTTTCAAAAGTTATTTGCTTTTCCATTGAATAGCAAATAACCTACAATACTCCTTGACTCTTGACATTTTCCAGGAATTCACGTGGTTACCCTCTTGCGGCATAGAAATAGTTCAAATCTTCCAGTTCTCATAATCCATAAATTTATCTGTTTCTAACAGCTATCTCCCAACTCTGCTGGAAGTCAGCATTGTGAGGGTAGAGGAATATTTCTGTGACTGCAATTCTGTTTCCAGTGGGATTCCGCAGAGGCTTGGTGCTGGGGTGTATCTTAATGATTTGTACTTAAATGTCAGGAGTATGATCAAGAATTTCACATGACAGCTGGTAAAGAGTAAGGAGGAAAGCTGTGAAATGTAGAAGATATCAAGGATCTGGTCAAATGCATAGAGCAGTGGAAAATGGAATTCAACTTGAGAAAATGGGGTAATGCAGTTGGGAAGGGCTTACAAGGGATTATTCTTATAAATGGCAGAAATCTGGAAAGGACTGAAGATTACCCTGTCTAAAACCTTCAATTTTCACTCTCTGTCCCATGAATGGACAATAGTTACAGTGTGTATCATCTACAAGATGCACTGTAACAAATCACTAAGGCTCTTTAGACAGTAATGTCCAAACCCATGACATTTACCACCTAGAAGGATAGACGTAGTAGATACATGAGAACATCCTGTGTGCAAACTTCCATCGAAGCCAAACACCATACTAACTCTGAACTATATCACTGTTTCTTCACTATTGCTGTGTTAAACTCTCAGATCTTCCTCTCTAACCAAACTATAGGAGTACTTAAACCACATGGACTACAGTAATTCAAGAAGGCAGTCCCTTTTAAACCACCTGTCTTCAACTTCTCAAAAATACTTAGGGAGGGCAATAAATGATGGCCCAGCTAGTGACACTCTCATGCCATGAGCAAAGTTTAAAAATAGCATTGGAAAAACTCAAGCAACTCTGGGCCAAGAAGACCAGCCTTTGGACTGCACTTATATCTGCAAGCCTGACAGCAGTATGTGCTGGCTTACTGGCCCCACAGCAAGAGCAATGGCAGAATAGCAGTGGTGACAGGATGAATGCTAGGCTTCTTGCATCAAAGTGAATGAATGCCAAATTTTCATGCATAGTAAGCCCCAGTGCAATTTTGGAAGCTGTTCAATTTAAGATTTTGTGTCCTCAAAGTTCTTGTAAAGTGTAAAATATCATTTTCTTATTTCACAAACAATTCATATAATTTGGTTCTAAAGTGTGATGTAGAGCCAAATGATAAGCCAGGTTGTATATATCGTACTAATATATTATACCACAAAATGACACAATCATACAGTACACGAAGAGCCTTTGGTCTATCATGTCTGTATCTCCAAAACAATGCTAAATCTACTTTAGTCCCACTTTTTAGCACTAGGCCCAGAGCTTAAAAGCTATTACTTTTCAAGTGCGCATCTAAGCACTTTTTAATGGTTGTGAGGTTGCCCATCTCATCTACCCTCCCAAGCATGCATTCCAGAACCCCATCACCCTCTGGGTGAAAAACACTTTCCTCAAATCCCCTTTAAACCAACTGCTTTCCACCTTTTAAAAGTGTGCTCCCTTGTTACTCATCCTTCAAGCAAGGAAACAGCTGCTTTATATCCATTTGTTCATGCCCCTTATAATCTGACGCACCTCTATCAGATTCCCCCCACCCCTCTCTGCTCAAAAGAAAACAACTTGAGCAAATCCAGCCTCTCTTCATAGCTAAAACGTTCCAGCCAGCCTGATGATTCTTCTCTGCACCCTCTTCAGTGCAATCACATTCTTCCTGTACTGTGGTGACCAGAACCGCGCACAATACTCCAGCTGTGGCCAAAGTTCTACGTAGCTCCAACATGACCTCCCTTCTCTTATAATCTATGCCGTGACTGATAAAAGGATGTGTCCTGGTATGCCTTTTTAAGTACCCTGGTAATCTGTCTGTTGCTTTCAGGGATTTGTGAAAAAGCACCCCAAGATCCCCTTGTTCCTCAAAACTTCCCAGTTCCTATCATTCATTGAATACTCCCTTGTCTTGTTACTTCTTCCAAAGTGCATTACTTCTCAGTTATCAAGGTGGCTCAGTGTAGCACTGCTGCCTCACAGCGTTACGGACCTTGTTTGATTCCACTCTGGTGAGTGAGTGTGTGTGTGTGAGTGAAGTTCGCACATTCTCCCTGTTTCCTGGGTTTCCTCCATGTGCTCCAATTTCTCCCACAGCTGAAAGATGCGCAGGTTCGGTAGACTGGCCATGCTAAATTGGCCAGTGTTAAGGGATGTGCAGGCTAGGCGGCTTAGCCATGGGAAATGCAGGGTTACAGGGATGAGGTAGGGGGGTGGATCTGGGTGGGATACTCTTCAGTGGATCAGTTTGGACTTGATGGGCCAAATGGCTTGCTTCCACACTGTCAGGATTCTATCATTATCTGGATTAAATTTCTTTTGCCCATCTGACTAATTCATTTGCATTCTCCTGTAACCCAAGACCACCTTCCTCACTGTCAAGCACTCAGCCAATCTTTGTGTCATCCGCAAAGTTACTTATCATCTGTCCCACATTCTCATCTATGTTGTTCATCTATATCACAAACAATATGGGATCCAGTACTGATCCCTAATTAAGTCACTGGTTATTGGCGTCCAGTCACACAAATAGACTTATACCACCACCCTCTGTTTCCTGCCGCGAAGTCAATTTTGGATCTAAGTTGCTAACTTAGCCCAGTTTCCATGTATTATTAACTTTTTTTATTATCTCTCATGCGTACCTTGTCAAAGGCCTGGCTGAAATCCGTATCAATTATACCACTGCATGACCCTCATCTACATGCTTGGTCATCTCCTCAAAGTTTAACCAGCTTCATTTGGCATGACCTCCCAGATCAATTAAACTAATTTCCTATATGACCAATTGCCAATATCGGTGTCAAGGTAGTTAAAGTGAAAGTATCTTTGAAACAACTTGGAAAGAATAGTCAGCAATCCAGTTACTTCAGCTTGCTCTATGTTCCCTCTCAAGTAGTGTGTGGAGATGATATTAAACAATGGGATTTGTAGCCCTGAAAGCAACAGTCTAAACTTGCATAGCAGCTGTTATAAATGGAAAGTTTATAGTTAATATGGTACAATCTGTTTGGCTGATGTAGCTGTCAGTATTATAGTTGAGAGATAAAGGTATAAGGCTTGCTGCAGCAATGCAGATGTAGCTATGAATTTTAGGTCAGAATACTGATTGGGGATTTGATAAATGATAGGGATCATTGTGCATTACTTGAGGCTTGTAGTTGGTGGGCTATGATATTTGAAGATTAATTCACTTAATCGTTTGTCTGAGGTCACTGAATTTTTTTGCAACACAGCACTCATGTACTTAGGGCTTGATTATTTGGCGTTGACTGTTGCAGCTGTCAAATTCTACTGACTTCTCAGCAGCTATCTGGACAGCCTCCTGTGCATATATCCCTTCTCCTTTACATCATCATTAAGACCTCCAGTGCAAATTCTGAAAATATTGGAATTCTTTCTTGCACGAATTGTTATTATTCAGTTATTTTGTACCTCAGCATGATTTGCATTTGGACTTTCACTACCTGCTTCAGCCACAATGAACTTCTGCTTTAAGAGATGCAGGCAGACGTTATTCATTGTAGCTAGCTTTAACGCATGCTGGCCCTTGCTATGTTGGACCCCTGCTGAGGTGTGCAGCCACTCAACAGCATGGGTCCACTCTCAAATCATGGTAATGAGTAGGAGCCAGAGGCTGGCATATTGCTTGCATCAACATAAGTGGATGCCAAATAGTCGTTCATTTCGAGTCCTATTTCATTTTTGCGACTTGTTCAGTTTAAGTTGCTGTATCTTCAGAAAACACTTGTAGAATGTAATATATAATTTTCTGATTTCACAAACAATTCAAATAATTTGGTTCTAAAGGATCATGTAAGGGCAAATAATGATGTGTGCAACTGGTGTTCCAGTATATCCAACCACAAAATGGAAGAACAGCATCTCTCATGACCAATTGCTAACATTGGCATGAACGTAGTTTGAGTGTGAAAGTGTTAGCAATGATTTAGAAAGGGAAAAATAGCAATCCAATTACACTAGCTTGCTCTTCATACCTTCTTATTACTTATGGGGAAAATCACTTCTTGATCTCTCAAGTAGGGCATGGAGTGGATCTTAAATATGAACAATAAAAGAGCAAAAATAAAATGTTAATGAATGAAATGTATAACTTTAAGGTGGCAGTTTAGAAATGATACTGAAATGATAAATTATTTATTACCATTAGTATTGTCATATTTATATTTTCCTTTGTGTGCATTAGTATGCATTATTAAACTATTATTTCAATTCCAGTACTACTTGGAACCTCGAAGGAAACTTGAGGAAGCTCGAGAAAGATATGGATTGAAACCAGAGGATTTCTTTGTTTTGAAGCATGGAGAATCGAGGAATGTTGGTGAAAATGAAGCTTTTCAATGAAAACGGACACCAATTATAAACTAGATGTGACTGTTTCACAAAGATGAGTAGAACTAGGCTTGCCTTTCCACTAACCATACTTTTAATATTGGGCTGAAAATTAATTGAAATGCCATTAGTTTATGAGTTGTCACCATTCTTTAATCTTGCTGCACATATTAAAAACAAGCGTTACAAATGCTAGCTTTGTCAAGTAAAGTCTTCTTTTCCTCAGTTTTTTTATTGGTTGATGTCTATCAAGTGTTTGTTTTATTGTAGAACCAGAATACATAATTTTATTGAGAAACACTTCGGGTAAATGTGGGTTTTGCAGTTGTTGGCTGCCTAAATCGAACCTGTGATTGTCTTCCATTGTAGATGTATTTGACCTGCCATCTGCACGTTTGCCAAAAACATTAAGTTTGCACAATTTAAATTAATGGATATTTTAAGCATGTGAAATGCATAAAGCTTTACTGTAATTAAATACACAATATAGTTCCAGTTATAACCCTGAACATGAAATGGGAAGTTGGCCTTAAGACAAGTGCCTCTTTAATAAGCAGGAATTATACTGACACTATAAATACATCAGAGGTTAGGTAACTACGAAGATGTGGATTATAATTGTTTTTTGAATAAATCATTTGTGGCTCTGAGCCAAATTATTGGCAATCATTGCAAAACTGAGTATGCTACATAATTAGAAGATGCAGGACTGGAGGGAAAGGATAATGGTAGGCTGCACCGTTAACTCAAAGGTGCTTTGCTGGAAATCTGGCTCAGTCTGATGTTAATTAACCTCTACATTTGTATTTTAGGCTTTTTTATAAATACCATGTGTCTCCTCTACAGGAGATATTTTAAATATTTTTAATCAATTTGCTTGGGGGATGGTGGAAGTGTTGTACTTTAACTGTGGGATATAATGTATTGTGTTTATTTTCCAATATAAAAATTTAAAGTTTGAATGGCTGATGGTTACATATTTTGTAGCTACAATTGTAATACTCCTTTTCAATTAACACTTGAGAACTGTGTGAGTATATAGTATATGCATTATTAGAATGGAGTAGAAATGGAGATGAAATCATGAAAATATGATGAAATGTAAAAAATGGAGAAGAAACTCCAGTTAACTTCTCAACAACACCATTCACTGCAAAATTAAAGAAGTGTCTATTTTCCTGTTACTATGTCTGCCTGTTTACATTTGGATTATTTGAGATTAAGTACTGATTATAACTTCAGTGTAAGAACTATGGTCTCCCTGGAGCAATAACCAACATTAAAGACTCCAAAGTCTACACTAACAAAATGACTGGCATATTAGTTGGATATTCTTCTTGCTTGCATTATGTGGAAGCTTAATATATACAAATTGATTGTTGAATTTGGCTACAATATTATGGATGAACTTCACAAAAAAACAAATTAGCATAGAGTATTTTAAGACATTCAGACAATGTGACAAAGCACTAAAGGAGAAATTAGTGACTGAGATAAGTGAACTGTCTTTCTCTAGTTCCACAAATTCATGGGTCACAAGATATATGCAGTCATTTTATCTGGTTCTCAATATGACCAGTCATAGGTTTTTCTTTTCTATATTAGACTTTAATAAAAGAACTGTTAAACAGGCTTATTTAATAAACAAGATTAATTAGAACATTATTTCATAGAGATGCAAACTTGGTTAAGAGACAGTTTGTAATATAAGCAATATACATTTAAATCACACAAACACCTGGTAAAGGAAAAATAGATTTGCTTGTGGACAAGTCACATTTTTGGCCATTAAGTCATGTTCTTCAAGGCAAAAAGACTAAGGTTTAGGATGTTCACATGGCTATCCATCTAATATTCTGCTACAGGGACAGATGTCACTAAACACATGCAGCTGTTGCTGGGAACGTTCGTCAAATTCCTCCTCATTTCAGTCTTTAATTAGAGGCCCTTTATTCTGAGACTTTGCTCCCTAGGGCTACACTTTCTCATGAGAGGAAACATGCTTTCAGTATTTATCCTATCAAACCCCTTAAAAATCCTATATGTTTCAATACTTCGCCTCTCATTCTTTTAAATTCCAATGAGTAGAGTCCCAATCTGTTCAACCTTTTCTCATAAGTCAGTCCCTCAATTCTGGGGATCATCCTAGTGAACTTTACCTTGAACTGCTTTCAAACAGAATTTCTGAAATCAGGGGACCAAAACTGCTGAGATGTGGTCTCTCCAGCAACTTATACAGCAGCAGTAACTCTTACACTCTAACTGAAGAAGGGCTGATGCCCGAAATGTCGATTCTCCTGTTCCTTGGATGCTGCCTGACCTGCGCTTTTCCAGCAACACATTTTCAGCTCACCCTTGAAATAAGGGCCAACATTCCATTGGCCTTCCTGATTATCTGTGTTTCATGCACAAGTCCATCTCACATTCAGAGGTTTTTTTCGATGCTTACAGCTGGGGAAGATTACCAACATCCTTGCTGGATGTTCTGAGGGGCCAGTGTTTTGCCCCTGCACCATTTGTGAGTTTGCAGCTTTAATGTGGTCCACATGCTTGTTCAGGGCTGCTTCACCTACCTGACCTTCACAGGACTTGACATCTTGTCGACTATGCCCCTCACCCATCCAGGGTCATTTCTGTGGTTTCTATACCAAACTTTGTCCCCAAACTAAACTTTATTTTACTTAGTTTATACTGGATTAGTGGTGCTGGAAGAGCACAGCAGTTCAGGCAGCATCCAACGAGCAGCGAAATCGATGTTTTGGGCAAAAGCCCTTCATCAGGAATAAAGGCAGTGAGCTTGAAGTGTGGAGAGATAAGCTAGAGGAGGGTGGGGGTGGGGAGAGAGTAGCATAGAGTACAATGGGTAAGTGGGGGAGGGGATGAAGGTGATAGGTCAGGGAGGGGAGGGTAGGGTGGAATGGATAGGTGGAAAAGGAGCGAGGCAGGTTGGACAAGTCCGGACAAGTCAAGGAGACAGTGCTGAACTGGAAGTTTGAAACTAGGATGAGGTGGGGGAAGGGGAAATGAGGAAGCTGTTGAAGTGTTCCGAGACGGAAGATGAGGCGTTCTTCCTCCAGGCGTCTGGTGGTGAGGGAGCGGCGGTGAAGGAGGCCCAGGACTTCCATGTCCTCGGCAGAGTGGGAGGGGGAGTTGAAATGTTGGGCCACAGGGCGGTTTGGTTGATTGGTGCGGGTGTCTCGGAGATGTTCCCTAAAGCGCTCTGCTAGGAGGCGCCAGTCTCCCCAATGTAGAGGAGACCACATCGGGAGCAACGGATACAATAAATGATATTAGTGGAGGTGCAGGTAAAACTTTGATGAACGTGGAAGGCTCCTTTAGGGCCTTGGATAGAGGTGAGGGAGGAGGTGTGGGCACAGGTTTTACAGTTCCTGCAGTGGCAGGGGAAAAGTGCCAGAATGGGAGGGTGGGTCGTAGGGGGGTGTGGACCTGACCAGGTAGTCACGGAGGGAACGGTCTTTGCGGAAGGTGGAAAGGGGTGGGGAGGGAAATATATCCCTGGTGGTGGGGGTCTTTTTGGAGGTGGCGGAAATGTCGGCAGATGATTTGGTTTATGCGAAGGTTTGTAGGGTGGAAGGTGAGCACAAGGATCTTGTGCACAGCCTTAGCGTTGTCAGTGCTGTTCCCTGCTCCCACAGTGTACTCTGGGCACTGTCCCATCAAGATGGAAATGTCTGCATCGACTCCTGGACACCAGATATAACCAGGGTCATCCAGGGCTGTCCAAAATAAAGATGTTAGTGAGAAGTTGAGTTCAGCCTAACATTGGTTCAGCTTCCTCAGAACCAACTCTCAGAGTGAATAGAATCTCTGACACTCCTGTTTATTGCATTTGTGTCACCATAGTTGTACCAGATCATAGGGCTACTCTCATTAGAGAGAAAGATGACTGGTAGTGATTTAATCCGTGAGCCACCATACCTCAGACAAAGGGAGAAGGTGAGAGGTACGGTCATTCGTGGTAACCTCAGCCTGTGATGGGAACTGAACCAAGCTGTTAGCATCACACTGCTTCAGAAATCAATCCTTCAGCCAACTAAGCGAAACCAAACACTCCTGTTTATAGGTTTATTTGAATCCAAACCCACATAAATTTCTAGTGGGTTAGATGTAGGTACATTGTTGGATAAATTGTATGATCTGAAATAAGTGAAGTTGCGTGCCTGGATCATATCGAACCACTAACCTTGAAGATACGGTCAGCCAGGGCTCCCTGATTTGCCCAGATTAATAGCTGCAATCATGGAAATTATATTCAATAAGATCCACCTAGCCAACTTCGATAAAATCACTACTGTGAAGGATTCTCCCCTCTAATGAGGGGGCAGCTCACAATGATATCTTGCTAGACATCCCTTTACTTAAGCAGGAATCAGTCTTCTGCACTTGTTTTCTTGTAGTTCATAGTTAAACTCTAGTCTGTTCTCCCCTTCTTAACCAACTTTCCTAACTGGGGAAAACCAGCTGTTTCTTTTTTGAAGATCCTCCACAATCAAATCAACCAAATAATCCACCAAACAAGTCCAAGCATCCGTTGTTCAATATAGTCTCTGGAGCACGTCCTGGTTCATTCTTAATGGGAACATCATTTACAACAGTACATGCCAAACAGGATTGACTTTCAACACCAATTCTCAAGGGAAGCTAATTAAGTAATTAATTGCTGATTATATGAAGTAAAAGATATTTAATAACCAACATAGAAGCTGGTTAATAAACACAGAAGATATTAGAAATAGAAAGTTGGAAATTGTGGAGCCCGAAACAGAGGTGTTGTTTACAGTCAATAATCTTTTAGCATTTTCAGTTTTTATTTCAGACTTCCAGCATCTGGGGTGTTCTGCTTTTCAAGAAGCTGGTTAATCCTGGCGAAAGCAATTGAAAACAAAAACAAAATTTTCCGATGTACAAATCCCAGCTTTTGGTTAAACATATTCTGGAGATTTGCTGACCTAACCCATCATTTCTTCATAATTTACAAATGTTATTACATTTGCTTCATAAATACCAAACATGTTCCACTATCATCCCACTAGAAAAGCAAAACCACAGCCATACTTTCTAATAGATAAAATGTTCTTTAAACAAACTTCTATGCAAAGAATGGATTGGAATTAAGTGTATTACTTTAAGAGGTTAAAAGAGTAATCAAGAGCAGTTACATTTTCAGAAAAACTAATTTTCTCTTAATTTACAGGGTACATAGGGCAAGAGCAAATTGTGAATAGTGGTAAATTATGAATATTAATGTACACACATTTAAATTTATCTGGACAAGCTCAATGGCACCGCACAAAAATAGTAGGTATAATTTAATACAGGAAGCATAAGTTTATGAGGATCTGGCAGACAAAAGGTTGATGTGTGTTAATTAGGTATGAGGAGCAAGACCGAAATCTTGCAATTTTACACTAACAGATCAGTATAGAATTATCAGTACTTAACATAATGTTCTTAGATTCTTTTAAAAGCAAACAAAATCTTTGAGTGAAACACAAGGGACATAATTGATAATTTAAGGCAATTTTTAAAAGTATATTCGGCCTGGAACAACAGTTAAAGTTCTGCATGCAGTTTTGGCTCTCGACTAATATTTTTTAACAAACCATGTAAAGTACTGTAGGTCTTCTCTCTCTCTCTTTCGGGAAAAAAAAGAACAAGATGGAGTCATAGAGATGTACAGCAAGGAAACAGACCCTTCGATCCAACCTGTCCATGCCAACCAGATATCCCAACACAATCTAGTCCCACCTGCTAGCACCCGGCCCATATCCCTCCAAACTCTTCCTATTCATATACCCATCCAAATGCCTCTTAAATGTTGCAATTGTACCAGCCTCCACCACATCCTCTGGCAGCTCATTCCATACACGTACCACCCTCTGTGTGAAAGAGTTACCCCTTAGGTCTCTTTTATATCTTTCCCCTCTCACCCTAAACCTATGCCCTCTAGTTCTGGACTCCCTGACCCCAGGGAAAAGACTTTGCCTATTTATCCTATTCATGCCCCTCATAATTTTGTAAACCTCTACAAGGTCACCCCTCAGCCTCTGACGCTCTAGGGAAAACAGCCCTAGCCTGTTCAACCTCTCCCTGTAGCTCAAATCCTCCAACCCTGGCAACATCTTTGTAAATCTTTTCTGAACCTTTTCAAGTTTCACAACATCTTTCTGATAGAAAGGAGACCAGAATTGCACGCAATATTCCAACAGTGGCCTATCCAATGTCCTGCACAGCCACAACATGACCTCCCAACCGCTGTACTCAATACTCTGACCAATAAAGGAAAGCATACCAAACGCCTTCTTCACTATCCTATCTACCTGCGACTCCACTTTCAAGGAGCTATGAACCTGCACTCCAAGGTCTCTTTGTTCAGCAACACTCCCTAGGACCTTACCATTAAGTGTATAAGTCCTGCTAAGATTTGCTTTCTCAAAGTGCAGCACCTCACATTTATCTGAATTAAACTCCATCTGCCACTTCTCAGCCCATTGGCCCATCTGGTCCAGATCCTGTTGTAATCCGAGGTAACCCTCTTCGCTGTCCACTACACCTCCAATTTTGGGGTCATCTGCAAACTTACTAACGTATCTCTTATGCTCGCATCCAAATCATTTAAGTAAATGACAAAAAGTAGAGGACCCATCACCGATCCTTGTGGCACTCCACTGGTGACAGGCATCCAGTCTGAAAAACAACCCTCCAGCATCACCCTCTGTCTTCTACCTTTGAGCCAGTTCTGTATCCAAATGGCTAGTTCTCCCTGTATTCCATGAGATCTAACCTTGCTAATCAGTCTCCTGTGAGGAACCTTGTCAAATGCCTTACTGAAGTCCATAGAGATCACATTTACTGCTCTGCCCTCAATCCTTTTTGTTACTTCTTCAAAACATTCACAAACTTGATTGAGACATGATTTCCCACGCATAAAGCTATGTTGACTATCCCTAATCAGTCCTTGACTTTCCAAATACATGTAAATCCTGTCCTTCAGGATTCCCTCCAACAACTTGCCCACCACTGAGGTAAGGCTCACCGGTCTATAGTTCCCTGGCTTGTCCTTACCACCCTTCTTAAACAGTGGCACCACGTTAGCCAACCTCCAGTCTTCTGGCACCTCACCTGTGACTATCGATGATACAAATATCTCAGCAAGAGGCCCAGCAATCACTTCTCTAGCTTCCCACAGAGTTCTTGGGTACACCTGATCATGTCTTGGGGATTTATCCACCTTCAACTGTTTCAAGACATCCAACACTTCCTCCTCTGTAATCTGGACATTTTGCAAGATGTCACCATCTATTTCCCTACAGTCTATATCTTCCATATCCTTTTCCACAGTAAATACTGATGCAAAATACTCATTTAGTATCTCCCCCATTTTCTGTGGCTCCACACAAAGGCCACCTTGCTAATCTTTGAGGGGCCCTATTCTCTCCCTAGTTACCCTTTTGTCCCTAATATATTTCTAAATACCCTTTGGATTCTCCTTAATTCTATTTGCCAAAGCTATCTCATGTCCCTGTTTTGCCCTCCTGATTTCCCTCTTAAGTATACTCCTACTTCCTTTATACTCTAAGGATTCACTTAATCTATCCTGTCTGTACCTTACATATGCTTCCTTCTTTTTCTTAACCAAACCCTCAATTTCTTTAGTCATCCAGCATTCCCTATACCTACCAGCCTTCCCTTTCACCCTGACAGGCATATACTTTCTCTGGATGGATGAAATGTGATGGATTGACTGAAGGTTTTCTCCTGTCTGAAATGGTCTGTGTGTTTTTAAATGAGCTTGAGCGGATGGGAGAAAACAGTTAAATGGTTTGGTCTTCATGATAACTATATTACAAATTACAATTAAATATTTTAGCTGTGGTGTTGTCTTTTAAAATTTCTTCATAGGGGTCAACAAACAAGGTATGATCAAGAACGTCAGTCACTGTAATTTTCAACAGGGAAGACATGTAGGATTGCATCAACAAACAAATTCTGTGGTTAGAGCAGCTTACAAACTTGCAGAAATTAATGCAAACTCAGCACATTCAATATATAGCATATATTTTGACCAGGAAACATATTTTAGAATGTTTTATTTTAATACCAATAGTTTGAGAAACACAATTCACTGCTTTGATTGAAAGATTTTGGAAAATAGTACATGTTCACATATTTTAAAATGACGTTTTCCTGAATAGTTTGGAGTCGAGGAAGTTAAAAAAAACATGTTGTATAGAATAACTTAATTGTGTAAAAAAGTGCCAACTTACGTGACTCTCTTCTTTTGAAGATAATCTCTTCAAAAACCAGTATTCTTAAAAGCTGGCTGTTCTTCTTCCAGCCTAAGACTGCCTTTCTTTGTGCTGGAAACCTCTTTATGACATTCAAAATGTGGTGGTTATGCCTGTTTCTTTTTAGGAACGACGCTTACATTGTTTTCAGAGGAAAAAAATGGCTATATAGCAGTGACTACATTTGTTACAAATTTATTTGGGTACATTAAAACACAAACAATGTTATTGTAGTTGTCCAACTTAACTTCTAATGCTCACAAATGTTTGATGAACACAAAAGTGACATGCAATTTTATTATCCAAAGATTGGATATTGAAGTTTCAATCTATATCCACTGTTGCTACACAGCCAAAAAGGTCCCACTCAAAGTCATGTCTGAAAAACCTTTATCTTACGTACTATGAATTATTTAATCTTAAATCCAAAACAAAAACAAGAATTTGGAAGTATAGTCCTAAAATTGATAAAGAACACTTTCACTTTGAATTTTGTTTTAGAAAATGTTCTCTCTTATCTGAATGCATTCAAGTGCCTCTCTGTCCTTATTTACTTCTTGTGGTTTTTATATCTTAATATATAAATTTTAAGTAACTGAAACCAGCTTTTGTCTTCTGTCAATTTGTGCATAATTGTTCTCAATGGCAAGCAATACCCTGAAATCATCTTCAGTTTGACACAAAGGAAGTATGAGCAAATATTCTGTTTGTCATTTCTACCCTCTCACCATCCTGGCTAAAACATTAATCCAGTTCAGGGAACTATGCAAAAGAATAAAACCATAAGATACGGGAGTGGAATTAGGCCATTTGTCCTATTAATCTACTGCACCATTTGATCATGGCTAACCATGAACATTTCTCACTTAAAATGTCTTTCAACCATCATTATCTTCCCACGACAAAGGCATAACAGTACTGTGACTTAAATAATTAGATTTAAAAAGTCAGCATCATTAATAATATCTAATCAATTACAGTGATTCATAAAAATACTTCAGGAAACTTCTTCAGTTACAATACAATTTAAATTATTTACATGATTTTCAGTCACAAGATACGAAACGGATTTTTAACTTTTCTAGTTTCATTGCTTTTCGAGATTAATGCCTTCAGTCCAACATTATTTCTGGACTTATTAGTCTTCTACAAATACAAAAACAGTAATAACAAAACCAGTGCTGATTCAAGAATAGTTTTCCTGCACAATGGAAAAGGCTCCCCCTTTGAAGTACTAAAAATAATATTTATATATAAAACTTGGGTTGTTAAATTACAGTACATATCCACATTCAAACTGACAAATTTAGCTTATATAATCATTAAAACATTAAATTACATGGTAAATAATATGTCTCTAATATGATTTGGTAATAATTCTAGCAATCTGTTGTTTTACTTCATTATCTTGGTATAATATTAGCTTTGCAAGTTTATGAGAAAATGGTGTTGGATTCCCAAATAGTACAGTATGGAGAGAATCCACTCCATATTCAAACTGAACAGAGTTCTGCAACAGATTCAAATTTTCTTTCAGATTTGCCACCAATATCAACAGTCGTAGAAGAACTTCTTTGTTTACACAGCTGTCAAACAATACAAGGAACGACAATGGTACCTGAAATGAAGTATAACATATGATACATACATGTCACAGCATAGATTATAAATCACATTTTAGAAAAGGGTCCAAATTCATCCCAGAGTGTTCCTATTACAGCAAAAACTGGATATTAGATAAATCTGGATATTTCCTTGTTTGAAAACATATACTGATTTAAATTTATTAATTTTCTACATGGTACCAGTTACCCATACATTTTTTGCAA
This sequence comes from Chiloscyllium punctatum, assembly GCF_047496795.1. Classification (NCBI taxonomy): domain Eukaryota; kingdom Metazoa; phylum Chordata; class Chondrichthyes; order Orectolobiformes; family Hemiscylliidae; genus Chiloscyllium; species Chiloscyllium punctatum. The sequence goes on along the minus strand of NC_092782.1, from coordinate 38,794,614 downwards.
TAAATGAGCAAAATGGCAACATATTATATATAACTTGACTTGTTTATTTGAATGTTTTATTTCACAGTATGTTTAGTGCCCATGATGAAAGATTAAAAATAATTTACAGCTCCCAACCGAAAACCGAAACTTACAAACATATAGACCAAGTTGATAGATGAAGGAAGAGCTGTTGATGTCATATACATGGTCTTTAGTAAGGTGTTTGATAAGGTTCCCCATGATAAATTAATAGAGAAAGTGAAGTCATATTGTGTGCAGGGTGTTCTAGCTAGGTGGATGAAGAATTGGTTGGGCAACATGGGACAGAGAGTAATAGTTGAAGGGAGTTTCTCGAAATGGAGAAAGGAGACCAGTGATGTTCCACAGGGGTCAGTGTTGGGGCCACTGTTGGATGGAAGAGGGCACTGTTGGTATGATCAGCAAGTCTGCAGATGACATAAAGATTGGTGGAGTAGCAGAAAGCATAAGGGACTGTCAAAGAACACAGGAGGATATAGATAGACTGGAGAGTTGGGTAGAAAAGTGGCAGATGGATTTCAATCCAGACAAATATGTGGTGATGCATTTAGGCAAGACTAATTCTAGAGTGAATTATACAATGAACGGAAGAGCCTTGGGAAAAGTTGATGGGCAGAGAGATCTGGGAGTGCAGGTCCATTGTATCCTGAAGGTTGCTGCACAGGTGAATAGAGTGGTCAAGAAGGCATATAGTATGCTTGCCTTCACTGGACGGGGTATTGAGTACAAGGGCTGGCAAGTTATGTTAAAATTGTACAAGACATTGGTTTGGCCGCATTTAGAATACTATGTACAGTTCTGGTCGCCACATTACCAAAAGGTTGTGAAACACTTTGGAGAGTGTGCAGAGAAGGTTTACAAGGATGTTGCCTGGCATGGAAGGTGCTAGCTATGAAGAAAGGTTGAGTAGGTTAGGTTTGTATTCATTAGAAAAAAGGAGATTGAGATGGGAACCTGATTGAGGTTTACAAAATCATGAAGGATATAGACAGGCTGGATAGAGACAAGCTTTTTCCCAGGTTGAAGGATTCAATAACGAGAGGTGGAAAGTTTAAGGGGCAAGTACTTCACACAGAGGGTGGTGGGCGTCTGGAACACGTTGCCAGCAGAGGTGTTAGAGGCAGGCATGGTAGATTCATTTAAGATGCGTCTGGACAGATGCATGAGTAGGTGGGGAGCAGAGGGATACTGATGCTTAGGAATTGAGCGACAGGTTTAGACAGTAGATTTGGATCGGCTCAGGCTTGGAGGGCCGAAGGGCCTGTTCCTGAGCTGTAAATTTTCTTTGTTCTTTAGAAAAAATATGTAGGTTCTACAAGTTAAATTACTGATCCTTCATCTTTAACACCTGGTCTGGCAATGTCCTCTCGAAGGCATTGTAAATGTCCCATAAGTTGTTTCAGCAGTGATTCCTTCCTAGGCTACTTGTGAACAGTGAATGTTGTTTCAGCACTTAAATAAAACTATAACTGGCACCAGTCAAGTACAATCATTGTAGATGTGGCACAAAGGTAAATTTTGGGAGCCAAGATTATGATTAGATTAGATTACTTAGTGTGGAAACAGGCCCTTCGGCCCAACAAGTCCACACCGACTTGCCGAAGCGCAACCTACCCAGACCCGTTCCCCTACATTTACCAGATTAGATTAGAATGTTGAGTCAGTTTCAAAAGAGAATTGCAGTTGATAATTGATCCATTTTACCCAAGGCTCCTTCTCATATTTTGGATTTAGATACTGTAGATTTCTTAAACTCAAAAAGGTTTTTTTTGTGTTCTAAGAAAATCTTGGAAAGTTATCCCAAAAATATGGTGATCATCTGAATTTCTATTTTAACAGCAACAACATGGGAGAATATTCTGTGAGTGAAGCACATTATAAATATGCAGAAAGATTCTTAAAATTGGAATCTCTCTCATTCTAGTGCCTTTGTTTGTTATGGCAACTGATGCCAAACTTACTTACTTAACTGTACTGAATGAGTTTAGACACTTAAACAAAATCCATTGCATTACTGAGATTTTGAAGGAATCCAGCCCACAAGTATAAAATGAATCACCAAATTTCTGTGGAAGCCAGAATGTCAATGTACCTGTGGCCAATATTACTAGGCCCAACATCAATCCCAAATAATCGTTTTGGTGATACATCTTGGTGACTATTGTAGCATCACACAGAATCCCCAAGCTCTTCTACTTAATTTGATGTTTATTAATATGAAGCATGCACTATCAGCCAACCCAATTAAATCTTCTAATGATTTCAGTCCTTGTGCATCACCTGCCTTTGGATTTCATCTCTTCTATACCCATTGCCTTCTTTCTTCATAAGTACAACAGCATTGTATCTTAGTCTCCTCCAGGTTTAATGGTGCAATGAATACTTTATGTATTTCATTTCTCAAAAAAAACGTTTTTTCCACATCTCTCTTAATACATCTTCAGACTTTAAATAGCTCAACTGAAAATTTTGCCTCATATCTTCAGATTTTAGGAACTCCCACAACTCTTGCCACTATAGGTTATTTTCTAGCACTTTTATTTCCCTCATTTAATTTTCCATCAAAATTTGCACAACTCTTGTTAAAGCCCAAGAGTGTTTCAGGCTTAAGATTATTTCTTGAAAACCTGTGTGCTATATAACAAAAGGCTCAGCATTTCAGAGTCAATTCTTCACTCACGTCTCTGAACTCTTTCTATTCTATCCATTACATGGTCTGTCTTATCTTTATTTAATCAAGAATGTTTTGATTTTAATAGAAAGCATGCTGTCCAGAAGAACAGCAATGTCTGTATTTTGGCTGATGGGAGGATGTGGGGAAGGAGAAATAACTACAAAATTTCATTCTCACACAAAGCTGCTGAAAGAAAACTTATTTTCAAAACTGAACTGGAAGATCCAGGCATGGAGCCTAAAAGAAAAAGAAAGAAGTGCTAAAATGAGTGGAGCCCAATATTCCCAACAGTGCTGGGAGCCATTTGTTTCCCTTCTTCAGCTGCCAGTTCTTACACAGCAGGTGGTGGCTTAAAACCACAAACAAAAATAGCTAATCAGAGTGGACACAACCTGTAATAATAATGGTAAATGCAATACCATTTGCACACATATAATAAACTCTCCAGAAATACCTTCAGATTTGACAACCCTATTCATTACAGCAATATATACGTCTTGTTAAAACCCTTGCACAAACATTTTGGATTAGGCAGGTAATATGTGTATGCAGACTTTGATACCCTCTGCTTCCACCATTCTGAAAATATGCCCATCGTATATGCTAATGCTGATGCTTGGGCTGACTACTGCTGGAATACAATATCAACAAACTCAGTATAACAACACACATAACCAAATTACAAAGCCTGATTCCAAGTTTACACATATACCAACTACCTGACTAATTGAAAAGAAACAATGGCACTAAATTCTCCACTTCTACAAGAACATTTTTATTTCCACTACATTTGAGTTCAATGTCAATCATCAACAAAATTTGGCATTGCTGGATTCAAATCTGAACTGGTAGGGCAATGCATTTGCTCTTAATAATCTTCACTAATATCACCCAAAGCTTTACACTAGTATCAGCAATATGGACAATTAGATAAGGAGTAAAAATGTTTGTCTTCTATTTTCAACTTGTTTAAAATCAAGGATTTGACTGCAAAATAATTCTAATAAATAGCATTAGCATGGATCTTACCTGAGCACTAAGAAGGTCATGACATAAGTCTGGGTTTGTGGACAGGTTTATCAGGACTTTCAATATCTGAACCTGTTGTTTTTAACAAATAAAAAATTCATTAAGATGACTGTTTATGGAAACTCGATTTAGATTTCCTGCCATCATCTCTCATGATGGTTAGTCTGTTAGTAGTACATCAGGCACCAGTTACCTTCTGATAACTTGCCACCTTTCATGTGAGTTTTCACAATGTGAAACAGATTACCTAGAGTTCAGAAAACATCACAATCAAGTTGAATTTTGTCCTGACAGGACTTCATAATTTCAACAGTGGCACTTGGAAAACGATCAAAACTGCAACCTTGATCAGTTTATCTGCCTAACATTTGAATGCATGACTAATCTTTGCTCCTCTATCATTGTGCCAGCTGAGATAAATGTTAGATACCAAACCTGTGATGTCATTTATGTATGGTTCAAACTATAAGAATAAATTATTGATCATCAGAGACTCTCAACTACAAATGAAACCTCAATCAAAATTTTGGTTTCTGGTAAATTTTTATCTAATATTTATGTAATTTTCCTACTTCTTATCAAGAATTTGTTTTGTCAATTTACATTAACTAGAACAGAGTACATTTTATTTCCATTTTAAAGTTAGATATTTTGTCTATAAGGTACAGGACTGTGATAGCATACTCATCCATATAATTGGAGAGTGAAACTCCAATATCATACTCAACATAGTTCAGAACAAAAGAACCTTCCTGACTGATACCCTATCTAACATACTCAACATCCAATCTCTCCACCGTTGATATACAATGGTAGCACTGGTACGCACTACAACAACCCAACAGGGCTTATTTGACAGCCACTACCGAATCCACAACCTCCATCAAAAAGATGGCAACAGCAGCAAGGTACATGGGAATATCACCACCTGCAAGTTTTCCTCCAAGCCACACACTGTCCTGATTTGTAACTATATTTGTGTTTCTCATTGGGTCAATCTCCATTTCTAACTGCACATGGGATCTAGGACACCCCAAGGATTGGAGCAGTTCAACACGGCAGTTCACCATCAACTCCTTCAGGGAAATTTAAAAGGAGCAATAAATGCTGGTCATCCAGTGATGCCCACATTCCACAAAAAAATTAATAATAAAAAAGAATGTCAGCAAAACATACCTTTATTTTTTCAGTTCCTTCTACCAGGAGCTTAAGGAAGTGAGGAATGTAATTGGTCATCATGTAATGATAATTATTGGTAACAGAGAAGTTAGTCAACACTCGAAGGCTTGCTACTTGCAGCTCAGAGTTTACAACAGTAGTCCTTAAAGAATCCAATATTCGTGGGATCCAAATCTATAACGAATAATTTTTTTTAGAATACATTAAGAAAACCATTAAGTGCGCATTTAGTTAATATGAAAAGATCTGAATTTCTCCCTTGCAGTCCTTCACTGTACAACAGTTAAATTCCAATACCTTATTTCTCAAAATAAATATTTAGCACAAATCTCTGTTTATTATTGGAAATGTACAACTATATACACACCATCTAAGTCATCTGTCTTCTCAAAAACTGGAAATCAAACACAGTAAAACATGGAAACAATTGTATGAAATAATAACTCATAAATATGTTTTATATGAAGTTAAGTCATGGTCATTCTTCTAGATTCTAAACAAGCTACACTTCTCACTTGGAATATTTAAATTGGCTGAACAGGGTTTGATATTACCCGGTGGTGTTGCAGAGTTGATGTTAAGATGGAATTTTCCAGTCTCCATATGAATTTCAAGCATCATTAAAAAACAAAACATCAGATCTCCTTGTTATTTTCGGAAATTCATTGCATACATAGAAACACAGAAGGCAGGAGTAGTCCATTCCACTACTCAAGCCTACTCTGCCATTCAATGATCATGCTGATCATGGAGTTCAATTTTTGCCCTCATCTCAGTCCTAACATGTTTACACATTAACCTTAATGTATGACCCCGATTTTGGACTCCCCCACCATTGGGAATATCCTTCCTGCATCTAACCTGTTAGTATTTTATAGGTTTCTACGAGATTACCCCTCATTCTTCGAAAGTCCAATGAATAAATCCTAATGTACTCAACCTCTCCTCATACATCAGTCCTGCTATCCCAGGAATCAGACTGGTAAACCTTCATTACACTCCCTTGATAGCCCTAATCGATCCAGTCTCTGTTAAGATAATCAGACTGGCAAATCTTTGTTGAACGCCCTCCATGGCCAGAGCACCCTTCCTCAGATAATCAATATTCCAGGTGTTGCCTCACAATATATTTCCAGCAAAACATCCTTGTTCCTGTACTTGAATGCTCTCACTATGAAGGCTAACATCCAGTTTACTGCCTGCTGGACATGTGTGCTTACTTTCAACAATTGATGCACAAGGACACAGAGGTCTCATTGAACAGTCCCCCCTCTCAATTTGCAGCTATTCAAATATACTCTACCTTCCTGTTTTTATTAGCAAAGTTGATAACCTCATATATGTCCACATTTTGCTACATCTGCCATGCATTTGCCCACTCACTCACAGCCTGTCCAAATCACATGAACATTTCTGCATCCTCTTCACAGCTCACCTATTCACCGCCACCCTCCACCCCCACAAAACTAATGTTTCGAGTCCAGATGACTCTTCATTAGAGATGAAACCTCTAGGCTTGTTATGTTAGTTTGCTTTCTCTCCATGGATCCTGCCTGACCACTATAATCCTTCTTTAGAACTGACTTTTCTTTCCCTAAAATTCTCCATCTCTCTCCTCCTTTAAAGAGGTTTTTTAAAATCTGTAAGTCCTATGCATCCTAACTTACCATCTAACCATACTCAAATTTTCCAATGTTCACTCACATGCACATTTTAGCTGCCGATATGAACCCAAGTCTAATCTCCAAAAAACAAATTTATCTGCTTACTTTTCTCTTAACCCCATCTCATGTTGCCTGACCTACTTTTCTTTTCCCTTCAAAACCAATACCTCCACCATTCGGTACTTCTCCTCTTCCTGTGTACCAAGTTTAATGGTAAACAGTGGATTGGGGAATGCCAGTACACTATTACACATTGGTAAGATGTTTTGTGCTTACAACTTGCCACAAGGGTCTAATCAACTCATTGCTTGTAGCTGACAGCAGAGCTAGATATTTTCCACAGGATTAAGAAGAACTTGGAACACAAATTACCCATGATTGTGTTTTTTTCAACAGTGGCTAAATAGCAGAATTAAAAAAATCTAAGAACAAATTTCAAGCCCTTATTCTCCTTTAAGAAAGATAATGCACAGGGATGCATTTATTTATATATCATCCTGGTCATCTAGATTTATATGTGGTACTGAATTACTACAGGAGATTCTGCTTTCGATTTTGTTTTAGTCACTTGATCTGACCATTTGTGTTACCAAATTCACTCATTAAGTGGATTAGAGTTAAGAGATTCCCAAACCAGATACAAAAATTCTATGCATTGTGCAGTTCCTAAATATTTTAATGTTAGTACAAGCTTTATTGTTGGTAGCTTTATTGTCTGACTCACAGTGTTATGAGCTCAAGCTCTTTTAAGTCTTGATCACATAATCAAGGCTGACAAGACAGACAATATAAAGACGAGAGTGCCAAGTTGTCAGAAGTGCTCTCTTTCAGATTCCATGCTAAACCCCATCTTCCTGCTCCAAAGAACATAAAAGATCTCATGACACCACTTAGAGTCGTAGAGTCATACAGCATGCAAACAGACCCTTCAGTCCAACCTGTCCATGCCGACCAGACATCCCAACCCAATCTAGTCCTACCTGCCAGCACCCGGCCCATATCCCTCCAAACCCTTCCTACTCATATACCCATCCAATGGAAACAGATCCAACTCATCTACGCCAACCAGATAACGCAAATTAATCTAGTCCCATTTGCCAGCATTTGGCCCATATCCCTCCAAGCCCTTCATATTCATATATTCATTTTTAAAATGTTGTAATTGCACAACCTCCACCACTTCCTCTGGTGGCTCATTCTATACATGCACCACCCTGCGTGAAAAAGTTGACCCTCAAGTCCCTTTTAAATCTTTCCCCATTCACCTTAAACCTATGGCCTCTAGTTTTGGACTCCATCGCCCCCACCCCAGGGAAAAGACCTTGTCTAATTATCCTATCCATGCCCATGATTTTATAAGGTCACCCCTCAGCCTCCAACGCTCTAGGGAAAATAGCCCCAGTCTATTCAGCCTCTCCTTATAACTCAAATACTGGAACATCCTTGTCCATCTTTTCTGAACCCTTTCAAGTTTCACAACACCCTTCCTGTGTCCTAACCAATCTCCTGTACAGCTACATTACCTCCTAACTCCTATACTCAATGCACTGACCAATAAAGGCAAGCATATTAAACGCCTTCTTCACTAACCTGACTACCTAGACTCTATTTTCAAGGAACTATGAACCTGCACTCCAAGGTCTCTTTGTTCAGCAATATTCCCCAGGACCTTACCATTAAGTGTATAACTGTTATGAAGATGTGGGTGTACTATATCTTTAAGAGAGTTAAAAGCTAGCAGAACTACCTGATACCGCACCAAGTGTTTTGAATAAGGCAACAGTGTAACCCTTGGTCGAAAGCTAGATTAGCTGGTTGCCTGGAAACCACAAAACAGATTTGAATTAGGCCAATCAGTTTAAATTATACCCTGAAAAATACCAAATTCCAATCAAGTTTGAATTTAGTATATTGACAATCTTAAAAATCAAAGACACATCCGATGCTTTGGAGTTATAAGACTGGGGAAAATTGAACAGTTGGAAGAAGAACTGCCAAGCCAATGACATCTGCAGACTGCCCAGAGAATAGCTTTCGTAAAGGTACCTTATTGATCCATGACCTGCAAAGCATAATTCCCTAAGAAGAAAAGACACTGGAAGATTCGACAGCTGGCTAGTTTTGAAAACTTGAATTTTTGGTAAATTTTAATTGGGGGGTTTTAATCGGACTAGTATTATAGAAGAGAAGGTAAAAGATAGGTTAGAGGAAGGAGTTGTAAATAGTTGTTAGTTCATTATTCTCTGTTATACCTTAAGAAGTAAAGTGGTTAATTTTTAAATAGTTCTTGGCCTCTTAAAAAATTTTCACAGATTACTGCATGGGAGAAATCTTTTCTGTGTTGCTGGTTTAAATTAAGCAGGAGGGTTTACCCTGTGTCATAACAATAAGTCCAATCCTGATTCACCTTTCCAAAATGCCGCACCTCACATTTATCCAAATTAAACTCCAGCTACCACTCCTAGACCCATTGGTCCAACTGATCAAGATCCCATTGTATTCTGAGGTAACCTTCTTTGTTGTCCACTACATCTCCAATTTTGGTGTCATCTGCAAACTTACCAACCATACCTCCTATGTTCACATCCAAATCATTTACATGTGGAAAAGCAGTGGATCCAGCACCAACTCTCGTAGCATACCGCTGGTTACAGGCCTCAAGTCTGAAATGCAATCCTCCACTCTTTTAAACAAAAGATGCAAACAGAAAAAAAACCAAGACCTCCCAACACCATCCTTATCAGACACTCCTGGGACAGGGACAGCACCAGGTGAAACACAGAGCAAAGCCACACACTGCTCTTCCAAAACAGAAACTAAAGCTGACTTTGTTAAATAAGAATAAAAGATGCTATTATTCTGGGAAAACAAAACAAATAAAAAAGCAAAACAAAAGGCTCTATCTTGACTCCGTCCCCACCAACTTCTTTTGGGTAGAGGACACTGGGGGGTCGAAATAAAAATAAACTCAAGCAAAAGCAAAGTCAACAAATAATTAAACAAACAAATGAACAACTAAATAAATAAATCCCCTCTTTTCTGTCCTCACTGTACACTCCTGGGACAGGGACAATGGTTTGAAATACAAATGAAGTTCCACTGCTCATTTCAACAAAAGATAAAATTCCCCTCACAACGATGCCCATTAGGGAGTATTGGAGACAGGGACAGTACGTGTTAAAATATATCCCCCTGGGCTCTTCCATCTTCCTGGGGCACCAAACCGAAAACAAATGTAAACTCAAAGGCAAAACAGAAACTTATACTACAGAGACAGTTCATTAAATCAGAATATCTTTATTCAGGCTGATAATGCACTCCAGTCCCTGTGGCGTTCAGGGGTCTTAAAAGATCTCAGCTGTGCTGGTGAGCACCGCGTGCTCCCTCTCCAGGGACACCGGAGTGTAGATGTAACTGTGAAAGAGGGGCAAACAGGAACAGGGAGCCACTCTTTGGCCCACTGCCTGGACCTGTTCATGGCCATCTTGGCCAGGGGTAGGGGCAAAGCCATAGACTTGTGTGCCACTCTCAAAACCGGGTGCCCGTAGATCAGGAGTGTGGGGCTACAGTGCAACCAAAGTTTTAACAGCAGCCTCTTCAAAAACTGAAAAAGGGTTGCAGACATACACACTCAACGTTTAATTGGAAGACCGTCTCCTGCAGGCCACAGAACATGCACTTGGACTAGCACCCGGTAAATTTGCTTAGTCGCCGGGTGCACGGGACCACCGCGTACAGCACTCTCCATCCCCGATCCGCGATGTAAGAGGGGAGGACCCCTTTGTAGAGTTCTTTGTAGGGGATTGCTGCCATCAAAAGACAAAACATTATGCTAAGGTGTATCCAGGTGATGGGCGAAGACTGAGAGTGTGCAGTATCAACCTGTACAAGAAATGCCTCTGTGCCCTCCGAAAGGGCACCAGGAGGATATCCCTGAGGTAGCTCAGATTGTGGGGCACTGCAACACAGGGGAGGGTCTGCGGAATAGACCCAATGCTAAATTCCAGACGGACAGGGATCATTTTGTCCGGAAGCCTGAGCCGCCTCAACTGCACATGAGGAGTTGGGGCTGTATGCCTTGCCTGTAAGACTATTGATGTCTTGAGTCACAAACTGGAGATGGATTAATACCTTTGCAGTCAACTGTGCTGGCGTTATCTAGCTAGGAGAAAGTGAGGACTGCAGATGCTGGAGATCAGAGCTGAAAAATGTGTTGCTGGAAAAGCGCAGCAGGTCAGGCAGCATCCAAGGAGCAGGAGAATCGATGTTTCGGTCATAAGCCTCAGGATTCCTGAAGAAGGGCTTATGCCCGAAACATCGATTCTCCTGCTCCTTGGATGCTGCCTGACCTGCTGCGCTTTTCCAGCAACACATTTTTCAGCTCTGGTGTTATCCAGCACATTCCAGACTCTAATCAGCCCTGCACCCTGAGCTCTTTCCTCCCTTGGCCATTGTAAACCGTACTTGAGGAGGAACCGGTTTTGAGCAGTGGCTCCCTGACAAAAGCTGCCAATCCCATAAGGTGAGAATTCCAGTGCAAACTGACAGCGTCCCAGACTGTTATCAGGTCCAGATAGTAAACAGGCAAATTCCTGGAAGACGATCCGAGGCCTGCACCACTCCATGAACAGGTCGTAACAGAGGTTGTACACCTATCCAGAGAAATACATCATCAGGGTGCCCACCTTGGAGGAGGCTTGACGAAAAGTGTCGCTGCTGGGTCTGAAGGCAGGAAGTTGCTACCTGGGAGCGATAGCGTGACCACTCTCCTCAAGTGGGAGCCTCAGAACAGCAGCAGCGACCCAGGGCTGCTTCTTGTCCCAGAAAAACCAACAAGCTTTTTCTGCACGGTGGTGACAAAGCCAGGGTGAGGGACCAAATTGGTCAGCCGGTACCGCAACATGGCGGTCATCAGCAGATTTATGACCAGCACTCAGTCCCTACAGGACAATACTCAGTGCAATCCTGTTCAGCATGCTAGGCAAGTGGTCACCTTAGTTTCCAACTCATGCCAATTCGCTGGCCAGAATTCCTCAGCAGGGCAAGATGGATTTCTAGGTAAAGAGGAGTCGTACTGCACGTGGAGCACCAGGCCCATCTGCCATGAATCGAACTGCTATCCGAAACACTTGCTCTAGTTAATCTTTGTGAAGGACATCACAGGCATCATGGTATGCACACAGCCTCCACAGGTCAGCTGGGTCCGTGAACATGAGGAGTACATTATTGGCATGTGCCAAAAGAACCACATCCAGTCCCAGCCCGCATAGAAGCAAATGTAAAACCCGCTTGCAGGAATGGCTCCATGCAGACAGAATAAAACTGGCTGGGGGGCACTCTTCTCCCAAAGCGCAGGAGTGCCGACAGGAACCTGTTGTCTTCGCTAGGCACTCTGCAGCAGCGTTCAGAGGTCTGATGCGAGCGAGAAAGTGCGTCCCCAACCTGAACGCTTGCACAGTCCTCAGCTGATACTCATGATGCACTCTATCGAATGCCTTTTCCCAATCTTGGGAGAGAAAGATTCTTTATAGGCCAGTCCTCTGGGAAATAATGGATCATATACTGGACCAGGAGGACATTGTCATGGAAGCTTCAGCACAGGATGGTGGAGGACTCTTCTGGTTAGATTATATGGTCTATCATGGTGCCAAGGTGAGTTGAAAGTGCCCCAGGCAAAGATTTTTAAGGTCATGCTGAAGAGGAACACCAGAGAACAATTCTTTAACAAACAGAGATCCCCCCCTTCTTATGCAACAGTGTGTTTATGGCCCTGTGGCAGGAAAGGGGCGCCTCTCTGATTATGATACACTCCTCGAGGAGCTGCAAACATTCACCCACCTCAGGATGTTCCAAGCTCAGAGGGATGTTGAGCCTCTTGGCACCCTCTGGAATGACTTGCAGCAGGTCCTCCCACAAAACCTAGCGAGCTTCTTGGTAGATGGACCTGGAGAGAAGAAAGCCCTATAATAGTCCCTCACTCGGGCCCATTATGCTCTCCGGATCGGAGATGAGTTATCTGCCATCGGCTAGCGTCAGGAATGGAGCATGGCTCTGGACTGCTGCCAGCCGGGGGGCCCAATGTTTTAGTCAACGTTTTAGTTGAGAATGGCATTATCTGAGACTTGGGGGTCTCAGCAAAGGACATTCCTGCTGTTAACCCTAGGGGTGGGGTAGAGGCAGGGATGTGTCTGATGCCAGGCCATCCCTTGCACTCAATGGTAGGCTGCATCACCCAAGGCTCCAGGCCTCAAGCAGCAGCAGCAGCAACAGCTTCTACATGGAGCATTAGGTCTTATTACAGCTGTCTTCAACTCATCAAGGAGAAATGCTGGCCACCAGACTTCCAAAGCCAGCAGCGGCAGTAATGGAGAGTCCCAGATTTGAGTGCCTTCAGGCAGGCAGGCAGGCAAGTTGCAACCCCAGAAGCTCTAGGGTCTAGGCCTCAAACAGCTCCAGCTATTCTCAGATGTAACAGGTATTGCCACACAAGCCTCCAAATTCCAGTACAGCAGCAGCAGAGTACTGACTCCCAATACACTGCTCTTTACAGGAAAAACAACCCTTCGCTACCACCCTTTTTTTCTACCTTTGAGACAGTTCTGTATCCAAATGGCTAGTTCTCCATCTATTCCAAGTGATTTAACCTTGCTAACTAGGTAAAAACAAGGACTGCAGATGCTGGAAACCATATTCTAGATTAGAGTGGTGCTGGAAAAGCACAGCAGTTCAGGCAGCATCCGACGAGCAGGAAAATTGACATTTCAGGCAAAAGCCTTCATAGTCTACTTCTAAAGAACCTTGTTGTACGCCTTACTTAAGTCCATATAGATCACGTTTTCCATTCTACCCTCATCAATCCTCTCTGTTACTTCTTCAAAAAACTCAATCAAGTTAGTGAGACATGACTTTCCACACAAAGCCATGTTGACTATCCCTTATTAGTCAGGCTTTCCCAAATACATGTAAAATTCTATCCCTCAGGATCCATTCCAACAACTTGCTCACTACTGATGTTAGGCTCATCAATCTTCCCTGGCTTTTCCTTACCACCCCTCTTAAACAGTGGCATCCTGTTAGCCGATCTCCAGTCTCCCGGCACTTCTCCCGTGGCTAACGATGATCCAAATATCTCAGCAAGGGGCCCAGCAATCACTTTCCTAGCTTCCCACAGTGTCCTAGGGTACACTTGATCAGATCTCAGGGATTTATCCACCTTTAGGTATTTTAAATGTCCAGCACCACCTCCTCTGTAATATGGACATTTTTAAAACGTCACTATTTATTTCCCTAAGTTGTCCACAGTTAACATTGATGCAACCTACTTGTTTAGAATCTTCCCCATCTCCTGTAGATCCACACATAGGCAGCCTTGCTGATCTTTAAGGGGCCTATTCTCTCTCTAGTTACTCTTTTGTCATTAATATATTTATAGAATCCCTTTGGATTCTCCTTAACCCTCTTTGCCAAAGTTATCTCATGTCCCCTTTTTGTGCTCCTGATTTCCCTCTTAAGAATACTTCTACAGATTTTATACTCTTCTAGGGACTCACTTGAGCCCTGATGTCTATAACTGACATTTGCTTCCTTCTTTTTCTTGACTAAAACCTCAATTTCTCTAGTCACCCAGCATTCCCTGCATCTACCTGCCTTGCACTTCACCCACCAGTGGAGTGCCACAAGGATCGGTGCTAGGCCACTATTTTTCGTCATTTATATAAATGATTTGGGATGTGAGCATAAGAGGTACATTAGTAAGTTTGCAGATGACACCAAAAATTGGAGGTGTAGTGGACAGCGAAGAAGGTTACCTCAGATTACAACAGGATCTTGATCAGATGGGCCAACGGGCCGAGAAGTGGCAGATGGAGTTTAATTCAGATAATTGCAAGGTGCTGCATTTTGGGAAAGCAAATCTTAGCAGGAATTATACACTTAATGGTAAGGTCCTAGGGAGTGTTGCTGAACAAAGAGGTCTTGGTGTGCAGGTTCATAGCTCCTTGAAAGTAGAGTCGCAGGTAGATAGTGAAGGTGATAGGATAGTGAAGAAGACGTTTGGTATGCTTTTCTTTAGCGGTCAGAGTATTGAGTACAGGAGTTGGGAGGTCATGTTGCGGCTGTACAGGACATTGGTTAGGTCAATGTTGGAATATTACGGGCAATTCTGGTCTCCTTCCTATTGGAAAGATGTTGTGAAACTTGAAAGGGTTCAGAAAGATTTACAAAGGATGTTGACAGGATTGGAGGATTTGAGCTAAAAGGAGAGGCTGAACAGGCTGGGGCTATCTTCCCTGGAGCGGAGACTGAGGGATAACCTTATAGAGGTTTACAAAATTATGAGGGGCATGGAAAGGATAAATAGATAAAGTCTTTTCCCTGGGGTCAGGGAGTCCAGAACTACAGGGCATAGGTTTAGGGTGAGAGGGGAAAAGATATAAAAGAGACCTAAGGGGCAACTTTTTCACACAGAGGGTGGTACATATATGGAATGAGCTGCCAGAGGAATTTACAATTGCAACATGTAAAAGGCATTTGGATGGGTATATGAATAGGAACGGTTTGGAGGGATATGGGCCGGGCACTGGCAAGTGGGACTAGATTGAGTTGGGATATCTGGTCGGCGTGGACAGGTTGGACTGAAGGGTCTGTTTCCGTGGTGTACATGTCTACGACTCTATGACTCACATCATCTAAAACAGATTTTATGATGACTACCTAATTTGCTGTGTGGGACAATGTTCACATTTGCTTGGTACAAGAATGTGTACCAATGTGTACACTACACACAATGAGATAAAAAAAACTAAAAAAAACAGTTCTATTGTTAAGTTTGCTTGCGAACATTTTTTTCTAACTCAAACTCAATGTCTCATTACCTTCAGCTCTTTTTGGTTAGCAACATTCATGGAAAGATTATTCATCACATTTAGTGCCTTAACTCTGACTGAAGTGACTTCATCAAACAAGCAATTTGCAATAATACTGAGCCCATCTAGGTTTCGAAGAAGATCCTGAAAATATAAAGATACAAGTTAATTTAAAAAATATTACATCCTCATTTTATGAAAATTAATATAGTATTTTTGTTTTAATGCACTATTAAATGTAAACAATGTAAAGATACTTGAAGTTCACATCAGCTCAGAAAAATAATTTGAATTTTGTTTTTGGAAACCGAAAACTTTGACAAAATTAGTATTCCAAAAATAAATAGACACTCTAAGGACAAGTATAAGATTGTCATAATTTTGTTCTTTTTACCATAATTATATCAGAACTGATCCTTAAAATTTGATCCTTTTTTTTAACTCAGATGAGAGATATTTGGGTATACCTGATTGGCACTGAAGGCAGCACTGTTACCTAAAGTCACCAGTGCTTGTTCTCGAATGGAAATATCAGAGGTCCCCTTAAGTAGGCCCAGAACTGCTTGCAAACGTTGTTGTTCTAAGACTTCAGGAGATTTTGTAAGTAGAAATCCTGGAAGTAGAATAAACAGCACATAAAAGACAAAGACGTCAGCAAGTTTTGAGAAGACTTGTAGTTCAGGTTGACGTTTTGGATGTAAGTTTGCTCGCTGAGCTAGACGGTTCGTTTTCAGACATTTCATCACCAGTGAGCCTCCAGGGAAGTGCTAGTGCTATGTCCTGCTTTCTATTTAAGTGTTTAGGTTTCCTTGGGTTGGTGATGTCATTTTCTCAGAGGGTGGCAGATGGTGTTCAAAGCAAAGTGCTTGTTGATAGAGTTCCGGTTGAAATGCCATGTTTCTAGAAATTCTCATATGTGTCTCTGTTTGGCTTGTCCTAGGATAGATGTGCTGTCCGAGTCAGAGTGGTGCCCTTCCTTATTTGTAGTGATAGTGGGTCATGGCTTTTTGTGGCTAGTAGATGTTCATGTATCCTGATGGCTAGTTTTCTGCCTGTTTGTCCAATGTAGTGTGCGTTACAAGGTATTTTGTAAATTACATTTATTTTGCTTGTGGTCTAACTGGGGTCTTTCAAGTTCATTAGCGGCTGTTTTGGTGGGTTTGTGGGCTACCATGATGCCAAGAGGTCTTAGTAGTCTGGCAGTCATTTCTGAGATGTCTTTTTTTTAAGATTAGATTAGATTAGATTACTTACAGTGTGGAAATAGGCCCTTCGGCCCAACAAGTCCACACCGCCCCGCCGAAGCGCAACCCACCCATACCCCTACATCTATCCCTTACCTAACACTAGGGGCAATTTAGCATGGCCAATTCACCTAACCTGCACATCTTTGGACTGTGGGAGGAAACCGGAGCACCCGGAGGAAACCCACGCAGACACGGGGAGAATGTGCAAACTCCACACAGTCAGTCGCCTGAGGTGGGAATTGAACCCGGGTCTCTGGCGCTGTGAGGCAGCAGTGCTAACCACTGTGCCACCGTGCCGCCCCGTCTTTGATGTAGGGGAAAGTGGCTAGGATTTCTGGGTGTGTTTTGTCTACTTGTTTATGTTGGTTGCTGAGAAATCAGCGGACTGTGTTCATTGGGTACATATTCTTTTTGAATACACTGTATAGGTGATTTTCCTCTGCTCTTCATAGTTTGTCGGTGCTACAGTGGGTGGTGGATCATTGAAATAATGTTGTTAATAAGAATGCAGCTTTGTTTGTGGGTGTCGGGATGATTGCTTCTGCAGTTTAGTATTTGGTCCGTATGTGTTTTTTTCCTGTAGACGGTGGTTTGAAGTTCCCCATTGGCTGTTCACTCTATTGCGACATCTAGGAATGGCAGTTTATTGTTGTTTTCCTCCTCTTTTATGCCAGTAAGGATATTATTGATGGTCTTGAAGGTTTCCTCTAATCTGTTCCTTTTAGTGATGACAAAGGGGTCACCCATGTAACGGACCCAAAGTTTGGGTTGAATGGTTGGTAGAGCTATTGGAATCTCTGTATTACTGCCTCTGCTAAGACCCCTGATATCAGAGATCCCATGAGTGTTCCATTAGTTTGTCTGTTGGTTTTATTATTGAAAGTGAAGTGGGTGGTAAGGCATTGGTCCATTAGCTTGACAATGTTGTTCTTGCTGATGAATTTGGTAGCGTTTGGGGTATGTGTCTTCTAATAGTATAGTCAGTCAGTGTTTCTTTGGCCAGATTGATGGTGATAAATGTGAACAGGGCTGTTACGTCAAAGTTGACTATTATTTCAATCTCTTCTACATTGGCGCCTTTGATGGTGTTCAGGAATTCTTGGGTGGAGTGAATGGAGTGGCGTGAGTCTTCTACTAAGGGTTTTAGTCTTTGGTGTAGTTCCTTGGCTAACCTGTATGATGGTGCTCTAGGTAGCGAGACTAAGGGTCCGAGGGGGGCTCCTGGTTTGTGAATTTTGGGTAATCTGTCGAAGCTGGTATATCTAATCTGTCTGGTTTCATTTTTTTGGAAGTGTGTCTGGTTTAATTCTCGAGATTGCTGAAGATTTTTCAGTAGGCTGTGATTCAGTTTTCTAGTTGAAGAGTTGGGTCTATCGCCACCTGTTGGTAAGTGTTGACATCTGCAAGCAGTGTGTTTGATTTCTCAACGTAGTCAGTTCGGTTTAAAATGACTGTCAAGTGTTTTTTGTCTGCAGGTAGGATGATATTTTTATCTTTTTGAATCTTTCTAGCGCTTTCCTTTCTTGTGTATTGATGTGTTTCCTTCCTTTTTCCTGCTTAATGTCGGTGCAACTGTCTGTCTGATGGTTTATTGGGTTTCTTCTGAGTTTGTTGGCTTTCAGTGTTGTTTCTAATGCTGCTAGGAACTCGTTCTTGTCCGTATTCCAGAACTTGTAAACTAACCCTCTTAGTAAGATGGCTTTTTCAGTGTCTGTTAAGGGTCGGTCAGGCAGATTTGTTATAGAACATAGAAAAATACAGCGCAGTACAGGCCCTTTGGCCCTCGATGTTGCGCCGATCCAAGCCCACCTAACCTACACTAGCCCACTATCCTCCATATGCCTATCCAATGCCCCTTTAAATGCCCATAAAGAGGGAGAGTCCACCACTGCTACTGGCAGGGCATTCCATGAACTCACGACTCGCTGAGTAAAGAATCTACCCCTAACATCTGCCCTATACCTACCACCCCTCAACTTAAAGCGATGCCCCCTCATAATAGCTGACTCCATACGTGGAAAAAGGTTCTCATAGTCAACCCTATCTAAACCCCTAATCATCTTGTACACCTCTATCAAGTCACCCTAAACCTTCTTTTCTCCAATGAAAACAGCCCCAAGTGCCTCAGCCTTTCCTCATACGATCTTCCTACCATACCAGGCAACATCCTGGTAAACCTCCTCTGTACCCATTCCAGTGCCTCCACATCTTCCTATAGTATGGTGACCAAAACTGCACACAATACTCCAGATGTGGCCACACCAGAGTCGTATACAACTGCAACATGACTTCTGGACTCCGGAACTCAGTTCCTCTACCAATAAAGGCCAGTACGCCATATGCCTTCTTCACAGCACTATTTACCTGGGTGGCAACTTTCAGAGATTTGTGTACATGGACACCAAGATCCCTCTGCTCATCCACACTACCAAGTATCTGACCATTAGCCCAGTATCCCATCTTCTTGTTACTCTTACCAAAGTGAATCACTTCACACTTACCCACACTGAACTCCATTTGCCACCTTTCTGCCCAGCTCTGCAGCTTATCTATATCCCGTTGTAACCTGCCACATCCTTCCTCACTGTCAACAACTCCACCAGCTTTCGTATCATCCACAAACTTGCTCACCCAACCTTCTAGCCCCTCCTCCAGGTCATTTATAAAAATGACAAACAGCGATGGTCCCAAAACAGATCCTTGCGGAACACCGCTAGTAACTGCACTCCAAGATGAACCTTTACCATCAACTACTACCCTCTATCTTCTTCCAGCCAGCCAATTCCTAATCCAAACCTCCAACGCACCCTCAATGCCATACCTCCGTATTTTTTGCAGTAGCCTGCCATGGGGAACCTTATCAAACGCCTTACTAAAATCCATATACACCACATCTACTGCTTTACCCTCGTCCACCTCCTTAGTCACCTTCTCAAAGAATTCAATAAGGTTTGTAAGGCACGATCTGCCCTTCACAAAACCATGCTGACTATCCTTGATCACATTATTCCTATCCAGATGTTCATAAATCCTATCCCTTACAATTCTCTCCAAGACTTTGCCCACAACAGAAGTGAGACTCACGGACCTATAGTTACTAGGGTTATCCCTACTCCCCTTCTTGAACAAGGGAACCACATTTGCTATCCTCCAGTCTTCTGGCACTATTCCTGTAGACAACGAGGACATAAAAATCAAGGCCAATGGCTCTGCAATCTCCTCCCTTGCTTCCCAAAGAATCCTAGGATAAATGCCATCAGGCCCAGGGGACTTATCTATTTTCACCCTTTCCAGAGTTTCCAACACCTCTTCCCTACATACCTCAAAGCCATCCATTCTAATTAATTGTGACTCAGTATTCACATCAGCAACAATGTCCTGTTCCTGAGTGAATACTGAGGAAAAGTATTCATTCAGTGTCTCCCCAATCTCTTCAGCCTCCACACGCAACTTCCCACTACTATCCTTGACTGGACCTATTCCAAGCCTAGTCATTCTTTTATTCCTGACATACCTATAGAAAGCCTTTGGGTTTTCCCTAATCCTACCAACTAAGGACTTTTCATGTCCCCTCCTTGCTGCTCTTAGCTCTCTCTTCAGATCCTTCCTGGCTACCTTATAACTCTCAATCACCCTAATTGAACCTTCACGCCTCATCTTTACGTAGGCCACCCTCTTCCCTTTAACAAGGGATTCCAATTCCTTATTAAACCATGGCTCCCTCACACGACCCTTTCCTCCCTGCCTGACAGGTACATACTTATCAAGGACACTCAATAGTTGCTCCTTGAACAAGCTCCACATATCGATTGCGCCCTTCACTTGAAGCCTACTTTTCCAAGCCACGCATCCTAAGTCATGCCTCAATGCATCATAATTTCCCTGCCCCCAGCTATAACTCTTGCCCTGCAGTGCACACTTATCCCTCTCCATCACTAGAGTAAAAGTCACCGAATTGTGGTCACTGTCCCCAAAGTGCTCACCTACCTCCAATTCTAACACCTGGCCTGGTTCGTTACCCAGAATCAAATCCAGTTATGCATGCTTCTAACGTCTATGGTTTGTTGTACTGTCTGTCCATTCATAGTCTGTAATGTTAGTGAGTAAAATGTTTTGGCATGAAATTTCCTGATTGTATTTACAGAGTCTGTTGTGGGCATCATTAATCATTTCTCTAAGCATTCTGTGACTATATTGCTCTGCTATTCTTTTGGCTAGTTGAATATTAAAGGGAGGTTTGTATTTAAGGCATTTGGTTATACCTGTTTCCTTAGGCATTTGTGCAGGAAGTACAGCTGTTTGCGGGTGGCGCTCTGTTAAATGGCACTGGTTTCCTATCTTCGGGCCTGTTTTAGTGTATTGTGCCCATAGGCATTAGCAAGTTTTAAGAAGATTTGTAGCTCAGGTTGAGGTTCTGGATCTAAGTTTGCTGCCTGAGCTGGAAGGACCCTCTATTGACTTGGACCCTCTAAGGGGGGGAAAAAGGAAATTACATCACCAACCCAAGGAAACCTGAAGACTTAAATACAAACTGGTACATAACATCAGCACTTCACTGGAGGCTCACTGATGATGTTATCTAGTATGGTGATGAAACAGCTGAAAACAAACCTTGCAGCTCAGCAAACAAACTTACATCCACAAAGACTTCGATCAGATCCTCATCAGATTTTAAAAAGAGACATTCTCAATTTTGGGATAAAACTGATAAGGATTTGTCAAAAATTCCATGGCAAAAAAAGCAATCTAAGTCAAAAAAAAAAGTCAAACACAATGACAACAAACATTTTAGGAGAGCGAATAGAGTCACGACCTGTTCAACCCCTATGCCTCCACAGCAGGGATCATTCTCATGAACCTTCTCTGATCTGCCGGCAATGAAATAATCTATTATCTTAAATATAGGGACCAAAACTGCTCTCAGTACTCATGATGCAGTCTCAGTAAGACCTCCCTACTCCAACACCTTTGAAATGAGGGCTAACATTCCATTAACCTTCCTGATTACCTGCTGCACCCTGGTGGTAGCTTTCTATGTTTCGTGCACAAGTAGCCGTGTTCTTTTGTGTTACAGCTTTCTGCAGTTTTTTTCTCCATTTGAATAATATTCTTTTGTTCTCCTTCCCAAAATGAACAATGTCACATTTTGCCATATGAAACTCCATTTGCCAACTTTTTGCCCACTTACTAAAATCTTTCAATATCTCTTTGTAAACCGCTTGTATTACTTTTGAAACCTGCCTTTCCATGTATTCTTGCGTCAGCTACAAATGTGGCTATAGTACACTTAATTCCTTCCTCTAAGCCATTACTTTTTAAAAAAAATTCACTTGTAGGACATGGGTTTTGCAAGCTGACCACTTATTGCCATTTACTTGTTACTTTTGAGAAGGCGATGGTAAGCTGCCTTCTGAATCACTACAGTCCCTGTGTTGTAGTTAGACTACAATGCTCTTACGGAGGGAATATATATTGTAAACAATTGTGGTCACAGCAGTGATCCCTGTAAAACCTCACTGGCCATAGTTTGCCAACCTAAAAAATCCCTTATCTCCGCTCTCTATTCTCTGTCCATTAGCCAATTCTCTATCCATGCCAACATACCATCTCCAATATGTAGGTTCTTATGCCTTGAGATTTTTTGAGGTACCTTGTTGATCACCTTCTGAATGTCCAAATAGAGGGCAACTAGTAGATTTGTTCTATCTACTCTTGTTGAGACTTCGTGGTAAAAAAAAACTGCAATAAATTAGTTAGGCATGATTGGCAGATTTCTAATCCTCTGGTACTTCTCCTGAATCCAAGGATTTTTGGAAAATTACAGTCAATGCCATTCACTGCAGCTATCTCTTTTAGGATTCTAGGATGTAAACTACTGGGGGGGGGGAGGGAAACTTACCTGCCTTTAGCCCCATTGTCTAATATTACTTCTCTAGTAATATTACTTAATTCCTTCATCCGTATTCTTCAGTACTAATGGAATGTTTGAAATATCTTCCACAGTAAATACTGATGCAAAGTCTGTATAAGTCACCTACCATTTCCTTGTTCTCCATAACATCATCCCAGATTCATGTCCTACTGGCCTATGTTCAGACCTTTATCTTCCTCTTTACATATTTAAAAGGAGCTCTTAAAGCCAGTTTTTATAATCCTTGCTACTCAGTACTCGTAATTACTTTTCTCTGTCTTTATCTTTTTAGTCCTCCTTTGCTAGGTTCAGTTCTTCCAAGTCTTCGGGGCTATGACTAACTTTTGCCTCCTGGTATGCTTTTTCTTTCAACTTAATAGGCTCTGTAACTTGGTTGGTTTATCCCTAAATTAGAATATTTCCTTGGAGAAAGTGAAGACTGCAGATGCTGGAGTCGAAAAATATGGCATTGGAAAAGCACAGCAGATCAGGAAGCATCAGAGAAGCAGGACAGTTGATGTTTCGGGTATAAGCTCTTCATCAAGAATGGTCCTGACGAAAGGTTTATGCCTGGAACGTGGAGTCTCCTGCTCCTCGGATGCTACCTGACCTGCTGTGCTTTTCTAGTGCCACATTATTCACCTTAGAATATTTCCTCCTTACTGGGATATATTTTTGTTAAGAGTTATAGATTTCCTTCTTAAATGAATACCACTACTTGCTTACTGTCAAGATTAGAGTGGTGCTGAAAAAGCACAGCAGGACAGGCAGCAACCAGGGACATGAAATTCGATGTTTCAGGCAAAGTCCTTCATCAGGAATGAGACATGGTAGTACCCATGTCAAAGATCTGACATTTCTTGCAGAAGTTGCTGTGCCAGCATTGTATGGTGCAGTGTTTGATGTTGCCCTAAAGACTGGGTAGTTTGCTGTGAACGATGGTCTGTTTAAAGTTTGGCAGTTGTTTGAAGGTGAGAAGTTCGAGAAGGCATAGGGATGAAGAGTTTTTGCCCGAAATGTTGATTTTCCTGTTCCTCGGATGCTGCCTGACCTGCTGTGCTTTTCCAGCACCACTTTAATCTGGACTCTAATCGCCAGCATCTGCAGCACCCACTCTGACAACTTGCTTACTGTTATTCCTGCTAAACTATTCACCCTGTTCACTTTAGCTAACTCTATCCTCATTTTATTTAAGTTCCTTTTGTTTTTTGAGGGGTGGAGACTTCCTTGCTGTACAAGACCTCCAACCAATGCTATACTCCAGATGCATCAACAACATTTTCTCCCTCCTGACTCATTGTGAAGAATCACAACAACAACTTTCATCCCACCATCAGACTTACCTCAGACTACTCTTCAGAATTAGTCTCATTCTTAGACACACACATCTCCATCTAGGGGACACACCTCAGTACTTCACTCTACCACAAGCCTATCGATAACCTCACGATGCCGCACTTCTCAAGCTTCCACCCTAAACATGTGAAAGAAGCCATCCCTACAGACAAGCCCTGTGTATACACAGGACCTGCTCAGATGATATGGAAGGCAGCAGACACCTAAAGGTGTTGAAAGATACCCTCATAAGAATGGGGTACAATGTTCAACTCAATCACCAATTCTGATGTGACAAAAGTGAAAAACCGCAGTGACCTCCAGAGAAGACAGACATAGGACACAACCGACAGAGAGGGAATGCTTCGTCGTCCGGTACTTTCGTGGAGCAAAGAAGCTACGCCATGTTCTTTGCAACCTTCAACATATCATCGATGACAACGAACATCTTGCCAAGATCATCCCTACGCCTTATCACCTTCAAACAACCCAACATTAAACAGACTATTGCTCGCAGCAAACTACCCAGTCTTTAGGACAATGTCAAACACTACACTAAACAATGCTGGCACAGCAGCCTCTGCAAGAAATGTCAGATCATTGACATGGGTACTACCATCACATGTAGGAACACCACCCAGTACATGCATGGCAGATATTCATGTGACTAAACCAATGCTGTCTATCTCAGGCACAGCAAGCAAGGGTGCCCTGAGGCATGGTATATTGGCGAGCCTATGCAGACACTACAACAGATGATGGACACCGTGCAACAATCACCAGATAGGAACGATCCCTCCTAGTTGGGAAATACTTCAACGGTCAAGGACATTCAGCTTCTGATCTTTGGGTAAGTGTCCTCTAAGGTGGCCTCCGAGATTCACAACAACGCAGAATTGCCATGCAAAAAACTGGTGGTCAAGTTCTGTACCCATGAAGATGGCCTCTACCGTGATCTTGGGTTCACACTGAGCTACATGTAACCCTACCATACTGTTCTGTATTTGTAAAATCATCCTTACTGTTCCTCTTTTGACACCATCACCTTGATCATGATGTTATGACCAACATCATGACCAACTTGCTAAGATCTCTCTACAATAATTAATTTGTCAAGTTTTGGGTTACTTGTTACTTTGGTCAGACTCTCAACATGCAACTCATATCTTTCATGTTATTTCCAGCCATTTGGTTTGTCTCCAGCACCACCTAATTTTTTTTATATAATTCTCGCTCTACCTCAATTAATTGGATTATAGGTCGTCCCTTCACTGGCTATTCAGCTGTTGACACTTTACACACACCACCTGACACTTTTGATCACCTGCACTGACTTATTACTTAGCCTGACACACTCCACTCACACCATTTATATGACCTTTTGAACTCTCTGCCCATAAATTCTGTGCCTGTGGGCTTTTCGTCACCTGATAATAGAGCAGTGCTCCATAACCTGGTGTCGTGTGAGTTCTGACCTTGTCCATCCTAGTCCAACATTGGCATCTCCAATTAATGAATAATCTGGAACAGAACAAAACTGCAAAGGCCAGAAAAATTCATCATCTACAAAGAAAGCAAGAAAAAGTTTTAATATGCATTTCTCCCATTGCTCAGGCATTATCTGGGAGTAGTTAGACCACACGCTCCTTCAGTGAGGAAGGGAAGTTGAAAGGTTTAAAGAAGGTGAATGATACGTCTCCTTCACGCTGCAAATAGTACCTTGCTGAATGTCTGCTATTCCTTGGTCATCATCCGTCACCTTCAGACCGGTCACTCGGTAGACTGGGTTTTTCTCTGACTGACGGTCGCCGCCAGCTCGGTGTTGCTGCCGTCGTTTTACTGTCACCAGTTTATGGAGGCTGTAGAGTCCCGCGGCCCCCACCAACAGGCCCACGGCCAGCCGCAGAGTCCATCTTCCATCATCGGCCACAGCACCCATTCGCAGTGGATCCACACACCGAAACACTCCTTGAACTCAAAGCACTACCGAAGGGCACGGCATGGGCAAATGCGAGAAGACTATGAGCATTCGGTGCTGCTCTGCACGTTCAGTTCACGTCCTTCTTCAATGTGGAGCTGCAAGAGAGATGTGCTACATATAGGCCAACTGAAAGAGTTCCCGGGGTTTCTTGCAGCACAATTAGAGCTCAGAAAGAATCATATTGAAGTAAAAAAAAACTGCCCGGATTTTCCCTCGGCCAGACAGTCGCTATTGTCGTTTATTGCACGTGGGGACCCTGCATACTCCCCTCAAGGATTGCTCGGGAAATTGAATTTTCCGCTGGACGAACCCTCTGTGTTTTGAAACTTCCAAAGGTCTCCATTGAAATTGGACAATTCGGAGTGTTCCCGATGAAATTAAGTACAGTAGTTACTCAGGAAAATGATTTGGAGATGGCGGTGTTGGACTGGGGTGTACAAAATTAAAAATCACACAACAGATTATAGTCCAACAGGTTTAATTGGAAGCACTAGCTTTCGAAGCGTCGCTCCTTCATCAGGTGGTAGTGGAGGGCTCAATCCTAACACTATTTATAGCAAAAGTTTGCATCACACTATAAGTTTTTTGCTATAAATTCTAGTGTGATGTAAATTTTTGCTATAAATTGTGTTAGGATTGAGCCCTCCACTACCACCCGATGAAGGAGCGACGCTCCGAAAGCTAGTGCTTCCAATTAAACTTGTTGGACTATAACCTGGTGTTGTGACTTTTAACTTTACAAAGGAAAAGTTAGACTGGTAAATACATACACAGTAACTATTAAACTAACACCACACTTAAACCCTGCTCTCACTACACTCGCCCTTGCCCATCATACTCAACGCAAGAACCCCCAGGCCACTACATCTCCTTTCCCCTGCTCTGGTCCTGGGCTTTTCATCCGTTCTGGACCCAAACAGTATACCAGCTCTTATTGCAGGAACTTGTCGCTGCAGATGTTCCTGTAAGGTCAAAATCTCCCAACAATGAAAGGTCATTGCATTGACTCTTAATATTTTCAAACCAACATCCTACCCTTGATCAACGTTAAAGAGGTGCCTCCACCATTTATTTTCACAGAGTGCATAGATAAAATCGGCAGGTGGCGCTCTTTTAAATGCATTGTCAACTAAATCTAGTTTCTTATTTTTTTCAAAACAATAGGTTTCACTTCAGCCTTCTGGAAACCCGATGGAGATGAAACAGACTTCTGCCTTTAAAGGTGATCAACTTTACGTCTCGTATAGCCTTTCATTTGATGAAATGTGACAGAGATGTGAACTAATTTAGCTGCTTAATTGTACATCAGACAGAAAGTGAGCATTGAGGAAGTAAATTCACCTTTCCTACATCCAATCTCAATTTAACAATTACTTTTGTCGTTAGCAATTAACATCTGCGATTTGAACATACCAAAGAATTGAAAAAAGATCAAAATGATGTCTGTAAGTAATGTCAGGGTATAATGAATCAGTCATTACTGCAAACTTTAAAACTGTATATTAGGAGTAAAATTTGCAAATTGCATTATTTTACAGAAAGAAGTGGTAAGACATCAGTAGACTCACACTTATTATCATTTATGGAAAAATGTCTGGAATCTATCATCACTACTGAACTCTTTCATAAGTAAGAGCTCAGCATAGATTTGTGAACAGCAGGTAATTTTTGACTAATCTAGTTGCATTTTCACGTCAGTAACATGGAGAAGAGCTTCTATGAATGCTGGCTAAATAGTCATTGTTACCACTGAGACAAGAGGACATTGTTAATCAAAACCTATTACAAGCTACACCAGTTGTATAAACATTTTGATTCAATCTCAAAATGGCCATTTGTTTCCCTTTTAGTACCGCCATCTAGAATAAATCAAAATGTTTCTCTAACAAATTCAAACATAATACATTTATTATAAAGAACTCATTTCTGAAAACGAGTGACAAAACTGGTTAACTACTAAACTATAATCCAGACTTTGAAATATATCCTCTGTAGTTCCCAAAACTCTTGCACACATCATGGGTTTCTGCCGCTTCTCCGGTTTCCTCCCATTGCAAGTGAGGTGGATTGGACATGCTCAATTACCCATTGTGTTCAAGGATATGGAGGTTAAGTACATTCGCCATGGGAAATGCAGGGTTACAGCTATAGGGTAAAGGGGATGGGTCTGGGATGCTCTTCAGAGGGTTGGTGTGGACTTGTTGGACTGAATGGCCTGTTTCCACACTGTGAGGATTCTATTAAAAAGAATCACATCCAACAACAATTCCACAGAGAGGATAATTAAAAAGGTAAAGGAAAAAAACCCTTTGTGGCTAAGGATCTGAAAAACAAAAAGATCAAATACAAACAGTACACCAAATTTGAATTTGAGTTTGACATTTTCAAATTGCTGACAGATGTAAACTAGTGGAAGATCTTCCAAATGAAGCCTTAATTTGGATGGAAATCAAAATGGTTCCAAATCCTTGAACAGTGATCACAGGTCTGTTTTTCAGGGTTTACAAGGTAATCAAGATATTCAGGTGTGAAAATGTTATCAAGTTCTGAAATACTTCAAACAAGAGTGAATTTCTGGAAAGAAAAAGACTTTTCCTGATTGCAAGCTTTGGATGTTTCTTTCCCTTTTGACTCTTTAATGTATTTGAAACAGAAAAGCAAGATCAGAAAGTGTTGCTAGGCAACCACCAGCACTGGGCCCCATAAGTCTCTTTCCATCAGGGTTTCTAGCTCAATTACTTTATGACCCTATGACCTCTCTAAAAGCTTTCCTTGACTGTTTTTCTGAAGTCACTTGACTCTAATTAGCAGACATCTTACAGCCCTCATTAAAATTGTTAACTAATTTCTTCATAAAACTCATTTGATCCAGAAAGTATCCACACAATTCATTATCTCTCAGTTCAGTTGTGTACTGTTGGTAAAAGAACATTGGCGCCCCCATGTGATTATGTTCAGTGACTGACCACTGTCGTAACCAACTATAAAAATGACCTAACAAGACATTTTTTTAAAAAATTATTGAAAAAATGTTCTTTACAAAATTATAAAATTACAAAAATATGGAAATATAACATTATAACAACAAAAACAACAATAAGCAATAAATCAACTATACTACTCTACAAAAGAACTCACAACTGCACTCAATCAATCAATAAATAAATAAATAACGCCGCTCAGCGTAACAAGATGTCAGCTCTCAACTTTTGAAAGCATCGATTATTAAATTCTTCCTCTCAGGATATTAGGCTTATTAAAACAAACCACAATGGCTGTTTAAAATGGCAGGCAGATCTGCTTCCAAATAATTCAAAAAGGGCTGCCATGTCTCATAAAAATTGTCCATTTTCTGGTGCACCATATTTATAAGAAAGTCCAAAGGAATGTGTTCCATAATTAACTTATGCCACCCTAACAGATCCAGAGGGTTCTTAGACATCCAGCACATCAGAATGTTCTTCTTGCACAAAAGTGAGGATGCTAAAAAGCTTTCTGCCATGTACATCTAAGAAAGGTAAATTCAGCGAACCCAGGAGAAAAGAAATTGGGTCCACCTTGACCGGTCCCCAAGACCCTCTCTATTACTTCTTCCACAGCACTCCAATATGTACAGAACCTGTGGCAGGACCACAAACAATGAGTGAGGGTACCTGTATTTATTTTACATTTGGGGCACATTGAAGATGCACCTTGCTTAAATTTTGCAAGACAATCTAAGGCCAGATGAGTCCTATGAAGAATCTTTGACTGCATAGCATGGATCCTATTACAAAATGAAATCTTCCTTGCACTCTCATAAACGTCTTCCCAAGTTTCCAGAGTGATCTCCACCCCTAACTCTCTCTCCCAGATCTCCCATAATCGCTCGATGTCACCCGAGGAAGCTCCCCCCAACAAATGATAGGGAGTACTCACTGAAAGAGTGCTCTTAGCCTGAAGCCCCCTCTTTTCCGTATCAGATCGATAACCCTCAGTCAGAAGCACAGTATCTTTTCGGATGAAATCTCCGATCTGAAAAAAACGGAAGAGATCCCTGTACGATAATCCATACTTGAGTTATTTGATTAAATGACATTAACATTTCATCTTCAAACAGGTCACTCAAACAAGAAACTCCCTTATCCGCCCAGAACTTAAACCTGGGATCCATTGTCCTTGGCTGGAAACCTGGCACACCAACTGTGGGAGTATAGAAAGACGTTTTAGACATATTACCCTCCATCTGTCTCACTGCCCTCCACGCTTTGACAATGTTAAAAACTATTGGATCGCGGCAATGTTCTGCAACTATCCTCATTTTGTCCAGAAACAACAGGTTAATAAGATTATCCAACACTAGGTTATAGTCCAACAGGTTTATTTGGAAGCACTAGCTTTCAGAGCGCTGTCCTTCATCAGGTGATTGTGGAGAATTCCTTGCTGTAGCATGAAGTTTAAGGTGGATCGGAGAGCCGTGATCTGTAATATGCTGTCTCAGCTGCCTTCAGTCGTGCCTCAAGTACATGTTGCTGCTCTCCCTTCTGTCACTTCTGGCTGTCAGAGAATGAGATATTATCCCTCTAGCAGAGGCCTTAGCAGTCTCCTAAGAAATGGACGGATTACTAGCTGTACCTGAGTTGGTGGCCAAAAAAGCTTCAAATTCTCTAGGGAAGTATTCTACAAATTTGCTGTCCTTGAGGATGAAGGGATCCATTTGCCAGTACTGGGAGCCCATTTCATCACCCTTAATCTTAACCATTAAGTACGCCACTGCATGATCAATGATCAGAGATGGCAATATTCCCAATCGAACAGGATACCACCAAGTCTAAAAAAGCCGCGTGAGTTGGACATAATCAATCCTTGTGTGGCATTTATGAGGATTGGAAAAGAATGTAAAATCTCTGCCCATAGGGTATAACCATCTACCAATGTCTACTGTGGGATATAGGTGGATTAGTGTTACTTCTGCAATTCCATTTTACAAAGGAGGTGAACTCACACCAGTGGGTAATTGTTTTAGTCAAGAGCTGAGTCAACAAGAATGGAAACGATGTAGAGGAAATGTAGAATTGTTTTTGTATTAGCTGAAATTGTATGTCAGAATGAAATGTGCCAATGAACAATAGTAGGCACGGTGGGCAAATAGATAAGATGTTGTGAGAGGATGAAGTTAAGCTAGATACGCCTGTACAAACAGTAGGTATAAACATCTGCTTCCCACTTTTATGAAAACACAGGAACAAACCCCAATTAAAAGGGTCATAGGGATCAGAACGGCCTCGGGAAAGGCACAGATGAAGGGGGTAGATAATGATGAAGAAGGGATATGCCTAACAATGACCTATAACAGGGTAAGGTCAAACAGCCTTGTGAGACCAGAAATAAGCATTTTATCACAGACAAGGCCGGATAAGGCAAGAGGCAAACAGGGGTAATGGGGGCCGGTCTTAGGGAAGTGGACGATGTAAGCAGGGGAGGGAGCAGTGTAAAACAATAGACATCAAATCATGTAAATGTTATGTATGAATTGAATTTAGTGTGTGTATGTCTTCTGCCTCTTAGACACGGGACATCACACCCACTTGCAAGTGTAAAATAAATGACACTATTGATTCAGATCTTGTCTCGGACTGAAATTATTGAAGTGTGTGAGCTTTGTTTCTCACATCTACCAACCCCAGTTCCACACATAGATCACCCAACTGCTTGGATTGTGAAGAAAGCTTTTGGGGGCCTTTGGGCATTGTATCCAGCATAGGATCCATAAGGCAATTAAAATCCCCCCTCTAAAATAATATGCCGCGACGCCAAGGCCACCAGCTTAGATAGTGCATCAGTCAGAAATTTAAGAGGGTGGGCCAGAGGACAGTAGACATTCAAAATATCATATTCCTCGCCATGTAGAAGGGCCTTAAGAATAACAAACTGATCATACTCACCTTTAACACAATCTATTAAATTAAATGGGAGACCCTTCTGGATGAGTATTGCCACTCCTCTGCTGCTAGTACTAAAAGCTGAGAAAAACACCCGATCAAACCCAACCTGCTGTAGCTTCAAATATTCCTTGCATTAAGATGAGTCTCTTGTGACAGGGCAACATCCACCCTCTCCTTTCTAAGGCTCGACAACACCTTTTTTTCTTTTAAGTGGCGAATGAATCCCTCTGATATTCCCTGTGGACTATTTAAGAATGGTAATGATCCTTTGCACACCTTTGACCTGCCAAGAGGAAGAATTTGTTTTACAACATGCTAAGCATACTCAAAAGGAGTCTATTTACAAAAACCAAAATAAAATTAACTACAAAAAGCAAAAGGCACTTAATGGGCACTCTACCCCCCCCCCCCCTCCACCCATGCCCCGCCGCCCACAGAGGTTGCTTTCATTTCCCACATTAACACCTCCATCCCTGCTTGCAGCTCGAGCCGCACCCCAAACCTAAGCAATGTGAGAAACCAAACAAAGGACATTGTAAACAAAGATATAACAAAAACAGTGAGCACTTTGCCTGCCCCCCACAGTATATCAATACCACTCCGGCTCAGAGAGAAAAAAACCCACCAACAGCAGCTTCTTTGGGAAAAGAGTGAAAGTACAAGAAATAAAAGCAAGACAAAAAAAAACCCAGACACTATTATCCATGTCCATAAATACATCTACATTATTTTAAAGTGACCAAGAGGTTTTTGGCTTGCTCCAAGGAATGAAAGGATCACACAGTAAGTAATACGAAGCACCGCTGGGTATCTTATCGAATATTGAATACCGAGGTCTTTTAACCTTTTCTTAACCTCAAACGATTTCCTTTTATGGATCACTGCCGCAGAAAAGTCCTGGAAAAACATTAACTTAGTTCCCTGATAGATCAGGGCCTGCGGATCTCACCCCAACCTTCTAGAAGTTTCCATGACTCTCTGCTTGTCCTTGTAGCATTGAAATTGTATCAGAATCAGTTGGGGGCGCTGATGCTGACTGGATCTGCACACCGCAACCCAGTGAGCTCTGTCAACTTTCACCTGGTCTGCCTCGGCATCCCAGCCAAGAAATTGTGGCAACCAGTCTTCAAAAAATCTTGCTGGCTGCCCACCTTCTACTCAGTCCAGCAGGCCAACGACCCAGATATTTTTCCTCCTACCTCTATTTTGCAGGTCATCAACTTAGTGCTCAGTCAGGGCCCAAACCTGTTTCTCAAAAGCGTGAATCC
Organism: Chiloscyllium punctatum; assembly: GCF_047496795.1. Taxonomy (NCBI): domain Eukaryota; kingdom Metazoa; phylum Chordata; class Chondrichthyes; order Orectolobiformes; family Hemiscylliidae; genus Chiloscyllium; species Chiloscyllium punctatum. The sequence goes on along the minus strand of NC_092782.1, from coordinate 38,761,517 downwards.
GTCCCGCCGAGAACTTGATCTCTGTCTCCAACACCGCAGTCCGCCGCTCAACCTCATCAACTCGCTTCCTGAGCTCTTTCAACCCCTTCTCATGCTTTTGCAGCATGGTTGAGATGGGCTCCAGTTGATTACGAATCTCTTCCCACATCTCCTCGATCAGCTTTTGAATCGCAGAGTTCCTCCACGACGTTCTGCTGTGTAGGCATTTCTTTCAAAGTTGCAGAGGGAGCTGCAGCTGCTTCCCCAGTTGCAGTCTTGGGCCCACCTGCTGTTTTCGAGTGTCCCAAGTGTTGAGACTTGGCAGTTTGCTTCCTCTTAGTCATTCTCGCACGTTCGATAAAGGATTTAAAGGGTTGTTTCACCGTTTAACAATATTTTTTTCCAAAAGAACTAAGGTGGGGGTGAAAAAGTGTTACTACCTTGGGTTAGGGTGCAGAGCTCAGCAAGGCTGATCTAGTCAGATTGCCGCCATCTTGAATCTTCCCAGCAAGGCAAATTTTACTCTGACTTCTGACTGATCCAATAGCTGAAATAATAACACAATGCAAGGATCTAAGATGATTCATGGATAATAGCGGCAAATACTGTACTCCAAAAAAAGACAGCAAAATGTTAAGAATGCAGTACAGGGAGTGTTGGGCAATGGACAGAATAATTTGGGGCAAAAAAAGTAGGGAAAACCCACATTGAATATGCTGAAATAAAATACATGGCAGATGAAGAATTCTCTTTGGTGTATCACTCTACCTAGAAAGATCTAATGTATGTTAAAATACTAGAGAAGGATATAGCCAAAATCTTTAGAAAATTGTACATGTGGACTTCTCATTGGACAACAATGATTAAAGTACGGCAAGCAACACTAACACAGGAAATTTAAAAGTAGCAGCAGGAATAGGCCATTTGGTTCATCAAGCCTGCTGTACCATTCAACATGATCATGGTTGATCATGTCTGCTCACTATGCTTTTGCTCCTTCCCCATATTTCTTGACGTCTTTAGTATCTATAAATCTATTTCTTATTAAAAATATATTGTCATTACTCCACAACATTGTGTGAATTTCACAGGTGTAACAACACTCTGATTGAAAGAAATTCTCCAAATCTGAGTCATAATTGGTCCACCCCATAGGCAGAGATACTGACCCCTTGTTCTAAAACACCTCCTGACATGGGAGGCATTATCCTCGCATCTAGTCTGTCCCGCCTGCCAGAATTTTATATGTTTCAACGAGAAACCCTCTCATTCCTCTAAACTCCAGTGATTACAGGCTTAGATTACCGAATCGCTCCTCATAGGTAGTCTTGCCATTTCTGGAATAGTCTGGTGAGACTCTGCTGCACTTTTTCTTGGTAAATATATCCTTTCTTAGGCAAAGAGACCAGGACAGATCACAATACTCAAGGACTGCCTCACCAAGGCCCAGCAACAATAAGACTTCCTTGCTCCTGTTCTCAAATTTTTCTGCAATAAAGGCTAACATATTATTTTCCTCCTAACTGCTTGCTGGACTTTCCTGCTTGCTTTCAGTTACACATACGTTCTTTAGTACATCAACATTCCCCACTTTATCATCACTTATATGATGCTCTGCCATTCTGACTTCCTGTCTGAAGTAGATAACTTCACACTATCTACACTAAAGGGTAATCATCATGTATTTGCCCATTCAGTCAACTTGTTAAATATACTTGAAGCATCTTCGCCTCATTATTATTCACAATCCTACTTGTATTATCAGCAATCTTGGAAATACTACAATATATTCCTCATCCAAATCTTCAGTGTATATTGTAAATAGATGGAGCCTAAGTACTAAGCTCTCTGATACCCCACTAGTCACTACCTTCCATTCCGAAAAAGGCCTATTTATTTCTCTCTATTTCCTGTCTGCAAATCAATTCTCAATTCTTGACAGAATATTACCATCAAACCTATAGTGAATGAGGTCAGCCAAGTGGATCTCAGAATATGAGGCCCCTGATTGGGACTGTTAACCTAATCCAATCAGGGAGAGCTGGCTGACATATATAAACAGGAGCATCGTGGCTCTGTTCACTCTAGGAGCCGGCACTAAGCTTGCTTGGTCAGTGTCTTGCACTATGCATGTGTTAATAAAACATGACTTGGTGAAGGGATACCAGTCTTCCTGAAGTTATTTCAAAACCATGTGCTTTAATTTTGCACACTATCATTCTATGTGGGAGTTCAACAGAAGTTTTCTAAAAATCCAAATATACTATATACAATGGTTTTCCTTTAACGATTCTACTAGTTATGACCTCAAGAAACTCTACTTGACTTGTCAAATATGATTTATTTCTCATTATTGCATGTTGGTTTAATCTAATTCCATCAATATTTTCTAATTTTCCTGTTTTTATATTCTTTAAAATAGACTGTAATATTTTCCCTACCACTGATGTTAGGCTATTTGGTCTGTAATTCCCTGCTCTAGCCCTTTTTAAAATTGTGGGGTTCCATTTGACAAGGTCCAATCTCCTAACCTACTTAAACAAGAAAGGCATGTCTTGACAGCCATTGTGGAAGAAATGAAGATAGGACCATTATTAAATGAAGCTGTTAAGGCCAGCCAGCATTTTACCTGATGTAAAACTAATGTTACAACTCAAATGGGAAGAATGCACCCAGAATTGAACTCCACTATTTCCACAAGCCATAACAAATGTGTAAATACCCAATTTAAACTATTAACATGATCAATTTGCCTGACTCACTACTATTCAAGTCAAAGCAATTCACATCAAACTTTGTCATTAATAAGGAAGTACCTCTATGTAATATAACACACTTGCTCTTTAGCAAACAGCAGAATAAAAGAAAGGATTACTAAACTACTATCAAGTGCACGCATTCATTTATGAATTAAATAAAAATCAGATGAAAGGAGAGAAGGCATGGTAGCTAAATTTGCAGATGACATCAAGATGTGGAGACAAGTATGTTGTGAAAATAAGTCAGAAAACTTTAGACAGGGTATGGATAGATTAGGTGAGTGGGCAAAGATCTGGCAAATAGAGTATAATGTGGAGAGATGTGAAGTCGTTTACCCTGGTAGGAAGTATAAACAATGAAGAATGCAGAATTTCAGAGGCTTAGACAAATTTAGATGTTCCAGTGCATGAGTTTAAAAACTTAGTATGCAGATAGAGCACATCAACAGGAAAGTTAAAAGGATCCAAACATTTACGTTTAGAGGGGATTAACATAAAAATAAGGATGTTATATTTCACCTTAGTTATACAGAACATTTCTGAGACCACAATTTGATTTGTATGTGCAGCTTTTGTCTCTTTATTGGAGATGGTTCAGAGGAGGTTTGCTGACTAACGCCTGTAATGACCAAATTACCTTTTGAGAAAAGGTTAGATAGGGTAGGCTTCTTTACGTTGAAATTTAGAACATTGAATGATGACTTGATTTGAAGAATCACAGAATCCCTACCATGGCTATTTGGCCCAACAAGTCCACACTGACTCTCCAAAAAGTATTCCACCAAGACCCATTACCCTACCCTATTACTCTACATTTCCTGTGACTAAGGCACTAACCTACACACCCCTGAACACTATGGGCAATTCACCTAACCTGCATATCTTTGGACTTTGGGAAGAAACTGGAGCACCCAGAGGAAACTCATGCAGACACAGGGAGAATGTGCAAACTCCACACAGGCAGTCGCCTGAGGCTAGGAGTGAATAATTTCCTGAATGGGCTTGATAATGTGGGCATGGAAAGGATGTTCTCTCTTGCGCATCAGTTCAGAAGTTGGATCTATTTCAAAATTAGGGATGTCTCTTTCAGGACACAGATGAGATTTTCTTTTTCAGAGTTGTGTGTCTTTAGAACTATATATTTAATGAAGAAGTGGTTAGATTTTTGTTAGGCAGGTGAATCAAAGATTATTAGGGATACATGGGTTTTTAAAAAAAAATGTTAACAGGATATGGGTATCACTGGCAAGGCCAGCATTTGTTTAATCATCTCTGATCACCCAGAGAGTACGATTAGAGTGCACGATGTTCAACGCGCATTGCTGTGGGTCTGGAGTTATGTAGGTCAAACCAGGTAAGGACGATATATTTTAAATTTAATGTAGGAAATCTAAGAACCAGGAGCAGCAGCCTGCTCCACACTTAGTTGATCTCATGTTAGCCTCAATTACATTTTCATGCCCAGTCTCCATAACTCTTCAACCCATCACTAATTAATCTGTCTATTTCTTCCTTAAATTTACTTAATGTCCAGGCATTCAGCATACTCTGGTGTAGAGAAGTCCACAGATTCACAACCCTTTGAAAGAAGTAATTTCTCCTCATCCCTGTTTTAAATCTGCTACCCCTTATTCTAAAACTATGACCATTCACTCTAGATTGTCCAGTAAAAGGAAATCTCTTACATCTACTTTGTCAATCCCCTTTAGCATTTTATATACTTCAATTAGATCTCCTCTCATTCTTCTAAATTTGAGAGAGTATAGGCATAAAGTGCTCAATCTCTTTTCATTGGACAAGCCTCTCATGTCTGGAGTCAATCTAGCAAACCTTATCTGAACTGCCTTCAATGCAACAGATAAGGGGACCAGAATTGTATATAATACTCCAGATGTGGTTTCATTAACACCTTGTACAGCTGCAGCAAAGCTTTCTTACTTTTATACTCTATTCCATTCGCAATAAATGCCAAAATTCCATTTGCCTTCTGTATTACCTCTGTACCTGCATACGCATGTTTTGTAATTCATTTATGAGGATACCCAGATCACTGTACATTGAATCACTCTGACATTTCTCTACATTTAGATAAGTTACCTTTCTATTCCTCTTAACAAAACTGATCCATATTAAATGTCATCTGCCAAATGTTGGCCTATTCACCCACTTATGTATTTTTAAAATTTTCTTCAATGCAACTTGCTTTCCCATGTATTTTATTGTCATCTGCAAACATGGCTATAGTACTTTCTATTCCTACATCCAAGTCATTAATATAAATTGTAATATGGTCTGGCCTGAGGACTGAACCCTGTGGCACCCCACTAGTTAATTCATGCCTTCCAGAAAAAGATCCATTCACTGCTTCCTGTTGGTTAGCCAATCCTCTATCCAAGCTAATAAATTACCCCATACCCTATCCAATCTTACTTTCTTTATTAATCTTTTGTGAGGCACCTTCTGGAAGTCAAGATAAACTACATCTACAGTATCCACATTATCCATCTTACTTGTTACATCTTTGAAGAACTCAGAAAATTAATCAAACGTGATTTACTCTTCAGGAGAAAGTGAGGACTGCAGATTTACCCTTCATAAAACCATGAATACTCTGATGGATTGCATTTTGACATTGCAAACCTAAATAATGGATTATTAACAATTTCCCCACATATGTTAAACTAACTAGACCATAGTTTCCTACTTTGGGAAGCTGGCTTGATTTCCAAAGTACCTCCACAAATGCAGTAGGTTTTGGTGGGAGGGGTAGGGTGACCCTGCAGAGGTGTGTCAAAGGGAGCAAGCCAGCACTTCAAAATATTGGTTGAAGACGATGAAGGTTGCAGAATTTGGGATATCCCAAGGGAGAAATAAGTAGAGGAACCATTCTAGAGTCATAGAGATATACAGCATGGGAAGCCCAAAAATGACTGGGCTGAAGTAGAATAAACAGTGGATAAATAGTAAAACAAAGAGCCCTAGAGGGCTAACAGTTTGCCCATGTATCTGAACTGGTGGTACTCACTGAGACATTAAAGTGGTGTGATGGTAGTTAAACTAATATTTTTGTGGATATTCAATATGCCTTCAGAGTAGCGTACAATTGTATGGCATTATTGGTGATGAGGAATACATAATATCAGGTGGAGGACACTTTGGGATTCTCCCTAGATTTATTGGCCAATATATTTTCATGACCCCTTTTATTCTTCTTATTACTTTTAAGTTTACCTTGTACTTTCTGCATTCCACCATGGCCTCTGTTGATTTGTTACCATGTACCTTTACTTGGATTGTTGTAAAATGTTATATAATGTCATTGTTGAACTATAATTTTGATATTTCAGGAAAGTTTGGACATTGTTCATGGATTGGGCTATTATATTGCACATCTACCGTCTCTTTGGTCATAGAGATGTGCAGCACAAAAACAGACCCTTTGGTCCAATTCGTCCAAGCCAACCAGATATCCCAACCAAATCTATTCCCACCTGCCAGCACCCAGCCCATATACCCATCTGGATGCCTTTTAAATGTTGCAATTGCACTAGCCCCCACCACTTCTGCTGGCAGCTCATTCCATACACATACCATCATCTACGTGAAAACGTTGCTCCTGAGGTCTCCTTTATATCTTTCCCCTCTCACCCTAAACCTATGCCCTCTAGTTCTGGACTCTCCCATCCCAGGGGAAAGACTTTGTTTATTTATTCTATACATGGCCCTTATGATTTTATAATCCTCTATAAGATCACCACTCAGCCTCCGATGCTCCAGGGAAAACAGCCCGTCTATTTAACCTCTTCCTATAGCTCAAATCCTCCAACCCAGGCACCATCCATGTAAATGTGGCGCAGTGGTTAGCATTGCTGCCTCACAGCACCAGGGTCCCAGGTTTGATTCCAGCATCAGGCGACTGTCTGTCTGTGTGGAGTTTGCACATTCTCCTTGTGTCTGCGTAGGTTTCCTCCCACAGTGCAGCGATGTGCAGGTCAGGTGAATTGGCCATGTTAAATTGCCCATCGTGTTAGGTGCATTAGTTAGACGGAAATGGGTCTGGGCGGGTTACTCTTTGGAGGGTTGGCGTGGACTTGTTGGGTCGAAGGGCTGTTTCCACACTGTAGGGAATCTAATCTAAATCTTTTCTGAACCCTTTCAAGTTTCACAAATTCCTTCTGATTTGAAGGAGACCAGAATTGCACGCAATATTCCGAAAGTGGCCTAACCAGTGTCCAGTACAGCCGCAACATGACCACCCAACTCCTGTACTCAATACTTTGACCAATAAAGGAAAGCATACCAAATGCCTTCTTCAGTATCCTATCCACCTGTGACTCTACTTTCAAGGAGCTATGAATCTGCACTCCAATGTCTCTTTGTTCAGCAGCACTCCCTAGGACCTTACCATTAAGTGTATAAGTCCTACTAAGATTTGCTTTTCCAAAATGCAGCACCTCGCATTTATCTAAATTAAACGCCATCTGCCACTCCTCAGCCTATAGAACCATCTGATCAAGATCGCGTTGTAATGTGAGGTAACCTTCTTTGCTGTCCATGACACCTCCAATTTTGGTGTAATCTGCAAACTTACTAACTATACCTCTTATGCTCACATCCAAATCATTTATACAACTGACAAAAAGTAGTGGACCCAGCACCAATCCTTGTGGCACACCACTGGTCACAGGCCTCCAGTCTAAATAACAACCCTCCACCACCACCCTCTGTTTTCCACCTTTGAGCAAGTTCTGTATCCAAATGGCTCGTTCTGTGAGATCTAACCTTGCTAACCTGTCTCCCATGGGGAACCTTGTCGAATGCCTTACTGAAGTTCATATAGACCACTGCTCTGCCCTTAATTCTTTGTTATTTCTTCAAAAAACTCAATCAGGTTTGAGAGACATGATTTCCCACCTGCCTAATTTGTGGCATTTAATCAGGGACGTTTCGTTGTTATTAAGGCCAATTGTTAGAGGTGCTAACCAAGTTTAATTTACAATATTTAAGTTAAAATACATCAGATCAGATGTGATGAGTGGACCAATTTATTTTCTCCAGACGTCGATGCGAGTTTATTTCGGACAGTAACAGACCTTGTTTCAAATTTCTTGTCTTTTCCTTATCCCAGTCGAATGATTTTACAAGTTACATATCTGCCCCATCGTGTCTGACGAAGTAGAGCACAGACATCGTGCGCCTCAATTATGTCTTAGTCTTTTCAAACTGATCGCATAAACCGTGTCTTTTCGGCCGCCAGATTTTTGGTGGGTTTACATGTTGAGTAGGTGCGTTTGAAATGAATTGTGAACTTTAAAATAAAGGCGAAATACTATTAAAAGTCAACAAGATCGGAAATCTCGAAATACCGAATTCTGACTGTTGAACCGTTGCGGTGGCGGTTGATCTTCGCAGTTCAAAGACTGTTACTATGGTGACAGTAAACAGGCGGTGTTCACGAGCGCTCTCGCTTTACTGGGAAATTGTTCGAGCTGCAGCTATGGCGTTCTTAAAATTCGCAGATCCCGTCTTGAAAAACTACATCCTATCACACTCACTCCCACAGATTTACGAGGTAATTAGTCGCCTTTTTATTTAAAAAAACTTTGAATTTTATACTTATGTTGAAAATATTATTTGTCCACCTTTCAGCCGGATAGAAATAATACAGGAACAATACCCAACTCAGAGCAAATTGAACGTAAGCACCTAAATAAACGTTTAAATTATACTACTGCCATCTGACAATTAGTAGCACTTACACGTTTATATCACACTTGCAAACTTAAAAATCACACAACACCAGGTGATAATCCAACAGGTTTAATTGGAAGCACGAGCTTTCCTTCATCAGCTGGTTGTGAAGGACACAATTGTAAGGCACAGAATTTATAGTAAAAGTTTAGTGTGATGTAACTGAAATTATACATTGAAAAATATCTTGATTGTCTGTTGAGTCTTTCATCTGTTCCAATACCATGATAGTTTCACTTCTTTCATGTGTAAATCACAAAACCTTTTTTAAAAGTTGCATTCTCAGATTAACTGTAGCAATTGGTGTTAGCCTCCTGTATTTTCTGTCTGTACCATGATGTTTAGATTGATTCCAGTCTAAAAAGTGAGATAACAGAGTTTTACATGAATTCATGCAGTTTTTGAGCAAAGAACACGGTAACTCTGCAAATACAAATTCACCCCACAAACGTAAATGTATATATGTGCATGTGGGTCTTTGTGTCTGTCTGGGTTGGGGGGTTGTGAGTGTGAGAGAGTGTATATGTGTGTGTATGCGAGTGTAGAGTGTCTTAAGTCTGTGAGGGGGTGCATGTGGGAGTGTGTGAGAGTCTGGGGTGGGGGGTTGTGAGTGTCTGTGTGAGAGTGTGTATATGTGTGTGTGTGAGTGTAGAGTGGTCTAAGTCTCTGAGAAGATGCACCTGTGAGTGTGCTGAGTGTGTGTGTCTGTGTGCATGTCTGTGTATATGTATGTCTGTGTGTATGTGTATAGGAGTGCCTGTGTGTGTGTAGGAGTGACTGTGTGTATGTATAGTGCAATAATGGTCACCTGTAGTGTGACATGATGTCACACTACAGGTGACCACCATTGCACTATACACACACACAGACACTCCTACACACACACACACACACAGGTACTCCTACACACACACACGGACACGGACACATATATACACAGACACACACACACCCTTACTGACACGCACACTCACACGTGCATCTTCTCAGAGACTTAGACCACTATACTCACACTCACACATATACACTCTCTCTCACAGACATTCACAACCCTCCCACCCCAGACACACACACACTCCCACCCTCACACATGCACCCCCTCACAGACTTAAGACACTACACTCACATACACAAACATATACACTCTCACATTCACAACCCCCCAACCCAGACAGTTAGACACACACACACACACAAGCAAAGACCCACATGCACTATATACATATACGTTTATGGGGTGAATTTGTACTTGCAGAGTTACATTGTACTTTGCTCAAAAACTGCATGAATTCATGTAAAACTCTGTTATCTCACTTTTTAGATTAGAATCAATCTAAACATCATGGCACAGACAGAGAACATGGGACTAATACCTTCCACATATTGTCTAGCTAACACCAATTGCTACAGTTAACCTGAGAATGCAACTTTTAAAAAAAGTTTTGTGAGTTTCACTTCTTTTGTGTATAAATATCATGATATTCGAACAGATGAAAGACTCAACAGACAATCAAGGTATTTTTCAATGAATAGTTTCAGTTACATCACACTTTTGCTATTGAAACTTTTGCTATAAATTCTGTGCTTCACAATTGCGTCCTCCACAACCACCTGATGAAGGAGCGGTGCTCCGAAAGCTAGCGTGCTTCCAATTAAACCTGTTGGACTATTACCTGATGTTGTGTGATTTTAAACTTTGTACACCCCAGTCCAACACCAGCATCTCCAAATCATTACACTTGCAGGTTTACTTATAGCTATTTGACATATTCAGGCATTAATAAAAGATGCATTTATATTGTGCCTTCAATGACTCGGACGATTCCTTGCAGTGCTTTTGAAATGTAGTTACTGTTGTACTGGCAGGAAAAGGCAGATGACTGGCGCACAATAAGAGCCCACAAATGACAGTGTAACCGACAAACCAATCCCTTTTTCAGTGTTATTTTTTGATGGTTAGTAAGGGCCAGAACACTGGAGAAAATTTTGAGCTCTTCATCATAAAGAAATGTTGTACTAATAATTTTTCAATATTCAAAAGTTCATTACAAAATATTTTAAAGTGGACGTTCATGAAAAGGCAAAATCATACAACTTTTCCCCATTGAACATGTTTCAAGCCTAAGTACTCCAACCTTTATGTGACCTTTGCCATATGCATTCAGTTTTGAAAACTGTGGTCAGTCAGGTAGCATCCAAAGAGCAGGAGAGACGATGATTCAACCATGAGCTCTTCATCAGTTCCTGGTGAAGAGCTTATGCTTGAAACGTTGATTGCTGATTAAGAGCTCATGCTTGAAACACCGACTTTCCTGCTCCTAAGATGCTGCCTGACCTGCTGTACTTTTCCAGCACTACACTTTTCAACTCTGATCTCCAGCATCAGCAGTCCTCACTTTCTCCTTTATGCATTCAGTGGCAAGCATACAGCCCAATAAGTTCTGTAAGTGACGAGCTCCCTGTTCCACTGTAGACAAACAGCAAGTCAGGCAGCATCAGGAGGTGGAGAAGTCACCATTTCGGGTATAGCCCTTCTTCAATCCTGATACATTGACGTCTGCATCTCCTGATGTTGCCTGGCTTGCTGTGTTCTTCAAGCCTCCTGTTTGTCTACTTTGGCTTCCAGCATCTGCAGTTTTCTTGTCTCTAACCCTGTTCCACTGTAGCTGAAAGGCCTTGAAGCACTATGAGCTTAATGCAATCTTTAACACATTGCCCTGGACCTTGGAACATGTCTGTACGGAACCTTCATTTGAGGACCAATGTTTTGCATTGGAATGCTAGCTGGATTTGGGCAAACAAGAGAGTACTTTTCAACAAATTGATGGTCTCCATGCACAGCTGATGTTTGTCTCAGGGTGCACCTCTTGAGAACAACCAGTGGAATTTAGAATCCTGCATTGTCGAGCTGCACAAGATGAACATTGACAAAAGCACGATCTATCTCCAGATCTTCCTTGCAAGGGCACATTCCAAAAGGAAATTTGCAATGGTCTCTTCATCCCCACAACCATCTGAAGGACAGTGTGCAATGCTGCAGAGACTTCACCCATGCATGAATGAACAATCTGACAAGCAGTGCCCATCTTACCATCAGCTAAACCACATCTTGGAACTTTTTTGAAAATTTTGGTGATAAGACATTACTAAATAACTTTGACATTGTGCTCAGATACCATCTGATAGATTCGACTATCTCCTTTTCTCACATGGCCTTTAGGACATTACGTGCTGACTACAGCTTGATGGTCAAAATGTTTTTCCATAAAAAGTTACCACGAGGGACAGGTGATAATCATGGAGCTTTATACCACAATGTAACATCTTTTGCAACGCTAGGGACAGTAGAACCTCAGAATGCAGTGACACTTGGTGATTGTGTACTGAGTGTGGGTTAATGCATAGCTTATTGTCACTAGCTTAAGGTGCAGTGACGTTGTTACATATTTCCATCTCCAAACAGGGTTTTGCACTTGGTGTCCCTTCAGACAAAATACATCATTGGCATCCACATAAAATAGAAGCTAGCTTGGATGATTACTGCAGCACAGACTCGGGGAAATAGGCCAGACATGCATAAGATATAGCAACACCTGTCATGCAAGTCTTTACTCGCAGTGGAGAGGATATGTTGCTCCCACGTGTCCAGTTCTGTCACACCTTGGCTGCATACTCCTCCCTATTCTTGGTATGGAATCTTTCGCATTCACCAGCGAGAACAGATGAGGCCTCCACTTCACATGCCACACAAAAGACAACACTTCAGAGTGCTCTCAGTAATACAATGGAATTAATACTGTTTGGATTTGGTATTCATGTCTGGGTTGGAATTTGAAACCTTGATCCTTAAATTAAGTTAATTTCTTTGGTTTAAGTTTTTAGTTATTAGCAGCTCAAAATTACATTGAGTGTACACAGGAGCAGCTAGATATAGCACATGGGGTGAATGGGACCAAAGGTTATGGGGAGAAAGGAGCATTAGGCTATTGAGTTGGATGATCAGCCATGATCGTGAGGAATAGCAGAGCAGGCTCGAAGAGCAAATTGGCTTCCTCCTGCTCCTATCTTCTATGTTTCTGTGTAAAGTAAGCATTGAATATCTTCCTTTATCACCATAGTAGCCAGACTATTTCCATAAGTCAGCTAGAGCCAACACAAATTACCTATCTTTTCAGAATTGTGGAGTCACAGTTATCTGCTAGCTGTTTAGAATAACTTTGTGACAGAATTTCATTTGCTTCTGGAATTTGGGTTTGTATTTGCTGAAATTTAATTCCAGACCCAGACATGTTTTTCAAGGAAACTTGATTTGTAAAAAAAGACGGGACAATTTTCAAAACAACTGATTCTAGCATCATATATTATGTTATTGTGATGAAATTGCTTTTCTGTATTACAAAAATGTTTGCTAAACATCAGCCCAACTAGCTAAATTTCATTTACACCATTTCACTGTTGAAGGTATAGCTGAGCCTTGCCCACTTTCTTTCAGACGCTGTGTACTTTCAGCATTCCCTTGTTTGTTTTAATCAGAATGTTTTTATACCAATTAAAAAATAATGAATCTATTGAAAACCAGGCTGCATAAGTCATCTAAATTATGTTAGATATTATGCAACAACCTTGTAAAGTCACTTAAATGCTTGAATTTCTGCAAATTTCTTTGGATGATATACAAACCATCTGAACAAAAAAAAAAGAATTGAGGATACTGCAAATATATATATATTATTAGCCACCATTTCCACCACCTCCAACAGGATGCCGTTACCAGACACATAATCCCCTCCCCTTCCTTGTCAGCCTTCTGCAGGGACTGTCCTCTGGGACACTTTGGTTCACTCCTCCTCCAGTCCAAACACTTTCCCATACCCCACAGCACCTTCCCTTGCAATCACAGAAGGTATAATACTCCCTCATTTACTTGCTTCTCACTATTCAAGGTCTCAGACACACCTTTTGAGTGAAGCAACAATTTACCTGTACTTCATTCAATCTAATCTACTGTATTCACTGCTCACAACAGGGTCTCCTGTACACTGGGGAGACAAAGTGCCGACTGGATGAATGTTCTGTCTGCCAAAATTACTCCAAACTTTTGTTTGCCTGCCATTTCAACACACCACCATACTCCCTAGCCAACATCTCTGTTTTGGGCTTGCTGTAGTGCTCCAAGTGAAGCTCAGAGGTATCTGGAAGAACAGCACCTAATTTTCCGCTTGGGCATCCTGCAGTTGTCTGGACTGAATATCGAGTTCAACAATTTTAAGGTTTGAGCACCTTCTTCCATGTCCTTAACCCAACCCCCAAACATCAGGCCTTTTCATCATGTTCTACCACAACAAACAACCCATGTCAGCCATAATGGTCCCCATTAGTAGCTAATCATTCTCCCTTGCTAACCTTTATCAATTCCTTTGTGTGCTGTTTTTCTTTTTCTCTCTCCGGTCCATTTCCACCTATCATTTATTCCTACCCCTCCCCCCACCTCATCTTTAGCAATACACCAACCTTTTCCTATCTATAATCAGTTCTGAAGAGTTACTGGATCTGAAATGTTAACTTTGCTTTTCCTCCACAGGTGCTGCCAGAGCTGCTGAGTTTTTTCTGGCAATTGCTGTTTTTGTTACAAACCATCTGAGATTCTTTTAACAGAAAACATGCCTCGTTCCACATCAAAAGAGCAAAAAGCAAATAAATTACCAAAATGACAGAAATCTTCATTACTCATGGTAATTTATTGTTTTTTTCTTAATCTTTTTATAGGCATTGCTTATTGGATTATTTGTTCAATGTCCTAATGATCCATTAATCTATTTGGAAGAAAAAATTAAAGAACTACAAAGCAAATTGAAAAACTATCAGCTACATATGTGAGTATAAAATCACGTTTGTACAGTAACTACAATTATCTTCAAAGCTAAAGACATTTTTATCATGCCTGGTATTAACGGAGCGCAACTGCATTAGAATATAACTAAATTCTGATGAAATTCTCAACTAAATTGAGATGTACTCAACTTGTTATTGACATTCTAGGAAGTCTCTGATGTTGGTGTATTTGCCAAAATAATTGGGACTTATATTTGATGTATATTCTTATGTATATTGCTAAGAAAATAAGTCCTTAAAAATTATCGATGCCTTTTCCCTCATTTTGCTAGAATTACATTTGCCTGGAAACTTTAGCTTGTGAACGAATGTCTACATATCACAGACTCAAGAAGTAATAGTCCCCATTAGTTTTTTTGGATATTGATATTTATTTCAAATAATTAAATAAAATAGTTTAATTTATATACCTTATATTTTGTTGACAGGCCAAATGAAAGGCATCTGGACTTGAGCTGGTGAGTCTGTTAAGTTCATTTTTACAATGTCTTGTTACAATTTGAGGACAGTTAACATTCAACATGATCCAGTTTATAATTTAACTGTGATCAGTGTATAACATTTACACAGTAAATTCTTACAGACTTAATTGAAAGCAATTAAAGAAGTTGAAGCTCGAACAGATCCTAAATACGATTATTGCGAAGGAGCCACATTCTGCAAAATGGTTAAGTAAATGAAACATTAGTTACTTTCGCTGCTTATAGGAAACAGACTGTTCCCATAATTGCAAGAAGCATACATTTTCTGTATTTTGCAATTACTTTCATATACATTACCACCTATACAGTAAGATAATGCCATAATTCCAAATTTAACCTGCCTCTGACTAATAATATTGAGAATCTGAAACCTGAATACGTGACTAGCTGTAGGGCAACCGCCTAACAGATGCTCTCAATAACTTTAGTGGCAACAAGATGACTTCTTGATGCAAATGACATGACAAAATGTCTTCCAGACTGCAAACTGACAATTCTGTTAAAGATGCATAAAATGGCTTTTAAGTTACTAACTGCTACTTATACTAGAGCTGCATAAGTGACTAACCACAGTCTGTTACAACAGAGGTTAGCAGACAGTGCGCCCTTTAAAGAATAGAAATAATTTGACTGGATAAGACATTACTAACCACCCTGACTGGCCTTCGGGTGCAGGTGCAGTGACTCAGTTCGAGAGATAAGGGTGGCCTAAGCATTGGAAAATAAAGTTGGTTCCCAGGAAATATCATTGGACCAAGTAACTGTCAATAAAAACAATATCATGTATTGATTGGTAATTGTTTGAATGTACTATGCGATCACGGCCTGTACCCTTCTTTAAGAAAAGTATAAAAATGTCTTTGTTTTAAGCCATGTGTGCAGCACCTCCGAGGAATACGGAAGTGCTCGACTTCTGTGTTCCCAGATGCTCTGTATCTGGTCGTATGAAGAAATAAAGAGTGAAGTCGTAAAGAACCAAACTGATTGTGAGTGCTTATTGACCGATCATGGACCTGAGAAACCTACGCTGGTGGCGGGCAGGAAGAGAGGGGGGTAGTTGGGGAGGGGAGTCCAGATCTTCAACATTATCTGGAATTTGGGAATTCATGAAGGGGGGTGGGGGAGAAAAACTCTTAAGTTCCAGTAGTTTTGGCACAATATGCCAAGTCTATTTTATAAATAATACATCCTAATACTGTCCTTTGTTAATCATACAAAAATCTCAGTAAGATACATTTTCCATTTGTCAATATTATCACAAACTATCTTTGTATTCATGCAGACATTTTGCTAATATTAGGTAGGTGTACCTATGTCATTGGATTGATGAATATTTCCTAATTAAAGAAAGTTTGACAAGTGTTCAGCATATATGTTAACTTCTTACTTAATTCTTAAAAATACATATATAAGTCAGTTATATGATGGAAACAAACTGCAAATTGAATTTTCCTCTTTAGTATCCCAACAGTTCAAATGCTTTTCACTAGTATGAAGTTATTTTTTCTACTCAAGCTAATCCATACCGCTATGAAGTAAAACTACCTGCTTGTGTTACTTAAATTGTGTGGGCCCTCTTTCTTTTGAGGCTGCTTTACCATACTTGTTAGGAAAATGTGACATTGGGCTTATAGTTCTTAAGGTTCTCTACCACAGGATTTAACTTTGTGTTAAGTTTTGATATATTCTAACAGCAGATAGAGACTGATTGATATGATAGTTAACAACTTTGTTATCATTGTATCATATGATAAACTTAATAGAAAGTGAACAAGATTAATTTAAGAATTTTTTTTAATGTGCATTGTCTCTTCAGCCAAGACTCCACATTACATCTCCTCCAATATCAGATGTAGTTTCCTCACTTGATCTACTAAACTTGTGTTCTATTAGTGTCCTACAAATGGAGACCAAAACTGCATGTTTGATACTGCAGGTGTGGACTCACCAAAGCTCTGTACAATAGCAGCAAGGCTTCCTAATCTTGTATGACAATGTAAGCAAGCATGCCATTTGCCTTCTTAATTGTCTGCTATACTTTGTGCATTCCTTGCATACCCAAATCTCTCTGAACATTTGTAAGTTTCATACCAATGAAAATGTACTTGTATTTCTATTCTTAATATCCAAGTGAATAACCTCATATTTCCCTACATTGTACAATATCTGGCACCTTTTGCCCTGAAATTTAGACTCTTTTTTTTGTTCTCCTCACAGCCTACATTTCCACCTAATATTTTATCATCAGCACAATTTGTTACATTATTCTTTGTCTAAGTTTGTTGATGCGCTAGAAAAATAATGAGAATCTGTTGTCATACTCGAAAATTTTAATCACGCCACAAGTAGAATTTTAAAAGTATTTGCAGATTCATTGCAACTTTGCTAAATTATTATACACATTATTAATTATTATTAACACATTAGTAACTGTAAACAGCTCACCGAATGTGATCTAGCCAATTTTCTATGAACTTCAACCTGATTTCTCTACTTTTCTTTATTCAGTCTTCAGTCTTCTGACTGATGTTCTTGTGACAGTTCATTATTTTCATTTTCCACGGAGTTTCCCGTCACCAAATCACCCTTTATTCACAAGTGTACAGTACATGGTCTCTGACCAGCTAGCTCAGAGTCAATCCCTAGAGTGAGGGAGAATCCCTGAGACTTCTTTTTATATCTGTCAGCCAGGACTCTCAGATTGGACCAGGTTAACAGCCCCAACCAAGGAAGTCTTATTCAACGAGATCCACCTGGCCAGCTTCAATACAACCTCTACATACTTACATTGTCTTGCTCTTGTTTAGTTAATGGCTTTAACCGATCCCTCTTTTAGCATTCCCCATGTGTTTGTAAAAACAGCCATGTAAGCCATATTAATCAAAAACATGATAAATGAAAATTATTTTCCCATAAATCATGTAATATGGGTAGGCTTTGCTTTTCACCTGCGATTTTTACATCAAAACCTGTTTGCCTTCAAATGAACAGGCCCAAATCTTTCTACTAACTCTTTAAAAACTTAGTAGTTCTTAATAACTTACATCCTGCTTGTTGCATCTCTAGCTCGCTACTTGTCTGCCACTTGCTACCTCTCCTACTCACTACCTCTGTAGATAAGGCTGCAGACCAGACCTATGTTGTGACTACTGCTGGCCTAAGCTTTATTAACATTGATAATAAATAGCTGTGCTCCCAGAATCAATTCTTGCAGCACTATTACAAGTTATTGTCTATCAATTTGGAAAATGCTCCTGTATATCTACCCTCTGTTTCCTTTCCATCTGCTAATCTTTCATCCATACTAATATATTAACCTCCATTCCATTAGCCTGTTGGGAATTGAAATACACTACATCTATTAGTTCCCTTTTAACTACCATACCGGTTACATCTTGCAAAACACTAATGAATCTAGTAAATACAATTTACCTTTTGTAAAATCATATTGATTTTGTCTGACTATACTCTGATTTTCTTAGTGCATTTTGAAGACTCCTTAATAATACCTTGCAGAATTTTCCTGACTGATGTCAAAGTCACTGACCTATAGCTCCCTGTTTTCTCTTCCTCCTTTCCTCGATAGAAGGAGTTGCATTTGCTTATGTACAATCAAACACATCCATAGTATCTGCAGAGTGAGTTTGAAGTAAATATAATGTGGTTTATTTGATACATTGGCATGGCAGTGAAAATAAAAATCAGTATCTCAGTGGAATGAGAAATCGAAGTACTCCACCTTTCTAATGCTTTGCATTTGCTTGCCAATTGAATGTGCTATTCATGAACTACTATTGCCGATTGAATGTGCTATTCAATGCACCACTATCAAATCACACTAGTTAATTCTGTAGTTGTGGATTGTGGAGAAGAATGTTCCTCAACTTGTCTTATCCTCATTAACTGGGGAAGTTTAATAATGAAAACCAGTAAAAGAACAAAACTGTGAATTGAATTAACTTTTCATATCTAAACGATTGTCAATTTTTACAGCTAGGTTTGCAGACTATGACATTCTTTGCTTTTACATAGATTGTAATTTGTTGATTGTACTTTAATTTTTACTCCTTTCTTATTTAGGGATATGCTTATTGATGATGAATTCAGGCAACAAATGACCAAAATGATAGGCAGTTATCTAAACTATCTGTTTGATCTGGAGTCAGGTGAAGTGGTAAGCAGCTGATGAAGTTTCTGATTTCTAGAACAGTCTATTACACAGTAGTATAAATGTCAAATGCCTATTAATAATTTGCTAGTAAATATAACTTTTAATTTATTAACATTGAAAGTACAAACTAATTCCATGCATAAACCTGATGATTAAAATGTTCAGAAATATTCTTACTAGTTGCAAAATTAATTATGAATTAATATTTAACTAATGTAAATATTTTGCATGTGTACCAAGCCCTAGCTTTCTCAGTCTCTGGCTTTTGCCCCATTCTGGCAGAATCTTATATGGGGCTGAGTGATGTGGGTTATGGTGAGATTTGTGGCAGAACTGGATGAAAGTCGTATGGCGTCAATCCCAACTTTGGGGTATCTCACTGTATTTTTTATGCTTATGCCAAGTGGTGAAATGAGTATTTCTTGCTCGGCAGCAGTGATTTGCCAATAAAGGGAGATTATTGCTTGTTAAGAACCTCATTACGTACCTCATCACTGTCAGTTCTGAGATTTTTTTATATAAAGTAGAATGGTTAGTATGTTGTGGAGAGTGTGTTGCTGGAAAAGCATAGCAGGTCAGGCAGCATCTGAGGAGCAGGAGAATTGACGTTTCGGGCCAGAGCTCTTCATCAGGAATGACCCGAAACATCAACTCTCCTGCTCCCCAGATGCTGTCTGACCTGCTGTGCTTTTCCAGCAACACACTCTTGACTCTAATCTCCAGCATCTGCAGACTACACTTTCTCCTGGTTAGTATGTTGTGTCATGGTATGTCCTCATCACGTTGTTTGTCTGTTAGGCATCTGCGGATGAAATTGCAGGGATATCCATTTTTTGGTGAAGACTCTGTAGAGGTCTTCTTCTCTTTGCAGGTCAGGAGTGCTGCATTGTGTTGAGCCCTTTTGAACAAGTCCTAATGCAGCTTCTCTTGTATCTGTTTGTGTGGTTGCTATT
This sequence comes from Chiloscyllium punctatum, assembly GCF_047496795.1. NCBI lineage: Eukaryota > Metazoa > Chordata > Chondrichthyes > Orectolobiformes > Hemiscylliidae > Chiloscyllium > Chiloscyllium punctatum. The sequence goes on along the minus strand of NC_092782.1, from coordinate 38,741,530 downwards.
GTGTTCCAGGATTTGGTCGGTGTATGTTGCTCTTCTGTACATTTTTGTGGTGCATTCACCAGTCTGTGTTCTTTCTACCATCACATCCGGGAACGGGAGTTGATTGTTGGTTTCCTCCTCTCTCGTAAATCTGATCCTTGTGAGCATGGTGTTGATAATCCGGTGTGTGTTCTCGGTTTCTGTTCTCTTAATATCACAACGTGTTGTCATGTATCTGATCCAGAGTTTGGGTCGGATTTGTGGGAGGGCTGTTTGTTCCAGTCTTTGCATCACTGCTTCTGCTATGAGCCCAGAGATGGGTGAACCCATAGGTGTTCCATTTATCTGTTCATATATTTGGTAGTTGAATGTGAAGTATGTTATCAATCACAGGTCTAGTAGTTTAAGTATGCAGTCCTTGTTGATATGTTCCCCGTTATGTTGACTATTCTGCCAGCCCGGGAGGTTGGCTATTGTCTCTCTGGCTAGAGTTTGAAATGCATAGTGCCATTACATTGAATGAGATCATTGCTTCATCCTTGTCGATGTTTGTATTCTTGATGTTGTCTAGGAATTCCTGTGGTGACTGTACAGAGTGTTTGGATCCACTGATAAACATAGACGAGGACAAAGCAATTGTTGTACAGTTAGTAGGCCAAGTAGGAGTTTTTACTAAGACAACAGACTTTTCAATTTTGCCAATCAATTTGAACCATGTACTTAGATACCAAAAACCTATTAAATTTAAGTCTGATGGTTTTGACAACATAGGACCAATTCTGTTGTAAGAAATATTGATATGTCATGACGGGTATAAAAAGAAGGGGGCAGTTGGACAAAGATTCCAGAGCTAGCTGCCAACCCCCAGAGCCAACAGCCCACAGCTCTCAAGAGAGAATTGCTGGCTCTCACAGCCTCCTCTATGTCGTAGAGCACCATCTAAATAGCAATAGTACCAATGGCACAACTAATTGGCACGGTGGCACAGTGGTTAGCACTGCTGCCTCACAGCACCAGAGACCTGGGTTCAATTCCCACCTCGGGCGACTGTCTGTGTGGAGTTTGCACGTTCTCCCCGTGTCTGCGTGGGTTTCCTCCGGGTGCTCCGGTTTCCTCCCACAGTCCAAAGATGTGCAGGTCAGGTGAATTGGCCATGCTAAATTGCCCATAATGTTAGGTAAGGGGTAAATGTAGGGGTATGGGTGGGTTGCGCTTCGGTGGGACGGTGTGGACTTGTTGGGCCGAAGGGCCTGTTTCCACACTGTAAGTAATCTAATCTAATCTAATCTAATTAATATTCCTGACAGAAGAATCGTTGCATTCCAAAGCATTCCAGAAGACATGTAACTTGGCTGTAATTTTGAGAGACTAGATTTTATTTTTGTTTTATATGAGTGGGAGTTGTATTTATTGGAACAACATACCATTAGACTCTTGCTTTATTCAGGAATAATTAGCAGTTAGAAGGGATTTATTCAGTTTGTTAATAGTTTAGTTAATTTGTTCACTGTTAGAGTTAGATAAATAAATTGTTACTTGTTGATTTTAAAGCGAGTGTCAGGTGTTTATTTTATTTAACCACTAGAAATTGCTTAAAAAAAAGGTTACACCACTTTTCACATTCTTTTTACAGATTATGGGAAGGGGTGCTCCACTTTAGGTGCTTCAGTTTTAGTTTTCCGAGGGGCATCAACCTCTGCTTTATAACAATACCCAGGATCAACCTAGTGAACCTATTGTGGACTGTCTTAAAATGTATCTTTCCTCAAATAAGATCAAGGGGTCCAAAACTGTTCACAATATTACAGCTATAGTCTGACCCGTGACTGATACAGTTTGAGCAAGATTTTCCTATTTTTAAACGACATTCCATTTGAAATAAAGACCAACATTTCCATTTGCCTTCAGTATTACCTGCTGAACTTGGATGCTTGATTTTTATGATTTATGCATGAGGACTCCCAAATCCCTTTTCCTGTTTTGTAGTTTTCAGCAGTCTTTCTCCATTTAAGCAATATTCAAATGTTTATCCTGCCAAAGTGTATAACCTCATGTTTTCCCATATTATATTCAACTTGCCAGGTTTTTTGCAAGTTGCTTAACCTGCCTATATTCCCCTGCAGTCTATTTGTGTCAATGTCTCACCTATTTTTATCCACAAACTGGTTATAATATATTCACTTTGCTCATCCAAGCTATTCTTATATTGTTAATAATTGTGGCCCCAGCACTGATCCTGTGGCACTCCATTAATTACAGGTTACCATCCTGAAACTGTTTCCCTTTTCCAGTCTCTGTCTTCTATTAGTTAGCTGATCCTCTACCTATGTTAATGTATTACTTCCAACACCATAGATCCTTACATTATTAAATAGCCTGACATGTGGTACCTTTTTAAACACCTTCTGGAAATCCAAGTACCTTATATCCACTTCTTCTCCTTTATCTGTCCTGCTTGCTACCTCAAAGAATTCAAATATGTTTGTCAGGCATGATTTCCTCTTGATTGAAGGCATGCTGACTGTGCTTGATCATGTTATGTATTTCTAAATGCTATGCAATTGCATCCTTTATAGTAGAATCTAAAATTTTCCTCAATGCTAATCTTAACCTCTTTTATTAATATGGTTGGCTTTTCCCTTCCCAGGATCCTCCTTTATCATTGAGATATATCTTTGTTGTGAGCCCAAATGAATTATTTTCTTAACATTTGCTATTGCTGCTCAACTGTCTTTGTCATAGAGTCATAGAGATGTACAGCACGGAAACAGACCCTTCGGTCCAACTTGTCCATGCCGACCAGATATCTGCTAAACAAATTTCCCAGTCCACTCCAGTCAGCTCTACCCTCCTTCCTTTGTTATTACCCTTATTTAAGTTTAGTACAGTAGTTTCTGACCCAAGTTTCTCTCTTTCAAACTGAATGCTAAATTCTGCCATGCTGTGGTCACTGTTTCCTCGAGGATCTTTTGCTCTAAGATCATTTGTTAAGCCTATCTCATTATACATCACCCGATCCAAAGTAGCCTGATTCCTGGTTGGATCCACAATATATTAAGGATAAACAGAAACTGCTGGGGAAACACAGCAGATCTGGCAATATTTGTAGAGACAAAAACAGAGTTAATGTTTCTTTCTACAGATGCTGGCAAACCTGCTGTGTTTCTCCAGCGCGCTGTGTTTTTTGTTTTGTTTTCTTGCATCCCGAGTTCTTTATGTTTATTCCACAATATATTGTTCGAGGAAACACTCCTAAATACACTTTATGAATTCTTCCTTGCAGATGCTTCTGCTGATCTGACTTTCTACATGAAGGCTAAAGTGATCTATGATTAATGTACTGCCTTTTCTCATATATTAATTGGAACCATGACCAATGCATCCAGCTGCAACAGGGACCATCATCACTGTAGCCATGGCACAACCATAGCACAGAGAAATGGGAGAGGAATACATGTAGCAGGAAGCCTAGGGCCAGCATCAACTTCCAGCAGGTGTCAAACAGCCTCCACGTGCAGAAGTCACAGCTGACAGTCCTCTCAGGGTATGGTAGGGTTGGGAAGGCCCAGAGTCTATTGTATTATATGCAATTTCCTCAATATGAGGAACATTGCTACCGTAGACTGAGGATGATTGGAACATCATCACGGAACTTTGCCATCTGCTGGAGTGGGACTTGTGACCTGAAGATGTGGGTGTCCATCTTCTCCTGGTGGCCATCAAGTGATAGATACACTAAACTTTTATGCAACTAACTGCTTCCAGTGATCCTTTTGGGAATATGTGGGATCTTTCGATTCTTAACGCTCAGATGTATCAAGGCTGTTAGCAATGCAGTTTGTGACAGATCACACTACTTCATCTAATTTTTCTGTGATGATGTTTATACATTGCCCAATCCAAAGTAGCCTGATTCCTGGTTTCTCTCAGTGCATTGTAGGCTGCACACCGGTTGTGCTAAGAGTGCCATATCATAACACAGCTCAGTTCACCAATAACAGAAGGTCCCATTTCTTCATTGCACAAATCATCTGTTATCATTGGTACCGCATGTTAGAGGTATGTGCTATGTGTCCTGGAAGCTGCCAGGATGCCAATATCCTGAGAACTCTCAAGTTCCCTCTTCCTTTCAAGGGCTAGATACCTTACAAGGGCTACCCTTTGCAACCATGGTTGATAACTCCATTATGCAAATCCTGGCCAAGGCCAAGTGTAGATACGGTGCATCCATTCTTCCACCAGGGCCATCTTGAAGCAAATGATAGGCCTGCTGAAGAGAGACACAGCAAAAATTTATCCTGAGAAAAAAGAAGCAAAAAAGGTAGGATGAGGCAACCATGGCTGACCAGGGAAGTCAGGGCATAAAAGCAAAAGAGAAAGCATATAGCGTGGTGAAGGCCAATGGGAAGCCAGAGGATTGGGAAGCCTACAAAGATCTACAGAGGACAATGAAGAAAGAAATAAGGAGTGAAAAGGTTAAATATGATAGTTAAGCTATCCAATAATATTAGGAAAGATTGCAAGAGTTTCTTTAGATATATAAAGGGCAAAAGAGAAGCAAAAGTGGATGTTGGACTGCTGGAAAATGATGCTGGTGAAGTAGTAATTGAGAATAAAGAAATGGCCGAGGAACTGAATAAGTACTTTGCGGCAGTCTTCATGGTGGAAAACATGAGTAATATCCCAAACATTCAAGAAAATGGGAGGCAGAGATGAGTATGGTGCCTGTCACCAAAAAGAAGGTACTAGAAAAACTGAAAAGTCTGAAAGTGGATAAATCATCTGGACCAGATGTGCCACATCCTAGAGTTCTGAAGGAGAAAGCTGAAAAGATAATGGAGGCCATAGTAGTGATCTTTCAGATATCACTGGAATCAGGGAAGGTTCTAGACGACTGAAAAATTGCTAATGTAACCTACCCCCTCCCGTTTAAGAAGGGAGTAAGGCAAAAGACGGGAAATTATTGGCTGATTAGCCTGACCTCAGTCGTTGGTAAGATTTTGGAGTCCATTGTGAAGGATGAGATTTCTGAGTACTTGAAAGTGCTTGGTAAAATAGGACAAAGTCAGCATGGTTTCATTAAGGGGAGGTCCTGTCTGTCAAATCTGTTAGAATCCTTTGTGGAAGTAATGAGCAGGTTAAACCAAGGAGAGCCAATGAAGCCTACCTATCTGGACTTCCAGAAGGCCTTTAGTAGGTGTCGCACAGGAAGCTGCTGCATAAGATAAGGGTCCATACTGTTAGAGGCAAAGTACTAGCATGGATAGAAGATTGCCTGGCAAAAAACAGAGAGTGGGGATAAAAGGGTCCTTCTCAGAATGGAAGCCAGTGTCTAATGGTGTTCCACAAGAGTCAGTGTTGGGACCAACAACTTTTCACTTTTCACTTTATACATTAATGATTTAGATGAAGGAACTGAGGGCATTCTGGCTAAATTTGCAGATGATACGAAGGTGATTGGAGGGACAGGTGGTATTGAGGAAGGGACGCTACAGAAAGATGTAGACAGGTTGGGAGAGTGGACAAAGAAGTGGCAGATGAAGTACAATGTGGGAAAGTGTGAGGTCATGCACTTTGGTAGGAAGAGTAGAAGAATGGACAATTTTCTAAATGGGGAGAAAATTCAGAAATCTGAAGTGCAAAGGGACTTGGGAGTCCTAGTCTATGTTTCTCTTTAGGTAAACGTGCAGGTTGAGTCAGTAATTAGGAAGACAAATACAATATTGTCATTCATTTCGAGAGGACTAGAACATAAAAGCAGGGATGTACTTCTGAGGCTTTATAAGGTTCTGGTCAGACCACATTTAGAGTATTGTGAGCAATTTTGGGCCCCATACCTCAGGAAGGATATAACGGGACTGGAGCAAGTCCAGAGGATGTTCACAAGAATGATCCCAACAATGAAAGGCTTAACATATGAAGACTGTTTGAGGTTTAGAAGGATGAGGGGGAATCTGATTGAAACTTACAGAATACTGAATGTCCTGGACAGAGTGGACATTGGGAAGATGTTTCCATTGGCAGGTGAGACTAGGACCTGAGGGCACAGCCTTAGAGTAGAGGGAAGACCCTTTAGAATGGAGATAAGGAGAAACTTCTTTAGCCAGAGAGTCGTGAACCTGTGGAATTCATTGCCACAGAAGGCTGTGGAGGCCAGGTCATTGAGCATATTTAAAACAGAGATAGATAGGTTCTTGATTGCCAAGGGGGTCAAAGGTTATGTGGAGAAAGCAGGAAAATTGAGTTGAATAACCTATCAGCCATGATTGAATGGCAGAGCAGACTCGATGGGCTGAATGACCTAATTTCTGCTTCTATGTCTTATGGTTTATGGAATTTCCAATTCTTGGATTGGTTTGGGGGTGGTCTTGCAGTACTATTCAGACAGCGTGTGCTGCATAATCCTTGTAATCTGTTGTGATGATATACTGGCATTAAGAGCTGAATTTTATCCTGGGTTTTTTTATGAAGAGAGGTTGAGTCAGAGGTATAGAGGGGTCTGCTTCAAGCCAATAAGCTTGTGAGGCCATTCTTTTTTTGAAATTTGGAAAAATGGAAGCGGCCCGAGTTGGTGGGGTCATGCTCCCACAGGAACAAGATTTTAGTTTTAGCTTTCAGTAGCTGTTGGAGTTGTGAAAGCTGGTAAATCTCTATCTCTATCTCTCTCTCTCTCTGTCAGAGCTAAAAGCTTGGGTTTTCCTCCTGCTGCTAGAATTGCATGTGAGACAATCTATTTTACTGACTTTGCCTTTGCCAAGGGCTTGTTTATTGGATGTTACTATACTGGAACAGTTAATAAGCAGTTTATTATTTTGTTAAGTATTTTTATAGAGTTACAGTTAAGACAATTTTTTTTTCTTTTGACTGTACTTTAACTGTAGTATATGAACAAAGCACATTTTGCTTCAAACCTGATAGTTTGACCAATCGAATTACACCCTGGCACTTGCCCTTAAAATAAGAAAACTGTTTTAAACTGTTTTGAGTTTTCCGACATGTGATGCTCCCACATTGAACATGTGTGATGATGCTATGGCTTTCAAGGGGTTATTTTGTCCAGGTTTTATTTGAGAGAGGTTGTAAGGTAGAGGTGTCAAGACAGCTACTGAAGACTATATGGGTAAACAGCTTGTGGTGCCTTTAGTTTTTTTTTAATTTGGAACAATGGAATCAGCCTGGGTGTGGCGGCTCTCATGGACCAGGCTTTCTAGCCTTTTTTAGGTTTAGCTTTAAGGAGAAGCTTTCAGGATCTAAAAAGGGTTGGAAGCTTCAGTGAGTATCTCTTGGCTGCAAAGCTCTCTGAATTTTCTCTTGATGTTTTTTCCTACTGGATTGGAGAACTGCATGTTAGAATCTGTGTCTGACTTTTATTTTTTTTATCGAGGACTGTGTTTATGGGATGTTACTATATTAGAACAATTTTTATGTCTGTTAAGTGTTCCAGTTGATTAACTTCCTGTTTCTTTGGGTGTATTTTAACTAAAGTGTTGAAATAAATAGTGTTTTGCTTAATATTAAGTAGTTTGGCTAGTCACATTGCATCGAAAACAGACACTTTATATTTGCCTTTAAAATAAGAAAATGGTGAGATCTAGGCTACCTTCTTAGAATATTTTGAGAGGGTCTGGTCTAATCCATAACACATGATATCTTGCAATATGAGGAATTATAGAGAAAAGCATTAATTGGAGAGCCTTCTAACATATATTGCACAAAGGATCGGTAGCCTGTTGAAATCGACACCTGTAGCTGCAGTTACTGTGACAGTTGATCAAATAGTTGATAATGTAAAATAGCAATTCAATTATGAATGTGAACTTCTATTTCCAAAGAATCTGTCACTTGTGTCATCTAAGTGCTGTCAGATTCATTTCTCTTTTGTTTCCTTATCACTATATATACTATGAAGAATATTTGTGGTTGGCAGTGATTAACTTAGGGCACAGTTGGGCTGTGAACAAGGCAGTGATGATTGAAATATTGGAATTTCTCAGAATTGGCAAATGCCTCTGCCACTGGTGAATGCCATAATGAGGTAGTGCATACGTAATGATGTGAGCAGTGAAGAATTGTGTAACATAACACACTAGAGCTCACAAAGATAAACCCTCCAGGAAAATCTCTGAAATTGACACATGCATTTTTTGTCAAATGTCAGCCCTCTGTCCTTTTAAGGTTTCCATGTGAGCCAGAAGGAACAGGAGTCCAAAAGGAATTCTTGCAACTCCTCTATTTCTGGATTTCCCCATTACTTCCCCTCTCTTGGACTAGATTTCTGATTTAATGTTTTTAAAATACAGTCACTGCGGGAAATTGGACCTTTTCCTCATTTGGTGTCTGGGACTCTCCCCCTTCAATCCACTCAGCAGATGATGCATTAATATAATGACGTGTAAGCATAAAACTGACTCAGGTCCAAAGCAGGTAATTCAGGTAAACCTGTCACTAGTCCTGTAAGCTTCACACTCACCTTTAATCTTAAATTAAAATCATAGCTGTAATCTGTAATGAAGAAGAATGTTTGTGTATCAAAATAAATGTTAATTGTTTATCTTTAAAATGTATTTTCATAGCTTGCTCCACAATTGTATGAGAAAGCATATTTCTTCTATTCGAATGGTTTATTGAGGAGGTGCTTTTGGTGAGTGTTTATGGAAGCTCTTTGATGAAAATGAATAAAAATCATCAGACCTGATTTCATACGCTTGTAAACAAAATTGTTATGATTCCTGATGAGACTGCCAAATTTATCTTACTATCTGGCTGTGAACCAGTAACATAATGTTTAAAAAAGACAAAGTTTGAAATCACAATGTACTTACTAAAAAAATTAAACCACAAGATTCCATAGTTTTGAACAAACTAAACTTTACTATAGAAAGTTACAACAGTACAACAATTTTCCAAATAACTTAAACTCTAATATCCAGGACCAACATGGTGCAAACATGAATTTACATTTAATTTGCATTCAAATATTCCACAGATTACAGCAAATGTGGTTAAGGCAAAACCTGCAGATTTCTCAGCAACGAAATTTCATTAAAACTTTGTCTCCTTTTAGGAAAAATTGAAATTTAATTAACTCCCTCATCAGCTAGTCCTTTAACAATGGTTAACATCCAGGTAGTTCAATCTCTTCCTTTGATAATATGTCTCACTGGATTCCTGACTGCACTCTAGTATCTACTTAGGGGCACTATGCCATCTCTTTGTAGACAGCAATCTTCAATAATTGACACTGTTCTGGGTTTCTCCAAGCTCCAATATTTTTCAGCTGCCCCAAGCAAAGACTGCTTGTGAGCTTCCTTTACTCCATTCCGAGATGCACTCAACAACCAATGGCTTCCAGGAACTTAGAGTCATAGAGATGTACAGCATGGAAACAGACCCTTCGGTCCAACACATCCATGCCGACCAGATATCCCAACCCGATCTAGTTCCACCTGCCAGCACCTGGCCCATATGCCTCCAAACCCTTCCTATTCATATATCCATCCAAATGCCTTTTAACTGTTGCAATTGTACCAGCCTCAATCACTTCCTCTGGCAGCTCATTCCATACACATACTACACTCTGTGTGAAAAGGTTGCCCTTTAGGTCTCTTGTATATCTTTCCCCTCTCTCCCTAAACCTCTGCCCTCTAGTTCTGGACTCCAGGGAAAAAGCCCTTATCTATTTATCCTATCCATGCCTGTCATAATTTTATAAACCTCAGCCTCCGAAGCTCCAGGGAAAACAGCCCCAGCCTGTTCAGCCTCTCCCTCCAACCCTGGCAACATTCTTGTAAATCTTTTCTGAACCCTTTCAAGTTTCACAACATCTTTCCAATAGTGAGGAGACCAGAATTGCACGCAATATTCCAACAATGGCCGAAGCAATGTCCTGTACAGCTGCAACATGACATCCAAACTCATGTACTTAATACTCTGACTAATAAAAGAAAGCATACTAAATGCCTTCTTCACTATCCTATCTACCTGCTACTCCACTTTCAAGGAGTTATGAACCTGCACTCCAAGGTCTCTTTGTTCAGCAACACTCCCTAGGACCTTACCATGAAGTGTATAAGTCCTGCTAAGATTTGCTTTCCTAAAATGCAGCACCTCCATTTATCTGAATTAAACTCGATCTACCACTTTTCAGCCCAAAGGCCCATCTGGTCAATATCCTGTTGTAATTTGAGGTAACCTTCTTTGCTGTCCACTACACCTCCAATTTTAGTGTCATCTGCAAACTTACTAACTGTACGTCTTATGCTTGCATTCAAATCATTTATGTAAATGACAAAAAGTAGAGGACCCAGAACCTTGTGGCACTTCACTGGTCACAGGTGTCCAGTCTGAAATACAACCCTCCACCACCACCCTCTGTCTTTTACCTTTGAGCCAGTTCTGTATCCAAATGGCTAGTTCTCCCTTTATTCCTTGAGATCCAACCTTGTTAACCAGTCTCCCAAGGGGAATCTTCTCGAACGCCTTACTGAAGTCCCTATACATCACGTCTATCGCTCTGCCCTAATCAATCCTCTTTGTTACTTCTTTAAAAAACTCAATCATGTTTGTGAGACATGATTTCTCACACACAAAGCTGTGTTGACTATTCCTAATATGTCCTTGCCTTTCCAAATACTTGTACAGCCTGTCCCTCAGGATTCCCTCCAACAACTTGCCCACCACCAATGTCAGGCTCACTGGTCTATAGTTCCCTGGCTTGTTCTTACCACCCTTCTTAAACAGTGGCACCACGTTAGCCAACCTCCAGTCTTCCGGCACCTCACTTGTGACTATCAATGATACAAATATCTCAGCAAGAGGCCCAGCAATCACTTCTCTAGCTTCCGACAGAGTTCTCAGGTACACCTGATCAGGTTCTGGGGATTTATCCACCTTTATGCATTTCAAGACATCCAGCACTTCCTCCTCTGTATTATGGACATTTTGCAAGGTGTTAGCATCTATTTTGCTATTTTCTAAATCTTCCATATCCTTTTCCACAGTAAATACTGATGTAAAATACTCGTTTAGTATCTTCCCCATTTTTGTGGCTCCACACAAAGGTTGCCTTGCTGATTTTTGAGGGGCCCTATTCTCTCCCTAGTTATCCTTTTGTCCTTAATCTATTTGTAAAAGCCCTTTGGATTTTCCTTAACTCTATTTGCCAAAGTTACTTTTTGCACTTGTCCCCTTTTTGCACTCCTGATTTCCCTCTTAAGTATACTCCTACTGCCTTTATCCTCTTCTAAGGATTCACTCGATTTATCCTGTCTATACCTTACATGTGCTTCCTTCTTTTTCTTAACCAAACCCTCAATTTCTTTAGTCATCCAGCATTCCCTATACCTACCAGCCTTTCCTTTCACCCTAACAGGAATATACTTACTCTGGATTCTCATTATCTCATTTCTGAAGACTTTCCATTTTCCAGCCGTCCCTTTACCTGCGAACATGTGCCCCCAATCAGCTTTTGAAAGTTCTTGCTTCATACTGTCAAAATTGGCCTTTCTCCAATTTAGAACTTCAACTTTCAGATCTGGTCTATCCTCTTCCATCACTATTTTAAATCTAATAGAATTATGGTTGCTGGCCCCAAAGTGCTCCCCCACTGACACCTCAGTCACCTGTCCTGCATTATTTCCCAAAGATAGGTACATCCACATACTGAATCAGAAAATTTTCTTGTACGCACTTAACTCCATTTAAACCCTTAACACTATGGCAGTCCCAGTTTGTGTTTGGAAAGTTAAAATCCCCTACCATAACCACTCTATTATTCTTACAGATAGCTTAGATCTCCTTAGAAGTTTGTTTCTCAATTTCCGTCTGACTATTAAGGGGTCTATAATGCAATCCCGATAAGATGATCATCCCTTTCTTATTTCTCAGTTCCACCCAAATAACTTCCCTGGATGTATTTCCAGGAATATCCTCCCTCAGCACAGCTGTAATGCTATCCCTGATCAAAAACACCACTCCCCCTCCTCTCTTGCCTCCCTTTCTATCCTTCCTATAGCAATTGTATCCTGGAACATTAAGCTGCTAGTCCTGCCCATCCTTGAGCCATGTTTCTGTAATTGCTATGATATCCCAGTCCCATGTTCCTAACCATGCCCTGAGTTCATCTGTCTTCCCTGTTGGGCCCTGTGCATTGCAATAAATGCAGTTTAATTTATTAGTCCTACCTTGTCCCTGCCTGCCCTGACTGTTTGACTCACTTCTGTTCTCAACTGTATCAGTCTCAGGTTGATCTCTTTCCTCACTATCTCCCTGGGTTCCAATCCCCCCCCATCACCTTACTAGTTTAAATCCTCCCGAGCAGCTCTTGCAAATCTCCCTGCCAGTATATTCGTTCTCTTCCAATTTAGGTGCAAATCGTCCTTCTTGTACAGGTCACTTCTACTCCAAAAGAGATTCCAATGGTCCAAAAATGTGAATCCTTCTCCCATACACCAGCTCCTCAGCCATGCATTTGTTTAGGTGTTCTGGCAATCACTAAAGCCCAGAATTTTAATTACTTTACCTTTTTAGCTGTTAAAATCCTATGGCAATCCAACCTTTTAAATGCATTAGACTTTAAGGTGCTTCTGTTGCATTATTCCCATTTTCTACTACAAAGAACAAAGAATAGCACTGCACAGGAGCAGGCCCTTTGGCCAACCAAACCTGCACTGACACATGATGTATTTCTAAACTAAGAATCCTTGGCCTCTTTGCGATCCGTATTCACCTATTCCTTGCTTATTCACGTCTCTGTCAAGATACCTCTTAAATGTTGCTTCTACCTTCTCTGGCAGCACATTCCAGGCAGTTACCACTCACACTTCTCCTTTAAACTTCCCCACCTTTACCTGAAACCGATGTCCCTTAGAAAATTGATGTTTCTACCCTGAGAAAAGGATTCCAACTATCATTTCATCAATGTTTCTTATAATTGTGTTAACCTTGGTCACGTCACCTTGGACATTCAAGTGAAAACAAACCAAGTTTGTCCAATCTCTGCTCATAATTAATACCCTCCAAATCAGGCAGCACTCTGGTAAACCTCTCCAAAGACTCCACATTCTTCTGAAGGTATAATGACCAGAACTGTAGAAAGTATTCCAAATGTGCCTATTCAGCTGTAATATGACTAGCTAATTTTTATACTCTATGCCTGACCAATAAAGGCAAGCAAATGCCTTCTTGACCACTTTATTCACTTATAGAGAACTGTGGACCTGTATGACTAGATCCCTGTGTATGTTAATGCTTCCAACGGTTCTGCCATTTACTGTATACTTCCTTGCTACATTCAACCTTCGAAAATGCATCAACTTGCATTTGTCCAGATTAAATTGCATCTGCCATTTCTTTGCCCAAGTCTCCAGTCTATCTACATCCTGCTGTATCTTCTGACAATCTTCCTCACCATTGGCAGCTCCCCTCACTTTTATATTATCTGCAAAATTACTAGTTAGACGACCTTCATTTACCTCTAAATCATTTGTATATATCATAAACAACAGGTTTGCCAGACTGATCCCTGTGGAACAGTATTGGACACAGATCTCCAGTGAGAAAAACACCCTTTCACTACTATTCGCTGTCTTCTATGACCAAGCCAGTTCTGTATAAGACCATATGATATAGGAGCAGAAATTAGACCATTCAGCCCATCGAATCTGCTCCACTATTCAATCATGGCTGATAGGCTTTACAACTCCATTTTCCTACTTTCTCCCCATAACCTTTGATCCCCTTGGTTTGTGATCTGTTACTATGACAAATTCCTGTCTGTAAGGGTACTGGTTGAATTCCTCACACCAAAGATGACAGGCAAACCTCCTCCTCTATTTCTGGACAGCAGGATGGAATGTCATAAGTGTACATTTTCTCATATGAACAGTTTAAATCAAATTAAAGAGTAATAATCTACTAGAGAGTACTGCAGCAAAAATCAGATCCTCAAAGGAAACAAAAATCTAAGTTAAAATTTGATTTTGGCCAGGGATAATGCACCCAGTAGTATCCTGCAGTACCCATTAGTTATGCCAAATCTTGAAGAATAAGGAAGAGGACTGCCACATAAAGCTCCCAAAACTTCCAGATAGCAGCACAGAATGCCATGGAGAGTTGTTTCTTTTTATATTCTTGTGCAAATCAAACAAATCAACTAGTTTACGAAGGAACCACACTTGAAAGGAAGTATCATTTTTGGTCCTTTGAGCAACTGAAACAAACTAACTAATTGACATTTAACAACTTAAAGGGCATTGCCGCAAACATTAACTGTTTTAAAAGAAACCTAAATTCACATTAATAAAACATTTTGGGCAGATAATGTCTACAGCTATGCTGTGCCCACTGGTTGCACAAGACCTCAAGTGTGTCAGTGGACAACACGTGTAAGATGTTTTCTTCCAAGGTTATCTAGGCTCAGAAATAATCACAGAGAAAAGGTACGCAACAGGGTCTAACAACCACTTCCACGACCCACTACTTGGACCAATTAATGACAAAAAAAGAAAAGTCGCTATAATCTAATGTACCCAACATATACATGCAACATGGATTCTTCAAGGCTGTAGAAACTGCAGGCAGCCTAGGAATCTGTGAACCACCTTAATCGCCGACCATATGGGACTGCATATCAAATTTCTGATTTTTTTCTTTTTCTCATTCGTGGGATGTGGGTATCAGCTGATCCAGAATTGCTGAGAGGGAAGTTAAGAGTCAACAAATTTAGTCTAGGTTGGGAATCACATGTAGGCCAAACCTGCTAAGGATTTCCTTCCTTAAAGGGGATTCGTGAACAAGAAAGGTTTTTATGACAAATGATAGTGCTTATGTCGTGAGCATTAGATTAGCTTTTTTCTTTCACTGAATTAAAATTTCAACACCTGCAGGGTACAGTTCAAACCTATGTCCTTAGAACATTAGCCTGGGGTCTTTGACATCACCACAGTGGCATCACCTTCCTTTGAAGAGTACGTCTAGAGCCACCCATCAGTAGCTTTGCTACTTCTGGGTGTTAAGATAGAGCACCAGAGTGTGAAGTTGCTGCATCTTCCACTGTAATTTAAATACTGTACAGTCTTCTAATATCTGTTCAGTCTGATAACTGAATCTGAAGGAAATTGAAAACTACAGAAAAATCTAGTTGATATCCATAAAATTGATGAGCCTTTGGGAAAGCATCTCCAATTTTACTCAAAGGTACTTTTGATCTGAAGACATGCTGAAACCACACTAAGCTTCTGTAAACGGAAGGAAAAGAGGGAGTGCTTTTATGTTACTATTTTTTATTCCTCTTTGTGTTCTGTTGATGACTGCTTTAGAGTTAAATAACAGAGGTTACATTATGCTGAGTTTAATGTTATTGTATTCCAAATCACATGTTCACTTTTATTTATTGTCCTTTGCAAGCAAATTTGTTTTTTATTTCAGTGCATGGAAATGGTATATCAGAAAAGTAAGAAAGTGGCAGATGAAAATGTTACAATACACCTTAAAGGCTGAGAAGTTTTATACAACGAAAACATTAAAAGTGACATTTCAGATGTGGATGAAATGGGTGCAGTTCCAAAAGATGCGACAAACCTGTGAGTTGAAATCTATTTATATGATAAAGAATGAAAATTAATAATTCTGATTGCACGTGTGTTGTATGTCATTTTAAAGACTAGTTTTTGTGTTTGGTTATATTTACTAAAGTGAATCCTTATTTGAAAAATATGATAAGAAAGTATTTTGTTGGAAGTAATCAATACTTAAATTGATGCAATGTTTTCCTCTGTAAAATATCCTTTATTCATAAGTTTTGTAAAAATACATTATGAAACATTTTGATTTTAAAATTACAGATAAAATGCAATAAATTTTGACTTCTCTTCATACACCATGTTTTGCTCATAGATATCTCAATACAATTTAATATTTACAGTATAAATTCTGACAGACTTTTGGTGCAGACTTGATGGGCCAATGGACCTCTTCTGCACCCGTTGGACTCTATGATTCTGTATTAAGCATATAGCCTGAGGCCAAAACATTTTAATTTGAAAATTAACAGTTCAATAGAAGTTAACTTTTCCATTGAGGTGCTTCAGTACAATTTAAATACGCTTGATGTTAATTATGTATGCTTCTTGTCAGGCATATAAATCCAAGGGGGTTCTACTGTTTCCAGTACCTTAGTATACTATGCCTGAAAAGTCTGATGAAAATGTTGAATTTCAATTTCAGCAGAAAAAGGGGAAAAACATATTATCTAAATGGTGAAAGATTTCCAAACACTGAGATGCAGAGGCATTTGGGTGTTCTGGTGCATGAATCACAAAAGGGTAGTAAGCAAGTACAGCAAGTAACTATGAAAGGTACATCAAGTAATTAGAAAAACTAATAGAATGTTGGAGGGTGAACTTGCAGCATAGGTTGGTATCTGGGATTTCGATGTTGTGGCCATTTCGGGGACATGGGTAGAGCAGGGACAGGAATGGTTGTTATAGGTTCCGGGATTTAGATGTTTCAGTAAGAACAGAGAAGGTGGTAAAAGGGTAGGGGTTGGAGAGTGTGTGGGTGGCATTGTTAGTCAAGGACAGTATTACATTTGCAGAAATACAGTTTGAGGACTCACCTGCTCAGGTAGTATGGGCTGAGGTTAGAAATAGGAAAGGAGAGGTCACCCTGTTGGGAGTTTTCTGTAGGCTGCCAAATAGTTCCAGAGAAGTAGAGGGAAAGGATAGCGAAGATGATTCTGGAGAGGAGCAAGGGTATTTGTTATGGGGGAATTTAACTTTCCAAATATTGACTGGGAATACTATAGTTCAAGTACTTTAGATGGGTCAGTTTTTGTCCAATGTGTGCTGGAGGGTTTCCTGACGCAGTATGTAGATAGGCCAACAAGGAGCGAGGCCACATTAGATTTGGTACTGGGTAAGGAACCCAGCCAGGTGTTAGACTTGGAGGTAGGTGAGCACTTCGGTGATAGTGACCACAATTTGGTTAATTTTATTTTAGTGATTGAAAGGGATAGGTATATATGCAGGGGAAGAGTTATAACTGGGGGAAAGGTAGTTACGATGTGATTAGGCAAGATTTAAGATGTATAGGATGGGGAAGGAAACTGCAGGGGATGGGCACAATTGAAATGTGGAGCTTATTCAAGGTAAGTATATACCTGTCAAGCAGGGAGGAAATGGTCGAGCACGGAAGTTGTGATTTACTAAGGAAGTTGAATCTCTTGTCAAAAGGAAGAAGAAGGCTTATGTTAGGATGAGATGTGAAGGCTCAGTTAGGGCTCTTGAGAGTTACAAGTTATCCAGGAAAGACCTAAAGAGAGAGCTAAGAACAGCCAGGAGGGGACATGACAAGTCGTTGGCGGGTAGGATCAAGGAAAACCTTAAGGCTTCTATAGATATATCAGGAATAAAAGAATGACTAGAGAAAGGGGCCAATTAGGGCCAATCAAGGATAGTATTGGGAAGATGTGCGTGGAGTCAGAGGAGATGGGGAAGCACTGAATGAATATTTTTCGTCAGCATTCAGACTAAGAAAAGACAATGTTGTCGAGTAGAATACTGAGCTACAGGCTACTAGACTAGGTGGGTTTGAGGTTCACAAGGAGGAGGTGTTAGCAATTCTGGAAAGTATGAAAATAGATAAGTCCCCTGGGCCAGATGGGATTTATCCTAGGATTCTCTGGGAAGCCAGGGAGGAGATTGCCGTGCCTTTGGCTTTGATCTTTATGTCGTCATTGTCTACAGGAGTAATGCTAGAAAACTGGAGGATAGCAAATATTGTTCCCTTGTTCAAGAAGGGGAATAGAGACAACCCTGGTAATTATAGACCAGTGAGCCTTACTTCGGTTGTGGGTAAAGTGTTGGAAAAGGTTATAGGAGATAGGACTAATAATCATCAAGAAAGGAATAAGCTGATTAGGGATAGTCAGCACAGTTTTGTGAAGGGTAGGTTGTGCCTCACAAACCTTGATTGAGTTCTTTGAGAAGATGACCAAACAAGTGGAAGAGGGTAAAGTGGCTGATGTGGTGTATATGAATTTTGATAAGGCATTTGATAAGGTTCCCCACGGTAGGTTATTGCATAAAATATGGAGGCATGGGATTGGGGTGATTTAGTGGTTTGGATCAGAAATTGGCTAGCTGAAAGAAGACAGAAGGTGGTGGTTGATGGGAAATGTTCATCCTGGAGTTCAGTTATTAGTGGTGTACCGCAAGGATCTGTTTTGGACCCCCTGTTGTTTGTCATTTTTATAAATGACCTGAATGAGGGCACAGAAGGATGCATTAGTAAATTTGCGGATGACACTGAATTCAGTAGAGCTGTGGATAGTGCCAAAGGATATTGTGGGTTACAAAGGGATATAGAAAAGCTGCAGAGCTGGGCTGAGAGGTAGCAAATGGAGTTTAATCTGGAAAAGTGTGAGGTGGTTCACTTTGGAAGGAGTAACGGGAATGCAGAGTATTAGGCTAATGGTAAGGTTCTGGATAATGTAGATGAGCAGAGAGATCTCGATGTCCGTGTGCATTGATCCCTGAATTTTGCCACCCAGATTGATAGGGTTGTTAAGAAGGCATACGGTGTGTTAGCTTTTATTGGTAGAGGGATTGAGTTTCAGAACCATGAGGTCATGCTGCAGCTGTACAAACTGTGGTGCGGCCGCACTTGGAATATTACGTACAGTTCTGGTCACCACATTATAGGAAGGATGTGGACGCTTTGGAAAGGGTTCAGAGGAGATTTACTCGGATGTTGCCTGCTTTGGAGGGAAGGTCTTACGAGGAAAGGCTGAGGGGACTTGAGGCAGTTTTCATTAGAGAGACGAAGGTTAAGAGGTGACTTAATTGAGACATAATAAGATAATCAGAGGGTTATAAAGGGTGGATGGTGAGAGCCTTTTTCCTCAGACACACCTGTATGGGATCATGCTCATGAGGGCGCATAGCTTTAAATTGAGGGGTGATAGATGTAGGACAGATGTCTGAGGTAGTTTCTTTGCTCAGAGTAGTAGGGGCGTGGAGCGCACTGCCTGCAGCAGCAGCAGCAGCAGCAGCAGCAGCAGCAGCAGCAGCAGCAGCAGCAGCAGCAGCAGCAGCAGCAGCAGCAGCAGCAGCAGCATCACCAACTTTAAGAGCATTTAAATGGTCACTGGATAGACATATGGACAAAAATGGAATAGTGTAGATTAGATGGGCTTCAGATTGATTTCACAGGTCGGTGCAACATTGAGGGCTGAAGGGTCTGTACTGCGCTGTCATATTCTTTGTTCTAATGTTCTATGTTCTATATTATTTATTGTGAGGGGAATTGAATACAAGTAGTCCCTGATTTATGGATGTCCAACTTATGAATGCTTGTATTTATGAGCATGATCCCATATAGGTGTGTCATTTAAAAAATCTGACGTATGAATGTTTTCTTGTGCTGACAAACACCTGTTTTATATTGTCCTGCATTGTTGTTCTGGTTTGCATAGAAATTGACTTCCGAACTGACTCAAGAATGGAACCAACTTGCAACCTGGAGACTGCTTGTCCTAAAGTAGTGAGGTTATGCTTCAGTTCTACAAGACACAAGTGATACCACATCTGAAGTATTGATCACTGAGGGAGAATCTACAATTGTGGGTCCCTTTTTAAAAATAAGAGGCTGCCCATTTAAAACAGAGATGAGGCAACTAGTCTTTGGAATTCTTCCTAAGAATGGGTGGAAACAGAGGCTATAGATATTTTTAAGGCAGAAATGGATAGACTCTTGGTAAGCAAGAGGATGAAACATTTTCGGGGTATGCAGGAATGTGGATTTAGACTAGTATCATATTCCATCATTATTTTATTGTATGCATGTGTGGCATGGTGGCACAGTGGTTAGCACTGCTGCCTCACAGCGCCAGAGACCCGGGTTCAATTCCCGCCTCAGGCGACTGACTGTGTGGAGTTTGCACATTCTCCACGTGTCTGCGTGGGTTTCCTCCGGGTGCTCCGGTTTCCTCCCACAGTCCAAAGATGTGCAGGTCAGGTGAATTGGCCATGCTAAATTGCCCGTAGTGTTAGGTAAGGGATAAATGTAGGGGTATGGGTGGGTTGCGCTTCGGCGGGGCGGTGTGGACTTGTTGGGCTGAAGGGCCTGTTTCCACACTGTAAGTAATCTAATCTAATCTATTTAATGTGTAGGTTTGAGGGACCAAACGGCGTACTCCTGCTCCATGTTTGTATGTTCATTTGTTTGTCGCATACAGTGACCTTTCCAAATTATGCCTATGTTGCAGCTCTCCAAGCTTTAATCCATCTCAAAGTATGCAGTCCTGGGTCTTGAAATGTACAGTGTGCAACACTTTGCACTGGAAGACCAGCAAGCTTTATGCAGACTAAGGAGTGCTTTTCACTTAATTAATGGTTCTCCAGATGAATTGAAGTTTATCTTGGCTGCTGGAACAGTCTTTAAGAGCATAGACCTGTGTCATGGAGCTATTCAGGAAGTTCCTTGACAAAAATCACTACACCAGATCTTCACTGCAACACCACATTTCATGAGACAGGTTTGCTTCTCCTGCATACCCACTGCATTTAGAGTTTTGTGCATCATGCTCATGCAAATACAGTTCACTTTTGAACCATCTTTCAATCAGAGATGAAGAGGAATCTCTTCTTTCACAGGATAATGAATCTAGAATTCTTTACCATGGAGGGTTGTAGAGGCTGGATCATTATATTCAAAGCAATATTAGACAGAATTTTAGATCAGTCAGAGAGTCGGGGTGGTAGAGAAAAGGCAGGAGAGTAGAGTTGACAAGTGTCAGATCAACCATGATCTCCCTGGATGGGAGAGCAAGCTTGATGAGCTGAGTCGTGTGCTTTTGCTCCCTACATCTTATGGTCTTCTAAATTAAATCATGGTTTCACATTGAAGTAATGAATTTAAAAATATTGACTGACAGATGAGTTAATGAGTTGTGTCTATTAAAATATAAATGTGTAAGCTGTATGGTTACTTCATAATCAAGGTTTCAGTTTCAGGGCTGCACAGTGGCTCCGTGGTTAGGACTACTGCCTCACAGCGCCAGGGAGCCAAGTTCAATTCCAACCTCTGGTGACTGTCTGTGTGGAGTTTGCACATTCTCCCTGTGTATGCTTGAGTTTCCTCTGGGTGCTCCGGTTTCCTTCCACAATCCAACGATGTGCTGGTCAGGTGAATTGGCCATGCTAAATTGCCTGTAGTGTTCAGGGATGTGTAGGTTAGATGCATTAGTCAGGTGTAAATGTAGAGGATTGGGTCTGGGTGGGTTACTCTTTGGAGGGTCAGTATTGACTTGTTGGGCTGGAGAGCCTGTTTCCACACTGTAGGGAATCTAATCTAATCTAACTACTACTCACAGATTTTAGCACAGACCCCAGCCTCTTAAAACCATATCTCCAGATTCTTCATGTAGTCAGATCTGACAGTGAAGGGGACAAAGGATTTGTCTCATAGTACTGAAATAACATGTCTTTGCTCTTGCTTTAATTTGAGGCCAGTTTCAGCAAATCACAGTGGCTCGTTAGTCTGTGCACCAGCAGTGGATCCTATGAGAAGGCAGTGACACCACTCGTGTTCAGGGCCAGTTTGACCTGCATACTTCCACTACCTGGGATTGTTACTCCCTTTATGCCATGATTTGGAGATGCTGGTGTTTGACTGGGCTGTACAGGTGGTTGTGGAGTGCACAATTGTAAGACACAGAATTTATAGCAAAAGTTTACAGTGTGATGTAACTGAAATTATACATTGAAAAAGACCTTGATTGTTTGTTAGAATGACCATGATAGTTTTACTTCTTTCATATGTAAATCACAAAACTTCTTTTAAAAGTTACATTCTCAGGTTAACTGTAACAATTGGTGTCAGTGCAGATAAGATGTTGAGATGTTGAAGGTGTTAGCTCCGTGTTCCTTGTCTGTGCCATAATGTTTAGACTGATTCTAATCTAAAAAGTGAGTTAACAGAGTCTTACATGGATTCATGCAGTTTTTGAGCAAAGTACAATGTAACTCTGCAAGTACAAATTCACCCCACAAATGTATATGTGTATGTGTGCGTGTATCTGGGGTGGGCATTTGTGAGTGTCTGTGAGAGAGAGAGAGAGAGTGTGTGTGTGTGTGTGTGTGTGAGTGTGGGAGTGTGTGTGTCTGGGGTTGGGGGTTGTGAGTGTCTGTGAGAGAATGTGTGTATGTATGTGTGTGAGTGAGTGTAAAGGGGTATAAGTGTGGTTTGTATGTGTGAGCTTTTGAGAGAGAGCTTGTGTATGGGAGATGGTCTACGTGAATGTATGGGTCTGTAGGAGTGTGTGTCTGCATCTGCAGGAGTGTGTGTGTGTCTGTAGGAGTGTCTGTGTGTGTGTGTGTCTGTGTGTCTGTATGTGTCTCTGTAGTGCAGTGGGATCACCTATAGTGTGACATGAACCCAAGGTCCTGGTTGAGTCCATCCCCATGGGTACTGAACTTGGCTATCAGACACAGACACACACACACTCTTACAGACCCACACACTCACGCAGACCCTCTCTCATACACAAGCTCTCTCTCATACGCTCACACATACACTCACACGGTCACACGCACCCTCTCACAGACTTAAACCCCTTTACACTCTCACACATTCACACACTCTCTCACATACATTCATAACAACACCCCCACACACGCATACCCACATGCGTGCGCACACACACACACACGTTTGTGGGTTGAATTTGTACTTGCAGAATTACGTTTTACTTTGTTCAAACACTGCATGAATTCATAGAAGATTCCGTACATCCATTTTTTAGATTAGAATCAGTCTGAACATTGTGGCACAGACAGTCTCACACAGGGCAACCCACATCTTCAATGCATTATCTGGGCCAACATGACACCAAATGTTAAAGTTCACTTGAAAACGTAACTTCAAAAAAGTTCTGCGATTTGAAAGAAGTGAAACCAACATGTTCATTCTAAAAGGTGTGTTTCGGAAATTGCTGCATTAGTCATTGAATCTAGTCACAACAGACCTACGACAATGTTGCTGAGTCTTGACTGTTCTGGCCGAGCAAGCCAGTTAGTACAACTCAGCTTATCAAAACTGCTATAACGTCTAAAGAAAAGGAAGGAACCATTCAATTAACTAAGTCGACCTAAGGACTGAAAGCATAAAAACAAACCCAGCTTGTTGATTACGCAAAGTTCTCCATGTTAACATCGGGAGGGTTGTGCCCAAATTGAGAGCACTGTTCCACAGACTAGTCGAGTAACAGCCTGACATAGTTATATTTACAAAGTCATACTTTAGTGACTACCTTAAATGAACAAAAAAAGTATAAAAGTATAACATGTTATATGCTTTTTTCTTTGCATATTAAAGTACTTCTTGTCCCTCTCCTAGTGCTTTCAGCAGTTTCTTAGAATTTGCTGCTTTCTTTCTAAAACAATTAGATAGTTGACTGCTGCTAGTTGACTGTTTGAATTTGGAGATCTCTACATTGTTGACCATCTGTTTCAAACTGCAATATTGATCTTCAGGATATTTTTATTCACAAATTTTGTTGAGTGCATGTTCTCCCATAGAAACTCATCATTGATATAGTACTTAATGGATTTTGCTGTAGAATCCTTTTTTTAAGAATGTCTTCCAATAATTTTGCTAAGAAAAGTAAATATATCTACTGCCTCAGCAACAGCAAGTGACCCTGCCACTAATTTACACTTTACTAGTTTTTTTAAATGATTTTAGCCATTCAAGCTAAAGGGCAACAATTACCCCCCTTTTCTACAAGAAAAACTATAAACCCAGCTGAACTTGAAAACCTATCACAGAGATCATTCTTAACAAGCATCATTAAAAACATGAATGTTCCTGGCATTTTCCAATAGCATTGCTCTATTTTAAATTTCTTCAACATTTTGTTTGCTCAAATAATATCTTCCACGTTGGAATTTTTCATATTTATATTCAACTCTAATATTTCAGAATAGGGATCTTGCCTGGTTTGGATGCCTGATCAATTCACCTGTCCAATAGACATCATAATTTCTCCATTTCAGTTTTGAAACCTGAAATAACTCCAAGGAGGCAGGTATTCTATCCCCAAAGTTTGTGAGAAGATTGTAGCTCGGGTGCTCGTTGTTGTGGTTCTGTTCACTGAGCTGGGAATTTGTGTTGCAGCTGTTTCGTCCCCTGTCTAGGTGACATCCTCAGTGCTTGGGAGCCTCCTGTGAAGCGCTTCTGTGATGTTTCCTCCGGCATTTATAGTGATTTGTATCTGCCGCTTCCAGTTGTCAGTTCCAATATACCTGGACCCAATATAACGGCTATTTGTGAATATGGAAAGCATGGTTTGTAAATTTGCAGATGACACCAAAATTGGTGGTATAGTGGCCAGTGAAGAAGGTTATCTAATATTACAAAGTGATCTTGATCAATTGGGTCAATGGGCTGAAAAGTGGCAATTAGAGTTTAATTTGGATAAATGCAAGGTATTGCATTTTGGTAAAACAATGATAAAGCTTATACAATTAAAAGTAGGGCCTTGGGCAGTGTTGTAGATCTGAAAGACCTAGGGTTCCAGTACATAATTGTTTGAAGTCTAATATTGTTTGAAGTCTGCATCACATTTCGACGGGATAGTTAAGAAGACGATTAGCGTGCTTGCCTTCATTGCTCGGACCTTTGAGTATAGGAATTAGGACATTATGTTGAGGTTGTGCAGAATGTTATTGAGACTTCTTAGAACATAAACTATAAAACATTACAGCACAGTGCAGACCCTTTGGCCCTCGATGTGTCCACAAGTCGGCGCAACAATCTGAAGCCCATCTAACCTACACTATTCCATTTTCATCCATATATCTATGCAATGACTATTTTGATGCCCTTAAAGTTGGCAAGTCTACTACTGTTGCAGGCAGGGAGTTCCACACCCACTACCTCTGACATCTGTCATATATCTATCACCCCTCAATTTAAAGCTATGTCCCCTCATGCAAGCCATTACCATTCGAGGAAAAAGGCTCTCACTGTCCACCATTTCTAACCCTCTGATTATCTGATATGTCTCAATTAAGTCACCTATCAGCCTTCTTCTCTTTAACGAAAATGTCCCTCAGCCTTTCCCCATAAGACCTTCCCTCTATACCAGACAACATCCTAGTAAATCTCCTCTGAACCCTTTCCAAAGCTTCCACATCCTTACTCTAATGTGATGACCAGAACTGTACATAATACACCCAAGTGCAGCCACACCAGGATTTTGTACAGCTGCAGCATGACCTCATGGCTCCAAAACTCAATTCTTCTATCAATACGTTAACACACCACATGCCTTCTTAACAACCCATCAACTTGGGTAGCAACGTTCAGGGATCTCTGTACATGAACACCGAGATCTCTCTGCTCATCTACACTATTAATAACCTTACCATTAGCCTAATACTCTGCATTCCTGTTGCTCCTTCCAAAGTGAATCATCTCACACTTTTCCGCATTAAACTCCACTTGCCACATCTCAGCCCAGCTCTGCAGCTTATCTATGTCTCTCTGTAACCTGCAATAGCCTTCAGCACTATCCACAACTCCACTGACCTTAGTGTCATCTTCAAATTTACTAACCCATTCTTCTATGACCTCATCCAGGTCATTTAAAAAAATGACTAACAGCAGTGGACCCAAAACAGTGGACCCTTGCAGTACACCACTAGTAACTGAACTCCAGGATCAACATTTTCCATCAGCTACCACCATCAATCTTCTTGAAGCTAGCCAAACTCTAAATCACTCTCGGTCCCATGCCTTTGTATTTTGTGCAATAGCCTACCATGGGAAACATTATCAAATGCCTTACTGAAATCCACATATACCACATCAACCACTTTACCCTCATCCACTTGTTTGGTCACCTTCTGAAAGAACTCAATAAAGGTTTGTGAGGCACGGCCTATCCTTCACAAATCTGTGTTGACTGTCTCTAATTAACTTTTTCCTCTCTAGATGATTATAAATCCTATTTCTTATAACTTTTTCCAACACTTTACCGACAACTGAAGTAAGACTCACTGGTCTATAATTACTAGGGTTAACTCGAATCCCCTTCTTGAACAAGGGGACACTTGCTATCCTCCAGTCTTCTGGCATTATTCCTGTAGACAATGACAACATAAAGATCAAACCAAAAGCTCTGCAATCTCCTCTCTAGTTTCCCAGAGAATCCTAGGATAAATCGCATCTGGCCCAGGGGACCTATCTATTTTCACACTTTCTAGAATTGCTAACACCTCCTCCTTATGAACCTCAATCCCATCTGGTCTAGTAGCCTGTATCTCAGTATTCTCCTTGACAACATTATCTTTTTCCAGTATGAATACTAATGAAAAATATTCATTTAGCGCTTCACCTATCTGCTCTGACTCCACGCACTACTTCCCACTACCACCCTTGATTGGCCATAATCTTCCTTTAGTCAATCTTTTATTCATGATACATCTATGGAAGGCTTTAGGGTTTTCCTTGATCTGATCTGCGAACGACTTCTCATGTCCCTTCATAGAACATAGAACATAGAAAAGTACAGCACAGAACAGGCCCTTTAGCCCACGATGTTGTGCTGAGATTTAATCCTAATGTAAAATATAGTAACTTAACCTATGCACCCCTCAATTCACTACTATACATGTGCAGGTCCAGCAGTCACTTAAATATCCTCAATGACTCTGCTTCCACCACCACAGCTGGTAACGCATTCCAGGCATTCACAACTCTCTGCATAAAGAACCTACCTCTGATATCTCCTTTCTGCCTTCCTCCTAATATCTTCAAACTATGACTTCTCGTACCAGTCAATCCTGCCCTGGGGAAAAGTCTCTGGCTATTGACTCTATCTGTTTCTCTTATTATTTTGTACACCTTGATCAGGTCTCCTCTCTTCCTCCTTCTCTCCAGAGAGAAATGTCCAAGCTTATTCAACCTTTCTTCATAAGGCAAGCCCTCCAGTCCAGGCAGCATCCTGGTAAGCCTTCTTTGCACCCTCTCCAAAGCCTCTGTATCTTTCCTATAGTAGGGCGACCAGAACTGGACACAATATTCCAAGTGTGGCCTCACCAGTGACTTGTAGAGCTGTAGCAAAACCTTGTGGCTCTTAAACTCTATCCCTTTGTTAATGAAAGCCAAAACGCCATATACTTTCTTAACAACCCTATCCACTTGGGTGACAACTTTGAGGGATCTGTGTACTTCCTAGCTCTTCTTAGCCCTCTCTTTAGGTCTTTGCTGGCTAACTTGTAACTCTCAAGTGCCCTAACTGAGCCTTCATGTCTCTTCCTAACATAAGGCACCTTCTTCCTCTTGACAAGAGTTTCAACTTCTTTAGTAAACCATGGCTTCCTCATTTGACCACTTCCTCCTTGCCTGACAGATATATAGTTATCAAGGACACATATTAGCTATTCCTTGAATAAGCTCCACATTTCAATTGTGCCCATCCCTTGCAGTTACCTTCCCCATCCTATGTATCCCACATCTTGCTTAATTGCATCATAATTCCCTTTCCCCCAGCTATAACTCTTGGCCTGCAGTATATACCTATTCCTTTCCATTGCTAAAGTAAACATAACCGATTTGTGGTCACGATCACCAAACTGCTCACCTACCCTCAAATCTAACACCTGGTCAGTTCATTACCCAGTACCAAATCCAATGTGGCCTCATCCCTTGTTGGCCTGTCTACTTACTGTGTCAGGAAGACCTTCTGCACACATTGGACAAAAACTGACCCATTTAAAGTACTTGAACTATCGTATTCCCAGTCAATATTTGGAAAGTTAAACTCCCCATAACAAATACCCTGTTGCTCTCACTCCTATCCAGAATCAATTTTACTATCCTTTCCTCTACATCTCTGGAACTATTTGGCGGCCTATAGAAAACTCCCAACAGGGTGACCTCTCTTTCCCTCTTTCTAACCTCAGCCCATACTACCTCAGTAGATGAGTAATCAAATATCCTTTCTGCCACTGTAATGCTGTCCTTGACTAACAATGACACACCTCCCCCTCTTTTGCCATCTTCCCTATTCTTACCCAAACATCTATATCCTGGAACTTGCAACAACCATTCCTGTTCTCTGCTCTATCCATATCTCCGAAATGGCCACAACATCGAAGTCCCAGACACCAACCCATGCTGCAAGTTCATCCACCTTATTCCGGATGTTCCTGGCATTGAAGTAGACACACTTCAAACCACTTTCCTGCTTGTTGGTGAACTCTTGCAACCCTGAAACCTCATTTCTGACCTCACTACTTTCAACCTCCTGGACAATGGAACTACAATTTAGTTTCTCATCCCCCTGCTGAATTAGTGTAAATCCTCCCGAAGGGCATTAGCAAATTTACTTTCCCCCACCTCATCCCCAGGATATTGGTACCCCTCTGGTTCCGGTGTAGACCATCCTGTTTGTGGAGGTTGCACCTACCGCAGAATGAGCCCCAATTGTCCAGGTATCTGAAAACCCTTCATGCTACACCGTCTTCTGGATTACTGTGTCCAAGTCTGGTTGTCCTGTTATAGGAAGAATATTATTAAGCTGAAGATGGTTCAGAAACGATTTGTTAGAATGTTGCTGGGAATGGAGGGTATGGGTTATTAGGAGAGGCTGTTATAGACTGTGACTTTTTTCACTGGAGTATAGGATGTTAATGGTGACCTTATAGAGGTTTATAAAATCATGAAGGGTATAGATGAGGTGAATGGCAGATGTTGTTTCCCTAGCATAGGGGATTTCAAGACTGGGGGCATATTTTTAAGGGTGAGTGGAGAAAGATTTAAAAAAAGACATGAGGGCTAGTTGTTTTAGAGATAATTTTCCACGTGAACTTCGCGAGGAAGTGGTGAATGCAGGTACAGTTACAATGTTTAAAAGATATTTAAATAAGTACATGAATAAGAAAAGTTTAGAGTGATTTAGGCCAAGTGCAGGCAGTTGGGACTAGTTTATTTTGGGATTATGGTCATCATGGACTGGTTCGATCAAAGGGTCTGTTTCCATGCTGTACAACTGTGAGACTCTACTGTTTTCCCCACACTGGTACCTCAATGTATACCTTGCAGTTCCTGTTGATTGGCATCTTTTAGTAACTTGACCTCTAGCTTGTTCAGGGTCACTAAGACTTCCTGATCATTTGGTTTCTGCTCCTGGTGGTATTTCTTGTCTGTGCTTTATTTGTTGTCTTTATTTAACTTTGCCCTCTATCTTTTTGGATTGCTCCTGTTTGACCTCCCTTTTCTTGGAAGTTGATTTCTTTCAACAGTAAATGGTTTCTTTCTAGGAGCATATTTGTTCCCAGATGGACAATTTGAGCTTATACTGTGTTTTCTTGCCTTCCATCTTTGAACTTAATGTTCTCAATTCATGGGCCTAACCTCCTATCCCTCATCTTGTGCATTCATTCAGCTTTTATATTTTCTTATCATCTTTCCTGCACTATTTATAATAGTCATATTTCTTCCTTGACTCACCTTTTATGGTAAATATTTTAGCAGTGTTCTTTTGGACTAATAAACTCATATTGACTATCAGAATTTATCTGTCCTTCATCTGATAAACTGTCAAATGTGGCAGTTTTATCCTTATAGCTCTGTAACATTTGAGGATGAAAAGTATCTGGCTCAACACTATTTTCTACATCTCCTTCAGAGTCTGCAATTTGTAATCCACATCAAACGATTTTAAAAGTGTACTTGAATAGTTTGGTTTGCATGCAGTTGAATTATTTTGCTTTGTCTTTACCAATAACTTTCCTTATGAGGAGAAGACATCGCAAGCATCCCCATCCTTAATATTGGTGAGCAATAAGGCCAAAGCATTTACATCAATCTTCTACCAGAAGTGCTGGAGGGATGATCCATCTTGGCCTCCTCAATAGGTCTCCACAATCACAGTCTTCAGTCAATTTGTTTCACTCCACGTGGTTTCAAGAAATGGCAGATGGCACTGGATATTACAAAAGCACTGGCTCTGACAACATTCCAACAATTATATTGAAGACTTGTGCTTCAGAAGTTATTGCACCCCAATTAAGGCATTCCAGTACCGTTACAAAACTAGCATGTATCCAACACTGTGGAAAATTGCCTGGATATGTTCGGTCTACAAAAAGCAGGATAAATCCAACCCAACCAATTACCACCCCATCAGTTTACTCCAGGGCATCAGCAAAATAGTGGAAGGAGTTGTTAACAGTGCTAACAAGTGACACTTGCAAAATAATAATCTGCTCATTGATGCACAGTCTGATTCTGGTTGACCCACTAAGTTCCTGTCATCATGATAGCTTTGGTCCAAACATAGACAAAAAAGCTGAACTCAAGTTGTGAGATGAGAGGGATTGCCCTTGTCATCACGGAAACATTTGACTGGGTATGACATCAAGGACCCCAAACAAAATTGATGTTAATAGAGAATCAGGGGGAAATCTCACTGATTGAGATCATATATTACAAACAACACTCAATTTTCTAAACAAATAGCAAGACTTCTTAACATCTCAGATACAACCCATAATTAGAATTATATTCCTTTTAATCCCAGAACAAACACACAAATGCAACACTGAAGATGACAAAGACCTGCAGAGTTGATATTTCAAAAAGGGGCTAAAGAAATTTGACCAGTGATCTGAAAACAAAGAATTCTCACAGTCCACTAGGTTTCTTGATGACAAAAATCGTACTTCCGACTGATGGAAGATCTTCCAAACAGGCCTTCGGTTCAGATCAAAATCAAGTTAGTCTTTCGTAGTCGTCACAGTTTAGCTTTTCAGAGTTTGCAATGTTGTCAAAATACATTTTTCAGATTCCTAAGTACTTCACCAAGAGAGAATAAGAGCTCTTCTTGCTGTTGCTTTTCTTGTTTCTTGAACATATGCAGAGTCTCAAGTGTCACAAAATAGAAATCTCTACCTAGAACTGCATCAGGAAATGTCCACACCAGTTTCCTGAGGCATTGCAGGGTCAAGAACAAAGAATGACAGAGTTCATCCAGCTCACATGTGGCACATTGTTTCAGGACTATGAACATACGTGATTGTTCAGACATAGAGTGTCCAATATCAAGTACTGCCTAATGCAATGGCACCTGGAGTAAACACAGGAACTGTACACTGGTGTCCACAGAATATGTGACATACTATTCACCCTGGACCAATTAGTGGCATTCATTGTACAGAAGTATGGAGGAGTGTGACATACTATGAAACCTGAGTACTCATCACTTCAATGTCATTCTCAGAAAAGCAATCTGCCCTTCCCTGGATCCCAGGCCGTCAGCTCTCCTCAGAAAATATGCATCTTAAAGTTCAGTGACAGTCTTTACACTTTTGCTGAAGCAGGATAATGGCTGCTGTGGAGAGTTTATTGGATCCATATTTCATTTGATCCTTCTCTGTACTTGTCTATGTGGCTGTTAATTAGCCATCAAACACATCTCAGTTGCATTGCTTCCTTGGAAGTCATAATTTTATCTTCGGGAGATATTCAGGGCCTCAAAATAGTTATATTTCCTACCCCCAACTTGAAAATTCAGTGGAAGTGTTTCAGTGATTCTCACTCTGCAGAAGTATTATGGCTGTTTTAGCTTCCAACATTGGCAGGCAGACCTTGTAAGTGAATTGGTTTAATATTCTGCAGTACAGTATTCTGCATGCTTGATTGTTGAGCTTCTATCTTTAAATTTATGTTACATTCCTTAAAATGTTTCACAGTGTTTATTTACTTGATCAAATGTGTGAATGCCAATTGTCATTGCTTAGCTGATGGCAATCACCTTAATATAAGGTTCAAATTGAAAGGAAGACTACTCTTGTTATGAGCAAGATGAAAATGACCCCAAACATGCAGTGCCATACAGGGTGCATGTCTAAATGTGGTAGTTATCAGATTGAGATTCCTGCAAACTCTATAGTTATCTTTTCGTGTTTATGGAATGGAGACTTGTAAATCCCATAAATGTGATCTTACAGACATGGCGTGTTATAAATTCTGCAAGCATATGTTGATTTTAGTCTGTTCAAGCAAAATCTTTTACTAAGACGCAATCTTATTGTAGTCAGAAATATTACACTAATGTCCATTCACAGTCACATTATTTTAATTTATTAATTTATTCTTTTTCTAGTGGCAGCACAACATTTACAACATGTCAGTGATCAGCTTTTGTGCAAGATTATTTTACAATTATGGAGTGCTTTGGCAAAACAGACAAGGAAAACCCGAGAGTACTTTGAGGTAAGTAATCCTCAATGACTGCATGCACCTCTAATGCATTTAAGTGCGTATGCATCATGTTTGCAAGTATCATCTAAACAGCCTCTCTATGTTCATTACTCTTTTGCCATACCACTAAATCCTGTCTCTTTTTGGGTAGCTCCTGGTACAAAAAAACAATTTTTAACAATTTTTACTTTGTGCATTAGCACCCTATCCAGCACTCATTCTTCCCTCCCTTGGTTTATCATCAACAATCTCTTCGTTTGCCAATTGCTTTTTTTCTCTCTCTCTCTGGATTCTGTACTCTGTTCACTCCCTGCACCCCATCATCAGCATAAAAACTACCCCCTGTCAGCTAGTTCCATTTCTGATGAAGAGTCAAGGATCTTGGAAATGTTAACTCTACTCTGTTTCTCTGTTGACAGTTGCTGCCAGACCTGCCAGGTTTCTCCAGAACTTTCTATTTTTGTAATCACGACCTAGAAATTTTATTAACCTTCCAATAAAACGAATGTTAGTTTTGAGCTGGAATTTCATGTTTTATGTTAGGAAAGAAAATAGGTAGTGTTGGCTCAACCCTGAGTTTGTGAAACAGACCCAGAATCGTAGAATCATACAGTACAGAAGACGTCCTTCGGCTAAACAAGTCTGAACCGCCAAGAATATGCTACTACCTACACTGATCCCACTTTCCCACACTAGATCCATAGCTTTGAGTGTTATGACACTTTAAATACTCAACCAAGCACTTTCTAAAGGCTGAGTCATAGACATATAGAGATATGCAGCACAGAAACCAAGCCTTTGGTCCAACTCGTCCAGATACCCCATATAAATCTAATCTCATTTGCCATTTGGCCCATATCCTTCTAAACCCTCCTATTCATATACCCATTTAGATGCCTTTTAAATGTTATAATTATACCAGCCTCCACCACTTCCTCTGCCAGCTCATTCCATACTTGCATAACCCTCTGCTTGAAAAGATTGCCCCTTAGGTCCGTTTTAAATCTTTCCCTTCTCACCTTAAACCTATGCCCTCTAGTTTTGGACTCCCCAACCTCAGGGGAAAGATCTTGTCTATTTACACTATCAATGCTCCTCATGATTTTAGAAACCTCTGTAAGTCCATCCCTCAGCCTCCAACACTCCAGGGAAAATTGCCCCAGCCTATTCAGCCTCTCCTTATAGCTCAAAACTTTTAACCCTGGCAATAATCTTTTCTAAACCCTTTCAAGTTCACAACATCCTTCCTATAGGAAGGAGACCAGAATTGCCCGCAATACTTCAAAAGTCCTGTACAGCCACAACATGACTTCCCAAATCCTATACTGTGAGCAATTTTGGGCCCCATAACACAGGAAGGATGTAGTGACTCTGGAATGGGTCCAAAGGGGTTCACGAGGATGATCCGGAATGAAAGGCTTAACATAAGAGGATTGTTGAAGATGCTGGGACTATACTCGATGGAGTTTAGAAGGGTGAGGGGGGATCTACTTTAAACTTACAGAATACTGAATGGCCTCGACAGAATGGACTTTGGGAAGATATTTCTATTGGTAGGAGAGTCTAGGACCCGAGGGCACAGCCTTAGAATAAAAGAAAGAACCTTTTGAACGTAGATAAGGAAGAAACTTCTTCAGCCAGAGAATGGTGAATCTGTGGAATTCATTGCCACAGAAGATTGTAGAGGCCAGGCCATTGATTATATTTAAAACAGAATTGGGGAGGTTCTTGATTGTCAAGAGAATCAAAGGTTTTGGAGAGAAAGTGGGAGAACGGGGTTGAAAACCTATCAGCCGTGATTGAATGCAGAACAGACTCGATGGGCCGAATAGCCTAATTTCTGCTTCCATATCTTATGATCTTATACTCAATGCACTGACCAATAAAGGTAAGCATATCAAATAATTTCATCACTATCCTATCTACCTGCGACTCCACATTCAAGGAACTATGAATCTGCACTCCGAGGTCTCTTTGTTCAGCAACACTCTCTTGGATCTTACCGTCAAGTGTACAAGTCCTGCCCTGATTTGCCTTTCCAAAATGTAGCACCTCATATTTATCTAAATTAAACTCCATCTACCTCTCCTTTGCCCATTGGCCCATCTGATCAAGATCCCGCTGTATTCTGAGGTAATCTTCCTTGCTGTACACTACACCTCCAATTTTAGTGTCATAACCATACTTACTAACCATACTTCCTATGTTCAGATTCCAATCATTTATCTAAATGACAAAAAGCAGTGGACCCAACACCAATCTTAGTGGCACACCACTGGCGTAGGCCTCCACTTTGAAAAGCAACCCTCCACCATCACCCTGTCTCTCCTTTGAGCCAGTTTTGTATCCAAATAGCTAAGTCTCCCTGTATTCCGTGTGCTCTAACCTTGCTAACCAGTCTATCATAAGGAACCTTGTTGTTCATCTTACTGAAATCATATTGATCACATCCACTGCTCTGCCCTCATCAATCTTCTTTGTTACTTCTTCAAAAAACTCAATCAAGTTAGTGAGACATAATTTCCCACAAAGCCATGCTGACTATCCCTAATCAGTCCTTGATTTTCCAAATATATTTAAATTCAATCCGTCAGGATTCCCTCCAACAACTTGCCCACCACCAGTGTTAGGCCCACTGGTCTATAGTTCCCTGGTTTTTCCTTACCATCTTTCTTAAATAGTGGCACCATGTTAGTCAACTCCAGTCTTCTGGCACCTCACGTGGCTACTGATGGTACAAATATCTCAGTAAGGGACCCAGCAATCACTTACTTTGCTTCCCACAGTGTTCTAGGGTACACCTGATCAGGTTCCAGGGATTTATCCACCTTTATGCATTTTAAGATGTCTGGCACCTCCTCCTCTGTAACATGGATATTTTTTCAAGGTGTTGCTTTTTATTTCCCGACGTTCTATATCATCCATATCCTTCTCCACAGTAAGCCCTGATGCAAAATACTCATTTAGTATCTTACCCATCTCCTGCAGTTCCACGTGTAGGCAACCTTGCTGATCTTTAAGGGGCCCTATTTTCTTCCTAGTTACCCGTTTGTCCTTAATCTATTTGTAGAATCCCTTTGGATTCTCCTTAACTCTATTGGCTAAAGCTATTTCATGATCCCTTTTTGCTCATCTGATTTCCCTGTTAAGTATCCTCCTACTGCCATTACTTCCTACCTCAACTACCCTTCCAGGCAACATATTCCAGACCTCCAGAATATATTCAAAGCTGTAGAAAAATGTGTTGAGAAACTCTTGCATCATTTATTGAATTGAGATTTAAACATTGTGAATTTTAGCTTTGAGAAAAAATGACCCTGCTGTTGAACACTTTCAAAAAAAAATTCTCGCCCATACCGACCAGTTCCATTTGCCAGCATCTCTTTAATAGATTAGATTACTTACAATGTGGAAACAGGCCCTTTGGCCCAACAAGTCCACACCGACCCTCCAAAGCGCAACCCACCCAGACCCATTCCCCTACATTTACCCCTTCTCCTAACACTACGGGCAATTTAGCATGGCCAATTCACCTAACCTACACATTTTTGGACTGTAGGAGGAAACCGGAGCACCCGGAGGAAACCCATGCAGACACGGGGAGAATGTGCAAACTCCACACAGTCAGTCACCTGAGGCGGGAATTGAACCCGGATCTCTGGCGCTGTGAGATAGCAGTGCCACTGTGCCGCCCACCTACTAAATTCTATTTACTAATTGACAGATATTTGTGAAATCTGTTGCACAGATTAGTAAAGAAACACTCTAGTACACTCACATCTTACAATGTGTTCTTATAAGTTTTATAACTAGGACAATAGAATGGGTTTTAAATTAAATATTGTTGGGTGGATGGAAGAGTCATGTGATAGAAAGTATATTGAATCAAATGGTAACTATGAGGTCATAGAAGAAGGTGACAATTTGGGTAATGATAACTAGAGTGTGGCAGAGAAGGACAGAGTGTACACCTGTGAAATAAAGCCAGGATTCTCAAACATGTTTAAAAAAGAGTAAAAGGCTGTGTCACTGAATGTGTGCAGCATTTTAACCAAAATAGATTAAATGATAATATATTTAAATTAAATATGTATGACCTGATAGCCATTACAAAGACAAGTGACCAAGGCTAGGGCCTGAAAATTGAAGGGCATTTATCATTTTGAAAAACAAGAAGCTGGGAAAAAGCAGTAGGGTATCCGTGTTAATTAAGAATCTTGTCAGTACAATAGTGAGAAGTGACCTTACCTTAAGAGAACAAGATAAACAAGTAGTTCTCTTATCACACACGTTTATCAAACATGATTTATCTGTAATGATATTTTTGAATTGCCGACCTTTATGTATAAAACGAACTCTTGTTTGCTGTTACGCAATTCTCATCCCCAGCAATTCGTGTCATGGTGCACGGAGGACATGTGCTTTCTCATGAAGAGCCTAGTGAAAGGTATTGTGAAATGATCGTGCTAGTGGACATGGAAAAGCATTGTGAAAATGTCTCTATAGCCTGAGGACAAGAAGCTGGGAGCAATCTGTTAATTTGAAAACTTAGAGTTGAGATCAGAGTGAAATTTCACTGGAATTGACTAACAGTAAAAGGACAGTTTTGAGGAGTAGTTTGAAACCTGACTTTACTGTTTGTATTAAGAGCTGTTTTTCATTCTTTTAATTTAAAAGATATGTTTAGATGTTAAAGAATATCTGCAGACTGATGTGAATCTGTCTCAGTGATTAATCTCTGTGGTAATCAACTGCAAAAAAAGTACCAGTACAGGGGTTTGGACATGGTCAGTCAGCTGCTCAGGTGGTCAGAGTCAGGAAACTTTGCACATAGTGGGTGAAGTAGAGAAAAGTGGTGGCGCACTGTTACTTTTGGTGTATATGTGGAGATGTCTTGAGGTGGTGAGTAGGCTGTGCAGAAGAGAGTCAGTGTTAGTCAGGGTCAGATGTTAGCGAGGATGAGGGTGAGTGGGGAAGATGTTGCAGGAAACAGTTGATACAATAGCAGAGATAGAGTAAGTGTGAGGTATCAACGAGAAGATGGTAGCAGAGTGGAGAAGGTCATTAATCTTCTACCTACACTGTGTGCATACTTTTAAATGGTTGAGACTGCACTGGCCTGGATGCAAAACCTGGTCCATGTTAGCATGGTTTCAGTGGAATTGCATCCTCTGTTGGCCTAGGAGAAAAGGACATCCTGCCTCTGCAGCACCCCATCCCCATCAACAGAAGCTCCATATCCCTGCCCACAAAGAGAGGCATCGATTTTCCATTGTATGCTATGACCTGGCCCAATGTCAGGAACCATGCAGGGCAGCTCTGGATTGAAAGCTTTTGTCTAGGTGCACAATATCTTTTTAAAGATGGTGCTACACCATGGATGCTGCTCAATTCTGGGATATCCAGGTGAGTTGTTTTGGAAATGGCACTTGGTATGATGGTGCTAGAATGTGAGAGGTGCATGAAAGAGTGGAGCAAGTAATAAATCAGGCGGGCTCTGTAAAATAAGGTGATAGATGTCCCCAAGCATCGCGATGTGAAGTCTTCAAAAAACTTGACAAAACTGACACTTAAAGAAATTAAAAGAACGAGACATACAGGTAGTTCTCCTGTGACGCACGATTATTAAACGCAATTTGTCTGTATTGCAATTTGTGAATTGTCAACCTTTTTTTTAATAAAGCAAATTCCCATTCGCTGTTACACGTACCTTATCCTCGGCAGTAGGTGTTGGTGGTGCACGGAGGACTGGACTCCATGTTAGCATCAAGTGATCAGTCGGCTTATGTGCTTTCTCATGAAGACCCCATGATCTATCAAGGCAGGTTTCATTCTGGGACCGCACTTGTGCAATGTTGACATTGGATGGGATCAGAAGACTAGCTAGAATGTAGTGCAGCAGCAAGTATAGATGCCAAACGAGAGTAATCAGCTGAAGACTTTGATGAATTGCACTAATCAGTACTATACACTAGGTCAGTTACAACAGGTTAAAATTTACTTAGACCATGCTATCATTTGTGTTAAGCTAACTAGTATTTTTCTTTTGATTTTTCTGCTTCACCCTTAGCCCTGTTTTTCCCATTATTTCCTTTGCACAATTTTCTATAACATGGCTCCTACAGCTTTGTAGGAGATCTACCTGTAAAATTAGTTTGGGTAGAGATAAGAAATAGGAAAAATGAAGAGATCACTTGCATGACTAGTTTATAGATCAATTAACAATATTTATGTTGTGGGACAGAGTATGTGAGAAGAAATAAATGGAATGCTTAAAAAAGCTTATGCAATAATCATGGCTAACTTTAATTTAAATGTAGATTGGGTGGATTGATTAGCAAAAATAACCTGGAAAATAAGATCATAGAGTGGATTCAGGATAATTTGTTAAAGTAGTACTTTCTATAGCCAATCAGGGAATAGGCTAATCTAGACTTGATAATATGCAAAGAGAAAGGATTAGTCAGTGATGTCATGATACATAAGCTTCTAGACAATAGCAGTTACAACATGATAGAATTCCATGTTCAGTTTGGAAGGAGAAGTGTGCGTCTAAAATTAGTGTTTAATCCTAAACAAAGGTAACTATGATGGTATGAATATAAAGCTGACTCAAGTGAACTGGGAAACTTGGTTCAAAAGTTGGACAGTAAAGTTGCAGTCTTTTCAGGAGATATTCAGTAAGTAAGCAGATTTTTAATCAGTCAAGGAATGAAACATTAAAGGGAAAAGACAGGGAAGTAAAGTTGAAGGTTATCAGGTTGGCAGTAATCTAATTGAATAGAGGTGCAGACTGTATGGGCTGGATGGCCTACTTCTGCTTTTATGTGTGTGGTCCTGTAATTCTCAGTAACACTTTGTTCTAGTTAGAACAAAAGACCCTTTGAGAAGGATCGGTGGCACAGTGGTTAGCACTGCTGCCTCACAGCGCCAGAGACCCGGATTCAATTCCCGCCTCAGGTGACTGTGTGAAGTTTGCACATTCTCCCCGTGTCTGTGTGGGTTTCCTCTGGGTGCTCTGGTTTCCTCCCACAAATCCAAAAATGTGCAGGTTAGGTGAATTGGCCATGCTAAAATTGCCCGTAGTGTTAGGTGAAGGGGTACATGTAGGGGAATGGGTCGGGTGGGTTGCGCTTTGGCGAGTCGGTGTGGATTGTTGGGTCAAAGGGCCTGTTTACACACTGTAAGTAATCTAATCATCTTTGGATAAATAAATTAATTAAGGATTGTATCAAATTTAAAAGCATACTGCATATCTGCAAAGATTAGTGGTAGATAAGAAGATTGAACAGATCTAATGAACCAGCAAAGAATGACTGAACAAAATAAAAGGAAATTTAATTAGTAATAAAAAATAATGAAGAGTTCCTACAATAATTTAAAGAGGAAAAGAATAACTCAGGTTAATGTTGGTTCTGTAGGGAATTAGTCTGGGAATTGATAATGGAAAGCAAGGAGATTACAGCAACATTAAATAGGTA
This sequence comes from Chiloscyllium punctatum, assembly GCF_047496795.1. Taxonomy (NCBI): domain Eukaryota; kingdom Metazoa; phylum Chordata; class Chondrichthyes; order Orectolobiformes; family Hemiscylliidae; genus Chiloscyllium; species Chiloscyllium punctatum. The sequence continues at coordinate 38,701,796 of NC_092782.1, read as the reverse complement.
TTTTATTTCTGTCTTCACTGCAGAAGACTTGGAAAACTTCCCACAGATACTCAAAAATTAAGAAATGAAGACAAAACAATTGCCATGACCAAGGAGAAAATGCTGGGAAACTAGTAGATCCAAAGGCTGAAAGTCCCCAGGACGAGATGGCTTGCATCAAACGATCTTAAAATAAATGACTGTAGAGAGAATAGAGGCATTTGTTCTATTCTTTCAAACTTCCTTAGATTCTGAACACATTCCAGTGCTTTGAAAACTTTTTTCAAGAAAGGAGACAGACAGAAAGAAGGAAACTGTAGAATATCCTAACATCTGTCTCAAGGAAGTTGCTAGAATGTGTTATTAGAAAGTTAAATAGTTTGAAATCATGATGGGATCAATCAGAGTCAATGTGGTTTTGAAAAATGGGAATTGTCTTTGTCTAATTTATTTGTGTTTTTTGAGTAGGTGTTATGCAAGGTGGATAAAGGGAAACTTGTAGCTGTGATGTATTTGGATTTCCAAAAGGCATTTGATAAGTTGCAACATCAAAAGTTCCTACATAATATACAAGCGCATGGTTGAGGAGGTAACATTATCATGAATAAATAATTGCCCAGCTAACGGGAATCAGACAGTCAGGATAAATGGGTTTCTTTTACATTGGTAAACTGTTAACGATGGCAGTGCCAAAGAAATCAGTGCTGATTTCTCAACTAAATATAATTTATAGCAATGACTTAGATTAAAGGACCAAATACATGATAGCTAAATTTGCCGATAACATGAATATTGATAGGAATGTATGTTTTCAAGGGAACTAAAAAGTCAGCAAAGAGACATAGGTGAACCAAGTGAGTGGGCTAAAATTTGTTAGATGCAGTATAATATGGGAATATATATATATTCACTTTGGTAGGGAAAACAGAAAAGCAGCATTCCATTTAAATTAATGAAGATTGCAAAATTTGATGGTATGGAAGGTTCTCAATGTCCTGCTAAATAGTTGACAAAAAATAGTCTTCAAGTTCCTAGGTGATTCATAAGGTGAATAAAATATTGGTGTTTGTTGTAAGGGGAAGGTAATCTAAAAAGAAGAAAGTTTTTATTGCAGCTGTACAAGGCCACAAATGGAACATTATGAACAGTTTTGGTCTCCTTATTTGGAAAAAAAAAGATATCATTGAGCTAGAAGTACTTCAGAACAAAGTTAACTTGACTCATTCCTGAGATGAAAGGCTTATCTCATGGAGAAAGATTGTATACTTCGAGTCGGTATAATTTGGACTTTAGAAGAATGAGAGGTCATCATGTTGAGAAACTTAAGATCTTGAGGGGACTGATAAAGTGGATACCAGGAGAATGTTTCTTATAGGACCAGAACTAGGGGACACATTTTAAGAATAAGAGATTTCCTTTTTAAAACAGAGATTAGTACTTTTTTCTCTCAGAGCTTTGTTATTCTGTGGATTTTCTTTCCTAGAAAGCAGTAGAAGATGGGTTATTGAATTAACTCAATTTTGTTGCATTTTGATTGAGTAGAGAATCAAGTGTAATGCATAGAAACAAGAATGTGGAATTAAAACCACAATTATATCAGCCATAATCTCATCAGACAGTGGAATAAGTTTAAGGACTCAGTGTTTTTCTATCTAAAATCTTATGTTCTAGCATTCTGTCCCAGTAGTATGACAGACTCACTAGAAACAGCAGCTGAGTGGTGTACATTTGAGAGGAAATTGCCTTTGAAGTCCTCAAAACTGATTCTCAAAACATGCTGTCTAGTGACTAAGCTGACTGAATCCAAAGGACAAAGCTGCCAGACTGTGCCTGCAAGCAAGTGATGTGGAACTAGCAAGAGGAAAGTGTGCATAATCTGGTTCTCACTAATCCACATGTTGCAGATGAATCTGTCAATTACAGTATAGGTTTGAGTGATCACCACACAATCCTTGTGAAGTCTATCTTCAGTCTAAGCATACCCTCCAGTGTGTTGTTTGGCACTACCATGATGCTAAATAGGATAAATTCAGAATTAATCTAGAAGCTCAAAACTTTGCTTACATGAGGCATTGTGGATCATCAGCCATCTATACTCTCATAGTCTGGCATATCTCCCACTATAACTTTACCATCAAGCCAGATGATTCAACCTGATTCAGTGAAGAGTTCAGGACACTTACCAGGGGAAGTACCAGGCATGCATAAAAACAAGGGGGTCAACTTGATGAAGCTATATAAACCAAGATTAAGTGCTTGCCAAACAATGGAAAAGGCATGCAATATATACACATCCGAACAATCATGTGCTCATTGGTAGATCAGATCAGTGCTGCAGTTGATATTCAGTTGTGATTGATTATGCTCAATTAAACAACGACCAGCATCATGAGGCTGGGCCAATATCCTCATCCTCAAATGATAGGGAAGCACACAACATCAGTATTAAAAGGATGAAGCTGAAGTATTTTGCATTCATCTTCATGCAATGTAGATGGCCTTTTTGGCTTCGTCCTGAAGTTCCCAGTATCACAAATGCTAGTCTTCAACTCATTCAAGTAACTTCATGTGACATTAAGAATGCACTGGATGCCACAAATGCTATTGGACTATACAACATTATGAAAATAATACTGAAGACTTGTGCTGCAGAACCAGCCACATCCCTAAGCAAGCTGTCTCAGTTCAGCTATAACACTGGCATTCATCCAACAAGATAGAAAATTGTTCAGCTATGTCCTGCCCATGAAAAGCAGGACAAATCCAATGCACCCAATTATTGACCTGTCAGCCTATTATTGACTATCAGCAAAGTAATGGAAGGTATTACAGTGCTATGAAACAGCACTTATGCAGCAATAACCTGCTCATTGGCACTCCATTTGGCTTCTGCAAGGACCACTCTCCTGCTCATTAGAGCCTTAGTCAAAACAAGAGCTGAATTCCAGAATGATAGTCTTTGATATCAAGTTAACATTTGACTGAATTTAGTATCAAGGAAACCTGGCAAAACTGAAGACAGTCAGAATTAGGAGAAAATTCTTGCTGGTTGAAATCATTCCTAGCACAAATGAAGATGATTGTGTTTTTTTTAGAGATCAATAACTTCATGTTCAAGCATCACTGCAAGAGTTTCTCAAGCGAGTATCCTATGCCTAACCATCTTCAGCTGCTTCAGCAACGATGTTTCCTCCATCATTTGTCATTGCAAAATATTAAATACAATTGGCAATTCCTCAGATATGAAGCTCTCCATGCCAATATGCAATAAGCCTCAGACATTATTCAGACTGGAGTTATAAATGACAGGTAACGTACATGCTAGATAGACAATAACCATCTCTGAGGATCTGACCATCTCCAATGATATTCGAAAGCATTACAGCTGCTCAGTACTCTGCTGTGAACACTTAGGATTTATCATCGATTAGAAACTGAACTGGATCAGATAAATACAGTGGCTACAAAAACAGGTCAGAGTCTGTGGTAAGTAACTTACCTCCTGTCTTCCCAGTGCCTATCCATCATCTACAACATCGACCAGGCATCATCCAGGATTGTGATGTAATACTCTACACTTACCTTATCCATTAACTAGTACGTACACTCCGTTAAATACTGACACACTGTGGCAGCATGCCTTCTCTAAGATTATCCTTCTCATGAGATCTGCCTTCTGATTGCATATATAGACTTTGAAAATGCATTTGATAAAGTGATATGTAGTAGGCTTTTGAGTAAACATAAGAACTCATGGAGTAAAGGATAGTAGCAACGTGGATATTAAATGAGATGAGTGACAGGAAACAGACTGTTGTGGTGATAACTTTGAAAGCCATAGTTTGATTAGAGACAGTCAGCATGGCATTGTTTTCTTTGAGGATGTGACAAAACACATTAATAAAGGTAGAGCAGTGGATGTGGTGTACATAGATTTTAGCAAGGTGTTTGATAAGCTCATTCAGAAAGTAAGATGGTTGGATATAGGGAAATCTGGCCATCTAGATACACAGTTGGCTGACCCATAGAAGACAGAGGGTGGTGGTAGATAGAAAATATTCAGCCTGCAGCTTGGTGACCAGTGGTGTTCCATATGGATCAGTTCAGTGACCTCTGCTCTTTGTCATTTTATAAATGAATTGGATGAGCAAGTGGGAGGATGGGTTAGTAAGTTTGCCGATGACACAAAGATTGGTGGAGTGGTGGATAGTGTGGAGGGTTGTTGTAGGTTGTAACGAGACATTGACAAGGTGCAGAACTAGGCTGATACGTGGCAGATGGAGTACAACCTGGAAAATTGTGAACTCTATCACTTTGGAAGATTGAATTTGATTGCAGAATACAAGGTTAAAGGCAGGATTCTTGGCAATGTGGCGGAACCAAGATATCTTGGGCTCCATATCCACAGGTCCCTCAAAGTTGCCACCCAGGTTGGTAGGGTTGTTAAGAAGGCATATGGTGTGCTGGCTTTCATTGGGGGGGATTGAATTTAAGAGCCACAAGGTTATGCTGCAGCTCTATAGAACCCTGGTTAGACCATACTTTTGGTTGCCTCATTATAAGGAGGATGTGGAAGCTTTAGATAGGGTACAGAGGAGATTTACCAGGATGCTGCCTGGACTGTAGGGAATGTTTAATGAAGTAAGTTTGAGGGAGCTAGGTCTTTTCTCATTGGAAAGAAGAAGGATGAGAGGTGACTTGATAGAGGTGTACAAGATGTTGAGAGGTATAGATAGAGTCGATAGCCAGAGACTTTTTCCCGTGTCAGGAATGTCTATCATGAGGGGGCATAATTTTAAGGTATTTGGAGGAAGGTTTAGGGGCGATGTCAGAGGTAGGTTCTTTACACAAAGAGTGGTGGGTGCATGGAATGCACTGCTGGCAGTGGTAGTAGAGTCAGGCACATTAGGGACATTGAAGCGACCCTTATATAGGCATATGGAAGATAGTACAATGAAGGGTATGTCGGTTAGTCTGATCTTAGAGTAGGATAAAAGACTGGCACAGCATCAAACGCTGAAGGGTCTGTAAAGTGCTGTACTGTTCTGTATTCTGCAGACATCCACTGGCTCTTGTAAGTGTAACTTGCCCATTACCTCCTATGCTGTTGTAAACATTGTTTTTTAAAGTGTTTCCTGCAATCAAGAAGTCTGCTCCTTATGGCACATTTTTCATTGAAGCTAATTTTGATTTTGTTTTGCTTCTTCTCCAACACACAGGTGAAGTGAAGTTTCTTTCCTTGTCTTGGGATTTGTTTAGCTAATACTGTACTGAAGAATACTGTAACTAGTGAGGCTGAGGAGCCATTTTGAAGGCATTGAGGGACAGAGGAGCCAGTCACTGTGAAAGCAGGCAGTGGAGTCTTTTTATCACTAGAACAGTCAAAGCAGAGAAGCCATAAACTTGCTGAGAAGAGCAAGAGCAGGAGTCATAAGCCATTTAGAAAGTAGGAGGCAGAGGAGTCATTTTAAAGTTCTCTTATTCCATATTTCTAATTTAGTGTTGCAATCCCTTTTGAGTCCAGAATTTGGTGATATTCCTACTGCTTCAAAGAGATTAAGGACAGCCATCAGCCTTGCAGTGAAGTTGCATGTTTTAAAATGTGTGAACAATCCATGGTAAAAACTCACAAAATCAACTAAAGTGCTCAGTGTTGCAAGCGTTGGTGGAATTAGTTGATCTAGAAGTAGCTTTATGGAGAACATGGTAAGACATTTGCCAATCTGAATACATTTTTGCTGAAAACGCTAGTTCAAGTTATGAAATATCTGCTTAAATGTCAGCTACCTTCAATCAAATGACATTCCCCTTAGTCTATTTTCCTAGCCTGTTTTAGACTAGATCTAAACTAGTTTGTTCTCATGTACATTGTGTACTTTACTGCTACAAGAAACAATCCCTGATGCACTGTACAAATTTGACCTCCATGTTACCCCCACCCATCTGATTTGTCCAGTCAATAAGTAGATTGAAACCACTGATGACAATTGTGCCCAGAGGTAGGTTCTTTACACAAAGAGTGGTGGGTGCATGGAATGCACTGCCAGCAGTGGTAGTAGAGTCAGACACATTAGGGACATTGAAGCGACCCTTATATAGGCATATGGAAGATAGTACAATGAAGGGTATGTCGGTTAGTCTGATCTTAGAGTAGGATAAAAGACTGGCACAGCATCAAAGGCTGAAGGGTCTGTAATGTGCTGTACTGTTCTGTATTCTACAGACATCCTCAACAACATGCCTCTATTGTTTCCTGACTTATACTTTGCGCTACAGTCAGGCAACTCATCGGAGGCCTTCAGACAACTCCCATTAGTTTTTCCATTACTTTTCCTTATTTCCACACAAACTGATTCAATGTCACAATCTACTGCACCAACACTCGCCACTACACTGATGCTTCCCTTCTTAACAAATCTACCCCACCTGCTTTTCTTTTTTGCTTATTTTTCTGTACTCTTGAGCACTCTTGAATATTGGCTCCCAGCCCTGGTCACCCAGCACCCATGTCACTTCATTAGCTATCAAGGCGTACTCATTTATTACTTTTGTACTGTTGACACATCTATCTTGTTACAAATGCTGCATATATTCAGATTGGAGTTTCAAGTTTTGACCTTTTACTATCATTACTTAGTCAGATTATAATTTCTGCTGCACTCTTCTGCTTATATTCCTTGCCCCTACCTGTCACACTTGAATTATCATTCACTTCTTCTGTACTTGAACCTCTACTCTCTTTCTGTCTTTTTTATACTTGCCTTCAATTGATCTCTCCCACCTCCACTAATTATGTTAAAGTCCTATCTGCAACCCTAGTTATATCATTCATCAGGAAACAGTCCCCTGTGTGGTATGAATAAAGCCCCTCTCATCAGAACAGCTCTCTGTTTCTCCAGTACTGGTGCCAGTGCCCAATGAATTGGAACCTCTTAATTCTATACTAATCTTTAAGCATTTACCTCTCTAATCTTATTTACACTGTCAATTTGCAGGTGGTTCAAATAGTAATTTGGAAATTATTTCCATTGTAGTTCTGCTTTTAATTTAGCCCTGAGTTGCCCATAATCCCTTTGCAGAGCCCTTTTCCTAGCTCTGCATGTGTCATTTGTATCTATCTGGAATATGACAACTTGCTGCGCACTCCATCCAATCGGAATGCTGCAGGAGATTTTAAACCCTAGTAGTGTCCCAGTGTGAGACATTGAGGTGAAATGCATATTATTTGTACTCAAATAGCAAGTCTGAATGATGGTGGCACCCTTTTGGATATTGTTCACTCTGTATACCATCCTTGCCAGTTGAGCTTATTGTACCACAGAAAATCTATATTTCAATATATTGCTCCTGTTAGACAGTTGTGTTTGTAATCCTATCCATCTTGATGAAATCACTAAAAATGTGAAAGTGGTTTCCTGCCCCTGAATAAGACTTCATCCCGAGGATCAGGCAGCAATCAAACATTCAAGGCCTATTACCGTCTCCAAACCCATCAAGGCCACATCATCAGTCAGGGGACTTTGGTGACGCAACATCCTCAAAACATTGGCAATATCCCCGATGCATGGAATGTAGTGTTGGCATATCTGAACAGTGTGCAGTGGAGATTATGGCCCAAATGATTATTGGCTAAGAGTAATCTCATGACATTTTGCCTGAGGTTCAGGATGCAAACATAGCCTTCGTGAAGGAGGCTGGCTTTGATGAAGTGGATGTTACTGGCCTGTGGGAATTACTTGCATTCCATGGAAAAGAATTGTCTAAAGAGTACTTAATGCAGGTTGAGTGTGAATGAACATTGAAGAAGAAGATTGCACTGAAATACAACCCCTCCTCAAGATTTGTCAAAGAAATACCTGTCAAGGACTTTCCAACTTCCAACAAGGCAATAGAAACTGTTACTGGGAATGACCTGAATAACGAATACAATGCCAGAGTGAATGAATCAGTGTTGCCATTAACTGCTTCAAGATGATCCACTGAGAAGAACAAAAGAGAACTGTTCAGCAATCCTTGGACAAAGTTTTCAATCTTGATGATCCTGGCCCTACATCCATTAACTCAACCAGCAACCTATTGTTGCATACTGTTGTCATCTCCAAATTAGCAGTGTTCTTCAAAAGATGCTCAAAATCTGGTTACATGAATAGGAAGGGTTTAGATGGATATGGGCCAAATGCTGGCAAATGGGACTAGATCAGTTTAGGACATCTGGTCGGCACGGACAAATTGGACCTCAGGTCTGTGCTGTATAACTCTATGATTCTCTGTGTCTAGGAGCTGAAGTTTGTAAAACTTTTCTAGCAGAGAAATTGATTAAGGGAACAGCTGGAGCTCAGACAGCAGTTATGAATTCAAGTTATTAAAGTTATGGGTTTAAGTACATTGTATAAATGCTACTACTTTTATTTAAATCCTAAGCAAAAAAAAAAGGGATATTTTACTTGGGTTTGTTTCAGTCACTCAGTCACTTGGTTGACATGGGGGCTTAGTGGTTAGCATTGCTGCCTCACTGCACCATGAACCCAGCTTCAATCCCAGCCTTGGGTGACTGGTTTGAATTTGCATGTTCTTCTGTGTCTGCATGGGTTTCAGCTTGGTGTTCCAGTTTCTTCCCTCAGTTCAAAGACATAATTTAGGTGGACTGGCCATGCCAAATTGTCCCATAGTTCTTGGGATGTATAGGCTTACGTGGGTTAGCCATGGAAAATGCTGAGTTATGGGAAAAGGATGGGGTCTGGATCTTGGTGGTTTGGTCTTGAGTGGGTTGGTGCAGACTCAATGGGCTGAATGGCCTCTTGCCATACTGTGGGGAATCTGTGAATATGATGCATATGTATGTTTCAGTTTTTCAACTTGTATGTTGGATTCTCCAGGCAAAAGTCATCTGCAGTAAGCTTACTTTTGCTTCAATAAAGATTCCTTTGGGAAAATATGCTTCACTTAAAGTTGTTTTTTTCAGAAACACAGCCAGAACTTTATGTGAGGACTTTTTCATATTTGACTCAGTCAATCACCTTCTGAACATTGCACAACCATGCCCCATCTCAAAGCACCCACTGCTGAAATCCTCTGTATCTAATACCTTTAGATATGACTATTCCAATGTCTCCTGTCCAGATTTTCACATTCTACCCTTCAGAACCTTGAGAATATCCAAAGATCTAGTGACCAGGTCCTTACTTGCGCCATGACCCGTTCAGTCAGCTGGCCTCCACTTGCTAACCTATATTGGTTCCAAGTTAACTACATCTTGATCATAATCTTCTTATTCTTGCTTTTAAATGCTTCCACATCCTTATTAATGTCTATGTCTGTAATTTCCTCTAGTTGTGCAGCGTTCCAAAGTGTGTGCTCTTCTAATTGTGCAGTGTTGAGCAGCTCTATTTTAACAATCCTACCATTAGTGGTTGTGCCTTCAGATCACTAGATCCTAAACTCAGAAATTCCTTCCCTGTACATTTTTACCTCGTTAGTTCACTTTAATTCTTTAAGCCCCTTCCCCTTAAAATCCACCTTTTACCAAGCTTTTGGCCATCCATCCAAGCATTTACTTATGTGGTTTAAGTTTGTAATGTGATTGCAAAGTTCTTTGAGGTACTGTGTTACATTAAATGTGTAATATAATTAGATCCCTTTGGAAATGGTTTGCAGGCTGACATTCTAATAAATAGATATTTAACCTGCTTGTTTGACATAGGCATTTCCAATGTCACTGATCCATCCCACTGCACAAGTTATTCTTTTGCACAAATTGGCAGAGTTCTAGAAACTTGAAATTCAGCTCACCTGTAATCAGACATTTAGTTTATATTGCAACAAGTGACTGGCAGAAGAAATCCAGTTAGTTCTGCATTAGTGTCTAAGAGACTATGATTTAATTCATGATTTTTATTTATGTTGTTGCTATAATATCCAATTTCACTGTGTCCAACATATGCTATTGTTTTCTCTCCATAAAGCGCCTGGAACGAGGCGAATTGGATGATGAGAGTGATACACAATTGGCACAACCAGGAGATATAAAGGATATTATTTCCCTCTTACCTTGGTCAGTTATACTACAGGTAGCGTGACTTATTCCTACTTTGTTTGCTTTAATTTTGATGCGTTACATTAAAGGGGTGCTTCATATGTATGGATGGATACCTTATGATGATAAAATAGACATAAAGATCTATGTAAATCATCAAAATGTAAAGCTGTTATCCATTATTCACTACAAAATGGAAATGCCATAATTTGTGTGGGAGAAGAATTTCAAGCTGAAGTGCTCAAGTTGCCTCATAAATACATGTGCAGCATTGTGCATTCCTAGCTGAACTAACTTCCAAAATTATGGAGACACGGCTGCAGGGTAACCAAAGATAAGAACTGAACTTCCTAGGGTAGTCAGTATTAAACAAATCACTAAATATACCAGAAACACTGTCACAGACCCATGCAATGTACAGCATAGATGTACACAGGCTGTCTATTCCCCAGCAATCGTATAGCATTGGCCTTTTCTGTGTGTTCCCTCTTTGTGGCACAGAAACTAACCCAAACAAGCAGTCACAATGCAACCAAAAACTATAGGCGCATTATCTTACATCAAAGATATATCAGAAATGACTGCCAGACTACAGACCCCTTGGCACCATGGTAGCCCACAAACCTACCAACATACATAATCAGCGACTAATGAACTTAAAGGATTCATTAGATACTACCAGCAAAACTAACATCATTTACAAAATATCATGCAAGAACTGTAATAAACACTACATTGGACAAACAATCAGGAAACCTGCCACCAGGATACATGAACACCAACGAGCCACCAGAAGACATGACCCACTATCACTAGTTTCCATACATCTAGACAAAGAAGGGCACCACTTTGACTGGAATAAGACACATCCTAGGACAGGTGAAACAAAAACATGCACGAGAATTCTAAGAGACATGGCATTCTAACCAGAACTCCATCAATAAACACATCGACTTAGATCCCATCTACCTCCCATTGAAAAAAAGAACCAGAAGTGACATCACCCACCTTAAGAAACCAAGATCTGTAGAGAAGCGGAACATACCACCAGCACTTCACCAGACACTCTCTCACTGATGATGTTACCTAGTCACGGTGACAAAACGTCTGAAAACAAATTTCAAGTTCAGCGAGCTAACTTACATACTTGTCATCAACCTGAACTATAAGTCCTCTCAAAAATTACTAATTGCTGACTACATCATTGGCAGGTACACCTTTGTGTATGGAGGGAGGAAAACATTAGGGTGTTAGATAAGGGCCAATGTCCATGCATATGCATTGATTCCCATGCTTGCAGGTCGTGCAATTGACTCACAGCGCAGACCTCAATCCATTGAGCATCGACAGAGGCCGTGAAGTGTTGCTGGATAGTGTGACATTGCATTTAGCGCCTACACAGAAAGAATATTGTGCAAGGTTAAAGGACAAACATTTATAAATCAGGGGAGAGTTAGACACACATCTTTGATACATGTACCACCAAAGTGCTCTCAATAAAGAGTGTGTGATTTAGCCAATCAAGAAGGTGATTCTTTGATGGCAAATGACTTGTTTCATTGAGTATTGTTGAATTGATCAAGGAGGCAAGTATTGACACCATATAGTTCCAATACATCCTCATGATTCCATATCTGAATTCAATTAAATGAAGAAAAATTATTTTAAGTTATCCTGTTTGGATATGTAGCAAGTGAGACTTAAACTGGGATCTTCTGATCGAGAGTTAGGGACACCTACCACTGACCCATAAGAGCCTTGTTGAATTCCAGATTAACTGAATTGAAGGCAGATGGTTAGTAACGTCAACTAATTTGAATAATTATGTGTGTGATTGGCTCCTAATAGCCTTATATTCCAGTGCCACGCTCCTGTCCCCACATTTGTAAAAAAACTCTTATTGTGGTGGTCCATCAACTGGACTGATTTGATAGGAAGATTGGATTAAGAACAGCTCACTCCTCTGGACTGATTTCATAACAACACCCTGAAGGACCAAACAAGCAATTTTGACTTCCAAAATTGATTGGCTCAATTGACAGACTTTAACATGCTGTTTCCCAAACCTCCATATGACTAAATACCTCATTGGATATGGCCCAGCCTCTGGGATGACTAAGGTGATATCCTGACTTGTTGGAGTCCATCCTTGTCCTACTAAACACTCCTTTGACTTTCACACTGTGATTCTCTTCAATTACATGTAATGTGTTTGTTGTGTAACCTGCTGGCATATGCTACAGTTCTGATGTCGGTACAACACTGTGCCATACAGCAATGTGTTCTTCAGGATTTTCACATGTATTTCTCATTCTTTCCTAAAGCTACAAGCTTTCTATCCCACCTTATGGGTTAAACATTGTTTGTAAGCTGGAAGCTTCATACACTAAAACAATAGTTAAAAGGCAGAAGATGCCTAACTTCCCAATGTTTGCTACCTCAAAGCTCACAGGTGATGCCCAAACAAAGCTACCAGAAAACCAAAACTTGATATCTGAGTTTAGCTGATGATAAACAATAAGATGATTTGAGCCTGATGCAATGCCGCTGTCCGGTGTGCAGATAAAGAGTCCAGGGACAATATTGCCATTGACCAGGGAGGCACCTACTTGAGTTGAAGTGATTTCAAGTAAAATCACAAAAAGGAAGAAGGCCCATAAAGCTGTGAACTTTCCTCCCCATCTCCCTATCTCTCCCTCATTTTTGATGGCTTGCATTGCCTTCAACATGCTTTGCATGTAAATACCTAATTGCCTGCATGGGTGATTCTCTGCATCCCCTCCAGTCCTATCGCATCCCTCTTATAAATTCCAGAACTACATCCAATACTTTAGCTGTGGCCTAGGCAACATTTTATACTAATCCCACACGAGTCTTTGAGTGACACATTTATCTCTATAATTTCATTTGTCTGATGCCAATTTGTATGTCTTTCAGGTAATAATCCAGAGATCATGGCTTTTGAGGTTCTGTTTAATTTCGTACCTAGTTCCTCAAACTGACTCTTTCTTTCTTCTCCTTGCATGCATAATTACCTACGTGGATCTTAATAATTGGATCCTCCCTTGCCATTGAAAATTCTCCTTTAGCCCTAACTGGATGTCTGAACCCTGACACGAGGCAAGCAACACACCTATCTGGACTCATACACTTTGTTACAGAAAGCAGTTCAATCCCTCTGCCTATACTATCAATTAACACCATTACATTCCTTTTATGCTCCCAGCCCCCACTTGAATGGCTGCCTGTCCCAAATTGCCATGGTCAGGTGGCTTATTCACTCTACAGCCCACACTCTGATTCAGACAAATTGAAAGAACCTCTAACTTATTGGAAAATTGGAAAGTCTAAGTCTGTTATGTTCCTGCCCCCAGGATTCCCTTACCTGAGTCACTCTCAGTCATCTCCTGTCTGTGAACACCGACCAAATTGGACAACCCAATCTTAAGAGGTGTAACTACTTTCTGGTGCAAAGGAAGCAGGATACATTCCCCTTCCCTGATATATTACAGTGTTTATATAATTCAGCCTCTAGCTCATAAACTTTGGGCTGATCTTGCTTGAAATTCAAACACTTACCTCAATTGTGTTTGCCCCGATCAAACAAACATCAAGGTGTGTCCTCATGTTGCAGTTGAGAGATGTCACCCATCCTGCCATCCTTAGCATGTTCTAATTGACTACTTAATTATTTTATTAAATTCTGTATTTATTTTTGTTTTTATATATTTTATTAATCTTACCACCAGATCTCATGTATGTTGAACCATAGGGATAGAATAAACCTTAGTCATTTACAAGATACTTAACAAATATCTAGCTTCTTCTCCTGTGGCTAAGAAAGAATCAGTTACTGTAGGCTGAAGAAGTTATATAAAAAGAAACAATGGAGCACCTCTTTCCCTTCTTCCCCTAACTTCCTTCATTACCCAGTTCTAGTACTCTACAATAAGTTGCACACAAGCGCTTGGTTGCACTAAGTTGGCTAGTTCATATCCTCCTAACACAAAAAGACAGTTTGACCTACCTAGAAGAACCTGTTTGAACTGCTTCATTGATTAATTGGATCCAATGCAATTCAAAAAGAGGCCTTGTTGAAACACTAAAAAAAGTGGGAAATTCCAAATTTCATTGTAATTCTAACTAATACCAAAATTAGATTTGTACAAACAGAATAGAGTTTCTTACCCACAAACTGCAAATATTCAATTATACAATGTACAGCATACTGTATTACTTGAAAGAAAGACAGAAGTTACTGGAGAGTTTTAAGTCACTTTCACAAGCCATCTTAAAGAATCAATATTGTTAAAACTGAAAACACAAAACTTTACAAAGTTCATTTAACAAGTAAGTGTACTTAGGTTGCTTTAATGGCAATTTTCTAAATATATTTCCTCCTTTCTAGGTTTTCAGTTATCTTGGTGTTAAGGAACTGGTAAGAGCTGCAAAGGTTTGTCAAGTCTGGAAGGTGATCGCACAGACAAGTTCTCTTTGGAGCAAGGTATGTATAATGATTGAGAAAATGATATGTTTATGTGAAAACAATAAGCATTTTTATTTTACTTTTGGGATGTGAACTTCAGACAAGCATTTATTGCCCATCCCAACTTGCCTTTGAAAAGGAAGTGGCATTCTGCCACCTTGAGCTGCTGCAGTCCATGGATCAGCAGTACTGTTAGGATGAAATTTCCAGAATGTTGACTGAGTGACAGGGAAGGAACTGTATTATATTTCCAGGTCATGAGAGTTTGGGTTTTAGAGGGGAACTTGCAAGTGATGATTTTCCCATGTATGTGTTCCCCTGTCCTTCTAATTGGTTGGGATCACAGGGTTGGAGAGTGCTGTCAATTGAGTTTTTGCTGTGCATCTTGTAGGTAATTGATACTGCTGCCACTGTTTGTTGTGCCGGAAGTGAATGTCAAACAAACGGACGACTTTATTTTGGATAGAGTCGATATTCTTAAGTGTTGTTAGATCTAATCCAGGCAATGGAAGGTGTTCCTTGTAGATGGTTGAAAAGCTATGACACAACAGGAGGTGATTTATTCATTGCTGAATTCCAAACTTCTGACCTGCCCTTGAAACAACAGCACTTATTTAGAGAGTCATAGAGATGTACAGCATGGGGCTACAATCCAACTTGCCCATGCCGACCAGATGTCCTAAATTAATCTCATCCCATTTGCCAGCATTTGGCCCATGTCCTTTTAAGCCCTTCCTATTCATATACCCATCTGGATGCCTTTTAGATGTTGTAATTGTACCAGTGTCCACCACTCCCTCTGGCAGCTCATTCCATACACATACCAACCTCTGTTTGAAAAAGTTGCCCCTAAGGTCCCTTCTAAATCTTATCCCTCTCACCTTAAACCTATGCCCTTTAGTTTTGGATTCTCCCAGCCTCGGTAAAAGACCTTGGCTATTCACCCTATCCATGCCTCTCATGATTTTATAAGCGTCCATAACGTTGTCCCTCAGGCTTCTATACTCCAGGGAAAATAGCCCCAGCCTATTCAGCCTCTCCCTATAGCTCAAACCCTTCAACGTTAGTAATATTCTTGTAAATATTATTTGAACATTTTCAAGTTTCACAACATCCTACCTACAGTTGAGAGACCAGAATTGAATGTCGTATCCAAAAGTGGCTTAATCAATGTCCTCTACAGTGGCAACATGACCTCCCAACTCCTATGCTCAATGCACTGACCAATAAAGGCAAGCATAACAAATGTCTTCTTCAATATCCTATTTACCTGTGACTCCACTTGTAAGGAACTATGAACCTGCACTCCAAGGTCTCTTTGTTCGGCAATACTCCCCAGGACCTTACCATTAAATACATAAGTCCTGCCCTAATTGACAGGATGAAATGCAGCACCTCATATTTATTTAAATTAAACTCCATCTGCTACTCCTCAGCCCATTAGCCCATCTGATCAAGGTACCGTTGAACACTGAGGTAACCTTGCTAACTATTAGACCATCAATTTTGCTACCATATGTTCCATCCCCTTTTGCACCTTGGCATAGCATTTGATATTACCATCAAGACCAGCTACATTCATTCCATTGTATTGCCCAATTAGGTTCTTGCCTCAGCTCATCTGCCACTGAAATTCTTATAAGTGTCTTTATTGGGAATATGTATTTATATTTAAGAACTACATGAAAAAAGTGGATGTTATGGAATAGTTGTAATTTTATTAAGGAATGAGATAAACAGGTAATATATGCAGTAAGTCACTTGCTGTTTATAGGGAGCCAAAGTGATTTTGAAGAAAAGACAAACAGACCTTTTGAATGAATCAATGATTTAATTGTCACGTGTATTTTACAGTGAATACGGTGAAAGATTCAGTAAAATACAATGAAAAGTTTCCACTGTTGCCGTGATTCTGGCATCATTTTAAATAGTTTAAGAATAATAGAAAAAAATAGTTTAAAGAGAGTCCACAACCCTTCTTCTTTGGAGCCATCAGCACTGGACCCGACCAACATTGAAGTCACTGTTCCTCAGGCACCATCTTGCTGATGTTACCTCCACCAATGTAGCAGCCAATAGCAGGTCCCATACTCGGCCCTTCGCCAACTGTCTTCTCTACACCACTGCCAGAGTAGTGTTCCAAGCTCACCAGCGGCACCACCACCATCTGACAGAGTCCTTCTCCGGGTTCACCAGCCACAACAGAGTCCTTTTTCGGGCTTACCAGCCACCACTATACTTAGGATCAGGGTGAAGCCACCTTCCTGCTGTTTTCCTCATTGATTCTGTTGCTGCCAATGCTGCTTATGACCAAGCTATCCCTGGAAGGTAAGTACCAGCATTAAAAAGAAAGAATAACTGGAATAGCAGGAAAAAAAAGAAAGAAAAGCGGATGGAGTGGATGGGTCCTGGGCACAGAAGCCTGGATGCTGCCAATCCTGCTGTTGCTACCTGGAATATTGGGGAATTATTGAGAGCCTTAAAATAAAATAGTTTATTTATTTGCACACATTTACTATGAATTTAAAATGTGACAACTCTCACTTCTTCCCACGTACACACGCGTGCTCACAAAGATAGTTACAGGTAAACGTAGTAAAAACTGTCATAAATTTAGGTGACCAGAAGGTCAGCAAGTGGAGGGATTGAGGAGAAGGTAGACATTAGGACCAATAACTCAGAAAGGAAAGCCAGGCAGAGACAAGTAAATGAACACAACGGTAATGGTGGACTGAAGTGTGTTTATTTCAAAGCACAATTAAAGATAAAGCAGATGAGCTTAGAGCTTGGATCAGTATTTGGGACCATTGACTGGCTACTCAATGTTCCAGGATTTCATTGTTTTAGATGAGATAGAGAGGAAGGTAAAAGAGGTAGAGGAGTTGTATTACTAACCAGGGAGAATGTCATATTTGCACTCAGAGAGGACGTACTGGATTGCTCATTATCTGAGGCAATAAGGAAGCGCTCAAAAATAAGATGGGTGCAATCACTCGGACAGGGTTATACTGTAGTCCCCCAACAGCCACTGTGACGCTTGAGGAACAAATATGTAGGCAGATTATGGAAAAATGCAAAATCAACAGGGTTGTTGTAATGGATGGCTTTAACTTCCCCAATATTGACTGGGACTCCCTTAGAGCAAAAGGCTTGGACTGAATTTGTTAAGTGCATCCAAGAGGGTTTCTTGAAAGAGTAGGTGGATAGTCCAACTAGAGGAGGGGCCATACTGGACTTGTGTTGGCTAATGAGCCTGGCCTGGTGACTGATCTTTCAGTGAGAGAGCATTTTGAAAACAGTGATCACAAAGCCTTGAGTTTTAAGGTAGTTATGAATAAGGATAAGTCAGGACCTTGCAAGAAGATACTAAACTAGAGGACGATAAAGTACGTCAGTATTAGACAGGAGCTAGGGAGTGTTAATTAGGAGAAGCTATTACCGGCAAGTCCACATTTGGCATGTAGGAGTTGTTTAAAGATCTGCTAATCAAAGTTCAGGCTTGGCATGTTTCAGTCGAGAGAAAGGACAATGATGGCAAGGTAAGGGACCCTTGGATAATGAGGGAGGCTTTGGATTTAGTCCAAAGAAAAAAAAGTAGCATATGTAATGTTTAGGAAGCTAAAATTGGACAGGGCCCATGGAGAATATAAAGAAAGCAGGAAAGTACTCAAGCAGGAATTAGGAGAGCAAAAAGGGGCCAGGAAAAAACCTGGGCAAGTATGGTTAAAGAGAATTTGAAAGCATTCTATACATAAATTAAAAACAAGAGGATAACAATAGAGAAGCTAGGAGCACTCAAGGATAAAGAGGAGAACTTGTGCTTGGAGAAAGAGCATGTCGTTAAGATCCTAAATGATTAGTTTGTGTCAGTATTCACCCAGGAGAAGGATATGGAAGAATGGTGAGGTTTGTGTGGAGCATGCAAATATGCTAGGGCACTTTGATATCAAAAAAGAAGTGTAGTTGGGTCTCTTGAGGACCTTTAAGATGGATAAGTGCCCAGGGCCTGATGGTACCTACCCAGGTTATTGAGAGAGGCAAGAGAGGAGATTGCTGGGGCTTTGACCAAGATCCTTGTATTCTTGCTAACCACTGGAGATGTCCCAAAGGACTGGTAAGTAGCTAATGTTGTTCTTCTGTTTAAGATGGGAAATGAGGATGATCCAGGAAAATGTAGACTGGTGAGACTCACATTGGTGGTTGGGAAACTATTGAAGAGGATTCTTAGGGCTAGGGTTTACGTGCCTTTGGAAAAGCATGGCCTAATTAGAGACTGTCAGCATGGCTTTGTGCGGGCAGTTCATGTCTTACTAACTTCATTGAATTTTTCAACAAGGTGATCAATGAGGGTAGAGCGGTGAACATGTCTACATGGATTTTAGTAAGGCTTTCAAGGTCCGTCGTGGTAGGTTCATCCAGAAGATTAACATGCATATGATTAACGGTGACTTGGCCATTTGGGTACCGATTTGGCTTGCTCATGGAAGTCTGAGGGTAGCAGTGGAAGAGCGTTTTTCTGGCTGGAGGTGCATGACTATTGGTGTTCCATTGTGATCCATACTGGGACGTCAGCTGTTTGTGAATATATAAATGACTTGGTTGAAAATGTAGATGGGTTGGGTAGCAAGTTTGGAGACAACACAGAGATCAGTGGTGTTGTGGATAGTATAGAAGGTTGTCAAAGGATACAGTGAATATCAATCAATTGCAGATATGGGCAGAGAAGTGGCAGATGGAGTTTAATCCATGTAAGTATGAGGTTCTGCACTTTGGGAGATCAAATGTTAAGGAAAGGTATACAATAAATGGCAGGATCCTGAGCAGCACTGATGTGCATAGTGATCTTGGGGTTCCAGTCCATAGCTCCCTGAAAGTAGCCATGTAAGTAGATTGGGTGGTAAAGGTGCATGGCATGCTTGCCTTTATTTGTTGGGGAATTGAATACAAGAGTCAGAACGTCATGTTGCAGCTTTATAAGATATTGGTTAGGCCACATTTAGGGTATTGCATTCAATTCTGGCCACACATTACAGGAAAGATTTGAAAGCTTTGGAAAGGGTGCAGACAAAGTTTAACAGGATGCTGCTTGCATTAGAGCGTATGAGCTATGAGCACTGGAGGTTGAAGGAAGAATTGGCTGAAGCCTATAAAATTATGAGATGCGTAGATAGGGTTGACGGTCAGAATCTTTTTCCCAGAGTTGAATTGTCTAATTTGAAGGGGCATGCATTTAAGGTTAGAGGGGAAGTTCAAAGGAGATGTGAGGGGCATTTTGTTTACACAGTGATAAGAGTCTGGAGCACACTGCTAGGATGGAGATGAAGGCAGATACAATAGGAGCATTTAAGGTACTTTAGAAAAGCACATGAATATGCAAGGAACGGAGGGATATGGACCAAAGATAGGCAATGGGGATTAGTTTAATTTGGTGTCATGCTTGGCACAACATTGTGGGCTGAAGTGCCCATTCCTGTGCTGTACTCTTCTATGTTCTGTGTTCCATGAGTTGAAAGTCTGGTTACGGAATGTTTGGCTTATGGTCTCTGTCTGTCTCAAGACAGGCCTGCTTCCATTAATGAAGTTGGTGCTATAAAGTTGAAGTGAGGGCCTTGTAAAGCTAAGGCTTGTCACCAAATTTCTAAGAGGTTGCTTAAATAAACTTGAAGTTGGAACAGCTTGGGAAGTCCTCAGTCTATTGGGATCTCCCACTTAACAGGGCAATGCTGTTAGTTGAAAAAGAACTGAAAGAACTGTGGATGCTGGAAATCTGAAACAGAAACAGAAATTGCTGAAATATCTTAGCTGCTCTGGTAGCTTCTGTGGAGGACATGGTGGCTTAGTGGTTAGCACTGCTGCCTCACAGCACCAGGTTCCCAGGTTCAATTCCAGCCTCAGGTGACTGTATGGAGTTTGCACATTCTTCCTGTGTCTGCATAAGTTTCCTCTGGGCACTCCGGTTTCCTCCCACAATCCAAAGATGTGCTGGTCAGGTGAATTGGTCATGCTAAATTGCCCATAATGTTAGGTGCATGATAATCAGAGGGAATGGGTCTGGGTGGGTTACTCTTTGGAGAGTTGGTGTGGGTTGAAGAGTCTGTTTCCACATTATAGGTAATCTAATCTAAAATCAGAGTTAACATTTTGGGTCCAATAACCCTTTTTCTAAATGGAAGTTACTGTTATTTGCCTTTGCTGGTGGAATTACTTGCAGCTAGTTTGATAACTTCTGGTGGTACTGTTTCTGCAAATGCTTCAAGGTGATTTTAAAACCACTAGCCAAGCCCAGGACCACTATCATTTAGAAGGACAAAAGCAGCAAATACTGTGTACAAGAATACCAATACTGCAAGTTCCCCTCCAAGGCACTCATCCTGCAGACTTAGAAATATATTGCCTTTCATCTAGTAACACTGGGTCAAAATCCTGGAACTCACTCCCTGATGGTATTGTGGTATGTACCTACACCAAATGGACTGGAGCAGTTCAAGAACGCAGCTCACCACCACCTTCTCAAGTGTAATTAAGGATGGTCAATAAATGCTGGCCCACACAGTGACACCCATTTACTTTGAGTGAAAAAAGAAATTTTTCACGTGTAGACTATCTTTCATATCAAAACACTCCAAAGGGCATGATGTAACACATTTTTGAAATATAATGAATATTACAGTATAAGAAAATGTGTGCATTCTGTGTCAGAAAATCAGATGAATAATCAATCAATCTGTACTATGTGCCAGATGAATTAATAAAGGAATATTGAGCAGGAGACTGTAAGAACTCACTTTTCTTTCAAAAGAAGTATCTGATCTTTAACATTCACCTGGACAGCGGAAACGGACCAACAGGACTTCAGTTTGTAACCTGAGTGTAAGATGATAGCAGATTGGTTAGCAAAGTGCTGAAAAAACTGCGGATGCTGGAAATCATTAAACAAAACAGAAATTGCTGGAAAATCTCAGCTGATCTGGCAGCATCTGAGCAGAAAATTTCAGGTGCCACCACTACACATATTTCCCTCCCTCTTGTCAGCTTTCCGCAGAGACTGTTCCCTGGTCCATTCCTCCTTCACTCGACATGTCCCTATATCCCTGCGGCACCTTACCTTGCAATTACAGAATATGTAACACCTGCCCATTTACTTCCTCCCTCCTCACTATCAAAAGCCCCAAATATGTCTTCCAGGTGGAAGTAAAGTTTTGCCTGTATTTCAACAAATCTAGTCTACATTATTCGCTGCTCACAATATGGTTTTCTCTACATTGGGGAAATGAAGCACAGATTTAGTGATCACTTTGCAGAACACCTACACCCTGTCTGAAAAACAGACCATAAACTTCTAGTTGCACATTACTTCAAAACACCACCGTGTCCCCCAGCCAACACCAGACTCAGACTAGCTGCATATTCCAGTAAAGCTCAGTGCAAGCTGGAAGAACAGCACCTCATTTTTCACTTGGGATTTAGTGTTGAGTTCAATAATCTTAGGGCTTGAGGCACCTTCTCCTATGTCATAATACAACCCCATACACCAGGCTTTGCTGCCACACAATATCCATTGTCAACTACTAAAAGTCCCCATTAGAAGCTATTCATTCCCTCAGAAAGACCTTTACCCACTCCTTAATCTGTCCAACTGTTTTGCTGTCTCTTTGGACACTATCTCCACCTCTCATTTACTGTCACCCTCCCACACCTCATCTTCTGCATAAATACCAACCTTTCTGAGCTACTATCAGAACTAAAGAAGGTCACTGGACCTGAAATGTTAATTCTGATTTCTATCCACAGATGCTGCCTGACCTGCTGAGTTTTTCCAACAACTTCTGTTTTTGTTTCTCATAGTATATTGGTCACTGATTAGATTCAATGGAAATTGAAATAGACAAATGTAAAACAGGCCTACAATTCAATTTTACCCACTTTACACGATTGCACAATGTCAAAATGACACCCGTGGGTTCTTTCACCTGGCTTGAAGTCTAGCATTAACTAAAAGATTAGAAGTTTTCCCTTTTGTTATAAAAATTATTTGACAGATGAATATGGATTATTTTTACTGAGTTCTGGCTGAGTTTGAACTTCTAGAACAGTGTTGCCCTAATTGGCTATAAACTTGCAGTTTTGCTCATATAGTCATGAAGATGTTTGACAGAGGAAATGGAAAAATACAGGCATGATAAGGTTAGGAGATTTTGTTTACATATTAATTCATAGCTTGACAGCATTGCTGGCTTTACCAACATTACCCAGGGCAGGTAAGAGTCAACCACACTGCTGTGAATCTAATGTTTCATCTAGGCCAGACTTGGTAGGGACAGCAGTTTCCTTCCTTGAAGGACATTAATGAGCCAGATAGGTTTTTCTTGACAATCGGCACTTATATTAGACTCTTAATTCCACATTTTTATTGAATTCAATTTATACCATCTGCTATGGCCAGCATTAAACGTGTGTCCCCAGAAAATTACCTAATTCTCTGGATTAATAGTTTAGTGATAATCCCATAGGCCATCACTTTCACCCTAAGAGATAGTCTAGAAAGATTTTTAATCTTCATAATATTTGTTTCTCTGACTTAGAGTCCTCAAAGCAGACACTATCCCCCAAAAATTTAATATTCCTACTACTAAATATCTCCTAATTTGTTTCTAAGCATCGGTTATTCAACAATTCCCCTCCTTTTTAATAAGTAACACATTGTGCTATGCTATGGTAATCAGAATTAAAAATCAGAATGGACCTGTTTCAGTGAGTGAAATAATAAAAGGTTATAAGTAAAGAAAAGAAAAGGAATGCTATTCAGATAAATTGCTGATCCCAGTCCCCAGATCATACTTGATTGGAAATTTTACAGCAACCACTTGCATTTACATAATACTTTCAATGAAGTGATAAAACCCAAGTCACGATGAGTATCAAACAAGTATTGACATAAAGCCATTTAAGGTGATATTAGGATGGCTAGTCAAAAACTTGGACAAAGAGGTCCTAAAGGAAGAGAGAGGTGGAGAAGTGTAGGAACTGCCAAATATAAGCGATAACGTCTCAGAACTGGAGTCGTAACATTCCTTAACTAAATCCACCAACACTTGAAAGGTTTTAGTATCTAGTGCCTCAGGGAATGTAAGTATCCCAATAACCAAAAATATTGTGGGTCCACAAGCAGTCAGAATGATTATTCTTTGCATTCCATCTTCCACAATGTTATTTGCCCAGAAAAAAAATGCATTCTTCCCACCTACTAGGTCCAGTCTTCAATGGCAGGTTTGAATGAGTCAAGCTTCCCAAATAAAGGCATAATGCCAGAAATTCTTACCCAACTCAAAGACCGCTGCGAGCAAATCTTCTTCAGGAGTGAATTGTTTTCTCTCATTGCCACTTATGTAACTGCTCAGAGGTTTGTGTCCCATCATTGTCACCCTTTATTTACGTGTGCACAATACCTTGACTCTGCCCAGCCAGCTCAGAGCCAGTCCCTAGAGAGAGGAGAGTCTCTGAATCTCCTGTTTATTTTTTCTTTCTTTTTTCTTTTTTTCTATTTGTTTGCCCCCACACTACCGCCTAACTGCGGTAGTGCTTATTTTTAATCTCCTGTTTATATCTGTCAGCCAGGGCTCCCTGATTGGCCCAGGTTAACAGCCCTAATCTCACTTTGATGAGATCCATTTGGCCATCCTCATTGCACACGGGGATTGCCAACGAATGAACATAGGATGTTAGATGTTTGGAACCGAGGGTGCGTTAGGATATATGCAGCAGAGTTTTGATTGAGCTAGAGCTAATATAGGGAGGACTGAAAAAAGACAGTTTCTCTTTTTCATTCTAAATACAGGAACATCAAAATTCCATTTGTAATAAATGGATGTAAATTGAGCTGTCAATATTTCATAGCACTATGGGGATTCCCTATTTAAACAAGACTTGATGAATCTGTAGAGGTGTTAAATGAAACACAAGACTGTGAAGTCAAAATATACATCATCCCTTTTTGCAAAAAAGCTTTGAACTTGTAAAAGTCACATCATGAAGGAGCCATGCTGTCTACGTGATGCTTTACTGTGTCTTAATTCTGAAACCTTTCATTTCAGATTAACTTCTCACCAGTAAGAAAACAGATTGAAGACAATGACATAGCAAATCTTTTGCGGAGTTTTCGTCCTTTTGTTATTCAATTGAGTCTTCGTGGATTCAGCAACATTGGTTGGGCAACTTTCAAAAGCATCAGTGAGTATATTTGTCAGTTTAATCCACATGTATTAGATTTTGCTCATTCTTGAAGAAGAGGTCCCATCTACATAAAGAGAGACCTGTGCTTACACAGTGTCTTTTATGACTGCAGAATGCTCAAAATGCTTTATTCAAATAAAGCAGTTTTTAAATAGTGTAGTCACTATTATAATGAAAGAAATGTGTATGAATTGATTTCTACATCAAGATCCTCACAAAATAACAACCTGGTAGCAATCAGATCATGTTTAAATAATATTTTTTTTACTGGTATTAGCCAGATAGAAGCCCTCTATGGTTTGAAATAGTGCCATGGGATTTTCCACTTGCAGTTGAGGGGGCAGATGGGTCCTTAACATCTCATTCAAAATATATCTGAGTGCAGCATTTCATCGCTTCACTGTAGTGTCAAACTTGGAGTTTGCACCCGTAAACTTCTGGCTCAGAGGTAACAGTGCTACTAACTGAACCATACCCTATCAATGTATTTAAGGGGACAATAGAACATTTAATGGGGAAGAGAATAAATAGCTTTTGTGGTCGATGTAGATAAGGAACATGGAAAAGTTCTGGAGTGGAATGTAAACACTGGAATGAACTGTTTGAGCTGGATGACCTGTTTCTTTGCTGCATATGCCAATGTAATCATATGTAAGGCACACTGGCACTTTAAACCACTTCAGTGCATCTGTTTAAGTATTTAATACACAGTCGGTAGAAATCAGGACACAATCAAAGGGTGACTTGTATCTTAACTCTTTGTATTGCTCTCAGTGTTTCTTAATGTGTTTCGATTCTTATCATGGCAGGTATACGCTGCTCCCAGTTCACTAGATATTTACGTCTAGCCATCAGCCTTTACTTTACTTGCAACTACTTTTCATAGCCAGTCATTCATTAAAAGGCAGTCTGTATAGATAAAAACAGTTAATCTGAGTTTATTCCCCTCTTAAATTTTCTGATTCTTGCTCCTTAGAATATTTACTGGAGCCCCAGATGCCTGGTAGGTTGTTTTGGACACAATGCAGCTTGAGGTTAAAATCTCCCTTGTTAAATATGATCTACAGTCTATAGTTTGCCAACTCTGTACCAGAATCATAAAAATGTGGCTGACACTTAACTGACCTCTGAAATGGCTAGTAAGCCAATTGGTTAGATCAGTTAATTAAAGAAAAAAATAATAACAAAAACCCAGATGTATATCCTGGTCACTAAAATGCTTTGTAAAATCCTTTTGAAGAGCATCCAGACTTGTACCAAAATTAGCAGAACTTTCCTACAGACCAGTCAAGCAACAGCTGGTCATTACCATATTCGCAGATGCCTGTCATCCATATTCCAGTCTCGTCCATCACCATCCACTAGCAAAACTGACCCATCAGAAACATAATAATTACTGTTAAGAGAGGATATTCATGGGAGTCCTTGGCATTCACTCTGGATTCCATGAAATCTCATGGCATTGGGTCAAGCATGGACAAGGAAACTTACTGTTGATCAACACTTACAGCCCTCGTTCAGCTGAGTTAAAGCTTGGAGGTTTAAAATAGAATGTTGATGCATCTTCAATTGGAGTATTCATTTTCTAATGTTCTGGGTCTCCTTTTGACGAGGATATCTGTGGCTGGACTGCACCATCTCCCAAGCAACTGTTATTGCAGCCTCTCTTGGACCCTGCTTGACACCTTGACTCATATCCAACCAGTGGTACATCATTCTGCTGAGGGTTACTGGATGGTTTTAGGGCTGCGACTTGTGCCTCCCAGATTACCAAAGAAATTATTTGTTCTCTATCTGTATTGACGAAAGGGTGGCTGACATTAGGCTTCTGAGCTGATACAAGTAGAGAATCCTGGTCCTCACAGGAGAAGACAGGTTTTACCTCTGCAGAGATGCTGCAACATCTATGCCTTGTTAAATAAGTATTTACCAGTCTTCATTCCACAGCAACTTTCCCATCAACCCTGCTGTCAGACTCATTCATTGCACATCATGTCTAACCACTGGCCATGATGTCTTCTCTCTCTCTCTTTAGCCTTCCAGTTACTAGCATGATGTCCACCACCTCGTCAGTAAAACTGGCTCCCCTGGAAGCCATCTCTTTGGTCTTTGAGGACGAGATTACCCATGCCTCAGAAAAAGCATTGGTGATGCTGCCTCCTGCAGACCTCCAACTTCCCCACCAGCTCAAATACTGACACCTCATTGGGATCATTAAACTTAGAAAGTATGGGACCACAATCTGATGAGCACTTCACAATGACAGCTGTGTAGCTGGTTAAGGATGAAAACTCTTGTTGCTTTTCATCTGTCCCAATGACATTTGCCTGAATAAATAATGCTTTCTTTCAACATACTGGGCCCAATCTTCAATGGCAGGATCCAATGAGTCAAGCTTTCCACATAAAGGCATTATGCCAGAAATGCTTGCCCGAATTCAAAGATGACTGTTGCAAACAAAGTTTCTTCAAAAGCATACTGTTTTCTCTTGTTGCCACTGAAATAACTGCACAAAGGCCAGTATGCTGTCATCAAGTCAAGCTTTATTTGTAAATGCATAATGCATGGATTCTGACCAGCCAGCTCAGAACCAGCCCATAGAATAGAAGACTGTCTGAGACTCAGACTTCTAACTATCAGCGAGGGCTCCTTGGTCAGCCCAAATTAACAACCCCAAACAGTGATATCATACTCAACGAAATCCCCTGGCCATCTATGTTCCAATCACTACAACAGACATTTTTGCAGAAAGTTTAAGAAAGGCTAGATGTTAGGCCTAAAAACGTGTTGCTGGAAAAGCGCAGCAGGTCAGGCAGCATCAAAGGAACAGGAGAATCGACGTTTCGGCATAAGCCCTTCTTCTTCCTGAAGAAGGGCTTATGCCCGAAACATCGATTCTTCTGTTCCTTTGATGCTGCCTGACCTGCTGCGCTTTTCCAGCAACACGTTTTTAAGCTCTGATCTCCAGCATCTGCAGTCCTCACTTTCTCCTAGATGTTAGGCCTCACTCCTTTAGGTTGTTAAGCTGTTTTGCCCAAAGTCCACATGACATCATCATAGTGGGTGTGCTTAAAGCACTCCTCTTTAATAACTCTTTCATAGAGTCACAGAGATGTACTGCACAGAAACAAACCCATCGGCCCAATTTGTCCATACTGACCAGACATCCAGCCTTAAACTTGTTTTTTTAATCCAAGTTGAAACTGGCACTCCTATTGTGTGAGCCTCAATTTTGTTAACCAGCTGTCTGTATGTTGCTTTAGCAAAAACTTTGCGAAAATCCACCTAGATATGATTGATCCCATTTTCCTTGTCAACCTTAATTACTGTTTCATCAAAAGGTAATTTAGTTTATTCAAGTACCATCTGCTTTTACAAATCCTGAATTTCCTTTCATTAACTGAAATCTTTTCAGGTATGTGGTGATTTCACCCCTTGATTATTGTTTCTAAAACCGTACCACCATTAATATTAAACTGATCTATGATGACTGGGAATGTCGTTATACCTTTTCTTGGATATGAATTTCAAAAGACATTGCTAAAGATCCTTTGTCACCAGCTTCATGTCTAAGGTCAAGGTGTCAGCAGCTGAAAATGTGTTGCTGGAAAAGCGCAGCAGGTCAGGCAGCATCCAAGGAACAGGAGAATCGACGTTTCGGGCATAAGCCCTTCTTCAGGAAGGTGTCAGCAGTATAGGATGCTCCAACTGGAGCTCTTCTGCTTCTATTTATTTATTGTTTCCTTCTTTTTTTCCCCTTTTTACTCATGTTATCCTCCTTTTTGGTGCTTTTCTCCCTTTTGGTGTTAACATCCCTCATGGCAGGTCTCAGTCTGGTCTCTGAGCAGTTCTCAGTCTGGTCTCTGAGCAGCTCATGACGGTATCTCGGTGTACAAGTGGATTCTGCCTGGGCATATTCTCAAGGCACCAGGGAGGATCAGAGAGGCAGCGGTTTCAGCAGCAGTGACAGTATCTGTGGCAGTGGGGTCAAGAACAGACAGCTGAGGTCTCCTGTAGAATGAGATAAGCGGAGGACTCATCAAAGGCTGTTGAACTCTTAACTGTTGAACTTTATTTTCCTAGTTTAAATTACTAAAGACTTTAGTCGTAGAATCAGAGTCATAGAAATGTACTTTAGTGTTAACCATTATCTTATTTCTTTATTTTTCTACTTATTCTGTGAAATAATGCTTAACTTTTTAACTCTTATTTCTCTTACTACTTTGTACCTAAGTTTTTTTTGTACCTAGGTACCTTGGTACCCAAGATGATGTCATTACTAATTTATTAACTGGTATGATCTTGTTTCAGTAACTGCAAAAGAGCTCATCTGAGTTTCTGTTAATGTAAGTGAAGAAGGAAGGCTCTTTTGGGTAGTAGTGTGCCCACCTCTGGGCCAGAAGACCTGGATTCAGGCCCACCTTCCCCAATGGAATGTCATGACAGATCAATTAAACATACTGACAAAAGATATATGAACAAAGGAGGTTGGAGTGCACCTTGTTATAGAGTATGGATAATGACAGATTGTATGTGTGAGGTGGGAGTGTTTCTCTTGTGGTGGAGTGATAATATTCCTATCTCGGGCTATAAAGCCTGACTTCAAGTCACACCTGCTCCAGACATTTAAAATAATGTCTCTGAACAGGTTGATTAAAAAATGTCTTTGATAGATAGCAGTTGGGTGGGGGAATGTAGCTTTAGTTGAGTGAAGCTCTAGTTTGGTGAAATGAGGGCACAGAGGTGCTGTTTTCTTTTTCTAACTCTATCAGCCTCCAGGAGAGCAGAGGTTGAAAAGCTGCAGAGAATAATATAAAGGGACATTAAAAGGAAATATGCAAGTGCTTATTTGCTGAGTATTTTGTTCACTTTTTTAAAAAATCTACATAACTTATTGGTAAATACTGTATGTCCCATGGCATACACATCTCTAAGAAATGTTTGTGGCTTGAGGAGCTTTGGCTCAGAGTTTATGAACTGCAGATACTGTGATACATCAGGTGGGAAGCAGGTTATTAGACCTTCATTCCAAGCAGTTGCATTCCATTAAAATAAGGTCTTGTAATTTGTTCAGTGGCCAGGGATAGGAGAGTGTAACTTTGAGTCAGGCAAGAATGGTCATGAAGCAAATGTCTAATATGGTGTGAAATTCTTGCTGTCTCAGGTAGATGAGCAAACTGTTCATGGCACTATAGTACAGGATACCATTCAAGCTATGGGGAATTAATGAGTAGAGGTACCATAATTGGGAGATATGAAATGTTCTTTACAGCCAAGAGTGAGAGTCCAAATGGCTTTGTTGCCTGCCCGATATCAGGGATTGGGACATTTGTGCTGGGTTGGAGGGGAACTTGCAATGGGAAGGAGATTACGAATAGCGTAGTCAAAACTAGGGTTTGAGCAGCTAAGGGTTTGAGCAAATTTCAAAATTTTAAAGCAGACCCTCAAAGATAACAATCTGTATATTATTACCTGAGCCATGAGTATATAGGCAAAAGGTGAGTGCCAGATTAGATAGGTGGATGCTTAGCTTAAAGATTGGTGTGTGAGAACTAGGTTTTGATTCATAGTGCGCAGGTACCAGTACTGGGAAAACTTGGAGCTGTACTGTTTGGATGGTCTTCACCTGATTTGTGTTAAGACCAGAACAAAAACAGAAATTGCTGGAAAAACTCAGCAGGTCTGGCAGCATCTGTAGAGAGAAATCAGAATTAATGTTTCAGGTTGAGTGACCCTTCCTCAGAACTTCCATATCCTATGGTCTGAAGAAGGGTCACTCAACCCTAAACATTAACTCTGATTTTTCTCCACAGATGCTGAACTTTTCCAACAATTTGTTTTTGTTTCTGCTTCACAGCACCCACAGTTCTTTCAGTTCATTTGTTAGGACCAGTTTTCTAGTGGGAGGTAAAGGGTGCTTTAAATATAAGTAAATAGTAGGAGTGTGAAATCAAGTTTGGGAATATTTGATAAAAAGAGAGGACAAAGCAGGAGGGCCTAAAGGAAATGGTGTTCAGAGTGTGACAGGAAGGGATAGAATGCAAACTCAAATGTTCAACAGGAAATATAACTAGAGATCACGAAAATAGTAAAAAGGCTCTATGACTCTACGACAGAACTTCCATGTTTGAATGCACGTAGTTTTAATGACAGAACAGATGAACTGACATCCTAACTAATAATAAGTATGTATGATCTGATAGCCATTACAAAAACATGGCCGTTCGATATCAAAGACTGGGACCTGACTATTCAAAGATATGTGACATTAGGAAGAAAGGAAGCTAGGAAGAGGTAGAGGGGTAGCTCTGTTAACTAAAGGTAGCATAGAATGGATTATCTCATATCCAGTGGTCAAAATATGGAATCAGTTTGACCAAAGGTTAGGAATTAAAAAGGTTAGAAATCACTTGTGGAGTGGGTTATAGGTCCCCCTTGACAGGAGCTGTACTGTAGAATGAGAAATACAGGAAGAAATAATTAGGCCTTTTAAGAAGGTATGGTGATAATCAAGGATGACTTTATTCGACATATAGTTTGCGTGAATCAGATTGACAAGAGTCGTCTAGATGATCAGTAGTTTTGGGACAATGTGTTTTAAAGTCAATCAGAATGCAACAATACCAGATCTGATAATATGCAATGAGACAGAATTGGTTGATTCATTAATTACTATGCAGTAAAGGTGAGTCTAGGTAGCAGTAATCATAATATGATTGGACTTTGTATGAGGGAGAGAAGAGTGGATCAAACACTACATCTACATCTACATCTACCCCTTACCTAACACTACGGGCAATTTAGCATGGCCAATTCACCTGACCTGCACATCTTTGGACTGTGGGAGGAAACCGGAGCACCCAGAGGAAACCCACGCAAACACGGGGAGAACGTGCAAACTCCACACAGTCAGTCGCCTGAGGCGGGAATTGAACCCGGGTCTCCAGCGCTGTGAGGCAGCAGTGCTAACCACTGTGCCACCATAGGGAGCCTGTTGGTTTGTTAGCCTTTACTGCAAGAGGTCTCGTACAGAAGTAGTGATGTCTTGGTTCAGTTGAAGGAGTAACAAGCAATGTAGATAAAAGAAAACCAGTTGATATACAGTATTTTGATTTCCAGAAGACGTTTAACAAAATGCCACATTGAGGTTTATTAAGTAACATAAGAGCTTGTAGTGTAGGAAGTAGTATATTAACATGTATAGAGGATAGGTTACCAGATGGACTAATGGAGATAGCTGACGAGATAATGGGGGCGTTAGTTGTAATCTTTCAGGTAGCCCTAGGATTAGGAAGGGTCCCAGGGGACTGGAAAATCACTAACATGACACCTCTGTTTAAAAAGGCAGTACAGCAAAAGGAGGAAAATTACAGACCAGTTAGCCTAACCTCGATCATGGGTAAGATCATGAAGGATGAGATTTCTAAGTCCTTAATTGTATGATAAAATAGGGCAAGGTCAGCATGGTATCATCAAGGGAAGGTCATGACTGACAAATCTTCTAGAATTTTTTGAGGAAGTAACAAGCAGGTTGGACCAAGGAGAGCCAATGGATGTTATCTACCTGATCTTAAAGAAGGCCTTTGACAAACTGCCGCACAAGAGGCTACTAAGTAAGATAAGAGCCCATTGTGTTGAAAGCAAGGTGCTAACATGGATGGAAGCTTGGCTGTCTAGCAGAAAGCAGAGAGTGGGGATAAAAGGATCCTTCTCAGGAGCACAGCCAGTAACAAGTGGTGTTCCGCAAGGCTCAGTGTTGGGACCACAACTTGTCACTTTATACATTAATGATCTAGATGAAGGAACTAAGGGCTTCTGGCTAAGTTTGCAGACAATACAAAGATAGGTAGAGGAACAGGCAGCATCGAGGAGACGGGGAGACTGCAAAAGATTAGGAGACTGGGCAAAGAAGTGGCAGGTGGACTACAATGTGGGAAAATGTGAAGTCATGTACTTTGGTAGGAAGAATAGAGGGATTGACTGTTTTCTAAATTGGTAGAAAATTCAGAAGTCTGAAGTGCAAGGAGACTTGGGAGTTCTAGTCCAGGATTCTCTCAAGATAAACTTGCAGGTTGAGTAAGTAGTTAAGAAGGCAAATGCAATGATGGCATTTATTTTGAGAGGACTTGAATATAAAAGCAGGGGTATATTTCTGAGGCTGTATAAGGTTCTGGTCAGACCATATTTGCAGTTTTGTGCCCCATATCTCAAGAAGGATGAGCTGGCCTTGGATCATGTTCAGAGGAGGTTCACGAGAATGGTCCCAGGAATGAAAAGCTTAACAAACAAGGAACGTTTGAGGACTCTAGGTCTATACCAGAGGAGTTTAGAGGAATGAGTTTAGAGGAATCTAATTGAAACACACAGAATACTGAATGGCCTGGACAGAGTAGATGTTAGGAAAATATTTCCATTGGTAGGAGAGATTAGAACCTGAGGGCACAGCCTTACAGTAAAGGGAAGACCTTTTAGAATGGAGATAAGGAGAAATATCTTCAGCCAGAGACTGGTGAATCTATGGAATTCATTGCCCACAGAAGGCTGTGGAGGCCAGGTCATTGAGTATATTTAAAACTGAAATAGATAAGTTCTTGAGTATCAAGGGGATCAAGGGTTACAGGGAAAATACAGGACAATGTGGTTGAGAAACTTATCAGTCAAGATTAGAGTGGTGCTGGAAAAGCACAGCAGGTCAGGCAGCATCCGAGGAGCAGGAAAATCGCGTTTCGGGCAAAAGCCCTTAATCAGGAATCGGGCTTTTGCCTGAAATGTCGACTTTCCTGCTTCTTGGATGCTGCCTGACCAGCTGTATTTTTCCAGCACCACTCTAATCTTGACTCTGATCTTCAGCATCTGCAGTACTCACTTTCGCCTGAGAAACTTGTCAGCTGTGATTGAATGGCCGAACAGACTTAATGGGCTGAATGGCCTAATTTCAGCTCCTACATCTTATGGTCTTATAGTTGGCTTATAGTAAGCAGAAAAAAGGAATAATTGGGCCATTCTCAGGTCGGCAGCATGCAATGATTGGTGTGCTATAGGGACCAGTATTGGGCCTTCAATTATTTGCCAAAAATATTAGTTATGTGGATGAGGGACCAAATGTATGGTTGTTAAATTTGCTGATAATATAAAGATGGGTAAGATGTGTATCAGTTAGGTATCACAGTGGCTCAGTGGTTAGTATTACTGTCTGACAGTGCCAGGGACCCAGGTTTGATCCCAGTCTCAGGCAATTCTCTGTCTGGAGTTTGCACATTCTCCTTGTCTGTGTGAGTGTCCTCTGGGTGTTTTGGTTTCCTCCCACAGTCCAGACATGTGCAGATTGGGTAGACTGGCTATGCTAAATTGCCCATAGTGTCCAGGGACAGGCTAAGTGGATTAGTCATGGGAAATGCAGAGTTACAGGAAGGGTAGATGGATGGGTTCTGGGTGGGATACTCTTCAGTAGACCAGTGTAGACTTGATGGACCAATTAGCCTACTTCCACATTGTAGGGATTCCAAGATTCTGTTAGAAACAGTTCAAAGAATGTTTACTCAATTGATATTTAGGATGGGACATTATGAGGAAATGTTGGACGAGTTGGACCTCTTTCTGTTGGAGTTTCAAAGAATGAGAGGAGATCTCATGGGTGGCTCAGTGGTTAGCACTGCTACCTCACAGCACTAGGGTCCCAGGTTTGATTCTAGCCTTGGGTGGCTGTCTGTGTGGAGTTTGCACCTTCCCTCCCATGGGTTTTCTTCGGGTATTCCGGTTTCTTCCCACAGTCCAAAGATGTGCAGGTTAGGTGAATTGGCCATGCTGAAGTGCTAGGTGCGTTAGTCAGAGGGAAATGGGACTGGGTGGGTTACTCTTCGAAGGGTCGGTGTGGACTTGTTGGGCCGAAGGGCCTGTTTCCACACTGTAGGGTAGCTATCTATCTTACTGAGATTCGCAATTTCCTTAGGAAATGTGACAGGGTGGATGCTGAAAGACTTCCCCGGTACATTCATGACTCTTTGGAATTCTTCTTTAGCAAGCAGTACAGATGGGGTTATTGAATATGTGTTAGGTAGAGATAAATAGTATTGCCCCAAAGGAGTATACAAACCTTTTACCCAGGTATTGTTCCCTTATGCAACACACAAAAGACAGGCAGTCCACTCAGACTTTAATGAAACAAACCCTTCTTTATTTAACTCTTTAGGGACTAATACTCAATATAAAACATACATTTGTTGTAACATTTACTTCTTACTTCATCTAAATTAGTTCAACTTTAACTCACTTCATTTAACTTCACTTTACCTGATTTAACTTAATTCACATTTAACTTTAACTTGAATATTAATGATAAATTTGGCTTGAAACAAATACTACCTGATTTGAATGAAGTGGCCAACTTTGCTCTTGGTGTAGTTCCTGCCTTGTGGTTCTTTGTCTTCTCTGAAGGTAACTTCAGGAGATGCACTTTTCAAAAGCTGGTCTTGAGGGCTTACTCCTGCAAACGCCTTTGTTCTGCTAATATTTATCCCAAAATATGCTCATTTTCCAGAAACGTCTGTGGCATTTAGCCAATGAATTGACCAAACCTGATCACAATGTTCAATGTCAACTAATGGAGTTCACTAGTAAACAACTCCCAAACATTTATACCATGTCATCTACAGCCACGTTCAATGCTCCATACAAAGTATTATAGAGCTATTATGTCTAGCAGACCACCAGAAAATCTCCCTTATTTGGTCAACACAGGAAACTACAGGTCACAGCTGACAGGACAAGTCCCAACACGCCCTAACTGCAGTTTTGAGCTAGGTCAGAGTTTAAACTACCTTGACCAAAATTCTCAGCATACTTGATTGTAACCTTTAATTAGTTTCATAGTCATTTCTGCTGCTGGACACCTGTCCACAATAGGTTCTTGACTAATATGAGAGTCACTTTGATGTCAGGTATAGGTAGAAAGTGGAGGTGAGGCTGCAGTCAGATCAGCCATTATCTTGTCGAAAGGCAGAGCAGACAGGAGGGAATGGATGGCCTAATCCTTCATATAACTTGAATGCTCACATGTAAGTTATAGTACGTCTTTCCCATTCTCTTCACCATTACTGATACTTTAGCAACCTGGACACATACTATCTGAACCAGGCAGGTAATCCATATTAAGTCAACCTTTCCAGTTCATCCTGCCTATTTTTCATCATATCCATTCCTCCATCATCACTGCTATCAATATTTGATACCATTATCTTTTTTTAGCAAACCCTGATACAAAGTATTCATTAAATGTTTTCATTTAGCCCTCTGTTCACCCTCAATGTCCCCAAAAGGATACACCCCACTTCATTACTATCCATTTACTATTTAAATACTGGTAGATTATTTCATGCTGTTTTGTGTTGTATTCAATTTGATTATTTTGTTTCTGTTCCCAGACTTACTTTCCTTTTCCCTTTACCTTACAACCTCATATTTGGAACAGTTTCTGCTTATTGATTTCATCTGACTTGCATTAGGTAACCTCTTTTGTTTTTGTTGCTTCGTATTCTCTGTCTCTTTTGTCATCCAAAGAGCCCTGATTTCTTCATCCCTACCTTTGCCATAGATATGGTACTAAGCATGTACTTGCTTTTATTTATCATGGGATCCTTATTTTTCACCTTGAGATAGTAGTGGTGGGCCACCTTAGTAAACTGCTGCAGTTCATTTAGTGTAGGTATATGCACATTGTTTTTTTTTGTGGCCTTTTAGGAGGGTATTCCATGATTTTGACCCAATGACAGTGGAGCACAGACATAGTTCTAAGTCAGAAACAAAAGCAGAAGTTGGTGGAAAATCTCAGCAGGTTTGGCAGCATCTGTGAAGAGAAAGAACAGTTAACGTTTTGGATTCAGTAACCCTTCTTTAGAATTGAAGTTTTGTTCTGATTCCCAGCACCTGCAGTTCTTTGGTTGTTTTGTTTAATTCTGAGTCAGAATGGTATGTGGCTTAGTGGAGAATCTACAGATGGAACCTGTAAAATGCTGGCCTTTTCTTTCTAGGTAGTAGAGGTTACAACCTTGGAACGTATTGGAAGGTATGACAAATGTGTTATTTACGTAGCAGATTTGTCATCACAAAACGAAACAAGATAGACGAGACATTTAACATCATCAACAACACTCTCACAGGCATAAAGTTCACCAAGGAGGAAGAAACCAACAACAAACTCGCATTCCTGGATGTCACAGTCGAAAGAAAGGACAACAGAGAACTACAAACCTGCATATACAGAAAACTGACAAACACTGTCCAAATACTTAACTACACCAGCAACCATCCCAACACACACAAACGAAGCTGTATCAGAATACTATTCCAATGAGCCACCACACACTGTAGCACAGATGAACTACGCAAAATAGAGGAGAACCACCTATACAACGTATTCAAGAAGAACGGATACTCAAAAAATACAGTGCGCGGATTCCTCAAGAACAAACCACGACAAGCAGACCAAACACAGCCAGAAACCCTAACCACCTTACCATACATCAAAGAAGTTTGAGAAATGACAGCCAGACTACTAAGACCCCTCGGAATCCTAGTAGCACACAAACCCACCAACACTCTCAAACAAAAACTAACAAACTTAAAAGACCCAGTACATCCCATGGACAAAACCAACGTCATCTATAAAATTCCATGCAAGGACTGCCACAAACACTACATAGGAGAAACAGGAAGAAAGTTAGCCACCAGGATACACGAACACCAGCTAGCCACAAAAAGACATGACCCTCTCTCCCTCGTAGCCCTACACATAGATGAAAAAAGCCACCATTTTGACTGGGACAACACATCTATCCTGGGACAGGCTAAGCAAAGGCATGCCAGAGAATTCCTAGAGGCCTGGCACTCCAAACACAATGCCATAAACAAACACATAGATCTAGATGCCATCTATCAACCCCTCAGAAAATGAACAGGAAATGACATCACCACAAACCCCAGGAACCCCATCCAGGAGGAAGATATAAATAGAAAGCAGGAGACAACATCTTCGCTTCACTTGGAGGTCGCCTCTGATGATGTTACCTAACCAGGTAATGAAACATCTGGATATCAAACCTACAGCTCAACGAGCAAACCTATACCCTTATTATAATCCAGCAGGCAGTAAGAGTCAAAGAGTCAATCACATTGCTGTAGATTGGAATCACATGAATACTAGGCCAGTAAGAAGGCAAGGTAAAAACAGGCAGACTTCCTTCCCTGAAGATCGATAATGATCTGGATGAGTTTTTAACAAAGTTTGACAGCAGGCTTTCTTTTTTCAAATTCCAAAATTTTATTGCATTCAAACTTCACCATGTGGCATTGTAAGATTTGATCTTATATCCCCAGAATCTTTCCTAGGGTTCTGGATTACCAGCCCAGTGATATTTCCACTATGCTGATACATCTCCATTGTACCATCATTACATGTCAAGGGCGGACAGTTGAAGTTCTCTTTGGTTGGAGTTGGCCATTGCTAAATACTAGTGCGGTATTAATGTTATTTGCTAGTTGTTAACTCAAATCTGAATATTGTCCAAGTCTTGTTGCATTTGGATGCAGACTATTTCAATATCTGAGAAATCAAAAATGGTACTGAACATCCTGCAATGATTAGCAAATATCCCCACTTATCTTATATTGGAGGGAAGGCCATTAACAAAGCAGCTGATGATGGTTTGGCATGAGGAATCCTTGCAGTGATGTCCCCTTGAGTCTGAGATGATTGGCCCCAGTAATCACTGACACCTTGCTTTCGCACTAGGTATTGCTGCAACCAGTAGTGAGTCTTCCCCTGATTCCCAGTCACTTAAATTTACTAGGACTCCTTGATCCACAAATTATAAAATGTTATTAAGATTGTCAAGAACAGTGACTCTCACTTCAGAATTCAGCTCCATGTTTGAACTATGGCTGTATTGAGGTCAGGAGCTGAGAGCCCTTGTTGGGATAAAAACTGAGCCTTGGTGCTGTACTTGAATAGCCTGCTAGGGGAGTAGTTATCTGGAGCATATCTTCAGTAATAAGGTGGAATATTGTAAGGCTCATAGCTTTTGCTAAATATAATTCATTCAGGTATTAACTGATATCACATGGAGTGTGTAAAATTGGCTAGAGAATTTTATCTTGGCTAGGTCCTCTCTGATCACATTATAGTTAGCTCTCATCAATTTAGAAGTTCCTGTCCATCTTTAAGACAATAATCACTCTTACCCATGTGTTTTCCCACTGAAGCCTGGTCTACTTAATGCATCTCAAATTGTCCAGCATCAAATGCTTCTTTTATAGTTTGAAAAATTATTTCAGATATTTCAAAGATTTCTTTCCATTTTCCTTTATGCCAACATTGTCCTGATTTATATTTGGGTAATTACAGTCCCCCAAATTAACCACTTTTGTTTTTCATATCTTGACATTTCCTTTAAGATATTCTTCTCTGTCCCTCTCTCTCTCTCTCTCTCTCTCATTACCTGGAGTCCTATGGAGTAATCTTTGAAATGTGGTTATATTGTTCTTGGTTCTCAACTCCAACCAAATGGACTCTGTCCTTGTTCCCTCTAAGCATAGCATCTTTCCAACTCTAAAATATCTTCCCTAATCATACTGCCACTTTTAAAATCCCAAACTTTACAAAAAAACCACTTTGTATCATTGAATGTTAAATACTATTTCTATGCTACTTAAGATATTTATCTGTTATTTCCATCATTCATGTTCCCACACTGTTTGAACTTATAGTGCAACCTTTTTCACTATGTGTTTAGATACATGCATTCTAATTCTGACTTTGTTTTCTCTCATTGTTCTTCCACTCCTGTCTAATACGGTTTTACTATCTTTTTTGCATTATCCAACACTCTGTCTCAGTTTTTATGTAACTCATTCTGCTCTTCTATTTTTATGTACTTATGCACACATCCTTGTCAATTTAGTTAAATTCTTCAAAGCTACACTAGTGGCTCAGGTTAACCGCCCATTTTATGTCCAACTTGATTTTGTCTTCATGAAAGTTAGATGAAAGAAAAATTGGGAGAGGTGTCTGATGCCATCCTGCCTCCTATCCAAAGGGATGATCTTAACATTTAAACTAGGGGACACAGCATGTGGGGTGGGACATCACTTTTACCTAACATGTATAATATTTGAATGCTTTTTTATTGTAACAAAATGTTTTCAAAGCTTTAGATCACAATAATAGCTTGAATAAAGCATTAAATGGGATAAAAACAACAGATAACAATTTTTTTTACGTTTTGAATTTTATCAAGAAAATACATTTCAGTTAACACAGAAGAATGATTATGCAAATACAAACATACCAGAAGCAGTGTAGTGGTTAGCAGGAAGTGAGGTAAATAAGTTCACTGCTGATATTTTCATCATCACTAGTTTCTGTCAGACATGACTTGGAGGTGCCGGTGTTGGACTGGGGTGGATAAAGTTAAAAATCACACAATACCAGGTTATAGTCCAATAGGTTTATTTGGAAGCACTAGCTTTTGGAATGTCGGTCCTTCATCAGGTGGTTGTGAAGAAGGAGCGGTGCTCCGAAAGCTAATGCCTCCAAATAAACCTGTTGGTTTATAACCTGGTGTTGTGGATTTTTAATTCTGTCAGACAGGTCATATTAAAATTACCCCTAATGTTTACACAAAAATAATAACTAGAAGTTATATTTAGATGTTAGAGATGAAGTATTCTGGTGAAGCTAAATTAAAGGTTAATTTGACAGCTCGATGGAACGTGTGGAACAAATATCTCCATTAAGCCTGCTATTGATTTTATTATCCCGGCAAGCACAAACTGAACTGCTGTGAAAAAAATGGGTAAACTGACCTAGTAGTGATGTCTCACCTGTGAAGAAATCAGCCAAAAATTGGAATTGATTGGTAGAACAGAGGGCCCCCAACATCAAGAGTTGAGAAGAATAGGAGACAACATAACATTGAGACCTACAATGGAACTGTACAGGAGTTGTGCTGGTCTCTGGTGTAGCTTATGCCACTCTTGTGGCTTCTTAATCAAACCAGAATTGTTAGATGATGCAGTTTGAGAGTGAATGTAGAATTATACAAGGTCTATTAGAGAATAGAAAGAGGTGCACTTAATTTGAAGAAATGTTTTGGGGGCTTTAGCAGGACTGATTGTTACCAATTGTTAAAATGCAAGATATAATACTCAACTCAGGATACTAAAAAGATATAATGCATTTTAGTCTAATAATTAGTTTGCACTGCAAAACCTGTTTGTGTATTGCGTCCCAGTTTGTTAGGTGTTAAATGCTTCCATTGGTTACAATAAAGTTTGAAATGTGATCTTAACTCATTACTTAGAGTTAAAACTTCCATTCCAGTTTTTGGCCATTATTTCCTTCACCTAGCTTTTTGGGGACTGTAGAATCAAAGCTGACTTTGACCTTAACCTTGACAATAGTAGTTACCATGTTCATTAACAATAGCAATGTTTCTATTTCAAATTTCCTTCAGCTTGCATGTTACATAGCAAATATAATTAAAAACAAAATCAGAAATTGCTGGAAAAGCTCAGCTGGTCTGTCAGCATCTGTGAAACAAAATCAGTGTTAATGTTTCAGGTCCAGTGACCTTTCCTCAGACCAAGTTTAATTAAATATTTGTTTCATTTTGGCTGACAGGCTACATGGGACCAGCTCTGAAGCAACGTAAGCTGTAGCAATCAGATGTTGCAACTGTTCTAGGGATGAAAAATTAAAAGACCTAACCCTAAGTGGCCCCAAATGATTAATGATTATGTGGCAGTTAAGTGAGAATTTTCTATTTGGTTTCTTCCTATGGAAACATAAAGAAAATGTCTTGCAAAAAATCTTAATGTATGGCATAATCACAATTGATCATATATGGCAGGAAGAGTGTCCAGAATGATAAAACATTCAAGTGTTTATTAGTTAGAGAGCCTGAAATAATTTGATAGTATTTTCTTTATTTGGTACTGCTACTGCTTTCTAGATTATTACGAAGAATAAAATACAATAAAACATTTCATAAAAATGTAGCAATACTACAAAAATGTATATAGAGTAGAAACTCGATTATCCGAATACCAATTACGTGAAAATCGGATTGTCTGAACAGAATCTGACGGTCCTGTGAAACCGTTATAACAAAGTGGCGTTACTGATAATGGTGTTGCCATCGCGTCTTTTGTTAGTAGCACAGAGTAATGAGGATTGCCTGCTCTGAAGAAGATCTGCAAATGTTGCATAAAAGAGATGTTAAAGACACTGCTGCAATAATCTCAATCAGTCAATTGTAGCAGTTTTAACATAATTTTAACCAACAATAGTGCAAATATCGGGTCTTTAGTTTAACTGAGAAAAACAGGGAGGTACTCGCACAAAAAATGATGTGCAAGTGTTGCAGCAGATAAGGTGTTAATGACACTGGTCCAACAATCTTAGTCAGTCAATTGTCGTAGTATTGAAAGAATTTTATCACATGAAGATAACTGACATACTGAAGGATTTTAAAATGCCTGACAAAGTCAGTGGTGTCTTCATTCCCTCTACGAGTTCGTATCTGGTGTAACTGATCGAGTTTGTTGTACGTACTGTACTTACCATGTCTGTGAAGAGAAAATGCACCACAATGACAATTGAACAGAAAAGTAAGATTTTACAGCACCTGGATTGTGGTGAAAAGGAATAGAGGATTGCACAGGAGTACAACATTGGAATAGTGACAGTGTCTGACATCAAGAAAGCAAGACCAGCGATTGAGAAATTCATCAGCTTAAGTGACAGTGCAAATGCTCTAAAAGGAAAAGCCATGAAGCCAGCAAAGGATGACCAACTTGACCAAGCTGTATTTTTGTGGTTTTCACAGCAGTGTGAAAAGTGAATTCCCGTATCTGGCCCGATGATACTGGAAAAAGCTGCCGGTTTCCATGAATGCCTCCACACTGGTTAGTCTGATCACAGTGTATCAGTGGGCTGGTTACAGCGCTTCAAACATCATCATGGCATTAGGCAGCTCAGCGTTCTTGGGGAGCAGAAGTCTGTGGATGACAGCACGGTGGAAGACTACAGACTAAAAGTGCAATCCATCATTCATGAAGGAAAGTATGAACCTGAGCAATTGTACAATGCAGATGAAAGTAGATTGTTCTGGCGTGCACTGCCAGATAAAACACTTGCGTCCACCCGGAAAAGCAGGTGTCAGGACATAAAGCGCAGAAGGATCGGATCATGATTTTCCCTTGTGTCAATTCCACTGGCACTCATAAATTACCGCTTGTCTGCATTAGGCAATATGCTAATCCCCGTTGCTTTCAGAACTGTGACAAGAACTTGTTTCCCGTGAAGTACAAAGCACATAATAAGGCATGGATGACATATCCCCTTTTCTCATTCTGATTTCATGAAGATTTTGTACCTGCTGTCAGGTCACATTTGGCAAGCAAAGGATTCGAGCAACATGCTCTTCTGCTTGTTGACAACGCGTGGGCACACACAGTGAAAGGCAGCCAGTTACAATCAGCAGACTATCAAGTGTTTGTTTTAACCACCCAACACCACTTCAAGGTTACAGCCGCTTGATCAGGGAATTATTGTGGCTATGAAAAAATATTACCGCCGTGACATGTTGCATACTGCCCTGGGTGAAGACAATGTCATTAAATTTTAAGCAATATGCAGCGTTTGTACAGATTTTAGTGATCAACTGAAATAAAACTCTGTTAGCATGCTTTTTAATGCAGTTATGGGCATTGCAGTTTCCTTTGTTTAACGTCAAATCAATTTACCGAATAATCAATTATCCGAATGAAAACCTGCCAGCGCAAGGACTTCGGATAATCGAGGTTTCACTGTATTTTTCAGTTGTCTTCCACCTGCCTTACAAAAAAAACTGTGAAATTCCTTGAAAACGTTGGAATATGCACACCCGAAACTCTCATTTTCCATAATATTGTAATAATATTCAAGGAGGGCTAGAGCAACTGATTTTGGCATATCTAAATGCTTATGTGAAATAAGATTACATATTCATATGTGTAGTTATTTTTTCATATGTAATAGGTAGGCATGGATTATTTGTGCTACAATTATTTAGGGTAACCTTCTGCTTTCTTCTTCTGATTTATCAGAATCATATGTATCAAAATCAACTATTGTCTTTTCTTTGGGACAATCCTCATAATATTTTTTGATATACCTCTGCACAGTCCAGCCTTTATATTCATTGGGCATTGTGCATTCAAGGCCTTCAAACTGTACATTGTAGTGAACCTGCAACCAGTAGGCCAAATAGTGGATTTGAAAATCACATCTCCATGGATTTCCAGTAAGAACCAACTTCTCTATAAAGTACAGGTGCTCCAAGACGCCATATTCAAAGTTGTGCAAAACATTTGAAGATAGATCCAGCTCCTTCAGGCGCAAAAGACCAGCAAATGCAGCTGAAATTAAAAAAAAAACTCTCAAATTACTTAATGTTGAGTTTATTTTAAGTTCATTTTAAATTCACTGAGATTTAGAACAGATCAAAAATTGGTCCAGCGTAGAACGCAGCCATTTGGCTTCTTGAGTTGATGCTGACTCTTTGAAAAAGCAATTCAGCTTGTCTCACTACCACTAACCTCCACCCACTCTTTCCCTGG
The DNA here is from genome assembly GCF_047496795.1 of Chiloscyllium punctatum. Taxonomy (NCBI): domain Eukaryota; kingdom Metazoa; phylum Chordata; class Chondrichthyes; order Orectolobiformes; family Hemiscylliidae; genus Chiloscyllium; species Chiloscyllium punctatum. Next base: position 38,657,412 of record NC_092782.1, on the reverse strand, counting down.
AACATTGCAGTTTTAAAAAACAATTTACATTTATCTAATTCTTTTTTCAAATGTTATGATCTAACTTGTTTAACACTTTGTTAGCCAGTGCAGTCACTGTAAAGAATACTTTTCCTCTTGATGCCTTTGATTCATTTGTTAGTTATCTTTAATCCACATTCTCTGGTTCTCTTACCACCTTCATCAAAGAGAGCACTTGCTGTCTATATATTATCAACCTATCCATTCTAAGGAGAAAAACCCTATAAACCCTTGTAATTTAAGTATTTAGTCTCTTGAACCATTTAAATATACTCATATAAAACATTTGTTCATACTTCAGCCATGCCCCCCCCCCCCCCACTCTTTTACTACTGAATTTCTGTAAAAAGCTTTTGGATTTGTGGTTGTTGGTGTTTTACATATTCTCCTTTTGCCTCCTTTTCCCTTTCTCCACTGTTCCTCAATTTGTTGTAGTTAGCTTTCTTTTCCCTGTATTATCAGTCTAACATCTATCAAATGCATCCTTTTCCTGCTTCATTTCATAGTTGCTTTGTCAACCAGCACTGGCTTTGGTTTTTGCATCCTTCCCCCTCTTGGAAAGTTATGTTGTTAACAGAACACTATTCTCTGTAAAAGTTTGTTTCATTGTTTTGTTATAGGTTTTTTTAAAACCAATCTTTCATTCCAATTTACCTGGGACAGATCTACTTATACTGAAAAGAAAATTCGGATTCACTTCTATAGCTGATAAGTCCCTATCATTATTGCATAATCTTTTTGTGCCATATTCTTGGCTTTGGATGTATTGTAGTTCTGAAATAAATTCTCACACTCACCACTGTTCAGAGCTGAATACCAGTCTTGATTAAGCCAGTGGACAAAACTATGATGAATGTTTCTCAATATAAACAAATATAGGATCAACCAGTTTGAATTTAATAAGGATGTAGCTGAGCAATTTCTAAACGTGAGAAGCTAGAAATAATGGGTGATTGAAGAGGTACAAGAGAGTCCAGGTACATTATTAAAATATAATTAATAATTACAGAAATGAAATGCTGATTTTCATATCTAGAGTATACAAATGAGTAGAAGTCATGCTTGAGCTATATAAAGTCCCTGTTAGACCACAACTGGTATACACTGGAAGTTTGAACTCTATAATATAGAAGGGTGAATTGGCCATCATAAGGCTTCTGGCTAGACTTAGCAGAACAATACCTGGATGCCAAAGGTTAAATTGTGACGATAGATGGTGGTAGGGATTTGGAAATTTCTTCAGTAATCATGCCAGATCAAATATCAATTTTAAAACCTGTTGTAATTGTTGTATCCAAAATTATTAATGAGATCTCAAATTTGCTATTATCTCATTGAATGCAGTAAAAGGTTCTAATGGCTACTTCTTATTCCAGTTTCTATGTTGATGGCTTCATTATCACTGCATGGCTCAAAATTTATAAATAGATTAAAACAATTGTGAAGAGAAAAAAATATTTTGTTTCAGATCTGAGACATCCTTTCTTGTGAAAGATCTCGCATCTGAATAATTGATTCTCTCTTTCTGCAGATGCAGATCTGTAGATTAATTCCAGCACTTATGTTTTTATTTCAGATTTCCAGCTTCTGCAGAACTTTATTTTTGTCAAACCAATTGTTTCACCTCATATCATGTCAGATCTTGTTTTATTCATAATATTCAGAATTTGCCAGTAGAATGTCAATGATCCTTCTGAATTCATTAATTAATTATTTAGGACTTTTATTTGCAGATTGAGAATTTGCTTGTAAATTTGCATATTCCCATCCTGAACATTTTGAGGGATTTGGCTGTTTGCAAACTATTCAGTTTCATCTTTTTTTAAAGCAACATCTTAACATATTATAACAACTGTATGTTAAAACACATTGGAATGTTCTTACCAGGATTTATGTATCCTATTGCATTGCTGCTGAGGTTTAATGTTTCTAATTCATTAAAATTCATGAAGTTTTTGGCATTCAATTGTCTGATTTTATTTTTGGATAGATCAATTTCCATAACTTCAACAGGAATGTCGATTGGAACTTTCATTAGGCCTGTGAAAACAATAAAATTATGTTAAGCCTTTTAAATAATCACACTCTTTTGCTGTTGCACATGCAAGTCAAGCATAACATTTCCTCTATTCTTGTATGTACAGATAATACATAAATGATGAAAGCTTTCAGAGCTCTGAGATGCAGAGGGGTATGGGATACCCATGGAAGATACAGTTAAGGATAATGCAAAGAGATTATACAAATACATTCAGAGCAAAATAGCAATTAGGGAAGGAATAGGGCCCCTTAAAGATCAACGAGGCCAACTATGTGTGCAACCACAGGAGATGGAAGAGATACTAAATGGATAAAAAATTCATGTCAGTTTTTACTATGGAGGACGAAATAGAGGCTAGGGAACTTGGGGGAATAACAGGAAAACAGTTCCTGTTTCCTGAAGAGGAAGTGCTGGACATCTTAAAAAACAAAGATGGATAAATCTGAAAGACTTGATCAAGTGTATCCCAGGATGTTGAGGGAAACTAGGGAAGAAATTGTGGGGGCCCTAGCAGAGATATTTGTATCATCTACAGCCTGTGAGAGGTGCCAGAGGACTGGAGGGAGGCTATTGTTGTGCCTTTATTTAAAAAAGGCTGCAGGAGAAACCTGGAAACTATAGACCTGTGAATCTGACATCAGTGGTGGGTAAATTGTTGGAGGGGATTTTGAGACATAGGATTTACACACATTTGAAAAGGCAAGGACTGATTAGGGACAGTCGGTATGGCTTTGTGCTGGGAGATAATGTCGCACAAACTTGATAGAGTTTTTTGAGGATGTACCCAAAAGGTTGATGAGGGCAGAGCAGTGGACATGGTCTACATGGACTTCAGTAAAACCTTTGACAAGATTAACATGTTAGGCTAAGTAGCAAAGTTATATCACATGGGATTCAGGGAGAGCTTGTCAGTTAGATACAAAATTGGTTTTGCAATGAGATTGGAGGTGGAGGGTTGTTTCTCAGATTGGAGGCCTTTGGCCACCAGTAATCTGCAGGGATTAGTGCTGGTCCATTATTGTTTGTCATTTATACAAATAATTTAGATGAGAATTTAGAAGGCATGTTTAGTCAGTTTGCGGATAACTCCAAAATTAGCGGTGTAGTCGACAGTGAAGAAAGTTATCTAAGATTTTTTTGAAGAATTAACAAAGAGCATTGTTAAGGGCATAGCGGTAGATGTGATATATATATATATATATATATATATATATATATAGACTTCAGTAAGGCATTCAACAAGGTTCCCCATGGAAGACTGGCTAGCAAGGTTAGATCTCGCGGAATACAGGGAGAACTAGCCATTTGGATACAGAACTGGCTCAAAGGTAGAAGACAGAGGATGGTAATGGAGGGTTGTTTTTCAGACTAGTGGCCTGTGACCAGTGGAGTGCCACAAAGATTGGTGCTGAGTCCATTATTTTTTGTCATTTACATAAATGATTTGGATGTGAGCATAAGAGGTACAGTTAATAAGTTTGCAGATGACACCAAAATTCGAGGTGTAGTGGACAGTGAAGAAGGTTACCTCAGATTACAACAGAATCTGGACCAGATGGGCCAATGGGCTGAGAAGTGGCAGATGGAGTTTAATTCAGGTAAATGGAGGTACTACATTTTGGGAAAGCAAACCTTAGCAGGACTTATACACTTAATGGTAAGGTCCTAGGGAGTGTTGCTGAACAAAGAGACCTTAGAGTGCAGATTCATAACTCCTTGAAAGTGGAGTCGCAGGTAGATAGGATAGTGAAGAAGGCATTTAGTATACTTTCTTTTATTGGTCAGAATATTGAGTACAGGAGTTGGGAGGTCATGTTGCGGCTGTACAAGACATTGGTTAGACCAATGTTGGAATATAGTGTGCAATTCTGGTCTCCTTCCTATTGGAAATATGTTGTAAAACTTGAAAGGGTTCAGAAAAGATGTACAAGAATGTTGCCAGGGTTGGAAGATTTGAGCTATCGGGAGAGGCTGAACAGACTGGGGCTGTTTTCCCTGGAGCGTTGGAGGTTGAGAGGTGACTTTATAGAGGTTTACAAAATCATGAGGGGCACGGATAGGATAAATAGACAAAGTCTTTTCCCTGGGGTGGGGGAATCCAGAACTAGAGGGCATAGGTTTAGGGTGAGACGAGAAAGATATAAAAGAGGGGCAACTTTTTCATGCAGAGAGTGGTACGTGTATGGAATGAGCTGCCAGAGGAAGTAGTTGCAACATTTAAAGGCATTTGGATGGGTATATGAATAGGAAGGGTTTGGAGGGATATGGGCTGTGTGCTGACAGGTGGGACTAGATTGGGTTGAGATATCTGGTCGGCATGGACGGGTTGGACCGAAGGATCTGTTTCCATGCTGTACATCTCTATGACTCTATGATTCTGATTAGGTTATCGGGCTGAGGAGTGGCAGATGGAGTTTAGTTTGGATAAATGCAAGGTATTTCATTTTGGTAAAATGAACAAGGACAAGACTTATACAGTTACTGGTAGGTCCCTATGTAGCATTGTAGAACAGAGAGACCTAGGGGTTCATATGCATAGTTCTTTGAAAGTTACATCACAGGTAGACAGGGTGGTAAAGAAGGCATTTAGTATGCTTGCCTTCATTGCTCAGATCATTGAGTAGAGGAGGAGGGACCTCATGTTGAGGTTTTACAGGACATTTGTGAGATCATGTTTGGATACTGTATACAGTTCTGCTTACCCTCTGTAGCAAGGATATTTTTAAATTGGAGAAGGTTTCTTGGATATCCTTGGACTTTTTTTTTAAAACTGGAGCATAGGAAATTGAGGGGTGACCTCATAGAAGTTTAGAATATCATGTGGAGCATAGCTAAGGTGAATAGTAAAGGATTTTTCCTTAGGATGGGGGAATTTAAAACAAGCGGGCATAATTTTAAAGTGAGAGGAGAAAGATTTAAAAGGGATCTGAGGGCAACTTTTTCACACAGAGGGTGGTATTATATGGATTGAACTGCCAGAGGAAGTAGTAGATAGTGGTATAGTTACAACATGTAAAAGACATTTGCTAAGATTCATGAATCGGAAAGCTTTGGAGGAATATGGACCAAACACAGGCAAGTGAGATTTGTTTAGTTTGGGAAACTTGATCAACATGGACGAGTTGGATTGAAGGGTCTACTTCTGTGCTCTATGACTCTATAAATAAAAGGTTTCAGATACACAGGATATTGGTGAGACCACATCTGAAGTACTATATGTAGTATTGGTCAGTTTCTTTAAGGAACGACGTAAATGCATTGGAAACAGTTCAGAAAGCATACTAGACTAATTTCTGGAATATGTGGGTTATTGTCTTCAGTAAGGTTGGATAGGCCAGGCTTGTATCTGTTGGAGCTCAGAAGAATAAAGAGGTGACTTGACATAGTGCATGTGAGAAGGAAGTTTCCTCTTGTGGAAATTTCTAGGAGTAGGAGTCACTACTTAAAATAAAAGGTCATCTAGTTAGGACTGAGATGACATAACTTTTTTTTCTACACAGAGGGTCATGAGTCTTTGGAATGCTCTTCCTTGAAAAACAGCGGAAAAATAATTTTTGAAATTGTTTTTAAACAGAGGTACATAGCTTCTTAATAATCAAGAGGTGAATAATTACCTTTGGTACACAGGATTATTGAATCATAAGATAAGCTATTATCTTATTAAATGATACAGCATGCTTGAGGGGCCAAGTAGCCTAGTCTTACTGCTAATGTATATGTTCACAGATATCTTTGTATGTGTGTTGAACGGGTTGAGAGAGTGGATAGTTGGACTGAGGCAGGAGACAAGAAAGTTGGGAGGTGATGGGAGGGAAAGTGAAGCATGTGAAAAGGTACAGTAAATGGAGAGAAGGTGGAGCTTGTGTTATTGATAGTGGCTGTCTTTCAGTTTGAGAAGATTTCCACTGAAATGTAAGTTTCTGACAATAATCTTAATGTGACTGAACATGCCAAGTTTTGTCCAGAGATCTTACAGCAGGATGTCCTAAAAGGGTAGTGAGATCTGGAAAGCAGGATTTGTTTCCTTTCCTTTTAGATCTATGCTGCTACTTTGCCACATCATTAAGATGGTGTTACTTAATGCATGGTGGAACTTGCTGAATAGGTTGTTGCCATTTTGAACAGTTCATAGCCAACTCAATCCAATTGTGAATGTTAATCCTACCAGCCTTCAAGGAGTGCTTCAGGATAACTTCGAAGCTTATTTGGTTCACCCATGGAATGCTAGTTATTTATTGCAGGATTTGAGTACAGGAGCAATGATATCTTTCTGCAGTTGTACAGGGCTTTGCTGAGATCATACCTGGAGTATTTTGTGCATTCTTGGTCTCTTTTATTTGAGGAAGGATGCTCTATCCATGGAGGGAAAGAAACAAAGATTCACCAGACTGACACATGAACAGTAACTGGATCTGTTAGGGTAGTATTCATTGGAGTTTAGAAGAATGAGAAGTGATCTCATAAAATCATGTAAAATTACAACAGGACTAGACAGGGTGAAAAGAGGATGAATGATCCCAGTGACTGGGGAGACCAGAACAAGGGTCACAGTATAAGGACTAGCCAGTTAGGACTGAGCTGAGAAATTTCTTCCTTTGGAATTTTTTGCCACAGAAAGGAGTTGAGGATAAAACATTGAATGTTTCCAAGAAGAAGTTAGAAATATTTCTTAGGGCTAAAGGTATCAAAAGGTGTGAGAGAAAATGAGAACAAGATTGAATGATCAGCCGTGATTATACTGAATGATGGAGCAGGCTCAAAGGGCTGAATGGCCTACCCCTGCTTTTATTTTCTGTTTCTTTTTGCAGTTTGAGAAAGTCAGCACTTGCTGAGAAAAATACTTTTAAATTATCTGAACAAGTAACTAATCCAGTGACCTTGACTTTGCTTGAATGTTCATAGACCTGGCTTCAAGAAGATAGTAGTTGTTTCTTCAGTTGTCTTTCCAGTTCATCCAGAGGCATTTAATTCTAATTTAATGTCAGGATTTTGTCTGCAAGGGAGGAACTATCTCAATAATTTCCACAGCATAATTTCTCTCTCATTTTGGAGTCAGTTACCATGTCACGTTTCCTGAAGAATTTTTTGGGAGGGGCATGTGGACATTCTTCCCAAATCCATAGGATGAATGAATACAGTTTTGATGTGAACATAAGTAAATTGGTTAGAAGGCCTCAGCTTGAACAATACTGGGGTCACAGACTTTGATTCTCCTCCATTTGATTTTCTTTGTAGTTCTTTTTGGTACTTCTACTTGGTAACTGAGGATAGCCAAGACAGTAACATCTGCCACTATGGATTGATAGGTTGAAAGTTTTCTTTTCAGTGTTGATGATTACAATGCTTTTTTGAGAAATGAAACATCATACTGTGAGTGAAAAGGATTTTGTTTATTTGATCTTAGTCTTGAGCTGCCCAGCTGTAGATCACCACTTTGGACACATAGAAACTCATTTGTTTCAACAATCCCATGAGTAATGCCATTTAGGAGCTCTCTAATCCTAGTAGGCCCACACATACTCACAAAATTGGTGGGAAGTATCAAACAAAGTGTGGTCCAAAACATTCTGCATGGCAGAATAGGCAAAAGATAATCATACATACTCTGCATATCATCAGCTGTGAAAGCAGAAGAAAGCTGCAGCAGCAAGGTAGTCTGATTACCATGATTTGTTTTGTCACTGAAATTTGACTACCAGCCAAAAAACATTTTGTGGACAATGTCAGCACCCAAAAGTCCACAAGTCAAACAAAGTTGCATGCAAGATTCGACTTGCAAACTCCTCTGTCAATGGCGAATAGGTGAAAGGATAGGGTTGTGAACCTAGTGTTCCTAGTCAAGAATCCTTACACAGGCAATAAATGCATGAATGTTGTTGGACATCACAAAGCTATTTTTCTGGCTGCACCATTCATAACCAAACATTTTTGTACTGGTTATGGCTACAAACCCTGAACAGATAGATGATTTAGGAAGGGTGCCCAAAAAATAAGTGGGTAATTCAATCAAAGGTGAAACAGAGGAAGTTAGGAGATATTAAGAAGGGAAGAAAGAAACAAAGGAAACCCAGGTGGTGTAGCAAGTGGGTGACAGTAGTATCTTGACTAGTGTTATGAAGCTGTGGGTGAACTATACCTTTTAAGAAAGGTATAAGATACAATATAACATGTGTTCCAGCTACTGTAGATTTGAATTCGGCCAATCAGTTTAAAGTATTCATCGAAAAAATACTAATTTTCAATCAGGTTTGAATTGAGTATATTGGCAATTTTAAAAGCTAATGACACAATCTGATGGTCAGGGATATAAGACTGGGGAGAAGTTGAACAGCTGAGAGGAGAACTGCCAAGCCCCAGCAGGTAAAAGACTGCCTGAAAAATAGCTCTCTTAAAAAGTACCTTTTTAAATTAGTAACCTGTGAAGCAGAATCCTTAAGAAGACGACAGCACAGGAAGATCCAAATAGAAGAACCGAAACTGCTTGGTTTTGAGATATTGAAGTGTTGTTTTGTAAATCTTAACTGGGAGCTTTATCGGGCTGGTGTTATAGAAGGGAAGATAAAAGATAGGTTAGAGTGAGGACTTGTATATAGTTGTTAGTTAATTATTCTTTGTTATACTTTAAGGAATAAAGTTTTTAATTCTTACTTTAAGTAGTTCTTGGCCACTCAAATATTTACAGATTACTGCACGGGATGAATCTTCTCTGTGTTGCTGGTTTTAAATTAAGCAGTTTACCCTGTGTTGTAACAGTTTGGGGCTTGGGTCCATGATCTGAACTGTTTCGACAGATTTGAATAGATTTGGGGGTGTGAAAAATCCCAGCAGATTTAAACACTTGCAGGTTTGTCTCCTAGATCTTTAAATAAAATGTAGGTGAGACAATTTGTTTAAGTTTAGTGATTTGTGGTTGATTAAATTAAAAGTGAGAGAAATGGCTCTTAAAATGGATAAAGAGGTTCTGGGATTTAAAGATGATTCTCAAATTTGCCAAGAAAGTTTAGAAGGGAAGAAAAATACAATATTTTTAGAATTAGCAAATAAGTTAGATTTGGATTTAACCAAGAACAAAAGTAAAACTGAAGAGTTTTACTGCTAGGCTGTTTAAGGAGATTATGGATAGCTTAGGTATACAGCACTTTAAATCCAGTGCATATCGTCCTGAATCCCAGGCAGCTTTAGAAAGGTAGCATCAGACCTTGAAGACCATGTTGAGAGCATACTGTCAGGATTACTTGAAATGATTGGGATAAAGGTATTCCATTCATATTGTTTGCCATTAGAAATGCCCCAAATGAATCTACTCAGTTCACTCTCTTTGAGTTAATATTCGGTCATGAAGCGAGAGGCCCTTTGAAATTAATTAAAGAAAAATTGACAGGACCAAAGTCAGAGATCTCACACTTAAATTATGTATCAGAGATGAGGGAGAGATTAAACCGAGTAGGTGAGTTAGCTGAACAGCACCTAAAGAGGGCACAAAATAGAATGAAGCAGGTGGCAGGTAAAAGCTCTGGGACTCAGATGTTTTCCCGAGGGGTTAATGTATTAGTATTGTTACCAGTGATAGGAGTTCCCTTCAAAGCTATGTTTAGTGGTCTCTATCAAATTGAGAAAGAGTTGAGTCAGTTGAACTATTTAGTAAAGATACCAGATAGAAAGAAAAGGTACTGAGTGTGTCATGTGAACATGTTGAAACCATATTACACTAGAGATAAAGAACTGGAGAAAAGGTATTAGTTACTGCCCTGCAGAGTGAGCAATCAAATCCAGTCAATATGGATTTTGAGGTGCCTCAAAATAGATTACAAAATGAAGTAGTCCTTGAGGAGTGGGATAGTATAGTAAACTATCTGTCTCAGGAGCATAGAACACAGTTGAAAGATTTGTTATGACAGTACAAGGACATATGTAAGAATCAGATGGGAAGAAATAATGCTATTGTACATGAAGTAGACGTAGGAAATACCAATAAAACAACACCCTATCAGCTTAATCCTTTCAAAGCCAGACAGGTCCAGAAGGAGGTGGAGGCCATGCTCGACGAGGATATCATCAAACCAAGCCAGAGCGAGTGGAGTTCCCAAACTGGATGGGATTCAACGATTCTGCGTGGATTATCAGAAGGTCAACGCTGTTGCAAAATCGGACTCATATAAAATTCCTAGATTGGAGAACTGTACCGAGAAAGTCAGACAAGCCAGTTACTTGACCAAGTTGGACTTAATGCGTGGTTACTGGCAGGAACCTTTATCAGAGTTGATGAATGAAATTTCTGCTTCTGTAACCCCAAATGGACTTGATCAGTTTAAAGTGATGCCTTTTGAAATGAAGAACACGCCCACCACATTCCAAAGACTCATGAACCGAGTTGTGGCTGGGTTAACAAACTGCACAGTCTATTTGGATGATGCAGTATCTTTAGTAAGTCCTGGAAGGATCACATGGCAAAGCTCTTTGAGCAACTACGAGAAGCAAAACTGGTGATAACCTTAAATAAAATGGAATTTGCGAAAGCAGAATTGACGTTCTTGGGACATAATATCGGTCATGGGAGGTTGACCCCACGGAACGCAAAGACAAAGCCATCAAGGAATTTCCACGACCAGCCTCGAAGAAAGAGGTGCTTCGATTCTTAGGACTCAGTGGATTCTATTGGAAGTTTGTTCCAAACTTCAGCAGTGTAGTGGCACCGTTAACTGATTTGCTGAAGAAGAACACAAAGTTTCGATGGACAGAACCGTGGCAGGAGGCATTCAACCATTTGACATAGATATTAACCACCAAACCAGTTTTAGCTGCACCAAACTTTTCAAAAGTTTTTAAAGTTGCCATCAATGGTTGTGACATTGGAGTTGGAACTGTACTCCTACAGGAAGATGAGGATGGGGTGATGTTTCGAGTCTAACTGACCCTTTGTCAAAGCTAAAAAAGGGAGAAATAGGGATGTATTTATACTAGGCTGAGAGAAGGTGAGTCATGGTTCCAGAAGCAAAGGTAGCAATAAAGAGGTGATAATGACAGTGCATAGAGAGATTATAGGGAGATTAGGAGCAATGAATGACCAAGGTTGAAGCCAGTGCTATGTGACAAAATATGTGGGGGTTGGGGGGAATGGGCGAAGCAGAGACAAAATGGAAAATAGGGGAGAAAGGTAGCAAAGGGGAAAGAGGAGAGGAAAAAGGTGATGTCTATTGCATTCGTTGCTCCCAATGTGGTCATATCGGAGAGACAAAATGCCGACTGGGTGATCACTTTGCTGAGCACCTTTGGTCCGAATGCAGTCAAGTCCCGGACCTTCCCATGACTTGCCACTTCAACACACAATCCTGCTCCCATACCCACATGTCTGTCCTTGGCCTGCTGCAATGTTCCAGTGAAGCTCAACCCAAACTGGAGGAACAGCATCTCATCTTCCGACTAGGCACGTTACAGCCTGCTGGTCTCAACATTAAATTCAACAACTTCAGATGATTATCCCATCTCGACCCCTCTGTTTTCTGCTGTGTAATTTTATTTCATTTATTTTATTTACCTTTTAAAAATATTTTCTTCACTGTTCTGTACCTCATATTTCTTGATTGTCTCTCTTTCTTTCGCTCCCCACTGTCTTATTATCTTTTTCCTCTCCTCTCCCCCCTTTGCTACCCTTTTTCCCTGTTTTCCATTTTGTCTCTGCTTCACCCATCCCCCACACATTTTGTCACATAACACTGGCTTCAGCCTTGGTCATTCATAGCTCCTAATCTCCTTATAATCTCTCTATGCACTGTCATTATCACCTCTTTATTGCTACCTTTGCTTCTGGAGCCATGACTCACCTTCTCTCAGCCTAGTATAAATACCTCTCTATTTCTCCCTTTTTTTAGCTTTGACAAGGGGTCAGTTAGACTCAAAACGTCAGCTCTTTTCTCTCCTTACAGATGCTGCCAGACCTGCTGAGATTTTCCAGCAATTTCTCTTTTGGTTTCAGATTCCAACATCCGCAGTAATTTGCTTTTATTAAGATGAGGATGGGATTGAACTGCCAGTTGGTTACTTTTCGAAGAAGATCAACACCCACCAGAGGAAATACTCTGCAATTGAAAAGGAACTATTAAGTTTGATACTGGCCTTACAATAGTTTGATATGTCTGTCCTGAACAATGTGTTGGAGACTGTAGTGTACACTGACCACAATCTGTTTACATTCTGAGAACGTTTTAAAGATAAGAATATGAGATCATTTTCATGGAGTCTTACTGAATTTTGATTTAAAAATCATACATATTGCACGTTGGAAGAATGTTATCGCAGATGCGTTCTTGTGGATTTAACTGGTGGAGTTTAGATGAGATTTTTCTTTACACACACACACACACACATATATGTGGGAAGAAGTTAAGGTAAACTTACATTAAAGTTATCTGTATGTTAGGGTAATGTCTTTTAAAAGTAGAGAAAAATGAAGCCATCTTATCATTATGATAATTCCTTTTTTCTTAAGGGGGGGAGGTGTTATAAAGATGTGCATGAACTATATATTTTAAGAGAGTTAAAAGCTACCAGTGACAGCACCAAGTATTCTCAATAAGACATAATGTAACATGTGCTGGTTACTGGAGTAGCCGGTTGCCCGGAAATGACAAAAAACAGATTTGAATTAGGCCAATCAGTTTAAATTATCCCCTGAAAAATGCCGATTTCCAATCAAGTTTGAATTGAGTATATCAACAATCTTAAAAGCCAATGCCACAATCCGATGCTCTGCAGTATAAGACCAGGGAAAATTGAACAGTTGGGAGGAGAACTGCCAAGCCCCAATGGGTAAAAGACTGTCTGAAAAATAACTCTCTTAAAAAGTACCTCTGTTGATCAGTAACCTGTGAAGCAGAATCCCTAAAATGGTGATGGCACAGGAAGATCCAAACAGAAGAACTGAAAGCTGCCTGATTTTGAGATAAAAAATGTTGTTTTGTAAATCTTAATTGGGAGTCTTATCAAACTAGTATCATAGAAGGGAAGGTAAAAGATAGGTTAGAGTAAGGACTTGTACATAGTTGTTAGTTAATCATTCTCTTTTATACTTTAAGAAATAAAGTTGTTAATTTTTATTTTAAATAGTTCTTGGCCATTCGAATGTTTACAGATTACTTCAGGGGATATATCTTTTCTGTATTGCTAGTTTTAAATTAAGCAGGAGAGTTTCCCCTGTGTCGTAACACTAGATATAGGATAGGAAAATGAAACTGTAAGGGAAACACAAAGCTTAAAAGTACAGAAGGAAGAGGGGAGGGGACAGGATATAGAAATGTGTAAAGAAGAGAAGGTACAAGACGTAAGGAAGAAGGTTGTGCAAGGATGATGAGGAGAGGAGAATAATATATGTTTCATAGGCAGAAGATATGTTTGATCAAAAAAACTCCTCTGAAAAGAAAATAGAAAATTCAGTCTTTGTTGGATGAGGGCGCGGAGGTCTATTGTGAAAAGAAAGGAAGAGAGAGAAATAAAACGGAGCAGCATGAGTGAAAGCTGTTTGCAGTTTCAACTAGGTAAAATCTGTCATATTGAAAATGTTAAAACTGCATTGAAAATTCTCTGAGGGATGATCTTAATGTAATTTTCAACTGCAGGTGGCACTAGCATTTGTAATAAAAAAATGATGATTCCCGATACGAGAAGCTTAACTAGCGAAGCTACAGAAAGTTGTGTCAGCACACAAAAAGTATCTGGTTCCGTGGTAGCTGCCTTGCCTCTGAATCAGAAAGTTCCTCTGTCTAAACCTGATCCAAAGACTGGAGTCAATAACTTGGGCTAATATCTTAATATAATACTCAGGGAGGGTTGTACTTTCAGATGAAAAGTAGTCTGAAGTTTGCATTCTCATGAATGTAAAATACCCATTGTATTATTAGCAGAAAAGTTTTGTAGCAGCCTGATCCAAGATTTATCCCGTAATCAACATCATCAACTGTCTTTGGTCATTAAATTAATTACTTTGGAGCTTGCTGCACACAAACTGGCTACTGCTTTTCATTTCACTTAGAGTAGTGACTAATTTCAAAATTACTTGATCAATTCTAAAACATTTGAGTTATCTTGGAGTGATGAAAAATGCTAAATAAATGCAATTTATTTTGCATAAAAGTCATTTCTTTGAGAATCACTCAATTTATAAAGTTCCCCAAAATGATCTCATCTGTGTATGTAAAATGCAAATTTTCTCCATTTGAGGTACCTTCCTACATCAAGGAAGAAAGTTTGAACAGAGCAAAAAACCTGATATGAGAATCATGGCATATGATTGACCGACGCCCAATCTCAGCAATGGAGACAGACTGAAATTCTGTCTCTTATTTACATGATAGTACCAAATGATCTAAACTAAATTCCCTATTGAATGGTTTGGCAGGAGGTTCAAGTTTGAATGAAGCTAGAAATAATTCAAGCTAGTCTGTATTTAAAGACAAAATGCAGTTTGACTGGAGCAGGTGCTAAAAACTGTTAAAGAAGAATTTATTAGCAGAAAGAGGAGTGATATGGTGCAGCAGACCAGAAGAATTCACTGCACGGCTCTTCAATGGAGCGTTGGAAGTCCTAGTACATAGGAGAGAGGTCCTTCTTGATCAGTCAGTCATAGCCAGTGGGAACAAATAAACTTTGCAGAACATCAGCAGTATAACTCCAAAGACCTACATGCAGTGCTGTAAAAATTCAAAGACCTCACACGAGTAGTCAAGATCAGTGAATACTTTTTTACGTAGCAAATCATTTAAAAGTGAACATTAATCTTACGTATTCTCTGTTCAACAAGTCCCCTTCATTCACCTACCAAGCATACTTAATGTCTAATATTAATAGCTTTACTCATCTATTTAACACTACTGCCAGTCTCAAATTTAGCTTGGCTGTAACCGTCACACACTTATTTCACAACCTCTGCACTTTGCCAACTGTTTGACTGTCTTAGACACATCACCAAAATACATTCACCTGGCAAGTCACATTGCTCATTGGCAAACTTCCCTTTCTTTTGTGGGATGGTGTAACCCACAATTGGCAAAAGTATTTAATTGGTGAACAATGACTGCATATGATTCTGCTTATCATTAGAGTGGCCACAACTAAGGCCATAAGAACAGAGCTGAAATCATCCAGAACAAATTTATGTTCCTACCTCCTACTGCCTCAAATCACATTTCTCCTTGACCCACAGTACCTTACAAGTTATAGTTGCAGTTGATGTAAACATGCATCTCTTGCTTACTTACCTCACTCACACACCTAACCTCTCCCTCACCATAACCCGACCATTGTTCCTTTATCCTTTCAAATATCCAGGAAGTTCTACCTGGTAAAGCACTGGTGCTGGAGCCTGAAGTCCAAAAGAAACAAAAGAAGAGCATTGTAACTTGATTTCTTACTTGCACCTCTTTTCAGAAACCAGCTGTGCATGTATTTTAAAGACCAGCGTCGGGGTGGGATCTGAATATGGTGAGTCTTCAGGCATGTAAAAGAAGAAAGGATTGAGCAGGTCAAGAGCATGAGTTCTGCTGGAAAGGATTTGGATTTGGGTTTCATTGGGACAGTCCATAGAGAACCGTTGGTGGTGGGCACCATCAAAGGGCACTGAGAAGTCTGCGGTCTCTTGGCAAAGAATGCTGCATTGTGTTTTTAGGTTATTATTTTCAGTATGAAAATGGTGGACAACCGCATGATGTTGACAGATGCCTTATCTTCCACTGCAGTACAAGAACCACCAACAAATGTCTCTGGCGTGCTTACGCTGAGATCATGAAACCTCAGCCTGCTCAACGCTCAATGGAGCTTTCAGGATCTCACAGTAGTCCAGCAGTCTGTGCTTCAGCAGATTATCAGGACTACTGAAGCACCATCTTGGGACATTGGCAGCATTAATAAGATAAGTGGAGTATGAAACAAAAACAGAAATTGCTGGAAAGGCTCAGCAAGTCTGACAGCATCAATGGAGAGAAATTAGAGTTAACATTCCAGGTCCAGTGGTCCTTCTTCAGACCCTGCTGAGTTCCTTCAGTAATTTCTGTTTTTGTTTCAGATATCTAGCATCTGCAAGTCTTTGCTTTTAGCTTTGTAGACATGCTGAAACCTCTGAAGCAGCATGATGTATGATCATAAGGCCAGCCAATGCACCTGCCTGACAGACAGGATGCAAAAAGGTGACTATTTGAATTGTGTACAGGATATTGGATGGTTTGGAAATGGTTTTATGGTGGTGCTTATGAATAAGAGGACAAACGTGTTGCTTCAAGAAAGTAAAGGCAAAGTGTGTGTGTCTATTGTACCATGGGTATTTGAACATTGTGATCAGTGGAACAGTGGATGCATAAGGCAAACATAGGCAGCTCATAGACCAACCATGTTTTGGTTGCTCCCTGCCTTCTTAAGTTGCTGCTGAGCTGCTCATCATATTCCTGTTGGCAAGGGCTCTGCCATCGTAATAGTACAACACCATAAATCTGGACAAATGCTCTGGTGAGTAATAGAGGACTCCTCCAGAGTTGTCCAGGCAATTGACACAGTATAAAGCTAACCATTAGAGGTCTAATGCAATGTGTGGCAGGATGGCTTGCATTGTATACATGTTGGCCACATTTAGTGGGCTGCAGGAAGAATCATGAGCCAGCTGTCAGGCTTTCATTGCCACTAGCTCCCGTTATTCTCTGGTTTGATGTGATGGCTAAAATAAAGAAAGAACAATAAACTAACATATAATGTAAACATCATGACTGTTGCCAACTTGTATGATTGTACCAAGTGGACAGTGACTGATAGCCTTTGGGCATTTGACACATCTTAGCATTTAGCTATTGTGACTGCAAAGTCACACCCTGCTCAATGAGGAAGCCCACTGTCCTGACTGTCATTTCTGTTGTCATTCAGCCAGCCTAGAAGCAGCTGTTGGTGCCCATGCCACTTGAACAAAGAGAGAACATAACAGATTCCGGATGTAAACTCCTGTTGTCCTTCTGAAGCAGCTGTAAGTGGCTGAAAATGTGAAATCTTACAGATGCCATCTGCTGCGGACAGGGAAGATCCTCAAAGAAATTCAGAAACACTGTCAGCTTCACAGCCACTTGAATTGCCATCAGTGACATTACAGATCTGATTGGTAGTAGTGGTAGAATTCTATGAGCAACCCTTTTGTAATGTGCTGAAAAATATACACTATTTCTGGCTTAGCTGAAGGAAAGAGAAATGCTCACTGAAGATGCTGAAGATGGATAAAGTAGCCTACCAAGAAGCTTTTCCCTCTCCCCACTCTGTCAGCATCTTGTTGGATTTATCTCTTGTGCTGTAGCTGAAGGGCTTAGCAACTCATTGATGGTCTCCTTAAACATAAATTGGGAGTGGAGTCCTTGCCGCTCTTAAACACAAGTTTAGCCATGTTTAAGAGTGTTAGCTTGAGTAACAACATCAGAAGTGGCAGCACTGGCATCAAATCAGCATAAATGCATACTTATTTTTGCTGTAATCTCCTTAGCAAGATGGCATTTGGGACAGAATATGCCTGGTAGTGCAAATACTATATTGACACCAAAAGGGAGTGCCAAAGCTGAAGGTACTATGCAGTTCATTTTCCATCCCAGATATTTCTACACACTGTATATGAATAGCACTCCTCATAACTCGTTCAGACTGCTTCAAAGTAAATGATATGACATTAAAATCAACCCATACGCGCTATTGCTATAGTTTAATATTACATAAATTAACTGTTCATGTCTGTCGAGATCTGCAAATGGTTTTAGTCACTCATGGGATGTGACCTGCTGACCAGCATTTATTCTGCACCCCTATTTGCCCTTTAAAAGGTGATGGTGAGCTGCCTTCTTGAACAACTGCAGTCTATGTGCTGTAGGTTGACCCACAATGCCCTTCCAAGATTTTGACCCTACAACAGTGAAGGAACAGTGATATATTTTCAGTGAGGATAGTAAATGGCTTGGACGGGAGTTTTCAGGTCGTGTACCCATGTATCTGCTGCCCTTCTAAATAGAAGTGGTTACTGTTTGGAAGGTACTGTCCAAGGATCTTTTGTGTATTTCTGTGTGCATCTTGTAGATATCATGCATTGCTGCTACTGAGTGATGGTGGTTCAGACGGTAGATGCTTATGGATGTGGTAAAAACAATGACTGCAGATGATGGAAACCAGATTCTGGATTAGTGGTGCTGGAAGAGCACAGCAGTTCAGGCAGCATCCAAGCAGCTTCGAAATCGACGTTTCGGGCAAAAGCCCTTCATCAGGAATAAAGGCAGTGAGCCTGAAGTGTGGAGAGATAAGCTAGAGGAGGGTGGGGGTGGGGAGAAAGTAGCATAGAGTACAATGGGTGAGTGGGGGAGGGAATGAAGGTGATAGGTCAAGGAGGAGAGGGTGGAGTGGATAGGTGGAAAAGATGATAGGCAGGTAGGACAAGTCCAGACGAGTCAAGGGGACAGTTACTAAGCTGGAAGTGTAGAACTAGGGTGAGGTGGGGGAAGGGGAAATGAGGAAACTGTTGAAGTCCACATTGATGCCCTGGGGTTGAAGTGTTCCGGGGCGGAAGTTGAGGAGTTCTTCCTCCAGGTGTCTGGTGGTGAGGGAGCGGCGGTGAAGGAGGCCCAGGGCCTCCATGTCCTCAGCAGAATGGGAGGGGGAGTTGAAATGTTGGGCCACGGGGCGGTGTGGTTGATTGGTGCTGGTGTCCCGGAGATGTTCCCTAAAGCACTCTGCTAGGAGGCGCCCAGTCTCCCCAATGTAGAGGAGACCGCATTGGGAGCAACGGATACAATAAATGATATTAGTGGATGTGCAAGTAAAACTTTGATGGATGTGGAAGGCTCCTTTAGGGCCTTGGATAGGGGTGAGGGAGGAGGTGTGGGCGCAGGTTTTACATTTCCTGTGGTGGCAGGGGAAAGTGCCAGGATTGGAGGGTGGGTTGTTTGGGGGCGTGGACCTGACCAGGTAGTCGCAGAGGGAATGGTCTTTGCGGAAGGCGGAAAGGGTTGGGGAGGGAAATATATCCCTGGTAGTGGGGTCTTTTTGGAGGTGGCGGAAATGTCGGCGGATGATTTGGTTTATGCGAAGGTTGGTAGGGTGGAAGGTGAGCACCAGGGGCGTTCTGTCCGTGTTACGGTTGGAGGGGTGGGGTCTGAGGGCGGAGGTGCGGGATGTAGACGAGATGCATTGGAGGGCATCTTTAACCACGTGGGAAGGGAAATTGCGGTCTGTAAAGAAGGAGGCCATCTGGTGTGTTCTGTGGTGGAACTGGTCCTCCTGGGAGCAGATCCGGCGGAGGCGGAGGAATTGGGAATACGGGATGGCATTTTTGCAAGAGGTAGGGTGAGAAGAGGTGTAATCCAGGTAGCTGTGAGAGTCGGTGGGTTTGTAAAAAATGTCAGTGTCAAGTCGGTCGTCATTAATGGAGATGGAGAGGTCCAGGAAGGGGAGGGAGGTGTCAGAGATGGTCCAGGTAAATTTAAGGTCATGGTGGAATGTGTTGGTGAAGTTGATGAATTGCTCAACCTCCTCGCGGGAGCACGAGGTGGCGCCACTGCAGTCATCAATGTAGCGGAGGAAGAGGTGGGGAGTGGTGCCAGTGTAATTACGGAAGATCAACTGCTCTACGTAGCCAAGAAAGAGACAGGCATAGCTGGGGCCCATACGTGTGCCCATGGCTACCCCTTTGGTCTGGAGGCAGTGGGAGGATTCAAAGGAGAAATTGTTAAGGGTGAGGACCAGTTCGGCCAAACGAATGAGAGTGTTGGTGGAAGGGTACTGTTGGGGACGTCTGGAGAGGAAAAAATGGAGGGCTTGGAGGCCCTGGTCATGGCGGATGGAGGTGTAGAGGGATTGGATATGTGGTACCAATCAAACAGGCTGTTTTGGATGGTGTCAAACTACTTGAATCGTGTTGATACTGCACCCATCCCAGGCAACTAGGGAGTATTCTATCACATTCCTGATTTGTGCTTGTAGATGGAGGAGAATGTTAGGGGAGTCAGGAGAGGAGTTACTTGCAAAGTATACCTGTCCTTGACTTATTTTGTAACCACTCTTTAATATGGTGAGCCCAATTGAGTTTCTGGTCAACGGTAACATGTTGATAGTGGGGAATTCAGTGATTGTAACACCATTGAATATCAATGCATAGTGATTTGATTGTCTCTTATTGGAGATGGTCATTGCCTAGCATTTCTATGTTGCAAATGTTGATCATCTAATGACACACCAAAACCAACTAACAGTCCTGCACCCGTGCCAAAAATCTTCCTAGCTCAAGAGGATTTATTGATCTACACTTCTCCGTTGATCCATTATCTTGAACTCCCTCTCTATACATATACCAAATAATGCTGTCATTATTATTTGATTATTCTATTACCTAGTATTCCCTTTAATGAGAATTAAAAGCATCACATAGAAAGAAACAGCTGGTGACCACTCAAACAGTAGAAACTATGAGAACACAATTTTAATATGAAAGACCACAAAGGCTTTTGGTGGTAAATCAGTCATTTTACATCCTATGATGAAAGTGATTTTAAATTAAAAACTATGACATGTGGATATTATTAAAGAGCGGTTTGGTTAATCTACTGAGCATAAAATAGCTAAACCTAGTTTCCAGACTGTACACTCATTCAGTAATTCAGGAAAATGTGTGTAATTAAAGATTATTTCTTTGCTGGCATAAGAAAACTATCATACCAAACCACAAACAAAATGAGAGCAATTTGAATATTTAACATGAAAGTCTTTTCAAAAATATCGTACTCCTTTCAATAATACTTTCAGACATACCACATTTTGAGTATAGTATTCAATATACCAGCTGCGGTCTGGCTAGTGCTTTTTATTATTTTAGCTCGACTGTCCTGTTTTTATATTGCATTCCTTTATGAAATAAAGGCTACTATTCCATTGCAAATAAAGGTTACTATTCCATTGCTTTCCCTATTATTTGCTAAACTTGTATGTTAGCTTTTTTGTGATTTATGCATGCGGATTCCCATATCCCTCTGTGCTATAGTTTTCTGCAGTCTTTCTCCATTTAAACAATATTCAGTTCCTAAGACCACAAGATAGAAGAGACCAATCAGCCCATCGAATCTGCCATTGAATGAGATCATGGCTCCTTAACTGCATTTTCCTAGCCTTTCCCTAGCTCTTCTGTTCTTCCTGCCCAAGTGCTTAACCTCACATTTCTTCACATTATATTCAATCTGATACGTTTTTGACCACTTGCTCAACCTGCCTATGCAGACTCTGTATCATCTTCACCAATTGCTTTCCCACCATTTTTGTTACTGCAAGCTTAGCTATGGCACATTTACTTTCCTCACCCAAAATATGTAAATAATGTATCCAGGTTCTTTTGCTATTCCTTGGTATCAAATGGAAGTTAATCAAGTTGTCTGAAGACTGGCATGTGGTCATTTGCTTTGTCCAGCCTTGCAACATTTTGTTTGATTTTCATCCTTGATTTTTAAAATTTGACAGAGACCTTTTCCATGCTTCTCATGTGGCTTTCTCCTTTATGGTGCACTACTAGGGTGGTTTTCATAACGTAAAAATACCTTCCACGAAACATTGTAGGCTATCGGCAGCAACGGAATTGTATGCAACCACAGTCTGTAACTTCATAATTATGCACATGCTTCACTTGGACCATTTTCATTAGGCCATTGATTTAACTCAGGCTTTATGTGGAATATAGGAGACCATACCCTGGAGTAACACCATCATACCTAAAATAAGGTACCAACTTGATGAAGTTAGACTCTGAATAAAATACATGTTGAAACAATGGAAACACATGCTATAGACAGATCTAACTTATCCCACAAATCAATAGCTCAGATTAAAGGGCTGCACTCATGCTATAATTCGTTTCTTTTGAATACAGTGAATCTGTGGATTCTTTACTGCAGAGGGTTGTAAAGCCTAGGCTATTAAATGTATTCAGGGCTGAGAGATATATTCTCAATCAGTAAGGGAATCAAGGGTTATAGGGAAAAGACGAGAAAATGAAGTTGGAGACTATGGGATCAGCCATGATCTCTTTGAATGGCAAAGCAGGCTTGATAGACTCAAAGGCCTACTTCTGTTCCCATGTTGGATGGTTTTATGGATACAGTAAAGGCTATAGTCCAACTGCAGGCTTTTGCTCTAGGCCTAGTCTCACCCTTAGCTAAACTGTGGCTGTACAGCTACAATATGGACATACTTATAACAAAAATATACCAAAATAATTTATTGTTCCTAGTTATTTTGTCAAATTTTGGCTTTGGCCTTGCTGATGATATAGAAAATTCAACCAGAGTTCCTACTCCTGGTTGCTTTTCAGTGTCTTCTGTTGCACTACGCTGGTATATGGACACAATGTAAGAACATGAATGCTTTGGTATCATAATTGACTATCTCTGTACACCCTGTCTTCAAAAAGCAGGACTAATCCAAGCTGACCAATTTCTACTCTCAGTCTACTTTCAATCAAAGTGATGGAAGATGTCATCAATAATCCTATCAAGAAGTACTTAATAACAAACTGTTCACTGAAACTCAATTTGGGTTTCAGTGGGATCAGTTGAATCCAGACTTCATTGCAACCTTTTTCCAAGTTTGGACAACAGAGCATTGACAGAATGACCGTAAGTCAGCATTTGACTATGTGAGACATTAAGGAACAGTATGAAAACTGAAGTTGATGGGAATCAGGGAGAAACCTGCCACTGGTTGAAATCATAACTGCATGCAGCAAGATATAGACAACATTCAAGCCAGGCTGGTAAGGTTTTTTTTAATCATTCACAGGATGTGGGCATTGCTGGCTAAGCTAGCATTTACTCTACATCCCTAATTGCCCAAAGGACGGTGGAGAGTTAGAATGGTAAGCAAAATTCCTGCCATGACCTTGTCCATCAAGGTAATATCTAACTACCTCTTTGACATTCAAAGAATCAATTCCGTTATTGAATCTCCCACCATCAACATCCTTAATATTATTATGGACCAGCAATTTAACTGAACCATGATAAGTACCAAGGCCACAAAGCAGTCCGGGACTGGGAATTGTACATGGACATCTAAACTTCAGCTTTTTAATTTCTTTTCAGCATGTACAAGGCAAAAATCAGAAGTGTGATGCAATACACTTGCCTGAATTAGTACAACTCTAACCATCATTCAAGCAGCATGATACCATCCAGGATAAAATGGAACTCAATACCACTGCGTCAAATGCTCATTTCTTCTTTCTGTTGCTAGCATTAGTAGTAGCAATATTTATATTCTACAAACTGCAGCAATTTGTCAAGGCTCCTTCAACGTGTTCCAAACCCATGACTTGTACCTTGCAGGAAGAGAATTGCAGATGCGATAGAACACCCCTGTCTCCAAGTAACACACCATTCTGATCTGGAATTGTATTGCTGTTTTTTCACCATTGCTTGGTCAAAGTTCTGGGCACTCCCTCATTAAAAAAACTGACAAT
Organism: Chiloscyllium punctatum; assembly: GCF_047496795.1. Classification (NCBI taxonomy): domain Eukaryota; kingdom Metazoa; phylum Chordata; class Chondrichthyes; order Orectolobiformes; family Hemiscylliidae; genus Chiloscyllium; species Chiloscyllium punctatum. The sequence continues at coordinate 38,633,857 of NC_092782.1, read as the reverse complement.
GTAGCCAAGATATATGGCCTTTAGTGGTTGCAGAAAGTGGCTTACCACTCCTTTTCATGAACAAAGGATGAGCAATAAATGGTGGCTTTGCAGCAATGGTCAAAGCCAAAACAAACAAAAAAATTAAAGGAAAAATTCCCCAGTCTAATCATTGGGCTCACTTTTCAGTGGGATATAACATGCTATATTGTAAAGATGGCTGTACAGTAAATTCCCCATTATCAACATGTATTGGGAATATTGGGATGCTGGTTACATGTATCTGCTGGTTGCTTGAGAAATACTTTGTTAGAAATTACCCTCCAGTATTCTGAGTAAAACATGTAAATCTACATGTCAAAGGGGAAGCACTGCTGGTGACAGGTGGGAGAACTAACCACATGGCGAGTGAACATATATGCAAGTCTAAATAGATGACTTTGAAGAAACTTTAGAAAAATGGTAAATTTTCTTTGCAATTTTTGATAGTTGCATGAGAATTCTGAATGCTTGGACACAGAAAATGGGAAGCTTAGTGTATTACATTTACACATCTTAACATGAATTGTGCTCTTAGCATTGTATTCATAATAACCTGGCACCTGCTGCCTAACTAGTAACCCGCAAACCTGCATTTGTCCATTGCCTAATTTCCAGCTAGTGGCAATAACCTTTGAAAGATAGGAAGGCAAAGTTCTTTGAAGTTGAACTCCAACATGATTTGCCTGATATTGAAAGTTTGGATCAATGATCTGTCCTTGCATAATTGATTCTTATCCAACACATAGTAAATTAGATACGTAGCACTCCAGTTTTCTGTGGTCAGTTGATTGATAAGTTTGGAATTGGGACTTTTTTTCCACCCTATTTTAAATAGCTCTTTTATTTGATGCTTTAATGGATGGAAATTTACATAATGAACAATAATAGTGCAAGTTTTTTCTTAAATCTATAGCGAATATTTTAATTAAACCAGGGGTAATTGTGATTACTGTCATAGTTAAGGATGTGAGAAAGGCTATTTGTTCAATTCGGCTATTGGTCACCTTCATAATTGCAAAGTAACACTATACCAAGTCTATACCAATGGTACATGACAGCATTTAAGTGCAAAATGTATTATTTTCTATTCTACTGATTGGATATCTTCCATTATTGACAATGTTGACATAATATTCATAAAATTTCATGCTCACAAGAACTAGCTGTTGGATTATTTTTTAAGTGTCAACCTTTCATGTTTATTTTGGGAAACTATGTTGTAAATTAGCTTTTACTGTAATGATAAAAAGCTACAAAGAGAGCAATTTGCTTATATCCAAAGTAGGATACTATACATGGTCAACTTTTGAGCATCAAAATATTATTACTATAGGCTGCTATAGAATACAAGGACAAACTACAACTGGTTCTTGTACAGTTATAACCCTATGCATCATTGGTTATCATGTTAAGAATTTAGTGTATCTAATCTCTATACTTTGCAGTTGAGGTAAATTCTCACTACTTAGTCTGTACTGATTGCAATGCAACGCCCCCCCTACAATTAGTGGTTATAGTGATCCACATAGGAACCAACAAAAAAAGATGGAAGGAGGAAACAAATTCTGTTGAGGGAGTATGAGCAGCTAAGTGCTAAATTAAAAAGCAGAACCATAAAGGTAATTTTTGGATTACTACCTGAGGCATAAGCAAATTGGCACAAGGCCAATAAGAATAAAGAAGTAAATGTGTGGCTCAAAGATTGGTGTGAGAGAACGGTTTCAAAATCATGGGACATTGGCATCAGTACTGGAGAAGAAGGGAACTGTTCTGATGGGACGAGTTCCATCTGAATCATGCTGGGACCAGAGTCCTTGCGAATCACTGTAGATAGTGCTTTAAACTAAATAGTGGAGTGTGGGTTCAATGGCATGGAAAATCATGGGGAAGAACGGAGGGCTCAGAAAAGATTAAAATTCCCAGAGCAAGTAAAAGGACAGAAATTATTGAAGAGGTCAGGAATCTAACTTCAGGCACAGCAGATAAGGCGAGAAGGCAGCTAGTCAATGCAGGACTGAGAATGTTGTACTTAATTGTAGAACACATAACAAGGTAAATGAGCATGAGGTGTAGTTTGCAATTGAGGTAGAATGTGGGTATCATGGATACATGGATGCAAGCGGATCAGAGCTGGGTACTAAATATCCAAGGACATACGTCCTATTAAACGGACAAGATGATGGGCAGGGGGGTGGGGTTGCTTTGAGTGTAAGAAATGAAATTTAATCTATAGCAAGGAATGATTTAGAGTTGGAAGGTGCAGAATCAGTTTGGGTACAATTGAGGGAAAAACCAAATCTAGAAATGTCAATTGTCAGAAAAACCCATCTGGTTCACTAATGTCCTTCAGAGAAGAAAATCTGCCCTCTTTACTTTGTCTGGCCTACATATGACTCCAATATGGTTGACTCTCAATTGCCCTCTGAGATGGCCTACCAAGCCATTCAGTTGTACCAATTGTCGCAAAGTCTCAAAGAAATGAAATTGGACATTGACCTACGAACGAGGAAAGACAACGGCAGAAACAGGTCTATCGACCATGCAAAGTCCTCCTCACTAACAGCCAGGGGCTAGTGCCAAAATTGGGAAAGCTATCTCATGGATTATTCAAGCAACAGCCTGACATTGCCTGTAAGGTATGATTCTGTGAGCATGATGTTGTCCCAGACACCACCATTAACAGCCCTGGATATGTCCTGTTTCACCAGCAGAGGTGATGGCACAGTTGGGAAGGTGTTGTCCTTGGAGTCCCCAACATTGACTCTGGACCTCATGGCGTCTCATGGCTTCAGGTTAAACTTAGGCAAGGATACCTCCTGCAGATTACTACATACTGTCCTCCCTCAGCTGATGAATTAGTACTCCTCCATGTTGAACAACACTTAGAGGAAGCACCAAGGATGACATGGGCACAAAAACACACTCTGGGTGGGGGATTTCAATGCATACCATCCGGAGTGGCTCAGCAGCTGTACTACTGATCGAGCTGGTCAGGTCCTAAAGGACATAGATGCTCGACTGAGTCTGCAACAGGTGGTAAGGCAACTCATGGCCCAGCATAACACCCACTCAACCATTACCATCAAGCCAGGGATCAACCCTGGTTCAACGGAGAGTGCAGGAAGAAATGCCAGGAGCTGCACTAGGCATACATGAAGATGAGATGTCAACCTGGTGAAGCCACCAAAAAAAGGACACTTTTACATACCAAACAGCATATGTAGCAAATAATGGACAGAGCTAAGCATCCCGCAACCAATGGATTAGATCCAAGCCCTGCAGTTTTGCCATATCCAGACATGAATTAAACAACTCACTGGAGGAGGAGGCTCCACAAATATCCCCATCCTTAATGATGGAAGAGCCCAGCACATCAGTATGAAAAGTAAGGTTCAAGCTTTTGCAGCAATCTTTAGCCAGAAGTGCCAAGTGGACGATCTATCTCGATCTCTTCCAATGGTCCCAAGCATTACAGATACCAGTCTTCAGCCAATTCGATTTACTTTATGTAATATCAAGAAATGGTTGGAGGTGCTGGATACTGCAAAGGCTAAGGGCCTGACAATATTCTGGCTATAGTACTGAAGACGCGTGCTCCAGAACTTGCTGCTTCTCTATTCAAGCTGTTCTAGTATACAGTTACAACACTGGCATCTACCCTTCAACGTGGAAAGGTGCACATAAAAAGCAGGACAAATCCAACTCGGCCAGTTACTGCCCCAGTCTACTTTCAATCATCAATAAAGTGTTGTAAGGTGTCATTAATAGTGCTATCATGAAGCATCTGCTCAGTGACATCCAGTTGGGTTTCCACTAGGGCAACTTAGCTCCTGACCTCATTAGTTCAAATATGGACAAAAGAGCTGTATTGCAGAGCCGAAGTGAGAGTGATAACCCTTGACAACAAACATAGGCTGCATTCAACCAAATGTGGCATCAAGGAGCCCTTGCAAAATTGGAATAAATAGGTATCAGGGGGCAAACTCTCCACTGGTTGAACTCATACCTGACATGTAGGAAGATGGTCATGGTTGTTGGAGGTCAGTCATCTCAGTTCCAGAACATCTCTGTAGGAATTCCACAGGATACTTTCCTCGGTCCAACCATCTTCAGGTGCTTCATCAATGACTTTCTTTCCATCATAAGGTCAGCAGTAGGGCTATTTGCCAATGATTGCACAATATTCAGCACCATTCACAACTCCTCAGACACTGAAGCAGTCCGTGTTCAAATACAATAAGATCTGGATGATATCCAGATTTGGGCTGAAAAGTGGCAAGTAATTTTCGTGCTACACAAATGCCAGGTTATGGCTATCACCAATAAGAGACAAGGTAACTACCGCATCTTGACATTCAGTGGTGTTACTATCACGGAATCCCCCAATATCAACATTTTGGAAATTGTCATTGATCAGAAATTCAACTTGACTCATCACATTAAACACAGTGGGGTAAAAACAATGACTGCAGATGCTGGAAACCAGATTCTGGATTAGTGGTGCTGGAAGAGCACAGCAGTTCAGGCAGCATCCAAGGAGCTTCGAAATCGACATTTCGGGCAAAAGCCCTTCATCAGGAATAAAGGCAGTGAGCCTGAAGCGTGGAGAGATAAGCTAGAGGAGGGTGGGGGTGGGGAGAAAGTAGCATAGAGTACAATGGGTGAGCGTGGGAGGGAATGAAGGTGATAGGTCAGGGAGGAGAGGGTGGAGTGGATAGGTGGAAAAGGAGATAGGCAGGTAGGACAAGTCCGGACAAGTCATGGGGACAGTGCTAAGCTGGAAGTTTGGAACTAGGGTGAGGTGGGGGAAGGGGAAATGAGGAAACTGTTGAAGTCCACATTGATGCCCTGGGGTTGAAGTGTTCCGAGGCAGAAGATGAGGCGTTCTTCCTCCAGGTGTCTGGTGGTGAGGGAGCGGCGGTGAAGGAGGCCCAGGGCCTCCATGTCCTCGGCAGAGTGGGAGGGGGAGTTGAAATGTTGGGCCACGGGGCGGTGTGGTTGATTGGTGCGGGTGTCCCGGAGATGTTCCCTAAACTGCTCTGCAAGGAGGCGCCCAGTCTCCCCAATGTAGAGGAGACCGCATCGGGAGCAACGGATACAATAAATGATATTAGTGGATATGCAAGTAAAACTTTGATGGAGTGGCTACAAGACCAGGTCAGAGGCTAGGAATACTGCAAAGAGTAACTTACCTCCTTACTCCTGAAAGCCTGTCCATCATCTACAAGGCACAAATCAGGAGTGTGATAGAATACATCCCACTTGCCTGGATGAGTGAGTGAAGCCCCAACAATGCTCAAGAAGCTTGAAAGCATCCACAAAGAGATAACTGAGGATATTGATGGTGATCTTACCAGAATCACTGGAGGCAGGGAGCGTCCCAGAGCACTGGAACAACCAGCTAATGTAACACCCCTTTTTAAGAAGGGAAAGTGGCGGTTACCTTGACTTCAGTCATTGATAAGATTTTAGAATCCATTATCAAGGATGAGATTGAGGGTACTCAGAAGTGCATGGTAAAATAGGGCAAAGGCAAAATTCTTTGAGGATAATGAATGAGTTAGACAAAGGAGAGCCAGTGGACAGGATCTATTTGAATTTACAAATGCCTTTGATAAGGTGCCACACAGGAGCCTGCTAATACAGTAAGAGCCCATGGTGTTAGGGGCATTGAGAAGGCATTGGCTGACTGGCAGAAATCAGAGAGTAGAAGCAAAGGGGTCTTTTTTCAGGATGGCAGCTAGTGACTGCAGGGTTCTGTATTGAGATCACAATTATTCATGTTATACATTAATAATCTGGACAAAGGAACTGAAGACATTGTTACAGAAGGCACAAAGATAGGTGGAGGGAAAGGTAGAGTTGAGGAAGTGGGGAGACTGCAGAAGGATTAGGATGTTAGGCAGGTGGGCATAAACATGGCACATAGAATACAGTGTGGGAAATTTTGAGGTTATGCACTTTAGTAGTGTGATGATGCTGCTCTGTTAACAAGGCAATGCTGACCTTGCGCCCCCCCCCCAAGAAAGGTTGTAAAAGACATAGGTTCTGAAAAGTCTGGGCTTGGGTGGGTTTTAGGGCCAATCTGTTTATAAATAACAGATACTGCCTCAGGTAAAGGCTTTCAAGTTTTTGAAAAAATAACACTTGTACAATGAAAGGGGAGTGGCCAGTTCTCCCAGCTCAGCTTTTCTCTGGTGTGGTTTGGTTTTTAGCATTAGTGTTGTGAAGCTGGTGACCCAAAGAAGCAAGTCCATACTGATTCTCTCTCTATTAGTTGTTTCTGTTAGGCGGGGAGACTAGGACCAGTGGGCACAGCCTTAGAATTAGAGGGGGTCAATTTAGAATGGACATAAGGAGACATTTCTTCAGCCAGAGAGTGGTGGGTCTGTGGAAATCATTGACACAGAGTGCAGTGGAGGCTAGGATGTTAAATGTCTCCAAGGCAGAGATTGATAAATTCTTGATCTTGCAAGGAATTAAGGCCTCAGGGCAAGTGCGGGTAAGTGCAGTTGAAGTGCCCATCAGCCATGATTGAATGGTGGAGTGGACTCGATGGGCCGAATGGCCTTACTTCCACTCCTATGTCTTATGGCCTTATTGTTGCTCTCTGATTTCTCTCCTGTAAGACCCTGTGTTTGATTTTACCCTTTGTGCCAAGGTGTATTTATGGGGATTTTTGCAAGTATTTGGACCAGCATCATTACGGAGGGATAGTCTCCTGGGTTTTCGGACAGGTTAAGTTATTCGGTATTCTGTTCTCTCTTGTTTCTGTTTCATTCAGTAATCTTGTATATAAATTCTGTTTTGTTTAAAACTAAGTGATTTGACCAGCTGCATCTCTCCTGGAATATCCATTTACACCTGCTAAAAAAACTAGCAAAGTTAGGGTCTGGACTACTTTCTTGAAATGTTGAGGGGGTATGGCCTGGTCCATAACAGTAGGAAGAATAGAGGTTTGTATTATTTTCTAAACAGGAAAAGGCTTTGGACATCTGAAGCACAAAGGGACTTGGGTATCCTAGTTCAAGGCTTGCTTAAAGTTAACATACAGGTTCAGTTGCCAGTTCGGAAGTCAAATGCAATGTTAACATTCATTTCCAGAGGGCTGAAATACAAGACCAGAGATGTACCATGGAGTCTATACAAGGCTCTGGTCAGACAATATTTGGAATAATGTGGGCTGTTTCTGGCCCCATATCTAAGGAAGGATGTGTTGGCACTGCAGGGGGTCCAAAGGAGGTTTACAAGAATGATCCCAAGGATGAAGTGCTTGTCATATGAGGAGCAGTTTAGGATTCTGGATATGTACTCAATTACATTTAGAAGGAGCAGGGGTCTGATTGAAACTTACAGAATACTGAGAGGCTTGGTTGAGTGAATGTGGAGAAGATGTTTCCACTGGTAGGAGAGACTAGGACCCAAAGACACAGCCTCAGAGTGAAAGGATGACCCTATACAACTGAGAGGAAGAGGAATTTCTTCAGCCAGAGGGTAGTTAATCTGTGGAATTCATTGCTGCAGAGTGCTGTGAAAGCCAATTTATTGAGTTTAATTAAGACAGGTAGTTAGGTTCTTAATTGGCAAAAGGATCAAGGGTTGTGGGAGAAGGCAGGAGAATGATGCTGAAAAAATGAACCATGATTGAATGATGGAGCAGACTCGATGCGCCAAGTTATGCTCCTATGTCTTACGATCCAAGGTGGCAGCTCACCGTCACCTTTTCCAGTACAATTAGAGATGAACAATAATTGCTTGCAAGCCAGGGAAGCCCACAACCTCTGAATGAATAGCAAACAAAATTATGCTGGCCAAAAGTGCTGCCTGAGCCAGTAATGAACAAGTTCCCTGATTAAATTAAAAAATGCGAAAGTATAGTTTACCTCTGTCAGTTATATTGAATATCATTTTGACATTGATAAGAACCATTTCAATACAGTGGCACTGAGAGAATCCTGATTGTAGGGATTCAAAAATGGACTGCTGGCAAAGATGTATAAGATTTTGAGAGGTACCAACATATTTAAGGACTTGAGAAAAAAAAGGAGATTGGAGACAGTAAGGTGGTTTACAAGAATGTTGAGGTAAAATGTTTTTAAGGATAAGAGTTGTTTGCATTGCATGGTGTATAAATTAATTATATTTTAGGACTATAACTTTGTATAATAACAGTGTTACAGTTTATGACTGCATCTTTAAATTTTTGGTAATAGAATGTTTGCTGGTTAATAGTGACCAGAGGTCGTATAATTGTTGAAGATCAAAGGAAGCTTCGATTTATTATCTAGAGAGGCAGAGGTATTTATGCTGGAAGGTTTTCTCAGTTACAATAAATAGATCTTAAGTCTCCCAAAGTACCAGAAAGTTATTATAAGTGTTAAGTTGTAAACCACTGTGTTGTCAATTATCCCTTTATTTATCGAATAAAAGGAAATCAGAATCAAAAATATCTGATTAACATTTCTACTTTAAATGCATCAATACAAAGCTAATGTATTTTCTATTGCAATACAAAAAAAGCAAAGGAAGCCTTTTTGAGATTAGGTTATGTATATTTAGATACACAGAGAAACATCATAGATAGACAAGTATTTGCAGTTTTGTCTTGAGTGGTTTGCAGCCAACTGAGAGACATAGGGAGACCTGCATTATAAGCAAAGAAAATGCTGATGAACAAGCAGACTGTGGGCGGGAGCCCATGCTTAGATTGAGGACTGACTCATTAGCAATTTTAAAAAGAATGGACATTTTGGAGAGCATGGATCAAGATTAATATTTCTCTCCCATGACAGAGAATTCTGGAAATAGAAGTTACTCAGCTGAGAATGTAGAAGAGAGGCAAGGCAACCAGTTGGAAGCTGGGAGCATTGTGAACTATTTTCTATGGGAATGATAACTTTGTGGAGAGCATGGTATGTGATGTTGCAAGGAATCTTTTATTTGTATAGTTTAATGCAGAAGTTACTTATAAAAGAAAATAGTTTAGTTCCTTTTGTCATTTGATGCAGTAAAAGTTTAAACATGTGAAATTTTGTTCTGTTCTTTCAGCTATTTATTGAAATTATTGGTCTCTGTAGAGGTTTTATCTGGGTAATGATAGAGTCATAGAGGTGTACAGCACTTGCATTTATCTGAATTAAACTCCATCTGCCACTTCTCAGCCCATTGGCCCATCTGATCAAGATCCTGTTGTAATCTGAGGTATTAGATCACTTTTAGATTAGATTACTTACAGTGTGGAAACAGGCCCTTCGGTCCAACAAGTCCACACTGACCCTCTGAAGAGCAATCCACCCAGACCCATTTCCCTACATTTACCCCTTCACCTAACACTACAGGCAATTTAGCATGGCCAATTCACCTAGCCTGCACATTTTTGGACTGTGGGATGAAACCGGAGCATCTGGAGGAAACCCACACAGACACGGGGAGAATGTGCAAACTCCACACAGACAATTACCTGAGGCGGGAATTGAACCCAGGTCTCTGGCGCTGTGAGGCAGCAGTGCTAACCACTGTGCCACCGTTCCACCCACTGATAGATTAAAATGAGAGTGACAACACTTGAAGAGAGAATGTTAACAATATTTGGCAAAAATAGAATCATAGAATCCCTACAGTGTGGAAGCAGACCATTCAGCCCATCAAGTCCACACCAACCCTCTGAACAGCACCCCACCCATATCCACCCCATCCTTATAACCTCACATTTCTCATGGCAAATCCACCTAGTCTGCATACCCTCAGACACTAAGGGCAATTTACCATGGCCAGTCCATCGAACCTGCACATCTTTGGACTGTGGAAGGATTCTAGAGCACTTGAAGAATATATAAACTCCACATGGACAGACAGCCAAAGATAGAATCAAACTCAGGTTTCTGGAGTTGTGAGTCAGTAGTGCTAACCACGGAGCCATTGTGCTGCCCCAGGACAGGGAAAGACACTTGAATGTGCCACAATTTAATGGAATTAAGTAAGAAACTGGAGGTAGGTATCATTGGCAAAATGAGCTCCAAGTGAGTGGAGATTGCACAGAACATAGAGAAAGATGCAAATATCTGGAAGATACCATGACCTGGTATATTTTCTAAAGAATTTTCATTGCATTCTAAAACCATATTAAATCACAAATGAAATTTCAGTGCAAAATTGCTTGTAATTTGAAAGTCACACTGACCTTTATTTTGGCAATCTATTCTTGACTTTGGGAAAAGGTAGATGTCGCATTTTGTGGAGTCAGCAGTATTTTGGATCGGTAAAGGACGCTCATCATTATTCTCATCCTGGCACAGCATGCTCACATTGATTGTCTTTAACTTATGACCAGCAAAATATTTCGGAGCTTCACATTTGGCTAGATTACCTAGATTTCGTTGACCAGGAATCTGCAACTTCCTGATCATTTGGTCCAGTTTACAATTGCAATTCCAAGGGTTGCCATAAATGCGCAGATATTTTAGTTTGGGGATAGGCATAAAAACCTCCTCTGACATAAACTGTAATTGATTGTGCTGCAATAATAAAGTAGACAGTTCATCCAGTCCCTCAAATGCACCTTCTTCAATATATGCTATAGCATTTCGTTGTAAGTCAAGGCTCTTCAAATTCTTTAATGTTGAAAACATCAAGGCCTTTAACCTATGTATTTTATTTCCTGCTAACTGTAAATGAACAGCATCCCTTGGCAAATTAGGAGGAATTGTAATAAGTTGCTTATCTTGACAATCCATTATTTTTTCATTTTCATGCAAACTTTCACTGCATATGGTGCTTAGGAATTGATCAAATCTTTTGACATGAGTGGAGCGCTTTTTGAGACATTTCTTGCCGCAGTCCCTCATTCTGTTTCCATGGCTGCCATTCTTAATTTTCACGAACTCTACTGCTCTACAAAGGAGTAGCACCAATATAATCCTAATTACTTGCATCCTGATATCCAGATGGTTCCAGCAACAGACTGGTGACTTGACACTATACAAGAATCCAAAGAAACTTGAAAACTAAGATAGCCTCAGATGATTTGGGTTTTGGACAGACTTGAACCAATGCAAGGCAATCTGTGAAGAAAAAACATTAAGTATAGTTACTAAACCATTACGGTAAGGTAGAAAAGGACAAGTTAGAAATGTGACTGAAACATAAATCATACAGCAGATAAAGTATAACTGAAAAAGGACACGTTGACTTTGATTCAGATACTTATTATAAATTTAGTGAGGTTATCAATTGTTTTGCCAAATCACACTTAACTTGCCTGGTTTAAATTTAAGCAAAGCTTGGCAATTACCTGTCAGTCATTATTTATTTGGTGCATTCTCCAACACCTCTACCAATTAGAATCTATTTGTCAACCAATTGCAATTCTCTTTTCAATCAATTGAAAAAGATTGATTTCTGTTTGCATTGGTGTTTCTTGTAATTGACCTGATGAGTGAAAGATGAAAAGTTTCGAGAAACTATCTTTTATCAGCAATGCTCAAGTTCTGTACTACCAAACGGTAAACAAATATTAAATTAACAATACATTGAGAAAATAGGCCTGTCATTTATCTTAGGCAGTAGTGCAACATGAATATTAACAAATCAATAGCTAGTTCTCTAATGGATTCAAGAAAGCAAAATCATTTTTGGGTAGGGGAAAAATCATTTTTGGGTAGTAGCTGTAAGTCAGGCCTCGAAAAGTGAATGAAGCAACCATAGCACTGGTTTTGATCAGGCTGTCTAATTTCAAGAAGCAGTCTTTAATGAGTCATTAATATCACTGGACTAGTAATCCAGAGGCCCAGTTGAATACTTTGGATTCTCCTTATCAGTGAATCTATTTGACATCGGTTCAAAGCCCATCACCATAGCTTCTGGAATTTTTAAAATGCCGGGTGGCCAAGAAACCATTCTTGTTTGTGGAAATCCATGGACCTCCAATAGCATTTCGAGGAGGTATTTCTGCTGGCCTGGTCCGCATGTGACTACATACCCACGGCAGTGTGGTTAACTTTGAAATGCCCTCTGAAATGGCCAAGTAAGCTATTCAATTAGATCAAAAAAAAGGAATGAATGAAAATTGGACAGATCATCCAGCATTGATTTAGGCATCAGAAACATCAATGCTAAACAGATCCCCATCATAGAACCACAGACCTGTATGGCATGGAAATAGATCCTTCAATCTGACTAGTCTGCACTGACCAGATACCTAAACTAACCTAGTCCCATTTCCCAGCATTTGGTCTATATTCCTCTAAACCCTTCCTATTCACGTACCCATCCAGATGGCTTTTAAATGTTGTAGTTGTACCAGCCTCCACCACCTCTGGCACCAAGTTCCATCCAAGCACCACCGTCTGCGTGAAAATGTCCCTTTTGAATCTTTCCCCTCTCACCTTAAACCTCTGCCCTCTAGTTTTGGACTCCCCTACCCTGGGAAAAAGACCTTGGCTATTCACCCTATCCATGCTCCTCATGATTTTATAAACCACTATAAGGCTGCCCCTTGGTCTCAGATGCTCCAGGAAAATAGCCCCAGCTTATTCAACCTCCCCATACAGCTCAAACCTCCAACCCTGGCAACATCATTGTAAATCTTTTTTGAACCTTTCAAGTTTCACAATATCTTTCCTATTACAGGGAGATGAGAATTGAATTCAATATTCTAAAAGTGACCTAACCAATGTCCTGTGCAGCTGCAACATAACATCCCCTATACTCTAGGAATTCGCTCAATCCCAACTGTCTACCCTTGATATAAGCCTCCTTCATTTTCTTGACAAGAGCCTCAATTTTTCTGGTCATCCAACATTCCCTATACCTACTAGCTTGCCTTCTGCACAAAAAGAACATGTTGTCACATAGCTCTTGTATCTCATTATAAAAGGCCTCCTACTTTCCAATCATGCCTTTACCTGCAAATAGCCTCCCAATCAATGTTTGAAAGTTCCCATCTAACACTGTCAAAATTGGCCTTACTGTAATTTAGAACTTTAACTTTTTAATCAGTTGCATCCTTTTCCATAACTATTTTAAAACTAATAGAATTATGATCACGCCCCAAAATGCTCCCCCACTGACACCTGCCTCAAGTTTTGCTCCTTCTCTAGTAGGTACATCCACATATTCAATATGAAAATCCTCTCCATCCAAGCCCTTAATATTATGGCAGTGCCAGTCTATGTTTGGAAAGTTAAAATCCCCTACCATTCCAACCCTATTATTCTTATCAACCCTGCAAATTTTCTTAACAACTAGGTTTTTGGTTTGTGCCAAAACTGGGACATCTGTGAGCAGCCATACATAGTCAAACTCACATAAAATTATCCCTTACAGACAATATCCCAGATAGCAAATATCACTATCCCTGCGTATATTCTGTTTCACTGTCAGTTGATAACATAGTGGTATCCAGATTTTGTTACGTGTCCTCGACATTGACTGTGTACCCCATGAAGTTTAATGGCAACACAGATCAAATATAGGCAAGGAAACCTCCTGTTGATTAACATCTACACCATCCTTGTTCCCTCATCTAATGAATCAGCACTCCTCTCAGTTGAACACCACTTACAGCAAGTAGCAAGGGCACAGTGTGTACTATGACTGATGGGCTTCAATGTTCATGACCAACAGTGGTTCAGTAGCACCAATACTTAGTAAGCTGATATATGTCCTTTAGGAGTCAAAATGATACTTGGTCTGTGAGTAGGTGGTGAGTGGACAACAAGGAAAATTTGTCTAGGCCTTGTCCTCACCAATCTGTCACTGATGCAGCTGACCATGACAGTATTGGTTGGAGTAACCACTGCATAGTCCTAGTGGACACAAATTCTCATCTTCAAAGTGAGGATACCTTCAATTTTGTTGGATTGCACTACCACATAAATGAAATAGAATGCAAACAGATCTAGCAACTCAAGACTGTTCATCCATAAGGCACTATTACCAGCATCTGAATATATTAAAGCATATTCTGTAACCTAGGCCTGGCTTACACTCACTCTCCTATTATTATCAAGTGAGGGGATCAACTCCGAGTTGACCCCATGCAAGTAAGCAAAGTTAAAAATGAGATATCAACCTAGTGAACCTATAACACTGGAGTAAATCACCGAAGTAAAGAAGCATGATGCACTAGACAGAGCTAAGTGATGCCACAACCAACAGATCAGATCCCAGTTCTGCAGTTCTGCCACACCTAGCTATGAATTGTGATAGGCAATTAAACGACAACACAAATATCTTCCATCCTCAGTAATAGGAGAATCCTGTATATAATTGTAAAAGGCAAGGCTGAAGCTTTTCAGCCAGGAATGCTCATTGGAAGATTCACTTCAGTTTTCTCCTGAGGTCCTCAACATTACAGATGTCAGCCTTCAATAATTTTGATTCATACAATGAAATATCAAGGAAGCAGTGAATACTACAAAATGATTCATATTACCGAAGACTTGTGTTCCAGAATTAACCACTAACCCTGCCAAGTAACTTCAGTACAGCAACAAAGTGACATCTACAAAGTACATAAAACATTATAATGCAGTACAGTTCTGCTGACCTGTGGAACCAATCTGAAGCCTATCTATCCTATACTATTCCTTTTCCATCCATATGTTTTTCCAATGACCATTTAAATGCCCTAAAAGTTGGCAAGTCTACTACTGTTGCAGGTAATGTGTCCCACGCCCCTTCTATTCTGAGTAAAGAAACTACTGCTGACATTTGTTCAAATCTATCACCCCTCAATTTAAATCTACGTCCCCTTGTGCTAGCCATCACCATTCGAGGAAAAAGGCTCTTACTGTCCACACTATCTAACCCTCTGATTACCTTATATGCCTCAACTAAGTCACCTCTCAACCTTCTCTCTAATGAAAAACAGCCTCAAGTCCCTCAACCTTTCCTCATAAGACCTATCCTCCATACCAGGAAACATCCTAGTAAATCTCCTCTGCACCCTTTCCAAAGCGTCCTATAATGTGGTGACCAGAACTGTGCACAATAATCAAAGTTAGGCCGCACCAGAGTTTTGTACAGCTGCAGCAGGACCTTGTGGCTCCGAAACTCAATTCCTCTACCAATAAAAGCTAACACACCATATGCCTTCTTAACAACCCTATCAACCTGAGTGGCAACTTTCAGGGATCTATGTACATGGACACCAAGATCTCTCTGCTCATCTACATTACCAAGAATCTTAGCATTAGCTCAGTACTTTTTTACTCCTGTTGTTCCTTCCAAAGTGAATCATCTCACACTTCTCCGCATTAAACTCCATTTGCCACCTCTCAGCCCAGCTCTGCAGCTTATTTATGTCCCTCTGTAACGTGCAACATCCTTTACCCCTATCCACAACTCCACCGACCTTAGTGTCATCCATAAATTTACTAACCCATCCTTCTACGCCCACATTTAGGTCATTTATAAAATGACAGACAAAGGCGGCCCCAAAACAGATCCTTGTGGTACACCGCTAGTAACTGAACTCCAGGATGAATATTTCTCATCAACTGCCACCCTCTGTCTTCTTTAAGCTTACCAATTTCTGATCCAAACTGCTAAATCACCCTCAATCCCAACCCTCCATATTTTGTGCAATAGCCTACTGTGGAGAACCTTATCAAATGCCATACTGAAATCCCTATATACCACATCAACCGCTTTACCCTCATCTACCTGTTGGTCACCTTCTCAAAATAACTCAATAAGGTTTGTGAGGCGCGACCTACCCATCACAGAACTGTGTTGACTATCCCTAAATAAACATTTTCCTCACTAGATGATTATAAATTCTATCTCTTATTACCTTTTCCAACACTTTACCCACAACTCAAGTAAGGCTCATTGGTCTATAATTACCAGGGTTGTCTCTACTCCCCTTCTTGAACAAGGGGACAACATTTGCTATCCTCCAATCTTCTAGCACTATTCCTGAAGGCAGTGACAACAAAGACCAAAGGTTCTGTATTCTCCTCCCTGGCTTCCCAGAGAATCCTAGGATAATTCCCATCTGGCACAGGGGATTTTTTTATCTATTTCCACACTTTCCAGAATTGCTAACACTCTCTTGCGAACATCAATCCTGTCTAGTCTAGTAGCCTGTATCTCAGTATTCTCTTTGACAACTTTATTTTTCATCAGTATTCTCACTGAAAAAAAGACATTCATTTAGCGCTTCCCCTATCTCCTCGGACTCCATGCACAACTTCCCACTAGTATCCTTGATTGGCCCTAATCTTTCTCGAGTCATTCTTTTATTCTTGATATACTTATAGAGAGCTTTAGAGTTTTCCTTGATCCTGTCTGCCAATGATTCTCATGTCCCCTCCCCTCCTGGCTCTTCTTAGCTCTCTCTTTAGATCTTTCCTGGCTAACTTGTAACTCTCAAGGGTCCCACCTGAGCATTCACGTCTCATCCTAACATAAACCTTCTTCTTCCTCTTGACAAACCACGGCATCAGTAATCCATGGCTCTTTTGCTCGACCACATCCTCCCTACCTGACGTGTACATACCTATCAAGGACACGCAGTAGCTGTTCCTTGAATAAGCTCCACATTTCAATTGTGCCCATCCCCTACAGTTTCCTTCCCCATCCTATGCATCCTAAATCTTGCCTAATTGTATCATAATTGCCTTTCTGCCAGCAATAACTCTTGCCCTGTGGTACATACCTATCCCTTCCCATCTCTAAAGTAAACATAACCGAATTGTGGTCACTATCACCAAAGTGTTCACCTACCTCCAAATCTAACACCTGGTCATTTTCATTACCCAGTACCTAATCCAATATGGTCTCGCCCTTGTTGGCCTGTCTACATACTGTGTCAGGAAACCCTTCTGCATACGTTGGACAAAAACTGACCCATCTAAAGTATTCGAGCTATTGTATTTCCAGTCAATATTTGGAAAGTTTAATTCCCTCATAACAACTACCCTGTTACTCTTGCTCCTATCCAGAATCATCTTTGCTATCCTTTCCTCTTTTGTTCCATCTCTGGAACTATTTGGAGGCCTATAGACAATTCGCAACAGGGTGACCTCTCCTTTACTGTTTCTAACCTTAGCCCATACTACGTCAGTCTGTCATCAAACGTCTTGTCTGTCACACTGTATTATTGTCCTTGACTAACAATGCCACCCCCCACGTCCTTTCCCATCTTCTCTGTTCTTACTAAAACAACTATATCCCGGAACTTCCAACAACCATTTTTGTCCCTGCTCTATCCATGTCTCCAAAATGGCCACAACATCGAAGTCCAAGGTACCAAACCATGCTGCAAGTTCACCCACCTTATTTTGGATGCTCCTGGGGTTGAAGTAGACACACTCCAGACCACCTTCCTGCTTGCTGGTGAGCTCTTGCGACTTTGAACCCTCATTTCTGACCTCACTACTCTCAACATCCTAGACACCGGAACTACAATATAGGTACCCATCCCCCTGAATCTATCTGGCAATGTGTGAATATTTTCTCAGACATGTCCAAATCCAGCCCAGCCAATGAATATCCCATCAGATTTCTCTTGATCATCAGTAAAGTGATGGGAAGATGTTGTTGACAGGGCTCTCTAGTGGCACTTGCTCTACATTAACTAGCTTGCAGACACTCAGTTTGCTAATCAACTTCTAACCTCATTGCTATCTCGGTCCAAACATCAACTGAAGAGCTGAACTGCAAAGTAAGCTGATAGTAATTGCCCTTGACGTCAAGGCAGCATTTGATACACGTGGCATCAAAAAGCCCTTGCAAAACTGGAATCGGTGTAAGTCGGGAGAAAATTGTGTGCTGGTTGAAGTCATACCTAGCACAAAGGGAGATTGTCCTGGTGTTGGATGTCAGTTAACTCAATACCAGGATATTATTGCACAAGTTCTTCAGAGTAGTGTCCTGTGCTGAACCATCTTCAGTTGCTTCATCAAAGACCTTCTTTCCATCTTAAGTCAGAAATGGAGATGTTTCCTGATAATTCACCAACACTTGGCACTATTCAAGACTGCTCTGCTACCAAAGCCTCCATGTGCAACAAAACATGGACAACATTCAGCTGGAGTTGATGTATGGAGCAAATGTTAATTTGCCACTTAAGTGTCAGGCAATAACTAATCTGCAACATTCAACAGCACTACCATCGACAATTCCCCACCATCAAAATTCTCAGAGTCCCCATTGACCAGAATT
Source organism: Chiloscyllium punctatum (assembly GCF_047496795.1). Classification (NCBI taxonomy): domain Eukaryota; kingdom Metazoa; phylum Chordata; class Chondrichthyes; order Orectolobiformes; family Hemiscylliidae; genus Chiloscyllium; species Chiloscyllium punctatum. The sequence continues at coordinate 38,615,665 of NC_092782.1, read as the reverse complement.
TGAACCAGAACAGCCATATAAATGTGGCTACAAGAGCACATTCATCTCCTAACTTCCCAAAATGTATGTCCACTATCTACAAGTTAAAGCCAGGAGTGAGATGAAATACTCTCCACTTGCCTTGATGAGTCTAGTTGCAATAGCATGACAATTCAGGGAAAAGTTGACTGCTTGATTGACATCCCATCCACTAGTTTTAATATTCACTCACTTCATCACCAATGCACAATGTCAGCATTTACTAGATATATGCGCCAATCACCAAGACTCCATCAACAACACATTCCAAAGGAGAAGAACAGCAGATGCACAGAGCAGTACTACCTGTAGATTCTCCTCAAAACCATACACCATCCTGACCTAGGCCAGAAGTGGTAAAAAAGATGGTGAGAAGGAGACCAGAATTGCATACAATATTCCAAAAGTGGCCTAACCAGTGTCCTGTACAGCTGCAACATGACTTCCCATCTCCTGTACTTAATACTCTGACCAATAAAGGAAAGCATACCAAACACCTTCTTCACTATCCTATCTACCTGCGACTCTACTTTCAAGGAGCTGTGACCCTGCAATGCAATATCTCTTTGTTCAGTAACACTCCCTAGGACCTTACCACTTAGTGTATAAGTCCTGCTAAGATTTGCTTTCCCAAAATGCTGCACCTTGCATTTATCTGAATTAAACTCCATCTGCCACTTCTCAGCTCACTGGCCATCTGATCAAAATTCTGTTGTAATCTGAGGTAACCTTCTTTGCTGTCCGCTACACCTCCAAGTTTGGTGTCATCTGCAAACTTACTAACTGTACCTCTTATGCTCATATCCAAATTCTTTATATAAATGACAAAAAGTAGAGGACCCAGCACTGACCCTTGTGGCATTCCACTGGTCACAGACGTCCACCTTCTTTATGGTTGACTTATTTTAGCTGCAGCTACAAGATTGAAGCTAGTGAAGCTAGCCATCCTTAGTTTCACACAATGTTATTACCCTGTCTGGAAGATAGCTATTCTTTCTATTCGTGCCTATATTAGAACTAATTTTTGTCATTAGTAAATGAGGGAAAATCAGAAGGCTTCCATCAATTTGAAATGTTGACTTTAATTAAATAACAGGGAAAGCAAAGACTGAGCATTTGCATTTGGGATTAAACAGGGATACTTACCTATCCAGCATCGACACATTTACAGTAAATGAATGATGTCTTCACCCAGCTCAGTTTTATTGAAAGTAGTTGCCAAAGAAGTCCCAAGTGAGTTACTGTGTCCAACGCTTCAGTGATGTGAGTTGATGAAGGTGACATTCTTTCTGTTAAATGTCACAACTCTGATTCTCAGATCCTCATCATCAAGAACCTGCCCCCATTTCATGCTCCAGCTGTCCAGAGCACAGCATGGAAGGATTATTTTGTGCCCTCTGTGTGTACAGTACTGCACTGAACCCCTAGAACTGTGCAAGCATGGAAACTTCACATTGAAGCATCATATGGCTTCCACTAGGTGTATTGAGGGCAAGTGTTGCATAGTATATACACTGGAACTCATGATATGACATGCTTACCACCACGCGTGTGCAGACGAAAATGCCAAAAATGCTCCAATAGATGACATATTTGTTAGCAGCCCCACATCTCATTCATCTGGAGAGCATTCCATCAAAGATGAAAGACAGTGAGCCTTCAGCACTTTTTTCACATCATCATCTTACTGGTCATTTTATGAGGCTAGAGGTTGCTTCTGGTTCTGAGTTTCCATATTTCCTCATTAATCTCAGTAGCCTCTCTGTGTTCAGTGACCACAGAAATGAGAACAGATACTGTGCTTGGATCCATCATTGATGGTTCCAATGGCCTATGTGGGGAATATTAGATACAAGGCAGCTTCTCAATAGTGTGGTCAAATAGCAGTTGCAGCAAATACAAATGACAACATTCTCTATATATTGTTACATGGAGGCCTCTGTGTGGGTGGAGAGTGGTAATGACCATCAGCGACCCCTGCTCTGTTGTCTCCTACCGTTAAACATTAAGTCCATAATTATTGTCCTGTCTATATCCAAGCATGCTGCCTCTAAACCTACAGTTGACATTCCTAAATTCTACACCTCTTTAGTGGCCAATAATAACCTATATTGATTTGGAATGAAAAGACACTCAGGACAGACTGTGGCCTCACCCTCTGACTTGGAAAGACAGCACCAACTGAAGACTGACCAGACTCTTGACTAATATTTGTGCAGTTCCCCAACTGATTTAACATTAATCCCCTGCAGGACTGACAATGGCCCACTCCCCTGGCTGCATTAATATGAAACCTCTGACTCTGAATTCATTAATTGGCTAACTGATTACATCCAAGCTTCTGGATGGATATCAGATGTTGCATATTACTAACAATGGTGACCTCACCCCACCCCGGATGGTGATAATCCCCTTTGACTTGACTAAGTAATACTCCTTTTACCAATGGTCATTTGGTAAAGCACATTCATTACCTTTGCCACACAAGTGACTGGCACATGTTGCAGGTGTGACATTAATGTAGCATATCATACTGCAGTAAAATGTCTGCCTCCTTCACTGCTAAGCGTTGATAAACAAGACAGGCTGCCTGGCTTTGTATCTGTACTAAAAGTAATACAGAACTACTGTGAGCCTGTATTCTCTGAAAGATAAAGAAAACAGAGATGCTCTGAGCATTCAAGTAGGTGCAAGTCAGTAAACACTAAGAAAGCAAGCTAAGATTTCGGAGATGCACCCAGCTACAATGCATAAGATGGGTACTTCCCCCTGTGCACAGATCAAACTGGCAGCAGCATTGCAATTTAAGGTGTTGGTGAACTCCAAAGTGCAGTGTTGCAACGGTGAAAGGTATTATAAGTGAGTTGGAAATGTGCCATGATGACATGGTGAGACTGTTGTTTTGTGGATGCTAACCTCCATGTTTGGAGGGGCAGATGGCCACAGTCCAAGGAGCATACTTTGCAATGTTGGGGAATGCTGGCCAAAATGAATACCTAGAAAAGACACTGGCAAGCTGTAGCCACAATGTAACCACTTCAACTTTCATGTTGGAAATGGTGCCATCTAGTTTCTTTCTGATACCTGGGATAATAACAACCATGTCTAAGTGAGGTAGGATTAGGTAATTGTATGATGTTAATGCATGCAATAACACACTTGCTGCTTACTTGTGAGATTCTAAACATTGAGGAAAAAAGGTCAGAGTTTCAATAAGGTTTCAATGGTTAGGTGAGAATCTCAATTTCTCATTCTTGCCATGTTTTTCCAACTGTATTTTAGATGTTGGAGGTGATTTCCTCAAATTCCAGGATCAGCAATTACTGTTTTATATACAATTGCATTGTTTTGGAACTCTGGGGGACAAAAGATCAAAACAACGGCACCTTAAAAAAGGAGAAAGACAAAGGCATTAACCACACGGTCAGAGAAAGAAACCTATACTGTCTGACACAGCAGTGAATCTACACAGTTACTGCCTTTGTTGTTTGAGTTCAAGTATCTCTGGACATCAGAGTATGTCTAGGAAAAATTAACAAACAGCAAACATCACCGCTGACCTTGGAGGAACCTCTATGGGAGAGCTCACAGCACAGGAACAGATAAGTGCATAGTTTTGAAGCTTTGCTGTAAATCTACAATAGTGAGTAAAGTGGGTTCTTTCTTGATTTTATGTTTTATTGAGATCTTTCCCTTGATTGTGGTGCGTGTATGTAAAGAGCTGCCAAAGGAAGTGGTGGAAGCTGATCCAATTACAATATTTAAAAGGCATCTGGATTGGTATGTGTATAGGAAAGGTTTAGAGGGATATGGATCAAGTGCTGACAAATGGGACTAAATTAGGTTAGGATATCTGGTCGGCATAGACAAGTTGGACCAAAGGGTCTGTTTCCATGCTGTACATCTCTATGACTCACCATTGTCCACATTGTTTAGGGCCTAAGGAACTTCTGCCCTATGCCTCTATCATGCCCAGATCAAGTTCCCAAAAAAGTTACAAAACGTCATTGATAACAACTATAGGGTTAAACGGTTAGTAGTCTGACTATCCACTTACTTATCCCAATCTTTGTTTAAGGAACTGAATATTCAATTTTGCTCTTTGATGGAAACATTTATATAATAAAAAACTCTATCTAACCATAGTGGAAATGTAGGCAATAACATGTTTCTGCTCATACCAATTGAGGCAACGGAGATGCATTTTGAAAAAAAAATCAATTATTTGTTTTATAATTTCTAAAGTACAAAATAAAGTTTGAAACAAAAGCTTCAATTTATTATACGTTGCACATTATTATAATAAGTATATTTCTTGAATTTTCTTTTGTTTTTTATAAGTTCCTACAATGCACACATAGATCTTAATTGTTCAACCATTAAGTTTAGATTATTGTAGGCATGATAGAAGTAATTACATAGCAAAAATCTAAAATAACTACATTCTCCATCTTATCACACATGACACCAAAGCACATCTTCTTGTATGTTCTTCCCAATCTTTTTCCTACTGTGACCTATAACGTAAACTGTGGGATTTATGCATTTTAAAATATAGTTTATTGTAATTTTTACTTCTGGTTTTTGAATGATTAAAAGGTAGGCTTTCTGAATGTTTGAAGTTAATAATTGACTTGTCAGTATTTCTGTAGCCATGATTTCTTTTCAAACAGTTTGATGCTTAGCTTGAGAGTGAATTGGTTTTGTTCACCATTATTTAAATATTGTTTATTTTAGATTGTTTTGTGAGCCAGAAAGGTAAATAAGAGAAACTAATTTTACTTTGAATTTGGTGCAGACCTGTGAAGTCCTTGGAATAATATATCTGTATAGACCAGTGCTCCTGTGAAAAAAGTGGTATAAAATGAACTAAGCTACCTTAGAGTGAAGAGTTAGTATTAGTCCTAGAGTAGAAGCATTGGGATAAAACACTGAAGTTACTTAAAGCAGAGTACATTTAATCAGGTGTATAATAATGCCAGGAAAAACCTATTTGCAATTCCAGTCTAAAGGCTGAAGTCACAAGTGATTTAAACCTACTGAAGTGAGATAGAGTGTCTCTGGTGTAGGTATTGTACAAGTTGCGTTTTGGGTGCTGTTTAAAATCTGTTTTGTTTGTTTTCAATTTATAAAATAGCGTTTGGTATTAATGGGATTATATTTTTACTGTGGGTTTAAAAGTATTTTAATCTGTGATACAAATAGATGGTTTGATTTATTCCGTTTTACCTTCTTTTCTTATTAAACACTTGTTTTCTTGTGAATGCAAAGTCTTCAGCATTGTGTGCTTACGTTTCGGCAAGATACTACTATGTGATAACAGAGACAAATCTAAAATGATTTTATCAAGTCAAGTTTCTGTCTGATATCTGATAACAACAGCAGTTTGGATATGACAGACCCAATTTTGAGGCTTAAAATTGTTGCAATCCCTCAGTGAAAGCTGAGAGCAGGATTGTCTTAGAGTAGAGGTATAGATTGTACAACTCTTATCAAAGTTTCACAGTGCCATTGCTGCCTCAGAATTAGTGATTCCAAAAATTCAGCTTGTGACTCCACTAGGGGTTCTGACCTCAAATTTGGGAAACCCTCAACTAAATATATACACTTTTCTAATGCAAAATAAATATTTACAGTGTATTATACAGTTCTTTATTATGTGTTTCAGGTGACTGTCGAAACCTGCAGGATCTAAATTTAACTGAATGTGCAAATTTAACTGTAAGTCAAAAACATGTTGCTCAAAATGCTGATCCATACAAAAACCTAGCTAAGAGATAATTCCTTATTCTTGGAGGAAATTTAAGTCATCTACTGCTTTAGGGCAGCATAGTGGTTAGCACTGCTGTCCCACAGCACAAGGAACCTGGGTTCAATTCCACCTTCAGGCAAATGTGTGAAGTTTGCAAATTCTCCCAGTGTCCATGGGTTTCCTCCCACAATGCAAAGATGTGCAGATTAAGTGGATTGGCCATGTTAAATTGTCCATAGTGTGCAGAAGTGTGCAGGCTAGTTGGATTATTGGAAATGCAGGGTTATAGGGTAGGGGCTGGGTTTTGGTTGGTGTGGACTTGATGGGCTGGATGGCCTGCTTCCAGGGATTCTATGTTGAGAATGATATAGGTTAGCAATTGAAATGCTGAAGCTTTATTCCCTACTGTGTTGCTGCCTTTTTTGAATTCTTTTCCTGCTGTTGTGGGAGTGATGGAGATAATTGCTCATTTAGGCAGTTGAAATGCAATGAGAATCCCATTACATTAGGTGGAAAACTGATTGAGTTAATTTCTAAGCAAGTTGCAACTTTCCCACAAAATCAAGTTGATAGCTGTCAGAAGGACAAAGAAGCCTTCAAGATAAATTTTAAAAAAGATTTTTCTTCTGACAAGCAACAAGCACAATTTTCCACTCTAACCCCAGACCACCTATTGCTTTCCACTGAATTGGGCAACTGATAAGCAGCATAAAGGGTGAGATCCAAGAGGTAAAATTCTCAAAATAAAGTCTGCAGACCTCAAAATTAGCCTTTAAGCACCCAAAACCAGCCGAAGGTTCAAATCTAACTGTGTGTGTCACTATTTCATTGGACCAAAGTTGCACCTTAGTTCAATCCCCTTTTCAGGCAATATCTGCACTACATATACATTCCAATAGGGACCACTAAATATATGAAAGGAAAATACATGACTGATTTTTCCCATAACTGACCCTGAATATATAGCTCAATTACAATATTCACCAGTATTGCAACTGAGACCAAATAAGTTAGGCAGGCAAAAGATAGGAATCTAAATGTTACTATTTTATTACTATACCACATCCATCCAGTGAACTGTCAGAGGCACTGAATGCCATTTTTGTTCTTAATACACAAAAATATGAAACAGAAACAATGATAGACTTCTGCCATACTTTGGAATGGCGCAGAAAAAGGTAGAGATGTTGATGCATCAGATCTGACAACATTTTGGAAATTCCAATTTGTCTTGTAAGGGGATCTTCACTTAGCAATTAGAAATCCTGTTGTGATAGGGGGTTATGATAATGGTGAGGGTAGGCATTCCTAAATCCCTGACCTCTAAAATGCCTAATTTTAAAAAAAGATGTAGTATTTGCCCCTTTATTCAGAAAGCTAAAGGAGATACAAAGAAGCTTGGCTCACTCCATCCTGTTCAAGATAGCTGGAAGTTGCTGAAGCTTCCAGCAGCATGGATAAAACAGTGCAAAAAAGTTCCCAGAGAAATGCAGCACGACTTATCCAACAAACTATAACATAATTGGATCTCCACTATTTTCTTGGGGATATAAAAGGAAGTACCCATATGAACTTCAGAAGAATTTTTGTTTATTGATTTGCATTTAAGATCAACATTTTTAACATCTACTGGAATTATAATGGTTTTCTATTATTCTTTTGTTGTTAACCCTACCTTGAAACCCCATGGTTAAGCCTACAGTTAACTCATGTACATGTCACATTATTATCATACACATCTCTGCAGTCACTCCCTCCTTCGTGTCAATCCCAACTTCCTGTCCTCCTGTCAACGTTCTTCCTATTCATCATCCCTGCAAAGGTTAATTTCTTCAACTATTTTCTTGACTTACTGTTTCAATCCACCATAGAATTAAGTAAGTTCCATTGAAGCCAGTCATTTAGCACAACTGATTTATATCAGTGCTAATAGTTCAAATGACCTTCCTCTCATTCAACTGATCTCTGTCCAACTGCCCCAAACCTTTCTTACTCTTCTGTCTATCAAGCAAAATGCAAAAACGTTGTGTCAAACATGCCACGTGACAATTTCACATTCATGAACACGTTGTGGAAAGAAATCACTCTTCAATGCTTTATTTGACTTGTTATAGACTATCTTATATTTATGCTTCCTTGCTTTATGCTCACCCAAAAGTATAAATAATTTGTGCATAATACCGTGATCATCTTATAATCCTGAAATCCTATAACAGTTTTCCTCTTTTTCAAGAGAAAACCAACTAATTTTTCCTATTAATTATATCTCCTCCACTATGGTTCTAAGTCTAGTAAATATTTTCTGAACATATGCTACTGCTTTAAATTTTTTTTTGTCGTATGAAAGGGCAGCACAATGGTTCAGTGGTTAGCACTGCTGCCTTGCAGCGCCAGGGACCCAGGTTTGATTCCAGCCTCTGGCAACTCTGGGTGGAGTTTGCACGTTCTCCCCGTGTCTGCGTGGGTTTACTCCAGGTGCTCTGGTTTCTTCCCACAGTCCAAAGATGTGCAGGTTAGGTGAATTGGCCATGCTAAATTGCCACAGTGTTTAGGGATGTGTAGGTTAGGTGCATTCGTTAGGGGTAAATATAGGATAATATGGTAGGGGAATGGGTCTGGGTGGGTTACGCTTCAGAAGGTTGGTGGACTTGTTGGACCGAAGGACCTGTGTCCACACTAAGGGTTCTATATAGTCTATATCAGAGCTGCACATGGCATTCAGAGTCATCTACTTCCCTAGAATGGTTGCAATAGAATTGCTGCTTAAACCTAAACAAATATTTGCTGTATTTGAGGGCTTCCAGAAGTATTGTGTGGAAGCAGTGGAAGGAAGTAGCCAAGGTCGTAGCTGTCAACAATGTTACCCAACTTATGATATTTCAGGCCCAGATTTGTTTGCCATTGTGGAGTGCCTCTGCATGTATCATTGTCAATTTTTGCAGCAGTAGGCTTGTGAACACATTTCACACATGAGCAGCAGCTTTTTTTTGTTAAAAACTTATTCACGCGATTTGAGCAATGCTTGTGGGCTAGTATTTATTGCCCATTCCTACTGGTCCTTAAGAAGGTAGTGGTGAACTAACTTATTGAACTGCTGCGGTCCATTTAATGTAAGTATACTCAAAAACTGTTAAGGAGGGAGTTCCAGATTTTTAACCCAGCAACAGTAAAGCACAGAGATATAGTCCTAAGTCAGGATGGTGAATGGCTTGGAGGGGAATTTGCAGGTACTGGTGTTCCCAGGTGTCTGCTGCCACTATTCTTCTGGAAGATGGAAGAGGTCCTGGGTCTGGAAGGTGCTAAGCAGTATTGATGAATTTCTGCAGAGTATCTTGTAAGTAATGCACACTTCTACCATTGAGCATTTGTGGTGATGGAGTGAATGTTTGTGGTCGTGGTGCCAATGTTTGTGGATGCAGGCTGTTTTACCATGGATGGTGTCAACTCTTTTGAGTACTTTGGAGCTACATTCACTCAGGCAAATGGAAAATATTCATAACTCTCCTGTGTTGTAGATGGTGGACAGGCTTTGAGCAGTTGGGAGGTAAACTACTCACTGCAGAATTCCTGCAGGACACCATAGGGCTTGTGAACACGTTTCACACATGAACAGCAACTCTTTTTTTTGTTAAAAACTTATTCACAGCATTTGAGCACTGCTTGTGGAACGTGTTCACAAGCCCTATGGTGTCCTGCAGGAATTCTGCAGTGAGTAGTTTACCTCCCAACTGCTCAAAGCCTGTCCATTATCTACAACACAGGAGAGTTATGGAATATTTTTCATTTGCCTGAGTGAATGTAGCTCCAGCAGTATTCAAAAAGAGTTGACACCATCCATGATAAAACAGCCTGCATGGTTCTAGCCGTGGTATTTTTATAGCTAGGAGAAAGTGAGGACTGCAGATGCTGGAGATCAGAGCTGAAAATGCGTTGCTGGAAAAGCACAGCAGGTCAGGCAGCATCCAAGGACCAGGAGAATTGACGTTTTGGGCATGAGCCCTTCTTCAGGAATGAGGAAAGTGTGCCAAGCAGGCTAAGATAAAAGGTAGGGAGGAGGGACTTGGGGGAGGGGCGTTGGAAATGCGATAGGTGGAAGGAGATTAAGGTGAGGGTGATAAGGTGAGGGTGATAGGCCGGAGTAGGGGTGGGGGAGGAGAGGTCAGGAAGAAGATTGCAGGTTAGGAAGGTGGTGCTGAGTTCGAGGGTTGGGACTGAGACAAGGTGGGGGGGAGGGGAAATGAGGAAACTAGAGAAATCTGAGTAGTCCACTTCAGTTTCTGGTAACTCCCAGGATGTTGATAATGGCAGATTCAGTGGTGGTGATTCCATCGATTATCAAGAATTGATGGTTAGATTCTTTCTTAATCGAGATGGTCATTTCCTGGCATTTGTGGGGCACACATGTTACTTATCGGTTATCGGTCCAAACCTGGATATTGTCCAGGCCTTGCTGCATGTGGACAGAGACTGCTTCATTATCTGAGGAGTTGTGAATTATACTGAACATTGTGCAGAACATCTCTATTTCCAGTCTTATGGTGGAGGAAAAGTCACTAATGAAGCAGCTGAAAATGGTTGGACCTAAGATGCTACCAAGGACTTCCTCCAGAGATGTCTTGAAGCTGTGATGACTGTCCTCCACAACTACAACCACATTTCTTTGTATCAGATATAACTCTAACCAGTGCAGACTTTCTTCATCCCAATTCCCATTTACTCCAGTTTTGACTGGTATCACACTTAGGAAAAAGTGAGGATTGCAGATGTTGGAGAATAGTGTTGTACTGGAAAAGCACAGCAAGATAGGCAGCATCCAAGTAGCATGAGAATCGACGTTTCGGGCATAAGTCCTTCATCAGGAATGCAGGACGTGGGGGAAGGGAGCTGAGAGATAAATAAGAGGGGGATGGGAAGGCGATAGCGATGAGGGGGTGACAGTGATGGGTCAGAACAGAGGGTGGAGTGGATAGTGGGAAGAAAGATGGATAGGTGGGACAGTTCAAGAGGGCGGTGCTGAATTGAAGGTTTGATCTGGCAGGAGGTGGGGGGAGTGGAGATGAGAAACTGGTGAAATGGCAACATTGATGCCATGTAGTTGGAGGATCCAAGGCAGAAGATGAGGTGTTTTTCTTCCAGATGTCGGTTGGCTAGGAGTTGGTAGTGGAGGCAGCCCAGGAGTTGCATGACCTTGGCGGATTTGGAGGGGGAGCTGAAGTGGTTGGCCACAGGGTGGTGGGGTTGTATGGTGCATATGTCCCACAGATGTTCTCTGTAATTTTCTGCGAGTTAGCATCCTGTCTCCCCACTGTAAAGTAGACCACATAGAGAGCAATGGTGTGTCACACTCAGTCAAATGTGGCCTCTATATCTAGGGCAGTTTTATGGAATTCAGCTGTTTTGTCCATGCTTGAACCAAGACCTGTAATGACAGCAGGAGCTGACTGACCCAAGTGGAACCCAAACTGAGCATCAGTGAGCACTTACTGAGCGCCATTTGATAACAGTTTCAATGACACCTATCATTTTGTTGTCGAGTGACATTTACATGATGAAGAAATAAGGGGCCTGATAGGATTTGTCCTACTATTTGTGGACAGGGCAAAACTGGATAGTGTGCCACATTATTGTCATTGAAGCAACACACCGAAGATGCTAGAAAACTGAAATAAAAAGAAGAATTGCTGTAGAAACAGCATCTGTGGAGAGAAAAACAGAGTTAATGCTTCAAGTCAAGTCTCAAGATTCTTTTTTGGAATTCCAGACCTGCTGACTTTCTCCAGCATTTCTATTTTTAATGACATATTGCTGGGTAATTTCATGACCTACCTGGAAATGGGTGCCAATATTTGAGCCCTGCTACTCCTATAGTTGTTACAGAAGTTAAAGATTTAATCAAAATACTCAAAGTCCCCAAATTACCTGCTTGATCGACTGAAGTTAATAGGTTGTACTGACCAGGTTTCTGTCCTTAACATGGACTTCTATTTATTATAAGAAATCATTTTTAACCACAGAAAAACAAAAATACAAATTGTCAACATGTAACTCTTCGAGTTGAACCTCTAGCCCCTCTTGAACCCTACAAAGACAAATGCAAGATAGACCAAAAAAAAACCAAATGTGGATATTATGGATGAAAAACAAAATATCGGGAAGCAGTTCACCAGCACATGTTCATAGGATTCAATGAGATGTCCCCTTTTGTCTCTTCCAGTTCCCTCTGACAACTGATCCTGTATCCAAATCTTTTCAGTTCTTTGCTGAAGACACCCTGGAGGGAGTGAGAAAGGGTAGTTGACACATGCATTCATTGTTCAGTTTCTCAGTCACTGGCTAGAGGCAACAGCTTATAGCAAGTGGTGGGAGTGATAATCTTTCAGGTTTTGGTTATTCTATTGTAGAATGAGTAAAAGAGGGTTGCTGTCTCTTGCAGTCTGGAGGTCATTTGCATTAAGTTGTTCAGACACACACTATCCACCTGCCCAGGAGTTATTGTTATGCTGATGATTCGAGGCCTCCACAATTAGTCCCAAAAACCATTCAGCAGGCCGTCCATCGGCAAAGGGACTAAACACACACCCACTCATGGTACCTGTGGCTCAAACACCTTACCTCTTTGCTTGAGTAAAGCAACTCTGGAAACATAACTCAATGAATTCCAGCAACTATTTTTTTTAAAAGTGCAGCATTTCCTTCCACTCCTTGGTTTAAGATAGTCCTTTTATCATTTTCACCCACAATCCAAAATAGCGAAGATGAAGATGATGTAGTCTTCACAGTAAATGCTAGTGTTATTGTACTAGAACAGTTTGATTAGGAATGAGATTTGTTTTGATGTACAAGTCCTGAGTTCTATGCTCAGAACATCATCACAGCCTTTGCTATATCCAGTATGTACAGCCATTTCTTAATCTCACATGGAGTGAATTAAATTAGTTAAAAATTGTTACCTGTGATAGTCAGGAGGAGACAAGGATGGATTGACCACTCATCATTTCTAGCTGAAGTGTACTGCATAACTCCATCATTCAGGTTGGCAACATTTATAGAGCTCCTCCTCCTGTTATTAACTTGTCCACCACTGTTAGAACTGGAATATGTGACCAGCGAGAAATGTATTGGAATGTTGGTGTGTAGAGGTAACAAAGGCACGGATGTGAATTTTAGCAGCAGATGACCCAAGACAAGGACGCTGTTAAGTGGTATTGCAGAGGTGGGAATAAGAAGTCTTTGTGATGTGCAAGTATGAGATATTAGCTCGCCTTGGGATCAGTTATGACACCAGCATTGCAAATGTTCTGTCTTATATCAGAGTGTTGCCAGGGAGGATGAGATCAATAACTAGTGAATGGAGCTTTAAATAACATCCAAAAACAATAGCTTTGCTTTTCTCACTATTTAATTAAAAGAAATTTATGCTCATCCAGTCTGAATGCCTGATATGCAGTTTAATATTTTCGCAACAGTGGAAGAATAAAGAGTGGTAATGATGAGGCAGAGCCTGTTATCATCAATGTACATTTGAAAACTAATGCTGCATCTTCAGATTATTGAGGGTCAGTATATAAAGAAACAAATAAGTGGGGACCAGGGCTAGATCCTTGGGGGAACACCAAAGATAACTGTATAGGGGCAGGAAGAGAAGCCATTGCAAGCAATTTTGCAGTGTCGTGGAGTCTTCCTGATGCCTCCAAACTTGCAGACCAATCCAGATCTCCTGTCTCCATTTCTGACAGATCAAGTTTGGGTCAATCTTGAGTTCAAAATGGCTCAATTTACACTGCAGCAAGATCTCTTAACCTGCAGTGTGGGAGATTTCTTTTCGGGGAATAGCCATAAATACCCCTGGAGGAAGGATAAGGTCTGTAGAACAATTAATTTGTCAAGTTATTTAAATCCTGTATTCTTTTCAAAAAATTTCAGTCTGTTTTAGTGAAAGCCTAAAGAATATTTGCTCTAGTAGTTACAATACCTGTTCGTTGACTTAGCCCGAAGGGATACCATTATATAATTAAGAATTTTTTTTCCTTGGAAAATCTTAGAAGCCATTTGAAATGCTGACAAAAGCTCCAGCCATTCTCTGAAAATAGGTTATGTACTTTCCTTCTGGTATTAGACAATAATTTTTCAAAACGGATTTTTCTTAGCTAAGAGAGCACTTAAGTGGCATGCAAATACTGAGATGACATCAGCAATTTATATTCTAATCCACAATTAAAGACATATTTAAGTAAGTTATCCTTTCTAAGATGTTATACACAGATTTGCAGAATTAGTGACCTGTCCTGTTAAAGAAGCATTATTTATGAAATATTTATATAAAAATTCAGCGGTTTGATGAGAACAGCTGATATTTACAAAGCATGAAACTGGAGTAACTCTTAATGTGGAAGTACCTTAAGCAGATCTTTAAGGTGTTTATTCAGAAGCTACAGGCAACATAATATGTTTTCATGTTTACTTTTAAAGTTTTCACCTATTTGAATGATTGCCTCCATTATTTAGGATGAATTTGTGTCTATGGTGGTGGAAATGTGTACTTCACTTCTGTACCTGAACCTGGCTTACACTCCTATTAGTGACGGTGCACTGAGGTCATTATCAAAGTAAGTTGCACCATTACCATTCTCACATTATTACTACACCACATCTTTACAACAATAGGAAGCTTGTCTCAGATAACATACCATGACCTCTTCTTTTCATGTTTTCTTATTTTCTGCCCTTTTATCTAATTTAACTAAAATATTTCCTTATTAGAAATGCTAACAATTAAGTACTTGATCTGTCAATAGGTACACTTAAATGATGAGTGGAGGGAACTGTAGTTTTTTTTCCTGCACTGATAAAAATTTAAAGTCGCCACAACCAAAGTAATACAATCACATCAAGAGATCTTAAACTCCTTTACACAACAAGGCTATAAATTCTATAATTAAATATAATTTGGTCTTTAAGAGAATGCCAGAAGACAAATGACATTTGAGAATATTTGGAAATCTGCCTCAAACTGCAAATACAATACTTTAAACATTGCGATAACAGCTCCTATTTTCATTTTGATACACAAGTTTGCCAAATTGAGTCATTAACATGCTCCATGAAAATAATTAAAATTTACTGGGTGAACTTTTACTTACAAAATATTTGCACCAATGATGAAAAGAACACAATGCCAATAGGTTGAATGGTTCTAGTTATGTAGGTTGTATATTTGTGTTAATTTAAAACAGAAGCAAATAAATCTTATGCAATGTATTAATCAATCACGGTCTTGGCACTTCCATTATTTTAACTATTTTATACTGAAGGCTTTCCTAGCAGGGAATGGGAAAGAAACATTCTGCAAGTAACACTGGATGTCATTATGCTCAATACTTACCAGACTAACTCTGTTCCGGATGTACAAGCTTTCTGCTTGGGTTAATTGAAAACAAATGTAATATTATGTGGTACATATATTACAAGAGAGAACCTTTGTTCTAAAACTGATTTTAAAAGTCATGTTTGCTGCTTTATAACTGCAATAAAATATACAATTTACACTTCTGTCCTTCCTTTTTCCTCTCCCTCCATTCTGCTACTAATTGTCCGCTCCAATAGTTGTTTATTTATGAAGTTTTAAGTGAACAACATCAAAAGGACTGCAATGGAAATTTAACTACATGTTTCACGTATAGCTGTTACATCACTCACAAGTGTTCTGTTTCTGGTTTTGTGCTGCCAAAAGCACCAACTTATAAAAATCCAGCAAGAAACTTTGCATAATAGGTGCTTTCACTAACTTTCCTCCTATTGTGATATAACTGAAACTCTACTTTCTTTCAAGGTTTGGATTGAATCTACAGTATCTGAGCCTAGCCTACTCAAAGAAATTCACAAATAAAGGTTTGAATTACCTTGCCACAGGGAAGGGCTGCCACAAGCTCGTCTACCTGGACATTTCAGGTTGTACTCAGGTTAGTCTTCAGAACTTTATACTCTTAGTAGAAACTGTGAGGTGTACAATCCTAGTGCAGAGCAGCAGACTGAATAATGCAGGAAGGGGGAGGGGAATTGAGCTGGTGTGGAGTTACAGAGTCCCAGCTGCCTAGAAAAATGTTTCCTCAGGCTTTTGGCAGAATTCCAGGCTGTTCTCAGGCCAGAAATATCCTGTCTGGTTGTTAACGCTATATATCCCTTTTTATTCAATTTCTGTTAGTAGTGATTGTTTGCAACTTTAGGAGCCAAAAGTCTGTGCCTGCTCATGACACTCCCATCACTAAACTTGTCATGAAGGATTTAAATTTTTCCCCAGCAGTACAGTTTGGGGCAGAAAATTAATCCGTCTAAACAAGATTTCTGATGGCAGGAATGAGAATCCTCCACATAGAAATGTCGTCATTCCCAGACTGGACAGCAGTAACTAGTAAGTCTAGGCTAGTGAACCTACTATTGCAAGTAGTGGATATTACACGCAGTTGGACCCATTGTTTGAACCCTCAGATATACTTGCCAACATTTATTTTATTTAGTCACACACACTCCAACCACGACCCCCCCGCAAACCACACCCCACTGCAGTAAACAGACTCCGTCAAGTAGGTACTCTCTGGTAACACAAAAGCCTCACAGCTTCAACTGGCTGTGTTACTGTTTTAGTAAAATTGTATACTTTTGATGGAATGATATTTAGCTTGAAATCTTAAATCTATCAATTTGCTTTGCCATCCACATGGATCTCAATGAATGGTGGGTGCTGTATTTTGGCTTGAAATTGAGGGGAAAAAAGGGAATTTGAAAATGTGCTTGAGGAAAAAAGTCCGCAAAATCCAAATACCATCTCTCGGATTTATTTTTAATGTGCTAATAATAGATATATTAATATTTTATGCTAACAGAAAGGCTGAGTATGATGTTTTAATATGCATGCCACATTCCTACCACAAAAAACAAGGAAGCCAGTTTCCAGGTTTTGTCAATTACAACCCTCACAAAAACTTGCAAACACATGGAGTCAGTAGTCTCGGATTGGCAGGGGGATGGAAAACTCTCAGGAATTTAAGCACCCAATTAGAATTTACTAATCATGGCAAGAGCAGGCAGGAAATAAGCTTCTTGACCCCTTAAGCATATTCCAAGAGATCTGCTGATTAGACTTTTTTGTGAACTAGAATAAACAAGGCAAATGTGATTTACAAATGCGACTTGATTTGATGATGTTTTTCTCTCACTGGATTTCTGAATGGTATGCTGTGTTAATAAGTTGGGAGATAAGAGGTAACATGAGCTTCACTATGTGGAGGCTGTAATGTAGTTACAGATTTGCTCTGTCTACTGTTCGCAACCACTTCTTTTCATTGGGAAAATGGAGCAGGTTTGGCAGCATCTGTGAAGAAAATGTCTTGTTAACATTTCAGGTTGACTGACCCTTCTTTAGAATCTGTCTGAATTCATTCTGAGGAAGAGTCACTTGACCCAAAACATTAACTCTGCTTTCTCTCCACAGATGCTGCCAGACCTGAGATTTTCCAGCAAGTTGTTTTTGTTTCTGATTTCCAGCACCCGCTGCTCTTTTACTTTTTGTCCCCCACTTCTTTTCATGACTTGATCTATGGTTTTGCATATTTTTCAGGTAATTGCTTAACATGTCAGAAACTGAATGTGTTACACAAATGCTATCTAATGATGTCTAGCAAAAATTGACCAATAGGCTCAAAAAGCTGACACTCAACAAATAAAATGGTATTAAAACTTCTTGTGATGAGCAAAATATAATTACACAGGCTTTGCGTTTCCAGACAATGAGCCTTTAGCACAATGGTAGCACTCTTGCTTCAAATCAGAGGTGAAGGGTTTGGATCCCAGCTCAGGTCATTCTGCTATAATACGCATTTCATTAGTGTGGATTCGCTGTAACACGAATGATGAATTGGGGATGCTGTTTCTAAAGCTCAAACTTTTATTATGTTTATTAGCTGTAACACAATCACATTGTCAACACTAAGCATTGTTTCTAAAGCACAATTTTTCTATTACACGGAGTTGCACACGAAAACAACCATTGTGTTATAGAAGAACTACTTGTACGCAGAATTCAAATAGGACTGTATCTCTAAATTGGATGTTGCTGGTTTATTCCTATTGGATGAGTGTGACCTGTTCCATCATATACCTGCAAAACCCTCCAATGTATAGGACTCTGCACCCCAGGAATTAAATGTATGGTATTTATGTGTATAGATGTATTTGTATGTGTAGGTGTGTTTGTGTATTATGTATGTATACATGGCTGTCCTTTGATGTTTAGATGTTTTCCTGGAGAAGTTTAGGGCTGAGGAGAGAAGCATTTACAGGAGCACTCCAGAGCCATTATTTTAGTGCTAGCAGTGAATAAGGCAGAGTTAAAACTGGAGAGAGCAAATGCAGAAAGTTCTCAGTCTTGGTAATGGACAGGATATAGATTTTGAACCATAGTTTTGGATTGAATCGGATGCTGAGATTTTATGATGTAGTTCTGCTTGAATGGGTGTGGAGTAAGTGGTAATGGAATACTTTTTATTGGTGGAGTAGAGTGATGTGGGGTGATGTGATAGCAATTTCCCTTTTTCTTTCTAGAGTTTAATTGAAGGAAATTGTGGCTCATCCTTGAATGAGACAGCTGTTCCATTGACTATAAAAGTCATTATGGCATTAGATTCTATGAAACCGGGTTCTTCCAAGATGCAGCATAGGACATCAGATAAATCTGTATTTATAACTATATGAATTATGTACACGATACTAACAAACAGCTTTGTCACTTTCCTAGTACAGAAGAGATCTTTGAAATCTCAAAGTTCCCGGTCTCTTCCCAAAAATTATGCTCTTTTGACTCCTCCTTTTGTGCATTTCCTCGGTGTTACTTTCAATAATACCATATAAATATTTTAAAACAACAAATACTCTGTAATCATTGGCACTGTTTTTGAACATGGTAGTTAGAAATGAAACTATTGCAAAACAAATACTAGCAAAACAAATAGGCTGCAACAATCCATCATTACAATCCAAATTAGGATTTCCCATAAACCTACAAATTAGGAGTAAACCATTCAGTTCCTTGAATCCACTCTGCTATTCAATAAGATTATGGCTCATCTGGCCTCAACTCCAAATTCCTGCCCATACCTGATAACCTTTGACTTGTTAGTCAACTATCTACATCTGTAACAAGAGAGGCCTATGCCTCCACTGTCTTCTGGGGAAAAGGGTTTCAAATATTCATGATCCTTGAAGGAAAAAAAGCTCAGCTCCATTTTAAATGGGAGTCCCATCTAGTCCTATTCTCTTCCATAAGAGGAAACATCTTTCAGCATCTGCCCTGTCATCCCCTTAGGATCTTACATATTTCAACAGTGTCATCTCTCATTCTTCCAAACTTCAATGGGTATGGGTCCAACCTTTCCTCATCAGATAACTAAAAAGCCAACTAATGATACCCACATCCCATGAGTGGACAAGTTCATATTTTCCCACATTATTCAGGTATTTTGGGTATAACACATATTTTGTCAATGCAAATTGGCTCTATTGTGATTGAAGAATAGTGGACTTTTATAGAGATCATCCATAGCACGATATTTTATAGTGCGAGGTTACACAGGAATGCAATGATCACATTATACCAGAAACACCTGCACTTTATTTGCCAAATGTTTGCTCACTCACTGTTTATATATCTCTTGCAGGCACCTTATGTCTTCATAATTTAATTGTCTATCTAATGTAGTTCCATCTCAAAGTTTAGTAGCCATACCATTTGGTACCTTCTTCCAAGTCTTTGATATTAACTGTAGATAGCTGAGGCCCCAAAAGTGTGGCATACCATTCGACACATCTTACCAACTGAAAATGAGCAATTTGTGTCCACTGAGTTTCCAATAGCCAACTAATGCACAATGATAAGTTATTTCCCTATACCATAAATGCTTATTCTGCCTCATAATCTTGGATGTAGCATCTTGTCAAATGTCTTCTGCAAGTCTAAGTATATTACTTCCACCAATTTACCTTTATTCACTGTTACTTCCTTAAAGAAGTCTAATAAATTTAAACACAAACACAATTTCCCTTTCACATGTTGACTAACTTCATGCAAGAAGATATTTTAAGCACACTGTTATATCTTTCTGAATAGGTTTCAATGTTTTCTCCAAGATAAAGTTAAAAATCACAACACCAGGTCATAGTCTAATAGGTTTATTTGGGAGCATTAGTTTTCGAGGCGCTGCCTTTTCATTGGGTGAATCAATCTGTTCTTTTTCCAGAACAGGTGGTATGGCACTTGAATGTATTTTTATTTGTAAATGCTTTTATCTCTGTAATGCATTTCCGACTTGAAACAGAGAAAGAGTCAAGTTGAAAAAAATCTTGTTACTTTTAGTATTCCATGCTGCAGGCTTCTTGAGGATTCTCCCCTTTATGATGATAAGCTTGTCTGTTTGTTAATTTTTTTCAAGGTAGTGTTTTGGTCTAATGGCACACAGTAGAGACAGAGCTGAAAATGTGTTGCTGGAAAAGCGCAGCAGGTCAGGCAGCATCCAAGGAGCAGGAGAATCGACGTTTCGGGCATGAGCCCTTCTTCAGGAATGAGGAAAGTGTGCCAAGTAGGCTAAGATAAAAGGTAGGGAGGAGGGACTTGGGGGAGGGGCGTTGAAAATGCGATAGGTGGAAGGAAGTTAAGGTGAGGGTGATAAGGTGAGGGTGATAGGCCGGAGTGCAGGTGGGGGCGGAGAGGTCAGGAAGAAGATTGCAGGTTAGGAAGGTTGGGACTGAGACAAGGTGGGGGGAGGGGAAATGAGGAAACTGAGTTCATCCCTTGTGTTTGGAGGGTTCCTAGGCGGAAGATGAGGCGCTCTTCCTCCAGCCATCGTGTTGCTATGGTCTGGCGATGGAGGAGTCCAAGGACCTGCATGTCCTTGGTGGAGTGGGAGGGGGAGTTAAAGTGTTGAGCCACGGGGTGGTTGGGTTGGTTGGGCCGGGTGTCCCAGAGGTGTTCTCTGAAATGTTCCGCAAGTAGGCGGCCTGTCTCCCCAATATAGAGGAGGCCACATCGGGTGCAGCGGATGTAGTAAATGATGTGTGTGGAGGTGCAGGTGAATTTGTGGTGGATATGGAAGTATCCCTTGGGGCCTTGGAGGGAAGTAAGGGGGGAGGTGTGGGCGCAAGTTTTGCATTTCTTGCAGTTGCAGGGGAAGGTGCTGGGAGTGGAGGTTGGGTTGGTGGGGAGTGTGGACCTGACGAGGGAGTCACGGAGTGAGTGGTCTTTTCGGAACGCTGATAGGAGAGGGGAGGGAAATATATCCCTGGTGGTGGGGTCCATTTGGAGGTGGCGGAAATGACGATGGATGATACGACGTATATGGAGGTTGGTGGGGTGGTAGGTGAGGACCAGTGGGTTCTGTCCTGGTGGTGATTGGAGGGGTGGGGCTCAAGGGCGGAGGAGCGGGAAGTGGAGGAGATGCGGTGGAGAGCATTGTTGACCATGTCTGGGGGGAAATTGCGGTCTTTGAAGAAAGAGGCCATCTGGGTTGTTCGGTATTGGAACTGGTCCTCCTGGGAGCAGAGGTGGCGGAGATGAAGGAATTGGGAATGTGGGGTGGCGTTTTTACAAGGGGCAGGGTGGGAGGAGGTGTAGTCTAGTAGCTGTGGGAGTTGGTTGGTTTATAGTAAATGTCTGTGTTGATTCGGTTGCCCAAGATAGGAATGGAAAGGTCTAGGAAGGGGAGGGAGGAGTCTGAGACGGTCCAGGTAAATTTGAGGTCGGGGTGGAAGGTGTTAGTAAAGTGGATGAACTGTTCAACCTCCTTGTGGGAGCACGAGGCAGTGCCGATACAGTCGATACACAATAGAGACAGTCATATTAATGAAAGAATTTCAGTTTTCTTTTGTCAAAGTAATTTTGTCATTAAAATGGATAAGGGACCATCTTTTTGCATTATAGGATTTGGTAGCTATCCTTTCATTGTTATTTTCTGAGATGAAATTGCTATTGCATATTTAGGTTTTTGTCCAGATTGTCCAAACAATGGTTTTGTATGGTTACCAGAAGATCCAGCAAATAATATCTTAAATTCATATTCTGGATCTGAACATTTTTAGAAAAGCATTTATTATCCATCCTTGTAGCCCTGAAAAGATGTTTGCAAGCTTTATTTTAAAACAGTTGCAGTCTATGTTATAAAGGAGTCTACAGTACTGAGTTCTGAAATTCCAGAACTTACATGGAACATTTTAAAACATAAAGAGATCTGTCAGTTTGTGTGTGCTATCATTAGATAAGAGCCACTCAGCTAGTTCCATTTTTGTCCTTTCCTTGTAGGCCCACAAATTTTCTCTTTAGATAGATAATTACCCAATTTCCTTTGAAAGCTGTGATTGAAACTGCCTTCACCACATTCAAGCAATCCTTTTCAGATCCTAACAACACATAGTATAAATATATTTTCTCTCACTACTTCTGATTCTTTTGCTATTCACATTAAATCAGTGTCCTTTAGGACTTGATCCTTCTACTAACAGAAACAATTTCTGTCTGTCTATCTATTTTGTCCAGACCTCTCACATTTTGAAGAAGTGTATTAAATATAGCCCCAGCTTCACCAATCTATATACATAATTGAAGTCTTTCAACCACAGACAATTCTCAGAAATGTCTTCTGCATTCTGCCCTGTGCCTTCATATCCCTCTTAAAATGTTGTGTCTAAAATTGGGTCAGCTGAAGTGTTTCATGGAAGTTCACTATTACTACCTTGCTTCACTACTTTTTCAGGATTCTGGATGCTGTATTAACTACCTTCCCAACCTGCCATATCAATTTGATAAGATACATATATTTTCTTCTCCTGTAATCATTTTAAGAACTGTGAAATCTTGATCCTGTCATGGTGAAAGAATGACATGTGTGCCCAAGCAAGGATTGTGTGTTGTGGTGAGAAGTTTGATTAGATTACTTACAGTGTGGAAACAGGCCCTCCGAAGAGCAACCCACCCAGACCCATTCCCCTATTATGTTACCCTTTCACCTAACACTATATGCAATTTAGCATGGCCAATTCACCTAACCAGCACATTTTTGGACTGTGGGAGGACACTGAGCACCCGGAGGAAACCCATGCAGACACGGGGAGAATGTCCAAACTCCACACAGACAATTGCCTGAGGTGGGAAATGAACCTAGGTCTCTGGCGCTGTGAGGCATCAGTGCTAACCACTGTGCCACCATGCTGCCCATGCTCTTCTTGTCCTTGGGGGGACACCCAGGGAGATAGTGAGGAAAGACATCAAATGGAGACTGGTATAGTTGAGAAAAGAAGCGAGTCAAACAGTTAGGGCAGGCAGGGACAAAGCAGAGAACAAAGTAGGACTGATAAATTAAACTGCATTTATTTCAATGCAAGGCCAAAACAGGGAAGACAGATGAACTCAGGGCATGGTTAGGAACATGGGACTGGGATATTATAGCAATTACTGAAACATGGCTCAGGGATAGACAGGACTGGCAGCTTAATGTTCCAGGATACAAATGCTACAGGAAGAACAGAAGGGAGGCAAGAGAGGAGGGGAAG
The DNA here is from genome assembly GCF_047496795.1 of Chiloscyllium punctatum. Lineage (NCBI taxonomy): Eukaryota > Metazoa > Chordata > Chondrichthyes > Orectolobiformes > Hemiscylliidae > Chiloscyllium > Chiloscyllium punctatum. The sequence goes on along the minus strand of NC_092782.1, from coordinate 38,592,306 downwards.
TAGCGCTTTTGATAAAGTAAAGCATTACAGCTGTACTGAGGGAGTATATTCCCAGAAGTACATCCAGGGATGTTATTTGGATTGGAACTGAGAAATAAAAAAAAGGAATGATCACCTTTTTTTTGGATTGTATTATAGACTCCCTAATAGTCAACGAGAAATTGAGAAACAAATTTGGAAGGCGATCTCAGTTTTCTGTAGGAATAATAGGGTGGTTGTGGTAGGGGATTTTAACTTTCCAAACATAGACTGGGACTGCCATAGTGTTAAGGATTTAGATGGAAAGGGATTTGCTAAGTGTGTACAAACAAACTTTTCTGATCCAATATGTGGATGTATCTACTACAGAAGATGCAAAACTTGACCTACTCTTGGGAAATAAAGCAGAGCAGGTGACTGAGGTGTCAGTGGGGGAGCACTTGGGGACCAGCAACCATAATTCTATTAGTTTTAAAATAGTGATAGCAAAGGATAGACCAGATTTATACATTGAAGTTCTAAATTGGAGGAAGGCTAATTTTGATGGTATTAGGCAAGAACTTTCAAAAGCTGATTGGGGGCAGATTTGCAGGTAAAGGGACAGCTGGAAAATGGGAAGCCTTCAGAAATGAGATAACTTGAGTCCAGAGACAGTATATTCCAGTTAGGGTGAAAAGAAAGGCTGGTAGGTATAGGGAATGCTGGATGACTAGAGAAATTGAAAGTTTGGTTAAGAAAAAGAAGGAAGCATATGTCAGGTATAGACAAAATAGTGAATCCGTAGAAGACTATAAAGTCATTCGGTATATACTTAAGGGGGAAATCAGGAGGGCAAAAAGGGGACATGAGATACCTTTGGCAAATAATGTTGAGGAGAACCCAAAGGATTTTTACAAATACATTAAGGACAAAAGGGTAACTGGGGAGAGAATAAGGCTGCTCAAAGATCAGCAAGGCAGCCTTTATGTGGAGCCACAGGACATGGGAGAGATACTAAATGAGTATTTTGCATCAGTTTTTACTGTGGAAAAGGATATGGAAGATATAGAATGTAGGAAAATAGGTGGTGACATCTTGAAAAATGTCCATTTGCAGAGGAGGAAGTGCTGAATGTCTTGAAATGCATAAAAGTGGATAAATCCCCAGGACCTGATCAGAACTCTGTAGGAAGCTAGAGAAGTGATTGCTGGGCGTCTTGCTGAGATATTTGTATCATCAATAGTCACAGTTGAGGTGCCTGAAGCCTGGAGGTTGGCTAACATGGTGTCACTATTTAAGGAGAGTGGTAAGGACAAGTCAGGGAACTATAGACCAGTGAGCCTGACCTCGGTGGTGGGCAAGTTGTTGGAGGGAATCCTGAGGGTCAGGATGTACATGTATTTGGAAAGGTGAGGACTAATATGAGATAGTGAACATGCTTTGTGCATGGGAAATCATGTCTCACAAACTTGATTGAGCTTTTTGAAGAAGTAACAGAAGATTGATGAGGACAGAGCATTAGACATGATCTATATGGACTTCAATAAGGCGTTCGACAAGGTTCCCCCTGGAAGACTGGTTAGCAAGGTTAGATCTCATCGAATACAGGGAGAACTAGCCATTTGGATACAGAACTGGCTCGAAGGTAGAAGACAAGAGGGTGGTGGTGGAGGTTGTTTTTCAGACTGGAGGCCTGTGACCAGTGGATTGCCACAAGGATCATTGCTGGGTCCACTACTTTTCATCATTTATATAAATGATTTGGATGTGAACAGAGGAGGAATAGTTAGTAAGTTTGCAGATGTCACCAAAATTGGCACTGTAGTTGACAGCAAAGTGGGCCTCAGATTACAACGGGATTTTGATCAGATGGGTCAATGGGCGGAGGAGTGGCAGTTGAAGTTAACTTAGATAAATGCGAGGTGCTACATTTTGGGAAAGCAAATCTTCGCAACGCATATACACTTAATGGTAAGGTCTTAATGAGTATTGCTGAACAAAGAGACCTTGGAGTGCAGGTTCATAGTTCCTTGAAAGTAGAGTTGCAGGTAGATTAGATAGTGAAAGAGGAGTTTGGTATGCTTTTTTTTATTGGTCAGAGTATTAAGTACAGGAGTTGGGAGGTCATGTTGCGTCTGTACAGGACATTGGTTAGGCAATTTTTGGAAAATTGCATGCAATTCTGATCTCCTTCCTATTGGAAGGATGTTGTGAAACTTGAAATGGTTCAGAAAAGATTTGGAACATAGAACATAGAAAAGTACAGCACAGAACAGGCACTTTGGCGCATGTGTTGTGCTGAGGTTTAATCCTAATGTAAAATATAGTAACTTAACCTACGCACCCCTCAACTCACTGCTATCCATGTGCATGTCTAGAAGTTGTTTAAATGTCCCCAATGACTCTGCTTCCACCACCACAGCTGGCAACGCATTCCATGCATTCATAACTCTCTGTGTAAAGAACCTAACTCTGATGTCTCCTTTACACCTTCCTCCTAATATCTTCAAACTATGACCCCTTGTACCAGTCAATCCTGCCCTGGGGAAAAGTCTCTAGCTATTGACTCTATCTATTCCACTCATTATTTGTACACCTCGATCAGGTCTCCTCTCTTCCTCCTTCTCTCCAGAGAGAAAAGTCTGAGCTTATTCAACCTTTCTTCGTAAGGCAAGCCGTCCAGTCCAGGCAGCATCCTGGTAAACCTGCTGTGCATCCTCTCCAAAGCCTCTGTATCTTTCAATCATTACTGCCTTCATAGAAAAAAGGCACTGGAACATTATCCATATTCACTTCTGTTATGGATGAGGCCAGACCCCTCAAAACATTTCAAGATGATAGCCCAGACCCAAACTTTTCTACTTGTTTTAAGCAGGTGTGATTGGATATTCTAGGAGTGATGCAGCCGAGTCAACTCACTCAGTTTTAAACTAAATAGAGTTTATTTACCCACGAACAAAAGAAAACTGAATTTAAAATAATGTAACTATTTGAAAACCCAACCAACATGAAAATGCAACTCAAAGAGCTTTTCTGATTTCCTGCAACATCCCCAAACACATACTTGGCAGAAAATGTAAATTCAAACACAGGTGACAGAGAGACACAGAGAGAGACTTTGGAAGAGATAATGGGCAATATAGGTTGGCTTTGGAAGATTTTCACTATGCCACTCGGTCAACTCATGAATGAATTTTTAAAAATTGAACATATGTTATCTTTGCTAGTAGTTAAGATTTTTCACATTTTTCGGTTGTACGCATACTCTGGGATCAATATATATTAAAAATTGGGGTGTTATTGAATCTGCCATAATCCTATAACTTGAATAAATATAAATACATTTTATGTCTCTCATGCATTTTTTTTGTCTTTTAGATCTCAGTGAGAGGCTTCCGGTCATTAGGAATTGGCTGCAGTGATATTGAACATCTTGTAATCAACGATATGGCAACTCTTACTAACAGCTGTATCACAGTAAGTGTATTCTATAAACAGACAAATATTAATACTAATTTAATTGTTCATTATTTTCATCAAGTTTTTTGTAAGACTTGAAATTATTTGAATTTTAAAGAATATTTGCTCCAAATATTTTGTAGTAATTGAATGAACTGTGAAAAGTATTCTCCCTGTCTCTATCTTTTTCTCTTTCTCTCTCTCTGTCCTACAAAGCCTCAGGCTCATAGGGTGAGTGCCAGTCTTCTCTCCACTATCTTCTTTCTGGCTTTGATGATTTCATGACTGCTGTTGTTGCTCTCCTTTGTTTTGTAAACAGTGCATTTCTGAGCTATTCCTTACATTTGTTGTTTCCTTTTTCACACAGCTATGATGTTAATGATTAGAATGGCACTTAAAATGCAGTCTTAGCATATCAACTGAGAATTTGAAATAAGAATTTTTTGCTTCCCATGCCAGCTTATTCAGCTCAGGCTGTCTTATTTATTGCCTTAACAATGGATTTTGTAGCAGGTTAGGTTTTGATATAATATTTCAAATCTTGGGGGAATACACGTAAACTGTCATCCCCTTTAATTACTTGTGGATGCAATAAAGCCCAATTTCCACCTTCTGTGCACCTTCTCCAGGGGTATTGCTAAACCTCCTGGATGTGACCTAACTCCAATAGCTCACAATTTACAAATATTACAAGTTTTAAAAACATGTTTTAACAACTTTCATACTTCCACAATGAATGATTAATTACAAATTACTCTATCCTTTTAAATCAGATAGCCCTGAATTTTCTTGTACGCTTTGATGCATTGATGCAAAATGGGAAACTTAGAAATAGCATTCAAATATAAGCGGATCTCATTTCTACCCTTTTTGCTTACTACTGAAATTTGGGTGGGGTAGCTGATTGCACCACTGCCATTTCAGCAGTTTAGACATTTTAGTAGCATTGAAATGATAGAATGACATCATACACATGAATTTCTATAATTTCCGCAGACTCCAATTTCACACAATCATCTGAGCACAGATCAACTATCCATAAACCCTTTCCAGTGTCCATCTAAGTGAATAGCATTTCAGGCTGCAGTGGGGTACCAGTGTGAAATAGCCCATGGTTGATTCTGTTATGAACCAGGCTAGACTCCCTCAAAATATTTCAAGAAGGTAGCCCAGACCCCAATGTTGCTAGTTGTTTTAAGAAGGTGTAGTGTGGATATTCCAGGGGTGTTGTAGTTGGCCAAACCACTTGATTTTAAACAAAACAGAATTTATTTGCACACAAACAGAAGAAAACTGAATTTAGGATAATTTAACCTATCTGAAAACCCAAATGACTTTATCGCAACTTAATGTTGCAAGCATTTGGAACAGCATTATCTCCTAATGGCCGACTGGTATTATCATTAGACTGTTAATCCAGAGACCTAGATTATGTTCTGGGAACCTGGGTTCAAATCTCGCCATGGCAGATGGTGGAATCTTAATTCAGTTTTAAAAACTGGAATCAAGAGTCAAATGATGACTGTGAATCCACTGCCAATTGTCGGAAAAAACCTAGCTGGTTCAGTAATGTCCTTTGGGGAAGGAAGCTATCATCCTTAACTAGTCTGGCCTACATGTGACTCCAGACCCACAGCAATGTGGTTGACTCAACTGCCCTCTGGACAATTAGGGTTGGGCAATAAATGCTGCCTAGCCAGCGATGTCCTCATCCCATGAAGAATAAACACCAACTTGGCAAAAAAATGTAAAATCAAACATAGGTTCTTGTGGAAGAGATGACAGAGAGAGTGAATTAACATGGTGCTGTTTCTTTGACCAGCAGCTCAAACAGCCTGCTTGCTAAAACAAAACCAAAACCAAAACCCTGAACTAGGAGAGTTGGTCACTCCTCTTTTCTTGTACAAAGAAATAGCTTAAAGGCTTTTTCAAGTAGATATTTCCACACCAATTGGAACCTCTGCATCTATGACCCCATTTGAGAAAGGACAACTTAACGTTGTTAAAGGAGCAGCATCATCTCAATTTGATTTGATTTATTGTTGTCACATGAAATGAGATGCAGTGAAAAGTAACGTTTGCGTGCTTTCCAGACAAATCATACCTTGCATAAATGCATCAGGGAAATAGAACAGAATGCAGAATATAATATGACATCTACAAAGAAGCTGCAGAGAGAGATCACCTCTAATGAGAGGTCTGTTCATAAGTCTGATAACAATGAAGAAGAAGCTGTTCTTGAATCCTTTCGTATGTGTTTTCAGACTTGTGTATCTTCTGCTCGATGGAAGAGGGTGGAGAAGAGAATAACCGATCATAGTTTTAGAATAATGAGTAGCAGATTTAAATCAGAGATTAGGAGTGTTCTGAATCTGTGGAATTCAGTAGCCCAGAGTGAGGTAGATGCTGGGATTTGAGAAGGGATGGACCTCTAATTAGTACTGGATTGAAGTGTTATGTGGAGAGGGCAGGAAAGTGGAGTTGAAGCTGAAGTGAGATTATCCATAATTATATCAATTGACAGAGTAGCTCCTAGTTCTTATGTTCTAATGTGGGCTCCCTGTGCTACAATAGCTCCCTGTGCTACTAAATCCCCATTAACAATATCTGGAACTACCACTGATCAACAATTGAACTGGCCTAACCAAGAACAAGTCAGATGTGAGGGATCTTTCAGGGAGTAACTCATCTTTTGACTCCCCAAAACCTCATCCACTATCTACAAGGCCCACATCAGGAGTGTGATGGAATATTCCCCACTTGTCTGGATGAGTGCAGCTGTAATAACACTTGAGAAGCTTGGCACTATCCAGGACAAAGTAGCTCACTTGATTGATACATGGTCAAATATTAATTCCCTGATGCATAGTAGCAGTGGTGCATATCATATATAAGACACAAAAAAATTCATCAAAGCTCCTTCCAAATCCATGACTATCATGTAGAAGGACAAAGTCAAGAGATACACGGGGCCACCATCTCCTGCAGACATTTTTGAAAAAAAATAAAGTCACTCATGGAATATTGTGTTGTAGTCTGGCAGCATGTATTATGTATTCTTGTTTGCCTTAGAGTCATTGAGATGTACATCATGGAAACAGATCCTTCAGTCCAACTTGTCTGTGCTGACCAGATATTCTACATTAATCTAATCTCATTTGCCAGTACATGGCCAATGTCCATCTAATCCTTTCTGATATATATATCCATCCAGATGCCTTTTAAATGTTGTAAAGGTACTAGCCTCCACCACTTCCCCTGGTAGCTCATTCCATACATGCTCGAAAGGTCCCTTTTAAATCTTTCCTATCTCACCTTAAACCTATGCCCTTTAGTTTAGGAATCCCCTACCCTGGGGAAAAGACCTTGACTATTCACCCCTTGTGACTTTATAAGGTCACCATGCATCTTCTGATGCTTCAGGGAAAATAGCCCCAGCCCAATCAGCCTCTTCCTATAGCTCAAACCCTCCAAACCCAACAACTTGGTTCTTTAAATCCTTTGAGCACTTTCATGTTTAACAACATCTTTCCTGTTGAAGGGAGACCAGAATTGAATGCAGCATTCTAAAAGAAGCCTAATCAATGTCCTGTACAGTAATAATATGACCTCTCAAGTCCAGTGCACTGACCAATGGTACTAAACGCCTTCTTCACTACCCTGCCTACCTGCAACTCTGCTTTCAAGGAACAATGAATCTCTTTGTTCGACAACTCATCATCTTTGGTATTCTAAGGTCATCGAGTTTTAGTTGCTGACTTTATCAGAAGGCAATCAATAGTACATCCGCTACTTTCTGACTCTTGCAGAACATCCTTTCAAATCTCCTGCATAGGAAGAACTCATGTTAACCGAATGAAGAATATGTCCAAAAACATATGGAAGATCCTATAAGCTGGTGTGAAATATGTTGAACTGGGCTTCAGGACACCGACATCAGCACCAAATGAGGATCTATAGGCCCACAATCCAACTGAAGTCATCAGGAGTAGAAGGGGGGAAGGGGTGTGTCTTAATGTTGATGGCCCAATCAAATGGCCAGCAGGCCTGAAGCCTCTGCAATCCCACTGAGAGAAATGGGTGTTGCTGAGGTAGTACGAGAAGTAAGATTTACAATTGTTGATCATCAGGTGGAGATGGCCTCCCCTCCAGAAAGATCATTGAAATTATGGAGTTTGCCTTCCTGCCTGTAGACTATTTTTCATCCATGGAACTTCTGCCTCCAAAGATCCCCTGGACTGCTGCAGTTGGGCTATCTTCAAGAAGCGGCAGCCTCCTTACATCTTAGCTTCTGTCCCACTAGCAACGAATGCTGGCAGCTGCATGAAGATCAGATTTAACCTGTTGCATGTTCTTCTTCCCATTAGCAACACTATTGGAGCTATCCCTGTAGTTGAATGAGAGGTGATTCCTAAGTTTGGTATCTAATGAAACTGTAGGCTGTTTCTTTAAATCTGCCTTCAAAGTTTCTGCCAGACCACTGGATGATGAATACTATTCGACTTAGGAAATATTCAAATTCTGTGCTGGCAAGTGATGGACCGTTATCTGTGACCAATACTTCCAGGAATCCCTGCATGGAAAGGATGTGTGCAGTTTTTCTATTGTTATCTGCCTGGTGTGTTGGAGGTTGCTTCAACTGAGGTACTCAACAGGACATTAGATAATTATTTGAACAGAAACAATATGCAAAGCCACAAGAAAAAGGTGGGAGAATGGAAGTAATTTGTCATGCATATTGGGTAGTTCGTGTACATGCAATGGCTAAATGGCATCCTTTTGCACTGGAGCACCATGACTATAAATATGACAAACTCTGCTGCAATAGAATATTTGGTTGGAAGATTGACTTGTGAAGTATTACTAAAAGTGACTAAATTCATACCTTTGGATTACCCAAGCCTGGAAATTTGAATGCAGGGTTCTCTGCTGCCCCTTCCCCACACACACTTCATATGTACCAAATTCCTTTCAGTTGGTGCATGACTGTTTGCTATAACCCATGGGAAGAGTGTCTTGCAGCAGCATTAAAGTGGAGCAGTTTGGGGAGCGTATTCAACAGTGAAGCAACCTGGGAAGTGTGTCCCGCAGTTAGTCCTTGTTGAAAAAAAAACAAAAATGACATCACAGAAAGTTTGTACGTGCATTGTCTGTGCAGTCTCAGCTTCCAAGAGTGGAGACAGCAAGACCTGCAGGGAACACCTAGCCCCACAACTTTTGAAAAATCTGATGAAATTAGCATCAGCAAAAAACAGAGGTCTGATTGGTAGGAATTTGTTCTTTCTCCCCTAAAGAAAAAAGGAGCGAGCTACATAAATTGGTTAATGCTATTCTTAGGCTTCAACATAGTACGCTTATTAGTGGTAAAGTTAATATAATTCATAAAAAGCAACATAGGTAAGTGAATAATAACTAAATGATTCATTCAAACTCATTAAAAATGCATATGGTGTGTCAAAGCTGCAGTTTGTGGCATCTCAATATTACTATTGTATTCCAGGGCAAACATTATCTTGTTAAGTATTTAAAGTTATCATAGAATAGTATCCCTACAGTGTGGAAACATTTGGCCCAACAGGTTCACACTGACCCTCCGAAGAGTATCTCACCTAGACCCATTCCCCTACCCTATTACTCTACATTTCCCCAATTAATGCACTTAACCTACACATCCCTGGACACAATGGGCAATTTAGCATGGCCAATTCACCTAACCTGCATATCTTTGGAACGTGGGAGGACACTGGAACCCTCGGAGGAAATCCATGAGGAGAAGTCCATATGAACATCCACCTGAGGCTGGAATCGAACCCAGGTCACTGGCACTGTGAGGCAGCAGTGCTGACCACTGAGCCACTATGCCACCCAATGAGATAGATTAGCTAAATGACCATGGTACCACAGTAAAGAAAACTATTCAAGTGGGGGAGTCAAAAGTAATATAGTGGTAATAAGGGACAGCATAGACTGTCTATAAACACTAGTCTCTGCAGAGTCCAGATCGCTGTGCTCTCAGCTGGTGAAAAACTTTCAGTGGGAGGGGAAGCATCCAGTTCTTGTGGTTTATGTAATCACCAATGAAATGTATGAACTAGGCATCAAATTAAGAAGCAGAACCTGTGCCGTGAGCTTAGAGTAAACAAAGATAGACGGATGAATGTGTGGCTGAAAGACTGGTGTGAGAGCAGTGGGTTCCAGTTAGTGTGGCACTGGCACCAAGACTGGGCAAAGTGCAATCTGTACTTTTGGGATGATCTGCACCTGAACCATACTGGGCCTAATGTTCTTGTGAACAATGTAACTAGGGAAGTATTTTAAACTGTAGACGTTTAAACTAAATACTGGGGCAAAGGTCCAAATTTGGGAAGTTTTAGTGAATCAAAGTATGGAAAAAAGACAACGGGGAAGGAATTAATGTACTAATTATAAACAGTGGCAGAAAGGGACAGAGAATTCAGATAAACTAGAGATTTGTAAAACAATAAAATGAATACATTTAAGGCACTGTATTTGAATGCATGTTGCAGATGAACTAGGAGTACAAATTGAGAAAAGTAAGTATGATCTAGTGGCCATTACTGAGACATAGCTGCAGAATAACCTAGATTGGGTGTTGAATATTGAAGGGAATGGGACATTTAGGAAGGACAAGAAGCTAAGAGATGATGATGGAGCAGTTTTGCTATTCAAAGATGATGTTAGCACAATAGAGAGATGACCTTAATTCAGTAAAGCAGGATACAGAAAGAATCTTGTTACCTCCGATTACAAAGGGATCTTGATCAGGTGGGCCAATGGGCTGAGAAGTGGCAGATGGAGTTTAATTCAAATAAATGTGAGGTGCTGCATTTTGAGAAAGCAAGTCTTAGCAGGGCTTATAACTTGATGGTAAGGTCCTATGTAATGTTACTGAACAGATAGACCTTGGAGTGCAGGTTCATAGCTCCTTGAAAGTGGGGGCTCAGGTAGATAGGATAGTGAAGAAGGCATTTGGTATGTGTACCTTTGTTGGTTAGAATATTGAGTACAGGAGTAAGGAGGTCATGTTGCGGCTGTACAGGACATTGGTTAGGCCACTGTTGGAATATTGCTAGAGGATATAGTTTTCAGGTGAGAGGGGAAAGATATAAAAGAGACCTAACGGCCAACCTTTTCATGCAGAGAGTGGTAAGTGTATGGAATCAGCTGCCAGAGGAAGTGGTGGAGGCTAGTACAATTGCAACATTTAAAAGGCATATAGATGGGTACGTGAATAGGAAGGGTTTGGAAGGATATGGGCCAGATGCTGGCAGGTGGGACTAGATTGGGTTGGGATATCTAGTCGACGTGGACGAGTTGGACCAAAGGATCTGTTTCTGTGCTGTACATCTCTATAGCTCTATGACTTTATGAGAAATCATAAAGGCAAGGGATCACTTGTGTGCAGACCTCTTAACAGCAACCAGGTAGTAGGATAGGCTATCAAGGAAGAAATAATATAAGCCTGTCAAAAGCATACAAATCTTTTCACTGTGCCTGGGTAACACGTGACAATAAATTCAATTCAAATTCAATTCAACAATTATCATGTTAACCTACATACGGACTGGAAAAGTCAGAAGGGAAAAAGCAATCTAGATGAGGAATTTCGGGGCAATTTCTTAGGCACCAACCAGACAGTAGGGTATACCAGACCTGGTTTTGACCAATGAAATAAGAGTGACTGAAAGCGCCCCTGTGTAGCAGCAATAACAGTATGATTGAATTTTGCATACAATTTAAGGAAGAGAACTGTGGGTCTGTGATGACTATCTTGATTTTAAGCAAAAGCAATTATGAGGGCATGAAAGCAGAGCTAAAGAAAGTGAACTAACACTTTAGGTTAATGGATTGGCCAATAGAAACACAGTGGGAAACATGTTAAGAGGATATTCCAGAAAGCGCAGAATAGATACATTCCATCAAATAAGGAAAATTCTAAGAGATGCACTGCCATCTGTAATTTACTAATAAAATCAAAGATTATAACAAGGTAATTGATGATTGGACAGAACATTAAAAAAAATAATGGTGATGGAAAAGGAGAATAGGAGCAAATTAGCCAAAAATACAAAAGCAGATAGGAAAAGTTTCTTCAGATATTAAAAAGAAAAGAATGAACAATGTATTGGTCCTCTTGAAAATGAGTCTGGGAATTAGTAATGGTGGATAAAAAGAAGGCAGATGAATTAAACAGATAGTTTCCTTCAGTCCTCACTAGAGTCAATACAAGTAACACCCCAAAAATATCTGTAAATTCGGAATTGAAATGGAAGGAGAAACCCAAATGATTACATTTACCAGGGAACTAGCATGGAGTAAATTGTTGGAATTGTGAGTTGACAAGTCCCTGGGATCTGATAGATTTCATTCTAGAGTCTTAAACATAGCAGCTAGTGAGATAGTTGATGTGTTGGTTTTAATTTTCCAAATCTCATTCGATTCAGGGAAGGTTCTTTTAGCCTTAAGATAGTTAATGTAACTCCCTTTAATCAAAAAGGGAAGGAGGCAGAAAGAAGGAAACTACAAGCTCGTTAGCTGAACATCTTTCAAGGGAAAATATCATTAAAGATATTATAATAAGGCACTTGGATACACTCAAGGTGATCAGACAGAGATAACATGGTATTGTCAAAGGGAAATCATGTTTATTAATTTTTGGAGTCCTTTGAAGAAATAACTTACGCTGTTGGATAAAGGCCAACCAGTGGACATATTGTAGTTAAATTTCCAGAAGGCATTTGTTAAAGTGCCACATCAAAGGTTATTGGAGAAATTAAATGCTCATGGTGTTGGTTGGGTAAGATATTAGCATAGATAGAAAGTTGGCAGGCCAACAGGAAGCGGAATAGGAATAAATGAATGTTTTTCAGGCTGGTAGAATGTCATGAGTAGTGTGTCACCGGAGTTGGTTTTGGAGCCTCAACTCTTTACGATTTATATAAATGATACGGATGAAGGGACCATAGGTATGGTAACTAAATTTGCTTATGACACAAAGGTCGGAAAATGAGTTGTGAAGAGAGGATATAAGGAGTCTACAAAGGGTTATAGATACAATGCTGTAAGGCTCAATGAATTTTCTCTGAAACCTCAAACCTTTGTTCCCATCCAGGTGCTCAGAAAAAAATGAGTAAATTCCAGTCCTTCAAAAATCTGGGGATGATCACACATTACCAAAAGAATTTTGGATTTCTTACAAAAAAAACAGTTAATATGTAGCCCCCAACCATTTGCAGTGCATATTCAGCCCATGCGGGGATAGATATTAGTTTACAATTTAGTTGATGTGCTAAGATTTTATTAAGTATCTATCACACTTCACTGGGGTAACACACTAAAAATTGAGCTCCAGTATTCTCAGAGTTGCTACAGAAGCTCCAGTGTTATTAAAGTACACAAAAGTTCACCAATTTACCTGTGTGTAAAGATCCAGATGAAGTGAAAATACAATATTGGTTTCTGTACTAAACACAGATGAACTACTGACATATAACTCTAACTTCTATATCGAACTCCCCCAACACACATGTAAAGACAGACACACAAGCACTGGTGTTATGTATGCAGGGAATAAGCCAATGGTCTCTGACCACAGGGTTCACTGAAATGATCCTATTGATTGCCAGACTTGCCATTCTTCAATCTCTTTTCTCTGGGTTCTTTCTCACTTCTTTATAGGATGCACAGGTGACTGGTATGTTAATTGCAAAGTCTCTTGGTTACTGGCTAAAAGCCACAGCTTACAACAACTAGTGAGGGAAAATAAAGTGGCTTTCTTCAGATTTTAGTTTTTTTCTAATGCAAAGCGAGACACATTACTTCCCCTTACAGAGGATCATTTGTACCCACAAGTTTTTTGGCTACCCAGGCAGCAACCACACAACCCTGGTGTTAGGCTGAATGGAACCAGCCTTTAACAAAGCAGTAATGTAAACATTACTTCCAGTAAGTTCTGGTAACTTCCACTTAAAAGTGCATTAATCCCTTCCACAATCCTTGATTTTCCCATTTCAGTGGCCAGAAACAACTGTGCTGAGATTAATAAGTGTGACCATAAAATATTAGGTAGACCTGGTTGGAGTGGACTGAGAAAGGACTCAGTAAAGACTATTGAGGGACAAAGGTAGACATTCAATAAAATAATTCATGTCTCACAGCAAAGATATATCCTAGTGAGAAAAAAGGATTTTGAAGATACTAAGTCAACCATGGTTAAGCAGAGAAGTTAAGGATAGTGTCAAATTGAAAGAAAAACATACAATGTCACTATAATTATTGGTAAAGCAGAGTATTGGGAAAGTTTTAAAAACCAAAAAGCTTTAAATAGAAAATATAAAGTGACATGTAATATGATGATGGACATCAAGAGTTTAAGTATATAAAAAGGAAGTGTGAGGCCAAAGTTAACATAGACTTCTTAGAGACAAAGTTGGGGAAATACTAAAGAGGAACCAGGAAATGGCAAAGGAGTTAAATCAATACTCTCCATCAGTCTTAACAGTAGAAGACGTTAATAGTCTTCCAAAATTCCTAAATCATCAAGAGGCAAAAAGAGGAGAGAAAATTAATACAGTAACTATCACTAGAGAAAAAGTGCTAGAGAAATTAATGGGGCTAAAGATAGATAATTTTCTTTGACCTAATGTGATGTATCCAAGAATATTTTAAAAGGTAGCTGCAAAGATATTGGATATACTGGTGCTTATTTTCCAAAAATCCTTACAGATGTGAAAACTATCAATGAAACACTTATTTAACAAGGGAATGCAAAAGAAAAAAAAAGGTAATTATTGGCTGGTTAGCTTAACATCTGTTATTGGAAAAATGTTAAAGTGTCTAGTATAAAGGATGTAATAGCAGATAATTTAGAAATACATAATATGATCAAGCAGAATTAGCATGTCTTCAAGAAGGAGAATCATGCCTGACAAATTTACAAATTTGCAGAATAGCTAAAAAGGAAGCATTGACTGTAATATATTTGGGTTTTCAGAAGGTGATTGAAAAGGTGCCACACATTAGACTGCGTAATAAGAGCCTATTATTTTAGCATGGATAGAGGGTTGGCTAATTAGCAGAAAATTGGGGTAAGGGGGACATTTTCAGGATGGCTCCCTGTAACTAACAGAGTGTCAAATGCATCAGAGCTGGGGCAACAATTATTTACAATATATATTAATGATTTGGGTGAGGAAAATGAGTGCACTATGGCTAAGTCTGCAGATGACACAAAATAAGTGGTAATGCAAGTGGTGAGGATGGCACAGTCTGCAGAGGCATATAGATAGTTTAAGCGAGTGATCAAAATCTTGGCTGTTGGAATATAATGTGGGGAAATATGAGATTATGCACTTTGATAGGAAGAATAGAGAAACTGAATATTATTTAAATGGTGAAAAACGACAGGAAGCTACAGCACATATGGATTTGGGAATCCTCATGCATTAATCACAAAAAACTTCTAAGTTCAGCAGGTAATAGGAAAACATATAGAATGTTGGCTTTTATTTCAAAAGGAATGGAATGTAAAAGAAGGGAGGTAGATCTTGTCAGAACTATACAAGGCACGAGTGAGACCACAGCTGGAATACCATGAATATTTTTGGGCCTCTCAATAATGAAAGAAATACTGGCATTGGAGGTAATCCACAGAAGGTTCACTCGACTGATTCCACGTGTGAAGCGACTGTTTATGAGGAGAGGTTGAGTAAGTTGGGCTTGTACTTGAGTACAGAAGAATGAAACGTGACCTTGTTGAAAAACATAAGATTCTGGGAGGACTTGACAGGATAGATATGGAAAAATTGTTTCCTCTTGTGGAAGAGTTTAGGACCATAGGGCATAATCTCAGAGTAAGGGTTTGCACATTTAAGGCAGAGATGAGAAACTTGTCTTCTCAGAGGGTACTTAATCTGTGGATTTGTTTACCACAGAGGACTGCAGAGGTTGGGTCATTAAGTATTTTCAAGGCTGAGATAGATGGATAGATTTTTTTAAATCAGCAAGGTTGCCACATATTATAGGGTTAGAAACATAAAAATTCTGAGCAGGAATAGACAATTCAACCCCTCTACTCTATTCTGCCATTTATGATGATCATGGCTGATCTCTTCACGGCCTTAACTTCACTTCCCACTGCTCTTCATAAACCTTTAACCCATTACTATTTAAAAATCTGACTAATCTCCTCCTTAAATTAATTCAGTGTCCTGGCATCCACCACACTCTGGTGTAATAAATTCTAAATATTCATATTCATGACCCTTTCAGAGAACTAATTCCTCTTTCTGTTTTAAATCTTCTGCCCTTTAGCAGCATTCCCTCTAAATTTCTTACTGGCTATATGGGTCTCCAAGCCCATGCGCAACAGCAACCTTTGGAACCAGAGATCAATACTGTGACTGGCGTGTTAACATTGATCACTGTGTATGGAACATTGGAGAGGCTGCGCACATGCACAGCTTACAGGGAACATTGCCCTTTGCGTAAAACTATGTCCTTTCATTCTAGACTACCCCACAAGGGGAAACGCCCATTCTACATTTACTTTGTGAATTCTCTTCAGCATCTTATATACCTCAATTAATTTGCTTTCATTCTTTTAAACTCTAGTGCATTTAGACATAAACTGCTCTATCCTTCTTCATAAGACAAACCTTTAATCTCAAAAATTAATCATTTGTACCTTCTCTGAACTGTTTCCCAAGTAATTGCATCTTTCCTCAAGTAAATTATGCAGTACTCCAGATGTGATCTCACCAATGCCTTATACAGATGCAATAACAATTCACTACTTTTATACTTGATTCCTTTAGCAATAAATGCCAAAATTCCATTTGACCTCCTTATTACCTTCTGCATCTGCATTGTAGCCTTCTGCCAGTCGTGCACAAAGATGACCAGGTTTCTCTGCACCTAAGCATTTTGAAATGTCTCTCACTTCAGATAATACATTGCCATTTTATTCAAAAATGGATCACCTCCCACTTATTGTGTCAAATTCCATTGTTCACCTGAACAATTCTTATCCATTTTCTAATTTCTTCTTTCTACATTGCAGCTTACTTTCCCACCTATTTTGATGTTATCTGTAAATTTGGCTATAGTAACATTCTATTCCTGCAATCAAATCATTAATATAGGTTGTAAATAGTTGGTGGTTGAAGACCGAACTCTGTGAGATTCTACTGGTTACAGCTTGCCATGTACCTCAACTCTATATTTCCTGTTGATTAGTCAATCCTTTATTGAAGCTAATATATTACCCCAAACACGATGTGATTCTTACCTTATACGTTAATCTTTTGTGTGGCACCTTATCAAATGCCTTTTGAAAGTCCAGACATCCTACCCTGCAGTGCCCCTTCATCAACTTTGATTGTTACATCTTTGAGGAATTCTAGCAAATCAGTCAAACGTGATTTATCCATAATAAAATCACTTAATCTTGATAGATTGCATTTTGACTTTCCAAATGTCCCATTAATGCTTTCTTCATAATGGATACCGACAATTTCCCACTGACTGACTGACGTAAAACTAACTATTCTATAGTTTCCTACTTCCTGCCTCCCTCCATTTTTGAATAAGTGTTTTGCATTTGCATTTTTTCAATCCACTGGAACTTTCCAGAATTCAGGCAATTTTGGAATTTTATAAACAATGTATTCATCTGCTGCCACTTCCTTTAAGAGCCTAAGTTGTAGAACATCAGGTCCTAGGGACTTGTTGCCTTTCATCTGATTAGATTACTAAGTACTTTTTCACCCTAGGAATGGTGATTGTTTTGAGATCTTCCTTTTCCATAAGCTCTGCATCAGTTGTTACTAATGGGATGGTTTCAGTGTTCTCCACAGTGAAAACTGAGGCAAAATATTAATTTCTCTGCCATTTCTGTGTTCCCTACAATTAATTCTCCAGTCTCATTCGCTAAGAGGCCAACATTCACTTGTGCTACTTGTTTGCTTTTTATATACTTGTAGAAGCTTTTGCTGTGTTTTTATATTTTGCGCTAATTTTCTTTTAGAAATTATCTTGGCTTTTTTTTAAGTAATGCTTTATTGGAGTTAAAAGATTCCCAATCCTCTACTCTGCCACTGATCTTTGTAATATGGTATGCATTAGCTTTTGCCTTTATGTTATCTTTAACTTTTTGCTATTTCCCCTCTTACAATCTTTCTTGCTCTTTGGAATATATTTTAGTTGGGGGAATTGAATATTTACTGACATATCTGCCCCTGTTCATCCATGGTTCAGTTTTTAGTCTTTCTGTCCAGTCCACGTGTCCTCATGCTTTTGTTTAACATAAGAAAATTAGTGTGGGACTTAAGTTTTTTATCCTCAAATTGAATTTGAAATTCTATGATGCTGTGATTACTATTCTCTCGAGGATCTTTTACTTTGAGATCACTAATCAATCCCATCACATTACGTAATACTAACTCTAAAATAGTCTGGATATGACAGGAACGTAGAGTTGAAGAATATCAGATCATCTAATTGAATGGTGGAGCAGACCTGATAGGCTTAATGGCCTGCTTCTGCTACTACGTTTTATGTTCCCCATATAAAAGTGCTGAGAAAATGAATAGCCACCACTTGGTTTGGCTTAATCTTAAATAAAGACATTAAGTTTGATCCGTCAGATATTAACATTTGGAAAGGATAGTTGATCTGTGCCCCAGGCCTCTCCTACCTGCCACTTCATAAAATGCCCCAGATTCCTCAACTCGATTTTATCAGATATCACCACTTTCCAGCCCCACTCTCTTCAGTTCCAATTATTTGCACCAATGTCCCTCTACATTATAAGGCTACATGTTCATGCAGACACTCTGATGTTGTGTCCATAACTTCTATTTCTGGAAATCACTGCAGAGTTCAGATGTCGAAGCCCACTCAGCCAACAAGAAAATTAGGATTAGGATTAGGTTTTCATTGTTACATGTACTCAAGTACAGGAGCATATACAAAGTTGCCATTCTCTGTCACAACCTTAGGTACAAAATCCTAAATTTACAAAAAATTCTTGGATACAAAACCCAAAATTAAGAGAATGTTGATCTGTACACCAGCAAAATTCAGACCACCAAGGAACAATAAAATCACACTCTGAAATTTGAGCTCTCTTGAGAAGAAAATCATGTCAACATCTGCTTTTGATTGTGAAGGTCCATCCACTGCACATATGAAGAATGACTTAACTAAAAACTCCCAAACGGCAGCAGCGAAGTGGTGTAATAGGGCATGTGTCTTCACAAGAGTTGTTTTGCATGCCCTGGTTTCAAATAAAATGCCTGTGGTTCAATCGTTATTCCTTTTGATCACACCAGTTGTCATGTCTTAGCTGGGAAGAGTACACCAATATGTGTGCCCCACTGTTCCACTAACCATCATAAAATGTATAAAATCCCAAAAGAAACCACCAAAAATGAAAATTTATATGACTGCTACACAGCACGAAAGCAATTACACCAGGTTTTGCCAGTAACTGTAAAATATCTCTATTTATTGAAGCATTTTTAATTTGTAGTAAAAGTATGAAAAGATTTTAATGTAGTGCAATGTAATTTGAATAATACCCCTTCAAATCCTCAAAAAAATACACACTCAGTCATGTTTAAGTCAATCAAAAAGGGGTATGGCACGCCTGCCTTTATTGGCCAGGGAATCGAGTACCATAGTCAGGATGTCATATTGCAGATTTATGAGTTTGATTAAGCCACACTTAGAGTGCTGCGATCAATTCTAGTTGCCACATTACAGGATGTGGAGGCTTTGGAGAGGGTGCAGAAGAGCTTTACCAGGATGCTGCTTGGATTAGAGGTTGTGAGCTATAAGGAGATGCTAGAAAAACTCAGGTTGCTTTCTCTGGAGTGGTGGAGGCTGAGGGGAGACTTGATCGAAGTCTATAAAATTATGAGGTACGCGCATAGGGTTAACAGTCAGAATCTTTTTCCCAGAGTTGTAATGTTTAATACTAGGGGTCACGCAGGTGAGAGGTGGAAAGTTTTTTACGGAAAGAGTGGTTGGAGTCTGGAACACACTGCCGAGGCTGATGGAGGAGGCAGATACAATATGAGCGTTTACGGACTTTTAGATAAGCGCATGAAAATAGACCAAGGGTGGACAGAAGGGATTAGTTTAATTTGGCGTCATGTTCGGTACAAAATTATAGGCTAAAGGACGGGTTCCTGTGCTGAACTGTTCTATGTTCTAAAAGATAAACAGTATAACTATGTTTTCTGATTCAAAAAAAGAGTATAGACATGTGACAATCATTCTTTGATTTAGTGCTTGATCAAGTGAACCTAAGCCTTTACTTGTTTTAGAATTCTTTCCCTTTTCTTCACTTTTCTGTCATTTTCCTGCATGGAAGAGAGAGTGTGTGAGAGAGAGAAAGATGGATGCTTTCTGTCTTGTAGACTCTGGAATTTTCTCTGCAGCCACTTGCCCGTATAACTTTTCAACACTCTGCAGCTCAAACAATCAGTCTGTTATCATGCAGAATTTCCTTCATAAAGCAACACTGTATCACACTGCGAAACAAAAAACTTGCCTGGTATTTCAGTTCCAACTTCCATTTCCATAGTCCCAAAAAAGGAGAATAAGTGATCTTTTACACTTGGTTAAGTCAGCCACAAATAAGTGAATTATATCTTAAATCTCCATAAATAGTGAAGTTCTGTATAAGTGAACATCCAGTTATAATAAGATAAAGATCAAAATAATCATAAGCTAACCTTCTCTTCATTATCACTATGGCTATCCCAATGTAGTTAAATGTGCCTTTCCCTCATCTCGTCTAGTGATATCAAAGTGCAACTTGAACAGTAGTGTAACATATGGTTAGTCAGTTACATTGTACAGAAAGGTCTTGTCCAATTTGGATCTTCTTTTGTTTCAGTTTTTGGCACCTGCATATCATCTTTTATATTCTAAAGAATAGCTGGAGGTCTAGTATGAACAGCTACATCAAGCAGCAACTATAGCCATTGTACTCAAGTGGGTCATGGGCCTGAGCCCCTATTGTTTTGCTGGCTAGTTAGTCTGACAATAACTACAAAGTTATCAGACTCCAGAAAGATGCAAAATGTAACACAGTTACCATTGGTCTGGAACTCATTACACCCGATATTGTCTGTTTTCTTCTGATTTGTTGCTAGAGCTAAGAGTCTGCAATTCTGTGAGGGTAGAGGCATGGACAAATTCCTAACTCTTAATTGTAAATAGGAATTATATGCCCAATCCAATATTACTCCATGCCAGAACGTATAGCTGTCTGCTGGATTGAAATTTCTGCTGTGGCTCACCAAGGTACTGTTTCAAATCTTAGGTGAGCTACTGAAAGAAAATAACTGAGCATAGAAACAGGGTAATTCAAAGAATACTGTGTTGCACACTCAAAGTAGAACTGCTCATCTTTATGGAAGTGGACCAGATTGCTTAGTTTTTCCACAAAAAAAAATGAAGATTGTTTAAGCAGTAGGTGCTAAATTAAAAAAAAACAATATTTTGAGAGTAAGGGTTAACATCTAGAAAAGGAATTTAGAAATTAGATTTTCCAAATGCTAAATGTTTTATGCCACTTGAGAAAATCAATATTCTTTTCTCCTTAATTTATAAACTCAAACTGATAGTGCTGACTAACTTATTATGTTTTCTTAAAGGCCATGGTTTCTTACTATTACAACCTGACTACAATTTCACTCCTTGCCTCTCCTCACATATCTGATGCAGCTATTAAAGCTCTTGTCCAGGGGAAGAGGATTACTAAAGTTAAAATTGAAGGTTTGAGAAATTTTACAATTTCTTACATGCATTAAAATCTAGTACAAATTGTTTCTTTAACTATCAGAAAAGCAGTATCTTGGAATTTATGTCCACTGTTCTGCCACAATAGGTAATCAACATATTAGTGATGCATCTTTCAAAATGATCAGCAAAAATTGCCCAAACTTGAATCACATCTATGTGTCCGACTGCCCAAGGATTACAGATAATAGCTTGAAATCCTTGGCAACACTGAAACATGTCACTGTGTTGAATATTTCAGACTGTATAAGGTAATAATCTTTTAAAATATTGATACTCTTTGTGCCTAATCAATAGCATACTAAATCCTGTCTTTCTATTGATAAAAATTATGTTTTAATCTTTGCCTTTATATCTAAGTTAGAAATATATAGTTTGTGCTAAAGAAAACTCATATGGCTCTCCTTTCTGATTCTCCCTAACCAGTGTCCTCTGTGTTAGTTTGAAACCTCTCAAACAGTGCCATTTAAACTGTCAGTAAAAACTTGCATCCTCATGGTATCTTATTCTCTAAGAGAATCTCAGTTCCCCATGAATATGAACCTTTTCATCCTGTTCCACTTTTCACAGCCACACATTCCATTCATTATCTTCTTAATGCAATAAGATTAGAGAACAGAGATATAAACAGCAACAAAATGACAAACAACCTGAAAATTTCAGGATCCAAATGGAAGAAAATATGAAAAGGAAAGAATTATTAAATGTGTATATACTAATGTATGTGTTATAAGTAATAATGTTTATGAGTAGTCTGCATGAACTATTATGTGGTGGCATTAGCAGAGACTGGGACACCCAAAGCCAAGAATAGGTTCTTAATATTCCTGGCTGTCAAATATTTTCAAGAAAATATTTACAAAAGGAAAAGGAATAGATGTGGCAATGTTAATTAAGGGTGTTGTTTAAATTCTAAATTGTGTTATGATCTCAATTGACAGTAGTGAAGGACAGGTCAGAACCAAGAGTGAAACCTTGCTTGAAAGAGCATAAATTTTATTTTTGCTTTGGAGATGCCGGTGTTGGACCAGGGTGGACAAAGTTAAAAATCACACAACACCAGGTTGTAGTCCAACAGGTTTAATTAAAAGCACTAGCTTTTGGACCACTGCTCCTTCATCAGGTGGTTGTGGAATACACAATTGTAAGACACAGAATTTATAGCAAAGGTTTGCCATAAATTCTGTGTCTTACAATTGTGTACTCCACAATCACCTGATGAAGGAGCAGCGCTCCAAAAGCTAGTGCTTCCAATTAAACCTGTTGGACTATAACCTGGTGTTGTGTAGTTTTTAACTTTTTATTTTTGCAGTTTAGGCATTCTGGTGGTCAGTCACTGAATATATTCACACAAAGTTTCCAATTTACTGTTCACAAAAGAACATAAGTTTATTACACGAAAGAAGAAAAATTCAATGCTAAAAGACAATTTGGATTCATCTTATCATAAACAGCAAGAATAATGTTTACCCAACAATATATTTTGCAGACACTCAACCTAAGTGACATATCACTCGTACCCTTCACTCTAATATGTCTTAATCAACTGATGAGGTATAAAGTGGTGTCCTTTCAGTGAAATTTTATACATTCACAAGATCTGATCCTCTTCGCACACCTACAAATTCATTGACTTTTTTCACTGAACTCTAAGGAAAATCTCAAAGCCTTTTCCAGCTACTTTGACTACTATTAGGCTCCTAAGCAGTGTATCTGTTTGAACTGAAGCTGCTTCTGCCCTCTGGTCTGTTATAGGTCACCCAATTTAAATATTGTCGGTAGACTCATAACTATGTTATTAGGATGTACTTTATGTACCTGCTTGCCTCCAGATGCTGGTAAACATAGCCTACATGTTTGGGCTGAAGGACTAGAGAATACTATGCTGTGTGCTGTCATAATGGTCTTAAATGTGTCTCTAATAAGCACATTTTGAAGGAATACATAAATAACTCTCTTTTTAAAAAAAAATCAAATTCCCTGAGACTGAGAGCGTATACTTGCCCTGGAGCTCCATGATAGATTCTACGCTGAACATGTAGAAGGTTCCCTCTCAACATATCAAAGTTCAAAAGTGCAAATCCCCCGAAAGACCATGACTATAGAACCTATTAAAGAAAAGGTTCTATCCTGTGTTACCCAGCTCAAATTTATCTTCTCTGTAGTTTTTTGTTGGGGCCAAACAGACTATCTGCACCAACATTGCAATTGAATTCTGTGATATAAATCTTAGTTCAGGTGTATTTGTGTTGTAGCCTAGTCTTTAATAGTCTTTTGCTCTCCTATCAATATCCTGACTGTTATATTTAAGATAACCATTTTGTGTGGGATTTTACTGCAATCAATATTTACTGGTCTAACATTTATCTCCAGAGTGAAAAATTGCGATTCTATTACCCAGGCTAAAGATGAGTAAAGGGAGAATGGGTATTGCTGGATGGCAAACATAGGAGAGGGAGAATAGGAATGCCAGAGGTAAGGGATAGGGTTGTCTTTTCAAGTAGCCATCCCTCAGCCTGATGCTGAGTCCTTAATCAGGCAGAGTGACCGCCAGGAAGCTACTAACAAATTCAACACGGCTTGCTTGGTAGTCTTTCAGATTTTCTTATCATGAGGAGACTGAAGCCAGGCCTTTCCCTTGATTAAATAGTCGTGACTGCCATGCTTTTTGCTTCAAGGGACATTATTAATTTCAACCTTATGTTTCAGGTTTGTGACGTCTCAGCATAGACAAGTTGTTGTATTTGGATAGGATAACACCAAAGTGGCAAGAAAGTTTGGTCCATGTTTTTGTCCTGTACATCATTAGCAGGTCAGGATTTTATTCTACTAGCATGCCCCAAATTGGGTGAGATGATTACAGAAAAGGTAGGTAAATGTGGTAGTGAGATCTTTTGCAAACTCTCAAGTCAACCAGAACTCATTGGTTACCTCTTCAGTGTCTACTGTTTACAAGTGTGAACATGAATTTGCAACATGGCTTCATGGCTCATTGCCTTTCCATTTACCCTTTTATAATGCCCAATGCTAGTTGAAAGATTGGTGAAAATCCCTGGGATTAGACAAAAGAAGGCATAAAAGTATTGTAATGGTGACAGTTTCATCTTAGTTCTCTAGTTTTCAATTTCATCAAACTCTTACCTACTGAAGGCCTCAATCTGAATCAATGCCTTTAAAATAAGAAAGCTGGGATAGTGGGCGGAGGTTCCATTCCAACCCTGATAAACCCAATTATAGTTGTAATGTTTAGCTGCAAATCTAGTTTATGGTTCTAAGAATACTGATTCAAGCAGTTCTAACTATTACAAGCAATGGAAGGCAATTTCTAACTGCTCATAATTTCAGGATTTTCAGATCTTAAGTTTCCTTAAGTTTTTTTTGCACTTAATTTGATGTGTGATATTTGATGAATACATACTCCTGTATAAATAGACGTACATACAGATAAATAATATAAATGTTTTGTGTTGTAGTATCACTGATGGAGGCATAAGATATTTTATGGATAGTCCCTCAGCTTCAAAGCTCAGAGAACTAAATCTAAGCAACTGCATTTATATTACTGATTTATCATTGCTGAAAATTGCACAGAGGTATGGAATTTTTTTGTCTATCAGTATGTCCAATTCAAAGTTTCCATGTACCTTTAGAACATTTATAATGCATTTGAATATATGTATGCTTTTCAAGAACTCTGCTTTTGCATGATAAATATAGAAATATTTAATAATGTCAGACTGATCAATTCACTACAACATTTTAGCAACTCTGTTAGATCTCAAAATATTGTCTTGTCATATCTAAAATAATATCATTCTATTTTTGTATTCTTGCCATTGTACCTGGTGTAATGCTGAGACTAAGTTTGCCTAGTTTAATTCTTATCTATACATTTACAGATAGTATTACCGCAACGGCCTCTGTCTTTGATCATTCATGATTACCTCTGGTGTGGCTCCTTTTTCTCATCGACATTATGCCCATCGTTATCATCATCATCCAAAATCATAGTTTCATCATCTAAATGTAGGCTGATGATGCTCAGCTGTATCCCTTCTCTACCTTATTTAGTCCCTCTCCTGTTCTTTAATTGTCTGGCAGATTGTTTAGCACCTTGTATTGAATGATCAGAATTTCCTCCAATTAAATACTGGGAAGGTAGAAAGCTTTGTCTTTGGACCCCCTCACAAAACCTGATCCTTGCTGCCAACACCATCCCTCTTTCTAGCAAATGTTTGAGGCTGCACCAGATTGTGTGCAACTTTGGTGTTACATGCAACTCTGCTGAGGCCTGCTCACTAATCTGAAAATGCACAGTTCCAGGCCTGTTTTGTCATCACATATAATTTCAATGATGCTTTGAGCGTGCTGAAAAGGGATTAAGGTGTTCAGGACCAGGGAGTGAGAATAGGTAGGGGAGGAAGTAGTAAGGACAACAATCATGCCCCTGTTCACAACAGCCCCTCTTTCCAATTCTTTATCTCCCCTATGAGCCTCTTTTGCTCTCCAGGCTACCCCCCCTCCCCATAACCCAAAGAAATCCTGCACATCGCAGAGTTAGTTTTTATAGTGGTTTAATTAGTTTCCCTAATCTGGCTCTGGCTTCATTCTGAAGCTTTCAATGCTCTGCACTCTTCCTTTCTTGTGTCTGAGTACTTTACCGTTTTCTTGTTCCTTGTCTGAGAAACAGTTCCACATTTTGAAAATTTCTTATAATATCAATGATTTACAATTGTACCTTATTAAACCTTGTTAGAGACAAATAAAAACTGCAGATGTTGAATCCAAAGTAGACAAGCAGATGGCTAGAAGAACACAGCTAGTCAGGCTGCATCACGAGTTAGAGAAGTCAATGTTTCAGGTATGACCCTTCTTCAGGAATGGAAGTGAGGCTAGGGGGAGCTGCAGATAAAGAGGGTGGGGGAGAAGGGTTATGGATGGGGGGGGGGCGGGGGGGAGAGGGGCAGAATGGTGAGGTAGTAAAGGGTGAATACAGGTGGTGGGTGCAGCCTGATTGGTTGATGGGAGAAATGAATCTGGTTAGTAGCTGGAAGGAAGGATCAGTGGGAGGAATGGAAGAGAGGAGACAGAGCTGGAAATGGAGTCGGAAGATGGGTGGCAAAGTTATTTGAAATTGGAGAGCTCAATGTTGTGTCCTCTGGGCTGTAGGCTGCCCAGGCAGAAGGTAAGATGTTGTTCCTCCAAATTGTGGTCTGATTCACTGGGGCAATGGAGGAGACCGTGGATGGACATGTCAGAGTGGGAGTGGGAAAGGGAATTGAAATGGCTGGTGATCAGGAAGTCAGGCTGGCTTTATGGCCCAGCTGAGATGCTTGGTGAAACGTTACCTTAGTTCACGTTTGGTCTCACTGATGCATAGAAGACCACATCAGGAGCAACCTGCAGTAAATTAGGTTGGAGGAGAGACAGGTGTATCTCTGTTTTACCAGGAAGGATTGTTTGGACCCCTGGATGGAGGTGAGGGAGGTGGTGTGCTGGCAGGTTTTGCATCTTTTATGGTTCATTCACAAGCCCAACTACCCCAACCAACCCATTGTCTCGCATGCTTCCGTCTGACCGCACTTATTTCTTCCTGCTTTGACTCCATTCTCTCCCCCTTAATCCAGGCACTTTCCATCTACATACAGGGCACTAACCATGCCTTCCACCTCTTCAAACTTCCAGCTCCCCGGCCCCCAGTCCTTCATCTTCACTATGGATGTGCAGTCCTTGCACACATCCATTACCCACAATGACAGCCTGCAAGCCCTCAGTTTCTTCCTCTCCAACAGACCCATCAGTTCCTCTCCACCAATACCCTCCTCCACCTTGCCAACTTAGTTGTCACCCTCAATAACCTTTCCTTCAACTCTGTCCACTTCCTCAAAATTCAGGGGTTGGCAATGGACGCTTGCATGGGCCCTAGCTATGCCTGCCTCTTTGTCAACTACATCGAACAGACACTTTTCAGCACATACACAGGTACTATTCCACAACTCTTCCACCATTATATCGATGACTGCATTGGTGCGGCATTCTGTAGCCAAGCTGAACTGTAGCAGTTCATCAGCTTCACCAACAACTTCTACCCTGCCATTAAATTCACTTGGTCTATCTCAGACACCTCTCTTCCCTTTCTTGACCTTTCCATTTCCATCTCACGCTAAAGTTTACAGACTGACATTTACTATAAACCCATAGACTCCCATAACCACCTGGACTACACCTTCTCCCATCCTGCAAAAAGTCCATCCCGTTCTCTCAATTCTTCTATCTCCATTGCATCTGCTCTGATGAGAAGACATTTAATTCCCAAGCATCCCAGATGTCCATCTATTTTAAACAACGTGCTTTTCCTCCCTCTGTTATCCAGACAACCCTCCACCTTACCTCCTACATTCCCCACTCCACTGCTCTAAACCACTCCCCCTCCAAACATAATAAAGACAGGGTCCCTCTTGAGCTCACTTTCCACTCCACTCATCTCCGCATTCAACGTATCATCCTCAAGTACTTCTGCCAACTCCAAACTAGACCCCTCCACCAAGAGCTTGTTCCACTCCCCATCACCCTCTGCTTTCTGCAAGGACCCTTCCCTATGTCACTCCTTGGTTCATGCCACTCTCCCCATCAACCCATCCAACACTTACCTTCCCCTGTAACCATAAAAGATATAAAACCTGCCAGCACACCACTTCCCTCACCTCCATCCAGCCCCCCAAACAATCCTTCCAGGTGAAACAGAGATTCACATGCCACCAAGACCCCACCACCAAGAACATCTTCCCCTCCCCATCCCCTTTTGCCTTCTGCAAGGACCATTTCCTTTGTCGCTCCTTGGTTCACACCACTCTCCACACCAAAGCCCAACCCTGCCCCCCCAACCTCCCTGAACCCCCAGTACATTTCCCTGCAACCATAAAAGAGGCAAAACCTCACCTCCATCCAGGGCTCTAAACAGTCTTTTTAGATGAAACAGAGCTTCACCTGTTTCTCCTCTAACCTAGTTTATTTCATCCAATGTTCCCGATATGGTCTTCTGTACATCAATGAGATCAAACATAAACTAAGGCGGCTGTAAGGGCCAGGCTGACTTCCCTGTCACTGCTCATTCCAATTCCCCTTCCCATTCCCTCTCTGGCATGTCCATCCTTGGCCTCTTCCATTACCTTGGATTGCAAATTGGAGGGACAACTTATCTTCCGCCTGGGCAACCTACAGCCCAGAGGACTCAACATGGGGTTCTCCAATTTCAAATAACCTTCCCACGTATCTCCTGATTCCCTTTCCAACCCTGTCTCCTCTCTTACATTCCTTCCACCAACCATCTTCCTTTCCGCTACCAACGGTGGCACGGTGGCACAGTGGTTAGCACTGCTGCCTCACAGCGCCGGAGACCCGGGTTCAATTCCCGCCTCAGGCGACTGACTGTGTGGAGTTTGCACGTTCTCCCCGTGTCTGTGTGGGTTTCCTCCGGATGCTCCGGGTTCCTCCCACAGTCCAAAAATGTGCAGGTTAGGTGAATTGGCCATGCTAAATTGCCCGTAGTGTTAGGTAAGGGGTAGATATAGATGTAGGGGTATGGGTGGGTTACGCTTCGGCGGGGCGGTGTGGACTTGTTGGGCCGAAGGGCCTGTTTCCACACTGTAAGTAATCTAATCTAATCTAATCTAATCTAATCAACCAGAGTAATTCCTCCCATCAATCAACCAGGCTGTACTCACAACCTGTATTCACCTATCACTACCTCACCATTATGCCCTTCCCCACCCATAACCCTCTCCCCTCTGTATCTGCAGCTTCCCCTACCCCGCCTCCATTCCTGAGGAAGGGTTATACCTGAAACGTTGACTTCCCCAACTCTTGATGCTACCTGGCTTGCTGTGTTCTTTCAACCTTCAGCTTGTCTTATTAAACCTTGATCTATTTCAACCCTGTATGATTTTGGTTGCTGTGTTTTTCTCCATGATCAGACTTTCTATGTGTTGATTTCTGACCCATATTCATTTGTGAACTGTAGCTATGATAACTCATACTCCGTACACTATACTAACATTTCTAGCCTGTTTTTTTCTTTGCTCTTCTTCTCGCTGTTTCACTCTATTATGGCCAGTCTCAGTGACGTTTGGCTTAGTTTCTAAGACAAAGGTGGAGGTTCTGTTCTCAACCTTCTACCCATAAATAGCTGTGATGATAGTCTATGCTAAAGCGATGATGGTGTCTAGCTTAATAGTGCAAGACTTAGATCTTTTTGTTCTGCTTGTATAATGCTTTCATTACACAAACTCCTTGCTTAGCTTTTCCATTTGCTTGAGGATAATTTGGTGAACTTATAGCATGATTCTGAATTTCTGTTCTGCTCTGTGGACTGAAGTTTTTCTTCTGCCTTCTCATTTTGCTATATGCCTGGTTTCAAAAAAATACTGCTTATTTTCTCTTGTAAGCCACGACCTCTGCATGATCAGTGGTATCTCTGAATTCTGATTGGCTTCTTAAAGATTGTTGTCATCTTCTCATTATGTCCTGGCCAGTTCCCTCAACACAATATCCAAATTGCAATATCCAAAAGGCCACTTCGGCATTTAGTACTTCCTCACATGATGCTGCATTCTCATCAATGTCCTGTCTTGCAACTACAATACTTGTAGTGATCCCCACGCATCTAATGATATACTGACATTGTCTTTTATTCATTTTTGTCTAAGACCAAAGCTATTCTTATACATTTTCCTTCCAGACCTCCTATTCCTGAATCTGATGTGATCTGCTGGAATGATCACCTGGAATGTTCTTGGGATGGCAAATTATCCTCCATGCCTTACCTGAGCTCTGGTGTTGCCCTTCATCTGTGACTGTGCCCATCTTACTGTGTCCTGCTTTGGGTCATCTTGTTTCTGGGTCCATTTTTCAGTTTTCTGCTGCACCCACAATGTCTCCTCTCAAAACCTTGTTAAGAGTTTCTGTTTCTTTCCAGTTCTCTCTATATAATTGTAATATTGCCTCTTAATTACATTTTATTGATGACTCATGACTCTACATTGATACACTTGCATCAAAATGTCTGAGAGTTGACTAGTCTCCACAAATATTTTTGTCCTAGCCTATGTTAAGAAGTTCTAATTCATCAATATAGTTTACTCATGGAGATTTTTTCCAGCTGGCATCTAAACCATCTCAACAAAATCTAAGTTTAATATGTATAACTATTTTCAAGAAGGCAGACTGTTAAGATCATTTTTTAATGTATAGAATAGCTTCCTCTTATGATTCTATGATTTGCTGAAAAGACTTCTACCAGTGGCTGTGAAAGTCACCATCACAGTTAGGCTTTATTTTTCCCCACTGGTTCCTTTCAAGCAATAATGGAGGACTTTTGCAGTGTTCTGTGCAGACATTATTTTACTGTCAAAAACCATACCCAATCAATGAAAACATGGGAACCAATGTAAATATGATGTTCTTCAGAATAAATACTATCAAGTGAACCATATGTAGTTATTTGTTATTCGCATTTAATAATATAAAACAGCAGGTTAAAACAGTCAAGCACAATAGTTTTATGGTTTAAACATTTGTTTAACTCCCATCCAGAATTTTCTGATTCTGAAGCAAATTCTATGGTTCTTGTGATGCTTTTGGCTTAAATTAATGCAAATAATAAATAATTAATCTGTGGTGATTTCAGTAATATTTAGGCTTAACGCTGCTTCTGGGTAGCAGACAGTTTACACAAGATTAAGCTGATATTTTTGCTTTTATAATTCTTTCATGGTGTTCAGGTATCACATTTATTACCCATGCTTAATTTCCCTTGAACTGAGTGGCTTGCTAGGCCATTTCAAAGGGCAGTTAAGAGTCAACCACATTGCTGTGGATCTGGAGTCATATTGTAGGCCAAATCTGTTCAGCAATGCTATTGGACACCTCTGAAGCAGGTGGGACTTGAACCCAGGCCTCCTGGCTCAGAAGCAGGGACACTACTACCACACCACAAAGGCCTGTACTTAACCTCTAAAGCACAATGCTTAAGCTGCTTCAGCTGTTGACCTTTCCTATACATGTGGTTGTCTAGGACTAAAGAAGTTGTTATATTCAATCATATGATGCTATTCCAGTCAGTGCATTGAGTAAAAGAGTTGGGATGTCATGTTGATGCTGTAACAGGACATTAGTTAGGCCACTTTTGGAATACTGCATTCAGTTATGGTCTCTCTGCTATAGGAAAGATGTCATTAAACTTGGAAGGGTTCAGAAAAGATTCAAAAGGATGTTGCCGGAGTTGGGGGTCTGAACTATAGGGAGATGCTGAATAGGCTGGGGATATTTTCCCTGAAGCATTGGAGGCTGAGTGGTTACCTTAGGTTCATAACATCTTGAGTGGTATGGATAGGGTGAATAGCTAATGTCTTTTTCCTGGGGTAGGGGAGTCAAAACTAGAGAGCTTGGTTTAAAACAAGAGGGGAAAGATTTAAAATGGACCTAAGGGGCAATTTTTTCACATAGAGGGTGGTGTGTATATAGAATGAGCTGCCAGAGGAAGTGGTAGAGGCTAGTACATTTAAAAGACATCTGGATTGATACATGAATAGGAAGGGTTTAGAGGGATATGGGCCAAGTGCTGGTAAATGGGACTAGATTGATTCAGGATATCTGGTCAGCATGGATTAGTTAGATCGAAGTGTCTATTTCTATGCTGTACATCTCTATCACTCTATGACTCAGTTGAATATCATAATGTTTGGCCTGAGTCATGCTATCCTCAATATAAAATCATGTCCAGTGTGACTTAGTAACAACAATAAAGATATTATTCTTTAAACGTTACTTCATTTATAGTATCTATTGGATGCTCATCAAATGCTTTATGATGTTAAAGGAATATAACTTTTTCAATTTAGTTATAGCCTTATAGCTCTCTTTCATTTTGTGTGCAATAAATAAATTACAAAAATACCCGAATTACTTGTTATGGACAAGGTCAAACCCCTTCAAAACATTTCAAGAAGGTAGCCCAGACCCTAGCTTTTCTAGTTGTTTTGAACAGGTGTGTAATGGATATTCCTGGTGTGATGCAGCTGGTCAAAACCCCTCAGTTTATTTACAGATTACTGAACGAAACACAAACAAAAGAGAAGATACAGAATAATATAACCTATATGAAAACCCAGATTATCCCAATTTAGTGACGTTTTTCCAAATTCCTGCAACAATCCCATAAATATCCCTTGGCAAAGAAGATAAAATCAAATACAGGGGTTAACAGGAAAGAAAGAGCTGGCAGAGAGATTCAACATGAACCACCTTTTTCCATGCAGCTGTTTCTTTTGGATCCTCAGCTAACAACTGACCAGCAGCTTTGAACAGCCAGACTGCTAAAAATCAAACCAAGCCAGGAAAAAGCTGAGCTGGCAGAACTGGCCATTCCACTTTCATTTTAAATGAGCACTTGAAAAAAAATTGAAAGCCTCTTGTCTGAGGCGGTATCTGTTAGCTATAATCAAATTGGCCCTAAAACCCATCTAAACCAGACACTCTGGAATCTCTGAGAAAAACCCAAGGACAACATAGCCTTGTTAAAGGAGCAGCATTATCACACCTCCTCCCTTAAAAAAGGACAATCATCAATATTCAAAGACGGCTTCATTTTAAAACCCC
Organism: Chiloscyllium punctatum; assembly: GCF_047496795.1. Taxonomy (NCBI): domain Eukaryota; kingdom Metazoa; phylum Chordata; class Chondrichthyes; order Orectolobiformes; family Hemiscylliidae; genus Chiloscyllium; species Chiloscyllium punctatum. The sequence continues at coordinate 38,559,399 of NC_092782.1, read as the reverse complement.
CTTAATCTTACACTGTTAGTAAATGACAACAGATATCTACATTACATTGACAATAACCATGCTGACATGCACATTAAATTCTACTGCAATCTGGTTTACTCCCACCACCAATCACCTCTGTTTCTCATCCAAGTCTCGACAATGCGTTGGTAATCACATTTTCTTGTTCTGCCACAAGCACAGTTTTCAGATTGAATGGCTGTAACAACAAACTCCATCTAAACAATCTGGAATTTTTGTTCTTCAGTATCTCCAAAAACTTCAGTGGGTTAATATGATCAGTGTTTATGATTGTCTCGGACACATTACTGGTAACATAATCGTTGAAATGTTGTAACACCAACACCAAGCTCAAAGTCTCCTTCTCAACTGTTGAATATTTCTGCTGATGAATGTTCAGTTTTCTGGAAAAACACCTGATAGGTCTTTCTATTTTCTCCTGTAAGAGCACAGTACCAACACCCACATCTGCTGCATCGATGGCCACCTTGAATGGCTTTGCGTAATTAGGGGTGGTTAACACTGGGGCAGTGGTAAACACAGCTTTCTGTCTGTCAAATGCCTTCTGAAAGTCTGCTGTCCACTGAAATGTCTTGCCTTTCTTTAGTAATACAGTGAGTGGAGCAGCCAGACTGCTAAAATTTGGCAAAAATTTCTGATAAAATTCACTCAATTCCAGGAATCTTTATATTGCTCTTTTTTTTGTCGATGGTATGGGAAACTCCCCAATTACCTTTGTTTCTGCATTCATTGGGGCCATTTGTCCATCTCCAATAACATGGCCCAGGAAGGTGACTTGGGCATTGGCAAATTCATTTTTAGCCAGGTTTACCACCAAGCTTACCTCCCGAAGTCAATTCTGATAAGTGTTGCAAATGTTCCTTCCATGTGTGACTAAAAATCACCCACAGATCATCAATATAAACTACACAAATGGGTAATCTGGAAATGACCTCATTGGTTAGTTTTTGAAATGCGGCTGGCACATTTTTTATTCCAAATAGCATGACTTTAAATTGATACAGTCTATTCAATGTTACGAAAGGTGAAACTGTCTTTGCTGTTTCGGACAAAGGTACCTGCAGTATTCTTTGAGAAAGTCCAACTTAGAAATATAAGTTGGTGAGTTCAATACAGTCTTCCAAATGCAGAATCAGATATGCATCAGTCTTTGTAACTGCATTGACTTTGCGATAGTCCACACGTAACCATTGGGTACCATCTGGTTTTGACACATTACTTCAGGTGAACTCCAGTCTCTGTAACTAACTTCAATTTGTCTGAGGCAGTATCTGTTTGCTATAATCAAATTGGCTGTAAAGCACATCTAAACCAGGCACTCTGGAACCTCTGAGAAACCCAAGGACAACATAACCTTGTTAAAGGAGCAGCATTATCACACTACCCCCCTTCCCCTTAAAGAAAACCCATCAATATTCAAAGATGGCTTCATTTTAAAACCCCCTTAATCTTACACTTTTCGTAAATGACAACAGATATATACATTACATTGACAATAATCATACAAACATGCATATTAAATTCTATTGCAATCTGGTTTACTCCCTCTGGTTTACTCCCACCATCAATCACCTCTGATTCTCATCCAAGTTTTGGAACATGCATTCAATCTCCTTTTGAACTTGTGCCAACTTTTGGGGGATATACCTATAAAGATGTTGCTTAATCAGAACAGCATCTCCGATAACTATATCATGCAAATTAGGTTAGTACTTCCCAGTTTATTTCCACATTTTTCCCCATGTGTTAGTAATAACTCTTTCAGGTCATACCAGTTTTTCTCTGGAAGGTAACTCAATAATTTATCCCAATTTTTGACAATTACCTCATTATCCAGTATAATTTGAGGAATGTCCAATTCAGAATCCTCTGAACTTTGTTCTTCACTCTGTGTTGTAACCAATAACACACTTTCCTTTTTGCTTTCCTTCCCTGTCAAGATACCATTTGAGCATATTCACATGACGCACTGAGATTTCTTTCTGTCTGGCATTGTTATAAAATAGTTCACCTAACTCAACCTCCTTTCAACTTGATAAGGTTCACTAAACCTTGCTTTTAAAGGTTCACCTATCATTGGAAGTAACACTAATACTTTATCCCAATACCAAAATTGCAAGTTTTTGATTTCTTGTCTGCTTCCTGGTACATTGCATGCTGTAATATGCTTAAACACTGTTGAGCCAACTTCCCTGCTCATTTAATCATCCCCTAAAATCTGACACAGTCTAAAAATGTGGTCTCTGAATTCTGATTACCAATTTCTCCTGAATCAATTTTAGCGGTCCTTTCATGATATGTCCAAACACTATATCAAATGAACTGAATTTGGTCAATTCATTTAGTGCTTCTCTGATCATAAAAAGTATAAACAGAATTCCTTTATCTGGATAGTCTTGACTATAAGCTCTCAACATGGCTTTTATGTCTGATGCCACCTTTCTAGCACTCCCTGTGATTCTGGTTGATGCACAGTAGATTTGAATTGTTCCTAAGCTATCCATTACTTCCTTGAATAATTTTGATGTAAAGTTTGACCCTTGATCTGATTAGATCTCTGTGGGTAGTCCATACCTAGTGAAAAATCTGAGTAACTCCTCTACAACCCTTTTAGCAGTGATATTGCACAATGGAATGGCCTCTGGAAATCTAGTGCGCACATCCATTATTGTTAACAAATACTGATTCCCACTTTTTGTTTTATGTAGGGGTCCTATGCAATTAGTTAAAACTCTTGTAAAAGTTTCCTCAAATGCAGGAATAGATATAAAAGGTGCACATTTTATTACTGCCTGTGGTTTTCCAATTACCTGACGTGTCTAGCAAAATTCAACTACATCCTTGTGCGGTCCAGGCCAGTAAAAATGTTTTTGTATTTTAGCTTGAGTTTTCTTACCCCTAAAGGACCCCCTACTTGTAGCTCATACCCCAATTGCAACACCTCCTTCCTATAACCCACTGGTAATATGACTTGATGAACTTCTGCCCATTTCTCATCTGCCTGAATATATGTGGTCTCCATTTCCTCATTAAGACATCATTTTTAAAATAGTAGCATACCTGATACATCTAGATACTTCTTCAATGTATATTTTTTATACGATTGGTTTAGTTTCTCATTTCTCTGCTATAACTCAGTTAATTTCGCTGAACTAAAGATTTGCCATCTTTCTGCTCCTGTTTTGTGTCAACCATTTGATCAAACAGGGTCTCTGCTAATTTCACCTCAACATCTTATCTATACTCTTTGATCTCTCCTGTTTCATCTGGTGACTTTGTGACCTCATTACCACACAGTCAGGAAAAATGCCAGGATATGTGTCCTGCACAGTTCAGTTGCCTGAGTTTCCACTGGCTTTTCAACCACAGTAAGCAGCACTCCTACCTATGAACCAGCTATATCGGTAGCAAGAACAAATTGTTTTCTTGAGCTGAGAGTTTGTCTAGTACTCCTACCATGACTTCTCCACTCTTTACTGGGCACTCTAACTCACTCTACATAGTTGGGCGCTTCTTGTCTCACTATAAATTCCCTTTACTAGCACATTTTCTGGCAATAGTCCCTCAGAAGTTCATATTGCCTCATCTTTCAACATCGAAGATTGTGAGGATACTGTGTCTCTTAATATTGTACCGTCTTTACCTGCTGCTCCTGGCCTATGCGAGTAAACTTTACCTTTGCAGGTATATGGCTTAAGAAGATCTGGCATTTCCTCCTTTACCAACCTCTGACCCGGTTGTACACTCTGGTGCAACTTTTTAGCATCCACTGTGATTTCTGTTACCACTCTAAAAAAAATTAATTGGGTTATCCTGTTTTCCTACACCGGGTTTCCCAGTGCTTTTCCTAATCTACTGTGATTTTACATGTCCTACTTTATTGCAGTGAAAACACCAGAGCTTTTTCACTTCTCTTTGCCCTTCAAGGGTTTCCTTTTTACCCTGTGGTGAGTTATTCTTATGATCTTCACCAAGATTTACCTTTCCCTATCCACGTGAGGATTTTTCTTTTCCCAACTTCTATCCCTCATTGAATTTGATTTTGGAAGCCAACCTTTGGTTTGTGGACCATCTCATAATCATCAGCCATTTCAGTTGCTAACCTTGCTGTTTTAATTCTCTGCTCTTCCACATGAGTTCTCATTACCTGAGGCAGTGAATTTTTGAACTCTTCCAAAATAATTGTCTCTCTAAGAGAATTATAAGTTTGCTCTATTTTTAATGCCTTTATTCACCTATCAAAATTACTTTGTTTGATCCTTTCAAACTCAATGTAGATTTGACCAAGGTCCATCTTGAAATTCCTGAAATGTTGTCTGTAGGCTTCTGGCACAAGCTCATATGCACTTAAAATGGCTTTCTTCACATCCTTATACGCTCTCAATACCTCCTCTGATAGTGATGCGAATACTTCACAAGCCCTACCTACAAGTTTTGTTTGGATCGACAAAACGCACATGGACATTGGTCACTGAATTTGTTTAGCCACCTTCTCAAATGAGATGAAAAAGACTTCTATGTCCTCCTCATCAAATTTAGACAATGTGTAAATATATTTAAACAGATTCTCACCAGGCCTTTGGCTACCATGGATTGCTCATCCTCATTGTCTTCCTCATTAAGTTACCTTCAGCCTTCATCTCCATCCTTTTAAGCTGACTTTCCTGTTGAAATGCCAATTTCAGAAGTTCAAATTCCTTCTCTTTCTTCCTTTCCTATCTTTTCTCTCTGCCTTGTTCTTCTGCTACAGTGATATGTTCTTTTTCTCTTTCCTCTGCTTTTAATCATGATTCAAACAGCTTAATTTCTTTGGCCGTTTCCTTTTGCCTCTAACCAAGCTGCTTCATTTTCAATTAAATTTTAGCTAACTCTAAACACTCTGATGGCATTTCTCACAAATTTTAATGCTGAGCTATTGCTGTAATTATCTCTTCTTTCCTCACGGAAGGAGGCAGCTCCAACTCCAGCTTGTCTGCTAATTTCAGCAGCTTGGCCTTATTCACCTTTTGTAAAACCCCCAAAGTCTCTTCTTTCACCCCCAGAAAACTCTTATTGACTGAAAGAAACACTACTATACCAAGCACTGATAACCTAACCAAATTCAACACCCAGAACGAAAGACACTAACACCTACCACTTACTACCTTTGAGTCCAGCAACCCTAATACCAATTTGGAATTTTGGAACAAATCCTGGATGAGCCCCCAATCTGTTATGGACTAGGCCAGAGCCCCTCAAAACATTTCAAGAAGGTAGCCCAGACCCTACCTTTTCCAGTTGTTTTGAGCAGGTATAAAGATATAAACAAAACAGAATTTAATTATAGAATACTGAATGAATCACAAACAAAAGAGAACAGAATACAGAACAACAACCTATCTGAAAACCCAGTAGATTATTCCAATTTAATGCTGTTCCAAATTTCTGCAACAATTCTCATAAACACCCCTTGGCAAAGAGAGCAAAATCAAACACTGGATCTTACAGGAGAGAGAGAGAGAGAAATGGCAGAGAGATTCAGCATGGAACACCTCCTTCCATGTAGCCATACTGCTAAAAACCGAACCAAACCAGAGAAAAACTGAGCTGAGGGAACTGGCCATTTGCCTTTCACTGTATAAGTGTTTTTTTTTTACTTGAAAGCCTTTTTCTTGAGGCAGTATCTGTTACTTATAATCAAATTGGCCCTAAAACCCTTCCAAACCAGACACCTGGAACCTCTGCATTTATGCCACCCCTGAAAAAACCCAAGGACAACATAACCTTGATAAAGGAGCAACATCATCAGATCCTATTCAAGCAATAATTTGCTGTATTATCTTCTGCAGGTCTTTTTAAATCACTACTTGGTCCCTTTTTTAACTTATAAATGGAAAATGGCATAATTTATTTAGTAAATTTTATTTTAGGTTGTAGTGAAATCTAAATATTTTTAACATTCCTGAAGTACAATTTTTTTTTCAATATGTTATCAAATACATGATACCACGAACAGCATAGTGTTGAAACTGTGTTAAATCAGTTTTCATTCTTATCATGAATTGAAGTGCAAAATTTCAGATGATGAACAGATATGTTATAATAACCAGCCTATAATCTATTGTAACTTTTTCAGGTGTCATAGTTTAACACATCTGAGATTGCGTTACTGTGAATGCTTAACTGACAGTGGGATTGAGTGGCTCGGAAACTTGCCTGTTCTGAACACCATTGATCTAACAGGAACCAACGTACAAGAGCAGGTTTAAAAATGTTTTCTGAAGTAATAGTAAATGTTATTTACCTAAAAATCTATATGCTGTCAACAGTAAATGCTATTTACCTAAAAATCCATATGATTGCTTTAGGACATGGAACATAAAGATCAGTAGGGAGAGACTTCATTGCCCTGGTCAGCCTCCAATGTGATACGAAATTTATTGGAGAGTATATCAAGAAAGATTTCCTGAGTGATAAAACAGAAATCTGTTATTTTCAATGAATGTTTAGCAGGATCACTGATAAATAATTTCTCCAAGATCAACTGTGGCATAATATAAAAATTGTATTCTGTTCAGCAACATCATCTGTTGCTTCCGCTATCTAATTCTTCCCATTACTCTCAACCCTCCCCAATTATACAATTTCCAAGAAAGTAACAACTGAAGTACCTCCTATTTCATCGAGCATAGAATCCACCCTGCTGCTGGGGAAATGGAAATTCTATAGATGACCAGATCTCTCAGAATTGGCAAGATCTTAAGTAACCACTTCTCTCCAATTTTTCAGCAAGTTTAATTACACTCTCACTGGCTTTATGGTGGTTGTCAAAAAGAGCCTGCATATATTTTCAATATATAGTTCAATAACTGATGACCTTATTCATCATATAAAATAACCAACAGTTCTTTCAGTTTCTAGCTAAAAGTAGATTTGAGCCTTCTAGCTTAATGAAAGCAGATAATCAGTCATAACCAGACAAATAGACAAAATGTTGGATGAATTGAAAAAAATATGTGAAAAACTCTCTCATTGCCTGCCATATTTCATTTTATTACATACTAATATTTCTTTAATTTTTTTAACAGCTTTAGCATGTAATAATCACTTTGAGTGACAAGCTGAGTTAATTTTAAGCATTTCATTGACTCATCACTTCTATAATTTTGTCTTCAGGATATTATATAAGATATATATTGCTCCCTATTAACATTTTGTTTAAATGTAAAACTGTAACTTAATTTGAACCACCAAAGCATATGAGCAATATGAGCAATAATTAAAATAACATTTTTTAAAAACTGCATGTTGAATTGTTTTACACTGTACTAACACAATAAACAAACACCTTTTTAATCAACCCCAAAATGGAGACTGTGAGCGTTGACATTTAGTGATGATAAAATTCTGTTTCTTCTGAAAACTTCAATGAATTGTCCAATGAAAGGGTGAAATTGAATCTTACCTGTGTCAAATTTTAAAAACTTAATTGCAACTGTAAGTTTTCTGGGCCTAGAAATTCAATAATTTGCCTGCTTCGTATGGCATAGCTATGAGTTTCACATGATGCTAACTGCTGTCTTAAAGTGTGGTGCTGAAAAAGCACAACAGGTCAGGCAGCATCTGAGGAGCAGGAAAGTCAACGTTTCGGGCATAAGCCCTTCGTCAGGAATGTGGGTGTGGTGCAAAGGGGGCTGAGAGATAAATGAGTCTGGGGGGAAAAGTAGCTTGGAAGGTGATAGGTGGATGAATGTTGGGGGGTGAAGGGTGGAGCAGAAGGGTGGAGCAGAAAAATGGGAAAGACGATGGACAAGTAGGATGGTTTAAGAGGACGGTGCTGAATTGGAGGGCAGGATCTGGGATAAGGTTGGGGGGGAGGGGAGATGAGGAAACTGGTGAAATCGAAATTGATGCCGTGTGGCTGGAGGGTCCCAAGGCAGAAGATGAGGCGTTCCTCCTCGGGCTTTGGATTTGGGCGTGGAGGAGGCCCGGACTTGCATGTCCTTGTCAGAATGGGAGAGGGAGTGGAGGGGCCGGCCATAGGGCAGTGGTGTTATTGGGTGTGAATGTCCCAGAGATGTTTCCTGAACTGTTGCATGAATTGGTGTGCTGTCTCCCCAATGTAGAGGAGACCACATCGGGAGCAACAGGCACAGTAGATGAGGTGTTTGGAAGTGCAGGAAAATCTCTGCCAAATGTGCAAGGATCCTTTGATCCCTATACCATTCCATCCAACGCCCCAAAAAATCCTTCAACATCCGGCAGAGATTTCCTGCACATCTAAACACCTCTTGAACTGTCCTACCTGTCTATCGTCCTTCACACCTATCCGCTTCACCCTATCACCGTCAGCCCCCACCATCTACCTATCGCCTTCCAAGCTAGCATCCACCCCACCAGCCCCAGCCCATTTATCTCTCAGCCTCCATGGCTGACCGACTCCCAATCATTGACTCTCCTGCTCCTCGGATGCTGCCTGATGCACTGTGCTTTTCCAGTGCCACGCTTTTTGACTCTGATCTCCAGCATCTGCAGTCCTCACTTTCTGCTAATTACTGTCAGCATGTTTTGAGTAGATAGATGCCATCGTCATCTTTTTCCGACTGTCTCTACAGGGCTTGTTTGCTCTAAAATGGCAAAAGGAAGTCACTTGGTCTTGTCTTAAACAAGATGTAGTTTATTGCATGATAGCAATCAGGTAAAAGTTTAATTTAGTGAGATAGACATTGTTACAAAGACAACTGGGAGAGCAAAGATAAAAAGTCTGTATTGTCCACTTTGAGAGGTGGAGTAGTCAGGTGAGGTGCCGGAAGACTGGAGGTTGGCTAATGTGGTGCCACTGTTTAAGAAAGATGGTAAGGACAAACCAGGGAACTATAGACAGTGAGCCTGATGTCGGTTGTGGGCAAGTTGTTGGAGGGAATCTGAGGGACAGGATGTATGTGTATTTAGAAAGGCAAGGACTGGTTAGGGATAGTCAACATGGTTTTGTGTGTTGGAAATCATGTCTCTCAAATTTGATTGAGTTTTTTGAAGAAGTAACAAAATGGATTGAGGGCAGAGCGACAGACGTGATTGATATAGACTTCAGTAAGATGTTTGACAAGGTTTCGCGTGGGAGACTGGCTAGCAAGGTTAGAAATCTTGGAATACAGGGAGAACTAGCCATTTGGATACATAACTGGCTCAAGGGTAGAAGACAGAGGGTGGTGGTGGTGGAGGGTTGTTTTCTAGAGTGGAGTCCTGTAATAGGTGGAGCACCACAAGGATCAGTGCTGGATCCACTACTTTTTTCATTTAGATAAATGATTTAGATGTGAGCATAAGACCTATAGTTAGTAAGCTTACAGATGACACCAAAATTAGAGGTGTTGTGGACATTGTAAGCTGAGGTAACCTTCTTCAATGGGATCTTGATCAGATGGCCCAATGGACGAAGAAGTGGCAGATGGAGTTTAATTCAGATAAATGCAAGGTGCTGCATTTTGGGAAAGCAAATCTTAGCAGGACTTATACACTTAATGGTAAGGTCTTAGAGAGTGTTGCTGAACAAAGAGACCTTGGAGTGCAGTTTCATAGCACCTTGACAGTGGAATCACAGGTAGAAAGGATACTGTAGAAAGCGTTTGGTATGCTTTCCTTTATTGGTCAGAGTATTGAGTACAGGAGTTGGGAGATCATGTTGTGGCTGTACAGGACATTGGTTACATTACTTTTGGAATTTTGCATGCAATCTAGTCTCCTTCATATCAGAAAGATGTTGTGAAACTTGAAAGGGTTCAGAAAAGATTTACAAGGATGTTGCCAAGGTTGGAGGATTTGAGCTCTAGCGCGTGGTTGAATAGGCTGGGGTTGTTTTCCGTGGAATGTCGGAGGCTGAGGAGTGACCTTATAGACGTTTATAAAATTGAGCGGCATGGATAGGATAAATAAACAGGGTATTTTCCCTGGGCTGGTGGAGTCCAGACTAGAGGATACAGGTTTAGTGGGAGAGGGGAAAGATATAAAAGAGACCTAATGGGCAATCGTTTTATGCAGAAGGTAGTGCATGTGTGGAATGGGCTGCCAGAGGAAGTGGTGGAGGCTGGTATAATTGCATCATTTAAAAGGCATCTGGATGGGTATATGAATAGGAAGGGTTTGGGGGGATATGAGCTGGGTGCTGGCAGGTGGGACTAGATTGGGTTGAGATATCTGGTCAGCATGGACGAGTTGGACTGAACGGTCTGTTTCTGTGCTTTTCGTCTGACTCTGACTCTATGAAGTAGTTTTTCCTTTTTTGCCTAAGACATTATGACATCATAAGATTGGGTGGTCCCAGTCTTCAGCATTAACCCTTTCAGACTTCACATCATCCCAGGCTGCAGAATAAACATCTTGGATTTGGGTGATAAATTTTTTTTAAAAAACTTCATTAAAAGGTAAAAATAAAGGTTTTAAGCTACTTATTATCATCCCTTTTGGACGTTGGTCTGCTTAGCATCTAGTTTAACATGTGGTACATTCACTTAGTAAATCAAATTATGAGCTTATCCCCTCTATGCCCAGTTTTCTGACAACAGTCATGATTCACTTAATCTGTTGGTTATTATTGTAATAATCTAGACTAAACGAAACTTGATTTTTAATTTTTTTTTCAATAGTTCTTTCAATTTCCATTGGTTCCTTGACAGGGTTTAGGAAGTCTTTCCAACAACACCAGGATAACAGAGTTTACAGTAGCAGAGTGTTCAGGAGTTACTGATATTGGATTACAGGTAAAATTCAGGTGTTATTAGAAGTATATTACTACAATCGGTTCTGCTGTAATGCGGTAGTTCTGTTCTTGTGCAATCCTATGTTATAAGAAAATCGCATAATACTAGCATCATTTAAACTAATGGGGCAGGAATTGCATTACAACCAACACATGCTTTAAAAGTTCACACTTTAGAAACAGTGTCCCCAATTCATCTATCGCATTACAGTGAATTTGCATTAACAAAATGCACGTTGTAGCAGAATGACATGTATTTAGCTTTTATGTATGCCTGCAAGATTGGTCTTTTTAAAAAATATACGTCATATATGTTAAATAGAAATACACTTAATTTTCAAGAGAGTCAAATTTGGATTAATACAATAATGCATATGTAGATAATGTATATATACATTTCTTAGGAAGCAATTAATTATCTGACAGGCTTTTTGGCTCACTTGCAAGCAAACCGTTTACAAAGACTGACATGGGTCAGTAAATCACACATGCAAAGCACTCATGAACCTCCAATCCCAGGAATTGGAGCTGGTGAGTTTCCTTCTCGGAGCAGGCACATAAATATGGAGCCTATCAACAAATCAGCTTAGCTTACTTCGTTTGTAACTTGGTTGCAACAGAGCATTTTCTATAGTAGGTCATTCTTTTAATAGGTAGGATTCTTTGCAGGAAAGAAAGCAAGTTACATGGTAGCCTTCCAATTTGGGTGATACAATTTTTTAAAAATTCAGTTATGGGATGTGGGTGTTGCTGGCTGGCCAGCATTTATTGTACATCCCTACTTGCCCTTGAGAAGGTAGTGGTGACCTGCCTTCTTGAAATGCTGAATTGTTGACCCACAATTACCATTAGGGAAGGAATTCCAGGACTTTGACCTAGCAACAGTGAAGGAACAGCAGTATATTTCCAAGTCAGGATGGTGAGTGGTTTGGAGGGGAACTTGAAGGTGGTGGTGTACCCATATATCTGCTACCTTTGTTCTTCTAGATGGAGATGGTCATGGCTTTGGAAGGTGCCATTTGAGGATCTTTGGTGAATTTCTGCAGTGCATCATGTAGATAGTATACACTGCTGCTACTGAGCATCAGTGGTGGTGTGTGTGGATGAACTGTCAATCAAGTGGGCTGCTTTGTCCTGGATGCGCCAAGTTTCTTGAGCATTTTTGGGCTGCACTCATCCAAGCTAGTGGGGAGTATTCCATTATACTCCTGACTTGTGCCTTGGTTGACAGGCTTTGGGGAGTCAGAATGTGAGTTACTTGCTGCAGTATTCTTAGCCTTTGATGCTCTTGTAGACACTGCATTTATTTGGTGAGTCCAGTTGAGTTTCTGATCAATGATAATCCCCAAGATTTTGATAGTGGGGGATTCAGTGATGGTAATACCAATGAATGTCAAGAGGCAATGGTTAGCTTGTCTCTTATTGGTGAGGGTCATAGCCTGGCATTGGTGTGGTGTGAATGTGACTTGCCATTTGTCAGCCCAAGCCTGGATTTTGTCCAGATCTTGTTGCCTTTGGAAACAGATTGCTTCAATGTCTGATGAGTCTGCTGAACATTGTGCAATAATTGACAGCAAACATCCTACTTCTGACCTTATGATGGAGGGAAGCTCATCACTGAAGCAGTTGAAGGGAGTTATGCCTAGGTTTCTACCCTGAGGAACTCCTGAAGAGATGTCCTGGAGCAAAGATGACTGACCTCCAGCAGCCATAATCATCTTCCTATGTGCCAGGTATGATTCTAATTACTGGAGAGTTTGCACCCTAATACCCATTGATTCCACAGTTGTAGGGCTCCTAGATGCTGTACTCAATCAAAGCAGCCTGGATGCCAAGGGTTGTCATTCTCACCTTACCTCTGGAATTTAGCTCTTTCGTCCATGTCTGAAGCAAGGCTGTAATGAGTTCATGAGCTGAATGGCCCTGGCAGAACCCAAACTGGGTATCACTGAGCAGGTTATTGCTGAGCCGGTGTTGCATATAGCACTGTTGATGATACCTTCCATCATTTACTGATGATCGAGAGTAGACTGATGGGGCAGTAATTGGCCGGTTTGGATTTGTCCTGCTTTTTATGTATAGGACATAACTGGGCAATTTTCCACATTGTTGGGTAGATGCCAGTGTTGTAACTTTACTGGAACAGGTTAGCAAGGGGAGCAGCAAGTTTTGGAGCTCAAGTCTTCAGTAATATTGCCAGAATGTTGTTCAGGCCTGTAGCCTTTGCAATAGCCAATGTATCTAACTGTTTCTTGATATCACATAGAATGAATTGAATTGGCTGAAAACTGGAATCTATAATTCCAGGGACCACTGGAGGTGGCCAAGATGAATTATCCACACAACACTTCAAGCTGAAGATTGATGCAAAAGCTTCAGCCTTCACCTTTGCACTGATGTGCGGAAATTCCACATCATTAAGATTGGGGGTATTTGTGGTGCCACCGCCTCCTCCTCCTCCAGTGAGTTGTTTGATCATCCACATCCATTCATGACTGTATATGGCAGCACTGCAGAGCTTAAATCCATTCTGTTGGTTGTGATTGCTTAGCTCTATTACTTGCTGCGTATGCTGTTTGGCATACAAGTACTCCTGTCTGGTGGCTTCACCAGGTTGACACCTCGCTTTCAGGAATGTCTGGTGCTGCTTTTGACATGCCTCCTGCACTTTCCATTGAACTAGAGTCGATCTCCTGGCTTGATGGTAATGGTTGAATAGGGGATATGCTGGGCCATGAGGTTACAGATTAAGCTAGAGTATGGATGTCCAGTCTTGAGTTGCTAGATCTGTTCGAAGTCTGTCCCATTTTAACGCAGTGATAGAGCCACACAACACGATGGAGGTTATTCTTAATGTGAAGGCAGGACTTCATCTCCACAAGGTCAATGTGATGGTTCCTGTTACTGATACTATGATGGACAGATGCATCTGCAGCAGGGAGATTGGTAAGGATGAGGTCAAGTATGTTTGTTGTTGGTTTTCTCACCACCTGCCACAGACCCAGTCTAGCAGCTATATCCTTTAGGAGTCAACCAGCACAATTTGTAGTACTGTTGTCGAGCCACCCTTGCTGGTGGGCATTGAAATCCCCCACTCAGAGTACATGTTGTGCCCTTGCCATCTACAGTGCTTCCTCTAAGTGTTGTTCAACATGGAGGAGTACTGATTCATCAGCTGAGGGAGGGCGGTACATGGAAATCATCAGGAGGTTTCCTTGTCCATGTTTAACCTGAAACCATGAGACTTCATGGGATTCCGATCAATGCTGAGGACTCCCAAAGCAACACCCTCCTGACTGTATACCATTGTGCTGCTACCTCTGTCCTGCTGGTCAATAGGACATATCCAGGGATGGTGATGGTGACACATTGTAAGTTATGATTCTGTATGACTTTATCAGGCTGTTGCTTGGCTGGCCTGTGAGACAGCTCTCCCAATTTTGGCACTAGCCCTCAGATGTTGGTGAGGAGGACTTTTTGGGGTCGACAGGGCAATTTCTGCCATTGCCTTTTCTGCTGCTGAGGTCGATGCCCAGTGATCCGCCCAGTTTCATTTCTTTGAGACTTCATGGCTACTTGTATAACTGAATGGCTTGCTAGGCCATTTGAGAGCAATTGAGAATCAACCACATTGGAGTCACATGTACGCCAGATCAGGTGAGAATGGCAGATTTCCTTCCCTGAAGTATGTTAGTGAGCCAGATGGATTTTTCCAACAATTGACAATGATTTCATGGTCATCAGTTGATTCTTAATTCTGTTTTTAAAAAAAATCAAATTCCGCCATCTGCTGTGGTGGGATTCCAACCTGGACCCCCAGAACATTATCTGGGTCTCTGGATTAATGGTCTAATGATAATACCACTTGGCCATCAATGTCAGTTGCTGCAAGATATTCTCCTGAGAGGGGTGATCAGCCAGAGGTCATGCTCCACATTGGTACCTTAATGTAACTAGGAAGGGAGATGTGATCCTACATTTAAAAATATGGCTACTGGTAGAAAGTTCAGAGGAAGGACCACAAAAGTAGTAGTCTCTAGATTCTCCAGTACCTTGCACAAGTCAGTGCAGAAATAGGAGGATAAAACACATGACTGTGTGTCTGCAAAGATGGTACAAGAAAGAAAGCTTCAAATTCCTGAGACTAACTCAAGTTGAGAATTTGGGTTCAAGACAGACAGGTGAGGAGAAGATAAGATCAAGAACAGTCTTCAGGCTTAGGCTTCTTTATAACAATTTATTTTGTATTTAAAAATACAAAATACTACAATACATGGTATTCAGTATATACTAGGTTCTAATGATAATTTTCATTATTGAAGACTTTTCCATGAACTCTACTACCTAATGCTAGTTGGTCTGCACCATATGATTTTTGTACATGTGTCTTTCACATGGCTAGATTTTGGGCTTCTGCCAAGCTCTCCTATCTCCGTACAGTGGCTTAATTGAAAGTTTGCCCCAGGATCCTAAAGCCCTTAAAAGAAAGTGCACCTGTATAAATTGGACAGGTTGCACTGACAGAGCCAGTTGTGAGTTCCTTGTGGGGTGTTTTGCTGGTGCGGTTGGGGTTACTTTAACTCTGCAGTGATGTGGGAACTCAGGAGAAAACATTACAGAATAATGCCAGCATGCACAACATACTGGAATAGTGAATAATAAGTTAACAGCAGCAATCAGAATAAAGGAGAAATGAAAAATTAAAAAGCAGAGTTAACTGCGTGTTTATGAATTCAGACAATAGTAACTAAGGATGGTGAGTTATCATGTGGAATTATGGATGTTGTGATGATTGAGGAACAGCAGCACTGGGTGTTAAATATTTCTGCTTACAGGATTTTCAGGAATTATAGGAATGTAAGTAAAGAAAGAAGATTGTCAATATTGGTTAAGGAGAGCATTGAAGTAATGGAGAAAGAGGATCTCTCAGAGTTCAGGGACAGAATCGATTTGGCTAATGCTAAGAAACAAGGATGCAGTTACATTTCTTAGTGAAATTTATTGGGGAGAATGCAGATGAACAACTCTGTACAGAAATTATAGAGATGTGCAGCTTATGAAGAGTAGTTATAATAAGGGACTTTAATTATCTATAGATTTGAATAATGATAGTGATAAGGGTAGAGAAAGGTAAGAATTCTTAGTATTCATAGAATTTTCTACAGCAGTCCACCAATAAAGGAGGTATTGCTAGACCTAGTTCTCGGGAATGAGCTAGGCCAACTGTATCAAGAGAGTGGAGGAACATTTAGGGAACAGTGATCATTCAATTTTATAAGGTTTAGAATGGCTGAGAAAAAATATAATGGAAAATTCAGTGTAAGAGTAAATAATGGGGTAAGCCAATTTTAATAGGGCAATAATGGAATTGGAATTAGATTTCATTGTCACATGTACTCAAGTACAGGGATACAGTAAAAAGTCTACAAATTAGCTATTCTCTGGTACCATTACAAAACCAGAAGTTTTTTAAAAATGAGAAGAAATAAAAGATAATGAAAAAACTGTAGTTAATCAATGAGATACCTACAAATGGATGGTTCAGATACAATCAAGACATATTACTTCAAAAGGGAAAATTAAAACATCCAAAATTCCCTGATGAAAAGGTAATAGAAATTAAGATAAAGAAGAAAAAAAGTGTGCTTATGACAGGTGTTAGGTGAAAAATACAATTGAGAACCAGGCTAAATATAAAATGTTCAGAACAGAAGGAAAAATGCAAAGAAGAAAAGCAAAGAGGATTATGAATAAAGATGGCAGCTAACAGAGGATCCCAAAGTCTTTGATATGCACATAAACAGTAAAAGGTGGTAAACGAAGGAGATGGAGTGATTAGGGGCCAAAAAGGCAGACATAACTGAAGTATTAAATTAATATTTTGCACCTAAGGAAGCTGATGTTACCCAAACCATAGTAGCTGAGAAGAAAACTCAGTCAATATTATGGTTCAAAATTGATAAACTGGCACCAACAGTTGGCATGGAAAAGAATCAGATGAAATACATTTAAGGATATTGAAGTAAATGAGACTGGAAATTGTACTGGCTGTAATCTTTCAGTCTTTCCTGGTCTCAGGTGTGCTATCAAAGCAATGGAGAATTGGAAACATTTATGCCTTTGCTCAGAAACGTGTGTAAGCATAAACAAAGCAATTACAGACTAATCCACTTAATTTTGGTAATGGGGAAATATCTGAAAACAATAATTTCTGAAAACAAAACAAATAGCTGAAAATAAACAGAATTAATAGTCACATGGACAAATGTGTTAAATTAGGAAGAGCCAGCATGGATTTCTTAAGGAAAATCAATCTTAATCAATTTGCTGGAGCTTTAGAAGAGGTAGCAGATCATTGATGAGATTAATGCTATTGGTGTGCTGTACACTGACTTTCAACAGTTGTCCTATACAGTGTCACAACAGATTTGAGAAAAATTATAGTTTACGGAATAAAAGGGACAACACAATATGTACAAAATTGACTGAGTGATAGGAAACCATATTGGTTAATAGATTTTTTTAAAGTTGAAGAAATGTTTGAAGTAGAGTTCCCTAGAGATCAGTATTGGGACACTTGCTTTTCCTGATTTATATTAATGATGTAGTTCTTGGAATGCAGGTGACAGTTTCAGAGTTTGCAAAAATATGAAAGCCTTGTAAACCTAGGGGGACAATGTAGAATTTGAAAAGGACATTGATAAGTTGGTGGAGTGAGTTGGCAGTTGAAGACCATTGCGGAAAAGTGTGAGGAGATACATTTAGTAAAAAGAACATTAAGGAACAGTAGATAATAAAATGCCTTTCTCTAAAGGATGGGTAGGGGCAGCAACACTTGGGTATTTGCATGCATAAGGAATGAGAAATGGTAGGACAAGTGGAGAACACAGTTAATAAAGCATACAGTATCCAATTATGAGACCTGCAAGTATTATTATTAGACTGAAATCTGACTTGAAAACTCCATATTTTGTTTTGTTCTCATTTTAACAACGTGGTTTCTCATTGAAACATAAGCAAGCTATGTTGCAGATTTCTTTTTAACAATAAAACAGTTCTTAAGCAAAAGCATGTTGCCCTAAGCATTTTGCTTAGGGCAACATGGTGGTACAGTAGTTAGCACAGCTGCCTCACAGTGCCAGGGACCCAATTTTGATTCTAGCCTTTGGTAACTGTGTGGAGTTTGCACATTCTCCCCATATCTGTGCATTTTAGCCTGATGTTCAGTTTCCTCCCACAGTCCAAAGGGTAGGTGGATTAGCCCTGCTAAATGTAAGTGAAAAGCATGTTCAGCCACTAGAATTTTAGATTTTGATAGGTTTGACTTTAATGAGATGTGACAAACTATCCACAGTAAACTGGGAAAATCTGCTAATGGATTAAACAACTGACCAGAGGAAGATGTTTAAAGAAGTATTTAATGCAATACAGAACCAGCGAATACCCCCAAGAGGGAAAAGCTCCACTTCACAGAAAAAATAGCCATGGAAGAAGCGACAAGCAACAGATCCTGCCAAATGTGAAAGATACATAGACCAGTAAAGGGTCACAAAGCAGTTTATAAAAGCTGCTAAAAGGGATTATGAAAGGAAACTTGCGAGGGACATCAAAATCAATAAAAGAAATTTTACAGTAACATAAAGGGAAAGTGGGTAGTCAGAAGCAGTGTTGGCTCATGAAAGATTGGAAGTGGGGATGTTGTTAATGATGATGGGGAAAATGGCAGATATGTTGATGAGTTACTTTACTTTACTTTACAGAACAAATCTTCAGGACCTGACAGTTTCCATTCAAGGGTGTTAAAGGAAGTTGGAGAGCACATTGCAGATTCGCTAACTATAATTTCAGAGTTCCCTAGATTCAGGTGTAATCCTCTTGACTGGAAAACTGTACATGTCACTCTGCTTTTTTTAGAAGGGAAAAGAGGAAAACCAGGGAATTATGGACAATTAGCCTAACATCTTTGGTGGAGAAATTGTTGGAGTCTTTCTTTAATCAAAGAAAGGCTAACTGAATACCTAGAATTTTCAGTTCATCATGGAGAGCCAGCATGGATTCATGATGGGTAGGTCATGCCTGACAAACCCCTGAATTGTTTTGAAGTAGTGGCCAAGGTGGTGGAATATCAATGCATGTTATTTATGTGGATTTCCAGAAGGCATTTGATAAAGTCTGATATAAGAGACTGTTAACTAAGGTAGAGTCTTGAGGAACTGAGGGCAAATTACTGCCATGTCTGAGAAATTGGTTGAGTGGCAGGTGACAGAAAGTAGGGATAATGGGGAGGTACTCAAATTGGCAGGATATAATGAGTGATGTCCCACAAGGATGTGTGTTAGGGCCTTAATTATTCACATTATTTATTAATGACTTGGATAGTAGAATAGAAAGTCATATACACAAGATTTGCTTATGACACAAAATTAGGGGCGTTATAGACAATGTTGATGTGAGCATAAAGTTACAAAGTAATATTGGTAGTCTAGGTGATTGGGAAAATTATGACAAATTTCAATGTAAGCAAGTGTAAGGTTATCCATACCTGACAGAAAAAGGATGGATCAGGATACTTTCTTGACTGTTTGAAGTTAAATTCAGTGAATGTTCAAAGAGATATGGGGTTTTGAGTGCATAGATCTTTAAAATACCAAGACCAGATGCAGAAAATAATCAAAAAGAATAATGGAATGCTGGCCTTTATGTCTAGAGGATTGGAGTATAAGGACAGAAAAGTTGTGCTGGCAGCTATGCAAAACTCTGGTTCCACCCCACTTGGAGTACAGATCTGGACACCACACTTTTGGAAGAACTTGATTTTTTATTTGATTTATTATTGTCACATGCACCAAAATACAGTGAAAAGTATTGTTTTGCATACTATCCAGGTAAATCATATCGGAGTGCTACTCCTTCTTCTGACTCTGAAAGCTTGTGCTTCCAAATAAACCTACTGGACTAAAACCTGGTGTTGTGTGATTTTTAACTTAGTCCAGAGATATGCAGGTTAGGTGGATTGGCCATGTTAAATTGCCCATAGTATCCAGGGATGTGCAGGTTATGTGGATTAGCCATGGGAAACACAGGGTTACA
Source organism: Chiloscyllium punctatum (assembly GCF_047496795.1). NCBI lineage: Eukaryota > Metazoa > Chordata > Chondrichthyes > Orectolobiformes > Hemiscylliidae > Chiloscyllium > Chiloscyllium punctatum. The sequence continues at coordinate 38,539,553 of NC_092782.1, read as the reverse complement.
GGGATGGGGTGGGTCTGAGTGGGATGGTCTTCGGAAGATCAGTGTGGACTCGATGGGTCTGCGGGCTAGGGTGGACAAAGTTAAAAATCACACAACACCAGGTTATAGTTCAATAGATTTATTTGGAAGCACTAGCTTTTGGAGTGCTGTTCTTTCTTCTGACTCCGAAAGCCAGTGCTTCCAAATAAACCTATTGGACTATAACCTGGTGTTGTATGATTTTTAACTTTGTCCACCCTGGTCCAACATTATCTCTGGACTGTGGGAGAAAATGCAAGCACCTGGAATAATCCCATGCAGATATGGGAAGAATGTGCAAACCCCACACAGTACCCACAGGTGGAATTGAACCCAGGTCCCTGGCTCTCTGAAGCAGCAGTACTAACCACTGAGACACAATGCTACTCTTGTTCCACAGATGAGTGTAGGGCTAGGGTAATGGCTTTTGCCACGGACAAGTTGCGATGTTAGGCAAATTATAGTGGATCAAGGCAATTTGGGAAGTCGGAGTTGGTTTACTAATTTCTCAAAGCATAATGATGGATGTCAGAGCCACTGTGTGGTAGTCATTAAGGCATGCTACCTGGTTTTTCTTTGGCATTGTGATGATAATGGTCTTCTTGAAACAGGTGGAAGGCATAAATATGAGTAAGGAGAGGTTAAAGCTGCCTTGGGATATTCTGGCTAGCTTGCCCATGCAGGATCGGAGCGTGTGACCAGGGACTCAATCTGAGTCAGTCACTTTCCATGGATTCACTCTCAAGGCCAATCTGATCTCTGCAGGGCTGACTGTGCGAGTGCGAGGTACCTTGAGACTGTCAGGGCAGGTGACAACATTTCACCTTCCTTCTGTTCAAAACAAGCATAGGATGCATTGAGCTCATCAGGGAGGGGTACATTGTTGTCAGCAATTTTGCCTGACTTTGCTTTGAACATAGAACATTATGCTGCAGTATAGGGCCTTTGGCCCTCAATGTTACGCCTCCCTGTGAAACCAGTCTAAGCCCATAAAACCTACAGTATTCCATTCTCATCCATATGCCTATCCAATGACCACTTCAATGCCCTTAAAGTTGGCGAGTTTACTATGTGCAAGTAGTGTGTTCCACGCCCTTACTACTCTGAGTAAAGAAACTACTTCTGACATCTGTCCTATATCTATCAGCCCTCAACTTAAAGCTATGTCCATCATCATCCAAGGAAAAAGGCTCTCACTGTCCGCCCTATCTAATCCTCTGATTATCTTATACTAAATTTTAAATTATATTAAATCTTATATTTGTAGCCCATTATATCTTGTTCATGTGGTTACTCTGAGACTCTAGCCTAGTTTGGTATTGAATCTTGGTGTGCCTGATGGCTTTGCAAAGGTTGTACCTAGATTTCCTGTATAGGTCAGGGTCATCTGACTTGAACACCTCAGATCTAGACTTCAGTGGATCTCCCAATTTGTCCATGGTTTCCAGTGCAAGGAACACTCAGGTTAACTTCTTTGGCACACAGTCCTCTATACACTTACTGAAGAAGTCTGATGGTAGTGGCATACTCATTTAGGTTGACTGCTGAGTTCTTGATTTTGGACCAGTCCACCAACTCCAAGCAGTCACGTAGGAGCTCATTCGTTACCTCAGACCAGCACTGTATGACTTTCCATACTGGATCCACACACTTCAGTTTCTGCTTGTAAGCCGGGAAAAGTAGCACAGCCTTATGATCTAATTTTCCAAATTGCGAAATATATTGGTCTTAGAAAGAGAATACAGCATACGTTTACAAGAATGACTTCAGGAGTTAAATTATGAGGAGAGATTATGCAAGTTCTGCCTGTTTTCGGTCTGTTTAGAATGTTAAGGAGTTAGCAGATTGAAGTCTTCAAGATATTAGCAGGAAAAGACAAAGTAGATCAAGATAAACGACTTTCACCAGTTAGATTCAAGAACTAGGGGTCATAGTCTAAAGTTTAGGGCCAGACCATTCAGGGGAGATGTTGGGAAGGGATTCTACACACAGAGTGGTAGAGGTTTGGAACTAATTTTTTGTTAAACAAAGGTATTCAGGGGGATTGAGCCAAAGGCAGGCATATGGAGTTTGGCCACAAATCAGCCATAATCTCATTTGAGTGGTGGAACAGGCTCAAGTGGCTGAAGGGTTTGAATGGCAGATTCCGGTTCCAAAATTTCTATGTTTCTATGAGGCCCTATGAATCTATGTTCAGTTTGAGGTCCCTCAGTTTGAGAATTGACATAGTGCTCTCAGGGCATGTCAGTAGCATGAATAAGCACGAAGCTGTCATCTCTTAGCATTACAATAGTTACATAGAAACGTGGAAAATAGGATCAGGAGTAGGCCATTTGGCCCTTCAAGCCTGCTTCACCATTATTTATGATCATGGTTGATCATCCAACTCAATAGCTTGTTCCTTGCTATCACTCCCCTCTGACCCTTTGATCCTTTTGGCCCCAAGACCTTTATCCAACTTAGCCTTGAAATCATACAAAAGTTTTGGCCTAACCGCTTTCTGTGGTAGCAAATTCCACAGGCTTACCAGTCTCAAGGTGAAAAAAAAATTCTCTTCATCTCAGTCATGAATGGTACACCCCATATTGTTACACTGTGACCCCTGGTTCTGGACTCCCTCGTCATCAGGAACATCCTTCCTGCACATACCCCGTCTAGTCCTGTTGGAATTATATAGGTTTCTGTGAGATCCACTCATATTCCAAATGGATTTAACCTCTCCTCATATATCGGTTCTATCATCCCAGGACAGTCTGGTACACCTTCACTGCACTCCCTCTATAGTAAGAATATATTTCCTAAGATAAGGAGACCAAAACTGCACATGAGATTCCATGTGTGGTCTCACCAAGGTCCTGCATAATTGCAGCTTGACATCCCACACCTATATGTGAATGCCCTCTATGAATGTTAACATATGAGGGAAATGGACCAAGGGCAGGCAGAACGTATTAGTTTAATTTTGTGTCATGTTTGGCACAACGTTTGCATACAATTTTTCAGTAACTGAAGACACCCAGGTCTTGTGGCACATTCCCCTCTCCCAAATTTTAGCAATTCAGACGATAATCTGCTTCCTAGTTTTGCTATCTCAAATGATGAACTCACATTTATCTTCATTATGCTGCACCAGCCATGCATTTGCCCATGCTCTTGTTGTGGAAAGATCACCTGATACTCTGACACAGAAAATCTTTTACGAATTTGAAATTTTATTTGCAAACAAAAGCTGTGGCAGTCAGAAAATGTCTTCCCTGTCTGCCTACACATTCTTGGGGCCCCTTCTGTTTATACTTTTCTAGTTCCACGCTTATCTGGTTTCATTAGCATAACCAATCATACTAGCTTGCTTTGTCTTTCTAAACTGATCATCTTCTGCCACACTGCTCTGCTACTTTACAGTCAACCTATCACATTACATCACCATTATGTTTAGCATTAGCTCATCTATCACGTGATTTAACTAACCTATCATAGTGTGTTACCGTTATCTGTTACATGAGCCCAGCTATTGCTCATCTGTAACATGATCCTATGCATGCATTATTCCATTAAGTTAACTACATAACTTCATATGTTCCATACTCTCAACTGTTCAAATCATACTGAAGTATCTCTATGTCCTCCTCACAGCTCACCCTACCACCTAGCTTTGTGTCTGCAAATTTAGAGATATTATATTTAGTTCTCTTGTTCAACTTATTGATGTATATTGTGAATACCTAGAGTCCTAGCACTGATCCCTGCAATACTCCATTATCACTGCCTGCCATTTGGAAAATGATCTGTTTATTCCTACTCTTTGTTTCCCATTTGCCAACCAGTTTTCTAACCATCTCTCACTACTCCCAATCCCAGGCACTTTAATTTTACACATTCATCTTTGATGTAGGACTTTGTCTGAAGTCCCTTCTGAAAGTAACACTTCCATCACTACCACTCTTATAGTATTTTTGCTGTTGTCTCAGTTGGCTGGGCCAGATTACCCGCTAAAATTGGGCACTCATAAGATAGACATTAATGGGATTCACAATGGGTTTTTAATTATCTTTCATTAAAGGTATAATGAAAGAACAGGACACTACCATAAGCACTACCCTCTCAAGCATGTTTTGCAAATATCTCCAAACAATCTAAGCAGTGAACTTTCTCCTTTAGCCAGGTGATGGTCTGATCCACTGTGTTGTTGGTCTACTGATTTTATTGAAGGCCCTCCAATATTAAGTGAGATAGTGAAAGAAATGGCATCTTTTGTTGCCGAGTAAACATCAGGCAATCTATCTTGAAGGCCTGAATATGTGTATGATTTGCTGTTACAGGATGATAGCATCTGGGACTTTCAAGTTGGGGGAATTCACTAAAATGAATTTCTTGGTATGGTTGCATATAGTCAGATCTCAAAGTGTCAGGTAGCGTCATAGTAGTAATAGTAATAGTAATAGTAATCCAGAGGCTCAGACTTTAAACATTTGTTATCCAATTTTAGTACTCAAGTTGAATCAGCCTTTGGACATCCATGACATTATTATCCCACTCTCATAAGTACAAATGGCCTTTCTAATTGGAACATTTTTCATGGGTCAGGTGGTAAACATCCATGAGAGGCTCCAGTACTTTCACTCATTAATTGGGACTGATCCATTGTTGAAAGATAAGACAATCTATGTAAAATGCCTTTTTATTTTGCCTACCTAACAATTTTAATTTCCTTCTTGATTTAGTATGTGTATTCCCTTCTACTCCAAACACTTCCTCAGGAAAGATAGAAGAAGGCAGAAATGAAGTTCCTTCCGTCTCCAAACTAATTTCCACTAATCTGGGCAAGTTCTCCCACAACTCATATCCTATCAAGTAGTTTGCATTCCACTCTTCCTACTCACTGTCTCCAGCCACTGAATCAATTTCCTAACCAGATCAATAATTTGGCTTCAAATTTATGAGCTTCACCTTTAGTTAGTAGCCTTAAAACTTTATCAAATGCATTTTGTAAATCTATTAAAATAAGATCCATAGATATTGCTCTGTTACTACTTTAGTCATCTCTTCAAACACTTCAGTGAGGTTTGCCAGGTATGACAAATGCTTTGCAAAACCATCAGCTCTCTCATCAGCTAAAAAATATTCAAATTCAGTCATTTTTGACAAGGAATGTTAAACTAATTGGTCAATAACTTCCTGTTTCCCACTCTCATCTTTCTGAAATACTGGAGCCATATGAGAAATTTTTCAATCCAAAGGAATGGTTTCTGAACCAAACGATCTTTATAAGATAGGAGTTAGGACATCTGCAAAGTTCTCACCTACTTGTTTCAAAACAGGTTGGGACAGCAGTTATCTGGCCCTGGTTATTTAACATGTTTTAGTCTCATTATTTTCTGCACTACTGTTATTTTGCAGTGCAACAGACTATTCACTCAGCTGTAATCTGCTTCCATAATTGAACTTCTGTGTATGACAATGACCTTTGTACCTATTTACTGATATTGTACCATGAATATCACTGTGAAGATTATGAAATTAATGTCACCTTGCACTGGATCATTTATTTTTGTGATTGCCCTTTATACTTTTGAGTCTATATTTATGATCTACTAAACAAACGATTTCCAATATAAAATATGCAAGTTATGAGTTAAAGTTTAGGAAATTTTCATAAAAACAGAAAACTGTAAGGATTGATGCAGTCAGCTGTAAGTAATTTGGAAAACATCCACAGTTCCGATTCAACGAAAAACAAACTTTTCCATATAAATCATCAAGGAATGGTATTTTACAGCATATATAAATAGACAATGGTATTTTCCACAACTTATATTTAACCACACTGAAATAGTTGAGCAAAAGTTTGGTGAAGTGGTTAGGATCTGAATTGAAACTTTGTGGATGAAACCGTTAAATCATCATTATCATGTGACAAAACTTTGCAAAAATTGGATAAATGTAATTTTAAATCTTCAGCATTCTTTCTACTGTTTTTGGTCCCCCAAAGTATGATGTACATAATGCATAATGGTAAGGAAAATTGTGCTATAAAGTTGTTCATTTAGTCAGATAATCAGAGTTGTACAGAACGGAAATAGACTCTTTGGTCCAACTTGTCCATGCCGACCAGATATTCAAAATTAATCCAGTCCTATTTGACAGCACTTGGCCCATATCACTCTAAGTCTTTCCCTTTCATATACCCATGAATGTCTTTTAAATGTTGAAATTGTACTCAATTCCACCACCTCCTCTGGCAGCTCATTCCATACATGCACCACCCTGTGTGAGAAAAAGTTGCCCCTTGGGTCCCTTTCCTATGCTGTCTAGTTTTGGACTCCCTCCATCCTGTCTATTTACCTTATCCATGCCCCTCATGATTTTATAAACCACTATAAGGTCACCCCTCAGCCTCCACTCCTGGGTAAATAGCCCCAGTCTATTCACCCACTCCTAGATCTCAAACCCTCCAATCCCAACAACATCCTTACAAGTCTTTCAAGTTTAATGACCTTTCCTACAGCAGGGAAAGCAGAATTGAACACGGTATTCCAAAAGTGACCTGTACAGATGGAACATGACACCCTAACTCCTATAGTCAATGCACTGATCAAAAAAGGCAAGTATACCAAACACCTTCACTACCTTGTCCACGTTCAAGGAACTACGAACCTCTATTGAAGGTCAATGTTCAGCATCATTACCGAGGAGTCTACCATCACTGAAACTCCCATTATTAACATTTTGAGGGTTACCACTGACCAGAAACTGAACTGGACTAGCAATGTGAGTATACCACGGCTAACAGAGCAGATCAAAGACTGAGAATCCTGCAGCTAGTGACTTCCCAAGGTCTGTCTAGCATCTAAAAGGTAAAGTCACCATAGTTCCAGAGGACCATCGGGTCATCTTTTATTATAGAGTGAGCAAGAGACGAGTGGTGGTGATTTAACTTGAGTGTCACCACATCTGAGCAAAGAGAAGAGATAGAGGAGGAGAGCCCTTCATAGTAATCATAGCCTGTGCGGAAATTGTTCCTGTTTATACGTATTTTAGGAGCAGGGCCAGGGAAACAATAGGTCCACTCAAGAACAAAGGAGGGAATTTATGAGTGTAACTACAAAAAGTAGGTTAAGTCCTTAATGAATATTCCATATCAGTATTCAGCAAGGAGAAGGACATAAATGATGCTAAGATTATGGAGTGGTATGCTGATATTCTTGGGTATGTTGATATTAAGATGGGGTTGTTGGATGTATTAAAAAACAAAGGTTGGTAAGTTCCCAGGGCTAGATGGGATCTATCCCATGATATTTAGGGAGGCAAGGGAGGAGATTTCTAGGACATTGATATCCTTTTAAGCCAGTTTTTATCCCAGATAACTGGAGAATAGCCAACATTGTTCCTTTGTTTAAGGGCAACAGGGATGACTCAGGAAATTATAAGCTGGTGAGCCTTACATCGGCAGTAGGAAATTATTGGGGAAGATTCTTAGCAATAGGATTTACTCACATTTGGAAAGGAAAGGACTTATTAGTGATAGTCAGCATAGTTGTGTGTGGGAAGTTTTCTCTCAAATTTAATTTAAATGTTTGAGGAAGTGTTGACTTGTGAGGGTAAAGCATTAGATATTGTTCAAAGTTTGGTAGAAGATTTGTAGCTCGGGTGCTCGTTGTTGTGGTTCTGTTCGCCGAGCTGGGAATTTGTCTTGCAAACGTTTCGTCCCCTGTCTAGGTGATATCCTCAGTGCTTGGGAGCCTCCTGTGAAGCGCTTCTGTGCTGTTTTCTCCGGTATTTATAGTGGCCTGTCTCTGCCGCTTCCGGTTGTCAGTTCGAGCTGTCCACTGTAGTGGCCGGTATATTGGGTCCAGGTCGATGTGTTTGTTGAAAGAGTCTGTGGATGAGTGCCATGCCTCTAGGAATTCCCTGGCTGTTCTCTGTTTGGCTTGCCCTATAATGGTAGTGTTGTCCCAGTCGAATTCATGTTGCTTGTCGTCTGTGTGTGTGGCTACTAAGGATAGCTGGTCGTGTCGTTTCGTGGCTAGTTGGTGTTCGTGTATGCGGATCGTTAACTGTCTTCCTGTTTGTCCGATGTAGTGTTTTCTGCAGTCCTTGCATGGGATTTTGTACACTACATTAGTTTTGTTCATGTTGGGTATCGGGTCCTTTGTTCTGGTGAGTTGTTGTCTGAGCGTGGCTGTTGGTTTGTGTGCTGTTATGAGTCCTAGTGGTCGCAGTAGTCTGGTTGTCAGTTCAGAAATGCTCCTGATGTATGGTAGTGTGGCTAGTCCTTTGGGTTGCGGCATGTCCTCGTTCCATTGTCTCTCCCTTAGGCATCTGTTGATGAAATTGCGAGGGTATCCGTTTTTGGCGAATACTTTGTATAGGTGTTCCTCTTCCTCTTTTTGTAGTTCTGGTGTGTTGTGGCCCTTTTGAATAGTGTCCTGATGCAACTTCGTTTGTGTGTGTTGGGGTGGTTGCTTTCATAGTTTAGGACTTGGTCTGTGTGTGTGGCTTTCCTGTAAACCTTTGTGGTGAATTCTCCGTTCGGTGTTCTCTGTACCATCACGTCTAGGAATGGGAGTTGGTTGTCCTTTTCTTCCTCTCTAGTGAATCGGATTCCTGTGAGTGTGGTGTTGATGATCTGGTGTGTGTTCGCTATTTCTGTGTTTTTAATTATTACAAAGGTGTCATCCACGTATCTGACCCAGAGTTTGGGTTGAAGCTGTGCTAAGACTGTTTGTTCTAACCTTTGCATTACTGCTTCTGCTATGAGTCCAGAGATCGGTGAGCCCACGGGTGTTCCGTTGATTTGTTCGTATATTTGGTTATTGAATGTGAAGTGTGTTGTGAGGCACAAGTCCAGTAGTTTAAGTATGCCGTCTTTGTTGATAGGTTCAACGTCCTGTTGTCTGTTATGTCTGTCCTGCAGGTTGGCTATTGTTTCTTTGGCTAGTGTTTTGTCGATGGAGGTGAACAGTGCCGTTACATCGAATGAGACCATAGTTTCTTCCTTGTCTATGTGTGTATTTCTGATGATGTCCAAGAATTCCTGTGTTGACTGTATAGATTGTCTGGATCCGCTGATCAGGTGTTTCAGTTTCTGCTGTAGTTCTTTGGCCAGTTTGTGTGATGGTGTCCCTGGTAGTGATACTATGGGTCTGAGTGGGATGTCTGGTTTGTGCACTTTGGGTAGTCCATAGAATCTGGGGGTGTTGTTGCTTTCAGGTTTCATTCTTTGTAGGTCAGACCTGGTTATCTGTCCGTTTTTTTGTAGATTCCTCAGTGTGTTGTTTATCCTATTCGTGAGCAGTGGGGTGGGGTCAAACTCCCTCTTTTGGTAGGTGTTGGTATCTGCAAGTAGTTGTTATACTTTTTGCATGTACTCTGCACACCCAGATCCCTCAGTTCCTCCACATGTTGAGGTTGTGCAGGACATTGGTGAAGTCTCATCTGGAGTACTGTGTCCACTTTTGGTCACTTAGTTTATAGGAAGCATATCATTAAGCTGGAGAATGTTCAGAAGAGATTTACAAGGATGATAATGGAAAGTTTGAATTTTAAAGAAAAGCTGGATAGACTGTGACTCCTTTCTCTGGGATGTTTTCTGTTCCCAGTTCTCTGGGACTGTGACTCTTTTCTCGTGAGAGCTGGCCTTATAGAAGTTCATAAAATCTTGAGGAATATAGACCGGGTTAATGGTAATTGTCTATTCCCTAGGATGGAGATTTCAAGACTAGGGGACACATTATTAAGGTGAGAGGAGAGGGATTGAAAAAAGACACAAGGCAGGTTTTTTTTACACGGAGAGTGGTTCATATGTGGAATGAACTTCCTAAGGACCTGGTGGATATGGGCACAAACTTGTAAGGAGATCTCAGCTATCTGTAAGAATAATAGGGTGGTAATGGTAGGGGATTTTAACTTCCCAAACATAGACTGGGCTGCCATAGAGGAATTTGTTAAGTGTGTACAAGAAAATTTTCTGATTCAGTATGTTGATGTACCTACTAGAGAAGGTGCAAACCTTGACCAACTCATACAGGCATAGAGATGTACAGCATGGAAATGGACCCTTCCATCCTTGTGGTACTCCACTGGTCACAGGCATCCAATCTGAAAAACAACCCTTCACCACCATCCTCTGTCTTCTACCTTTGAGCCAGTTCTGTATCCAAATGGCTAGTTTAGATTAGATTAGATTACTTACAGTGTACAAACAGGCCCTTCGGCCCAACAAGTCCACACCGACCCTCCAAAGAGCAACCCACCCAGACCCATTCCCCTACATTTAACCCTTCACCTAACACTATGGGCAATTTAGCATGGCCAATTCACCTAACCTGCACATTTTTGGACTGTGGGAGGAAACTGGAGCACCCGGAGGAAACCCACACAGACATGGGGAGATAGTTCTCCCTTTATTCCATGAGATCTAACCTTGCTAATCAGTATCCCATGGAGAACCTTGTCAAATGCCTTACTGAAGTCCATACAGATCACATCTACCACTCTGACCTCATTAATCCTCTTTGTTACTTCTTCAAAAACCTCAATCAAGTTTATGAGACATGATTTCCCACGCACAAAGCCATGTTGACTATCCCTAATCAGTCCTTGCCTTTCCAAATACATGTACATCCTGTCCCTCAGGTATTCCCTCCAACAACTTGCCCACGACCGAGGTCAGGCTCACTGGTCTATAGTTCCCTGGCCTGTCCTTACCACCCTTCTTAAAGAGTGGCACCACATTAGCCAACTTCCAGTCTTCTGGCACCTCACCTGTGACTATCGATGATACAAATATCTCAGCAAGAGGCCCAGCAATCACTTCTCTAGCTTTCCACAGAATTCTAGGGTACACCTGATCAGGTCCTGGAGATTTATCCATCTTTACCTGTTTCAAGACATCCAGCACTTCCTCCTCTGTAATATGGACATTTTGCAAGATGTCAACATCTATTTCCCTATAGTCTATATCTTCCATATCCATTTCCACAGTAAACACTGATGCAAAATACTCATTTAGTATCTCCCCATTTTCTGTGACTCCACACAAAGGCCACCTTGCTGATCTTTGAGGGGCCCTATTCTTTCCCTAGTTACCCTTTTGTCCTTAATGTATTTGTAAAAACCCTTTGGATTCTCCTTAATCCTATTTGTCAAAGCTATCTCATGTCCCATTTTTGCCCTCCTGATTCCTCTCTTAAGTATACTCCGACTTCCTTTACACTCTTATAAGGATTCACTCGATCTCTCCTGTCTTACATATGCTTACTTCTTTTTCTTAACCAAACCCTCAATTTCTTTAGTCATCCAGCATTCCCTATACCTACCAGCCTTTCCTTTCACCCTGACAGGAATATACTTTTTCTGGATTCTCGTTATCTCATTTCTGAAGGCTTCCCATTTTCCAGCAATCCCTTTACCTGCGAACATCTGCCCCCAGTCAGCTTTCGAAAGTTGGTAGGTATAGGGAATGCTGAATGACTGAAGAAATTGAGGGTTGGGTTAAGAAGAAGAAGGAAGCATATGTAAGGTGTGGACAGGATAGATCGAGTGAATCCTTGGAGTATAAAGGCAATACTTAAGAGGGAAATCAGGAGGGCAAAAGGGGGACATGAAATAGCTTTGGCAAATAGAATTAAGGAGAATCCAAAGGGTTTTTACAAATACAAAAGGGTAACTAGAGAGAGAATAGGACCCCTCAAAGATCAGCAAGGCGGCCTTTGTGTGGAGCCGCAAAAAATGGGGAAGATATTAAACGAGTATTTTGCATCAGTATTTACTGTGGAAAAGGATATGGAAGATATAGACTGTAGGGAAATAGATGGTGACATCTTGCAAAATGTCCAGATTACAGAGGGGGAAGTGCTGGATATCTTGAAACTCATAAAGGTGAATAATTCCCCAGGACCTGATCACGTGTACACTATAACTCTGTGAGAAGCTAGAGAAGTGATTCTGGGCCTCTTGCTGAGATATTTGTATCATCGATAGTCACAGGTGAGGTGCCAGAAGACAGGAGGTTGGCTAACATGGTGCCACTCCTTAAGAAGGGTAGTAAGGACAAGCCAGGGAATTACAGACCAGTGAGCCTGACCTTGGTGGTGGGCAAGTTGTTGGAGGGAGTACCTGAAGGACTGGATGTACATGTATTTGGAAAGGCAAGGACTGATTAGGGATCATCAACATGGCTTTGTGTGTGGGAAATCATGTCTCACAAACTTGATTGAGTTTTTTGAAGAAAAAACAAAGAGGATTGATGAGGACAGAGTGGTAGATGTGATCTATATTCAGTAAGGTGTCCGACAAGGTTCCCCATGGGAGACTGATTAACAAAGTTAGATCTCACGAATAAAGGGAGAACTAGCCATTTGGATACAGAACTGGCTCAAAGGTAGAAGAACGAGGGTGGTGGTGGAGCGTTTTTTTAGAATGGAGGCCTGTGACCAGCGGAGTGCCACAAGTATCAGTGCTGGGTCCTCTACTTTTTGTCATTTACTTAAATGATTTGGATGCGAGCATAAGATATACCGTTAGTAAGTTTGCAGATGACACCAAAATTGGAGGTGTGTTGGACAGCGAAGAAGGTTCCCTCAGATTATAATGGGATCTTGATCAGATGGGCCAATGGGCTGAGAAGTGGCAGATGGAGTTTAATTCAGATAAATGCGAGGTGCTGCATTTTAGGAAAGCAAATCTTAGCAGGACTTATACACTTCATGGTAAGGTCCTAGGGAGTGTTGCTGAACAAAGAGACCTTGGGGTGCATGTTCATAGCTCCTTGAAAATGGAGTCGCAGTTAGATAGGATAGTGAAGAAGGCACTTGGTATGCTTTATTTTATTTGTCAGAGAATTGAGTACAGGAGATGGTATGTCATGTTGAGGCTGTACAGGACATTGGTTAGGCCACTGTTGGAATATTGCGTGCAATTCTGGTCTCTTTCTTATCAGAAAGATGTTGTGAAACTTGAAAGGGTTCAGAAAAGATTTACAAGGATGTTGCCAGGGTTGGAGGATTTGAGCTATAAGGAGAGGCTGAACAGGCTGGGGCTGTTTTCCCTGGCGCGTCGGAGGCTGAGGGGTGACCATATAGAGGTTTACAAAATTATGAAGGGCATGGTAGGGTAAATAGGCAAAGTCTTTTCCCTGGAGTCGGGGAGTCCAGAATAGAGGACATAGGTTTAGGGTGAGAGGGGAAAGATATAAAAGATACCTAAGGGGCAACGTTTTCACACAGAGGGTGGTACGTGTATGGAATGAGCTGCCAGAGGAAGTGGTGGAGGCTGGTACAATTGCAACATTTAAGAGGCATTTGGATGGGTATATGAATAGGAGAGGTTTGGAGGTATATGGGTTGGGTGCTGGCAGATGGGATTAGATTGGGTTGGGATATCTGGTTGGCATGGACGGGTTGGACCAAAGGGTCTGTTTCCATGCTGTACATCTCTATGACTCTATGATACTGTGTGTTCCTTCTCCTGTTTTTTTGACTATCTCCTTTTTTTTTCTAGGGAGATTCTAATCTCCTCGTTAACGTATATACATTTTCACTCTTTTTTTTCCTTTATACTCTAAACCTCCTGGTTATATTTTCTTTTTTTCTTTCTTTTTACCTCCACACTACTGCCTAATTGCAGTAGTGCTTATGTTTTCCCTAGCACCTACATTGTGTGTGTGTGTATGTGTGTGTGTGCAGGAGACACAGTGAAAGACAACAGGTGTACAAATCTTTACTCAATTTCCACCACCAGGCAGAAAGGAAACACCAGGGTGACCAGTGACAAGCAATGCTCTTCACATCAAAGAGCAATGCTGTGTGATCAAAAAGTAAAGGGGAGGGCAGGGATTAAATTAGAGTTGGAGGGGAAAACACTCCACTCCCTGTGGTGCCCACCTCTCCCTGAAAAGTTCAAGGGTGTTGGTGGACACCACGTGCTCCTTCTCCTGCTTATTAACTATTTTTAAACCATCTCCTGTTTATTTTTTTCTTTTATTTTCACAGTGAAAAACAACAAGTGTATAAATCTGTATTTATATTCCACTGCTAGGAAGAAAGGAAACATCAGAGTGGCCAGTGACAAGCAGTGCCCTTCTCAAAGGGCAATGCTGTGTATTCAAAAAGTGTAGGGGAGGGCAGGGAATAAATCAGAATAGAGTTGGAGAGGGAAATAGTACACTCCACTCCCTGCAGTGCCCACCTTTCCCTGAAAATCTCGAGGGTGTTGGTGGGCACCGTGTGCTCCTTCTCCAGAGACACCCGAGCTCTGACATAACCGCGGAAGAGGGGCAGGCATTCGGCCCTAACAACCCCCTCCATGGCCCGCTGCCTGGACCTGTTTATGGCCAGTTTGGCCAGGCCCAGGAGCAGACCCACAAGGAGGTCCTCAGACCTGCCCTCCCCCCTCCATATCGGGTGCCCAAAGATCAGGAGCGTGGGATTGAAGTGTAACCAAAAACAGAGAAGAAGGTTTTTTAGAAAATCAAAAAGGGAGTGCAAGTGCCCACACCCAATATATACATGGTCCACGAACTCCACAGCACCACAGAACAAATCTCCTGTTTATCTTTTTTTAATCTCCTGTTTATTTTATTACACAATTCACTGTTTACAAAACAGTTAACATTAACAGCTGTATACAGAGAAACAGCAATTTTACAAGGGAGAGGAGCAGCAAATCCATGCCCCAAACCCTACCATTCAACCAGTTTTCAGGGAAATGAGGAACCTCAAATCCTAATCTCCTGTTTACTTTTCCCCCCTTACACCCACACTACTGTCTAACTGCAGTAGTGCTTACTTATTCCCCAGCACCCATGTTGTGTGTGTGCAGGTGTGAGACACAGTGAATGACACATGGTGTACGAATCTTTATTCAGTTTCCACCACCAGGAAGAAAACACCCAAGTGGCCAGTGACAAGCAGTGCCCTTCACATCAAAGGGCAATGCTGTGTGATCAAACAGTGAAGGGGAGGACAGGGATTAAATCAAAATATAATCGGATGTGGAAGTAACACACTCCACTCCCTATGGTGCCCACCTCTCCCTGAACAACTCTAGGGTGTTGGTGGACACGAATGCTCCTTCTCCAGAGATACCCGGGCACTAACGTAATAGCAGAAGAGGGGCAGGCAGTTGGCCCTAATGACCCCCTCCACGGCCCGCTGCCTGGATCTGTTTATGGCAAGTTTGGCCAGGCCCAGGAGCAGACCCACGAGGAGATCTTCAGATCTGCCCTCCCCCTTCCGTACCGGCTGTCTGAAGATCAGGAGCATGAGACTGAACTGCAACCAAATACAGAGAAGGAGGTTTTTGAGGAAATCAAAAAGGGAGTGCATGTGCCCACAACCTATATATATGGTGCACAGACTCCATAGCACCACAGAACATATCTCCTGTTTATTTTTTTTCTTAATCTCCTGCTTATTTTGTTTTATTAAACAATTCACCATTTACAAAACAGTTAACATTAACAGCTGTATACAGAGAAACAGCAATTTTACAAAGGAGAGGAGCAGCAAAGCCGGGCCCCAAGCCCTACCATTCAACTAGTTTTCAGGGAAACGAGGAACCTCAAATCCCAATCTCCTGTTTATTTTTTTTCCTTTTTTTTTCCCCTCAGAGCCAGCTGTCAGACTGTCAGGATGTCTGACACTCTTGTTTTAATCTCTTGTTTATCCTTTTTTTAATCCTACTTTCATTGCTACTGAAATAACTCCACAGAGGGTTATATCTCATCATAAAATCATCCTTTATTTGCACATGCGGAGTCCTTGACACTGATCCAGCTCTGAAAGTGAACAGGATGTCTAGCCCTCCTGTTTTTTTTTCTTTTTATTACCTCCACACTAGCACCTAACTGCGGTAGTGCTTATTTTAATCTCCTGTTTATATCTGTTCCAGGGTTCCCTGATTGGCCCAGGTTAACAACCTGAATCAAGAATCTTATAGTCAATGAGTTTCACCTGGTCCGGGTTCCAGTCATTACACTCGCCTTATCCCAAATGTCTATCTTCTATTAGTTAGCCAATCCTCTGTCTAGACTAATACACTACCTCTAACATCATGGGCAGTTATTAAGCAGTTTTACATGTGGTATCCTATCAAATGCCTTCTGAAATTCCATTTATCTATCCTGTATGTTACCTCCTAAAAGAATTCTATTAAATTTGTCAGACATGTTTTCCCCTTCATGAAGCCATGCTGACCCTGTTTGATCTTATTTTGTACTTTCAAATGCTCAGCTTTTAAATCCTTACTCTTTCTTCACTTGTGGGGTGTGGGTATCACAAGCTGGGCCAGCAATTCACATCTATTCCTAGTTGCCCTTGAGAAGGTGAGATGCGTTCTTGAACTGCTGTAGTTCATCTGCTGTAGATAGATAATACAATCTAGCATTTTCCCAATAACAGATATTAACTGGTCTATAGTTACCTGTTTTTTTCCTCCCTTCTTTAAATAGATATATTGAGGGTAGTGGAGCAGGGTTGCTTTTCAGCCTGGAGGTCTGTGATGAGTGTGGTGCTGCAAGGATTGGTGCTGGGTCCACTGCTTTTTGTCATTTATATAAATGATTTGGATGTGTATATAAGTTGTACGGTTAGTAAATTTATAGATGTCACCAAAATTGGCAGTGTAATGGACAACGAAGAAGGTTGCCTCAGACTACAATGGGACCTTGATCACATGGACCGATTGACTGAGGAATGGCAGATGGAATTTAATCTAGATAAATGTCTACATTTTGGTAGACCAAATCAGGGCAGGTCTTATACACTTAGTGATAACATCCTGGGGAGTGTTGCTGAACAAAGAGACCTTGGAGTGCAGATCCATAGTTCCTTGAAAGTGGACTTGCAGGTAGACAGGGTAGTGAAGAAGGCAGTTGGCATGCTTGTCTTTATTGGTCAGTGCATTCAGTATAAGAGTTGGGAAGTCATGTTGCAGCTGTACAGGACATTGGTTAGGCCACTTTTGGAATACTGCTTTAATTCTGGTGTCCTCACTATAGGAAAATGTTGTGAAACTTGAAAGGGTTCAGAAAAGCTTTACAAGGATGTTGCCAGGTTTGGAGGGTTTGAGCTATAAGGAGAGGCTGAATAGGCTGTGGCTATTTTCCCTGGACTGACGGGGATAGATTGTTGATTTTATAGAGGTTTATAAAAACATAAAGGATATGGATAGGGTGAATTGTCAAGGTCTTTTCCCCATGTTGGGGGTGTCTAAAACTTGAGGGTATAGGTTTAAGGTGAGAGGGAAAGATTTAAAAGGGACC
Organism: Chiloscyllium punctatum; assembly: GCF_047496795.1. NCBI lineage: Eukaryota > Metazoa > Chordata > Chondrichthyes > Orectolobiformes > Hemiscylliidae > Chiloscyllium > Chiloscyllium punctatum. The sequence goes on along the minus strand of NC_092782.1, from coordinate 38,522,272 downwards.
GAAGGGGCAATCTTATCACACAGATCGTGGTGCGTGTATAGAATGAGTTACCAGATGAAATGTTGGAGGCCGGTAGAATTACAATATTTAAAAGGCATGGAAGGGATATGGGCCAAACACTGGCAAATGAGGCTAGATTAATTTAGGACATCTGGTCAGCATGGACTGAAGAGTGCATTTCCATGCTCTACATCTCTATCACTGTATGACTATAAACGTGTTAATTTGGCGTCTGGGACGTTTTCCAGAATCTGAGAATTTTTGGAAATTTAACACCAGTGCGTTGACTATCTCTGTAGTTACTTTCTTTAATATCCTGAGATGGATCTCATCAGATCCAGGTGACATGTATGTCTTTACCTCCATTGGTTTCCTTAGCCATTTTTCCACACTGTAGGGATTCCATGAAACCTTCTATGAAACAGGCCATTAAGCCCAATAAATCCATACCAACCCTCTAAAGAATAACCCATCTACCATCCTCTGAGAAAAAGACCGAAAATGATATCACTCACCAAGAAACCAAGACACGTAAATAGAAAGCAGGACATAACACCAGCACTTCACCAGAGGCTCACCAATGATGTTACCTAATATGGTGATGAAACGTCTGAAAACGAACCTTGCAGCTCAACAAGCAAAATTACATCCACCTATTCAACTGCTCTGCCATATCATGATCCCCATTATTATTTCCCCAGCCTTGTACTCTAATGTCCATGTCGACTTTTGTCTCTGTTTCTTTTTATATATTTAAAGAAGCTCTTGCTGCCCATCTTGATTATAACTCGCAAGTTTACCTCCAACATTTATCTTCTTCATTTTTTCTTGATCATGTCAAATTGATTTTTAAAACTCTCCCAATCCTCTAGTTTACTATTAATAATTGCCAAATTGTATGAAAATATCTTTTTCTTTCAATTCAATACCATCTTTAACTTCCCTGTTAACCAAGTTTGACATCCTTTTTCTAGAACACTACTCTCTTACTGGGATATGTTTTGCAATGAGTCATGACTTATTTTCTTAAAAGCCTACCATTGCTCTTCAACTGTCTTTGCTGCTAAACTCCTTTCACAGTTGACACCAACTAGCTCTGCCCTCATTCCTTTATAACTGCCATTTGTTATGCTTAGCAGTTATTTCTGACCCAAACTGAATACTAAATTCTTCCATGTTATGGTCACTGTATCCTAGAGAATCTTTTACTCTGGTGTAATTTATTAAACCTGCCTCAATACACATTATCAGATTCAAAATAACCTGATCCTTGACTGGATGTACCATCTATTTTTCCAGGAAAGTATCCATTTTCAATGTGGTATTTTGTATTTAAGAAATGTTATCATAAGATTGGCTATCTGGAATATTTAGATTATTAATATTTTTATTGTGGTGTTTTGTGTTCAAGAAATTCTATCATAATATGTACGATCTGGGATATTTGGATATCTCCCATTGCCTCCAAGTCTCTGATTTGAGCACAAAGACCTTGGCTTTCTGTTGCAGAAGGCTGATTTCACTGAACCTCACTGGATGTCCAAAGGTAATATCAGAAAACTTAAATTAATGGAGATTAATTTACTACTATAAATTACCCAGTATCCTTCCCTTTGTCCTTACTTTGCCCCTTAATAGTCCTTCAAGATTTATACAAGTGCTTTCAGGAGGGCTGCATGGTTAGCCTGATTCAACACCCTCTATACCCAAACAGACAATCCAACAAATTTAATCTTCAGACTTCTAACAAGATGGCTGATCTCCATCTTGAGCAGATGGCCAACATCTGACTTAAGTACAACACTTTAGTCACTTTTAAGACCAAACTAATTATTCAATTCTGAAATAAGTGATGCCAATTTATAGAAAGAATGATATCAATCACAATAATTCAAGCAGCCTTTCTTCAGTTGTAACCTGGCTACCCTTATGTTTAATTTACAGTAATTGAAAAATAAATTACTGCATCCTCTTGGCTCAAAGAATAATTCCTGCTTGAGCTTGGCAAAGGAGCAAAAATGGAAAGTGTTGCTTTTGTTTTTCTACAAATACAAGCCCAAACTATTAAGCCTATAGCAGAACGGAGTATTGTTAGACAGACTCCCCTAGACTCCCACGGTCTTTAAAATGTACTTTTGTATAACCACTGTATACAATCTACATAGATGATTGGTTAATCTTACTTTCAATCCAGACTCTGACTGGTGGTAATCCAGCAAGAAATCTTTTCGAAGGTTGGGCTTTTTGTCATCATGGAAAGTTCCAACTAGATTTCACAATATCTTGTGTTTCTAAGGAAATCATTTTGTGCAGTCACAAATAAACCCTTCTTCACAGGCCAGATTTGTGGTGCTCATGGATCTAATATTCCCTGGTGAGATGGCCAGTTGCCTTGAAATTTGGACAACAGTTATGCTTTAATTTCCAAATTGCAAATTTGATAAATACAACATTTATGGTGTTTCAGTCTAGGAGGCCAAACCAAACTTACCATATGCAAAACAAAAGCACACAACTGCAGTATCAGTTTTATCTTAGATATGGTGTGTAAATATTCTATAGGTTTTTTCTTCATGCATTTTATGACATATTTGTGTATGGGGCAAATGGGAGGGGAGGGTTGGTACTGGTGAGTTGTGAAAGGACCTTCACTATTCTTGTACTCATTACTTCAAGAGAGGCTGCTTATTGTCATCAGTATCCTTCAGTTCAAGTTGAAGTCACAATCGTCTGCAGGCTCTCTGCTCTTAATGTTTCAGCTGGGAAAAGCATCAATGTTCAATCTCTAAACTGTAATTTTTCTCTGAGTTCCCCTGTTGGGTTAGACTCACAGACATTGACATTAGAGTAAGAGGCCACTTGGCCCATCATGTCTGTGGCAGTCAACAAATGTCTAAGAACACTAATCCTAATTTCCAGCCTTTGGCCCATAGCCCTGGAGAATATGGCAACACAAGTGAATACCTAAATACTGCTGATATGTTATAAGAGTTTCTGACTCAACCACCCTTTCAGGCATTGAGTTCCAGACTGCCACCACCCTCTAAGTAAAAATAAACTCTCTTCAGCTCTCCTCTTAGCTTTCTACCTTTTAGCTTAAGTATGCACTCCTGTTTATTTACCCCTCTACTAATGAAAACGTGCCTTCCTATCCATGATCCTCATAATATTATACACTTCTATCAGGTCCCCTTTCATATTTCTTGCTCCAAGGAAAACAACCACAGCATGCCTAGTTTTCCCTTATCGCTCAGACTTTCCATTCCAGGACGCATAGTGGTAAATCTCTCTAGTGCAATCACATTCTTCTTCTGATGAGGAGACCAGAACTGCACAAGATACTCCAGATGTGGCCTTATCAGCATTTTGTACAGCTCCAGCACAACCTTCTTACTCCATACCTCAGCTAATAAATGCAAGTTTCTCATTCTGCTTTCTTAACCACCTTACCTACCTGTTCTTCATTGATCTGTGGATATGCACACAAACATCTCTCTGATCTTCAGTACTCTCTAAGGTCCTACCATTGTTATTCATTGCCACTGCTTTGTCCAGTTGACCATTCCATTGTTACCCTCTTGCAGTTATGCCTTTCCTCCTCACTATTTACCATCCTCCCAATTTTCATTTCATCCGTGAATTTCTTGATTTAAATCCAAAATATTGATGTACAGAAAAAGCAGAAAGGGTCCCAGCACCAAGCCCCAAATTCCACTGGAAACAGACTTCAGTTATAGAAATACTGCTTTACAACCAATTTTTGAATAACGCGCTACTATGCCTTGGATCCCCTGAGCTTTTATGACCATTCTGCCATGAGGAACCTTATCAAAAGCCTTGTTAAAGTCCTAGTAGGATACGTTAAATGCATTATGCTCAACTGTTGGTTACCTCTTCAAAATACTTAATCAAATTTGTCAAACATTATCTTCCCTCAACAAACCTATTGCTGACCATCCCTGATTAATCTGTGTAGGTAGTTATATTCTATTCCTCAGAATTCTTTTTATAAACCCCCAGATGAGATTGAATGACCTGTAATTCCTGATCTATCCTTTTCTCCTTTTTGATAATGGGATGCCAGGAGTCCCTCAGTCTGTGGCAAGTGAGGATTTCAAAATTACTCCCAGGATTCTGATATCTTCTCCCTTGCCTGCCTCAACCTGGGATACATCTGATCTGGGTCTGCAGATTTATCCATTTTTAAGATTGCTCAACCAGCTAGTTTCTCCTTTCTATGTTAAGTCCTTCTAATATTTTGCAGTCTTTCATCTTGATGTCTATAGCTGTGTCATACTTCTCCATTGTGAAGACCAATGCAATGTATTCAGTGATAACTTTGCCCTTGTCCAAGGTCCATACACAATTTATCCCCATGATTCCTAATAAGCTCTTTTTCTCTAGTTACTGTCTTGTTCTTAAAAATAAACCATTGGATTTTCCTTTATTCTACCTGCCAATGCTTTCTCATGTACACCGTTGGCTTTCCTATTCCCTTTTTAAGTACTCCCGTAGAGACTGCCACATTAAAACCTTGGAATATCTGCCATAAGCTTCTCTTCTTAATCCTAACCTTTATGTCCCTTGACATTCAAGGTTCTTCAGTGTTTGTCCCACCATTCATTTTTATAGGAACATACTTGGCCTACAATGTCGCTATTTTCTCTTTGCCTCCCACTGCTCTGAATCATTCTTACCTGTGAGCAACCGCTCCCAGTCCACTTGGGCCAAACTGTATCTTAGTAAAATTAGCCTTTTCCCTAATTTATTAACGATTTGTTGATATCTTTTTGCATAACTATTTTAAATATGATTGAGTTATGGTCACCATCCCCAAAATGCTATTCCACTGATACACCTTTCACCTATCTGGGCTCATTTCCAATATTAGATCTAGAATTGCTCTTTCCCCTTTTGGGCTTTCTACATACTGATTGAAAGTGTTCTTCTGGATGCAATTTAAGGTCCTACCATTGTTATTCCTTACCACTGTTCTGTCCAGCTGACCTTTCCATTGATATCCTCTTGCAGTTATGCCTTTCCTCCTCAGTATTTCTTTTCGCTCTACATTGCATTCTAAACCTTTCTCAATTCATGTTAGGTTAGTTAAAATTCCCTATTATTACTGCCTTATTATGCTTGCAGTTTATGAAATTTGATTCTATATTTGATCCTCTGTTTCTCCCTGACAGTTTGGGGGCTATAGTATACACCTACAGTGTGCTTGCTCCATTTGTGATTTTTTAAAATTTCTGCCCATTTGGCCTCATTTGATGATACTTTCAAGATATTATTTCTCCTCACTGCTATTATTAGTGCGTTGGTCAACATTGCACCAATTGGGAACGTTGAGCTGCCAACCGAACGCATCTTTCAGGTAAATCTTAGTTATAGCTATGATCCCATATCCCCTTTTGCTTATCTATGTCCTCAGCTCATCTATCATATTTGTCATGCTCCCTTAAATATACTTAGCCTCGCTAAATTAATTTCTTTCTAATCCACCTAGGGTTCCTCTAATTTACAGACTTGCTCACATTTTAAATTCTAATTCCATCTCTGTTTCTCTGTCCTCTGTGTTATTTGTCAGGATCCCATCCCTCTGCCAATTTAGTTTAAATCCATCCCAACAGCATTAACAAACATCCCCAAAAAGATGTTAGCCCCATTCCTATTTGGATGTAACCCAGCAACTTGCACAACTCCCATCTCCCATACAAATGGTCCCAATGCCTCAGGAATTTAAAGCCCTCTCCTCTTGCACCATTTCTCTAGCCACACATTCATCTGCCCTATTCCTTATATTCTTGCGTGGCACTGAGAGTAATCCGGAGTTTATTACCTTTGAAGTTCTGCTTTCAAATTTACTACATCACTCCCTAAAATCTGTTTGCAGGATCTCATGTCAATGGTCTTCCTGTCATTAGATCAAGCTGTTTATCCGCCCCCTTCGGAATAGCTGCAAGGTATTCTGAAACCATTGCAGAAAACTCAACAGGTCTGGCAGCATCTGTGGAGAGAAAGCATAGTTAATGTTTCAGGTTCATTGACTCTTCTTCAGAACTCAGTCTGGCTAGAAGAGTCCACAGAAGAGTCGTCACTCTCTCCATTTCCAAGGGGGAAAAACAGTTTGCAAGTGAGATGCAGTTACGGGATCATCTCATTACCTGTCTGGTCCTTTTGTTGTGTCTAAGGTCAGAGTTCAACTATAAAAAATCTTATATGTAGCACCTTCACAAACTATAGAAACATAGTCACATTCACAGTGCAGGGAAAAGAGCAGTCAATTTTCACACACAGTAGTGATGAATGATCAAATATTCTGTTTTCTTGATGTTGACTAAGACATCAGAACTCATTGCTTTTCTTTGTCTGGTGCCCTTGGATCTTTTGCTTTTATATGTGAGTACAGAAGCCTTGGTTTAACTTTTCATCAGCCAGTGCAGCTTCCGTTTCGTACTTGAAATATTAGCCGTAGAAAATTATAGTGATTGCCAAAATTGTGTGTTTGTAAAATCCAATTTTACCTTTTGTTTTCTTTTTACTGATGCAACAGATTACTGATTTAAGTATCCAGTACTTGGCTGGGGTGTGCCATTACATCTACTTCTTGGATATCTCAGGTTGTGTCAATCTTACTGACTCGATATTCAAATTCCTTAAGAAAGGCTGCAAAAGACTACGGGTTCTGAAGATGCTTTACTGCACAAACATCACACAGTGAGTAAAATTAACTTTAGTATTATGTAATGTAGGCATGAGGAGGTCAGCTGCATTACATAAATGGAGAAAATATAAATATCAAGCCTAAGAAGAGAAAGATAAGTTTGATTAATTTACCAAAATGAAAAACAGCCTTTAATAAGTGACAGTGCTAATAATCATACATATTTTGATGGCGGTACTGACATAGAATAAACATTTCAAAATACTTTATGAAAGAAAATACACCAAGGGTAAGATGCAACATGAATGTAAAATGAGACAGCAAAAAAATAGTTTTTTTTGAGGGTTTTGAAAGCAGGTGAGAAGCAGTAAGGCAAAACTGTTTTGTATTAGAGTTGTGGTATGAAAACTTGGTTTGCTGCATTTTAGTTAATTAGTAACTATTGGTACTAACCATATATTACATGGAAGATACTAAAATTTGTCTGGTGCTTCATTTTAAAAAGATATTTTCTGAATGTGTTGATATTTTACCTGGCTGACAAGATATATTTTTACTGAATAAATTGGCAGGTATAACACTGAAGTCCATTGGAGAGACCATAAGACACAGGAGCAGAAATTAGGCAATTTGGCCCTTCGAGTGTGCTCTGCCATTCAATCATAGATGATAAGTTTCTCAACCCCATTCTCCTGCTTTCTCCACTTTACAATCAAAAACCTATCTATCTCTGTCTTAAATATATTCAATGACCTGGCATCCACAGCCTTCTGTGGCAAAGAATTCCATGGTTCAGCACTCTCTGGCTGAAGACGTTTCTCCTTATTTCCGTTCAAAAAGGACTTCCCTTTACTCTTAGCTGTGCCCTTGGGTCCTACTCTGTCCTACCAATGGAAACATCTTCCCAACATCTATTCTGTCCAGGCCGTTCAGTATTCTGTAAGTTTCAATTAGATCCCCCCTCATCCTTCTAAACTCCATCAAGTATAGACTCAGAGTCCTCAAACGTTTCTCATATGTTAAACCTTTCATTCCTGGGATTACTCTCGTGAACCTCCTCTGAACACGCTCCAGGGCCAGTACATCCTGAGGTATGGGGCCCAAACTTGCACACAATATTCTAAATGTGGTCTCACCAGAGCATCATAAAGTCTCAGAAGTGCATCCCTGCTTTTATATTCTAATGTCTGGAAATAAATGCCAACATTGTATTTGCCTTCCTAACTACCGACTCAACCTGCAAGTTTACCTTAAGAGAGTCCTAGACAAAAACTCCCAAGTCTCCCAACTTTCCACTTCAGATTTCTGAATTTTCTCCTTATTTAGAAAATAGTCCATGCCTCTATTCTTCCTATCAACGTGCACGACCTCACACTTTCCCACTTGTATTCCATCTGCCACTTCCTTGCCCACTCTGCTAACCTTCTGCAGCCTCCCTGCCTCCTCAATACAACCTTTGAATCATCTGCAAATGTAGCCAGAATGCCCTCAGTTCCTACATCTAGGTCATCAATGTACAAAGGGGAAAGTTGTGGTCCCAACACCGACCCTTGTGGAACACCACTAGGCTGCCATCCTGAGAACATAAAACATAGAACAATACAGCACAGAACAAACCCTTTGGCCGTCGATATTGCACCAATCTGTGAACTAATCTAAGCCTATCACCCTATACTATCCCACCTTCATTCATATGCTTATCCAATGGCTGAGTTAACTACATTGGCAGGCAGGGCATTCCACACCCTTACCACTCTCTGAGTAAAGAACCTGCCTCTGACATCTGTCTTAAATCTATCAGCGCTCAATTTGCAGCTATGCTCCCTCGTACAAGCAGACGTCATCATCCTAGGAAAAAGACTCTCACTGTCCACCCTATCTAATCCTCTGATCATCTTGTATGTTGCTATTAAATCCCCTTTTAGCCTTCTTCTCTCCAATGAGAACAGATTCAAGTCCCTCAGCCTTTCCTCATAAGACCTGGCAATCCAGACCAGGCAACATCCTGGTAAATTTCCTCTGCACCGTTTCCAATGCTTCCACATCCTTCCTGTAATAGGGCGACCAGAACTGTACACAATACTCCAAGTGAGGCCGTTTTGTACGGTTGTAGCATGACATCATGGCTCCGGAACTCAATCCCTCCACCAATAAAATCTAACACACCATATGTCTTCTTAACAGCACTATCAACCTGGATGGCAACTAAAATTACCCTTTTATCCCACTCTCTGCTTTCTGCATCTTCTATATATGCTGGGACCTTGCCTCCAAATTCATAGACCCTTATCTTGTTTAGCAGACTTCTATCCAGCACCTTGTGAAAAGCCTTCTTTAAGTCCAGGTAGATAACATCCATTGGCTCTCCTTGGTCTAACCTGCTCATTACCTCCTCAAAGAATTCTAACAGACCTGTCAGGCATGACCTCCCCTTGGTGAAACTATACAGACTTTACCCTATTTTATGATGCATTTCCAAGTATTTGGAAATCTCATCCTTCACAATGGACTCCAATATCTTACTTGAGGTCAGAATAATCAGCCGGTAATTTCCTGTCTTTTGCCTTACTCCCTGTTTAAACGGGGGTTACATTAGTGATTTGCCAGTCCTCTGGGACCCTTCTGATTCCAGTGATTCCTGAAAGATCACCACTAATGCTTCCATTATCTCTTTAGCTATCTCCTTCAGAACTCCAGGGTATAGTTCATCTGGTCCAGGTGATTTATCCACCTTCAGACCTTTCAGTTTTTCTAATACCTTTTCCTTGGTGATGGCCACCATACTTACCTCTGTTCCCTGATTCTCTTGAATTTTTGGGATATTAAAGAATTTTAAAGAGCAACAGAGGATTACTAAGAAGGAAATACGCAGAGGAAAAATGAGGTACAAAGATAAACTGGCCAATAATATAAAGGAGGATAGTAAAAGCTTTTTTGGGTATGTGCAAGGCAAAAAAATGGTTAGGACTAAAATTGGGCCCTTGAAGACAGAAACAGGGGAATATATTATGGGGAACAAAGAAATGGCAGAAGAATTAAATGGGTACTTCAGATCTGTGTTCACTGGGGAAGACACAAACAATCTCCCTGAGGTAACAGTGGCTGAAGGACCTGAACTTATGGGAATTTATATTTGCCAGGAATTGGTGTTGGAGAGACTGTTAGGTCTGAAGGTTGATAAGTCTCCGGGGCCTGATGGTCTACATCCCAGGGTACTGAAGGAGATGGCTCGGGAAATCGTGGATGCATTGGTGATTATTTTCCAGAGTTCGATAGATTCGGGGTCGGTTCCTGAGCATTGGAGGGTGGCTAATATTATACCACTTTTCAAGAAAGGTGGGTGAGAGAAAGCAGGAAATTATAGACCAGTTAGTCTGACCTCAGTGGTGGGAAAGATGCTGGAGTCTTTTTTAAAGGATGAAATTACGGCACATCTGGATAGTAGTAACAGGATAGGACAGAGTCAGCATGGATTTATGAAGGGGAAATCATGTTTGACTAATCTTCTTGAATTTTTTGAGGATGTAACTCTGAAGATGGACGAGGGAGATCCAGTAGATGTAGTGTACCTGGACTTTCAGAAAGCTTTTGATAAAGTCCCAAATAGGAGGTTAGTGAGTAAAGTTAGGGTGCTTGGTATTGGGGGCAAAGTACTCGATTGGCTTGAAAATTGGTTGGCTGATAGGAAACAAAGGGTAGGGATAAACGGCTCCATTTCGGAATGGCAGGCAGTGACCAGTGGGGTACCGCAGGGATCCGTGCTGGGACTGCAGCTTTTTACAATATATGTTAATGATATAGAAGATGGTATCAGCAATAACATTAGCAAATTTGCTGATGATACAAAGCTGGGTGGCTGGGTGAAATGTGATGAGGATGTTAAGAGATTACAGGGTGACCTGGACAAGTTAGGTGAGTGGGCAGATGCATGGCAGATGCAGTTTAATGTGGATAAATGTATGGTTATCCACTTTGGTGGCAAGAACAGGAAGGCAGATTACTACCTCATTCGAATCAATTTAGGTAAAGGGGCAGGACAGAGAGATCTGGGTGTTCTTGTACACCAGTCAATGAAGGCAAGCATGCAGGTACAGCAGGTAGTGAAGAAGGCTAATAGCATGCTGGCCTTCATAACAAGAGGAATTGAGTATAGAAGCAAAGAGGTGCTCTTGCAGCTGTACAGGGCCCTGGTGAGACCACACCTGGAGTACTGTGTGCAGTTCTGGTCTCCAAATTTGAGGAAAGACATTCTGGCTATTCAGGGAGTGCAGCGTAGGTTCACGAGGTCAATTCCTGGAATGGCAGGATTACCTTACATTGAAAGACTGAAGCAACTGGGCTTGTATACCCTTGAGTTTAGAAGACTGAGAGGGGATCTGATTGAGACATATAAGATTATGAAAGGATTGGACACTCTGGCAGCAGGAAACATGTTTCCGCTGATGGGTGAGTGCCGAACCAGAGGACACAGCTTAAAAATACGGGGTAGACCATTTAGGACAGGAGATGAGGAGAAACTTCTTCACCTAGAGAGTGGTGGCTGTGTGGAATGCTCTGCCCCAGAGGGCAGTGGAGGCCCAGTCTCTGGATTCATTTAAGAAAGAGTTGGATAGAGCTCTCAAAGATAGTGGAATCAAGGGTTATGGAGATAAGGCAGGAAGAGGATACTGATTAGGAATGATCAGCCATGATCATATTGAATGGTGGTGCAGGCTCGAAGGGCTGAATGGCCTACTCCTGCACCTATTGTCTATTGTCATATTACTTCCACCATGAAGATTCCACAAAGTACTTACTCAGTTCCTTAGCCATTTCTTTATTCCTTACTACTATTTCTCTAGCGTCATTTTCCAGCAATTCAACGTCCACTTTTGCCTTTCTTTTGCCCCATATATATCTAAAGAAACTCTTGCAATCTTTCCTAAGATTACTAGCTAGCTTACCCTTATATTTAATCTTCTCCTGCCTTATTTATTTTCTCATTGGTCTTTGTAGGCTTCCTAATTGTCTGATTTCCACATATATACTAAATATAGAATTGCCTATTGCCTCATGGGCTCCACCACAAGTTGCTTTAAAAAGGAATCTCGTAGACATTCCACAAATTCCTTTCCTTACAATCCACTACCAACCTGATTTTCGCAGTCCACCTGCACATTGAAATCCCCTATGATTAGTGTAACCTTGTCTTTCTTACACATCTTTTCTATCTCCCGGTGTATCTTGTGCCCCAAATCATGACTATTGTTTGGAGGCCTGTTCATAACTCACACTATGGTTTTTTTTTATCTTTGCAGTTTCTCAACTCTATCCACACTAATTTTATATCATCCGACCCTACTTGTTTCTTACTGTACAATACTAAAATCGCATTGCAGTGTCAATGTCATAGTTCAAACTCAAAAAAAAATGGCTTGACAAAGTCCCTGGAGGGTTGTAGTGCTGTAGAAATGCAGCTACTTTAGATTGGTAAGTGAATTTGGCCTAACTTTAAACCTGCACACATTCACCAGCACAAATGTAGGTTCAGACTTGCAATACTGAGAACAGTTTTATCTAAAATGTATCAGCATTAGAAGCAATTTAGCAAAAGCTCATTAGATTGATCCAGGGAACAGAAAGATTTTCTTACGAGGACAGATTGAATAGGTTGAGCCTGTACCCATTGGAGTTTAGAAGAATGACAGGAGATCTTATTGAAACATATAAAGTTCTTAGGGGGCTTGACAAAGTAGATGTGGAGAAGTTGTTTCCCTTACAGGAATGTTTTGGACCAGAGCACATAATCTCTAGAATAAGGTGCCAACCATTTAAAACAGAGAGGAGGAGAAATGCTTCTATCAGAGGGTGGCAAATCTGTTAAATTCTTTACTGCATAGTACTGTTGAGGATGGGTCTTTCAGTGTAGCCAAGGCTGAGATAGACAAATTAAAGGAATCAAGGGCTATGGGGATAAGGCAGGAAGTTTATCTGATCAGGTGGTGGAAGTGAGTACTGTAGACGCTAGAGATTAGAGTCAAGAGTGTGGTGCTAGAAAAGCACAGCAGGTCAGGCAGCATCTGAGGAGCAGGAGAATCGATATTTCGGCAAACGTCTGATAAAGGGCTTTTGTCCAAAAAGTCAACTCACCTGCTCCTTGGATGCTGCCTGATCTGCTGTGCTTTCCCAGCACCACACTCTTGAGTTTATCTAATCAGCTATGATCTAACTGAAGTGAACTCAGTGAGCTGATTGACTTACTCGTGTTCCTATATCTTATGGTTTTATGTTCTAAGTTAGAAATTCAGGCCATCCTTCGTTCTTTCATGGATGTCGTGATTGCTGGCAAGGTCACTGATTTTGCCCTTTTCTACCTGCATTTGAGTTGAGTGATTTGATAGGCCATAATAGACGGTATTTAATAATCAGCCATACTGCTGTAATTTGGAGTCATAGAGATGTACAGCATGGAAGCAGACCCTTCGGTCCAGTTCATCCATGCCGACCAGATATCCCAATCCAATCTAGTTCAACTGCCAGCACTTAGCCCAAATCCCTCCAAACCTTTCCTGTTCATATACCCATCCAGATGCCTTTTAAATGTTGCAATTGTACATGGCAACATCCTTGTAAATCTTTTCTGAACCCTTTCAAGTTTCACATCACATGTAAGGGTGGACCAGGCAAGGGCAGAAGATTTCTTTCCCCTAAAGGATGTTAATCAAATAAGTGTTTCTAACAATTGAAAGTTACGTGGTCACCACTACTGAGTTTATCTTTATAATCCAGATTTATTGCCAAAGCAATAGCTGAGGAGTCTAGATCACCGGTCCAGTGACATTAACACCATGCCACCACCTCCCCTTACTGTGAAGGCAACTTTGATGACATCAGTTTTACTACCACCTAAAAAATAGAGAATACTGCAATATAACACTCCATGCAATCATTAAGGGCTGTGGAGACATGATAAAAATTGATAAACTGGCACTCCCAAGAGTATTGCCACCCAAGTTAATGCCATCAACTTAAAGGAGATTTTCCTCTATACTTGTACATCAATTCCAAATTATATAGGCAGAGATTTGTTTGAACCATGCCCGAGCCTCTAATGCTGCACATAAACGTCTCTTGCCAAAGTATGCTGCGCTTAACGTACTTTCTGGGATATATCTTTGAACACCCTTAGTGTAGATGCTGCTATTGTGGGAGATGGTTTGTAGATCCCCAGTTCTGGTTTGAATAATTTTACGCACAAACATTTTGACCAGCATATGTACAAATAGATGGGAATAGAAAAATGGGAAAAATCTATTCTGTCCAAATCTACCTCTTCTAGGCTTGGTATTTGCATGTACACTATTTTGCTCTTCATCTGGTGACTTCCCCAATAGCATTCACCTTCGAGAGATCTAAAAATCTGAAGCAGTTGTTAGAACATGGTGTAACATTCCTGCTTAATTTAAAGCAGCAACACAGAAAAGATTTATTCTGAGCAGTAATCTGTGAAAATTCGAGAGCCCAAGACCTATTTAAAATAGAAATTAACAACTTTATTTCTTAAAGTATAACAGGGAATAATTAACTAACAACTATTTACAACTCCTTCCTCTAGCCTATCTTTTACCTTCCCTTCTATAATACTAACCTGATAAAATTCCCAATTAATATTTACAAAACAAAACTTCTTATCTCAAAAGCTTTCGGTTCTTCTCCATATTCCTGTCTTCTTTTCTTCTTCTTGGATTCTACTTCACAGGTTGCTAATCGATAGGTACCTTTAAGAGAGCTATTCTCTGGGCAGTTTGCAGATGCCATTGGCTTGGCAGTTTCCTCCCAACTATTCCCCGGTCTTATACCCCCAAAGCATCGGATTGTGTCATTGGCTTTTAAGATTGTCAATATACTAAATTCAAACTTGATTGGAATTTGTTTTTTTGGGGGAGGGCTTAATTTAAACTGATTGGCCTAATTCGAATCTGTTTTTGTCTCCAGGCAACCAGCTAATCGAGTTGTTTGACCAATAGTTACATTATATCTTTTTTCAGAACACTTGGTCCTGTCAGATATTTCTAATAGTTTTTACTTTTCTTCAAGGTACAATATACCCACATTTTCATAACACCTTAAGTAAAAATGAACCATCATAATGTCAAGATAGCTTCTTTTTTTTCTTTTTTTAAAACATATTAAAGTTATCTTTATGTTACGGTAATGTAAGTTCACCTTAACTACTTCCCATATACCTATTTTTACATATATATATCTCATCTAAACTCTATCAGTTAAATTGGCGATAACACACCTGCGATTACATTCTTACAACCCACAACATATATGATTTTTAAATTAAAAGTCTGTAACATTAGACTCCAATGAAATAGTCTCATATTCTTGTCTTTAAAACATTCTAAGTATGTAAGCGAATTATGAACAGTATAGACAACCATTTGCGGCACATTGTTCATGACATACACATTAAAATGTTGTAAGGCCAGTACCAAACTCAATAGTTCCTTTCGACTGTGAAGTATTTCCTCTGGTGGATGTTGATCATCTTCAAAAAGTAACCAACTGGTAGTTCAATCCTATCCTCATCTTCCTGTCGGAGTACAGCTCCAACTCCAATGTCACTAGCATTGATGGTGACTTTAAAAGATTTTGAAAAGTTGGTGCAACTAAAACTGGTTTGGTGGTTAATATTGATTTCAAATGGTCAAATACCTCCTGGCATTGTTCTGTCCTCTGAAACTTTGTGTTCTGCTTCAGCAAATCGGTTAATGGTGCCACTACACTGCTGAAGTTTGGAACAAACTTCTGATAGAATCCATGACTGATGTCATGTCCCAAGAACGTCACCTCTGCTTTTGCGAGTTCAGTTTTATTTAAGTTTATCACCAGTTTTGCTTCTTGTAGTCATTCAAAGCGTTCTGCCAACTGTACCATATGATCTTTCCAGGACTTAGTAAAGATCATTACATTGTCCAAATGACTGCACAATTTGTTAACCCAGCTACAACTCTGTTCATGAGTCTTTGGAACGTGGCGGATGCAATCTTCATTCCAAAAGGCATCACTTTAAACTGATATAGCTTATTTTGGGTTGTAAACACAGAAATTTCTTTCGCCATCTCTGATAAAGGTACCTACCTGTAACCATGCATTAAGTCCAACTTGGTGATGTAACTGGCTTGTCCGACTTTCTCGATACAGTCCTCCAATCTAGGAATTGTATAGGAGTCTAATTTTGTAATGGTATTGACCTTCCAATAATCCACGCAGAATCATTGAGCCCCATCCAGTTTGGGAACTAAGACGATCGGCGAACTCCACTTGCTCTGATTTGGTTCAATGATGTTCTCGTTGAGTATGGCCTACACCTCCATCTGGACCTGTCTGGCTTTGAAAGGATTAAGCCAACAGGGGTGTTGTTTTATCAGAGCAGTATTACCTACTTATACTTCATGTGCAATAGCATTAGTCCTCCCAATCTGATTCTTACATATGTCCTTATACTGCAGTAACAAATCTTTCAACTGTGTTCTATTCTTACTAACCTATCCCACTCCTCAAGGACTTCTTCATTTTTTAATCTATTTAGAGGCACATCAAAATCCACATCATCTGGATTTGATTCCTCACTCTGCAGGGCAGTAACTAACACCTGTTTCCACAGTTCTTTCTTTCTAGTATAATACAGTTTCAACACGTTCACATGACATACCTGATACTTTTTTCTTCTATCTAGCATGTTTACTAGATCACCTGACTCAACTGTTTCTCAATTTGATAGGGTCCACTAAACCTGGCTTTGAAGGGATATCCTATCACTGTTAACACTACTAACATGTTATCCCGTCAGGAAAATGTCCAAGTCCCAGAGCTTTTATCTGCCACCTGCTTCATTCTATACTGTGCCCTATTTAGGTGCTGTTTAGCTAACTCACCTACTCGATTTAACCTCTCCCTCACCTCCGATACATAATCTAAGTGTAAGATCTCTGACTTTGGTCCTTTCAAGTTTTCTTCAATTTCAAAGGGCCTCTCATTTCATGACCAAATATTAACTCAAAGTGAGTGAACTGAGTAGATTCATTTGGGGTATCTCTAATGCCAAACAATACGAATGGATATCTTTATCCCAATCATTTCAAGTAATCCTGACAGTATGCTCTCAACATGGTTTTCACGGTCTGATGCTACCTTTCTAAAGCTCCCTGGGATTCAGGATGAAACGCACTGGATTTAAAGTGCTGTATACCTAAGCTATCCACAACCTTTTTAAACAGCCTAGAAGTAAAATTTGATCCTTAGTCCAACTGAATCTCTCTGGGTAGTCCATACTGTGCGAAGTTACTAACTCCTGTACTACCCTTTTTGCCTTGATACTCTGTGATGGGATCTTTTCTGGAAATCTGGTAGACACATCCATTATAGTTAACAAGTACTGATTCGCACTTTTATATCTTGGGAGGGGACCTCCACAATCAATTATAACCTGCATGAAAGGTTCTTCAAATGCAGGAATTGGCAACAAAGGTGCTGGTTTTATTACCACCTGTGGTTTACCTACCATTTGGCATGTAAGACATGTACGGCAAAAGTTCACCATATCCTTGTGCATTCCAGGCCAATAAAAATGTTTTTGTACCTTAGCCCAAGTCTTTCATACCCCTAGGTGACCTCCTCCAGATAGTTCATGTGCCACCCATAACACCCCCTGTCTGTATACTACCAGCAGTACAATCTGGTGCATTTTGGGCCATTTCCCCTCTGCACTAACCTGCTGTGGTCTCCATTTCAGTCTTAGGATTCTATCTTTCAGATAATAACTCTCCAGAATATTCCCTGCCTCCTTTTCAGAGTACACATCCACATATAGCTTTTATTGTTTTGTCTTTCAAGACTAAACACTTCTGTCTGACCCTCTGCCTGATCAGGTTTTACCTGCACCATTACGTCAAACAGGGTATCCGCTAACTGAACCTCAACTCCTTCATCTTTCTCTTTACTCTTCACTTCATGTTGTGACTTATGATAGTGGGATCCGGTTACCACACAGTCTGGGAAAATACCAGGATATTCTGTTTTAACTCCTCAGTTGCTTGGGCTTCTCCACAACAAGGGGTGTCGCTCCCACCTTGCATCCTGCCAAATCATTCCCAAGAACAAACTGAGTTCCTGGAACTGACTCTCTGTCAATCACTCCTACTGTAACTTCCACAGTCTTGAGTTGGCACTCCAACCTGATCTTACATAGGGGAATGCTAAATTTCTATCCATCTATCCCACAAATTACCACACTCCCGGGTAACAGATCAGAAAGAGTGCACATTCGCTCGTCTCTTACTATCAGCGACTGGTTAGATCTTGTATCTCTCATAATTCTAACTTTTTTTCCTTCTCCACCTGTTCTTTCTGAGTAAACTTTACCCAAAGTGGCAAATTCTTTGTAGAGATCAGGGACTAACTGCATACCCAGCCCCTTCCTAGGCTGTGCACTCTCCTGCAGCTCCTCTACTACCTTCACTAATGCCACTGGCTTAACTTCTTTTATCACATCTTTTCCCACAGCATCTTTCTTGAACAACCAGCACTGTGACTTTACGTGCCCCTCTTTACCACAGTGGAAACACCTGAGGCCTTTCACTTCCTTTCTACCCGCTTGGGCTTTTTAATCCTGTGGTGAATTCTTGGTTTCGCAATGTAGGATCTCCCCTTCTCCCAACTTTTGTCCCTCACAGGACGAACTGCACCAGATGTACTCATTTGCTAATTCTGCTTCTCACTTTCTGAACCTTCTGTTCCTCCACGTGAATTCTTACCATCTCTGCACGTGAATTTTTAAACTCCTCCAGCAGAGTAATCTCTCCTAGAGCCTCAAAGGTCCAATCTATTTTCAAAGTATGCACCCATTGATCAAAGTGACTTTGTTTAACTCTTTCAAAACTCAACATAAGCCTGACCTGGTTCCTTCTTTGTGTTTCTGAACCGCTGTCTATATGCTTCTGGTACCAATTCATAAGCACTTAAAATAGCCTGTTTAATCTCTTCATAATCTTGTGACACCTCTTCTAACAGTGCGGCAAACACCTCACTAGCTCTGCCTACCAGTTTAGCATTACCCATAAATACTCAGACCACTCCATCTACCTAGCCAATTTTACAAATGAAATAAAGAAGGCTTCAACATCTTTCTCATCAGAATGTGGCAGAGTTCTGACATATATATATATCACTGCTTTCTCTTTAATCCCATCCTGTTAACTTGACTTTGCTGACTAAGTCGCAACTTTTCAAGTTCAAATTCTCTCTCTTTTTGCTCAGTCAAGAACCTTCTCGCTTTTTCCTCTCTCTCCCTCTATTTGTCTTATAACACCATTTTCCTCAATTGTAATTTAAGTTTTTTGACCTCTACTGCACTTGTCTGTTTCTCTGACACACTTAAGTGTTTGAGTAACTCCCTTACATTTTCAGCTTTACTTTGGCTAAACCCAAATCTAACTTACGTGCTAATTCTAAAAGTATGGCCTTTTTCTTTCCTTCTAAACTTTCTTGGCAAATTTGACAACCATCTTCAAATCCCAGAACCTCTTTATCAATTTTAAGATCTATTTCTCTCACTTTTAATTTAATCAACCACAAATCACCAAAATTAAACAAACTGTCTCATCTACGTTTTATTTAAAGATCTAGGACACTAACTTGCAAGTGTTTAAACCTTCTGGGATAATCCCCCCAAATCTATTCAAATGTCTAATGTTCAAATGTTCAAATCTTGACAATGAGTCCCCAAACTGCTACAACATGGGGCAAATGTTCCTGCTTAATTTAAAGCAACAACACAGAAAAGATTTATCCTGTACAGTAATCTGTGAAACTTTGAGAGGCCAAGAACTATTTGAAGTAAAAATTAACAACTTTAAGAAATAAAGTTTAACAGAGAATAATTAACTAACCACTATTTTTAACTCCTTTCTCTAACCTATCTTTTACCTTCCCTTCTAGAATACAAGTCCAATAAAACTCCCAATTACGATTTACAAAACAAAACTTATCTCAAAACCAGACAGCTTTGTTTTCTCTGTATTCCTGTCTTCTTCTTCTTGGGGATTCTGATTCACAAGTTACTGATTGATAAAGGTACCTTTAAGAGAGCTATTGTCTGGGCAGTTTGCAGACGTCGTTGGCTTGGAAGTTCTCCTTCCAACTGTTCAATTTTTCCCAGTCTTATACCCTTAAAGCATTGGATTGTATCATTGGCTTTTAATATTATCAATATACTAAATTCAAAGCTGATTGGAATTTGGTATTTTTTAGGAGGTATAATTTAAACTGGTTGGCCTAACTTGACTCTGTGTGTGCAACCAGCTAATCGAATTGTTTGACCAAATGTTACATTATACCTTTTTTCAGAATACTTGGTGCTGTCAGGTAGTTCTAATAGCTTTTAACTTTCTTAAAGGTACAGTACATCTACATAATAGTCAAAACTGAGAAATTTATTCTCAACCTACTGTAACCAAGCAATGCAGGACACCAAGAGAACCCATAAATCCTTCTAATTTTAGCTTTCATAAAGGTAGCTCAGTGGCTCCGTGGTTAGCACTGCTGCCTCACAGCACCAGGGACCCAGGTTGGATTCACGCCTCAGGCGACTGGCTGTGTGGAGTTTGTAGATTCTCCCCGTATCTGTTGTGGGTTTCCTCCGGATGCTCTGGTTTCCTTCCACATTCCAAAAGATATGCGGTGAGGTGAATTGGCCACGGTAAATTGCCCATACTGTTAGCTACATTCGTCAGGGGTAAACGTAGAGAAAATGAGTCTGGGGGGGGGGGGGGGGGGGGGGGGGGGGAGTAACTCTTCGGAGGGTCAGTATGGACTTTTTGAGCCGAAGGACATGTCTCTACACTGTATGTAACCTAATCTAATTAAAAATCAGGAAATTATTGAGCTATTTTAAAGGATTGCAGAGAATTCATATCCACTGCAAAAGAGGATGGCAATTTTCTGAAAAGAAATACTTGCTAATCTATCTAATTGCTCATGTTTTATATGCTTAGCCAACTCAAATAATCTATCTAACTGGGCAAAAGCTGATACCGACATTAATTGAATATCAACTTCTCACATAATCAGATACTACCCAAATATCACCAGCGAAAACAAAATCCAATGTTATCTTTCTTAGCCTGCTGTTTGACAGGTTAAAAAGTACTTGTGGACAGTACAGATCATTCTGCTAGAACGTGCATTTCGTTAACACAAATTCACTATAACACGATCAACGAATTGGGGACACTGTTTCTAAAGCGTCAAGTCTTAAAGAGTGAATTGATTATTGTGCGATTCCAGCCCCATTAGTTTAAATGGTGCTTCTATAACACCATTTTCTTATAACATGGGATTGCACAAGCATGGATCTACTGTGCTATAGCAAAGCTGGCTGTATCAATAATGTATCTGTCTTGCCTTCTTCGAAACTTGGTTTCTTCCCATACCCCCATCCACCAGTGTATGTAATAGATGCATAAATGAAATTACTGAGAGTGGACCTGTTATGGTTCTGGTAACAGTGGAGTCATCCAAGCTTGACAATGCCAAGGATAAATATTTATTAGGGAATGATTTGCCTCATAGCAATGTATATCCCTCAAACAGAAGAGAAGAGCCCAGGAAAAAGCCATCAGCAAGTGTCAAGAAAGCCAAGAAACAAAATATTGGATGTCCTACTAGGTACAGCACAACTCATGACAGTTGCACTGACTAAAGAAGTGTCACTTGAATTAAACAAGTGGCAACAGGGTAGGAAACTACAAGAGGTCCCAATATCTACAGGAGTAGTAAAACCCGTAAGATTTAGATTCAATTTACACAGGATTGAATCCAACCAGAAGTATCAGAAAAGGTCAGGATTGACCCCAAAGGAGTTAGAGGTTAATTAGGCCAACAACCATAAACAAAGGGGCACAGAAAGGCAGACATGTCAGAATCAAAAATCTGGTTAATAGATACCTTCATGGTAACATTACAAGTGGACAAATGAAGTTCATGGAACAGACCAGGAGAAAGAGATGGTGAAGCATCACTTAGTGATGAGCCACAGGGGACTACAGCAAAAGCTGAACAATCAGCTGAACACAGTAATGTTCCAGGGTGAGTGAAAGTTAGGGGAAAACCCATTTCCAAAATAGAGAGAAAAGGGAACACACATCATAACAGATACCATTGGTGGAGGCCGCCAAAGGTAGACTAGTGGATTAAACACATAATTACCTAGTAGAGGATCAGAGATATAGAACCAAGTCTCAGACCTCAACCAGTCAAATTGAGGTGATGTAAAGTCAAGTGAGAATGAGGTGCAGGATGTAAATCTAGGCATCCTAAAGACGCAAACCTCAGATTACCACCCACCAATCTTCTAGTAATCAGATTTACAAAAAGGAGACCAAATTGGATCAATGAATCATTTAACTGGGCAGTTAAAGGATTCAAATGTGCTCAGCGAATCTGTTTGTTAGTATCCAAGCAGGTTTTTAATTTGGTTAAGTCAAAGAGTGAATGTAAAACATGTTTACGTTGATCCGTCAATTTTTGTATTGTTCTTTTAAAGTGACCTGGTAATGAAAACCATAAATTGAGAAGTACTGCTTGCATTTTTTGTTCATGGTGGAGAAAGTATTATGATCATTGTGAAAATGAACTATGAATATTCAAATTCCACACCAGTTAGCATACCTGGAAACTTCCATGGATGAAACAATAATTTCAAAAGCCAAATATTGATCCAAAATGACTCCAGTGACCACCAGGCCACAGACTGAGACAAGTCCAGAGTACGAGAGGTTGCCACGATGGCCTTGTCTTCTCATCTTTGCCTCCTGCCTGATGGAAAGTGACCCTAAGGTTAAATTCATCATCAGTCGTCTCTCTCTAATATCAACATGCATGGTCCTCTGGGACTATGGTGGTTTTCACTTTCGTAGAATAAATTAAGCCAGTTGGATTGAGATTACCTTGTTATCTAAAGACTCAACCAGTCCACTGTGTCAGTGTGATGGAATTTATGTCTTTTTTTATTCAACTTGCAAGATAAGTTCGTTTATTAGGTGATTGAAGGTCAGGTGCAGAGCATTCAGTTTGAAGGAAAATGGAGCAGACTCAGGAATATAGAAATGGCCATATATCAACAGCAGCTTTGAACAGCAGGCAGAAAATTAAATATAACTGTTAACAACAAGGAAAATGCAAATCTGTCTTCTTCCTGTCTCTCTAAAACATGAATTCGGTGCTATATGAAAAAGTAAATGGAGAACAATTATTCACCAAGAATTCAAGTTCTACAAACTTCGCCAATACAAGTTAATAATTAAACAAGCGGCCTCAAATATGAAATCTAAAACTTAAACAAATACCTTTAGATTCTTTGAAAAGGCAGAGCAAAAGAGTTAATATTATGATCATCCAAGAGGCAGTTAAAAAGAGCCAATTCCCCCTCCTCATCTGGTTTTAACATAATTGCTAGTAAGACAACAGCTCAGTGGCAATCTCAACCTTTTTGTACATAGAACAGTACAGCACAGTATAGGCCCTTCGGCCCTCAATGTTGTGCCGACCTTTTATCCTACTCTAAGATCAAACTCACCTACATACCCTTCATTGTACTATCTTCCATGTGCCTATCCAAGAGTTGCTTGAATGTCCCTAATGTATCTACTATCACTGCATTCCATGCAGCCACCACTCTCTGCGTAAAGAACCTACCCCTGACATCTCCCCAGACCTTCCTCCAATCACCTTAAAATTATGCTCCCTAAATGATAGCCATTTCTGCCTGGTAAAAAGTCTCTGGCTATTCACTCTATCTATGCCCCTCCTCATCTCATACACTTCTATCAAGTCACCTCTCATCCTTTGCTCCCTCAACCTTACTTCATAACATGTCTTCCAGTCCAGGCAGCATCCTGGTAAACCTCCACAACACCCTCTCTAAGGCTTCCACATCCTTCCTATAATGAGGCGACCTGAACTGAACACAATATTCAAAATGTGGTTTCATCAGGGCTCTATACAGCTCCAGCATAACCTCATGGCTCTTAAATTCAGACCTCCTGCTAATGAAAGCTAACACACTTTATGCCTACTTAACAACTCTATCAACTTGTGTGGCAACTTTGAGAGATCTATGGACACGGAATCCAAGATCACTCTGTTCCTCCACAGTGCCAAGAATCCTGCCTTTAACCCTATATTCTCATTCAAATTCAACCTTCCAAAATGAATCACTTCACACTTTTCTAGGTTGAATTCCATCTGCTACTTATCAGCCCAGCTGTGCAGCCTGTCAATGTCCCACTGCAACCTACAATAGCCCTCCATACTATCCACCACTCCACCAACCTTTGTGTCATCAGCAAACTTACTAACCCACCCTTCCACTTCCTCATCCAATAATTTATAAAAATCACAGAGGAGAGATACCAGAACCGATCCCTGTGGAACACCACTGGTCACTGCGCTCCAAGCTCTGAGAGACACAATAGTTCCAATTTTAACATGGATTTAGGAATGGAACATGCAAGTCAGATCTTGCAACAAGCCTACATTATGGCAGAGAAGCCCAGGCATTGATTAAATAATATTTCTGGGTTTCTAGTCAAATTCATGCCACTTTGGTGACCTTGACAGAATTTCCATCCACAATTTAAAGCTTCAATCCTGCTCTGTAAGGTAGTATGAGAATGAAAAAAAAATTGACTGAGAAGTAGTTAGAAAACAGTTTCTAAAAACGAATTACCAATTTTGCATGAGGCTCTTCCTGAGACATAAGCCACTAAAATCACTAATTTTAACCTTCCTGGAAGCTCCAGCTCCCACAGACTCTGGGCTTTAATCAATGTTCCAGTTTAGGAAAGCTGATGGACAGATTAGATCAGGTCTGTACCTATACCATGAGCAGTACAGGTGATATATCTACATAAAGCGCCAACCTGTGACACTACTGTCTGAACTGAAGCTGAAAGATGCTCCCATAGCCTGTATATCATGTCTTCCAACTCCCACCCATCCGCTTTGTCACTAAATGGGAAGGTCCATAGGCCTTTTCTACCATATCCCATGTTAAGCACTATTATGCAGGTTGCAAAATTCCATTATTATTCTGGATAAACTGACTGGTACGCAATATGGGGATTTTCTAGACCCCGCCCCTCCAATCGCCACCAGGACAGAACCCCACTAGTCCTCACCTACCACCCCACCAGTCCTCACCTACCACCCCACCAACCTCCAGATACATCGGATCATCCTTCGTCATTTCCACCACCTCCAAACGGACCCCACCACCAAGGATATATTTCCCTCCCCACCCCTATCAGCATTCCGGAAAGACCACTCCCTCCGCGACTCCCTTGTCAGATCCACACCCCCCACCTCCACTCCCGGCACCTTTCCCTGCAACCCGCAAAAAATGCAAAACTTGCGCCTTCACCTCCCCCCTCACTTCCCTCCAAGGCCCCAAGGGATCCTTCAATATCCATCAGAAATTCACACATATCATTTACTGCATCCGCTGCACCCAATGTGGCCTCCTATACATTGGGGAGACAGGCTGCCTACTTGCGGAACATTTCAGAGAACACCTCTGGGACACCTGCACCAACCAACCCAACCGCCCTGTGGCTGAACACTTTAACTCGCCCTCCCACTCCGCCAAGGACATGCAGGTCCTTGGCTTCCTCCATCGCCAGACCATGGCAACACGACGCCTGGAGGCAGAGCGACTCATCTTCCACCTAGGAACCCTCCAACCACAAGGGATGAATGCAGATTTCTCCAGCTTCCTCATTTCCCCTCCCTCCACCTTTTCTCAGTCCCAACCCTCAGACTCAGCACCGCCTTCTTGACCTGCAATCTTCTTCCCGACCTCTCCACCCCCACCTCCTCTCTGGCCTATCACCCTCACCTTAACTTCCTTCCACCTATCGCCTTCCTAAAGCCCCTCCCCCAAGTCCCTCCTCCCTACCTTTTATCTTAGCCGGCTTGGCACACCCTCCTCATTCCTGAAGAAGGGCTTATGCCCGAAACGTCGATTCTCATTCTCCTTTGACGCTGCCTGACCTGCTGCACTTTTCCAGCAACACATTTTTAAGCTCTGATCCCCAGCATCTGCAGTCCTCACTTTCTCCGAGTTGATCTTAACCTACTGTGAATTCTCTTGCAAGGATACCTTCCTTGAAGAAGCTCTCTTCCTCCCTCTACAAGGATCTCAGTGAGTCCCTCTCTCACTGTACCCCCCAGGTCATCTCATCTGCCCTGAAGCTCTTCAGCCATGTTCTCAAACAGACTCGCTACCACAGCCACATTATCTTCCTCAGCACCTGCCTACGGAACCGACTGACCCCGCACGGACTCCGGACTACGTTCAGACCAACAAAATTTGGACCCAACCAGGACAACCAGTACCTACAACAAATCCGAAGCCTCCAGCAACAGACCTCTCTCCGGATCCTCCGCTCCACACTTGCAGCCATGCGCTGCTACCTACGTTCCCTACAGACAGCCCTACTCCAGCTCAGGACAACACTCTCACAGACCTGTAAAGGACCTGTACTCTTCTTCATCCACAGAAGAATCCATACACTAAACAAACAGTTCTTTCTAGCCATATCGGAAATTAAAGACAGTAAGTACCAAAAACTTTCATGTACTTACCCCACACTCTGGGTTCCTCAACTGTTCCAGAATCTTCCATCGGCCTCCGGAAGCGCTCGGGTGCCATTAGCCATGCGGCCGCTGCAGCAACCGCCGCCGCGAACCATGACATCACTTCCGCCCCCACCGACCATGCAACCTCCGCGATCGCCGCCCAGACAACCACCTCCACGATTACCAGGAAGACCATTGCCGATGGATTCGCGGCCTCTGCGGGGTCCATAGTCACTGGGAACAACACCGTTTCTGCATTCACCGCAGCCACTTCCACCCCCGGAGTTGCTGTCGCAGCATCTACATCCACCCCCAGTGACGTCACTCACCTACACACCAACCATGCCGAATGTGTCCCTGCCCGCATGCCAATCCCGCCCCCGCGCCTAACCCCACCCCCACTCCCAGCTCCAGCCCCACACCAGGTCCTAGCTCCCAGCCCTGCCGTATTTTCACCATCCCTCCAGACCTCCCCCTCTCTGAGGATGAAAGATCAGTCCTCAGCAGAGGCCTCCCCTTCATTCCCCTACGCTCCTGGATTAACAAATTCAACACACGGCAAGACGTCGAACAATTCTTCCGCTGCCTTCGCCTCCGCGCCTACTTCTCTAACCAGGACTCCCGCCCACCCTCTGACGACCCCTTCTCCCGCCTCCAATACACCCCATTCACCTGGACACCCCGTGCTGGCCTCTTACCCGCCCTCGATCTCTTCATAGCCAACTGCCGCCATGACATTAACTGCCTCAACCTCTCCACCCCTCTCATCCACTCCAACCTCTCACCCTCAGAATCTGCAGCCCTCCACTCCAACCCCAACCTCACCATCAAATCGGCAGACAAGGGAGGCGCGGTGGTAGTTTGGCGCACCGACCTTTACACCGCTGAGGCTAACGCCAGCTCGCGGACACCTCCTCCTACTGCCCCCTTGACCATGACCCCACCTCCCACCACCAAACCATCCATAACCTCAGCATCTCAGGGGATTTCCCATCCACCGCCTCGAACCTCATAGTCCCACAACCCCGCTCCTGCCCAAATTCCACAAACCTGACTGCCCCGGCTGACCCTTTGTCTCAGCCTGCTCCTGCCCCACCGAACTCATTTCTGCATACTTTGACATGGTCCTGTCCCCCTTAGTCCAAGAACTCCCCATCTATGTTCGGGACACCACCCACGCCCTCCACCTCCTCCATGATTTTCGCTTCCCCGGCCCCCAACGCCTTATCTTCACCATGGACATCCAGTCCCTATACACCTCCCCCATCACGAAGGCCTCAAAACCCTCCGCTTCTTCCTTTCCCGCCGAACCAACCAGTAGCCTTCCATTGACACTCTCCTTCGACTGACTGAACTGGTCCTCACTCTTAACAACTTCTCCTTCCAATCCTCCCACTTCCTCCAAACCAAAGGAGTAGCCATGGGCACCCGCATGGGCCCTCGCTATGCCTGCCTCTTTGTTGGATATGTGGAACAGTCCATCTTCCGCAGCTACACTGGCACCACCCCCCACCTTTTCCTCCACTATACTGATGACTGTATCGGCACTATCTCATACTCCCATGGAGGAGGTTGAACAGTTCATCCACTTTACTAACACCTTCCACCCCGACCTCCTCAGACTCTCAGACTCCTCCCTCCCCTTCCTAGACTTCTCCATCTCTATCTTGGATGACCGACTCAACACGGACGTACACTATAAACCGACTGACTCCCACAGCTACCTAGATTACACCTCTTCCCACCCTGCCCCCTGTAAAAACGCCATCCCATATACCCAATTCCTTCACCTTCGCCGCATCTGCACCCAGGAGGACCAATTCCAATACCGAACCCAGATGGCCTCTTTCTTCAAAGACCGCAATTTCCCCTCAGATGTGGTTGACGATGCTCTCCACCGCATCTCCTCCACTTCCCGCTCCTCCACCCTTGGACCCCGCCCCTCCAAGCACCACCAGGACAGAACCCCACTAGTCCTCACCTACCACCCCACCAACCTCCAGATACATCGGATCATCATTTCCTCCACCTCCAAACGGACCCCACCACCAAGGATATATTTCCCTCCCCACCCCTATCAGAGTTCCGGAGAGACCACTCCCTCCACGGCTCCCTAGTCAGATCCACACCCCCCACCAACCCAACCTCCACTCCCGGCACCTTCCCCTGCAACCGCAAAAAATGCAAAACTTGCACCCACACCTCCCTCCAAGGCCCCAAGGGATCCTTCAATATCCATCAGAAATTCACCTGCACCTCCACACACATCATTTACTGTATCCACTGCACCTGATGTGGCCTCCTATACATTGGGGAGACAGGCCGCCTACTTGCGGAACGTTTCAGAGAACACCTCTGGGACACCCGCACCAACCCAACCGCCCCATGGCTGAACACTTTAACTCGCCCTCCCACTCCGCCAAGAACATGCAGGTCCTTGGCCTCCTCCATCGCCAGACCATGGCAACACGACACCTGGAGGCAGAGCGACTCATCTTCCACCTAGGAACCCTCCAACCACAAGGGATGAATGCAGATTTCTCCAGCTTCCTCATTTCCCCTCCCCCCCACCTTTTCTCAGTCCCAACCCTCAGACTCAGCACCGCCTTCTTGACCTGCAATCTTCTTCCTGACCTCTCCGTCCCCACCTCATCTTCGGCCTATCACCCTCACCTTAACTTCCTTCCACCTATCGCCTTCCCAACGCCCCTCCCCCAAGTCCCTCCTCCCTACCTTTTATCTTAGCCTGCTTAGTATACCCTCCTCATTCCTGAAGAGAGGCTTATGCCTGAAACGTCGGTTTTCCTTCTCCTTTGATGCTGCCTGACCTGCTGCGCTTTTCCAGCAACACATTTTTAAGCTATTTTCTCGACCTGTCAAAGTATCTGACCCTGACTTTCAATATCCTAATTATCTGCTGTATAAGATACTTCTTGATGTGGCGGCTGCTTTTGTACTCATTCTCCTGCAGAGTGATGGGATTCTTAAAAGTGTCATAATTACTGAGAGAACTTGGCTTTTCTTGTTCCAAAATAGCCATCCCTTAAATTTGGGCTATTGCCTGACATATTTGTGAATGGTTAAGACACTCTGCTAGGTTCCCCTTGACAAGCATAAATGGTGGACATGATGGTCACTTGCATTAGCATGACTGCAGGATCAGTGGATGGGAGGTATTTCTCAGGAAGCCTACAGGGCTCCTCAACCAACTACCTTTACAACTGGAACCTCCTGAAATACTGTTCCATAAGAAAGTCAAGAAAATCAATCTTCTACAATAAGAGACATGCTAATCATGATACTTACTGTCATTAGTGTAATGTGGCAGCTGAAACTGGCATTTTTTCAACTACTTGCCTGACCTATTCAAAGTATAAATAGATATTTGGTGATCAAAATGTAGGCCACAGAACAAGCATGCCATGGATGAGATGTGTGTGCAAAGGCTTACTTCAAAATACATCTGCACAGTTAAACCAATTTCAAGTTACATGTAGGTCCACAGTACAAAATCATCCCAAAAGATGATTAGTGCAAAGTATAGTTTAAAATAAAGCTTTGATGGTGGCAGAATGGAAGGAGATTAGCTACTGTCACTTTAGTGTGCAGGTGGTTTATTTTTAATAAATGTACAATTTTCCCCAACTAGAATTAATAGCTTTCAGCACCCTAACAGAAATTCTGTACACTAATGGTGTTCTAAAATTGAGTTGTTCACTGTAATGTAGTAAAAACAGATAAAGTACCACCCAATTTTGTCAGAGTTCTCTTCGCAACTGCATCAGCCTACATGAAATACATGTTGGAGAAAATGAGGACTGCAGATGCTGGAGAAGTCAGAGTCAAAAACAGTAGCGCTGGAAAAGCACAGGTCAGGCAGCATCCGAGGAGAAGGAGAATCGATGTATTGGGCATAAACCCTTCGGACATGAGCACATTCCAGATGAACGGCTTGCACCTGAAATGTCAACGATCCGCTCCTCGGATGCTGCCTGACCTGCTGTGCTTTTCTAACGCTACCGTTTTCGACCATGAAACGCATTGCAAAGTTAAAATGGTCTTTCACTCTCTTTCCCTCTATCTTTTTGATTTATTACAAAGTTTACTGAAGCATTTGTTTATTGCATCTAATAATGTTCTATTTCTTTAATTTAGAGAAGCTGTCAAAGCAGTAACCAATGTTCAGCATTTGGAATACAATGACGAGAACCCACCATTATGGTTTGGATATGATAACAAAGGGAATGAGCTGGTCACTAAAAAGGAAGATGAAGAGACATAAAATGCTTAATCATCAAATTGTTAAGCTTGTCAGAAATCTACTTCCTATATATAAGAATGTTTACTTTTAATAATCTATAGGTGTAACCATTAACAATTACTTTGATTATTTGTGGCACAAAAAATAAATTTCACAATTAAAAGTCGAAGATAGAGATTGCATTTGTTATTGACAGAAGACCAGATTGATTACAGAAATCATCTTAATTCGCATACACAAAATATTATAATTAAAGCTTTGTACCAACAGTCAAGATATTTTCAAATATTTAACTTTGGTATTTGATTTTTGTAACAAGGAAAGCTAGCACAATGTTATACTAGTGCTTCAATTATAGTGGAATGATCGTTGCAAAAACAGAAATCAAGAATTGAGTAAAATAATCAAAAAAATCTAGATAGGATAACCAATGATGCATGTCATGCATTCCATCTAAATTCTACAGTTGAATATTATAGATTTTTAACTCTGATATTTTTGTTCAAAAAATATGTGTGCGCTTTTAAGTTAGAAAGTTTAATTTGTGCAACACTGGCTTATATACATCACTTCATGACATATGAAGGTAATTCTATGAATGAAACGTACATTTCACTGCAACAGTTTATTCAAAGTACTGCTAAATCAGTTTGAAAAAGTTTATTTAAGCTACTTTTTGGATATTCGTATTTCAAAACAAATAGACAAATGACAATTATTCAATAACAACAGTTTTCTTGTGAAATTAGATTTTAATTAGAAAAACTGTAACAAAAATAAATATCTGCATTTTTATTCAGCATCTTTCACAAGTTCAGAACGCCCCAAAATATGTTGCAACCATTAATCAGCAGAACATGTTTTAATGCACAGGAGGAAATAATTTCTCTTTAATAAGTAAATTTAGTTCAAATTCAAAGCAACTATCAAAAAATGCAGGATGAAAATTGAATATGATAATATATGAAACCATAAATCAGAGACACGCCAGGAATCTGCACCTGGTTGTCTCATTTTCAAAATGGTCATTTGTGCAATTTGAACTAAGAGGAACTAAATATTCAGTGCTGACTGCAACAATTGTTCTTTCTTTCAGACTCACTTGGGATTGTATTGAATTC
Organism: Chiloscyllium punctatum; assembly: GCF_047496795.1. Lineage (NCBI taxonomy): Eukaryota > Metazoa > Chordata > Chondrichthyes > Orectolobiformes > Hemiscylliidae > Chiloscyllium > Chiloscyllium punctatum. Next base: position 38,490,537 of record NC_092782.1, on the reverse strand, counting down.
TGGATTTGATTACAGTTGCATTCTCTTTCATTGGGTTTCCGAGTTGATTGTCATCTTGGGGTCCTTTTCCATTGAAACAGTCACGATCTTAAGATCCATTGCTGCACTGACAGCTTGCTTACCACAAAATCAACAATTGCACAACTAGAGTAAGGGGGCATACCCCTTTCTGAAATGCACCTCTCGTCCTCCGTGTGTTGTTAATGTTTAAAGTGAGGGAGTGGTGGAGTTAGCACACCCAAGTCTATCACACTGGTGATGGAATAGATGATCCTCCAATTGCAGTTTTCCTTTCTCCCTACTTTAGTCTGCCGACCTGTTTTTGGTAGGATTAAGTGCTTGGCTCAGCATATGCATCACAATTGTTGCTTGTTCACAGACTGGAACTTTCCTCAAAAATTGCTTCTATTATTTGTATTTAATACTACTTAAATTAAAAATACTTGATCAGGTTTGATAGGAATGGATACAAAGTGGATACCATTACTTGAAGAGGGGTGGTATACTGGTTAGCATGCTAAAGTTTAAAGGGCATTCTGCTTAGAGTAGCCAACTAGCTGGACAATGCAATGCACAATCACCCACAACTATTATGTTTACCTCAGAGGTTGGGTCCCCTACATTTGAGGATCTTTGCTTGATTTCACTTCATCATTCTTGTTCAAGTTCCAAGAACCCAGGAGGCCTTCTGAAACCAAACTACTATCTTCTCCTAGTTCTTTTATATTCTTCCTTGTCAAATATTTATTCCCATCCCCCATAGAATTAAACTTACGTTGTAAGTTCAATTGCTACACATGGTGAAGGATCCTACTGTGTAAATAAAAACCCTCAGTTCAAGATGATTCTACGTCCACTTATTATTCTTGCACCTTACAGGTTGCTACTGGCTCTGCAAACAATAATGGCATCCTACCAGATTCTGAAGAAGGGCTTATGACCAAAACGTCAATTCTCCTGCTCCTTGGATGCTGCCTGACCTGCTGTGCTTTTCCAACAACACATTTTTCAGCTCGGATCTCCAGTATCTGCAGTCCTCACTTTCTCCTACCAGATTCTCCCAACCCTCACCCACTTCAGTCCCCATATCCTAATTCTTAGTCCTCTTTTATCCCCAAAGCATCAGGCTCAATATCCATCTCTTCTCACTGCTGATTTCAGAAACACCCTGATTTCATACTCTCCTATATGCCACGCCTCTCAATTTCTGAACCTCCAGCCCATTCCTGCTTCAGTCATAATCCCCTGCCATGATTACTTTTGGGGGAGGGGAGAGTGTAGGGAAAGAGCAGGAAATTTAGTGCAATAATCAACTTGTAATTTACCATCATCATCAAATAAGTTCCCTGGCTTTCAGAGATAATGCCCCAGAGACCAATGTCTCATTTCAGATAGTAGCAATAAAGCAAGGAGAGAGTGGAAAAATCTATCCTGGCTTTTTTAGAATACGGTGTTCTAAAATAATGATCCCTAAAAGCAGAGGAACCACTCTAATCCTGGAACAAAAGCAGGCAAGGTACTATGTCTCAGCCAGTATAGAAATCTCCATTCTACAGACACCATGTTTTTTTTCCCATCAATCGCAACTTTTATTTACCTAGTGATTTATGTTGTAAACAGTCTTTGTGCAGTGAAGGTTGATTGTAATTCATTATTTGGAAGTGTCCATGCTAAAGGTACAGCTTTATTGGTTACCAAATTGGTTATTTGGGACAGTTACTAAGTGTCAATTTTTTGCTAGTGCCAGGTATTTTTTCTTAAAAAAAAGACGTCCCCTTTGGACAGGTTTCCGTAACTCAAATACATTTGTCATGTACAAATAGCAATCTGCATATTTATATTTAACTTTTGTTAAAGATCAAACAAGCATGCAGCATTTATTTCATTAGCTAATCTGCAACATAACATAAGATGGTAAGTATTTTGTGGTAATTAATTTATTACAGGTTACTAAAATTATAGAATAGGTCAAGGTTGTGATTACACAAAAAGTGACTGACCATTACATTCTATTATTAGATTAATACTATGTTTATTTGAAGAAAGTAAATACTCTATAAAATTAAATGCCTAAAAATTGGCAAAAATTTGACAATTAATCAGTTACAGATAATTTCTGAACAATGCATGACAAATTATGATGACATGAACATGATTAAAATAATTTTCTTTACAGAAATAAAGTAGCAAAAATACATGGAAACTCACAACTCATCGATATGGAGGAAACAAAAATCCATTTGCTTTAGTACAGATTTATTATAATGATTTTAGCTTCAGAGTATCAATCCAACTACAGCTTTTAATGTTCAGCATACCACGCACTGCCTGAGCTTTGATTAAATGAGCACCTTCTCCTTTACCATTCAGAAAAGCTGAAATCCCAGGGGAAAAATGTATTACTTACTGAATTCATATTTCACTGTATAATACATTTGTGTTGACACAGTCTATTCCTTCTGCAACACATTTTTTTGCAAACCTCATCCAACTACCCTGTTCCCAAGTTGCTGTATTTTACAATCATTGTTCTGTTTAAATAATATTTTCATTGGTTTACATCATTGACATATTTTTTAGAAATATCATAAAATATAACCTGTGTATATTTATTTTTACAACTTGTAGTTTAGAAATAAAGTAATTTTGACAAAATAAAATGAAATGCTGGAAATGTAAAATAAAAATAAATTGCTGAGAAAACTCAGCAGATTAAGCAACACGTGTGTTCAGAGAAATGATATTTCAGATTGATAACTTTAACTTCTCCACAGATGCTTCCTGAACTGCGAAATATGTTCATAAGTTTATCTTGAAGTTGGATAATTAGTAACATTGAGAATTTACTTGCACACGACATACAAAACCAGTGGAATACATGTTAGTACCACCTATCCACCAGAGTTTCCAATTAAGCAAAAATAATTTCAGACAAATTATGATTTGAACAAATTGATCAGAATAAATTAAATTTATCAAAGGTATTATATAACTTAAGCAGAGTTTGAAAAAAATCAGTTTCAGAATCCCAATCAAATAAAAATGATAAATACTGGAAATTTGGATAATATAACTTTTTATTTTCAATTAAATACTTTAGTAAACCATCACTTTATTTCCAGAGCTAAAATTCTAACAAATAATAATGGATTCTGTGTGATGCTGTGTTTATTAGGGTAGATTTTCTAACATGGTTGCACAAAGCTAGAAGACAACAATTCAAGCTAAATTAAAGTTATTCTACATATGAAGAATTCTTTTCACATCTAAATTTAGATATATTCCTCTAAAGATTCATCTTACCGTGAACAGTTTGGTGATCTTGCTGTGTGCTATTATCAATGTCATCCAGATGAATCTCAGGACTGATCTCTACAATTGATCCAGATAGCTGGAGCTCAGCTCTTAAGGCTTTAGGCAATTTTAACATGATAGAACCTGTCATAATCAAGACAAGTTTTAGAATGAACAAAAAAGTAATAATACAAACACTCTGCAGAGGTAAAAACATATGTAAATACATCTTAAAAATATCAATACTGTAGTCGATGTGAAACGATATTATGAAACAAATAGAGAATTTTTTCTTCAGTTCACACATGACACATGGTATTGCTGGCCGAGCCAACATTTATTGTCTAATCCTAGTTGCCCTTGATATGGTGGTGGTCAGCTAGTTTCTAAAACTGGTGCTGACCATATACTGTAGGTAGACCCACAACAGAGAATTCCAGAGTTTTGTCCAGATGACAGTGAAAGAACAATGATATATTTCCAAGTCAGGATAGTGAGTGGCTTGGAGGGAAACTTTTAAGTTGTGATGTTCCTATTATCCGCTGCTCTTGTCCTTCTAGATGGAATTGTTTGAGAGTTTGGAAGATGCTGTCTAAGTAGCCTTGGTGAATTTCTGCAGTACACACTGCATCTGTGGTGGAATCACTGAATGTTTGTGGATGTGGGGTTGGTACCAATCAAGTGGGCTGCTTTGTCCTGGTCAGCATCAAGCTCCTTGAATGTTGTTGAGTTGCGCTCATCCAAGTAAGTGGGAAATATTCCATCAGGCTCCTGAATTATACCTTTTAGACAGTGGACAGGCTTTTGGGGAGTCAGGTGAGTTACTGCATAATTCCTAGTCTCTGATTTGTTCTTATAGCCACTCTATTTATATGGCTCATCCAGTTCAGTTTCTGGTCAGTGGCAACTTCCAGAGTGTGCATAGTGCAGGACTCAATGATGACAACACCGTTGAATGTCAATGGTTGGTGGAGATAGTCATTCGCTTGGCATTTGTAGGTCCTGAATGTTATTTGCCACTTTCACTCCAAGTTGGGATGCTGTCCACGTCTTGTTACATTTGGTTATGGAGTGCTTCAGTATCTGAAAAGTCACAAATGATGCTGAACATTGTGCAATTGTCGAACATCCCCAGTTCTGATCTTATGTTGGAGGGAAGCTTGTTAAGAAGCAGCTGAAGATGGTGGGGCCTAGGACACTACCCTGAGGAACTCCTGCAGAGATGTCCTGGAGCTGTGATGACTAACAATCACAACCTTTTTCTTATCAGATATGCAAGAATCCAACCATCTGAGAGCATCTCTGATTCCCATTGATTCTAGTTCTGCTAAAGGTTTTTGATGACATATTTGGTCAAATATTATCTTGACATCAAGGTCTATCACTTCCACTTCATCTCTGGAATTCAGGTTTTTTGTTTGATCCAAGGCTAAACTGAAGTTAGGAGCAGTGTGGCCCTGGCAGAATCCAAACTGGGCATCAGTGAGCAGGTTATTGCTGAGCAGGTATTGCTTGCTTGCATTGCTGGTGGCACCTTCCATTCCCTTAGCTGATGATCAACAGTAGACTGATGGTGTGATAGTTGGCGCGGCTTGCTTTGTGTATACAGGACATACCTGGATAATCTTCCAGATTATTCAATAGTTGCCAGTGTTGTAATTGTACTGGAAGAGCTTGTTCTGGAGCACAAGTCTCAGTACTATTGCTGGAATGTTGGCAGGACCCATAACCTTTGCAGTATCCAGTGTCTCCAAACTGTTTCATGATATCACATGGAGTGAATCAAAATGCCTGAAGACTGGCATCTGAGATACTAGGAGGAGCTTGTGGAGGAGTGCAAGATGGATTATCCCCTTGGCACTTCTGGCTGAAGACTGTTGCCAATACTTCAGCTTCATCTTTTGCACTGATGTGCTGGACTCCCCCATCATTGAGGATGGGGATATTTGTGGAACTTGTTCCACCAGTGAGTTGTCTAATTGACCATTACCATTCATGTTTGGATGTGGCAGAACTGCACAGCTTAGATTTGATCCATTAGTTGTGGGATCACCTAGCTCTGTCCAGCACATATTGCTTATACTATTTGGCGTGCAGGTAGTCCTGGTTTGTAGCTTCACCAGGCTGACACCTCATTTTTAAGTATGCTGGAGAAACTCAGATCTGGCCCAGATGAAACAATCTCAGACGCTCTCAGACCTGCTGAGTTTCTCCATCATTCTCCAAGAATCTTCATTTTAAGTTTCCAGCATCTGCAGTATTTTGCCTCTACTGAAATGAAATTATATTGTACAAGTAGAGTGTAAACACATCCAGCCAAATATATTGCCAAAGGTCATCTTACTGCTTTACACCAATTGTAGTTAACTTCCTTGAAGTAGGAGAATATACTGTAAGAATGCTATTATGACAGAACAGGATTCTAAAAATGAACAAATATTAAAAGAAACTTAACTGAAATGTTAACTTTGAAACTGGACTGAGTTATTACCATTCAATACTAAGCTTCTAGTAGAAAAAAAACAAACACATTCACTGGAATCCTTGACAGTTCAATAAGTTTGTTGAGCCAGTTGCTGAGCTATAAATATTAGATTTAATTTCTAATTTGTACTTGGTTAATTGGAAGCAGTGTAGATAGATTTTAGTCTATAAATTTCAGGCTCTCTGCAGCTTCTCAACCAGCAAGTGTTTTTAGCTCCAGTTTGGTGATTGAAATAACATTTCTGCTGACACTTTGGTTGAAATTTTAGTTGATACTAAAAACACACAGATGGCTGGACTAATCACACACCGAGTTCTCAACCCAAAAACATTCTGTCACAACTGCAAGCAGCCTGTCGAGCACTATTTAATTGTAAAGCACCACTGTTTAATTTTAAAACTCCCTCACACCTAAAAATGCACGTCCAACCATGGTGGTTACTGTGGGGATAAAGAATAAAGAATGGTACAGCACAGGAAGAGGCCCTTCAGCCCACCAAGACTGCACCAACACATGACACCTTTCTAAACTAAAGGCTTTTTGCCTCTATGCAGTCCGTAACCCTATTCCCTTGCCTGTTTATATACCTCTTAAATGTTGTTATTGTATGTGCCTCCACCACCTCCTCTGGCAACACATTCCAGGCACTTCCCACCCTCTGTGTGCAAAACCTGCCTCTCACATCTCCTTTAAACTTTTACCCTATTACTTTAAACCTCTATCCCTAGTTATTAGCATTTCTACCCTGGGAGAAAGGTTCCGACTATCCATTCTATCCATGCCTCTAATTTTGAGAGCTTCTATCAGGTTGCCCCCCCCCCATCCTTCCACATTCATGTGAAAACAAACCAAGTTTGTCCAATCTCTCCTCATAATTAATATCTTTCAAATCTGGCAACATCCTGGTCAACCGTATCTGCACCCTCTCTGAAGCTTCCACATCCTTTCTGGTAGTGTGGCAAACAGAACTGTACACAATACTCCAAATGTGGCCTAAAGAATGTTTTAAACAGCCACAACTCAAAAATCTCAATCAAGATCTTGCCCACATGAAGCCATGCTATCATTAATAAGTCCATAATTTTCCAAATGTGAGTAAGTCCTACCCCTAAGAGTCTTCTCCAATAATTTCCCCACTACTGACATGAGGCTCACTGGCCTCTATTTTCCTGGATTATCCCTGTTGCCCTTAAAAGGAAAAACCCTAGTTAATCTCTAGTCCTCTCCGACCTCTCCTGTGACTGAAAAGGTATAAAAACTTCATACAAGGCCCCAGTAATTTCCTCACCTGCCTCCTTCAGAATTCTGGGGGACCTCAATGTCTAACTTAAATATTTTTCAAATCACTCAATACCTTTTTTTATTGAAATCCTCTAGAAGATCAACATATTCCAAGATTGACTGTCTAGCACATCCTTTTCGTTGTCAATACTGATGCAAAATAATTTAATAACCTTGGATCAGACAGCATCCATGGAGAGAGCAAAGTAACATTTCAAGTCTAGATAGAGCTCTGATACAGAGCTCTGAGGAAGAGTCATTTAGACTCGAAACATTAGATTGCTCTCTCTCCATGTCTGACCCGCTGTGATCTCCAGCATTTGTTATTTTCAGTACAGGGTTGCTCCTTGATTAATAAGCTCACCCACTTAGATTCCCTGTAGTGAGGAAAGAAGCCCTTTGGTCCAATGAATCTACACTGATCCTCTGAAGAGCATCCCACCCAAACCCAGCTCCCCATCTTATCCCTGTAACCACACATTTACCATGGCTAATCCAACTAGACTACACACACTATGGACAATTAGCATGGCCAATGTATTGTCCATCCCTAGCTGCCCTTGGGAACATAAGAACTAGGAGCAAGAGTGGGCAATTCAGTCCCTCAAGCCTGTTCTACCATTTAATATAATCACAGCTGATCTCATTTCAGCTTAAACTTCACTTTTTTGTTCACTCTCCAAAACTCATAACATATTACGAACTAAAAACTGATCTCCTCAAAAATTTTTTTATTGTCCTGGCATCCGTAACAGTCTGGGGCAATGAATTCCACAGATTCAGGACCCTTTGAGAGAAGTAATTTTTCCTCACCCCCTGTTTTAAATCTGCTATACCTTATCATAAACTACTGAACTTGCATGCTACATTGATCGATGTAAGATTCTCTCTATGTCTACCACCCGGGGAATCAGGCGGGGAGTTATTCACTGCAGGATTCCGAACTCCTGACCTGCTCTATAGCCAATATATTTATATGGAGCATCTCGTACAGTTTCCAGTCAATGGTAACCCCCAAGGATATTGACAGTGGGAGAATTGGGGGGATATATCCAAACCTTTAATGAGATCAAAAGCTTAGCTGGACTGGTGAAACCTAGATTAGGGGTCAGTGAGCAGGCTATTGTTGAGCAGGTACTGCTCGACAGCACTGCTGATGATGCCTTTCATATATTTACTGATGGTCAAGGTTAGATTGATGGGGCAATAATTGGCCAGATTGGATTTGTCCTGTTTTTTTTTTTGTGTGCAGGATATAACTGGACAGTTTTCCATATTTTCTGGTAGATATCAGTGTTGTACTTTTACTGAAATAGGCCAGCTTAGGGGTATTCTGGATTAGAGTGGTGCTGAAAAAGCACAGCAGTTCAGGCAGCATCCAAGGAGCAGGAAAATTGACGTTTTGGGCAAAAGCCCTTCATCAGGAATACAGGCAGACTGCCTGAAGGGTGGAGAGATAAATGAGAGGACGGTGGGGGTGGGGAGAAAGTAGCATAGAGTAAATGACCTGGGAGTTGCAGTGGGAGAGGGACTCCCTGAGTATCTTGTAGAGATGCCTGCCTTGAAGAAGTTTCCCCCCTCTCTCTACCTCGGATGCTGCCTGAACTGCTGTGCTTTTCCAGCACCACTCTAATCCAGAACCTACAGTCATTGTTTTTACCTTGCTAATTTTAATCCTACTGCGAACCCTCTTGCAAGGATGCCTGCTTTGAAGAAGTTTTCCTCCTCTCTCTACAGTTGTGTAATCAGTTCCTGGATTGTTGTCTGTAGTTGATAAAGTTTGAAATGGCAGGAGAACCTAGCCCTATGGAATGCTCCTCCTGCAATTTGTGGAAAATCAGAGACACTCCAGTGTTCACGTGGACTAGGCAATGCAGCAAGTGAAATGTTGGCATTGGCAATTGGGTTTAGAAAGAAGATAACAAGTACGCCAGGTAGTGAAATATTGGAATTAGGCAATAATTGGTAGCTGTTTTAGCAGCATGAGCATGAAGACAGAATGTTAGAAAAATTACTCAACATGGAATTCCAAAAGGAAGAAAAATGAGAGGGAAACAGCAAAGGAAAATAAGGAATGGAAATGAGAAAACTAGATTTAAGATGTAATGAGAAGAGAAAACTCCACAGGGAATATGACTATCAGCTTAAAAGAATGCAGGTTAAACAGGAGATGTCAGATACTGATACAGGCCTTAGTGGGAGAATTTGAATTATAAGTAAAGTCTAGTAAGGATGCATTTAAGTTTGCAGAGGCCCCAAGATAATTTGAGAAAAATTATGCAGACGCATCCTTCACATCATTTGAGAAAATGGCTAGGCAAATGAATTGGGCAAAAGACGACTGGCCATTGATCTTAGAGAGTAAACTGTCTGGTAATTGTCTGGAAATTTATGCTTCAGTGCCAGAGGTTTCTCAGGATTATGAGAATATCTTATTGGGACCATATGAGCCTGAAGTATATAGGCAAAGATGCCAAACTTTAAGGGAACAGCCAAAAAAACTACATGGAATTTGAAAAGGTATATAATTTTGACAGATGGATATGAACATTAGAACTGAAACCACATATGCAGCTCTCAGGAAGATTATTCTGTCAGAAGAATTTAAAAATTCACTACCTTTCATAGTAAGAACTCACATTGAGAATCAAAACATCGCCACTGCTGGACAGGCAACACTAATGGCTGATGATCAGTTTATCCATAAAACCCAACCTTTTTCCGGTCACCCTCACATATTCGAAGGTAAAAAAAAGTGAAAGAAAAGCAAGTAGCCAAGATATGAAAAGATGGTTGGGAATGCTCCAAGGTCACCAACTGAGATTAGAAAGGCAAGGGCAGAGATGGCAAACACAAGCCAAGATGTTTTCATAGTAGCAAAGTGCGACACAATTGTTCAAAATGTTGAAAGTTGTAGGGGCTCCCACGGAACATATTGGAGCTTGCAAGATTGAGTCCGATAAAGAACCGGAGAAGGAATGGGCCCTAATTCAGATTTTAGCTTTAACTGCAACTTAGAGAACCAATGGTCAACACTGCTGAGTGCAGACAAAATAGCTAGAGTAGATGAAAGATGAAAAGCATTTTTATCTAAAGGGAAGATAATCTCTGTCTTCAAAAGGTTGTATCTCCAAGCTCATAACAATGCTAAGATAGAGGGGCTGCCCAAACTCTCATGCTAAAAGGCATTAACTTTCTATCCATAAAGTTCAATGAAAGCCAAATGTGATTGCACAAGACAGTGCGGAAGAGATGCACCAGGAGATGCTTGGCTGGAGTAATTCAGCTATAAAAGAGACTAGATATGCTGTTTTCAAAAGGGCAAAGGCTGAGGGTGCATATGATTGAGATGCACAAAGTTTAAGGGAATAGATAGAACATTATAGTGCAGTACAGGCCCTTCGGCCCTCAATGTTGCGCCGACCTGTCATACCAAACTGAAGCCCATCTAACCTACACTATTCCATGTACGTCCATATGCTTATCCAATGACGACTTCAATGTATTTAAAGTTGGCAAGTCTACTACCGTTGCAGGCAAAGCATTCCATACCCTCCCTACTCGCTGAGTAAAGAAACTACCTCTGACATCTGTCCTATATCTATCACCCCTCAAGTTAAAGCTATGCCCCCTCATGCTCGCCGTCCCCATCCTTGGAAAAAGGCTCTCCCTATCCACCCTATCTAACCCTCTGATTATCTTATATATCTCTATTAAGTCACCTCGCAACCTTCTCTCTAACGAAAACAGCCTCAAGTCCCTCAGCCTTTCCACGTAAGACCTTCCCTCTATCGCAGGCAACATCCTAGTAAATCTCCCCTGCACCTTTTCCAAAGCTTCCACATCCTTCTTATAATGCGGTGACCAGACTGTACACAATACTCCCAAGTGCGGCTGCACCAGAGTTTTGTACAGCTGCAACATAACCTCAAGATTCCGGAACTCGATCCCTCTATTAATAAAAGCTAAAACACTACCAAGAATCTTACCATTAGCCCAGTACTTTGCATTCCGATTACTCCGATCAAAGTGAATCACCTCGCACTTGTCCGCATTAAACTCCATTTGCCACCTCTCGGCCCAGCTCTGCAGCTTATCTATGTCTCTCTGTAACCTACAACATCCTTCATCACTATTCACAACTTCACCGACCTTAGTGTCATCTGCAAATTTACTAAACCACCCTTCTACGCCCTCATTTAGGTAGTTTATAAAAATGACGAACAGCAGTGGACCCAACACCGACCCTTGCAGTACACCACTGGTAACTGGACTCCAGGATGAACATTTCCCATCAACCATCCCCTCTGTCTTCTTTCAACAAGCCAATTACTGGTCCAAACTGCTATATCTCCCACAATCCCATTCCTCTGCATTTTGTACTTTTGCCTACTGTGGGGAACCTTAGCGAACGCCTTGCTGAAATCCAGATACCACATCAATCGGTTTACTCTCATCTACCTGTTTGGTTACCTTCTCAAAGAACTCAATAAGGTTTGTGAGGCACGACCTACCCTTCACAAAACCGTGCTGACTATCCCTAATCAAATTATTCTTTTCTAGATGATTATAAATCCTATCTCTTATAACCTTTTCCAACACTTTACCAACAACTGAAGTAAGGCTCACTGGTCTATAATTACCAGAGTTGTCTCTACTCCCCTTCTTGAACAGGGGAACCACATTTGCTATCTTCCAGACTTCTGGCACTATTCCTGTAGACAATGATGATTTAAAGATCAATGCCAAAGGCTCGGCAATCTCCTCCCTGGCTTCCCAGAGGATCCTAGGATAAATTCCAACCGGTCAAGGGGACTTATCTATTTTCACACTCTGCAGGATTTCTAATACCTCTTCCTTGTGAACCTCAATCACACCTAGTCTAGTAGCCTGTATCTCAGTATTCTCCTCGACAATATTGTCGTTTTCTAGAGTGAATACTGTCGAAAAATATTCATTTAGTGTTTCCCCCATCTCCTCTGACTCCACACACAACTTCCCACTACTATTCTTGATTGGCCGTAATCTTACTCTCGTTATTCTTTTATTCCTTAATTACCTATAGAAAGCCTTAGGGTTTACACTGATCCTATCCACCAACAACTTCTCATGTCTCCTCCTGGCTCCTCTGAGCTCTCTCTTTAGGTCTTTCCTGGCTACCTTGTAACCCTCAAGTGCCCTAACTGAGCCTTCACATCTCATCCTAACATAAGCCTTCTTCTTCCTCTTGACTAGAGATTCTACTTCCTTCGTAAACCATGGCTCCCGCGCTCTACAGCTTCCTCCCTGCGTGACAGGTACACACTTAGCTAGGACATACAGGAGCTTTTCCTTGAATAAGTTCCACATTTCTAATGTTCCCATCCCCTGCAGTTTGCTTCCCCATCCTATGCATCCTAAATCTTGCCTAATCACATCGTAATTGCCTTTCCCCCAGCTGTAACTCTAGCCCAGTAGTATACACCTGTCCTTTTCTATTACAAAAGTAAACATAACAGAATTGAGATCGCTATCACCAAAGTGCTCACCTACTTCCAAGTCTAACACCTGGCCGGGCTCATTACCCAGTACCAAATCTAATGTGGCTTTGCCTGTCTGCATACTGTGTCAGGAAGCCCTCCTGCATACACAGGACAAAAACTGACCAATCTATAGTACTCATACTATAGTGTTCCCAGTCAATATTTGAAAAGTTGAAGCCCCCGTGACAACTACCCTGTCTCTTTCACTCCTATCGAGAATCATCTTTGTTATCCTTGCCGCTACATCTCTGGAACTATTTGGAGGCCTATAGAAAACTCCCAACAGGGTGAACTCTCCTTCCCTATTTCTAACCTCAGCCCATACTACCTCAGTTGACAAGTCCCCAAACATCCTTTCTGCAACTGTAATACTGTCCTTGACCAACAATGCCACACCTCCCCCTCTTTTACCATCTTCTCTATTTTTACTGAAATATCTAAATCCTGGAACCAACAACAACCATTCCTGTTCCTGCTCTATCCATGTCTCAAGAAACAAACCTACATTTCTTTGTTTTGAACTTAAGTACACCAGTGCTTAACACAACATTTCAACATGCTGCAATATCACAATTGATCCACAGAAATGGCAGCGGTGGGATTTGAACCCATGCCTCCTTAGAGACTGGAACCTGGAACCCAGTGCACTAGACCACTCGGCCACACTATCAGGGTACATTGGTAGAAATGTTTCCACTTAATGAAGGGGTCAATAACCATGGAGACACAGTTTTAAGATAAAGAGGAGAATGTTTAAAGGGGATTTGAGAAAAACCTTTCTCACCCTGAGATCTTCTCATATCTGGATCTCATTGCATGAAAGGGTGGATTAGGCAGAACTCTGAAGACATTTAAGAATTGCTTAGGTGAACACTTAAAATGCCACAGCATTCAAACTTTAAACTAAGTGCTGGAAAATGGAATTAGAATAAATAAATGTTTGATAACCAGCTTGGACTCAAAAGATCGAAGGGCCTCTTTCTGAGCTATCAAGACTCTATGACTCTAAATGGGATAGGTGGAGAGTACATGTCAGTTCCATTGCACAAAGTCTAATTGGAGTGTAACTTGTCTGAACCAATGGTAATCAGGGTGGTTAAGAGGGAGTATGACTTATCTTCAGAACTCAGACCTAACTGAAGAGAACGTTGATTTACTTCTGGGGAAAGATTTGTCAGAAGTGAAAGATAAAGCTTTGCCTTTCATCATGGAAAGTCCAGTTGGACACAAGGAGACTGAACAATTGAAGGAATAGGTCATGGTATATTCCCATCCTCTGTAGTGACTAGAGCAATAGCTAAACAAATTCAATAACCAGAGGTCACAGTAATATCACACGCAGATGTTAAGGTAGCTGAAACTCCATTGAAGAATGAGGATAAGTTAAAAAGTACTGTTCAGTTTGGCATATCTTTGTTAACTGAGGCTCAAGAAGCGGATCCAGTGATCCGTACTATACACAAATAACAAAGAACAACTGGAATATCCAAATGCTGGAATTTATCTGAAACAAAAACAATAATAGATGGTAAAATGCAGTAGGACTGCAAGCATTTGGAGAGAAAGCAGAGTTAATGTTTCTGGTTCAGTGACTCTCCTTCACAACTGACTGTGGCTAGGTGATGATATATATGTTAAAGATGGAGGCAGGGGTGTTTGGAATGAATACAGTAAGTGGGGACAGAACCCAGAGTGAGAGAACAGCAATTGACAGTCAAAGGAATGGATAATGGTGAGCAGGGGAGAAAGAAAAGCTGCTAATGTGGGTGAAAAATAGGTTGGCTATGATAATAACAGCCCATGTGATGTCAAGGCCTAGTGTGGAGGAGTGCTGAAAATTCATGGAAGAAGGTGCTCAGGCCCTAAAATTACTGAACATGATATTGAGTTCTGAAGGCTGCTGAGTTCCCATATGGAAACTGAAATGCTGCTCGCAAAGTAGTTGGGAGTGTTAGTAAAGTTACTTATCTGATAAATACTCCTGATCTAGAATGAAGAATCAGTTCTATGACATAAATATGTTGAAAAGGTATCATAGGAAAGGAGCAACAAATGTGTCAAGTGGAAAGAAAAGTGGAAAATGATGGGGCCAATACAGTAAGATAGGAGGAGTGGTGGACATTTCTCAAAGTGAACCTCCTATAATTTGATTAATTTCTATTAAATTATTATGACTGCGAGACACTGTTCTCATATTTAAAGGAATGACAACAGGTGGATCTTATGAAACTAATTAGAAATTAAAAGGTAATCAGTACAGACACACCCAGTTGTATTACAGTGGCTAGGCATGATGTGTATGTAGGAGAGTCAGGACCAAATAAACAAGCATCCTTACTGGTTAAGCCCAGAACAGAACAAACTCAGGTTAAAGCAGATCCAGTACATGCCGGAACCTAGTCAAAATAGTTGGCATTCACTGGTAGTGTTAGCTTCTAAATCAAATAGATCAACTACACTCTGTATAGATTATAGAAAAGATTCATACAGCCACAAAGACAGGTTTGTGACCAATTTCACATTCAGAAGACCACAACAGTAGGGTTGGCAGTGCCTCATTCCTTTCTAAGATTGAACTACTGAAGGAGTAGTGGCAAGTGCCATTAACATCAGGAGCTAAAAATATCTGCTTTTGTCATAATAAATAGGTTAGACCAATGTCAACGTGAAAGAATATCACAGCTATATCGCAAGTCATAGCAGAGACTCATATCTGTGAAGTTTATTTGGATGATGTGGTTTAGAGCAACACAAACAAAAATGTGAGCCAAGTAAAAGGCCCATTTAAACAATTGCTGTTGGTTGGCTTGATAATAAATGTAGCCATAAGTGAATTCGGAAAAGCAAGAGTAATTTACCAAGGACATATTGAAGGTCAAGGACAGTGTTCCCAAGGACAGTGCAAGTCAAGGTTCTAATAGAATACATTTTTCCAAAAAGTAAAGAAAACAAATCATGATTTAGGTATGTGTGAACGTTTCTAGATGTTTCTGGATAATTTCAGCATGATAGCAAAAAAGTGATCTGGTCAGCAGAACACCAAGCAGCCTTTGAGAAGCTGATGGCAATCCTGATAAATACTCCAGTAATAGTCTGCCACTGATTTTTCAAAGCCATTCAAAATGGCAATTGATGGAAGTAATTTAGGGATAGGTTCAATCTCATTGCAGGATGAGGAGTCAGGAATAGAGAAGCCAGTGTGATACTTCTCTAAGAAACTCAACCACTATCTACTGCAGAAAAACGAACTCTGGGATTGTTGGGACCCATCAACACTATGAAGTCTACACCTGACAGTATCAAGGAAATACTCATTTACACTGATCACAATCCCAATGGCCTTCATTGAAAAGTTTAAAACACAGAATGAATGACTATTCAGGTGGAGTCTTTTGTTGCAACCATTTAAACAAAGATTATTCACGTTATTGGAAAAGATAATGTAATTGCTGTTGCATTGTTTCTAATGTAAAATGTAGGAACAAATTAAAGGTTTAAGAAAATTATATAATGTTATATGGATTGGAGGGAGGGAAGGAGAAGAAGAATGAATGAATACAAATCTTGTCTTCTGATGTTTGTGTATCACATATTTTGTGGTATTGTGGTATTTTCCTTTTCAGGGAAGATATCTTGGCTGCGCCCAAACCACCCCTTCTTTGAAGGTCGTCTGTTGTTCTGTTCACTGTTGCCAATTGAGGATTCTTACTCTGGGTGGTCCAATGTCATTTTCCAGCTGCATGTAATCCTCATGATACAATGATCATTGTCTTATAAATGTTCTCTGTCACTTAATCTAGTTGGTTCATTTCATTTGTAAGAACCAGGACAGCGGTGCCAGTTTTCTTGTTGGACTCGACACACACTGCTGTAGGAAATTCTCCTGAACACAATAGAAGGATGCTTGTCCTTTGCTGCTCCTCACACTACGATTATATCAAACGATACATGGATAATTAAACACCCATGATAACAACTCTACAATGGTTACACCTTTAATTTCTTTGCAGGTTTGTTCCTCTGTAGCTTTCCTATTAGTTGGTCTACATATTATACTAGATAATGTAACGACTCCCTTCTTATTGCTTTGTTCTAGCCAAATCCATGAATCTTCTGAAGCATAGTTTTTATCCAGCATTGCAGTGCTCTCCTTAATCAAAATTGCCATCTTCCTCCATTTTACCCTTTGCTAACTTTTCTGAACAGTTTGTAAATGGGAATATTTCACATCCAGATCTGCCCTTCCTTAAGCCAGGTTTCCATTATTGCGACATTACCATAATGCCACAAGGCCATCTGTAACTCCTCTGTCTTACTAACTTGATACTGTGCATTCTCACTCACACACACACAAAGTGTAACCCTGACTTAAATTTCATTATTTTTTCCTTTACTCAGACTCCACCTATTAACTTCTTCTCCTCTATTTTATGCTGCATTTCATGCACCCTATTGCTTTCTAATATTATTTCCTGATTCTAACACCTCAGCTGAGTTGGTTTAAAACCACCTTAACAGCACTAGCAAAATGTCCTGCAAGGAAATCAATCGCGCCTGTTATGCAACCCATTCAGCTCGCAGAGGCACCATCTCCCCTAAAATCAGCCTCTGTTTCACCAGCTTTTCAGCCTTGGGTCTTATCTTCTTATCTCTGCTGGAGTGATCCAGACATTGAAATCGTATTTTAAGGAGGCCAATGGTCTGATCCACTATGGCAGTGGTGGGGGCATGAGCCATGTTGTATCTTTATTTTGTGCCAGGTGGAGTGTTTCCTAAACATATCATGAGTCATGTTTGGAAGGGGAATTTGCTCTTCCCAGTAGCCATCACTGTGCAGCACTTGGAAGGTGGCAGGAATTTAAAAGCTCTCTAGTATGGAAAAGTCACAGCAGCTCCAAGGATACCTGGTACAGACATCTAGAATTTGGTGTTGACAGTCACATATAATTTGAACAATTACAGAGTGTAAGCCTTTTCTATTGACAACTCTGCATGTTGGTGATAGAACACACTCAAACATGACTGCAGTCAAAGCAAGTCAGTGATTATGGGAGCTCCCACATCTCAGGATGATGGACTTGCCTTGTCACAAGGGAAGGATATGAACAGATAAGTGCACTCTGATAAAAATGGCATCAGTAACATTCAAGATGCATTCACAGGTCGATAACTGGGAGATGCCACCTGAAACCCCCTTTGCTCCTTGAAAGAGCTTAAAATTCAGGAGGCTGTGATATTGATGGTGATGGTGATGGGACTGCCACCTTCTCCTTCTGTGCATAAGTCCTCCTCCAACAGATTGCAAAGTTCAGTGATGATGGAGTAGAATACCCCGAATACTACCACAGTGATAATTCCCAAAGCAATCCAATACAATGAAGCACATCCCCAGATTGGAGTTGTTCATGTTCTCCAGGACTCCATGACTGCTCCCTGACCATTATTAGCAAAGCCCATAACTGACTATCCCTACTCCCTAGACTGACTTAGCAGGACAACTTCATCTGACCAATGCCCACACTATCCCTGGACTGATAGCTCAACAGCAACCTAAATGATTTAACATTGTTTACACTTGATCTGTAAGATCTACCGCAGCCCAACCCTCAGGCGGCAAGGATATGGAATCCCACATTCTGTTAGGACCAAGTGCTTGATTGATCATGGCCAAGCCCCTTAATTGTAAGCAGATGAGCCAATAGACTGACTGTGGTGATACTCACTGACTAACTATAGTTTTCCTTCACCCCACAGAGCACTGCTCTCCTTTGACTTGCACACATCACCAATTGCTTGGATCACATGCAGTATGTTTGCTGTATAAAATACTGACATGTGCTACAGCTCTGTCACTGATCTAACATATCCACATCATTCTGTGACTAAAAGCTTGACAGTTCAGTACTCCACACCATCACAAGCTGGCCATAGAGCTTGAAGGGATAGCTGAAAGAGTTGTATGATGGCTGGAACAAGCATTTACACTGTCTACTTTCTTGATGGAGGAGAACTGGAGGAAGCACATAAATAAAGTGAGTTGAGGTTTTAATGAGATGCAAACGCATGAAAATAACAGGGTTGCTCTACAATGCTGAGATGCTCATATTCAAGGTTCGAGAGAAAATTGGAACAAATTTCTCGACTTCGTGAACCTGATTTTCTTCATTCTCGCCATATCTTCCCACCTTTCTTGCCAATATCCACACACATCAGGGAGGGGAAAACTCTGCTCCATGAGTTTTATTAATGTCTCTGGAAAATCTCCAAAGAAAGCAACATAAAGATAATTGATTTCAGAAGAGATCTTTACAAAAGAACAGAATAGGAGCAAGAGTAGCCCTGTCAGGCCCTCAAGCCTCTCAAACACTCGGATAGATAATGGCTGATCTGCTGCAGGCCTCAATTCCTCTTGCATGATGAGTGAACATAGCCATCAGCTCAGCAATACTTCATAAATCTTAACTATCTCTTCTTTAAATATTTGATGATATAGCCTCCCCAGCTCTCTGGCGTACAGAATAGCAGACATTCACTACCTTCTCACTGCAACTGACAGAAGACATCCTTCTGCATCTCAGTGTTAAACAAGCGTTCCCTTATTCTTTAATTACGTATCCAACTTTGAGATTCCCCCATCAGTGGAGACATCTTCTCAACGTCCACCCTATTAAGAACCCTCACAATCATATACACTTCATAAGATCACCATTCATTCTTCTCCACTCTAATGAATAAATACCTGTTCAGCTATCCTTGAGATGTCAACTTCTTCATCCCAAGAGTCAGCTTAGTGAATCTTTTGTGAACCTCCAACTCCAGTGTGTAATTTCTTTTTTAAATACGAGGGCCAAATCTGTAAAGAGTACTCTAGCTGTAGCTTCACTAATACAGCTAGAGTAGCTGTACAGTAGCTGTAACACAAAATACCTGTTTTTAAAAGTTCAACCTGCTGGCAATAAAACATTCCATTTGCCCTCTTAATTACATGTTGCAACTGCATGTTAACTTTTTGTGTTTCATGTACAAGAATACCCAGATCCCTCGGTACTGCACCTTTTTTGGAGTCTCTCTCCAAATAAATAATAGTTTGCCGTATGATTCTTTCTAATGAAGTGTGTGACCTTAGAATTTCCTGCATTAAACTACGCCAGCCAAGTTATTGCCCACTCACTCAAATTATCTATATCCCACTCACTTTGTGTTTACTCAGAACCTACCAGCATCTGTAAACTGCATTGTTTTTACTGTAAAGGAAGTAATAGCAGCTTCTCAATTTGGAGCACTAAACAGTCAAAGCATGAACATCATGCTAAGTTAACATTACAGGTTATACAGTAGACTTTGGTCTGTCAGGAGGCTGACCTGATTCCAGTGCAAGAGGTTGGCTAAGGTCAATTCTGTACATTAGATGAAACTAGTTTGGGGATTATAGCTATATCAGCCAGGGTGCTGTGAACACAATCAGACACAAGGGAGGATCTCATAATGATCAAAGTGGATGGAAGAATGGTCAGTGATGATTCACAACTGGTCATCAGGGAGAAGCATTGTTCATCTTTACAACATCTTCTTCACTGGACATCCAGTTTCCTGTCAACAAAGCAGGGCGTCAGTGGCCCTTTCTCAAGTCATGTCTTGATAACCATGGTGAAGCACCAGACTGTCAAGGTCAGTTCTTGGTTAGCAGCATGTGCACAAGTGGAATGCTACGAAGCCCCAGCATTGCAATTCCATGTGATTGCTGCAGAATTACATGAAAAAAGTTGGCATCCACGACTGCCACCTTGGCCCCTGTAATTTCACCAGAAAAAACAATTTGCCAAAAAAAGGGAAATTTAGTTCTCAGTGCCAGTGATGGTGACCATTATCACTAACATCCATAGTTATTAAAATCCATTGTGACTCCAATGTCCTTTAGGGAATGAAATCTATCAAGTTTACCCGGCCTGGCCACATGTAACTTCAGACCTACACTAATGTGGTTTACTCAAATGTCTGCTGCAGAGTCCTAAACTAGTCAATTGGTTCAACAGACGCCAACAATGCACACAACTCATAAAAGAATGAAAAATCGCAGTAATTATATACTGTAGTTTTGGATTATACACATTGGCACAAACAGTTTTGATATCTTTCAGGGCAGGCTTTATTTGGTCATTCACCAAATTAGATGCTGAATAAAGAACACAGAAAATCAATTTTGAGGCTAGTTATAACAAATTATCATAACATGGAGCCAGTAAGGCAGCCAGAACATGCTAGAATCACTGCCTCAAAAACTGCCAAAATGTTTCTCTCTGTGAAATTAAGCAATTAGTGCCAAGTGTACTGAGGCCTGTCTGCCTGCCTGACTCACAAGTTTGATTCTCTACCTCCAAAAGCATGCTGCCAACCACAATATTGGGAAGTTGGCTACTAGGTTCACCCTGTTTACATAAACCCATGCTATGCACATTGAACAGTCATAATGCTTCATTGTACTATCCAAAAACCCCAAGAGACAATTGCACATTTAGGAGATATTTTTAATAACTTTCTCCACTCCACAACCTTCCGACAATGCATGCCTGTTTAGTAGCCTCCTTACTGCTATAATAACGCGCAGCTGCTGTCACATCTTACACTGAGAGACCAGGCTGCAGGCTTCAGTTATAGGTAATCAAAAATATAGCTCAACAATAAGATAAAATATTAAGAAGATGACAAGTTTTAAAGTGCTGTGTAATGGTGAACATTAGGGAAGAAATAGATTATTGGATGCATTATTCAAAATATAATTGATTACAGAAAACTAACTAGGTTATTTTTCACCTCTTTAAAAAGGATATTCACTTACTAAAATGTGAAATGTACATTATAGAATCTGTTGGTGCAGTAAAATATTACATGTTCCAGCAAATAACTTTCTCCATGAGCCATCTAACCCAACTTCTATACTCCTGCTTTTAATATTTCTCTTAAACAATAACCTACAATAATGAGAGATGCTGCTTAAACAATTTGCAGCAAATACTCTAAAATATTTTGCTATCATTTTTTTCTTTGGTGCCACAAAAATAGTGTTCTCTTGTTGTAGTTTTGTTGACTCAAGGAAGAAAACTTGGTAGTATTCCATTAAGACTCCCACATTCTTCTCAACACTTGTGAAAAAACCTGCAACTTCTTAAGTGTCTCTGCATAACTATGGCTATGAACTAAACAAAGCTAACTTCTGGAATTAACACTTTTGTTAACAGATCTATTTGATGTAACAAACATGAATCTCAAAATTTAAGTGGAGAATACAGGCCATAATAAAACATACTGATATGACATTCGGGTTGTACCCAAGTACACATCAACACACACTGCTAGCGAGCAATTCCAACATAGGGCCTGATATGCAAAAAAGATTAAGGCATTTCAATGTTGTGTCTGTTGCTACATAATCCTTAGGACAGATGTCTTTCTAGATTAGGATAGACACTGGTCTGGTGCAAGGAATAATGGTAGAGAGAATCATGTGAAGACCAGGACTTAGACACTAGACAAAAACAATAGAAATATATAGAATTACACTACTGAAGTGAATGGGAAAGTCTTACTCCAAGATAAAGATGAACTAGAGACCAAGAGTAGTTAAAAAAGCAGTCTCAGAGATCGTATATGTAGCCATCCAGTGGTACAAAAGTCCATTTCAAACTATAGTAGCAGCATATCGAACCATGGTGGAAATGTGTTAAAGAAGTGACTTCCAATTCAGCAAAACCTTTATGTTAATGGCCTACCCCTCCCTAAATTGACTTACTGGCATTGGACGTAGCCTAGAGAAGGTTCACAAGGTTGATTATGGGTATGGAGGATCTATCTTATGAGCAGGAGTTGAGTAGGTTAGGCCAGTACTCATTGGAGTTTACAAAAATGGAAGGTGACCTCACTGAAACATGCCAAGTCTTTTTAAAATTTCTCTATAGGATGTGGGCATCTCTGGCAGGGTTGGCATGTTGTTGCCCTTACATAGTTGCTTTTGGACGGAGTAGATTTCTGAGCCATTTTACAGGGCAGTTGAGACTTGATCATGTTGCTATAGGTCTGGAGTTGCAAATAGGTCACACTGGGTAGGGTGTTCTTCTCACAAGGACGTATTCCTAAAATTAACCAGAATTTCTTTTTAAAAATAACTATTGAAGGTGGTTACATGGTCATAAGGTTCTCGGTTAACTCCAGATTTTTTTGAATTCAAGTTTCTGTAGCTGCCTGGTGGGATTTGAACCAATGTCCTTACAGCGTTAGCCTTGGCCTCTGAATTATGAGTCTATTGACACTACCACTCCTCCACCACCTCTCATTCTTAAGAAATTTGACAAGGTAGATGCAGATAGGTTATTTTCCCTTGCAGGAGAGTCTAGAACCACAGGGCAGAATAAGGTGTCACCCATTTAAGACAGAGGTGAAGATAAATTCTTTTGGAGGTCATGAACCTTTGAATCATTTTACCACAGAGGGCATTCAAGATTGAGATAGACATATTATTGATCAGCAAGGGAACCATGGGCTGTGGGAATAAGGCAGAAAAGTGAAGTTGAGGATTATAAGAATAGCTATGTTCTTAGTAAATGGCGGAGTGAACTCCATGGACCTTAGGGCCACGTTCTGTTCCTAGATCTTGTGGTCTATTTTTGCAATTGCCTCAAGTGCAATCTCCAAAGATACTTGCATTGCTCTAATTCTGTCCTCTTCAGAACCCTTAATTCTAATTGCTCCATTATGCATCTGCATTTTCAGCAGACCTTAAGCAGTGGAACTCACACATCCCTGTCATCCTTCCAAGACATCCCAGGTTAAGAATTACTGAAACAGATATGCCATATTTCAAAGAGAGAAACTGCTGTTCTTGTTTTGTGCTGATTCACAAGCAGTCAGATTTTGAAAAGTCTTGGTCAGAAAGAAGGTATACAGAAAAGACAGGAGGTTGGGGGTGGGGGGGAAGGAGAAAAGAGAGAGAGGAAATGGTCAGGCAGGAAGAAAGAGAAGGTGGGAGCGAAGGAAAGGGCTGGAGAGGTTGAATGGTGATGGTAAAGTTCGGTCAAAAGGAATAATGGTAGGCAATGCTTGCTCTCTGGTGCAAGATAAAGCATCTGCAGAGCTTTAAATGACAGATTCTCTCTGAGAATTCAATTTTTTTTCCCATATAAAATTATCAGTTTCCAAGGGTACTGTAACAATCTCACCTTCTTGGGTTACCAGATCTACAATTCCTAGCTGACTGATGTAAATATCGAGGTCACCCTGTTGTGTGGAAGCTGTTAGACTGCCATCTGAAGAATCTGCAAATAAACATTAAATACTTTATTGCTGACATTTCATTCACATGGAGCAATTGCTTAAAAATGAGTGTACATACTGAAAAACTGTTTGTATCAGAGGTTATTCTAATATAGAGCTCTTTATATATAGTTCACAATTTGGGTGAATAAAAACCCAGCAACATTTGAAAATGCAAATAAATATGCTAATCATCATTGTCACAGATATTATCACACAGGTAACTTCCACGTGCAATACTTCAGACCTTAGCCAGTTAGGCTTACTTAGATGGACAGGTGGTTTGCAAAGCAGATAATGCCAGTGTGGATTCAAATCCTGCACCAGCTGAGCTTACCATGAGGAATTCTCTTTCTCAACCTCTCTTGTTGCTTGAGACCTGGTGATCCTCAAGTTAAATCACCATCAGTCGTCTTGCTTTAATGGGAGAGCAACCCTATGGTCTGGCAACTTTACCTTTAGATACCATATCTCTGCAACACTTTATTGTTCGTAGAAAATTCCCTGATCCAAGCTGATTATCCTCTCCCTTTGGTAAAACTTGGCATTTGTCTTTCATTTTTTACCTAGCTCTTTTGGGTATTTTTATTTCAATGTAAAAGCAAAATTGAAATAAGAACTTAAAAGGAAAACCCAGCAGGTCAGACTGCATCAGGAGAGAGAAAAACAGTAACTCAAGGCAGAATCTTACAGGTGTCACGACACGGGGTAAACCCTTCTGTTAATTTAAACTAGCAACATAGAAAAGATTCACCCCATGTTGTAATCTGTTAAAATTCAAGAGGCAAAGAACTATCCCAAATGTCACTATGTAAAGTAAAAATTAACAACATTTTTAAAAAAATGTCTAATAGAGAATGATTAACAACTATTTACACTCATTTCTCTAAACCTATCTTTTGCCTTCCACTCGACAATACTGGTCCAATAAAATCCTAATTATGATTTACAAGAAGTATAATCACATTTCAAAACCAGGCAGCTTATCAGAGTGTCCTCTGGAGATTTACCAGTCTTTTTTCTTCTTCTTAGGGATTCTGCTTCACACGTCTTTGATAGATAAAGGTACCTTTAAGAGAGCAATTTTGCAGGCAGTCTGTATTGTTCTGTTGTTGTTGGTGCTCTTTGCCACTCTGGGTAGCAGTTCAAAATGTCTGATATTTATACCCCAAAGAATCGGATCGTTTCACTTATTTTAATATTGTCAAAATACTAAGTTCAAACTTGATTGGAATTTGGTATCTTGGTGCATAATTTAAACTGATTGGCCAAATTTGAATTTGTTTTTGTATCCAGGCAACATAGCTCTTAGCTAGTTGTTTGGCCAAATGTTACATCGTTACCTTGTTCAGAACACTGTGCTAGCCAAACATTTCAGCTCCCTTAAAGGTACATTATACCCACAACTTCATAACACAGGTATCTCAGTAACATCAGCTATGTTGAGATGTCCTTCCTACCTGATCTGTCCGTTGCCACATATTTCTCTCTCTACATCTCTGCCTTTCTCTCAATTTCTCCTGCTCTTCTTACTGCCTGCCTCACTCTTTATCCCTGTTCTGTCTGCGTGCAATCTCTCTGATCAAGAGTTTTCAACATCTGACTACCCAAGAGGCTAAACCTGCACAAAGCAAGACTTTGTGTCAAAATTGGATGAGAAGTCTGGCGCATCTTGCCCCATCTTTTATGCTTTTGACAAGCAGTGCAGTGTGTTTTTAGCTAAGCAGTGACAAGCTGCCAATGAAGGGGGATGATCTTTGTTCAACGCACCTCACTAATGTTAAACTTCCGATATTACCACGTGCAAAATAAGCCAAAAAAAACCATCAAAATAGAAATGTGAGCAGGTGCCTTTCCTTTTTGCACATATTACTTCTGCTCTGCTGAGCTATCTAGTGCAGACACAAAGGCCAGAAACCTCATCACGTCTGTCAGCGAACCTCAATCTGGAAGGACAGTCAAAAAGGGCAGTGGGTAGCATTTGCTGGTTAAAAAGTAAATTAATGCAATGATAAGCTAGGATATTAGCTCTAGTGAAGTGGAATTTTTGCGTAGAGCTTAGAAACAAAGGGTCAGAAAGCAATGGTGTGGGTTGTTAACAGATCTCAATCTGTAGTTGTCGTGTTGGGGAAGGCATTGCATAGCAAATCAGAAACATAAACAAAAGGTATATAGTTGCAGCTATGGATGACTTTGATTTAGTACATAGATTGGGTAAATCAAATTAGTGTAAATACATGAGAAAAGGAATCCCTGGAGTGTATATGGGATGGTATTCTGGATCCATATATTGAGGAATCAGGCTATCCTAGACTGAGTATTGTGTAAAGAGAAAGAAAGAATTGGCAATCTATCTGTGTATGATCCTCTTGGGAAGGGTTACCGTAACATGACATAATTCTTCAGTTAGATAGAGAGTGATGTAGTGGATTCTGAGACTAGGTTCCTGAATGTGGGGACGTGTGAGGTTATGCACTTTGACAGGAAGAATAGAAAGGTAGACCATTTTCTCTTCAGGGAAAGCCTTTGGAAACCTTAAGTGCAAAGAGATTTAGGAGTCCTGGTTCAGGTTTCTCAACAGAAACATGCAGGTTCAGTTGACAATTAGGAAGGTAAATGCAATGTTACCATTCATTTTGAAAGCGCTAAAATACAAGAGGAAAGATATACTGCTGAGACTGCATAAGGCTCTGGTCAGACTGCATTTGGAACATTGCCAGCAGTTTTAGGCCCTGTATCGAAGAAAGAATGCACTGACTTGGAAGAGGTCCTGTAAAGATTTACAAGAATGATCCTGGGTGTGAAGGGCTTGTCATTTCAGGAGCTGTTGAGGATTCCGGGTCTGTACTTAGAGTCATAGAGATGTACAGCACGGACTTCGGTCTAACTCGTCCATGCCGACCACATTACATAAATTAATCGAGTCTCACTTACCAGCACTTGGCTGATATCCCTCTAAACTCTTTCTATTCATATACACATCCAGATGCCTTTTAAATGTAATTGTACCAGTCTCTGCCACTTCCGCTGGCAGGTCATTCTATATACTGCACATTCCACTTTCTGCGTTAAAAAGTTGCCCCTTAGGTCCTTTTTATAGCTTTCTTCTCTCACTAAAACTATGCCCTCTAGCTCTGGACTCCCCCACCCCAGGGAAAAGACCTTGTTTATTTATCCTATCCATGGCCCTCGTGCTTTTATAAACCTCTAAGGTCACCCCTCAGCCTCCCACACTCCTTGATTGAGTTTAGAAGAATGAGAGGGGAATCTGATTGAAATTTACAGATTATTAAGAGTGGACTTGGAGAAAATCAGTAGGATTTCCATCAGTAGGAGGGCTTAGGACTTGAGGGCACAGCTTCAGAGTGCAAGAATGACCCTTTAGAACTGACACAAGAAGAGATTTCTTCAGTCAGAGGGTGGTGAATCTATGGAAGTCATGGCCACAGAAGGCTTAATAAGAGTTAGATAGGTTCTTGATTAGTAAAGGGATCAAGGGTTACAAAGAGAAGGCAGGAGAATGGAGTTGAGAAACATATCAGCCATGATTGAATGGTGGAGAAGATTTCATGGGACCTCATTCTGCTCCTAGACCTTATGCTTTATGGTCTGAATAAAGGAGGCAAGAGGCATGAGCTGGCTATGATAAATAGGCAATAGCAATTACTTAAAGAGCACATGGAATAATTGCAATAATTGTTCATTCCTGTCCAGAACAAAATTAAACAGGAAAGGTGGCTAGACCATGGCTAACAGGAAATTGGGAGACAGTATTCAACCCAAGGAAAGAGCATATAAATTGGCTAAAAGAAAAAGCAACAGATCGGAGGATTGGGAGCGGTTTAGCTTTTAACAAGCTGGTAAAGAGATTGATTAACAGGGGGAAAACAAAACATCTGAGTAAGCTTGTGAAACATACAAACTGATCACAAAGTCCTCTGTAGGTACATGAAAAAAAAAGATCAGTGAAGATAAATCTAAGTCCTTTAGAATCAGAAACCAAGAAAGTCACAATAGATAACAAAGAGATCCAAGCCAATTAAATATATACTTTGATTCTTTTTTAACAGAAGACACAATTGGGGTGTCCCAAAAATGTTGAGGAGTACAGGATCTAGTGAGAAGGAAGAACTGAAGGAAATCAGTATTAGTAAAGAAATGGTGTTGGGCAAATGGATAGGATTATAGGCTGATAAATTTCCAGGGCCCCATAATCTACATCCAAAAATACTTAAAGACTCTGGAACAATTCCTATTGACTGGAGTTGCTAATGTAACCACACAATTATTAAAAAAGGATATAGAGGTATAAACGGGAAATTAAAGACTGATTAGCCTGGCTTCAGTAATGGGGAGACTATAGCAGAGCATCTCAAAAGCAAAGACATAATCACTGTCACATTGTGATAGGGAAATCATGCTTGACAAACCTACTGGAATGTTGATGACATAGTTAATAAGGTGGAGCTAATAAATGCAGTTTACTTGGATCTTCAGAAAGCTTTTGATAAGGTCCCACATTAGAGATGAACATGTACAATTACAGCACATGGGGGTGGCATGCAGGAAACAAAGAGTAGAAAGCGAGTTTTGAGAGATTTGTAGCTTAGGATGAGGTTCCGGATGTAAGTTTGCTCGCTGAGCTAGAAGGTTCATTTCTCAGACATTTCAACATCATACTAAGTAACATCATCAGTGAGTCTCCAGTGAAGCACTGGTGTTAATGACCTATATTCTATTTGTGTGTTTAGGTTTCCTTGGGTTGGTGATGTCATTCCCTATTCTTTTTCTCAGAGGGTGGTAAATGGGGTCCAAGTTGATGTGTTTGTTGATAGAGTTCCAGTCTGAATGCCATGCTTCTAGGAATTCTCGTGCATTTCTCTGTTTGACTGGTCCTAGGATGAGTTGTCCCAGTTGAAGTGGGGTCCTTCTTTATCTGTATTTAAGGATACTAGTGAGAGTGGGTCATGTCTTTTTGTGGCTAGTTGATGTTCATGTATCCTGGTGGCTAGTTTTCTGCCCGTTTGTTACAGTTCTTGCAAGGTATTTTATAAACGACATTAGTTTTGCTGGTTGTCTGTATGGGGTCCTTCAAGTTCATTAGCTGCTGTTTCAGTGTATTAATGGATTTGTGGGCTAGGAGAAAGTGAGGACTGCAGATGCTGGGGATCAGAGCTTAAAAATGTGTTGCTGGAAAAGTGCAGCAGGCCAGGTAGCATCAAAGGAGAAGGAGAATCGACGTTTCGGGCATAAGCCCTTCTTCAGGAATGAGGAGGGTTTGTGGGCTACCATGATGCCAAGAGTTCTGAGTAGTCTGGCAGTCATTTCTGAGATGTATTTGATATCGGGGTGAGTGGCTAGGGTCTCTGGATGCATTTTGTCAGCTTGCTGCTGAGAAATCGGCAGACTGTGTTCATTAGGTATCCGTTCTTTTTGAATACGCTGCATTAGTGATTTTCCTCTGCTCTGTGTAGTTCCTCTGCAATGCAGTGTATGATAACTCATTGAAATAATGTTCTAATGCAGCTTCGTTTGTGGGTGTTGGGATGATTGCTTCTGTAGTTCAATATTTGGTCTGTATGTGTTGTTTTTCTGTAGACGCTGGTTTGGAGTTCCCCATTGGCTGTTCACTCTACTGGGGCATCTAGGAACGGCAGCTTATTGTTGTTTTCCTCCTGTTTAGTGAATTTTATGCCAGTAAGGATATTATTGATGGCCTTGAAGATTTCTTTTAATTTGTTTTGTTTAGTGATAAGGGTATCATCAACACAGCTGACCCGAAGTTTGGGTTGGATGGTTGGCAGAGCTGTTTGTCTGAGTCTCTGCATTACTGCTTCTGCTAAGATCCCTGATATTGGGGATCCCATGGGTGTTCTGCTGGTTTGTCTGTAGGTTTTGTTAATGTAAGTGCAGTGAGTAGTAAGGAATAGGTCCACTTGCTTGATGATGTTATCCTTGCTGATGAAGTTGGTGGTGTTTGGTGTATGTGTCTTCAGTTCTTCTAACAGTGTAGTCAGTGTTTTCTTGGCCAGGTTCATGATTTTGATGGATGTGAACAGGACTGTTATGTTAAAGGAGACCATTCTTTCTTGGTGTCTTTGATGATTTCAGGAATTCTTGGGTGGAGTGGATGGAGTGGGGCGAGTCTTCTACTAAGTGTTTTAATCTTTGGTATGACTCCTTGGGTAATCTGTACGCTGGTGTTCCAGGTAGCGAGACTATGGGTCTGAGGGAGGCTCCCAATTTGTGAATTTTGGGTAATCTATAGAAGCGTGGTGCGTTGGATCCATCTGGTTTCATTTTTTGAAAGTCTATCTTCTTTAATTCTCCAGATTTCTGAAGTTTGTTCAGTAGGGCTGTGATTCAGTTCTCCAGTTGTGGGGTCAGGTCTACCACCACCTGTTGGCAAGCAGTGGTATCTGCAAGCAGTGTGCTTGTTTTCTTAATGTTGTCTGTTTGGTTTAAAATGACTGTCAAGCGTCCTTTGACTGCAGGTAGGATAACAATGTTTTTATCTTTTGAGTCCTTCTAGTGCTTTCCTTTCTTCTGTTTTGAGTCTGTTTCCTTCCTTTTTCCTGCTTAATGTCAATGCAACTGCCTGTCCGACGGGCTGCTGGGTTTCATCTATGGATTTGTCGTCTTTCAGTATTGTTTCTAATGCGGCTAAGAAATCTTTCTCGTCTGCATCCTGGAATCTGTAATTTAATCCTGTTATTAAAATGGCTTTTTCAGTGTCTGTTAAGGGTCAGTCAGATAAGTTTTTTTTAATCCATGCTTCTGTGTTGTTATTTTGTGTAATTTAGTCTAGATTTTTCTGCAGATCTAGTTTTTAAATTTTCTGTTTGTCGCTGTCTAATGTCTATGGCTCGTTGTACTATGTCTGTCCATTCATGATCTGTTGCGTTAGTGAGTAAAGTTTTTTGGCACGAAATTTCCCAGTTTATTTACAGAGTCTGTTGTGGGCATCATTAATGATTTTTCGAAGCACTCTGTGGCCGTTTTGCTCTGCTATTCTTTTGGCTAGTGGGGTGTTAAGGGGAGGTTGGTATTTAAGACATTAAGTTAGACTATTCAGACCACTTGGCTTTTTGGTAGCCCACAAACCCACCAACACACTAAAACAGAAGCTAATAACATTGAAAGACCCCACACAATCAAGCAAACTAATGTCATTTATAAAATACCTTGCAAGAACTGCAACACTGTAAATATGAACTGTAATATGAACATCAACTAGCCACAAAAAGACATGACCCACTCTCACCAGTATCCTTACAAAACAAATGAGGAAGGACACCACTTCAACTGGAACTACACATCCATCCCAGGACAAGCATGAGAAATCCTGGAAGCATGACATTCAGAATGGAACTCTATCAACAAACACATCAACTTGGACCCCATTTATCACCTTCTGAGTAAAAGAATAGGAAATGACATCACCAACCCAAGGAAACCTAAACACACAAATAGAATGCAGGTCACTAACACCAGTGCATCACTGGAGGCTCGCTGATGTTACAGAGTATGGTGATGAAATGTCTGAAAACGAAACTTCCAGCTCAGCGAACAAACTTGGATAAAAACTCAGATTTCTACTGTTTGGATGCGAGTGCCAACCAGTGAGTAGTGGGGTACCATAGGGGTCAGTGCTTGGACCTCAGCTATTTGCAATACATTTTAATGACTTAGATGAAAGAGCGAAATGTAATCTCTCCAAGTCTGCAGATGACAAAAGGGATGGGTGAGAGGGTGAGCAGTGAGGAGGATGCAGCAATGCTTCAATGTGATTCGGACAAGTTGGATGAGTGGCACGTGCATAGACAAATATGAGGTTATCCACTATGGTAGTGAAAACAGGAAGGCAGATCGTCATCAAATTGGCAATACATTGGGAAAGCGGAAGAGCAATGAGACTTGGGTGTCTTTGTACATCAGTTGCTGAAATTAAGCATACTGGTGCAGGTGGTTGTGAAAGGGGCAAATGATATTTTAATCTTCACACAGAAAGGAGTTAAGTAAAGAGGCAAAGATGTTTGCTGTAATTGGAGTCAGAGTCACAGAGATGTACAGCTCGGAAACAGACATGCTGGACAGATATCCCAACCCAATCTAGTCCCACCTGCCATATCTCTCTAAACCCTTCCTATTCATATACCCATTCAGATGCCTTTTAAATGCTGCAATCGTACTAACCTCCACCACTTCCTCTGGTAGCTTAATGATTAATGATTTATTTATTTATCCTATCCATGCCCCTCATGAATTTATAAACCTCTATAAGGTCACCCCTCAGCCTTCAATGCTCCAGGGAAAACAGCCCCAGCCTATTCACTCTCTCTCTATAGCTCAAATCCTTCAACACTGGCAACATCATTGTAACTCTTTTGTGAACCCTTTCAAGTTTCACAACATCTTTCCAATAGGAAGGAGACCAGATTTGCACACAATATTCCAAAAGTGGCCTAACCAATGTTTTGTACAGCCGTTAACGTGACCTCCCAACTCCTGTACTCAACGTTCTGACCAATAAAGGAAAGCATAAGACCATAAGACCATAAGACATAGGAGTGGAAGTAAGGCCATTCGGCCCATCGAGTCCACTCCGCCATTCAATCATGGCTGATGCGCATTTCAGCTCCACTTGCCAGCGTTCTCCCCGTAGCCCTTAATTCCTCTAGACAACAAGAACCTATCAATCTCGGCCTTGAAGACATTTAGCGTCCCGGCTTCCACTGCACTCCGTGGCAATGAATTCCACAGGCCCACCACTCTCTGGCTGAAGAAATGTCTCCGCATTTCCGTTCTGAAATGACCCCCTCTAATTCTAAGGCTGTGTCCACGGGTCCTAGTCTCCTCGCCTAACAGAAACAATTTTCTAGCATCCACCTTTTCAAAGCCATGTATTATTTTGTACGTCTCTATTAGATCTCCCCTTAATCTTCTAAACTCCAACGAATACAACCCCAGTATCCTCAGCCGTTCCTCATATGCTAGACCTGTCATTCCAGGGATCATCCGTGTGAATCTCCGCTGGACACGTTCCAGTGCCAGTATGTCCTTCCTGAGGTGTGGGGACCAAAACTGGACACAGTACTCCAAATGGGGCCTAACCAGAGCTTTATAAAGTCTTAGTAGTACATCTCTGCTTTTATATTCCAACCCTCTTGAGATAAGAGACAACACTGCATTCGCTTTCTTAATCACAGACTCAACCTGCATGTTTACCTTTAGAGAATCCTCGACTAGCACTCCCAGATCCCTTTGTGCTTTGGCTTTATTAAGTTTCTCACCATTTAGAAAGTAGTCCATTCCTATATTCTTTTTGCCAAAGTGCAAGACCTCGCACTTGCTCACGTTAAATTCCATCAGCCATTTCCTGGACCACTCTCCCAACCTGTCTAGATCCTTCTGTAGTCTCCCCACTTCCTCAGTACTACCTGCCTGTCTACCTAACTTTGTATCATCGGCAAACTTCGCTAGAATGCCCCCGGTTCCCTCATCCAAATCATTAATATATAATGCGAACAGCTGTGGCCCCAGCACCGAACCCTGCGGGACACCGCTCGTCACCGGCTGCCATTCTGAAAAAGAACCTTTTATCCCAACTCTCTGCCTTCTGTTAGATAGCCAATCCTCAATCCATCCCAGCAGCTCACCTCGAACACCATGGGCCCTCACCTTGCTCAGCAGTCTCCCGTGTGGCACCTTATCAAAGGCCTTTTGAAAGTCCAGATAGACCACATCCACTGGGTTCCCCTGGTCTAACCTACTTGTTACCTCTTCAAAAAATTCCAACAGGTTTGTCAGGCATGACCTCCCTTTACTAAATCCATGTTGACTTGTTCTAATCAGACTCTGCTCTTCCAAGAATTTAGAAACCTCATCCTTAATGATGGATTCTAGAATTTTACCAACAACCGAGGTTAAGCTGATTGGCCTATAATTTTCCATCTTTTGCCTTGATCCTTTCTTGAACAAGGGGGTTACTACAGCCATCTTCCAATCGTCCGGGACCTTTCCTGACTCCAGTGACTCTTGAAAGATCTCAACCAATGCCTCTGCTATTTCCTCAGCAACCTCTCTCAGAACTCTAGGGTGTATCCCATCGGGGCCAGGAGATTTATCAATTTTAAGACTTTTTAACTTTTCTAGCACTATCTCTTTCGTAATGGCAACCATACTCAACTCAGCCCGGTGACACCCTTTAATTTTTGGGATATTACTCCTGTCTTCCACTGTGAAAACTGACGCAAAGTACTTGTTAAGTTCTCCTGCTATTTCCTTATCTCCCATCACTAGGCTCCCTGCATCAGTTTGAAGTGGCCCAATGTCTACTTTTGCCTGTCGTTTGTTTCTTATGTACTGAAAGAAACTTTTACTATTATTTCTAATATTACTGGCTAGCCTACCTTCATATTTGATCCTCTCATTTCTTATTACACTCTTTGTTATCCTCTGTTTGCTTTTGTATCCTTCCCAATCTTCTGATTTCCCACTGTTCTTAGCCACTTTATAGGATCTCTCTTTTTCTTTAATACATTTCCTGACTTCCTTTGTCAGCCAAGGTTGTCTAATCCCTCCCCGGTTAATCTTTCTTTTCTTGGGAATGAACCTCTGTACAGTGTCCTCAATTATACCTACAAACTCCTGCCATTTTTGCTCTAGTGTCTTCCCGGTTAGCCTCTGCTTCCAAACACCTTCTTCACTATCCTATCTACCTGCGACTCCACTTTCAAGGAGCTAAGAACCTGTAGTCCAAGGTCTCTTTGTTCACAACACTCCTGAGGCCCTTACCATTAAGTGTATAAGTCCTGCTAAGATTTGCTTTCCCAAAATGCAGCACCTTGCATTTATCTGAATTAAACTCCACCTGCCACTTCTCAGCCCATCAGCCCATCTGATCAAGAACCTGTTGTAATCTGATATAACCTTCTTCGCTGTCCACACAATTTTAGTGTCATCTGCAAACATACTAACTGTACCTCTTATGCTCACATCCAAATCATTTATATAAACGATGAAAAGGAGTGGACCCAGCACTGATCCTTGCGGCACTCCATTGGTCACAGGCCTTCAGGTCTGAAATGCAACCCGCCACCACCACCCTCTCTCTTCTACCATCGAGCCAGTTTGGTATCCAAATGGCTAGTTCTCCCTGTATTTGATGAGATTTAACCTTGCTAACCAGTCTCCCGTTGGGAATCTTGTCGAACGCCTTACTTAAGTCCATATACATCATGTTCACCACTCTCCCTTCATCAATCCTCTTTGTTACTTCTTCAAAAAAATCTTATTATGTTCATGAGACATGACTTCCCACGCACAAAGCCATGTTGACTATCCCTAATTAGTCCTTGCCTTTCCAAATATATGTACGTCCTGTCCCTCAGGATTCCCTCCAATAATTTGCTCACCAGCAACGTCAGGCTCAATAGGTCTATAGCTCCCTGGCTTGTCCTTACCACCCTTCTTAAACAATGGTACCACATCAGCTAACCTCCATTCTTCCGACATCTCACCTATGACTATTGATGATACAAATATCTCAATAAGAGGCCCAGCAATCACTTCCCTAGCTTCCCGCAGAGTTCTAAGGTACACCTGAACAGGTCCTGGGGATTTATCTACTTTTATGGGTTTCAAGACATCCAGCACTTCCTCCTCTGTAATATGGACAGTCTTTCAAGATATAATCTATTGCCCTACATTCCATACCTTCCATGTTCTTTCCCACAGTAAACGCTGACGCAAAATACTCGTTTATTATCTCCACCATCTTCTGCGATTACACACACAGGCCGCCTTGCTGATCTTTGAGGGGCCGTGCTCTCTCCCTAGTTACCCTTTTGTTCTTAATGTATTTGTAAAAACCCTTTGGATTCTCCTTAATTTTATTTGCCTAGGCAATCTCATGCCCCCTT
This sequence comes from Chiloscyllium punctatum, assembly GCF_047496795.1. Taxonomy (NCBI): domain Eukaryota; kingdom Metazoa; phylum Chordata; class Chondrichthyes; order Orectolobiformes; family Hemiscylliidae; genus Chiloscyllium; species Chiloscyllium punctatum. Next base: position 38,454,727 of record NC_092782.1, on the reverse strand, counting down.
TTTGCCCTCCCGATTTCCCTCTTAAGCATACTCCTAATGCCTTTATACTCTAAGGATTCACTTGATCTACCTTGTCTATACCTGACATATGCTTCTGTCTTTTTCTTAACCAAACCCTCAATTTCTTTAGTCACCCAGCATTCCCTACACCTATCAGCCTTTCCTTTCAGCCTAACAGGAATATACTGTCTCTGGACTCTCGTTATTTCATTTCTGAAGCTTCCCATTTTCCAGCCGTCCCTTTACCGGTGAACATCTGCCCCAATCAAGCTTTAGAAAGTTCTTGCCTAATACCATCAAAATTAGCCTTCCTCCTATTTAGAACTTCAACTTTTAGATCTTACCTATCCTTTTCCATCACTATTTTAAAACTAAATAGAATTATGGTCACTGGCCCCAAAGTGCTCCACCACTGATACCTCAGTCACCTGCCCTGCCTTGTTTCCCAAGAGTAAGTCAGGTTTTGCACCTTCTATAGTAGGTACATCCATATATTGAATCAGGAAATTTTCTTGTACACACTTAACAAGTTCTTCTCCATCTAAACCCTTAGCACTATGGCAGTCTCAGTTTATGTTTGGAAAGTTAAAATCCCCTACCATAACCACTCTACTATTCTTACAGATAACAGAGATCTCCTTACAAATCTGTTTCTCAATTTCCCTCTGACTATTAGGGGTATATAATACAATCCCTATCTTATTTCTCAGTTCAACCCAAATAACTTCCCTGGATAAAAGCAAATTACTGCGGATGTTGGAATCTTAAACCAAAAGAGAAAATGCTGGAAAATCTCAGCAGGTCTGGCAGCATCTGTAAGGAGAGAAAAGAGCTGACATTTTGAGTCTAACTGACCCTCTGTCAAAGTTTAGACTCGAAACGTCAGCTCTTTTCTCTCCTTACAGATGCTGCCAGACCTGCTGAGATTTTCCAGCATTTTCTCTTTTAACTTCCCTGGATCTATTTCCAGGAATATCCTCCCTCAGTACAGCTGTAATGCTATTCCTTACCAAAAATGCCACTCTCCCTCCTCTCTTGCCTCCCTTTCTGTCCTTGCTGTAGAATTTGTATCCTGGAACATTAAGCTACCAGTCCTGTCCATCCCTGAGCCACATTTGTGTAATTGCTATAATATCCCAGTCCCATGTTCTTAACTATGCCCTGAGTTCATCTGCCTTCCCTGCTAGATCTTGCATGGAAGGCATTGGTGCAACAATAATTGAGAATATTGTATGCGGTTTTTTTGTCTCCTTATCTGAGGAAAGGATCTTCTGGCTATGGAGGGCGTGCAACGAAGATGTACCTAACTGGCTCCTGGGATGGCAAGATGATATATCAAGACAGACTAGATTGGTCAGGACTATATTCACTGGCATTTCAAAAAATGGAGAGGGATCTCAGAAAGCTATAAAATCCTTACACAGACAGTAAAGGTGGGAAGAATGTTCCTGATGATCAGGGAATCCAGAATGAGGGGGCACAGTCTACAGACAGAGATGAGGAGAAATTTCTTTGTAAACCTTGGGAATTCTCTGCCACAGAGTGCTTGAGATTAAAACATTGAACATTTTCAAAAAGGAGCTAGATGCAGTTATTAGGGCTAAAGGGATCAAACAGTATGTGGAGAAAGTGGTAATATGATTCTGAATAGGATGATCAGTCTTGATCTTATTGAATGGCACAGCAGGCTTGAATGGCCAAATGGCCTATTCCTGCTCCAATGTGTTTCAGTTAGACAATCCTGTCAATCTATTGTTCCTTGCCATCTACCGTTCAATTGGCTGCTGCACCCGCATGCTATCTTTCAGTGATTCACAGTCAAGAATACCCAGATCTCTTCATTTACCTTTCCTTCTAAGGTGGTGCATAGCTAGCGTACAGTTTAAAATCAGCTGTGATCTTCAACAGTTTCAGCCAAAATTATAGGTCTCCCTTGTTAAACTTCCCTATCTTTCTCCATATTTGGATGTCTTTAAAAGCACTATCAAATCTTTTTCACTTCAACTAAAACTTCAGTCATCTATGCTATCCTTTACTGACCGGCAGTTTTTCCTTCACGTGGAACCTTGCAGCATTTTACCATGTTCATGGCATTATACAAAGGGAAACAGAAAGAGGAAAAGGCTACTTCTAGGAAATATGAAACAATATCAGAAAATCATGGGAATATAAGAGTCAATATTTCAGGTATCACCCTTCATCAGATCTTTTTATTCACAATTTCTGGGTTTTTGTGAAATTTTACCATTTTCTATTGTATTTTTAAATTAATGCAAGTTATTATTGTTAAGGAATTAACTGATCACTAACAGTATAAAATTACCTCCTATTGAGATATTTGTATCATTGATAGTCACAGGTGAGGTACCGGAAGACTAGAGGTTGGCTAACGTGGTGCCACTGTTTAAGAAGAGTGGTAAGGACAAGCCAGGGAACTATAGACCAGTGACCCTGACGTCACTGGTGGGCAAGTTGTTGGAGGGAATCCTAAGGGACAGGATGTACATGTATTTGGAAAGGCAAGGACTGATTAGGGATAGTCAACATGGCTTCATGCGTGTGAAATCATGTCTCACAAACTTGTTTGAGTTTTGTGAAGAAGTAACAAAGAGGATTGATGAGGGCAGAGTGGTAGATGTGATCTTTTTGGACTTCAGTAAGGTGTTCGACAAGGTTCCCTGTGGGAGACTGGTGAGCAAGGTTAGATCTCATGGAATTCACAGAGAACACACCATTTGGATACAGAACTGGCTCAATGGGAGAAAACTGAGGGTGGTGGTGGAGGGTTGTTTTTCAGACTGGAGGCCTGTGACCAGTGGAGTGCCACAAGGATCAGTGCTGGGTCCACTACTTTTCATCATTTATATAAATGATTTGGATGTGAGCATAAGAGGTACAATTAGTAAGTTTGCAGATGACACCAAAATTGGAGGTGTAGTGGACAGCGAAGGAAGTTACACAGATTACAACAGGATCTTGATCAGATGGGCCAATGGGCTGAGAAGTGGCAGATGGAGTTTAATTCAGATAAACGCAAGGTGCTGCATTTTGGGAAAGCAAATCTTAGCAGGAATTATACACTTAATGGTAAGGTCCTAGGGAGAGTTGCTGAACAAAGAGACCTTGGAGTGCAGGTTCATAGCTCCTTGAAAGTGGAGTTGCAGGTAGATAGGATAGCGAAAAAGGCATTTGGTATGCTTTCCTTTATTGGTGAGAGTAATGAATACAGGATTTGGGAGGTCATGTTGTGGCTGTACAGGACATTGGTTAGGCCACTGTTGGAATACTGCGTGCAATTCTGGTCTCCTTCCTATCGGTAAGATGTGGTGAAACTTGAAAGGGTTCAGAAAAGGTTTACAGGGATGTTGCCAGAGTTGGAGGATTTGAGCCTGGGGTGGGGAGTGCAGAACTAGAGGGCATAGGTTTAGGGTGAGAGGGGAAAGATATAAAAGAGACCTAAGGGGCAACCTTTTCACTCAGAGGGTGGTACGTGTGTGGAATCAGCTGCCAGAGTAAGTGGTGGTGGCTGGTACAATTAAAGCATTTAAAAGGCATCTGGATGTGTATGTGAATAGGAAGGGCTTGGAGGGATACGGGCCAGGTGCTGCCAGTTGGGAGTAGATTGGTTTGAGATATCTGGTTGGCATAGATGAGTTGGACCGAAGGGTCTGTTTCCATGTTGTACATCTCTATGACTCTATCTACTGAATACAGCTGATCGTAACTTGACAAAAAAAGTCTAATCTCCTTATGCTCAGACATATGTAGTAGCAAAAATGTTAATTCCTGTTATACTACTAATGCCAGAAGGAGCGCAGCTGGAATCACTCAATTTCACAAAACTAAAGCCAAGATTTATAATAGCTCATCCTCAGTTCATAATGACAAAAAGGTATTCTGTCTTAGTCTGGCCAGATTGTCACGCTGCTACCAATTTTTCCTTAGTAACTTGCTTCTCTAAATTACAAGAGTTCACATTCTTAACAAAAAAGGCTAGTCAAAATTTAAGATAATAAATCTGCAAATTGCGTCATGATCCAATGACTGATATTAAACCAAAAGGACCAAAAAGACATGATGTATTAATACCAGCAAAGTTACTTTTATCAGCTAATATACAAGTTATTTTGTCTTTGATAACTGGAAAAGAAAATTAACCATGATCAGAACAGAAGTATAATTTTAAAAACTTCCAACAATCTTTTCAGGAAACCAAATGGTACATTTTGCACTAACTGCATCCAATGCAAAATTATTATTCCAATGAAACTTTAAAAAACTTATTCAGGGAATACAGACTTCACAGGCTGGGTCAACATTTATTGCCCATCCCTAACTGCACTGGAAGTGGGGGTGAGCTACCTTCTTGAACCACTATAGTCCATTCACAGATTTGTTGCTATGGAAGAATACAACTTTCTTCTTTGATCTTTTTAACTAAAAGTACTAAGCCAAAAATAGTGTCATGATCAACTTTGCATAACTTAACCTCTCTTCCAGACACACTAATAAATTAAACAAAATGCTTAATTTTGACTTTGGCAAGTAAATATTGCTAATTATAGGGTGGCTAGATAAAAGCACTCCTTGAATTTCTAGACTACAAGCAAATGACATAAATAATATAAATGGTTGGGCATTGCACATGTCTCAGTATTTAAACATAAGAGCAATAAATGCTTTGTTTGAAAGGAAAATAAAAGAGCAGAGATTATCATTTATCTGAAGACACATTATACAGGCTTTAAAAAAAATGATAGTGAAAATGACTTTTGGACAGTAAAAATACCCTTGTTGTTAGTGCAGGCTTAAGGAAACCTCAGCAAGGCAGGAGCAGTTTCAAAAATCATTTAAGAAGGGGCTTTTGCTATGGCTGGTTGTGTGCCCCACACAATTACATTTTTCTCAGACATGCATAAAATGTCAAATTTTATGGACAAGAAGGTCTGCAACCTGTCAGGACCTTCAGGGCTCCAACATCTGGCACCATATTTAAAAGGTAGAATCAAGAAGTGAATGCACTGGCACACTGATTGGCATGTGTGGCTGCGCAGCTATATAACACTGCTGGATAACATTTCAATAAATCAACCACCCTCAACCACCTCTGGAGATGTCAGAGACCTGTCAAAAGCCTTGCTTTATGGATGCCTCCCCAGAGGGTCTTGTAAAGGCAGTCAGAGAGAAAGGAAGTTCTTTTATTCATGGATGGTTACTAGAAGCTGCCCATTGACGAAGACAGCCTGGACAGAGATGGCTACAAAGGTCAAAGCCTGTGGGAGGCTCAAGAGAATCTGGCTCCAGTGTCACAATGGGCAAGTGAGAGGAGTGTGATTGGAAACTTTGCTAATGACACAAAATTGGCTGAAGAGTTGATAATGAAAAGGTTGGCTGTCAACTGTGAAGAAATTAATGATTGGGTCAAGTTTGTGGAAAAGCATCAAATGGAGCTTAACGTGGAGAAGTACAGATTTATTTGGGAAAAGGCAAGCAAAGCAATGGAAGGGAATATACAATAAAGGAAGGTATTAAGAGGGGTAGAGGAAGTGATAGACATTGGAGTGCATGTTTACAAGTCCCTGAAGGTGGTAGGATAAGTAGATAATGTGGTTAGAAACTATATGGGATACTTTCCTTCATTAGGTGAAGTACTGAATAAAAGATCAGGAATGAAAATGCTTGAACTATAAGACACTTGATAGGCCACAGCTGGAATTGAGGTTATTGTGTTTCAAGAAGAACATAATTTTTCTGGAGACAGCACCGTGAAGATCTACAACAACATTACTAGGGATTTAAAATTACAGGTATGAGGAAAGATTGGATAGGCTAGAGCTGTTTTCCTTATAAGAGGTGAAGGGGGTGACATAATCAAGCTATAAAATACTGAAGGGCTTAGATAGAATGAACAGGGGAGACCGGTTTCCCCACATGAAAAGGTCAATTACCAGAGGGCACAGAACTAAAGTGACCCGATTGGAGGGGACATGAGGAAAAGCTTTCTCATCCAGATGGTAGAAATCTGTAATTTGCTCCCCAGCTTGATTGAGGTGGAAACTCATTTAGAAGGAACCTGGATTTGCATCTGAAGCACTGCAGCCTACAAGACTACAGACATGGTGCTGGTATGTGGTATTAGAATGGGTAGCTATGTTATTCAGCAAGCACAGACATGAGGAGCTGTATGACGTCTTCCTGCACTGTTACTTTTCTATAGTTCTAAGAGGTTGAATGACCTGCTGAATTCAACCAGGATATGCACCACCATCTACTCAATGCTCAATGTTCCTTTGAGTGCTGGTTGTCACTGCAGATGATTGTCATTAAGGAGATTCGGTGTCAGGATTCTCCTTTCTCAATCAATGCACAATAAATTTCTGCCATTTCAGTGCAGCTACCAATATAGCACTACTGACATCGCAGTGGTATGGCCTCTTCTACATCTTAGGAACAGGAGAATCGACGTTTCGGGCATAAGCCCTTCTTCAGGAATGAGGAGGGTGTGCCAAGCTATCTTAGCCTGCTTGGCACACCCTCCTCATTCCTGAAGAAGGACTTATGCCCGAAACGTCGATTCTCCTGTTCCTTTGATGCTGCCTGACCTGCTGCGCTTTTCCAGCAACACATTTATAAGCTCTGATCTCCAGCATCTGCAGTCTTCCCTTATCCTCTTATACATTTGCCAGGATCTACATTTGAAACACAGAAGGAGCTGTACTATTCAGCAGCCCAAACACTGTCAGATTGTTCATCTTGCATCACAACTAGGATAATGCAGCCATCTGACAGTTTTTCACCATAGGCTCACATGGGACAATGACACATCTATGTCCACAAAATATTGTCTTTTGCGTTTAAGCTCCTGTTGAGTTCAGCTCATTTAGCTTTCCCAGTTAAGTTTGATGGCTTCAGTCAGTGTGGTTGCCTTGCTGGGGCAGGTTTGTCATGAACTGATCAATATGGATTGGCTTCAACCCTAAAACTAAAAGTTTGTGAAAAGACACACCTTGAATATGAAAAATTCAAGTATTTCTAAATACCTGCACTCACCAGAGCTTGGAAGAAGTATAAACCCCATGTCAGATTTGTGAACACATATGTTTCCTGTTTTTGGCCAACAAGATTGCACCCAACAATGTAATTCCAGCAGCTGGGGTGGGGGGGTGGATGGGGGTTTCATGAGTATTGATAATATACTAATGAATGCAAATGAAGTTCTTGACCAGGAACTCTAACCAATCCTCTAAGAACTTAATAGCAAAACTTCATCATCGGGAAAGTAAATGTTTGCCTTCTGCCAATTAAGATCCGCACCTACTCTTTTAAAAGCGTCAGACAGGCCTAGAAAATTCTGCCAATTGTTTCTTAGTCATTTGAGATTAGATCTATTATTCTACTTTCAGTAGCAAGTGTTATTAGGGGTTGCTAAATGAAGCCTTGTCTTTTTGTTTGCAAAGTACATACCCACACGGTCTCAGAACTGATACTTGCAGCTAAACCATAATTAGAGTTATGGTGGAATTATTCCCATATATAAATTGGAATTAATACAAACAAAATGGAATAGTTTCTTACCGACTGTAACAGAACCTGCAGCTGTCCGAACTGTAACATTTCCTGCATGTGGAATAATACAGAAATATTGTAACAGAAGGCCTTTGAAGCAAAAAATATTAAGAGAAGCTTATTTATATCCTATTAACAGCATGGAACTTCAGATTATTAAAGCAGATAATCCATGAAAACTTGACTTTATTTGTTTGAAACCCAGAGCAGAAATATATAAATTCTGCTATATAGATTAGCCATGCAAGAACATAAACACATGAAATTGCTGGAAAAACTCAAAGTCTGGCAGGATCTGTGGACAGAAATCAGAGTTAATGTTTTGGGTGATCCTTTTGGATAAATAGTCTTGCAATAATACCACTAGTCCATCACCTACTGCCATCCATGACAAAGTGGCGCAAATTGAAGCCAGGATCTCAAAGCTTGGCATCATACTGCAAGGTAATCTGCTGTAGTCTGCATCAATGAAAGTCAGCAGCCATGCCACAGACAGTGGACACTATATAGGAGCACCAGGATATGCACATATACCCACAAGGCAGGCACTACAAGATTGCACCTGGGTAATCAGGGTCGGGTATGTTTTGGCGCCGCCCTTTTGGCACCAATTATTTGGCCTGCCATTTTGGCTCTAAACTGTTTTGGTGCTCATTACTTTGGCGCTGAGCTGTTTTGGCGCCAATTCAGAGTAAAAAAAAATCTTGCTTGGTTAAAGAAGAGAGGATGACTAATGACCCAATGTAATTTTCTCAACTAGCAAAAGTTGATAGTCAAAGCTGTAATGACCCGCTGTAGATTCAAATCTTGTTTTGTAATCATTTTCTCATTTAACAATTATTAATAGTCATCTACTGCCTTGATGATACTTAAGCCCTTCTGTCTTCACATTGGAAAGCTGTAATACAATTTTCTTTCTATTTTCTTGTAGAGCTCATACCAGAAATTGCTGAAAACATTCTAAGCAAGAGAGACAAACCAAGATTTTCACACTATGGTTATCTATATGTATTGGCGCCAAAACAGTTCAGCGCCAAGGTAATGAGCACCAGAACAGTTTAGAGCCAAAACGGTGGGGCCAAATAGTCCCATTCCAGGGTAATCAATTCCTTTCTTGTTAGGAATTGGATGTGCTGTTGTATAAAAGGTGATAATAAAAAGATTTTCATTGATCACTTTATTTTGTGATGTTGGTCAAAGGGACAATGTGATTGTTCTTCTCAAGGAAAAGGAATTCTGAGTAGGTGCACCTGGTCACTGCACTGCAAAACGGTTTGAGATGCCTCCTTCTGGAGCTAGTGTCCAGATTTCTCATGGCATGAACATAAGAGTTGCGTTATGAAGGACAAAGCAGACCACAACAAATTTGAATAACTCAAATATTCAGCACATTGATGGTCTCCACCCTAACATTCTTGGTAGCTCCACGGTTCTTACTTATAACAGTGTAGTCAAGCCATGGATGGTCATGAACCATATATACGAGGGTAGTATATGTTCAGTCAATGCCATCATAGACCATTGAGATTTCTGCTATCCTGGTAAAATAATTTGCCCTTTTACCTGTTTCTCCCCTCAGGGATTAAAAAAAACACAATGTATTCGGCTGCCCCAGTTTAGATGCCATCTGTCACAATCGAGACGCATCGGCAGAGATTACACCAAGTTATGTTGGAAACATTGATGCAATTAAAAAAAAAATAAAGAAACGCTTAATGTCACTGTGACCATTATAGCCCAGATCAGACTAATTTGCCAGAGACATTTCATGCATTGTCCGTGGATCTGGTGGCAGTAGGGAGATACGCTCAATGAAAAGTTGTGATGTCTAAAAGCCACCTGCAGCGAGGCAATTCCCCTCACTCTTCACACAGCATCTTTTCTCAATAGCCTTCACTCAATTTGGTCATTTGCAGTTCCAAAGATACAGCACATGAGTTGCCTAAAGCCACTCTAGCCTAAAAATACCAATGATCTCAGCAGCTAAACAGGCCTGGTCAGTACTTGGATGGGAGACTGCCTGGGAATACCAGCTGGATACACTCTACAATGACTCTTGTGGTACAGTGGTGGTGTCCCTACCTTTGAGCCAAAGGTCCAGATTCAAGTCTCACCTTCTCCAGAGGTATATCCTAACACCTCTGAATAGCTTAATTAAAAATATCAGCAGTATGTGGGTTATGCTGGATAGTTAGCCAGTGCCATTTTAGGCCATTGAAGCTTTTAGACTGCTAATATGGGTGGTGCTATGAAACCCAATCTTGCAACTACATTATTTAAAGAAACTATATTTTATGCCTGTACTTTATTTCTGTCTACGCTGTCTGGAAATTGTGTTAGTGCAAAGACATTGTAGAATGGAAATGTGTTTAATCTCAAATGACAGTTTATTCGTTGCAGGAAAGTTTCTTTTGGTATCTGCAAAATCCCTAAACCATTAAAGCACAGTCTAAATTGTTTAAGATTTTAAATTTGGGTATTCTGACATATTCTCAACAGAAGTTTAAATGTTTAAAAGTCACAGGAAGTCCAATTGATGAGCCTTGCACATTGGCTAAAAGTGAAATATTTATAAAAATTGTGCACATGGGAAATTCTAAATCTTGCAATTTCCAAACCATCTTTAATGTTCTGCTACACTGCCTTTTTCAAAAAGAAAGACCATCTGCTTAGTTACAAAGACTTCAAGGAGCTGTACAAATAAACATAATGGATTGCTTCAGAAGGAAATATGGTACACAGAAGAGCAGGCAAGGTGAGCACCTGGGACAGGCAGTTTGCAACATCTAATGGAGTAGGTGAGAAGAGGGCCCTGAGATGGCCATCAAAAGATTGAGCTATATTCATTACAAGTGATTGGTATTAATTTTTGTTTTGAAAAGTAAACTGCTTCCCCCCACTATGTATTTGTGTAAGTCTGTTGGACCATCACTTGCAAAGTCCAACCATGTATTGTAATTATGATCTCATCAGCTATTTTGGGCGGGAAATGGTTTAGTTTTACCATGCTGCCTGTACAGTGAGCATAATAAAGCTCCAGCTGTTTAATGCTTCAGCCTCCCAATCCTTCTAGTAACATCTCTGAACTCCATTTTAATTGAAATCCCTCTCTCTCCCCGTCTTTCCTCATTTCAGTTGTTGTTGCACTGCCCTTAATGGGCACTGCTTGTCGAATTTTTGTTTAACTAGACACACAAGTGATTTTGTAGTGGTTAAAAAAGTGTTCAGAGGTGTTTAAATATCTTTGGATAAAAGAATCTTTAAAATACTCCATTAAGTCACATCTGTTTCTAATTAAAGGGATGATGAACAAGCCCTGCCCACCAGCAGCAGTTGAAATCAGCTCTTGCTCTACTATATAAAAAATTAATGACATTTAGAAACACAGAAAAAAGGTGGCGGCATAGGCTATTTAAGCCTGTTCTGCCGTTCATTATGCTCATAGCTGATCATCCAACTCAATAGGTTGTTCCTATTTCTCCCATGTGTTCCCCCCCACCTTTTTCCATTGATCCCTTTAGTCCCACATGCTTTATTCAAGTTCTTCTTGAACTTGGACAATGTTTTGGCCTCAACTGCTTTCTGTGGTAGTAAATGCACAGGTCACCACTTTCTGGGTAAAGAAATTTCTCGTCTCAGTCCTAAGTGGTTTATGTTCTATTCTTAGATTGTGAACCCTGGCCATGAACTCACCCACCATCAGGGACATCTTTTCTACACAGACCCTGTCTATTCCTGTTAGAATTTTATAGGTTTCTTTGAGATCCGCCCTCATTATTCTTAACTCCAACAATGTACTGCCAATTGATTCAATCTCTCCTCATACATCAGTCTTGCCATCCCAGAAATCTTCACTCCACTTCCTCTACAGCAAGAAAATCCTTCTTTAGCGAAGGTGACCAAAATCAAATGAGATTCCAGGTGTGGTCACGTATTATTGCAGCCAGGCCTCCCTGAATCCTCTCCTTATTGACTCCTTTGTCACATGCTGCACCTGCATGCTTTCTTTCAGCACTTGGTGTAAAAGAACATCCAGGTCTGATTGCACACCCTTTCTCAGTTCAGATAATAATTTGCCTTCCTATTATTCTACCAAAGTGGATAACCTCACATTTATCCACATTGTGCTGCATTTGCGCACTTACTCCGTTTGCTCAAAATCATACAGAAGCATCCCTGCATCCTCCTCGCAGCTCACATTCCCATCCAACCTTGCTTTATCTGCAAATCTGGAAATATTACATTTAGTTCCCTCATCCAAATCATTAATGTATGTTATGAATAGCTAGAGCCCTAGCACTGGTCCCTGGGGGTTCTCCACTAGTCACTGCCTGCCATTTAGAAAAATAGACCCATTTATTCCTACTCTTTGTTTCCTGTCTGCCAACTAGTGTTCTAACCATATCAATGCAATGTTTCCAATCCCATGTACTATAACTTTACACATTGATCTCTTATGTGGGACTTTGTCAAAAGCCATCTAAAAATCAAAATAAATCACATCCATTGGCTCCCCCTCATCAACTTTACTAGTTACAGTCTTGAAGAATTTCAGAGAACTTGATTTCCCTTTTGTAAATCCATGCAGACTTTGTCCAATCCTACCATTGTTTCCTAAATGCTCAGTTGTTACTTATTTTATAATGGATTCTAAGATTTTCTCCACAACTGATGGCAGGTTGACAAGTCTATAATTCCCGGTTTTCTCCATGCCTCCCTTCTGACATTACTTCATTCCAATCTATAAGAACTGATCCAGACTCTTATAGAATCTTGGAAGATCACCACGAATGCATCCACTATTTCTAAGGCTACTTAAGTATCAGGATGGAGATTATCAGTCTCTGATTTATCAACTTCAATCTCATCAATTTTTCCAATTTCTCTGCTAATACAAATTTCCTTTGGTTCCTCTTTCTCACTAAATCTATGTTTCTCAACATTGCTGGTATGTTATTAGTGTCATCTTTTGTGAACACAGAATCAAAGTATTCATTTATGGTTGGTCAACCATTTCTTCGTTCCCTATTATAAATTACCCTGTTTCTGACCTTAAGGGATCTACATTTGTCTTCACCAATCTGTAGACACTTGTACACTCAGTTTTTTATGTTCTCTGCAAGCTTACTCTCATACACTATTTTCCCCTTCTTGAATACATCCCTCTGTCCGCCTTTGCTGAATTTTAAACTGCTCCTACTCCGCTGCTCTGTTGTTTCTTCGGACGTATTTGTAAGCCTCTAATCCTACCTCTAACTTCCCTTTTAAGCCATGGTTTGGCCACCTTTCTGTTCTACTTCTGTGCAAGACATGAATTCTTGCCTTGATAATGAATTCTATCATATTATGGTCATTCACACCCAAGGTGCCTCACACAACTGGACAGCCAATAATTTGTCTCTAATAACAATACCCAGTTTAGATGGCCTGTTTAGATTGATTCCTTAACATATTGGTGCAGAAAACCATCCCATATACACACCTGGAATTCCTCCTCAACAACTGTTACTAATTTGATTTGCCCAATCTATATGGAGATAGATATCGATACATAAATACAAATGTTCCTTTATTGCACATCTTTAATGTTTAATGCTATTCCCAACATCACCCATAGGTTTGAGAGTTTATGTACAATCCTCACTAATGCTTGGTGCTTCTCAGCTCTACCCATACAGATTCCATGTCGTCAGAAATAATATCCTTCCTGTTTAACCAGCAATGCAACTCTACTGGCTTTCTTTACGTCTGCCTTTCCTAAATGTAGAATTCAGAGCATTCAGTTCCTATCCCTAGTTATCCTGAAGCCAAGTCTCCACAATCCGGACTACACATCTGTTTTCATTTTCCGCGTGATTACTTCACCCACTTTATTGCAAATGTTCTGCACATTAAGCCATAAAGCCTTAATATTTATCTTTTTAACATTACTTATTCTGTCATCAGTCTTGACATCGGTCCTGTTCTGGTCCAGGTGTAACTCATTCAGTTTTTACTGGCCCCATCGCACCCAGAATGGATCCCAACATTCCAGGAATCTGAAACCTACCCCCTCGCACCATCTGTTCAGCCACGCTTTCATCCCATGTATCCTGCTATTTCTACAGATTAGCATGTGGCACTGGTAGTAATCCTGAAGTCACTACCTTTGAGGTCTTAGATTTCAACTTAATTCGTAACTCCCTATACTTTTTTAGATCCTCGCTCTTTTTGTTTCATTTCTACTAATGTGTGCTATGACCATTGGCTGTTCACTTTTCCCCTCCAGAATGTTCTATAGCCATTCCGAGACCATTTGACCCTATTACCAAGGAGACAATATACTATCCTGGAGTCTCGATTGCAGCTACAGAAATGTCTGTGTATTCGCATTAGAATTGAATTTTGTTTACTAATGTATTATCTATTTTTAAGTTTCGATACAGCATACAAAATCATGGTTAACAAAAACAAAAATACAATTCAAATAAATAACAATTAATTCAATAATGCAATTAAATAATTCATTTGAACTTAAAAGGCTGCAGCAACTGGGACTCCCTGGATACCACTGCAATTGAGGGAAAATAATCTGCCATTCAGATTATCTATCCCCTTCATTATTTTTAAGGCCAGATCCTGGTAAATCTCTTCTGAACCCTCTCCAGCTTAATAATAACCTTCCTGTCACTGACCTTGGTCTCAGCTCCAACCTGCAAAACTGGATTCTCAGCTTTCTGACCAACAGACGATAATCAGCACCTCCACGATAACACTGAATACTGGAGCACCTCCAAGGTTGTCTCCTCAGCCCCCTAATGTACACCCACAGCTGCAAGTTTGCTGACGGCACCACTGTGGTAGAATGGATATCTAACAACAATGAGTCAGAATGCAGAAAGAAGGTAGAGGGCTTGGTGATGTAGCGCAACAAGAACAACCTCACTCTCAATATCGGGCAAAATTGAAGAATTGATCACTGACTTCAGAAAGAAAGGAGAACATGCCCCCATCTACATCAACAGAGCTGAGGCTGAGAGGGTAGAAAACGTCAAGTTCCTAGGTGTGACAATAATCAACAATTGTCCTGAACTTGCCATGTAGATGTAATGGTCAAGGTGGCAGAACAACGCCTCTTCTTCCTCAGGCAGCTCAGGAAATTTGGCAGGTCTATAAAGGACTCTCACCAACTTTTACAGATGCACCAATGAAACATACTGGTAATGGCAACTGCTCTGCCCAGGAACATAAGAAATTACAGAAGGTTGCGTGCACAGTTCAGACCATCACAGAAGCCAACCTTCCACCCATGGACTCCATACACATGGCTCATGAAGAAACAGTGGCAAACATTTAAGGGAGTATTTTAGAATACTCAGAAGGTTTACTTTCCTGTTAATAAGAAATATTCTAGAAGGGGACCTATCATCTGATTGTTAGCTAAGTAAGTTAGGGAAAACACAAGCTTAAGGAAACAGTATATAATTGCCCAAAGAAGAATAGGTCAGATGTTGATCAGAATATAAAGAGCTATAGGTGAAATCAGAGAGCATGCAAGGAAGCTATTTAGGAATGTAAAAACAGTAGCAAGAGTTCCTCAAGGCATTTTAAAAGGAAACAAATAAGTAAATTAAGTGTTGGTCCTCTAAACAGTGAGGATGGCGAGTCAGTAGAGTCAGAGTCCTACAGCATGGAGACAGGCCCAAATTAGTCCATGTCAACCAAACTTTCCATCCATGCTAACCCCATTTCCCTGCATTTGGCCCATATCCTTGTAATCCTTTCCTATTCATGTATTTGTCCAAATGCCTTTTAAAATGTTAATGTATCCACCTAATCCACTTCCGCTGGCAGCTCATTCCATATGCGTACCGCCCTCAGTCTTAAAAAGTTGCGCCTCAGGTTCCCTTTTATTCTTTCCCCTCTAGTCCTCGATTCCCCTGGGAAAACGACTGAGTGCGCTCATCCTATCCATGCCTCTCATGATGTTATGCATCTTTATAAGGTTCCCCCCTCAGTTTCCTATGCTCTAAAGAGAAAGGTCCTAGCTTGTCCAATCTTACCATTTAACTCAGATCATTGAGTCCAGGCAACACCTTTGTAAATTTTTCCACACTCTTTCCAGTTTAGTAACATCCTTCTTATAACAAGGTGACCAAAACTGAGCACAATACTCCAAATGCAGCCTCACCAATGTTGTGTAAAACTGCAACATAACTTCCCATCTTCTATACTCAATGCCCTGACTGATAAAGGCCAGTATGCCAAAAGCTTTCTTCACTGCCCTGTGACTCCTTAAGGCGCTACCACTCACCATGAAACTACCTTAATTTGACTTTTCAAAATGCAACACCTCTCAATTATCTATATTAAACTCCATTTAACATTTCTTGGCCCACTTCCCCAGCTGAACAAGGTCTTGCTGCAATTTCTGATAATAGTAATAGAAAATAATGAAATGACAGGATAAATGACCAAATAGTTTGTTTCTGTTTCTACTATAGAGTATACAAAAAAAAATCAGCAATAGCTGAAGGGAGTGAAGAACTTAGTGAGATTACAATCACCAGACAAGCAATATTGAGCAAATCTAGAGCTGCAGGCTAACAAGTTGCTTGGTTCAGATGATATTCACCCTAGGATCTTAAAAACAGGTGACGAGTGAGTTACTAGATACATTAATGATCATTTTTCAAAACCGTTTCAATTCAGGAAAGGTCCCTTCAAACTAGAAAATGGCAAATCCCCCAAATCAAGAAGGGAAACACGCAAAAGCAGGAAACTATGGGTCATGTAGCTTGAGATTTGCCATGGCAACAATGATTGAATCGATCATTAAGAAACTATGGCTGTACACTTAGAAAAGTTCAAGACAATCAGGAAAAGTCAGCATGGTTTTAAATGGAAGTCATGTTAAACCAATTTACTTGGACTTCTTTGCAGGAATGTACTATAGGCAAAAGGGCACCTGTAGATGGACAGTATTTAGATATCCAGAAGACCTTTGATAAGGTTCCACATCAAAAGGTTCTTGCAGTAAATAAAAGCTTGTACTGTGGAACAATACATTAGCATGGATAGAAGACTGGCTGACTGGTAGAAAACAGAGAATATGCATAAATGGGTATTTACATGTCTGGCAGGATTTGATACGTGGAGATCTACAGGGGTCCATGCTGAACCCCAACTTTTTATAATTTACATCAATGACTTAGACATAGGGAGAGAAGGTAACTAAATTTGCAGACAATATCTAGAATGGTAAAATATGTTGCGAAGAAGACATGACATAGGTTGCATGAATGGGCAAAGATTTGGCAGATTGAATATAAATTAAGAAAATATGTAGTTGTTGCTTGGCAGGAAGAATGAAAGAGCATTGCATTACTCAGTGGGAAAATGACTGCAGAATTTAGAGGTTCCAAGGGATTTAGATATTCCAGTATGTAAGCCATAATGGCTCATTTGCAGGTACAGCACATAAATCTTTTACTTGGAGAGGAATTGAATTGAACATAAAAAATAAGGATGTTATGCTTCGATTATACAGGGCATTGGCAAGATAACATCTCTAATACTGTGTGCAGTTTTGGTCTCCTTATTAAAAGGAAGGATGTAAGTGCTTTGGAAGCAGTTCAGAGGAGGTTTACTAGATTGATACCTGGACTGAATGAGTTGTCTTTTGAGAATAATTTGAGCAGGTTGGGCTAGTTTTCACTGAGGTTTAAGAGAGCAAGGGATCACTTGATAGAAGCATACAAGTTCCTGAATGGTTTTGAAAAGATGGAAATAGTTTTCCTCTTGTAGGAAGTCTAGAACTAGGGGGCAAAGTTTTAAAATTAAGCATTGCCCTTTTAGAACAGATAAAGAGAACTTTATTTTCTTGGGTTGAAAGAATTTGGAACTCTCTGCCTCAGAAGGTGGTAAAGCTAAAGATGCCATTGTCTTATAAAAGAGTAGCCTTGTGGTCTGATAAGAGAGACAGCTAGTGGTGGTTTAACCATGCCTCAGGCAAGAAGACAGGTTGAGAAGGAGAAGCCACATAGTAACCTTAGCAAGTGTGGGAATAGAACGCATGTTTTTGGCATTGCTCTGCATTGCAAACCAGCTTAGAATTCTTTGTGAAGGTTTAGCTAAGTTGGTTTGCAAGCTGTGACCTCCGCTTAATGAAACCATTCTGACTGCCAGTTTCCAGTCCTCTGGGACCCTTCCAAACTCTGATGATTCCTGAAAGATCACCATTAATGCCTCTACAATCTCCTCAGCTGCCTCCTTCAAGGTTCTGGAGTATAGTCCATCCAGTCCGGCTTATTTATTTGCCTTCTGACTTGTCAGCTTTCACAAAGCCATCTCCACTCGACTCACCTCTGCTCCTGACTCTCTTGATGTTGTGGTATGTTGCTGGTATCTTCCACTGTGAAAACTAATGCAAGTACGTATTCAGTTCCTCCACCATTTCTGTGTAATATAATAATATTTTAAATGACAAAGTTTGAATTTTTAAATACTGCTAATCAAGCACTGTATTAGATCTCATAGTGCAGTGGATTGTGTCTTTGCTTCTGAGCAAGCAGCTCCAGGTTCAAGTCACATTCCAGGCCTTGATGGAGAAGGAAGGTGCATTCATAAAGCGACAAAAAAACTAATAAGCTCAGCATCAAGTTACAAATCCTATACATCAATGACAGACAGCAAGAGTAAGATAGATTCCTGATCAACCACGTGATGAAAAGAAATTGGATTCTCTAACATTATCACTGCCCATAAATCCAAGCAATAATATTCATGTAAAAGTGTAAATAACGTAATCTGAATTCCTTGGAATCTGATCAGCTCAGGAGCCTGAATGATTGATGAAGATCAGGTTCATGCCAACATCACAGGGTTCAATCTCCACTCCACTGGGGTGTATTTGAGAACGGTCTTCTTGCTCTAACCATCAGAACAGCCTTTAGACAGTAAACTCAAAAAGAAATACTGTATTGTCTGTGTGCCTGGTTAGAAAAAGGCAAAGTTCAAATAAAAACAAATTGCCTACACAAAAAAAAAGTTAGATATTTAAAGGATCTTATGACTAATAGGCCAAGTACTGTAGGCTTATACAGAATAGAGAAATGATTCTAGTTGCATCTTCTTAACATATTGCAATGCAAGTTTAGAAACAGGATTATTAAGGATCTGTGTTAACTGGAAATGCACAGAACGAAAAAACCACAACGTCATTGACCCATGAAGAATGTAAAACTTTCTGCTGGTAGAGGCCCTCAAATTCAAGCCTGATCATAATAACGTATCTTGGCAACTAGCTATATATCTGGTCTGGGTTGTATCAGCTGGCAGCAGTGCACTTGGACAATACCACATACCAAACTTTGTCCAACATTAATTTCCAATAAAGCATTAAAAAGATCTTCAACAGTAATCTTAAGAAACTGAAGCTATCACGGTATTCCCTCAGTGAGGATGTGCACATTACAGTGAAAGTGGAATGAACTAGTTGTTTTTAAGACGTTAAAAACAATGAGATGTTGGAGCACAAGTTATGCAAGACTATTCTATTGGTATTACTGTATTAATTTATCACAATGAATTGTTCTCAGCCGCACAGTAAATGTCTTCTCTGATCTCAATTAACAAATTGTGCCTGAATGGTAAACTTATTCAGGAACTACAAAAATAGTATATCCTCTACTTTGCCCAGTATATATATCATGTAATACCTCCCACTATGTTATGTAACTGAAGAGTTGTATTTTCAGCCTGAAGAAGTTATATCAATATTAAAAAAGGGCATGCAAATGCAATGTTAAAATTTTAACCTTTAAACCTGCTCACAATGGTTTGGTCAGGTCAGGAAACCAAAACAATTGTGGAAACATTTTGGTGGTTCTTTACCAGGACATCTCACTCATTGGTTTTCCAAAACAATTTTGGTATAATCCTGATTCATGCCAGCTTGTTAAACCTCAGTGTTTAAAATGGTCTTCACAAGGGACGGAATGATCTACAAACATTTAGGAGAAAGACATCTCTGCTGATGGTGTCTTAACGTGGTAAGGTTAATCTCACACTCTGAGGCATCCTCGGAGATTATGCTGTAGCTACACAGACCCAAAGAAAAATACTGTTCCCAGCAAATGGGAGATGAGACTAGGCTCTGAAAATAAGGTGGTATAGAAGGAAGTGAATTGACCAGGAATGTGGTACACTCTTTGACATAGTGCTGCAAGAGATTCCGTGATCTCATCAGCACAGAAAAGATGAGCCAAATTCAATACTCAAGTACCAATCCATCTCATTCTGATCTGCCAAGCGTTATCATGCACTACTCCTCAAACCAACATGGCTTGTCTATTCACTCATCCTTCCTCAAGGGAACACCTCAGATCCCTAATACCAGTCCAAAACACCTTCATCTTGCCAACTCCCAGATATCCTCCACAAAATGTTGTGTACCATCCTCTCAAGTCACTCTATTTTGCTCTTGTCCTTTTATTTCTTTCAGGAAATTAGAGGCAAGAATCAGGGTGAGGCAGAGAACTAGATGGGCCATCGTCACTGTCACTGACTTTTGAAGACAATGCACCAGAGATCAGCAGAATGCCAGTATGAAATTCTTAGGAAAAGGATACGGTTCAATAAGATTTGATAAGGTTCCCTATGGTAGGCTCATTCATGAAGTAAGGAGGCATTGGATACAGGGAAATCTGACTATTTGCATACAGAATCGATTGGCCCTTAGAAGACAGAGGGTGGTGGTAGGTGGACGGTATTCAGCCTGGAGCTTGGTGACCACTGGTGTTCCACAGGTATCTGTTCCGAGACATCTGCTCTTTGTGATTTTTATAAATGATTAGGATGAGAAGTGGAAGGATGGGTTAGTAAGTTTGCCAATGACACAAAGGTTGGTGGAGCTGTGGATAGCGTGGAGGGCTGTTGCAAGTTGCAACAGGACACTGACAGGATGCAAAACTGGGCTGAGAAGTGGCAGATGGAGTTCAACATGGAAAAGTGTGGAATGATTTACTTAGGAAGGTTGAATTTGAATGCAGAATGCAGGGTTAAAAGGCAGAATTCTTGGCAGTGTGGAAGAACAGAGGGATCCTGGGGTCCTTGATAGAGTTGTTAAGGTGGTGTGTGGTAAATTGGCTTTCCTTAGCAGGGGGTTGAATTTAAGAGCTACAAGGTTATGCTGCAGATCTACAGAATCCTGGTTAGACCACATTTGGAATAGCGTGTTCAGTTCTGCTCGCCTCATCATAGGAAAAATGTGGAACTTTTAGAGAGGGTGCAGAGGAGATTTACCAGGATGCTGCCTGGACTAGGGGGCATATCTTATGAAGAAAGGTTGAGGGAGCCAGGTTTTTTCTCATTGAAGCGAAGAAGGATGAGAGGTGACTTGAGAGAAGTGTACAAGATGATGAGAGGCGTAGATAGAGTGGATAGCCAGAGACGTTATCCTATGGCGGAAATGTCTATCACGAGAGGGCATTATTTTAAGAGGATTGGAGGAAGGTTTAAAGGAGATATCAGAGGTAAGTTCTTTACACAGCGAGTGGCGAGTGCATGGAATGCACTGCCAGCAGTCGTAGTAGAGTCAGATGCATTCGGGACATTTTAGCGACTCTTCGATAGGCACATGCAAGATAGTACAATGAAGGACATGTAGGTTAATCTGATCTTCGAGTAGGTAAAGTGTCGCACAACATAGAGGCCCAAAGGGCCTGTACTGTGCTGTACTGTTCTATGTTCTAAAGAGAGATATCGGGGTTCCCAGATAACAAATTATTTGTTCTGTGCTGTGTGACATCTAATACCTGGAATTTACTGACATAACATTCATACATTGACAACTTTGAGCCCTTTCACCTCCTATAGGCTCTTCAAATGCTACACAAAAGTTGGTACAAGTGAAAGAGGATGACAACAAAGCTGATTCATCTTGTCAGAAGAAGTTGCACATTTTGGAAAGCACAATTACAAACCTTGTGTCTTGGTGGAACCTTGGTTGACAGGTAGTCAAGCTGTAACAATGAAGGGCAGCAGTTTTTATGTACAGAGACAGCAATGGAGAATAGTTGGGAGGGTGCAGGATTCTCCAAATTCTGTACAGTTGGTCACAGATTCTAAGCATATTTGTTGGGAATGGTAGGACAGTATTTGGATCAGCAACAGAAACAATGTCTTTGGGAACAGCAACAGAATCTTGCAATGTGCGCTGGGTGAGAGAAATTAGAAGAATTCAACTCTCTACCTTGAACTTCAAGATATTGCAAAGTCCTAGATGACACCAACCTCCATTTGGACACATGCATGGAACATCAAGAACATCAGGCAACAGATTACACATTGGACTTTGCTGATGACCTGCACAGTAGTTCTACCAGTTTAATTCAATTAGAAGAACACCTTGCCCAGGCTGATCAACACCTTCATGAAGTGCAGCATAGTGCCTGGCTTTTGGAGAGTCGGTAAGTGCAGATAAGTCAAAGGAGGGAAGCTGTACAAGGGACAGCTGGAAGTGCATTCTCTGCTGAATACCATAACATGATAACCATAAAATGTAGGAGCAAAGTAGGGCATTCAGCTCCGCCATTTAATGAGATCATGACTGAACTCCTCAGCTCCATTTTCTTGTCTTTTTCCCATGACCTTTGGTTCCCTTAGAGTCTCAGCCTTAAGCAAGTCCTCTGCGGTAAAGAATTCCATATTCATTAAACAAGATGTTCTTGCTTGTTCCCTTCACATGCCACCCACCCTCAGCAATGAAAGCCGCAGACGCTAACTCTTGTCCTGATAATAGTTTGTCCAACCACAGATGGATAGTCTTTGATGGAGACCTCAAAAGGTTCCAAAACCCAAAGGATACAGTCACGAGCACCAAAACAATTGGGGAAGAAGCTGCTTACATCTAGATCTACTGAAATCACAGGGGCAGCAGCAAACATAACAGAAAATTAACTACTTTGTAGTTCTACAAGGCAAATCACTTGGATGATTAAATGTTTCTTCATTTTTCACGTTTGCCAAAATTCATGCACCATAAACTTTACTTAAAAGATCTCCAGTGTCAGTCATCTCCTCTGTAGCATCTTGCCTATCAAACACCCTGTCTAGAGGAAAATGAAACGAGAAAGAGAGAAGACAAAACACTGGGTGTTAACAAAATAAATGGATTATTGACTGAAGAATACTTTATGAGTTGGGGAGACTATTCAGCTACCTGGATCATATCTTCAGCATCCAAATGGCTTCTTCATTGATTTCTGTGGCATTCTGTGCCCTTAGGAAGGTGGTGCTGAGCTACTTTCATGAACCACTGCAGCCCACATGGCAAGGATGGGGTCAGGTATTATTTTCCCCCCTGTTGGTGCCTTTACCACCTACTGCAAGTCCAGTCTAGCAGCTATGTCTTTTAGGACCCAACCAGCTCAATCAGTAGTGCTGCTGCTCAGCCACTCTTGGTGGTGGGCATTAAAATCACCCTACCCTGAGTAGAATTTGCACCCTTGTCATATTTAGTGCTTTCTCAAAGGGCTATTCAACATGGAGGAGTACTGATTCATCAGCTGAGGGAGACAGTATGTGTTAATCTGTCGGAGGATTCCTTGCCCATAGACTTCATAGTATGTTGAGTCAATGTTGACATCTTCTAGGGTAACTCTCTCTTGACTGTATCCCATTGAGCCACTGCCTCTGCTGGATCTGCCCTGCCTGTGGAACAGGACATATCTAGGAATGTGATGGTGCCATCTGGGACATTGTTTGTCAGGTACAACTCTGAGCATATGATTATGTAGGCTGTTGCTTGACTAGTCTGTGAGATAACTCTCCCAATTTTAACACTAGGCCCCAGATGTTAGTAAGGAGGACTTTGCAGGCTGTTTCTGCCATTGACATTTCCGACCTAGGTTGATGCCAGATGGTCTGTCTGGTTTCATTGTTTTGTTGAGACTTTGTAGCGATTGACACAACTGAGTGGCTTGCTAGACCATATCAGAGGGAAGGTGAGAATCAACAACACTGCTGAGGATCTGGGGTCAAATGTAGACCAGACTAGGTAAAGATGGCAGATTTCCTTCCTTAAAAGGTCACTGGAGAGCCAGGTGGGTTTTTGTGACAATTGCCAACTGAGAACTAATTGGTTGTTTCTTGGCAAACTGACAGGTAGAACTATAGTTTCTGTCTATTTCACAAAGAAAAACTCAGCCTAACATGTTAGCCACTATCCCAATTATTTTGCTGCACTGCCAATTTTTTTAAAAAAGCATCTCTTCAGTTCAAGTGCTCTTCAGGAACCTAATTTCGACACCTTTTCCACAGAATTAGGTGGCAAATTCATCTCCCTAGTGCCAATAGCTTTGGCATTACATTTGCTAGTTTAGTAGCAAAGTTGCTTCTGTTCTGTTTCTGTTCACTTCTTGTGCAGTATCTATCAGGAACTTGGTTAACACAGATGAGCATGTATAGACACGGAAAGGGTGCAGTGATCATGATGTCAGTGGCTAATGCTGATGTGATACTTGACGTGCTACTTTCGACCTGATGAAATGGAATGGTAAAGCATTTCTTTAAAATGCACAGTTGAACAGTTGCTAAGCAGCAAGAAGGACCTTCCACCACTTAGAAGAAGCACTAATGTTCAAGTTAGTCCCAGGTTGCTTTCTCCTGGCTCTGCTGCAAATTTGCAACAGTGTTGGGTGTTTGTAGAACTTGATTAAATTTGATAAGTTTTGGAGGGCAAGATGATGCATGTGTGGAAGATGCCGCTTCTTGTCGCAAGGGCTTTCAGCACATTATTTGCTCCCAGTTGTTGTGGTCATAGGAGAGATCTCTTTGGGTTGCAATGAGAGGAGAATAGTGCAGAGACTGCAAAGACAATTTATTGCAGAGTAAGACAGAAGTACAACTCCCACCCAGAGTGTTCCAGAAGCATTTCTACTACCTCTACCTAATGCATGTCAGTAAATCTGCTTGAACATCACAAAGGAGGTAACTCATAGAACTCTCCACACCTTGGAACCAGACCTACAGCTTCAATACAGGGCAAGATGCACTGGTCAATAACTGAAGCTGACTGCGCCCGTCAATTGCTGAGACTGGTACATCTCACAGTTTGTCATCATTTGACACAGGGAAGTAATTGGAGGCTCTAGTGTTAGGAAAGAAGGTTTCTTTATCTTCTCTGCATGCACCTGACTTTGCTAAAATAGCAGTATGATGCCCTAACTCTTATATTGTAATGATTGTGGCATATATCTCTGCTGAATGTACTGCTGAGTGACAGCAGGCTTCAGCAGGATTGTAGCCATGAGAATTCGGATTTGTCCTTCTTTTACGGACTATGAGGACTGGCATGCTTGAGCAATGGCAGTCTCGAGTTTTATTCCTGGGAACTGGAGTCAAATGATACATTCCCAATCCAGTCATAAATGGTAGGTTACCTCCTTTACTTCCTCCTCTTTCTTTCACTTGAAGTGTTTGTGAAACCAGTGGGCTTTTGGTTAACTCGTTAACTGTACCTGTGGTAGATAATGAGAACCAGTAATGTGCCTGTTTGGACACGCTGTAACACACCTCCAGGGCAGATAAGATTGGAACCTTGAGTTTTGGGCTCAAAGTGTTTAAATGTACACAATGAATTTACAGACTTTAGTGACTGAGCCTTACTGACACTTCTCCATGGCCACCTGTTAGCAGCCAGAGTGATGAAAGTTATTACAGGAATTGGCCAAACTCAGATAAAAACAACCTCCTTCAATTTGTCCCCACCCTGTCTACTTGCAACTCCACTTTCAAGGAACTATGCACCTGTATCCCCAAGGTCTCTTTGGTCAGTAATATTCCCTAGGAACCTATCATTAAGTATATTAAGTCCTGCCCTGATTTTCCTGACCAAAATGCAACACCTCACATTTTTCTAAATTAAACTCCATCTGCCATTCCTCGGTCCATCTGGAATAGTCACAGCATGAGGTTTTAATCATTGAAACCAATGTCAAATAAACACTCGCATTCTGAATATTCTTCCTTTGTTTCCTCTTCTTCTTTCTGCTCTTGAATGCCCACTAGTAAAAAAAAACTGGAACTACAAATGTTACCACTCAACACATATCCTGACAAACATATGATGCATTTATCGCGCACCAGTAATCTGCTCTAATAATCTTTAAACCAGCACGTCAAATCAGAGGGTGACTACCAGGTGAGAAGGGTCGTCTACTAGACAATTGGCTATTAACTCTCCTTCACAATCCAACAATATATAGCAGGGTTTTTGTAAAATGAAATGCTGAGAATCTCAAATATCATCACCGAGTAGACAACATGGGGTGTTGAAGCATCAAACCTCAACTGCTTTGGAGGAGCCCTGCAGTACTCACTCAAAAATGAGTGAGCATCTTATTTTTGTTAACTTGTTGAATTCTCCACAATCTGTCTGTCTGTTTGTGGTTGACCACTGGCCACCTGCTAATGGGTTTCACCTTTACAATGACAGTGTCAATTTCAGCAACTATAACAGAGGTATGAACATTTGCATCGGTGAAGCTTTGATTTGTGGGGACAAATTGAAGGCGGTTGTTTTTATCTGAGTTTGGCCAATTCCTGTAATAACTTTCATCACTCTGGCTGCTAACAGGTGGCTATGGAGAGGTGTCAGTAAGGCTCAGTCACTAAAGTCTGTAAATTCATTGTGTACATTTAAACACTTTGAGCCCAAAACTCAAGGTTCCAATCTTATCTGCCCTGGAGGTGTGTTACAGCGTGTCCAAACAGGCACATTACTGATTCTCATTATCTACCACAGGTACAGTTAACGAGTTAACCAAAAGCCCACTGGTTTCACAAACACTTCAAGTGAAAGAAAGAGGAGGAAGTAAAGGAGGTAACCTACCATTTATGACTGGATTGGGAATGTATCATTTGACTCCAGTTCCCAGGAATAAAACTCGAGACTGCCATTGCTCAAGCATGCCAGTCCTCATAGTCCGTAAAAGAGGGACAAGTCAGAATTCTCATGGCTACAATCCTGATGAAGCCTACTGTCACTCAGCAGTACATTCAGCAGAGATATATGCCACAATCATTACAATTAGGAAGCAGCAATAGGTTTTCGTGCATCACCTTGAACAGATTCAGATTATTAATCCATTGTGATCGAGGGGCTGTTCAAATTTACCCCTTTATGTTTAAATTAGCAAAGAACAAAGAACCACATTTCCTATTAAAAATTACAGCTTGCTTTGATTTACTGCATAAACGATTCAATATGTAATTCTAGTCTCTAGTGATTTCCTAACAGTAGTGGTCAAACTGCATTTTTCCAAACTGATTACATTCTTGTTCACCCATGGTCATAGCCATATGGTGGAAAAAAAAACATCTGACACACACACTGGAATACATTTCTTCTCAATTTTACAGCATCTGTGATAATGCTTAAAAACAGGTATTAGGACTGAACTCACTGGAACCACGGGCCCTGATAACATCATAGATTATTCATCACACTGAAGATTTGTATTCCAGAAATAGTTATATCCCGAGCCAAGTTGATAGAGTATAGCTATAATAAAAATATCTAACTGGCTATCTGGAAAACCTCCCCAGGTATGTCCTCCTCACAAAAAAAAACAAGACAAATCCAATCTGACAATAACTCCCACACCACTCAATTCTCAGCAAAAAAAAATTTTAGAAAATGCAATGACACTGGTTATACCAGGATTCAGCTCCTGACCAGACACAGTTTTGGTCTAAACATGGACAAAAGTGCTGAATTCTAGAGGCAAACAGACAGTGAGTGCCCTTGACATCAAGGCAGCATAAAGCAACTTTAATAAATTGGAAATTGGGATAAACTTGACTGCTAATACAAAATAAACTGGCTTGTCATCAGCCAATCATCTTAGGCACAGAACATCACTACAAGTTACTTAGGGTGGTATCCTAGGATCAACCATTGCAAGAGGTTCATCAATAATCTTCCTTCCATCATAAGATCAGAAATGGTGTTGTTTGCACAGAAATGGTGTTGTAATACCATCTAGAAAAACAAGGGAAGCAGGTAACAGGAATACCATCACCTGCAAGTTCTTCTCTAAGTTACAAACCATTCCTACTTGGAACAATAGTCACCATTCTTTTATTGCTACTGAGTTAAAATTTGGGAAATCTCCCCAAAGCACTGTGGTCATATCTACACCAAAAATAAAAGCAATGGTTCAAGGTGGCAGTTCACCACCACCTTCTTAAATGGCAATTACAGAAGGACAATAAATGCTCATTTTGCCAGAAATGCCCATATCCAATAAATGACTAATTAAAAAATAATTTTTTGGCAGCAATAAAACTTTCACGAATTAATCCCAAGAAATCTCAAGTACAGTTAGTTTTTGACACATGTAGAACTATAAGGGATGAAAACTGTGATGAGAAGGTATTTCTAATGTATTGATAAATATATTATTTTAAAAAGCTGACATCCAGATATAAGGAAACTGTGCATCAGTGATTATGTGCAATTATGATTATGAAAAAAGATGGCAAGTAAAGAAGAACTAAATAGTTAACACAACCTAGTGGGCCAATGGGCTGAGGAGTGGCAGATGGAGTTTAATTTAGATAAATGAGAGGTGCTGCATTTCATAAAGGCAATTCAGAGCAGGACTTATATACTTAATGGTAAGGTCCTGGGGAGTGTTGCTGAACAAAGAGACCGTGGAGTCGCATGTAGATAAGATAGTGAAGAAGGCATTTCTTCATTGGTATATACTCCATTGAATACAGGAGTTGGGAGGTCATGTTGCAGCTGTACAGGACATTGGTCAGGCTGCCTTTGGAATATTGCATGCAATTCTGGTCTCCTTCCTATTGGAAGAATGTTGTGAAACCTGAAAAGGTTCAGAAAAGATTTATAAGGATGTTGCCGGGGTTGGAGAGTTTGAGCTATAGGGAGAGGTTGAATAGGCTGGGGCTGTTTTCCCTGGAGCATTGGAGGCTGAGGGGTGACCTTATGGAGGTTTATAAAATCATCAAGAGCATTGATAGGGTAAGTGGACAACCTCTTTTTCCTGGGTAGGAGAGTCCAGAATTAGAGGGCATAGTTTTAGGGTGAGAGGGGAAAAATTTAAAAGGGACCAAAGGGGAATTTGTTTTTTTACGCAGAGAGTGGTGCGTGTATGGAATGAGCTGCCAGAGAAAATGGTGGAGGCTGGTATAATTACAATATTTAAAAGGAATCTGGATGCGTATATGAATAGGATGGGTTGAGAGAGATATGGGCCAAGTGCAGGTAAATGGGACTAGATTAGGTTAGGATATCTGGTTGGCATGAACAAGTTGGATCGAAGGGGCTGTTTCTTAGCTGTACATCTCTTATGACTCTATTTCTCCTATGGGCTCAGATGATGTAAGGTTACTGTTCACCCATTGCTTAGGAGCATTTATATCCTTTGAGGAAAAAATAGGAGGAGTGGGCCATTCAGCTCCTATGATCTCCTTCACTATTCTATATGATGGCTGATCAATGACCACAAAGCTTTTCTGGTGATATCCCCATTATCCTTGGTAGAATTAGTAACTAGAAATCTATCAATCTTGGTGGTGGAACATACTTGATAACTGAAATTCCTAGAGCAGGTAACTCCAAATGATTCACTACCCTCTGAATGAAGAAGTTCCTCCTAATCTCGAAATGGCTTGCCCCTTTTTCTGAGACTGTCTTCTACTTCTAGACTCTTGACCTTTGGCTGTCATATCCCCATCATCAGATATGGGAATCATCCTTTCCATATCTGCACAGTTTATCCTTTTAAGAATTTTTCAGATCACTTTTCACTCCTAACTTTCAACTATGTCTTTATAGGACAGTCATGCAATCTAAGGAATTAGTCTGGTGCACTTCAACTCCACTCTCGCAATCATAGCCTTATTCTTTAATTATACAAGGGGACCAAAAGTACACAAGTTCCTGATACTATTTCACCAAGGTTCTAAAGCAAATTATGTGTAGCCTGCTTCTACAGAAGCAGAGCATACGGTGATAAATGACACTGCTGACATCAAATCTATCTCCTGACTTGGGATGGTGCTATCCATAGTTAGGAAGACACAGTCTGTGCAGGAGCTGTTCAATAGAAGAGATAGGTGCCAGCTGTCTGAGGCAGCTATGCTTTTGTACCAGTGCTACCCAATGTGTAAACTGCAACATGAAGGGTAACCAAAGGAAAAACAGCAAGAATTAAGGAATTTAAAAAGGTACTAAGAAGAGAGTTGAGAGCTATCACAGCATACTACATTGTCCCTCCTGATGTGGTCAATGACTTTCTTGCAACACTGAAGTCACATCTTCTAAAAATTCTAACTTAATGTTTTTCACTTAACAGAATCTGAGCTGCACTTCCTAAATGAAGATTTAAATAAATTATTAAAACAGAAGGGTAATCTTTCTCCCCACAGCACAGCTTAATATCACAGGCAATTTTATTCATAACTGGCATGCCTTTAAACCATTACAGGCCTTCATGAAATGAATAGTTTCTTAGGTATTTCAAACAAATTGGCCAAACAGCAACAATGATCAAATTTTGGCTGTACGGTTTATATGACCATTTGAATTCTAATTATAACAAAAACACTGGGCTTGATAGAACTCACATTATGGATATGAATTTTGTATCCTATTGCACGACGAAATTCATACTTCAGATTGTAGCAAAACACCCAGGTAGACCTCAGAATACAAGTGCCCTGATTGGACCAGATTAACAGCCCCAATCAGGGAGCCCTAGCTGCCAGCTAAGAACAGAAGTGTCATACATCCTGTTCACTTTGAGGGCTGGCTTGGAGGGACCTGAATCAGTGAAAAGGACTCTCCACATGTAAATTAAAAAAAGAATGACATGGTAACAGGATACTAACCTCTGATCCAATTTCATAAATCACAGTTAATTGGTAATTGTTAATAATTCCAAAACAGAACAACTGTTCCACAGCTGGGATGCATATGCTTTATCTTAAAAGACACAGCAGCCTGCTAATTAAGTTTATGATTTAGGGAAGTCCCCATTTTGGCCTCTTCTTGGAAACTGCAGTTTCCAACTTTTATTTATTAAAGACTGAAATAATTATTTGTTCATTTCCATCTATGAAATTATATACTACAAAGCTCCTTCAGTCTTGGCTACTGGTAACAACATCAGGGCTTAATATACAAAATGCTTACCATGAATGTTTCCAAGTTCAATATTGCCATTAGAAGAGGACAGATTTGAAGATTCAGCATAAATATACTTTGTTTTCAGTGTGCCATCAGTGGTGGAAATATTCATGCTTGTTCCTTGCAGCTTTTCAATTTCTACAATCTGAAGAAAACACAAAAGGTTTGATTAGGTGTAAATGTTATTCACGAGAAAGACAACTATTCCTCTCATAAGTAACAGCACGCTTTATTTGGGTCTTCGTTCTATCAATATCATAATATCCATGTATTAATGCAATGCAGGATAGGAACATAATGCATCTGCCCGAAGGCTACTGTGATGCAACAGCAGTGCCCCATCTCTCGACCAGGAAGTCTGAATTCAAAGTCACCTGGTGTGTCATACATCTCTCAACAGGTTGATTAGCAAATATGTCTATGCACTTGTGCACCACAGTGCTTTCATGTTTGTTATAGATAGAAGACTAGAGCATAAGAATGCAGAAGTTACACTGCAGCTAGACAAAAACCCTCGTTAGCCCCCACATGGAGTACAATGAGCAGATCTGGTCACCATACCTTAGGAAGCATATATGGGCCTTGGAGGGGGTAGAATGTAGGCTTACAAGAATGAGCCCTGGACTTCAGGGGCTTTGATATGAAGAGAGATTATACAAATTGGGCCTGTTTGCTCTAGGATTTAGAAAGTTAAGGAGTGATTTCTTTGAAATCTTCAAGATAAAGTTAAATTATATCCAGTGGTTAGACACTGTAGAACTGTCAGAATTAGGGCCAGACCACTCAGAATGTACAGCAGGTCAGGCAGCATCCGAGGAGCAAGAGAATCAACGTTTTGGGCATAAGCCCTTCATCAGGAATGAGGCTTGTGGGCTGGGGCCAAGAAATAAATGGGAGGGGGGTGGAGTTGGGGGAAAGGTAGCTGAGAAAGCGATAGGTGGATGAAGGTGAGGCAGAAGATGATACATCAGAGAGGAGAGTGATGGACAGGTCCAGAGGGCAGTGCCAAGTTGGAGGCTTGGGACTAGGATAATGTGTGGATGGTGTTGGGGGTGGGGGTGGGTGGAGGAGGAGAAGGAGGAAATGAGGAAGCTGCTGAAATCTACATTTATCCCATATGGTTGCAGGGTCCCAAGGTGGAATGAGGCATTCATCTTCCAGGTGTCGGGTGGTAACATTTTGGTGGAGGACGTCCAGGACCTGCATGTCCTTGACAGAGTGGGAGGGGGGTGCTGAAGTGTTCAGCCACAGGGCGGTGGGTTGGTGGCTGCAGGTGTCCCACAGACGTTCTCTGAAATGATCCGTAAGAAGGCGTTCTGTCTCCTGAATTTGAAGGAGACCACATCGGGTGCAACAGATGCAGTAAATGACATTAGTAGACATACAGGTAAATTTCTGATGGATGTGGAAGGATCCCTTGGGGCCTTGGATGGAAGTGAGGGGAGTGGTGTAGGCAGGTGGGGCACGTGACGAGGGAGTCGCAGAGGGAACGTTCTCTCTGGAACGCTGATAGGATTGGGAGGAAATATATCTTTGGTGGTGGGTTCCATCCTAAGTTGTGGAGAATGATGTGATGTATGTGGAGGTTGGTGGGGTGGAAGGGGAGGATCAGGGGAGTTCTGTCCTTGCTGCGCTGGGAGGGGTGGGGTTCAAGGTCAGTGGGTGCGTAAAGTGAAGGAGATGAACTGGAGGGCATCGTCAACCATGTGGGAAGGGAAGTTGCGATCATGGAAGAAGGAGACCATCTGGGATTTTCTGAGGTGGAATTGGTCATCCTGGGAACAGATGCAGGGGAGGCAGAGGAACTGGGAATAAAGGGATGGTGTTTTTCAGGAGATAAGATGGTAGGAGGTGTAGTCTAGGTAGCTGTGGGAGTTGGTAGGCTTATAGTAGATGTCTGTGGTCAGTCGGTCACCGGAGACGGTGATGTAGAGGTCCAGGAAGGGGAGGGAGGTGTCCAGGATGGTCCAGGTGAATTTGAGATTGGGGTGGAAGATGTTGGTAAAATTGATGAACTGTTCAACCTTTCGTGGGAGCATGAGGCGGCGCCGATACAGTCATTGACGTTGCGGAGGAACAAGTGGGAGGTGGTGCCGGTGTAACTGCGGAAGATGGATTGTTCCACATATCCGACAAACAGGCAGGCATAGCTGGTTCCAAGTGGGTGCCCATGGCTACCCCTTTGGTTTGGAGGAAGTGGGAGGAATGGAAGGAGACGTTGTAGAGGACGAGGACCAGTTCAGCCAGGCGGATGAGTGTGTCGGTGGAAAGGTTCTGGTTGGAACGGTGGGAGAGGAAAAAATGGAGGGATTGGAGACATTCATCATGGCAGATCGATGGGTACAGGGACTGGCGTTGGGGGCCAGGGAAATGGAAATCTTGGAGGAAGTGAAGGGCATGAGCGGTGTCACGAACATAGCTGGGGAGTTCCTGGACTAAGGGGGACAGGATGGTGTCAAGGTAGGAAGAGATGAGTTCAGTGGGACAGGTGCAGGCTGAGACAATGGATTGACCAAGGAAGTCAGGTTTGTGAACCTTCGGTAGGAGGTAGAATCAGGCAATGCGGGTTTCATGGACAATGAGGTTGGAGGCTGTGGGTGGGAGATCCCCAAAGGTGATGATGTTGTGGATGGTCTGGAGATGATGGTTTGGCGATGGGACGTAGTGTCATGATCAAGGGGGCAGTAAGAGGAAGTGTCTATGAGTTGGCGCCTGGCTTCAGTGGTGTAGAGGTTGGTGTGCCATACTACAACTCCGCCTCTCCCCTCGTCTGAGAGTTTGATGGTGAGGTTGGGGTTGGAGCAGAGGGAGTGAAGGGCTGCGAGTTGTGAGAATGGGAGGTTGGAGTGGGTGAAGGGGTGGACAGGTTGAGGTGGTTGATGTACGGTGACAGTTTGAAACGAAGAGGTCAAGGGTGGGTGATAGGCTGGCACGGGGTGTCCAGGTGGATGGGATGTGTTGGAGGCGGGAGAAGGGGTCCTTGGTGGGTGGACAGGTGTCCTGGTTGAAAAACTGGGCCTGGAGGCAGAGGCAGCAGAAGAAACTTATAAGATTGCAGTGTGCATCAAACTCATTAATCTGGAAGCGTAGAATGATAAAGGTGAGGCCTTTGCTGAGAACTAAACATTTGTCCTCAGTGAGGGAAGAGGTCTCGGGGAATAGTGAGCACACAGCAGGGATGGGAGCTAGGACCTGGAGGTGGGAGCAGAGACAGTTGCTTGAGAGGGTGTGATTATAGGGTCATCTCCTTCCTCAGTGCCTGCCTCTAGAACCATCTGATCCCACATGGACACAGAGAGTGTGCAAGGGAAACGGAGAGAGGGTGCGCGCATGTGCGGGGGACACGGAAAGGGCACTGCACGTAGGGGACACTGGCAAGGCGAGCGTGCACAGGACACGGATGGGGCAAGCATGCAGGAGGTAGGCGGGGTGGGGGAGGGGGCAGAGAGAGAGAGAGAGAGAGAGAGAGAGAGACAGAGAAAGGGGTGGGGGGAGAGAGAGACGCAAAGTGATGATGAAACACAGGCAGGGGAGGTTAGCGCGAGGCAGAGAGTTGGAAGGGCAGGAGGTGAGGGGCAGATGATTGGAAGGGCAGGAGGTGAGGAGCAGCGGGTTGGGGGGGAAGAGCTTGAGGAGCAGAGAGGGAAGAAGCAGAGGGTGAAGGAGCAGACAGGGCGAGGCTTGTGAGAGGGACAAGGGGCAGAGAGAAGGAGAAGAGGGAGAGCCTCTCTTTGCCCCTCTATCCCTCTCTTTGTTATGTTTTGAGACTTGAGCACATAATACCAGGTTGATATCCAGCGAAATCCAGGGAAAATGTTATACAGCTGCCATCTTTTAGACAAGATGCTAAATAAAGGCCCTGCCAGTTTTCTAAAAACGGGCAATGGATAATCCTCAAACATTATTCTGAAGAACAGCAAAGCACTGTCCTGGCCAGTACTTTGCCTCAAAACATGGCGCACACAGAGAAATAAATCAGATTATCTGGTCCTCTTCACATTGCTGTTTGAAGGAGTATGCTGCACACAAACTGGCTGCCACATTTCTTATGTTACAGCAGTGACCACATTTTAAAAACTACTTCATTAGTTGTAAAACACTTTTGGATGACCCAGGGTCATGAAAAGTGCTACACAAAAGCAAGTCTTCTGTAATGGTCAATGGGTGAATAGATTGAAGACTGTTTGCTAAAAAAACAAGTTATTTGGATAACTATTAATTCTGTATTTAGTTAGTTCTATGCTCAAGTTGAAGCTAACTTTGGTGTTTTAACACTTTTGTTGTTATTCTTGGGCTAAACTTGTGGGAACATTAAGAGGGCTCATGGGGCAAAATACAACTGGTCATTAATGGGGGAAAAAAACTACTGCAATTGCATGGACAATCATTAGCAGTATGAACCGACCATCACTGAGTGAAGGAAAGGATATTATTTCTACATTACATTCCCAACATTTCAACTGGGAACGTTAGCTGAACAATAATGCTTTGGAATATGCAAAGAGTTTTGCCACTGGTTAAATGCTCCACAGCTTTAACATCCTGCTTCAGGGTTTCCAGACCAGGAGGCAGGAACAGCAAAGGGAGTACACCAGCATGGATCAGAATGGTTGATCCGGACACTGGCCACAGGAATCGCAGCATTTACACAAATGGAAAGAAGACTTGGAAAAGTTGCTCTCTTGTTTTCTCATACTTACTTCGTGGTGCTCCTATAGAATGAGGGGGCTGAAGTGAGGTGATGATTCTCAAGGACGGGTGGGAGATGGCAGCCTCTTAAATCAAGCAAGTGTGTGCATGGAAGAGGCAATTGGAAATCTGATCCCTCCATCCTGGGTATAACTGCACCAAGTAGATCAAGGACATCAGGAAGGCAGGCAAGGTGGGTGAATTGCATAATATTTAAGTTCTAAGCCCCATACCATTCTGTTTTACATAATTCTACTTTGCATCTCCAGTTGCTCTTTTTGCCATGCACTTCCTCGTATCTCCTCTGAACAACGACCACTCACATTCACCCTCACCTTAGCTGTCAACTCAATCACCTAGGACTTTTGTTTTATTCCCTCTTCTATACATAATTTCTAACATTCACATTCCTGTTTTCTCTCTTTACAGAGAAAGTGTGCACAACTTTCAGGTCAAGGATACACAGGGATGGGGATGGGAGGTGGACGTCCTCAACGCTTATTGGAAGTACACATCCATCCACTGTAAAGGAAATATTGTTTTGGGAGGTTGCAGATGTCAGCAACAATCTCTCATGAAAGCCGAAGCCTCCCAAGACACCAGTACTTAAACAGGTCCAGACAGCTAATCCTCAGCTTTAGGACAAACAGTTGGGTTTTCACCACCTGACTAGCTCTCTATTTCTATTCTCTCTGCTTCATAAAAAGGCATTTTGTTTAGAAGGTTTTTTGTGTTCCCTTGTTCCTTCGTGGTTCAGACTACAGCTGCACAGGTTCTTATTATACTGCAATGAAGGTTGATAGCAAAGGAGTTAGTACGAATGAGTGCATACTTCAAAACATTTGAATAGTTACTCCAGAGTCAAAATTGACATTTCATGAAGTGATTTCTGTCTATCCGAAGTAACCTTATAAGCACAAGGCTTCCACTGAGGCCAAACATAAGTTCAACAAATTCAGTTTTTAAGCATGTCAATTTCATTGAACTCTTTGCTGTGCTCTGAACTCATGCACCCTCATGAGATACAGACAGCTTGGAGAATCTATTTGCTGGCTGTTCAAACCAGATTGCAGTGTTAAAGTAAAACTTCATTAATTACTTGAATAACTTCCACAGCTGCTGCAAGGGGAAGCTCTGTTTGTTGTCAAACGTGGAAGTGGGCGGAATAATGTTGGTTCCTATTTTGATGCCATTTTTTGATGATGTAACATCCTGCTTCTCTTCCTTTGTGCATTTGTATTCTCAAATCTACTGTTCCTCTACCCATCTGGATTTTCATTTTCTAAGTGACATGAGAGTTATTTTATCTATCCAAAATATATTTAATTAGTCTACATACAATTTTATTGGCGGAATGGACATAAAATTGGCAACTTCATTAATGTCTTTGCACAATTTTTGTAGTTCCCCAAGTGTTGTCCATCCTTACTTTGGTGATGCCTGTAAATTAAGAAATTTTGTTTGATTCAAAGTAACTGTTAGTTATGTTAATTGTGAACAATGACATTCCCGGCACTAATTTTTGTGAACCCTACTTTCTACTACTTTGAACAACCACTCATCGGCTCTGCTCCTTAATCAACTAGTCATTCTGTAATTGCCCTGATACTACATGCTCTCATTTCACCCATTATCCATCATATGATACTTTATTTAAGGCCTTTTGAAGATTACCTCTGATTTCTGTTTTCTCTCTGCTACCTCTTCAAAGAATTCTTTAAAAAAATTGAAAAACAAGATATTTCTTTGAAATCCATGCTGACAGTTCATTATTATATTTTTGGTTTAGATGATTTTCTATTTTCTCCTTTCGTAGGGACTCAAATATTTTACCTACAGTTAGTTCTGAGCTGACTGGTCCATATTGCCCTGGACACAATATCTCTCATCTTAAACAAAGGCAATATGGTCCAGATAGTCAGATCAGAATTGGAAAACCTATTTTTGATCCTGATCAGATTATAGTTACCAATTATGTTAAATGAGTTCTGTGATTGAAATTCCTGGACAGGGGCCTCCTGTTACAAATCGCCTGTCCAAAATTCGACAAATAAAGCAATGAGAAAAACTTCATAGAAATCACATGCCTTTATTTTGTCAGTGTGCCTGCTCTGGGAATTAAACGCCCAGCAGCGTAACCAGCTACTTTGACAGTCCATGTGAAAGGTTCAGTGTAAGGTAAGTGACAGAGTAAGGTGCATTGCTAGATACGGGAAACAGACTTTAAGGAGGTGTGGGTTGTCTTGGTCAGGACAAGGGGTGGAGAGTCCAGGGTGGGGGGAGTGCAATTCCCATGTCTGGCAGACTGGAATGTCTGGAGGGTGGGCAGATCCCCCACAAGGGGAAACTGGAAATCAGTTTAATAGCTTGAGGAGAGACTAGATTCACTACAGTATGGAAACAGGCCTTTTGGCCCAACAAGATTAACCCACCCAGACCCATTCCCTATATTTACCCCTGACTAATGCACCAACACTATGGGCAATTTAACATGGCCAATTCACCTAACCTGCACATCTTTGGACTGTGGGAGGAAACCAGAGCACCCTGAGGAAACCCACAGAGACACGGGGAGAATGTGCAAACTCCACAGACAAGAAGTTTCAGAAATGACAGCCAGACTACTGAGACCCCTCGGAATCCCACCAACACTCAAACAAAAACTAACAAACTTAAAAGACCCAGTACAACCCATGGATAAAACCAACGTCATCTATAAAATTCCATGCAAGGACTGCCACAAACACTACTTAGGACAAACTGGAAGAAAGTTAGCCAGCAGGATACATGAACACCAGCCAGCCACAAAAAGACACGAACCCCTCTCCCCCATAGCCCTACACACGGATGAAAAAAACCATCATTTCGACTGGGACAACACCTCTATCCTGGGACAGGCTAAGCAAAGAATTCCTAGAGGCCTGGCACTCCAACCACAATGCCATAAACAAGCAAATAGATCTAGGTGCTATCTATCAACCCCTCAGAAAACGAACAGGAAATGACATCACCATAAACCCCAGGAACCCCATCTAGGAGAAAGATATAAATAGAAAGCAGGAGACAACAGCTTCGCTTCACTTGGAAGTCACCACTGATAATGTTACCTAGCCAGGTAATGAAACGTCTGGATATCAAACCTACAGGTCAGCGAGCAAACCTACACACTACCTATGATTTTATTCTAAATGCCCATAATAGCAACATACCAACTTTTCACATATACAGAGGAACCTTGATTATCAGAATACCAGTTATCTGAATTTCGGATTATCCGAAGGAGATCATAAGGTCCCAATAGAAACATTACATCAAAGAGCTGTTTCAACCCTGACTGCATCTTTTGTTTACAGGTATAATGATTCAAAACAAACTCAGCTCACTGAAATGCTGTTGAGAATAGTCCTGGACAGTCCAGGCACCTTCTCCAAGTGACTAACCTCCCACACTCACCCCCCAACTTTTCCTGGAGTTCTACATAGAAGCGTGGGGAGGTAGATGAGGGTTGAGGGCGGGCAGGGCTCACATGCAGCGTGCTGCTACCTACTCTCCTGAACGGGGAGCAGACTTACCAGAAAACTCAGAGCCCCATAGGAAACCAATTAACCAAATAATTAACGATCTGAACTAAATAATGCCCTCCCACCTTGTTCGGATAATCGAAGTTCCTCTGTATATGAGGGGATTGTTTATCTTATAGTTCATGTGCATCACTAATCATTAAAGTTGCTAAATAAAATGGTTTCTTTAACTTACTCCTTTATCAGAGGTCTGTATGTCTACATTTCCATGGATTGTTCCTCGACAAATCACTTTCCCACCTTTGCTATGGACTTGGACTTTATGAGCCTGGAAAGCATACAAGACAAAAGCAGAAATTACGGATTCAACAATGAGCAAAGTCTTCAAAATTATAATATTTCCATACAATGTAGCAAACTGAAATTCATTTTAAAAAACCTTTCCACCCACATTGAGTTTTCTAAAGATTTATTGTTTGATCCGGATATCTGCAAGATTTATTAATTTGGAAAAATATGAAATTAAACATAATCTGAAAGTAACCTGCTGCAGCTATTTCACAACATAAAATGTCCAATGTCTTCTTAGTACAGCAATAGATTGGTTGGACTTTCTGGTCTATATCCCTGACATTATTTTGATTTGTTACCTTTTGATAGTTCAGTTTGAAAACATTGAGAGGATTTTAAAATGTTTTTAATTCAAAGAGAAAACTATTGACCAGGAAAAAGTAAAAGAATTATGCAAATAGTTCAGACTTGAACCATAAAGCCTGTGATCATGAGACCCAGCATTGACATGAAGGGCCAAAATGGCCTCCTACATTCTAAGTTTCTATGATTTCCCAAAGTGTTAAATTCAGTGATGTCTGATAAGTTAGTGGAATTTGCAAGCGACTAAAAGTACAAGGTTGATTGACTGCAGCATTGCGTGAAAACATTTGAAAAACAAAACATAGTTGCCAAGATTCTGCTGAAGGCCAATAGGGGTAATGTGAAAAAAAAATTGACTTCAGGCAGCACATAACTTGGCAATTTTCTTTTAAATTATCGTTATGGAGGAGAAAAAAGTGCAAGAGGTGAGAAGAGATGTAAAAAGAGTACATTTGCAAGTTAAAAATGACAAAACACAGCATTACACAGGCTGAGGAAGGGATATTGATTAATTTAACACCAGAAAAAGGATACTGGAGAAAATAATAGGGAGCTATGATGGACGAAGCTTCAATGTTGGATGGTCACAGCCAAAATATTGAGAAACAAAGCAGAAACTATATAGGTTAATAAAGAGCTTTCCAAAAGGTATCTAATATATCTATATTAGACCTTTGGTTAAAACATACCACTCATTATTTGTGATAGGAAAGAGATTGATTCAAGGTAATTGTAACCTAGTAGTCATGTGAAAGTTACTGAAGTTAGTAAAAGAATGAAAAGTGCATTATGGTTACATTTGATAAGGACAGATCACAATCAACTAATCTGGATGAACTATGTTAAAGCCTTCATGTGCATGATTGATGGGGACTGTATGGATGATTACAATACTGATCTGACAACTGCCAAACGGGAAGACACATTGCTGAAGCTTTTGATTTTGCATGCATCAGGGCAAATGCAAAAATGTGAAATTTCAAACAAACCATCACGGCAATTTATACTACAGGAGAAAAGAATGTCACTGGTTTAGACATTGCCAAGGATAAAACAACCTGGAACCATAGGCTGTCCAAGCTCCCAGATAACTCAAAGAAGATGCAAAACATGAGCACGTTTCATTCGTTGACTGAGAACTGAATTCTGCATAAGATTCATATGTAACTTCTAGCAATTAAAATTAGCTCATTATAGGATCAACTGATTACTTTAAATAGGTTGTTAGCAAGCTAGTAGCACATTCAGGGCTGTTCAGGAAGTGCTGCCCAAACACACAAGCACTTGTTTTGTTTTGAATGCATGAGCTCTGCCTATTGCACGTAATCAAAGGAATTTGTGTTTAATTCAATAAGCCAATCACTGGGATTTATGACCCGCTTGCCTGGCATCATGCCAGCACTGAAATGTACACATGCTGCTCAATACTGTAGTACATAGAACATATTTTTGCAGCATCCTGTTAAGGAAACTTTTACTTCAATAGCAAATGCATAGCACAAGAAAATAAAAATCACTCAGACTCACCATATTAATCTACAAACTAATGGAGTTCATTTAAAGTTACATTATCAAATGGCATAGTTTCCCATAATAGAGATAGGGATCCTGCTCACAGACACTGGGCTTCCTTTGGTTTAATTATATATAAACAAAAGGCAGATTTCAGAAGAATAAAGTGCAGTTTGTGAGAATTCTTTAGATGATTTCACTACAACTGTAAAAAGGCAAGCAACACATTACACATTTTGTCCTTCCAAACCTTAACTATGTAAGATTATGGGGTAACATCTGTGGCTAATGAAGATGGTTCCTGTGTAAGCAATTTAAGAGAAGTGAGTCATTGAAAGATTAAAAATAGCATTCAATCTTTCCTGCTGTGCTTTGGTGACAAGCCTTTAATGTACTGACTACATTGGTTAACGATAAATGCAGCCACAACCAACCATTCACCTGAATATCTACTGATATATTGAAAAAATATTAAAAACATAAATTCCTGCATAAGATTGAAAGTCCCACCACCCATTAGCAATCTTAAAGTGACAATAACACTCAGGAAACACATGGCCGAAAAAGTGTTTTTCCTCCAATCTAATCAGGACAGTTGTAGAACTGGCAGGGGGTCAGAAACACCAGCAGTCATAGTATTGTAATTTGCAGTTAAAACAAAATACAAAAAGCATGATTTAAGTTCCCCTGGGTGCTGCATGCTATAAATCACAAGCTAATCACCAAATTCAAATTGTGTCTGTTGTCATTTGTTTGTTAACTATTCCCCCTGGTGGCACATTTCTGTAATTGAGATTCTGCTTTGCTTAATAATATGAAGATTCTGATATGAATGTTGTGCTGTAAAGTGTATTTTGTATTATTTTAATGTTCATTTCTTTTAGATTTTTAGGTTTTGAATGGTGTCACATGCAGTGTGTGTGCACCTGAAGGGGTGTCATGATTGACCTGTTGGTGTTCCTGTAGCCATGGTGACATTTTTAAAAAAAATGTCAGACATAGATTAGGCAGGTTCTGGATTAGTGGTGCTGGAAGAGCACAGCAGTTCAGGCAGCATCCAAGTAGCTTCAAAGTCGACGTTTCGGGCAAAAGCCCTTCATCAGGAATAAAG
This sequence comes from Chiloscyllium punctatum, assembly GCF_047496795.1. Taxonomy (NCBI): domain Eukaryota; kingdom Metazoa; phylum Chordata; class Chondrichthyes; order Orectolobiformes; family Hemiscylliidae; genus Chiloscyllium; species Chiloscyllium punctatum. The sequence continues at coordinate 38,412,474 of NC_092782.1, read as the reverse complement.
GCAGTGAACCTGAAGCGTGGAGAGATAAGCTAGAGGAGGGTGGGGGTGGGGAGAAAGTAGCATAGAGTACAATGGGTGAGTAGGGGAGGGGATGAAGGTGATAGGTCAAGGAGGAGAGGGTGGAGTGGATAGGTGGAAAAGAAGATAGGCAGGTAGGACAAGTCATGGGACAGTTACTGAGCTGGATGTTTAGAACTAGGGTGAGGTGGGGGAAGGGGAAATGAGGAAACTGTTGAAGTCCACATTGATGCCCTGGGGTTGAAGTGTTCCGAGGCGGAAGTTAAGGCATTCTTCCTCCAGGCATCTGGTGGTGAGGGAGCGGCAGTGAAGGAGGCCCAGGACCTCAATGTCCTTGGCAGTGGGAGGGGGGAGTTGAAATGTTGGGCCACGGGGCGGTGTGGTTGATTGGTGCGGGTGTCCCGGAGATGTTCCCTAAAGCGCTCTGATAGGAGGCGCCCAGTCTCCCCAATGTAGAGGAGACCGCATCGGGAGCAACGGATACAATAATGATATTAGTGGATGTGCAAGTAAAACTTTGATGGATGTGGAAGGCTCCTTTAGGGCCTTGGATAGAGGTGAGGGAGGAGGTGTGGGTGCAGGTTTTACAGTTCCTGCGGTGGCAGGGGAAAGTGCCAGGACTGGAGGGTGGGTTGTTTGGGGGCGTGGACCTGACCAGGTAGTCACGGAGGGAACGGTCTTTGCGGAAGGCGGAAAGGGGTGGGGAGGGAAATATATCCCTGGTAGTGGGGTCTGTTTGGAGGTGGCAGCAATGTCAGCGGATGATTTGGTTTATGCGAAGGTTGGTAGGGTGGAAGGTGAGCACCAGGGGCATTCTGTCCTTGTTACAGTTGGAGGGGTGGGGTCTGAGGGTAGAGGTGCGGGATGTAGACGAGATGCATTGGAGGGCATCTTTAACCACGTGGGAAGGGAAATTGCGGTCTCTAAAGAAGGAGGCCATCTGGTGTGTTCTGTGATGGAACTGGTCCTCCTGGGAGCAGATCCGGCAGAGGCGGAGGAATTGGGAATACGGGATGGCATTTTTGCAAGAGGTAGGGTGGGAAGAGGTGTAATCCAGGTAGCTGTGGGAGTCGGTGGGTTTGTAAAAAATGTCAGTGTCAAGTTGGTCGTCATTAATGGAAATGGAGAGGTCCAGAAAGGGGAGGGAGGTGTCAGAGATGGTCCAGGTAAATTTAAGGTCAGGGTGGAATGTGTTGGTGAAGTTGATGAATTGCTCAACCTCCTCGCGGGAGCACGAGGTGGCGCCAATGCAGTCATCAATATAGCGGAGGAAGAGGTGGGGAGTGGTGCCGGTGTAAGTACGGAAGATCAACTGCTCTACGTAGCCAAGAAAGAGACAGGCATAGCTGGGGCCCATACGTGTGCCCATGGCTACCCCTTTGGTCTGGAGGAAGTGGGAGGATTCAAAGGAGAAATTGTTAAGGGTGAGGACCAATTCTGCCAAACGAATGAGTGTGTCGGTGGAAGGGTACTGTTGGGGACGTCTGGAGAGGAAAAAACGGAGGGTTTGGAGGCCCTGGTCATGGCGGATGGAGATGTAGAGGGATTGGATATCCATGGTGAAGATGAGGCGTTGGGGGCCAGGGAAACGGAAGTCTTGGAGAAGGTGGAGGGCATAGTGGTGTCTTGAACGTATGTGGGGAGTTCCTGGACTAGGGGGGATAGGGCAGTGTTGAGGTAGGTAGAGAGGAGTTCAGTGGGGCAGGAGGATGCTGAGACAATGGGTCGGCCAGGGTGGTCAGGCTTGAGGATCTTGGGAAGGAGGTAGAACTGGGCAGTGCAGGGTTCCAGGACTATGAGGTTGGAAGCTGTGGGTGGGAGATCTCCTGAGGTGATGAGGTTCTGTATGGTCTGGGAGATGATGGTTTGGTGATGGGGGGGGTGGGGTCATGGTCGAGGGGGCAGTAGGAAGAGGTGTCCTAGAGTTGACGTTTGACTTCAGCAGTGTAGAGGTCAGTGCACCAGACTACCACTGCGCCCCCTTTATCCGTTGGCTTGATGGTGAGGTTGGGATTGGAGCAGAGGGATTGGAGGGCTGCGCGTTGTGAGGGTGAGAGGTTGGAGTGGGGGAGGGAGGTAGACAGGTTGAGGCGGTTAATGTCCCAGCGGCAGTTGGAAATGAAGAGGTCGAGGGCAGGTAATGAGCCAGCGCGGGGTGTCCAGGTGGATGCAGTGTGTTGGAGGTGGGCGAAGGGGTCCTCGGAAGGTGGGTGGGAGTCCCAATTGTGAAAGTAAGCTCGGAGGCGGAGGCGACAGAAGAATTGTTCGACATCACGGCGGGTATTAAATTCATTGATACGTGGACGGTAGTTCTAAACTTCCAGCTCAGTAACTGTCCCCGTAACTTGTCCGGACTTGTCCTACCTGCCTATCTTCTTTTCCACCTGTCCACACCACCCTCTCCTCCTTGACCTATCACCTTCATCCCCTCCCCCACTCACCCATTGTACTCTATGCTACTTTCTCCCCACCCCGACCCTCCTCTAGCTTATCTCTCCACGATTCAGGCTCACTGCCTTTATTCCTGATGAAGGGCTTTTGCCCGAAACGTCGATTTCGAAGCTACTTGGATGCTGCCTGAACTGCTGTGCTCTTCCAGCACCACTAATCCAGAATCTGGTTTCCAGCATCTGTAGTCATTGTTTTTACCTCATAGATTAGGCAGGAACGAGGGAGATTTTTAAACGATTGAACAAAACAAAGCTATACTTTTCTTTGTCAAGGTTCAGGGTGGATTTATTTTCCTTTTTAATTAGATGAAGCAACAGTAGCGTGGGGAAAAGAAAAACATTTTTACTTTAAGTTTGGGCAGCTTTAAAAAAATCTTAGCTGAAGCTGGATGTGTTAAACAGTTGCTCCACAGAAAGGGAGGTACAATACTTTAGGATTATTGAGAGAATGATTCTTGGGTTGAGTTTCATTTTTAAGTTACAGATCGAAGTCAGTTACAACCCTGAAGGGTTATGTGAAGCTGACAAAGTCTAAGCTTGATCATACAAAGACTCCAGGAAGAGTCTATCAGCTCTTCTAGATAGAGATATGAAATCACAGTTAAATTAAGCCTTAAAGATGTGAAAGAGAAGGGAATCCTCTCTGGAATGAGTACTGTAAAAGGGCTGTTCATGACATTAATAGAATTCCATTTCACCAGATGTTTTGAAATCTTCAAATATTTGTGTTGGGTATAAATAGTTGGTTTATTCTATTTTATTTTCATTTCTTTTGTAATAATAAGCTTCTGTTTTCTTGTTAAATTCAAATTTGCATTATTATATTGTGGTTCAATAAAAGACTCTCTCATTAAAAATAGAATAAAACCACAACATGATCTATCAAGCCAGATTTCAGTACAGGATCGGACTTGTCCAGTAACATCAACTCAGATCATTATTATTGGTATAATTTTTAAATAAAAATCAACAGATAACTTAATTTATAGCTCACATTTGAAGTATTAATGACAAATTGGAACTGCTCTTCAAGATTTACAAGGAGGTGTTTCAAGTATCAAGTGCGTAATAATTTATATAATTTTTTTTAAACGGTCTGTTATTCACTTTTACAAACACCTTGGGGTAAAATTATTTGCAGCACCACGACAGCAAAATAGACTGCAAATTATGCATAAATCTCACCATTCCTAAACGGTTTCAAACTTTTCTTATTTTCCTAATAGGAACGAACAAACACATGGGTAAATCAATGGAGGTTTAGCTAATAGCTCTTGCCTAAAGGAGCTATACTTTTCTTTGTCAAGCACAAACTTTGAATTTACTTAGACATAGGTCAATAATGCACCGTTTCAGTACTTAAATACAAAAGTATTTATTTCCAAAATCCATGTAAATGCTGCAGATTTCTTTTCCCTCTATTCACTCGTGAGATGTTGGTGGCTCCGGCTGGACCAGCATTTTCTGCCCATCCAGAGAAGCCCTACAGCAGGTGACAGTGAGCTGTCTTCTTGAACCATTGGAGTCGATGTGCTGTCGGTTGACCCACAATGCCCTTCAAGAGGAAATTCCAGAATTTTGAACCAGCAAGATGAGATATTTGCAAGTCTGGACGATGAGTGGCTTGGAAGGGAACATGCGGACTGAGCTGTTGCCACATATCTGAAACAGGACGTGGGTTTGGAAGGTTTTAAGACTGTTTGGCAAATTTCTGCAATGCACCTTGTCGATTGAATAGTGTTACTACTGAGCGCAAGTGAAAAGATTGATGAGCACCACATCCCACAGACAAACAAGTGGCTGCTTTGTTTTGCACGGTGTCAAGCTTCCTCAGCACTGCTGAACCTGCAATACCCCAGGCAAGTGAGGAATATTCCGTCACATTCCTGGCTGTGCCTTGTAGACCGAGGAGGAAAGTGAGGATTGCAGATGCTGGAGATCGGAGGCGAGAGTGTGGTGTTGGAGATGCACAGCAGGTCAGACAGCATCCGAGGAGTGGGAGAATCAAGGTTTTGGACAAAAGCCCTTCAGCAGGAATGGACCAAGGGGGTGGAGAGATAAATTAGGAGGTGGGTGGGGTTGGGGGGATGATAGATGAGAGTGCGATAGGTGGATGAAGGGGTGGGCAATGGTGATAGGTCAAAGAGGAGGATGGGATGGATAGGTGGGAAGGAGGATAGGCAGGTAGGCCAGGTCATGAGGGCTGTATTGGGTTGGAAGGTGGGGTCTGGGATGATGGCGGTGGCGGTGGAGGAGGCCGGTGAAATCCACACTGATCCCATGTGGTTGGTGGGTCCCATGGCAGAAGATGAGGCGTCCTTCCTCCAGGCATCGGGTGGTTAGGATGTAATGATGGAGGAGGTCCAGGATGTACATGTCCTTGGTGGAGTGGGAGGGAGTGTTGAAATGTTCGGCCACGGGGTGATGGGTTGGTTAGTGCAGGTGTCCTGGAGAGGTTCTCTGAAGCATTCTGCAAGTAGGCGCCCCATCTCCCCAATGTAGATAGCACATCAGGAGTAACGAATACAGTAAATGACATATGCAGAAGTGCAGGTAAAACTCTGATGGATGTGGAAGGCTCATTTGGGGGCCTTTGAGGGTCGTGAAGTGGGAGGTGTGGGCACAGGTTTTGGAATTAGACATGACTGTTTCAGTATGTGGTGCTGGAAGAGCACAGCAGTTCAGGCAGCATTGGATGCTGCCTGAACTGCTGTGCTCTTCCAGCACCACTAATCCAGTATTTGGTTTTCAGCATCTGCAGTCATTGTTTTTACCTTGCTTCAGTATGTGATGAGCTGTGAATGGTGCAGAACAATTTTCAAATACCCCCAGTTCTGACTTATGATAGAAGGAAGGTCATTGATAAAGCAGCTGAAGATGGTTGGATCTAGGACATTACTCTATGAAACTCATGCTGAGTTGACTGACATCCAACAACCACAACCACTATGTGCTGCATTGGTCTCCAAGTAGGGAAGACTTTTCCCCAATTACTAGTGCTCCATGATACCACAGTAGGTCAAATACAGCCTCATTTCTTTTGCCCACGTTTGAATCAAGGCTGCAATGAGGTCAGGAGCCAAGCGGTCCTGGTGAACCCAATCTGGGCATCAATGATTAGGTGCCACTTGATAACACAATTGAAGACACCTTGCATCACTTCACTGAGGCGAAAGGTGAGATTGGTTAGATTATAGCTGCACAGGAATAGCCAGGTGAAGATAGCAGCAAATTTTGAGTCAGAAATCTTTGGCACTATTGCCAAAATGTTGCCAGGGTCCATAGTCTTTGCAGTATCCAGTGGCTCCACCTATTTATTTATATCATATAGGAGTGTATCAAGTTAGCTGAAGACTGGCATCTACCCAGATCTCTTGAGGAAGCTGAGATGGATTACCCACTATGACTCTATGACACTTCTGGCTGATGTGCTGCACTCTCCCATCAATGGGTTGTTTGACTGGCCACCACTGTTCATGACTAGATACAGTAGGAGTGTAGAACTTGGATCTGATCTGTTAATTCTAGGATCACTTAGTTCTATTATGCACTTGCTGTTTTAGCTTTTTGGCATGCAGGTAGACATGTTTTACAGCATCACCAGGTTGGCACTTCCATTAGGTATGCTGAAGAGGCTGTGAGATTGTAAAGGAGGGAGAGACAGTTCTTCCTAGCTCCTCAGTACTCCTACAAAACGTGCCACTCCTTAGGAACAGAGGAAGCAAAAACTATAAACTACCTCATGGCAATGAAACAGAGGGGAACCCCAGAAAACTGCTCTTTATGATCCTAAAACCCACCACCACAGTCTCCTGTGCAACTGGACTGGGCATCAGAGGCTAAGTAGCATGGCCACTGAGTTCATGTCCATGCCTAACACCTAGAATGCCCTAGAGCTGCGTAACCTGATGGGGACTGCAATGGCGACACCCAAACTGATAGGATCCTAGGTGGTTGAACAGAGCCCAGGCCTTTGTTCTCTCCCAGATCTTTGTTTTGGTACCTCCACCCTAAAATCGGGATTTTTTTCCCTATCATGGAGGGTGACCCAGTGCCAGAAGCAGAGCAGGATTCCTACCTGCTGCCATCCAGTGGCCCCAACATTTCAGGTGAAACTGCAGAGCATAGTGAATGCTACTCTGTTGACACCTCCTTAAGGTTATGGTGGGATGTGGTCTTCTGACAGCAGCACATGTAGAGGTCCAGAAAGAGGCAGAAATCCATGATCGACAAACTGGAAAGGGGTGCTCGACCCAGAGTCACATCTCAGACAGCCAGATGAGGACTCAGCCTTGTGGGAGGCATCCAAAGAAGGACATGCTCCAAGACCTGCATCACACTGGGTCTTAGAGCACGTACATGAGGTCACGGATCCAGTTCCTCGACGATCTAGACCGCAACGTCCCCTTCTGCTACTCACTGAAGAAAAGCGTGGGGTCTACCAGCAGCTCCTTGTGCAGCTGGCCAATGACGGATCTTACATCTCAGATCAAGAGGCACCAGAGCCCAAGTAAGGGACTTCTCCTGCTTTCTTTCTCTCCTGGATCCATCCAGCAAGGAAACTAACAAAGTTCTATGGGAGGATCAGTTGTTGGTCAACTCACAGGTTTCCATAGGGCTCACTGTATTCTGATCCTGAAGGAGCTGACTGCCACTCTTGACTAGCTCTCCAGGTGTAAGTCCCCAAGACAGCACGCTCTGGGATTTGGGGAAATGTATTGCGATCAGAGAGATGCCTCTTTCTCGGTACAGAATTATCATTACTCTGTTGCCCAAGGGGATGTCTCTATTTGCTAAAAAACAGAGATCTGGTTGTCGCCCCATTTCCTCCCCTCAGTTGAAGCAAAGCGCTCAGAGAGACAGTAGTTTTACCTCCTTCATCTTTATTCTGGGCCCTGGAGGGAGAGAGAACGATCACCCATGTGCACAGAGACGTGAGTTCTCGGTCTTCTCTGGAACAGCAATTTCTTAAGTGAATTATATAGTCATTTTACAGGGAGGAGCATCCAGATAAGAGAATATACATATTGATTGTGTGACCGTTAGAATCAGGGAGTGTCAATAGCAAAGATTAAGCCATCTGGTGTGACACAATTAATGTTCTTAACCTTAACTGGCTTCACATGATAAATACTTTTCACCTTGTTAAACTAACCTTACATACTGAAAGCTTCCAATATTGTTAAATGGTTCTATATAATGAATGCTTTTCCGCCTTGTTAACTCATTACCATTGCCTCCAGCACCCCATTGTTAACTGCAAGTTCTTATCTGATCGGAGTCAGGCTCAGCTGAACCGCTTGTCTCACAAAACTCAAAACTTAAACTCTTTCCTTATCTGATCATACCTGATACACATTCTCACAGTCTTCCTCCTTAGCACATATGACAGGTGCTTTCTCCTTGCCTTGGCACTATGCTGGATCTCATGATTCAACCAGATCAGAGCATTCACAATATTTATTCACATGGTTTGGGATGTGGTCATCATTCCCAGAAAAATGGCTTGTTGAGCACCTTTCTCTCCTTTCATTAGTGAAAGGCATTCATCAGGGTAGATCACAAGTGTCCGTTCGAGATTTTTAAAAACTTTGGGGTCCAGGGTCCGACCCCACTTTGTCACATCGGATCAGACTAGTACATTGCCGCAGAGAAGGTTAATGGGTCCCTAAGCTTGACTATAGAGTGCGTCAGACTGTCACATTCCGGTCAATTGTACTGTGTGGAATCATTCCTGTACCTCTTGCAGAAGCGATTATCATATCTGATTCTGCACGGGCTAGGGCTGGGGATAATCCTTTCAGCATATGCGGACGACATGCTCATGTTCATGGATCTAGCTCACTTGTGAAGGATGTGCAAGTGCCAAGAAGTCTACTCTGCACCGTACTCTGAGACTCACCTAGAGTAAATGTTGAGGATTTCTGGTTTATTCATGGCAGATGGACACCTGCTGGAGGAGCTCTGGTACTTAACGTGGAGTACCATTCACCACCTCTACCTGGGAGCCCACCTTTGCTCTGCTGAAGTGCACCAGTAGGTGTGCATTCCACTAATAAGTCCAGGAAGGAGAGTGTGCAGTTGTTCTCCTCTTCTTTAGATGAACTTTATTCTGGTGAGGAGGTTATTGATGTGTTGAGTCCTAGTATTCGCTTTATCCAATACTGTGGCAATGGTATTCTTGGCGAGGTCAAAGTTTATAGATGTAAAAAGAGTGTTACTACATCAAATGGTGTCAATTCCTGTAGGAGCTGCTACTACACATTGTCCACTTCGCCAACTTCGCCTACTGCAGGCTTTGCTTTGGCATGATGTTTTGCCTTCCAGTGGACAAGGGGAAGTGAGCGGGAGCAAGAGAACAAAGTGCTCTTAGGCACAATAGAGGCCTTTAGAGACCAGTGGGCATTACAGAGGCTGGGGTGCATCATCAGCCCAGACAATATGATTTTAATTTAATAAGGTTTTGTTTCATTATACAAAACTTTCATTCAAATGCTAAATTGTGTTTTATTTTGATACAGTGCCCAAGCAAAGGCTGTTTCATTATTATTTGACTTCATATTTCAAAAAAAAGAGTTGAGGAAGCTTTATTCTGTATCTAACCCAATTTGTATCTGTCCTGAGAGTGTTTATGGGACAGTGTTGGGATAGCTTTACTTTCAATTTAAAAAGACAGTTTTACTTTCATGATAAAAGAGTAGAAGGATCTTTATTCTGCACCTAACACTGTTCTGTACCTGTGCAGAGCGTGTTCGATAGAGATAGTATCATGGGACCTTTATTTCCGTTTGAAAGAATCAGAATAGCATTACACTATCTAATTTTGTGCTGTCCCTGTCATAGAGCCATAAAGCCATACAGTCAGACAGCATGGAAACAGATCTTTCAGTTCAACTCATCCATACCAACTAGGTTTCCCAAACTAAATTAGTCCCATTTGCCTGTATTTGGCCCATATCCCTTTAAACTTTTCCTATTTGTTTACCCATCCAAATATCCTTTTAATGTCTTGGAGATGTTTGACACAGACTGTATGGAGGCAGCTTTATTTTCAGTTATAAAAAGTAGAAAGAGCATTCTTATGTATCTAACCCTGTGCTGTACCTGTCCTGAGAGGGGTCGATGGTGACAGTGTCAAGGAAGCTGGACTTTCAGACAGGAAGCATTATTCTGTATCTAAGCCCATGCTGTTCCTGTCCTGGAAGTGTTCAATGGGGCAGTGTAGCAGGAGCATCTAACCCCATGTTTCACTTGTCTAGGCAGAATTTAATGAAGACAAACAGGGTGGAAGGAGTATTACCTTCAGTCTAAAAATATAGGGAAGGTGATGGCCTCATGGTATTATCACTGGACTACTAATCCAGAGTCCTGGGTAACGTTCTAGGGACCTTGGTATCATCCCGCCGCAGCAAAGGATGGGTTTTAAATTTAATAAAAATCTGGATTAGAGTCTAACGATGACCATGCATCCACTGTCAATTGTTGGAAAATCCCATCTGGTTCACTCATGTTTCTTAGGGAAGGAAACTGTCATCCTTACCTAGTCAAGCCAACATGTGATGTACAGCAACATGGCTGTCTCTTAACTACCCTCTGGGCAATCTGGCCAATAAATGCTGCTAAGTATTAATGCAGACTTAGCCAGCAATGCCCACATCCTGTGAATGAACGTAAAAGAAAGCTTTGCTCTGTATTTGACCTTATACTCTCCTGTAAGTGTTTGATGGGGAAAGTATAGAGGGAGCTTGACTTTTCAGTTTAAAAGGGTAGAAAATTTTTACTTTCAAGAGCAGAGGGAACTTATTCTGTATCTAACCCTGCGCTGTACCTGACCTGGGATTAATCAATGAGGGCACTGTCAAGGGACACTTATTTTCAGTCCAAAAGGGTAGAGAGTGCTTTACTCTGCATCTAACCTCATGTTGTCCCTACACTTAAGAGATTTTGATGGAGACTGTTTTAAGAAGCAATTACTTTGTTTAAAAGTTTGGGGGGGGGGGGCTTTACCTTCCATTTACTTTTGATTAAAAAAAAAACAGCAGAGACACCTTTACTCTATCGAACCCAGTGCAGTAGCTGTCCTTGAACCGTTCGATGTGGACAAAGTAGAGAGCTTTACTTTACATTGAAAAGAGTGGAGGCAGCTCTAACTTCGGCTTTAAAAAGTAGTGGAGCTCTACTTTTAATAACGTTTAGTTGAAAAAGAATAGATAGAGCTTTATTCAGTTTCTACTCTAGTCATGGGGATGTCTGAGATGGACAACGTAGAGGTAGCATTACTCTATATCTAACCCAGGCAGTCACCGTACTGGGAGTGTTTGATGGAGACTGTGCAGGAGGTTTGCTTTCAGCTTAAAAACAGGAGGGGTAGTTTTAGTCTGCATCTAATCCCATGTTTCATCAGGCCTAGGATCTAAGAGCAGAGTAAACTTACTCTGGTCAACTTTATACTGGACCTGGTTATAAGTGTTTAAGGGGGACAGTGTTATTAATTTCAGTTGAAAGTATAGGAGCTTTTCTCTGTATCTAAGAATGTGCAGTTCCTCTCCTGTTTTTTTTAGATTAGATTACTTAGTGTGGAAACAGGCCTTTCGGCCCAACAAGACCCTCCGAAGACAACCCACCCAGACCCATTCCCCTACACCTAACACTAGGAGCAATTTAGCATGGCCAACATCTACTCACCTGCACATTTTTGGACTGTGGGAGGAATCCCACGCAGACACTGGGAGAATGTGCAAACTCCACACAGACAGTTGCCCGAGGTGGGAATTGAACCTGGGTCTCTGGTGTTATGAGGTAGCAGTGCTAACCACTGTGCCACCATGCTGCCCATGGTATTTTATTAATCTTGTCACCACTAATACAATTCCATAATGTTGACAAGTCTAGTAATTTTGTGGATGTTGCCATTATTTAGAGACTAAACTAAAACACCAAATTGAAAAACATTCAAACAGTTCTAAGAAAAAAAAATCATACCTTTAACGAGTTCAGAATACTGTGTCCTTTTTCAGTCTCTATATAGCAGTTATCACTCTCCATTTTTTTTATTTTGACACATCCTTTATGAAAGGTGCTAATGTCCAAGTCTGCAAACAGAAAGGTGAAGTTTTAAAATTATTTTTAAAAAAGAAAATAAGTCACAACAACACACAAAGTCAGCTGTTTACGTTACTAAATACAATATATTATGCAATTACAGTGCTTTTTATAAGAAATAGGAATAAATGGGAAATGGGAATGTTTAGTTGAATAAGCTTCCCTGCAATACTAATAGAGAAAAGAAAACTTCCCACTTGGGCCCGGAAGAGCTTGAGGTGACAAAGAATTGGGAAAGATGATAACTTGGAAGACAACGTACAACTTCACTGTCATTATCTTACCATCAAAAGATTAGTTCTGAAAAGGTTCACTAGACTGATTCTTGAATTGAAAGGGTTGTTTTACACAGAAAGATTGAGTCTGTACTCATTATAGCTGAGGAAAATGAAAGGCGGTTTTATTGAAATACAAGTTTCTGAGGAAGCTTGTCAGAGATGCTGGGAAGATGTTCCCTTTCAGGGGAATATGTCTAGAAGTGAGGGCAATTTCAAAAGGAAGGGACTCTCATTCAAGATTGATGAGAAGGAATCTCTCCTCTCTTGAATAAGAACATGTTTTCATTGCTAGTTCTAGAACCTCAATGTGTGCGTGTTACATCTTTTCTGCATAAACAGTAACTAATTAACTTGGAATCCCCTTGGGATATAGTGAGGGTGCAATACGTAGATTCAAATAATTTTCCACTTAGTTATACTAGCCCTTTGATATTGGTTCCAAAACATCCATGGTAACTTCAAAACACCAATAAAAACGACTATATCATTCTTTTGAACATATGGGGGGGGGGGGGGGGGGAAGCAGATTTACAGAAGAAGCCAAGAAAACACATACGCTAAGCCAAAACTACCTTTTTGCCCCCTGCATCACAATCACATTTGGACTTTAAACTACAAAGTTTTGCTTAAAAAAAAGACTGGCCCACTTGCAACACAAAAAGGGAGTTCAGTTTCACAAAATGCACTCACCAAACTTTACCGGAGTCACCAGATCAATAAGAGTATCGCTACTGATGTTTTCAGAAGTCACCACCATCTGTTTCTGAGCCTTGTCATACTTGACCAGAACATCGTCCATATTCTCCCCCTGGTTTGGAGAAATTAGCTCAACGAAAGCGCGGTCAGCCGACGGGTAGCCGTGCGGGTCCAGCGGTCTCACCGACACATCGCAGGGCAGACGGACCTTCAAAGAGCCGAAGGGATCCACCAGCAGAGTCCAGCGCTTCAAGGCGCTGCCCTTGTGCCGTGAGTCCAGGCGGCGGGTGCCCGACACCGACCTCCAAGGCCGCAGACGGACAAAACACGGGCCGCCCTCCCTCAGCGAAAGCACTGGCCAGGTTCGGCGGAAAAACAGAGGCAAGGAAGCCATGCTGGAGCCGGTAGGAGGGACAGAGCAACCGGATCGTCGACAGCTCAGAACAAACCCTGTTGTTGTTGTTGTTGTTTTTGCGCGTAGCGGACAAAGTGCTGTCGGGAGTTGAAGTCCGCGCACGCGCTCTTTAACAGGACGGTTGCGGACTACAATTCCCACAATGCAGTGCAAACGGCTGAGCAGGCCAAGCTTTGCGCAAAGCAATGTCTGTTGTGAACATCCGTACAATAAAAATGAATGTGGAGGTGCCGGTGTTGGACTGGGGTGGAAAAGTTAAAAATCACACGACACCAGGTTAAACTCCAACAGATTTATTTGGAAGCGCTGCTTCTTCGTCAAGGTAGCTACTGGAACTGGATCACAAGACACAGGAGTTATAGCATATAGTCACTACGCCATACAGTACACACACACAGTCACACCTTCTCACATGCATATACTCCCTCACACTCTCTCTCACTCACGAATCTATGCGGTGAAATTCCATCTGTAAATTTGAATTTCCAGATACAGTATATTTTGTTCAAAAAGCACACAATCTGGAGACAGCTGTCAAAGAGATATCTTATAAATTCCTACTTTGAAAATTAAAAACAGTCTGACAAATACAAACGGACTTGAAACATGGCCTCACACCTAAAATGTATTGTCTGACCTAAGGTGTCAATTGTTGATGTAATTCAAGGAACTGTATACAAAATATGCGAATTTTCACAAAAAGTATTGTGATAAATATCTGCCGAAGGGTTCATAACTGGGCTCAGCGGATTTCTTTTGTATAATTTGAAGGATAGTTGATGAAAAACTTAATGCCGCAATCAATATCAGTAAAGGAAGTACCATTAAGTCGTATTAACAATGCAGTGCCTGAGGGGATCAGGTTTATTTTAGTGGCTTTGCTATTGGTCCAGATGCATCTCTTACTGCCCAATGTTTGGGCGCGAATGAAGGTTGCCATGGAGATGACGTTTGTTGACCACGCACTGGAAGAGGATCCCGAAGACTGTCAGCAGCTCCTCGGGTAACATCTCAAAGGCGAGGGCTTCAAATCGAGACGGCACAGAACAAAAAACAAAACTACCAGAAAGGCGCTGATTACAGGTTTAATCCGCAAACTCTAGTACTGATGTTCTGACCCACAGCATCACCAATGTGCTTCCTCCCTGTGTGCGTTGACCATCCTCACCCTCCTCTCGGCCCTGTGTGCACTGACCTCCCCCTGCCCTGTCTGCACTGACCTCCCCCTGCCCTGTCTACACTGACCTATCAGCACCCCCCCCCCCCCCACCCCACAGCCCTGGATACACTGACCTCCCCACTACCCTATGTGCACTGACCTCCCCCTGCTGTGTGTGCACTGACCACTCTTGCCCCAACAATCCTGCACTGATCCACCCTGCCCTGTGTATACTAACCATACCTACTTTCTTCACAGCCCAGTCTACACTGACACCCCCCCACTCCCGCCATGTGTGCACTGACTACCTCTCAGCCTTGAGTGCACTGACTTACTCCTGCTCTGTGTGCACAGACCACCCCTGCTCTGCCATGTCTGCACTGATTCACCCTGTCCTGTGTATACTGACCACATCACCCTGCGTACACTGAGCACAATTCCCATACCAATCCTTTGCTCACTCACCTCCTTTGCGGAGACAGGAGGTGAATTACTCAATGCAGAGTTCTAAGCCTCTGATTTTCTCTTGTAGCCACAGAACTTATATAGAGACAAAAAAGCTGCAGGTACTGGAATCCAAGGTAGATAAGTGAGAGGCTGGAAGTACACAGCAAGCCAGGCAGCATCAGAAGGTGGAGAAGTCAATGTTTGAGGTGTAACCCTTCTTCGGGAGTTATATAGCCAGTCTACTTCAATTTTCAGTGAATATTGATCTCTAGGATGTTGTTTGTGGCTTTCAGTGATGGAAATGTCATTAAATGTCATGGACAGATGGTTGGATTCTCTCTTGTTGGAGATGGTAATTACCGGGGAAAATATAATTTCCCACTTATCATCCCAAGATAGGATTTTGATCAGATTTTCCTGCATATGGACATGAGCTTATTAGCTGAAGAGTTGTGAATGTTGTTGAACATTATGCAATTGTCAACAACATCTCCACTTCTTCTGATCAAGAGAAAGTCATAGAAGCAGCTGAAGACGACTGAGTCGAGAATACTATATTGAGCAACTCTTGCAGTGATGTCATGTTGTTCAGTTTCTTTTGTGTTATAGCATGACTTCAACCAATGTAGATTCATTCCCCTAGTTCCTATTGACTCCAGTTTGCTAAGGTTTCTTCATGCATAATCAGTCAAACGTTGTGTTGATGTTGACAGTCAGTCTCAACTCAACTCACCTCTGGAGTTTTGCTGTTTTGTTCATGTTTCAACCAAGACTGTTCAGGAGTTAAGTCAACTATCATTCACAGTAGGAAGTGGTGGGATTGCACATCTCAGATCAAATCTATTGGTTGTAGAATTTCTTCACTTTGTCAAAGAAAACTGCTTATATGATGTTGTCCTATACTTGTCTTTTTTAAGTGGCCTGCAAGTGAATTGATGAGGTGTGCTGATGGTCATGAAGAGTTGGCAAATGTCAGATGCCAATATCCATTGATGAGGGAGCGCATGAATCTAGTGCTCATCGATCATGTCCTGAGATGTTGTTTACTGCTGAGCAACATAGAGACTCCTTACAGCCAACAGTGAGCTGAAGTCATCAGATACCCATTCCAATCCACGTCAAGGTTTCTTGATATACATCTTGTTTGCTGCGTTTGAGTAAAATCGGAAGCTGAATATTAATGAGGTAATTTAGGCCATTAATAAGGCATTTAACAAGCTGTAATCCCCCTTTATTGGAAACTCTCCACTGCCAAGTGAAACACTGATCTCACCACTTGTAAAAAGCTTAAAAGATGCTCCTGATGTTGATTTAAGCTTTGTTAGACTTCTCATCCACTTTGGCTATAAATCTTTGCCATTGGTCAGACCTTATAAGATGTTGCCTTTAACGTTTTTTTTGTATGCATTGTACCTCACTGTTGCCTGCACAGTGATGGTCATCCTTCAATTTGATAGTTGATAAGGTACTCAGGTCATTTCTTGTAGAACTGATTCCTTTTAAGTTGTTCTGTCTTTTCCTTACATGAAGGAAGAGACGTGAAGGAAAGAGGATGCTGTCTGCAGGCTGGACATTTTCTGATGAAGGGTCACTGGACTTGAAAAGTTAACTATTTTGCTCTCAGTAGCTGATGCCAGACCTGCTGTGTTTCTCCAACACTCTCTGTTTTTGTTTCAGATTGCCAGCTTTTAGAGTTCTTTGTATTTATTTTAGGTGAGAAGTAATTTCCTCTCTCATTCATTTTGATTTTTGCAATGGTAAAATAGTGATGTTGTGTATACAGTGATGGTTACCCTTCCATTTGATGGTTAATCAGATACCTAGGTCTTCTCTTGTATGACTTATTTATTTTAAGCTGTCTGACTTTCTATCCACATGAAGAGAGAGAAGTGAGGGAGAGTGCTTGCTATATGTTTTCACTCTCTGCTGCTCTTGGCACATAGAACTTTTGCTTAACCAGACTACTTTGCAAGGCAAAACCTTAAGTCAAAAATTCTCAACATCCCTTTTTGGTTTCAGAAAGAAACATTGTATGGCACAGCTCATTGTGCAACACTTGTTTTCAAGTTGCAAAACCTATCTGTTTTTCAATTAATGTAGTCCAACTTCCATTTAACTTTCTTGTCCAAGAAAGTAAAAACTATGTGGTCTCTTACAACTGATCCTTGTGGATACTAGGCCAATGTCAGGTGCACTGATGTGGGTCACTTGCACTTTCACTGCCACAACGTGAAGGAACTTTCTCTCTTGGAGGATATGCATGTCTATGATTCTCTCAAGAATTGTGGAGAATAGATCAGTGAAAATATTTAAAGAGGAGGTAGATAGATTTTAGAAATAAAAGGGAATTGAGGATGATGAAAAGCTGGCATGAAAGAGGAATTGTGGCCTGGGGCGTATCAGCCATGACCTTGTTGAATAATGGAACAGTCTTAAGAGGTCGAATGGTTTACTCCTGCTCCATTCTTTTACATTCTTATGTTCTTATAGTGAAATGGTTATCTAATAATCAAAATGTTCAGGAAGTGCTTTGATGAAAATTACTCAATCTCGCAATTCTCAGTACCTGAAATGCTATTTAAATTCCAACAGTGCTACACAATAATTTGCAATTTGACCTGTTTGGTAAGTGTTTCAGTGACACTTTCTTTACACTGCTTTATGAATCACAATACCGTGTTGTTAAAAAAATCTGATTCAATTTTTGCTAAGTCAGAGAAAATAGAGTAAAAGTATAATAAATATCTGAAACTGGTCTGCAGTTCCAAACTGAGTGAAGTGTTTCTCAGATCACTAGAGCACCAGAATGAAAAGGTTTAAGAGCTGGTAATTTAAAAAGAAACTACCTTAAGATCTAAATCCAGTCATGTTCAATCTTATTCAGTTCCAATCTGCTTTTCCAACTTTTTACTTCTGATAACACTGACCAATTATTGCTCAGCAAATATAATCCAATCTTGTCATCAATACTGTCAAAACCTTCTTCTCCTTAACAAATGTAAAATCTTGAGTTCATCTATTGTCAAATGCTGCTCACAATTCACTTTAACCTATCAGTCGCCATCCTCTTGAATCTTTCAATATGTTTCTCAAAGTTACCAGTGTTCCTAGTCCTAGCTGCTTCTCCAAGGTGCAAGAATCAGATACTTTGATTCCCAATACTTGCAGATTGTAAGATCACTTCTATTACTCCTGAATCCCGAACCTTAATCCACCATCAAGCCTTCAGGCTATCTGCCTTCCTTATCCGGCTCCTGAACATCACTTTTTTTTTTCATTCATTTGTTGGCGCAGCTGGCTGGGCCAGCAGTTATTGCTGAAACTTAACTGCCTTTGAGAAGGTGGTGGTGAGCTGCCCTTTTGAACTGCTGCAGTCCATGTGATGTAGGCAGAGCCGCAATGCTATTCAACACCAGGATTTCGACCTAGCGATACGGGTATACTGATATGACAGAATTGCTAGTCGTCATTTCCCATACCTGTGCAATCCCCATGCTTTCATCTTAACATCATTAAAAATTGTGGAAATGACTCTCTAAAACTAATCATCTCACTCCATTTTTAGTTGATATTTATTCTTATTGTTAGCAGATATGCCTTTAAACCTTATTTCCATGCAAGAATCCCAGTTCATTGCCACGTATTTACCTTACCTTCATTATACATCTCTTTGTCATTGTAACATCAAGGACGGGAATCCGATCTCTACTAATGCAATTTATCTCCAAACAATCTGTATTACTATAACAATTCCATACTACTGTAGAATCCCACCAGGTGGCAGTATGTTCTCAGTGTGATAACGGTGTGATAAAGTAAAATCACAACAGTCCTACTGGACCATTATTTCTGAAAGCAATGGGGCCAATGAACACACCATCAGGCTCAGAGAGAGGGCCCATAAGCCTGCCTGGGACACTGGCATTGACTTACCAACAAGCCTCATTAGGGAGGCCTGAGTAGACCTCCTTGTTTCCATCCACAAACTGTGTATGACATTCATATCAGGAATATTAATCTCTTCAGACACATTAATTTTTACAAAAAGTAGTAGTTGATGAGGTTTTCTTTTATTTGTTTCAGTGCTTTATTGTCTAAGTTTTAACCCCTCCTGCTATTTGGCAAAAAAATGGAGTTGAGGAAAACTTCTTAAATTTGTTTTCTGTGCCAGCTTCTCTGAGAATGTGCAGAGTTTTAACTTAAAGTTGGGAGCAAATTCAGGTGCAGGCAGCGTCAATTTAAAGCCCAAAAATGTTACATGAGATCAGAAACATGGCGGATCCCACCTACTTCTGAGTTTATCCAGGGTGCATTTGAAGGAGGGGAGGGAAATCTCCATGGTACTGTTGGATAGTGAATTTCATACAAAGATAGGCAATAAATGAGACTTTAACCCAGCATTTTTGTTTTGAGAGCCAGTGCATGAGTTCCTTAAACTGATACCTTGTTCTTTGAATCTAACAGTTATTGCACCTTTTATGTGAAAGGCTAGTCCTCATTGCACTTGTTTAAAGATCCAAGTTTCACTGCTTCACAGTTGACTTCTAACTTTCTGAGTTGTGCATTACCCTTGGACTTTAATTCACTTTAATCTGATTTTCCCAATTGCCAACCTTTGCTGGAATATGGGCGCACTGTATGATGGGCCTCTGATAAAGAACAGGAGGAGCTGCTAGGCAATAGTGAACCTAGTAGTATGCATTACAGGGACTATCAAGTTGGATGTCAATGAAGATCCATTCATGGCTCTGTGTTCTTTCCCTCAAGTTGTGTTTTATTTTCTTATGCAAGGAGAAAACACTGTCATGACTCTGAAAAATGAATTGTGCAGAGTGGAAACAGTTGCACCAATTATAAGATAATTGATGAATGTCATTATTAGCCTATCAGATGGGTAAGTGAATGTGTGTCTGGAAAATAAGCAATGAATGGAGTTGCAAGGTTTATTGGCCTGTGGGGTCCTGTACAGGAGAATGCTGGGGAAGTCAGAGTGTTGTTGTTGGCACTTATTCACCTTTTTCTGTTCTCACAGCGTTATTATATCACTTGGGGAACTATATCCATGTTCCAGGGATATTCCTGTTTCTCATATTGTTGATAATTTCTATTCACATGTTCTTGGTTTGAAAGAGTGGCCTCTTATTCCTATCTGTTGAAAAACAATACTTCCCATCTTTGCCCTGATTAAGTGCATAGTGAGATGGTTCATAAGTGGTCTTCTTACCCTGCCACCAATTGAAGCCCTCCATCAGGTAGGCTATTAATGCCCACTTAAAAGCCTCATTCCATCATTGTGTGGAGGATTTGCTTTGCAATGATCCCAAAGAGCAATTCCTGCCAGGGTTGGCAAGCTTCCTTAATGCCTGATCATGAGACCTGTTATCAAGACAGAAGTACACACTGAGAGATACCTCCCTGCTCTTGCTACTACCACTCCTTCCTCTTTGTATTTATATAGTTTATATAATTTTAATATTCATACTCCAGGCGATATGAGTGAAGAGGAAAAAAAATCAGAAGATGATATTGATGAAGAAGAAGAAGAAACCATCACAGCTGTAGCCCCAGCAGTAATCCTTCAAGAAGAGGAACCTGCAGATGTGACTACAAGTCCTGCTTTTCAGTGCCTGGATGAAGTAAGTTCTCTTCTATATTTATACTAACTAATGTTTATATGCTACTTTATATATGGAGGATAATTTTGCTTGGGCTTATCTTGCTCTGAACTCCTTGGGTGTTAATTTGATTTTTAATACTGGTGATAGAAAATCAGCAACTCATCTTGCAGCACCTTCTGACTATTATACCTTGTGACTGCAGATAAAGGGAAGACAGGAGTGTTAAGGAGATTCAGGAAATGGGGGATGGAATGACTGGGATAAGCTGGGAAAATGGTTAGTGAAGCCAGAATGAAATTGTGGTTGGGGAGAGAGAATGATGTAAGTGTATGAATTCAGCTGTTTCAGAAATTTCCAGTTCCAGGGAACTGGATCAGCAGGCAATCTTACTGGTCTTAGAAGATGGTTGGATGATGGTTAAAAGTACCAAAAGGGAAAGTCAATTTTCTCTACAAAAAAAGGTTTTAAAAACAGATGCTGCAATGGTAAGAATTAAAGTCAAGTTACATAACTCTGCAGACTCCACCAAATAAAATCAGAAGCAGTTGACCAAGAGCAATTCAGTAAACCTATTTGCAAGTTCCTCTGCCATCCCAGATTTTCACCAATGCTAAAGGAAGGGAGGGAGACAATTTTATTTTCTCCTCTGCCATGCCCAGTTTATTACTGATGGTTAATAGCATTGGTTATAGAACCAAATGGTCCCATATTATCTCATGGGGTTAGGGAGGTGAGGTGGTGGAGTGGTGGTTGGAGTGCAGTTGGAGGCACTGTACTAAGTTATTGCAGATGAGAAAAAATTACTGAAACTTTCAATGTAACTACCTTTGTAACCTTGGCTTTTTTGTGACTTTTCTACTTCAGTGGTGCTAATCATTGACAAGCCACCAATTTACCTCATCCATCATCCCTACATCACCCTACACCATCTCAGATGTCCTTACTTGTATTTCTATTGTACTGCACTTTAACATCATTAATTACTTGTCAGTATGAAGACTTACATGGTTCTGTTCTGCATCTCATAAACCCAGAAACAACAAAACAAGTTAATTTATTTTGATGGTATTGGTTGATGGAGGAGTTTAGGTAAGTCCTCTTGAATGACATATATAATAGAATAGATCACACCATTATCTGCACGTGCTTGCTTTATTATAGATATATTTGTATTGTACAGCTTTACAGAGCTTGTAACAGGCCTCACTGCTTATGGTAAATGCATTATAATGAGAATAGCTTAAACAAGTTCAGCTTTTCAATATATCTTTCAAAGACAGTGTAACACAATACAGTTATTTTAATTCTTTCATTGTCCTTAACGTTAAATTGCTGAGTAAATATGCAAATTAATATGTTAACAGTGGACGACCATTTCCAAGATCAAGATATTCAGTGCAACCAGTAAAGATATAATTAAAGCTAAAATAACCAATTTGAATATTTATTAGCATAGCACAGTTAAATGGAAATTTCTATTATCTGCTATAATAAGAATACCATTAAAGTTATGAAATGATTCATTAGGATGACAAGGTGTCTCCTGAAGTTAATTGCTGCTAAATTTCTTTTAGATTAATTGAAAAGTCTATTTAATCATATACCTGAAATTCTTAAAAAATGAGTAAAAAATAGATATCTTATTATTATTTCCATCCAACTCCTTAAAAAATGAGGGAGTAAAATTAATTTCCACCCTTTTATGGACAAAGATTCAGAGTTGGAGGCAGCCTGCACCCCAACTGTGAGGCCTGAGACATGCCTTTGGATTTCAACATCTGGCATGTGGCCAGTGTCTGTTGACCTTAATTATACTCATGAATAACCAATACAAATATTTTACACCCACATGTACACATATTTTTTTAACATGTTCTCTTTTCTATTGACGAGAACATACATTTATATTTCATTTAATGTTTTACGATGCTTTTCAAAGTTATACAAAATTCAATGTTGAACCATAGAGAGATTGCTGAAACTTTGGTTAAAAAGATTCGTTTTGAGATGATTTTACCAGAAACATGGAGAAAAATAAGGTTTAAAGAGTACTTTCAAGATAACTGAAGGACTTGCGATCAATTTCAGAGAAAAGTGACAGAAGAAGCCACAGGATGCCAGTCAGAAAACTGACAATTATAGGAGAGGCGATGAGGCAAAGGTAGGGTGAAGCAAGATCTTGGATGAATCTGAAAATGAGTACCAGGAATTAACATTCAATATATTGGAAGAGCAAGGACAAACATAGATCAACAAGGACAGTGTGATAGGTGATTGGGATTTAGTGTGAAAAAGAAGGTGAATGGGTGATATTTTGACAAGTTGTTCTTAATGTAAATTAGAGAAATGAAAACTAGTTAGGAATCACTGAACTCAAGAGCTGTGAGACATGTATAGGTGGTGACAGTAATACTTGAAACAAGCTGTGGCAATTAGCAGTATTGCCGATGTAAAGGACATGGAGTTTGAAGCAAAAGAAAGCACTACAAATGCGAGAATACAACAGAAAATGGTGAGAAATACTCAGCAGATCTTGCAGCATCTATGGAGAGAGAAACAGAGTTTATGTTTCAGGTAAATTGCCTTTCTTCAAAGATGAGTTTGAAGCTCTAGATCAAACAAGACATCGATGTGTGAACAATTTGAATCACCCTGATTAAATAATTGAGAATACAGTTGAAGTTGGTGTTAAAGGAATAAAGTGAGATAGGAAACGATAACTTAATCTTCCTGGTGCTTAGCTGGAATAAGCTTTGACATGCATATGATTTAATTTTGGAGAGGCATTCCGACATTATAGAAATAGTCTAGTGGTTGTCAGAAATGATAGAGAATAGAGCTGGGTGTTACTAATATTGCAGATTATACTGTAGAATACAGCTTTTAAAATGATTGTGTAGTGAAAGGTCTCTGATAACATCGTTAAAATATTTTGGCATTATTTATTGTTACCACATACCTATGGCCGAAACACCTTAGGCCTAATGAGCATTCTTACTGACTTAAAAGAGTGACGATAGCCATTCAGAATTTCATCTGCTGCGTTGTACCAAGTGCCCCAATAAATACCATTTCGTATGCCTTTGTAGAACTTCTTATAATATTTGCCATTGAGATTGGCTGACATGCAAGCATCAAACCACCAGCCAGAGCTATAATATGCCCCACAGTTACCTGAAGAATAATTATCATTATCTTTATCTTTGGTGGTGAAATATTTTTGATCATGGTTGTAATTCTTGCCATTATGCAGTGCATCACCAGCTGTGCCTGAGAAATTCTTAACAGTCAGGCGATAATAATGATCTTCATCTGCAACGAAGAATTGATCATAAGAGGCATATTCTTTGATGCTGTTCCAGTCTTCCAATTCAATTCTTAAAATCATTTCCTTGGATTTTGTCAAAAAATGTATTTTGTCATTTCCCAGCCAAAATTCTGTCGAGAGATTCCCAAAACCGTTTTTGTATTCAGCCCAAGTGCGATTAAAATCAACACTACCGTCTTTACGATTCTGCACCACTGTCCAACCTCCATTCTCAGTTTCCATATCACAATAAACTGAAAACCTTTCATTCAAGCTTTCACCAATTACATAGATACCGCTTTTCCGTTCTTTTAAGTTGTAATAGTAATCTGAGCAATCTTGAGGATATTTTGTGGCTGAAAGAAAGTATAGAACTACGTCATTAATTTTCCTTTTTATTTCATACCAGCTTTAGTGATGAGCTATTAATAAGTATATATTATAGCAATCTTTCTCAATATTAAATACAATACACTCTGAAAGGAGAAACCTTCTATTACAAATGTCTTTTTAAACAAGCAGGTACCATACAGATCTTAGTAAATTCCTAAGCAAAACCTTAATTGATGGTGATCTGTGTTTTAGCTGTTTCAGAATTCTACTTCCCTAACAATGAGATGATTTAGAAAACATTCATAAATGATTACTCAAAAAGCACAAAATTGTCATTTTTCTCAGTTCTTTACTCATAATTAATAGTATCTTATTCATCTGTACTGTAAATGCTATGTTGCCAAACTACTTCCCTATTTCTGTGGTTTTAAAACAACCTAGTGCTGACAAAATCATGTTTGACAAGTAATACTTGGCTGCGGCGGGTGATACACGAGTTATGCACTTATACAAAACAAATAATACAAACTAATTGTGTCTGTAAACAGAGCAAAATTTGCCAACAGTTTTAAAGAGAAAGATGACTCCTTAATTCAAATATAATTGGACCCCTGCAAATAGGGGAAATCTATTGAAGCAATTTCCGCAATTAAATATAAACAAGATGTGATGTGCAATTTGGTACCTCTAGACCTCGAGATATTTTTTAGTGTTAATAGTTTCAGTTCACAGTTAATCTAAAAAAGAGGCATTTCATTTATAAAGAGAGTGGATGTAGGATATGCTTTACAGTAATTTTTAGTCAGCAGATAACCTCAGCAAACGGAAGTGTCATCTTTGGCCTTCTTAGTAATTTGTTTCTTTTTAAGTATATTTATTCACTTTTTTTTCTGTTGTCTAACATGCCAAACATGCCTGGTAGTTTTGAGTGGGAGATCACAGGACTAGGTGAGATCTGTGAGTGCAATCTCCTATCCTCGCTGCTTGTCCATATGAATCATATCCAGAGTTGAAATCAGGCCCTCAGCTCAGGCAATCTTACACTTACCTGATAATGTGACTTGCAGCATGGTAAACATCTGTTAGGAAGGAAGATGTGTTGGACATTTTGAACAACTTGAGGATAGACAAGTCCCCCGGGCCTGACGGGATATATCCGAGGATTATGTGGGAAGCAAGAGAGGAAATTGCAGTACCGTTGGCAATGATCTTCTCGTCTTCACTGGCAACGGGGGTGGTACCAGGGGACTGGAGAGTAGCGAATGTTGTGCCCCTGTTCAAAAAAGGGAATAGGGATAACCCCGGGAATTACAGGCCAGTTAGTCTTACTTCTGTGGTAGGCAAAGTAATGGAAAGGGTACTGAGGGATAGGATTTACGAGTATCTGGAAAGACACTGCTTGATTAGGGACAGCCAGCACGGATTTGTGAAGGGTAGGTCTTGCCTTACAAGTCTTATTGAATTCTTCGAGGAGGTGATCAAGCATGTGGATGAGGGTAGAGCAGTGGATGTAGTGTACATGGATTTTAGTAAGGCATTTGATAAGGTTCCCCATGGTAGGCTTATGCGGAAAGTCAGGAGGCATGGGATAGAGGGAAATTTGGCCAATTGGATAGAAAACTGGCTAACCGGTCGAAGGCAGAGAGTGGTGGTAGATGGTAAATATTCAGCCTGGAGCCCAGTTACAAGTGGAGTTCCGCAGGGTCCTCTGCTGTTTGTAATTTTTATTAATGACTTAGATGAGGGAGTCGAAGGGTGGGTCAGTAAATTTGCAGATGATACGAAGATAGGTGGAGTTGTGGACAGTGAGGAGGACTGTTGTCGGCTGCAGAGGGACTTAGATATGATGCAGAGCTGGGCTGAGGAGTGGCAGATGGAGTTCAACCCTGCCAAGTGTGAGGTTGTCCATTTTGGAAGAACAAATAAGAATGTGGAATACAGGGTTAATGGTAGGGTTCTTAGTCAGGTGGAGGAACAGAGGGATCTTGGGGTCTATGTACATAGATCTTTGAAGGTTGCCACTCAGGTGGATAGAGTTTGTAAGAAGGCCTATGGAGTATTATCGTTCATTAGCAGAGGGATTGAATTCAAGAGTCGTGAAGTGATGTTGCAGCTGTACAGGACTTTGGTTAGGCCACAGTTGGAGTACTGTGTGCAGTTCTGGTCGCCTCACTTTAGGAAAGATGTGGAAGCTTTGGAGAGGGTGCAGAGAAGATTTACCAGGATGTTGCCTGGAATGGAGAGTAGGTCGTACGAGGATAGGTTGAGAGTTCTCGGCCTTTTCTCGTTGGAACGGCGAAGGATGAGGGGTGACTTGATAGAGGTTTATAAGATGATCAGAGGAACAGATAGAGTAGACAGTCAGAAACTTTTTCCCCGGGTACAACAGAGTGTTACAAGGGGACATAAATTTAAGGTGAAGGGTGGAAGGTATAGGGGAGATGTCAGGGGTGGGTTCTTTACCCAGAGAGTGGTGGGGGCATGGAATGCGCTGCCCGTGGGAGTGGTAGAGTCAGAATCATTGGCGACCTTTAAGCGGCATTTGGATAGGTACATGGATGGGTGCTTAATCTAGGTTAGAAGTTCGGCACAACATCGTGGGCCGAAGGGCCTGTTCTGTGCTGTATTGTTCTATGTTCTAAGTTTACAACATTGCAAAAAATAGGTCATGATTTAAGTAAGGTTAATGTTCTCCAGAAATTTTAAACTATATTATTAAAAGTACAAAACATGGTAATTTAATATACAAAATGTTTCCATTTATGAATGTTCACATTAATTTGCTGTGATGAAACTCACAAAAAATCCAATGCAATTGACATTAAAATTAAAAACCAAAAGAACTTTGGATGCTGTAAATCAGAAACAAAAGCAGAAATTGCTGGAAAAGCTGAACAGGTCAGGCAGCATTGGCGGAGCGAAATTAGAGTTAACATTTCAGGTCTGGTGACCTTTCCTCAGAAACCTTCCTCTGAGGAAGGGACACTGGACCTGAAATGTTAATCGATTTCTCTCCACAGATGCTGCCAGACCTCCTGAACTTTTCCATCAATTTCTGTTTTGGTTTCTGACATTAAAATTAATCAGGTTGACATAATTTTTAGCTGATGGAAACACATGCATTGTTGAAATATTTAATTTGTATCAGTTCACTGTTTAAGACTAGCAAGAAACTCCCTACTCATTATCACTAGTTAATTCAGAAAGAATGACCAACCAAACGAGCTTACTTAAAAAGTGAAAGGGAGTGATGATTAGGAATTTATAAGCAACATTATAGCAACATTAATGAAAGCAAAACACAATTAATAGTATTTTACAAAATGTATATTACAGTATATTATATACTTTTTACATATTACAGCAAATTCTAGTTGAATTTGAAAATTAAAAATTTGGAAAAGTATATTAGATATCCTAATATTTGACAGTTTATCAGGTAATAAAGTTTTTCATTATATAGTATATTTAAAATTCATGAACCGAAGTATTGCATTGTTCAATTTGTCCATTAAAGTATAATGCTAGAATTTCAAGTTTACATCTATTTACAATAGAGGAAAAGTTAGGAAAATCTTAGAAACTTTGATTGCTGGTATTTTTTATAGTTTTGTATTCTATATTTCACACATGGATTAACTTACCTTGTTGACCTTGAGCTTCACAAGTTGTAGAACACTTGTTGTTCAATGTATTCACTGTGTAGTTAATTTTTGAAAGCTCATTGTCAATGTAGTGCAAAACATTGTCCATATTCAGAATACTTAGCTTTTCTAAACGACCCTGAAGCACATTGATTTGATTTCTGGCTTTCTGTAATAAATCTGTTAGCTTAATAATTTTTTCCTCCAACAATGATATTCTCTTGGTATCTTTCCTTCCATCTTCTATATTTCCAGTAGCTTGCTTATGATTAATAGGCTTTTTCTGTTTTGCTTCCAGCCACCTATTCTTCATCTTATTGACTGTTGCTGTTAGACTTTTCACTTGTTTGATGGTCTGTTTGAGGAGTTTTGTCTCTTTGGGAAGCTGAACGGTGAGAGGTGGAAGGTTGACCTTATAACTACAGACTTCATCTTCATCACACTCTGTGCGCTTCAGCTTGATGGCACAGGCTCCATTTTCATTTTGTTTTGTGGAATTTGTGAATCTGCTGGTGTTGCTGTATTCCACAGAAGCCTCAATACATAATATTAATCCAATATTCAAGAAAACAAATGCAACAGCAGCCTTCATTATGGTCCACTAACAGTGAAGTGAAAATGCTTTATAGTTGTTAGAAGTAATGCTGTGCTGTCAGTACCCCAGCACTGACTAACAGGAAGTCACTGCTCAAGCTGCTAAGGATATTAATATTGTAGGTGGGCGTTCAGTTGTGATATCTATCAGTCAGTCTTCATTATTGACAGTCACTCAGCCTGCCTACATGAAATGAAAATTACTTCAGTTACTAAACAGTATGGTGGAACATTTTATATTTAACAGAATGTAAATGCTGTTTTTCTGCTTTAAGTATGTATACTACACATTTCTGTTGCAGACAAGTGTGCCAGAGATTTGATCGGTAGTGAATTTTTTGGACACAACAGGTAACCAAAATGGTTTATGCACCATACATGTGCATTTTTGGGGCAAACAGGAAGGAACTTTTCCTCTCGGTGGAGAGATCAAAGACCAGTAGTGTAGATTTAAGATAAGGGGCAGGATGTTTAGAGGAGAAGTGAAGGTGATGGGTATCTGGAATTCACTATAACAGTAGTAGAGCAGAAAACATCATAACATTTAAGAAGTATTTAGATGTGCAATTGTGATGGCAGGGCATATAAAACTGTGGGTCAAGTGCTGGAAAATGGGATTAAAATAATTAGCTACTTATTTTTGACCAGTGCAGACTTGATTGGCGAAAATCCTTTTTCTGTGTTGTCGACCTGTATGGTTCTATGACACACAATATGACATTGAGAGGTTATTAATGTATAAATATTGTACCATCACTTGGAACCATACAAACCAAACACATAATGTCATGTTAGCTCTACCAGTTTAGAACTCAACACTCCAGCAAATCCCATCTTGTAAACTCACACAATTAACTTGCAAGCAGCAACAAGAAGAATCACCTCACCAGTGATAGGTCAATGGGATCATCAAATATTTAGAAGTTCATTGCTGTTCGACCTCTATGGTTGTTGGTTTGATTCTTCAAGTGGTTGGTAGATTTTAGAAAATAATAGAAAGCCTTGCATTTATATAGTGCCTTTCATCACAACTGGCCATCCAAAGTGCTTCACAACATTTAAAATACTTTTAAGGTTTAATAAATCTTAAAATGTAGGCTCTGTGGTAGCCAGTTTCTCAAGACAACAATTTAATAATGACCAACTGATCTGTTTCTGTGATGTGTTGGTTGAGAAATATACATTGGTCAGAACATTGGAATGACTCCTGTGCTCATCTTCAAAGTAGTGCTGTGGGATCCTTTACGTGCATCTGTGAGGGCAAGGGAGATCACAGATTAATGCCTCATTCAAAAAGCAAAAACATCTGGCAGTGCAGTGCTTCCTCAATACAGCACTGGAGTGCCAGCCTAGATATTTCCATTTTAGTCCTGGCTTAGGGCAGAGGAACAGGAGCAGGTCATTCAGCTATCTGGCCTGCTCCACGTCATTCAGTTGGTCATCCACCACTTCTTTGCCTTACTACCTCCTTATTCCTTCAACTCCGCAATCCCCAGAAATCTTTCAATTTCTGTCTTGCATATGCTTAATGATTGAACTTTCATGACTCACTGAGGTAGAGAATTCCAAAAGTTTGTCACATTGAGTAAAGAAATTCCTCCTCATCTAAGTTTTTGAACCTACAACATTCTAATTCAGGCAAGCAATACACAAACTAAACCACCTGTTATTGACAGGGGAGAGAGTAAGTTGAATTCTCTTCTTCTGACCATAAATAGAGGTTTTTTAAAAAAATCATATTACTTCTTTTCCTTTTTGCTCACACCATCTAGGCAGGTTTCATATGGACCAGCAGAAAGGACTGAGAGATTTCATTCTTGTACCTCACTTACTCCACCTAGTCCTATGATCTCCCACCCAAACTTCCAGGCAGGATTGGCATGTTGGGCAGCAGAAGAAAAAAAAATACAGTAAATAAATACACTTAAAAAGGAACAATTAACCAGAAGCCTAGAAATATATTTCCTTTTACCAAGTTTAACTGTTTACTAGAAGTTACTATGAAGCATAATCCTACATCTGCACTCTTTGCAAGTAAAATGCTTCCTTTTAGATTTCCTGCTGAGAGTCTCAATGTTAACAAACAGACAGTATTAGCAAATAACTAGATTCTTACCAGACTGAAGCAGCAGATTACAGTTAACCTCTCTGGGGTAGGGTGGAGTGGATGTTTGAACATATAAATGTTCCTGAATAAGTCTCCAAACAACTAATTTCTATCCACATAGCCGGGTTCCAGTCTTCGCTTAGGGAGATAAATGGAATTATTATTATCTCAAGTATTAAGAAGTCAATCTTAAATGCCGTAGGCTAAAACTATTGCTTTATACAATTCATTGCATTAGTGCCATTTCAAGCATAATGAGTTTCAATTTTCTCAATCCCTGCTAGGGAGACACTGCATTGCCTTTTCTTTTGTGTTGGTTTGACTACAATGTTCACAACAGAAAAGTGTGAAATTCCATGAAGATGATCTGAGCCCTGGCTGTGTCATGGATGTAGTCAATTTGCATAATATGATTGGTAGAGACCAGGCAAAGCCCATTTTAAAAAATTAAACAAGGAATTATAGCTTTTAAAACAAGTTATGGTCTCTCTACATCACTTGTGGAAATGATCTTCCTCCTGCTTTCAGAGAAGAAAGCTATTTCAATTTTCTTAGCATTTTTTCTTGCAGAAACAAAGAGGTATATGATTCACTCTTGAAAGTCAAACAGACAAAGAGAGGATGTAACAAGAAACTGACAACAAACACATTCAGTGAAACAACCTGCAGTTGGCTGCTTTTCACTTTCTAGGAAATTCAAAGGTTACCAGGCTGCTTGGACACTTTCAATCTTGTTTTTGTAAAATGCCCTTAGCATTTCCCTGTTCTACTTGTGGTTTTATTTTTGGCTCTGTAAACCATCAAATTAACTAAGAACTAGTTAACAAGCTAACTAATCATGTTTTGTTCACCTCTAAAAGGCTGCTAGGGCATTTTCAAGGCCAAAAAATATGACCTTGCTCTGGTATAAGTCTGCCTTGGTGAAAAAATGTTGAATTTTTTCTTGATCTGAGAAAAAATGGGTCTTGCCAGTAGCCTTTTAAAAGGTTAGTTTTGCTGAAATAGGCATTATCTACACAATGGGTTTTTTTTCAATTTCCCAAACAAGGTGGCTACATCTTCCCACTGCTGTTTGGCCAACAGTGCTAACTGGGCATTTACGTCCAAGACGCCAGTGTCAGCTAGCCTGGCAGTCAGAGGTTCAAATGGGGAAGCCTCCAGTCTCTCCTTCTCAGTTGACTGCTCCTGGCTCGCTCCAGCAGACATATGGCGCTTTGTGTTTAATTTCTTTTAACTCTCCACTTTTTAAAATTCTTTCACTAGCTTGAACAGCATTTATTGCCCAGAAGGTAAGTAAGACTCAACCACATTGGTGTGGGTATGGAGTTACATGTAGGCACATTGGTAAACCAGATGGGTTTTCCCAAACTGTGGACAATGGTGTCATGATCGTTATTAGACTCCTAATTGCATACTTTTATTGAATTCAAATTCCACCATCTGCCATAGTCAGATTTGGTATCCAACTCCCCAGAACATTACCTGGGTTTCTGAATTAATAGTCAATCAATATTGTTACTCGGCCATATCGAACTTCTTTGTGGTTGTCACAAGTGTGATGGAATCTCAGGGGTGTTAACTTTCCCTGTTTGGTTACTTTGAGTAGGCATGCATCCTCAATACCTTTAGAATGCTACTGCCTTCAGTTGGCTGTCCAGCTGTTGCTGCATTGCTTTGCAGATCTGAGGTATCTACCTCACCATGTCTATCTGGGAATTTCCTGTTCTCTCTCTAAATCTGAAAATATTATATTGACCAACTAGACCTGCTGTACATCCAGCAGGAGTATGGACTATTCTCCTTTCAATTTTTTCTGCCCTGTTTCTTTATCCTTGTTCTGCTCATATCCTTTGGGGTTCAATTCCAGCTTTGGCTAACTGTCTGTGTGGAGTTTGCACATGCTCCCTCTGTCTGCGTGGGTTTCCTCTAGTGCTATAGTTTCCTTCCACAGTCCAAAGATGTGCAGTTCGGTGAATTGGCTGTGCTAAATTGCCCCTAGTGTTCAGGGACATTGGGTTAGGTGCATTAGTCAGGGGTAAATATAGGGTAGGGGAACGGGTCTGGGTGGGTTACTCTTCGGAGGGTCTCTGTGGACTTGTTGGGCTGAAGGGCCTGTTTCCATGTTGAAGGGATTCTATGATTCTCTGATTCTATGACAACGTTGTTTATAGAGCTTTAACTGCTCGCTCTACAACTTCCACTGGGTAAGGCAGCTTGTTCACCAGCTGTGGGTTTATATTTGAAGTTCCCAGGTCTCTCTATGTGTCTTTGAAATAGCTAATTTGGATAGCCAGTCGTACTGTTCATTATCAGGGCACAGACTCCTGTCAGTTTGGGCAAGGCAAGTTTAACACCAACTGTGAATCTAATTTGGGAAGTTCCCAAATCTACCTCTAAATGTTGTAAAGTTTCAACTAGCCAGACCTTCTGATCAGCAGGGTACAGGGTCCTTTTCTTTTAAGTCAAGGTAACGTAGCTTGCTCATCAGTTGTGGGATATTTGAAACCTCTTAATCACCCTCTAAATACGGAAAAACAGTTTCAGTTGGCCAGACTCCTGTTCTCCAACAGAGCTTCCTTCCTTTCAAATTTTCTGGCTGGGTTTGGGAATTTTCAGTTCCTCTAGATTTCCCTGGGAAGAAAGATTCCACTAGTCCCAGTTTGGCTGCATCTCTTTCAATCTCTGCTGCTGTCATACCAGCATGTTTACCTCCCTCTGGTTTCTAAATCAAAGTACTGCACATCAGTTTTGAATGGCTGGGACTTATCAGCGGCACTTGAACTGCCTTTTGAATAGTTGTAAGTAATGGTCACACTTACAGAGTAATGATTTCCCCAGGGAAGAAGGTGATTGCCAACTCAATTTCTGGCTTAATCCTTTCATTACTTTTAAGATCCATGCATCCTTTCTTGACCACTTCTAGCTTGTACGATTTCAGCCTTTTTAAATGCAGATGGCTATCTCGATAGATTCTTTAGCCTCTTGCAGGGCCACTAGAATTAGTCCAGCCTTCTGAGACCCTCAGAACATTAATGAAACTGATTAGTTTGTACAACTTCTCTGAACTGTCTGCTGGGTTTCATCCTGATTGTTAGATTCAATAGGCTCTTTTCTGGCCCTTTTGATTCCTGTGAGTTATATCCTGAACTCCTCGAATCTGTCAGGCTCTGGCTCAGCCTCTTTAAATTCCCATAGTTTACCCTTTGTTTTCCCAATATTTATTGGATCTTTCATCCCTTAAGGATCTTTGAGGCTTCTGCAGCTCTCAGTGGCTGAACAGAACCCTTCTGGTTCTCTTCCATTTTTGTATTCTCTTTGGACTTTTCTGGAAACCCATGGGCACAGTGCCAGGGTCAGACCAACCCTTTCCCTAATAATCAAACTACCATTTTCTGCATCATTTCAGACTTTTTTTGGACTTTTAATTTTATTACTTGCATCTTTTGATGAAAAGTTCATTCTTGCTCAACTTACATATTCTCTTTCTCTCTCTATATTTCTCTGTTCAGCTTTTAATGTCCAGCATTTTTTTTGGTGAAAAGCTTGTGCTCTTTAGAAACTCTCTCTCTCTCTCTTTCTCTCTCTTGAAACTCTGGCTATTGCTTCCTTTTTATTATGTTTATCAGTCATTTCTTGGCTAGGCTAATTACTATTGGGAA
The DNA here is from genome assembly GCF_047496795.1 of Chiloscyllium punctatum. NCBI lineage: Eukaryota > Metazoa > Chordata > Chondrichthyes > Orectolobiformes > Hemiscylliidae > Chiloscyllium > Chiloscyllium punctatum. Next base: position 38,378,647 of record NC_092782.1, on the reverse strand, counting down.
GGTACTCCAATCAGTTCTGTATTCTTCTAGCTGTTCCAGAATGAGACCCAAACATTTGATCAGCATCTTGAATAAAGCACATCGTTTTGACTTCCAAGGATTTTTAAAAATCTCCATTACCTCCTAATCGTAACATCTAACTGTCCTGATCTTAATGATGCTAAGGATTTTCCAATTAACTCTTTTCTGTCTACCGTTACTATAGTATTAGATTAACGAAATTTGGTGTATAATGTTTATTTGTATTGAAAGATCTTTTCAGCCACTGAATTTTTTCTCTTAGCTTCTAGTTTTTTTTAGTGTCAAATTCAGCTATATTTCTTAGATTTGGATTTGGATCAGATTTTGTCTTGTTTTGTCTAGTTTGTGATGGATTTAATTTCAGACAAGCATATGATTTCTGTAATTGAGAAAAGCAAATTGAATTGTTTTATTTTTCTTCTCTAATCCATTGCATAGTTTTTAAAATTTTTCTTTTTCTCTTTTGAAAGAGACTACGTTTTGGTCCCTCCTCCAACCCTTCTTTGTGAAGTTTAAGTTTTAAATGGTCAACCTTAAACTTGGGTTTAAGGTGAAAACAAAAAGGTGGTTTATTTATGAAATTAAACTTGGAGATGGTCTCACACACACGTGAAATCACACCTACTCACACAGAATAGAAGGAAAGGAAACAGGTTGTAATTCAGAATAACTTATAAATTAATTATATGGATATTAATTCTTTTGATCTTTGTCTGAGTCCAGAACGTTAGTGCCTGGTGAAGCTGCTTTTCAGTAGGAGTTCATATTCAGGTGGATGCAGTTGGCTGAAGTTTCAGAATTCATTTTGAAGTTGAATATCTGCTCCATCACATTTTGTGTTGCAGCATTGTTTTCATTGTATGTGCATTGCACAAATATGCATGAATTGAACATTGCACATGAGTTCAAAGGATTCACTTTGTAATTTTTGTAGCCACCTTTGATCTATGACAGTGGCTCAAATGTAGTACTGCTGCAGTATGAAGGCATCATGACTGTTGGCAGGTTTCTGAGTGTTGAACTGCATGGGTTTCTATGTAAGATTGCAACTCAGTTAAGCATCGAGGGAGTTCTGGTACAGGGCAAATCTGACATGCAGTGTCCACAAAACAATATATTGGCATTTTGTAATAGCATCCTGTGCCATGGAAACAGTGTGGTTAATCCTATTAAGGTAGTGCATTCACTCTGCTACTTCTCTCTGAAGAAAGAATAAAATTTGGTTAGCTTTCACTTAATAAAGAGGGTCATTGAATTAACTTACATAACAATGGAATACAGTCTGCAAGATGTTTGACAAGGTTCCCCATGGGAGATTGATTAGCAAGGTTAGATCTCACAGAGTACAGGGAGAACTAACCATTTGGATACAGCACTGGCTCAAAGGTAGAAGAGAGAGGGTGGTGGTGGAGAGTAGTTTTTCAGACTGGAGGCCCTGTGACCAGTGGAGTGCCACAAGGATTGATGCTGAGTCCTCTACTTTTCGTCATTTATATAAATAATTTGGATGCAAGCATAAGAGGTACAGTTAGTAAGTTTGCAGATGACATCAAAATTGGAGGTGTAGTGGACAGTGAAGAAGGTTACCTAGGATTACAACAGGATCTTGACCAGATGTACCAATGGGCTGAGAAGTGGCAGATGGAGTTTAATTCAGATAAATGCAAGGTGTTGCATTTTGGGAAAGCAAATCTTAGCAGGACGTATACACTTACGGGCGGCACGGTGCTACAGTGGTTAGCACTGCTGCCTCACAGTGCTAGACACCCGGATTCAATTCCCGCCTCAGGCAACTGTCTGTGTGGAGTTTGCACATTCTCCCTGTATCTGTGTGGGTTTCCTCTGGGTGCTCCAGTTTCCTCCCACAGTCCAAAAATGTGCAGGTTAGGTGAATTCGCCATGCTAAATTGCCCATAGTGTTAGGTGAAGGGGTAAATGTAGGGTAATGGGTCTGGGTGGGTTGCTCTTCAGAGGGTCAGTGTGGACTTGTTGGGCCGAAGGCCTGCTTCCACACTGTAAGTAATCTAATCTTAATGGTAAGGTCCTAGGGAGTGTTGCTGAACAAAGAGACCTTGGAGTGCAGGTTCATAGCTCCTTGAAAGTGGAGTTGCTGGTAGAGAGGATAGTGAAGAAGGAGTTTTTATGCTTTCCATTATTGGTCTGAGTATTGAGTACAGGAGTTGGGAGGTCATGTTGCAGCTGTACAGGACGTTGGTTGGGCCACTGTTGGAATATTGCGTGCAATTCTGGTCTCCTTCCTATCGGAAGGAAGTTGTGAAACTTGAAAAGATTCAGAAAAGATTTACAGGGATGTTGCCAGGGTTGGAGGATTTGAGTTATCGGGAGAGGCTGAACAGGCTGGGGCATGGATAGGGTAAATAGACAAAGTCTTTTCCCTGGTGTGGGGGTGTCCAGAACTAGAGGGCATAAATTTAGGGTGAGATGTAAAAGAGACCTAAGGGGCAACTTTTTCACACAGAGGGTGGTATGTGTACGGAATGAGCTGCCAGAGGAAGTGGTGGAGGCTGGTACAATTGCAACATTTAAGAGGCATTTGGATGGGTCTATGAATAGGAAGGGTTTGGAGTATATGGACCAGGTGCTGGCAGGTGGGACTTGATTGAGTTGGGATATCTGGTCGGCATGGATGGGTTGGACCGAAGGGTGTGTTTCCATGCTGTACATCTCTATGACTCTATGACTCTATATTGAAGGCTCCACCTCCAGTTGTTTGCCAGATTTTCACTCCTTAAACAGAGAAAGACATACAGGGTGTTCTGCTAATAATGCATGTTTCCTCAACGTGAATTCGAGATTGATGAATTCTGAACACTATTTGTAAAATGTGAACTTTTAAAATGTATGTTGACTGTAACAAGATTACATCACCAACACTTTAAAGTGCTGTTTCGAAAGTGCAATATTTCTATAATGCAGGGTTGCACAAGAACGCATCTATCCCTTTATAAACAAACTGACTGTAAAATGAGAGTAAGGTTATAATACCAGGCAGGGTAGGAGAGAAGTAAGAGTATGCTCACATATCTGTAACTTGTACTGAGAAAATACGCAGTAAAAGGAGGAAGACTGGATATGAGTATATTGCAGTCTCCAATGGTTTCAGTGTTTCAATAGGCCATGAGTTTGGCCTCAGCTATATACAGGTGTACTGTGGGCACTATATTTTAGGAAAGCTGTGAAGGTATTAGAGAGTATACTAAAAATATTGACAAGTAGTTCCCGCAATAAGGTACTACACTTAGATGATGAATTGGAGAAGATGGGGCTGTTCTCCTGGGAGACAGGAAGATTAGGAAGAGAATTGATTATCTGTTCAGAATCATGAGGAGTAGGGTTTAGAATAAGTTGGGAGAAACTGTTCCAGTTGGCAGAAGGACAAAGAACAAGAGGCATCAATTTAAGATGATTCACAAAGAAAATAATGGCAACATGAGATAAAAGCTTTTTCTTAACCATGGTGAGGAGCTGGAATACATTGACCCAAGAGTACGCTGAAGGCAAATTTGATCAAAGCTTCAAAAAATGGCAGTTATTTGGAGAAAATAATTGTAGGACTATGGGTAAATGACAAGATGATTGAGACTCAGTGGGTTACTTTTCCAGAGAACTGGCAAGGACACAATGGATGCAGTGGCCTCCTTCTATACTGTAAGCATTGCATAATTATCTGTTTCTCAATACATTAACTGTTTGTATGTTCTCAGTTGGGAGGCATGTTACTAAGAGACAAATCCCATAACATAACACATTAGTCTTTTACTCCAGCAATTTCTCAGAAAGATTCCAAAACCTACATTTTAAGGAGGTACTTTTGAGTTAATTAAATCATGCTGAAATTTACCTTTAGTATGTTTAAATGATTTTGGTAGTGGGGATGTGGTAAATGCTATGCTGCAATGTCTGAAAGTTTTTCACTTTTTGAACCCTCTTTCCTAAATGCCATGCAAAATGGGCAGACAGGTATTTGACTCTTAAGCCCTTACTCTTGTCACCATGTAATGAAGAAAGTACAGAGTCATCTGAATTGGTCGATCAACTGCTTATAACTCCAGGGAGTTTCAAAGTGAGACTATAAACTCTGCAATCTTGCAGAAACATAGGAGCAAATGAACAAATTTATTACTTAAATGTTTAAGTCCCACCCATTCACCAATTTGCTACATTGATTTTTTTTTGCATATTATTTCAAATCAAGAAAATATATAGGGAACTAACAATTTCCAAACATTCATACATGTATTGAAACTGGAAACTTTGGCTTGTGGTTTATGCATGACAACCAGAAGTGGTGACATTCAATTAAGGAAGAAAGCTCCTTCCCACGTACAATGATACACTAACTAATTTCAAAGCAAACTCTTAAGCATCTGGAACAATTAACAGAATTTATACAAACCAACTTCGAAAAATTCTTTGATTTTATGAAAACGTAGCTATGATTTTCTCTACAAACAAAGCCATTCAATAGTGCCTGAATTAAATTGTGATCTTAGGTATTTCTTTGAAACAATAAGGTAGATTTTCAAAATTGCGAAACATCATTCTGCCTATTAATTTCAATGAAAATAGAAATCAGCAAGTTTCCATATGAAAGACAGCAGATTCAAAACAGTTTTATGCACAGGCAGCAAGTTGAAAATTTACCACAATGTGTTACTTCATTGAACCTTTTAAAAACAGTGCTTTAAATGTCAAAGCTGAATACAATGCAATTGTCCTCACAAAGAATGTGACACTTTCTTTGTGAGGACACTGCAGTATTAGGTTCCAACCACTTTTATTTAAGAGCTATTCACAGCTGTTTTATGTTTAACATGCAAACAGTATTGTTTCATTTCCATATTCCAGTTTCCATCTTCCTTGCACAGATTTTAAAGCACGTATTTAATCCTTCTCCCCCAATCTGTCTCTCCTCACCACCTAAGAGAACTCTTTCAACTCTTGTAAAACTTATGAGAATTTAAATACTGCCTTGTAACTCAGCATTCACTTCAGCAATTTTGCAGAACCCTATTTTGGAAATCTATCTGCTCTCGGCTTTCTGCACAAAAAATACTTAAGTTTAATTTATTACATAGCGTACTGAAAATAGCTCAAGTACTAGTCTAAATATTTACATTTTTGAACATTAAAGAATTGAACTGATATTATCCCAGAATTAGGTCTTCACCCATGAAACTTATCTTTTCAAAACCTCTAACTGATGGGAAATAAAAAGGTCAAGAATCAGCTTGATTTCAACTCATTTCAAATTAAACTATTTGTATAGGCCTTTTCTTGGATTAATATTTCTGGGTATAATCAAATAACTTTAAGAACAAAATGAAACAAGGAACTGCAGATGCTGAAGTTCTGAAACAAAACCAGAAGTTGCTGGAGAAACTCAGGTTTGTCAGCATCTGTGGACTGAAAGCAGAGTTAACATTTCAATCCTCTTGCAAGGATGCCTTCCTTGAGAAAGCTCTCTTCCTCCCTCTACAAGGATCTCAGTGAGTCCCTCTCTCACTGCACACCCCAGGTCATCTCCTCTGCCCAGAAGCTCTTCAGCTACGTTCTCAAACAGACTCGCTACCACAGCCACATCTCCTTCCTCAGCACCTACCTACTGAACCGACTGACCCCGCATGGACTCCGGACTACGTTCAGACCAACAAAATTTGGACCCAACCAGGACAACCAGTACCTACAACAAATCCGAAGCCTCCAGCAACAGACCTCTCTCCGGATCCTTCACTCCACACTTGCAGCCATGCACCACTACCTACATTCCCTGCAATTAGACCTATCCTAGCTCAGGACAACACTCTCACAGACCTGCAAAGGACCTCGACTGTTCTTCATCCACAGAAGAATCCATACACTAAACAAACAGTTCTTCCTAGCCATATCGGAAGTTAAAGACAGTAAGTACCAAAAACTTTCATGTACTTACCCCCACACTCTGGGTTCCTCAACTGTTCCAGAATCTTCCATCAGCCTTCGAAATCAGTCCGGCGCCATTAACCACGCGGCCGCTACAGTGCCCGCGGCAGCAACCGCCGCCGTGAACCATGACGTCACTTCCGCCCCCACCGACCTTGCAGCCTCCGCGATCGCCACCCAGATAACCGCCTCCACGATCACCAGGAAGACCATCGCCGACAGATTCGTGGCCTTCGCGGCTATCCAGAATAACACCGTTTCTGCCGTCGCCACAGCCACTTCTGCCCCCTGGGTTGCCATTGCTGCAGCCACTTCCGCCCCCAGTGATATCACTAACCTGTACGACCACCCCCCCACATGCATCTCTGCCCCCACGCTGATCTCCGTCACCACGCCTAACTCCGCCCCCACGCTGATCTCCGTCACCATGCCTAACCCTGCCCCCACGCCGATCTTCGTCACCACGCCTAACCCCGCCCCCACGCCGATCTCCGTTCCCGCCCCCACGCCCAGCCCCACCTCCACTCCCGGCTCCAGCCCCACACCAGATCCTAGCTCCCAACCCTGCCGTGTTTTCACCATCCCTCCAGAACTACCCTTCTCTGAGGATGAAAGATCAATCTTCAGCAGAGACCTCACCTTCATTCCCCTACGGTCCCGGATTAATGAGTTCAACACACGGCGTGACATCGAACAATTCTTCCGCCGCCTTCGCCTCCGCGCCTACTTCTTCAACCAGGATTCTCGCCCACCCTCTGACGACCCCATCTTCCGCCTCCAACACACCCCATCCACCTGGACACCCCGTGCTGGCCTCTTACCTGCCCTCGATCTCTTCATAGCCAACTACCGCCACGACATTAACCGCCTCAACTTCTCCACCCCTCTCACCCACTCCAGCCCTCCACTCCCTCTGTTCCAACCCCAACCTCACTATCAAACTGGCAGACAAGAGAGGCACGGTAGTAGTTTGGCACACCGACCTTTACACCGCTGATGCTAAATGCCAGCTCGCGGACACCCCCTCCTACTGCCCCCTTGACTATGACCCCACCTCCCACCACCAAACCATCATCTCCTAGACCATCCATAACCTCATCACCTCAGGGGATCTCCCATCCACCGCCTCCAACCTCATAGTCCCACAACCCCGCACTGCCCGTTTCTACCTCCTGCCCAAAATCCACAAACCTGACTGCCCTGGCCGACCATTGTCTCAGCCTGCTCCTGCCCCACCGAACTCATCTCTGCATACCTCGACACAGTCCTGTCCCCCTTAGTCCAAGAATTACCCACCTACGTTCGGGACACCACACATGCCCTCCACCTCCTCCATTTTCGCTTCCCCAGTCCCCAACACCTTATCTTCACCATGGACACCTCCATGGGCATGTAGCCATGGGCACCCGCATGGGCCCCAGCTATGCCTGCTTCTTTGTAGGATATGTGGAACAGTCCATCTTCCGCAGCAACACTGGCACCACCTTTTCCTCCACTACATCAATGACTGTATCGGCGCTGCCTTGTGCTCCCATGAGGAGGTTGAACAGTTCATTCACTTTACCAACACCTTCCACCCTGACCTCAAATTCACCTGGACCATCTCAGACTCCTCCCTCCCCTTCCTAGACCTTTCCATTTCTATCTCGGGCGAACGAATCAACACAGACATTTACTATAAACCGACCGATCCCCACTCCAGCCTATCATCCTCACCTTGACCTCTTTCCACCTATCGCATTTCCAACGCCCCTCCCCCAAGTCACTCCTCCCTACCTTTTATCTTAGCCTGCTTGGCACACTCTCCTCATTCCTGAACAAGGACTCATGCCCGAAACGTTGATTCTCCTGCTCCTTGGATGCTGCCTGACCTGCTGAGCTTTTCCAGCAACACATTTTCAGCTCTGATCTCCAGCATCTGCAGTCCTCACTTTCTCCTTTAACATTTCAAGTACAAGGATCCATCTTCAGAACCGATAGCCATTTGGAAAGGTGGTATATTTGCTGATGACAGGAGGTGGTGGGGAAAGAAGTGAGCAGAAAGACGGAAGTGGAACCTTGAGAGAGTGAAAGTCAGTTAGGCAGACAAAGGAAAGGAAGATAATATTCCAGCAAGAAAGAAAAGTTATGGGAGCCATAAATTGGTGAAAATGGATTGGCTGTGCTGAAAGCAGCCCATGTCATGATAGTTCTGAGGAAGGGTCACCAGACCTGAAACATTAACTCTGATTTTTCTTCACAGATGCTGCCAGACCTGCTGAGCTTTTCTAGCAACTTCTGTTTTTGTGCATGTCATGATAGGCCTCAGATATGAAGGCGAATAAAAGACATAGAAGAAGGTAACAGAAGGGAAGTTCATTGCAAGCATTGTCTCTAATTGTCACTTCTCAGTGGCTTAAGAGCTCCAACTCTTGCCACAACATAGATTATGACCTTCAAGTGGACAGTGGGCATTATCTTCACAGCAAGACAAGTCCAAGGAAAATGCAGAGAGCAGCAATAACCTCCACACATAGCTTTTGTCAACCCCATTAAGGCTGTCAACTGTGTCAGTCAAGAGGTATTATACAACATCATCCTCAAATTTGGCCACCTCAAAGGATCTATCACCATCTTCTGCCTACTGCATGATGACATGCAAAGCATAATCTTCACAAACAAATCCAGCATGGCACTAATGCTTGTGAAAACTGGTGCCAAGTAATACAATGTCTTTGCACCAATGCTCTTCTCCATTTTCCTTAATGCAGCACTCTGTCCCATATCCATGAAGTTCCTGACTGCATTGGAGCTTCTCCACAGGACAAGTGGGAAATTGTTCAACCTGCAAAATGTCTCCTGTCCAGAATCATAACTAGTTCGAATTCTGTCATATATCTGCAGTTTGCAAGTGATGTTTGTATGTGTGCGTATTCATAGGCCAAGCTCCAAAACATTATCAGTGCATCCATGGAAGTGTATGGCAAAATGGGCCTTAGGCTACATATCGGAGCAGCCTTTTCCCTCAGCATGACACTATCCTCTGACAGTCTAGATCCTTGGCGAGCCACTGGCAAAATGGATAATCTCTTGTACATTGCGAGCCTCCTCTCAACAAGGGCAGACATTGATGATGATATTCAACATTACTGCCAGTGTTCCATAGCAGTCTTCGGCTATCTGAGGAACAGAGTATTTGAAGACAAAAACCTCAAAGACAATGTACCGCAGATACCACATATCCCTTCAGGTGCCTTCACTGAATCCTGAAAATCTAATGGCATAATAGACACTCTACTGTCAGTGTCCTCTCTCAAGTCAACATCTTCAGTGTTGAGGCACTGGTTACAATCAGTCAGTAACTCACTCAGCCTTCGCCTCACTCATCTTAGGACCCACACTGCTGCAGTCTCACACTGACCATGCTCCTTTATAACCATGTAGTGATTGACTGGAGATCACTTAATTTCTCAAGGAAACACACACCAATAAGTTGGAGATTGGATGAAAGCACTCATGATCAGAGCCTGGGATGTGCAATTCCTGATTCCACTTCACACACATGTTCTGGGAGCAATGGTGGAATCTGTCATGTAGGGCAGCACGGTGGCTCAGTGGTTAGCACTGTTGCCTCACAGCGCCAGGGACCCAGGTTCGGGCAACTGTCTGTGTGGAGATTGCACATTGTCCCAGTGTCTGCGTGGGTTTCCTCCGGGTGCTCCGGTTTCCTCCCACAATCCAGAGATGTGCAGGTTAGGTGAATTGGCCATGCTAAATTGCCCGTAGTGTGAGGTGCAGGGGCAAATGTAAGGGAATGGGTCTGGGTGGGTTGGTCTTTAGAGGGCCGGTGTGGATTTGTTGGGCCAAAGGGCCTGTTTCCACACTGTAGGGAATCTAATCTAATCTGATCTAATCTATTTGTTCTTAGTATCTACATTCTGCTGAGGGAAAGATCTGTTCCATATCTGGCATTGTCAAAAACATGCTTTAAAATTTAAGTGAGAGGTTGACAATGGCAATACAGGTAATTCTGCTATAACACAACAGTTGCATTCCTTTGCAACCTCGTGCTCTCGAAAATCACACTATGGAAAACCGCTGTAGAAGATCATGTTGTAGAAGATCACTATACTCATTCAATAGAAAGTTCGCGTTATCAAAAACAGCTTCCACAATTCATCAATCACGTTATAGCCAATTTGTCTTGACGAAACGTGTGTTATACTAGAAGGACTGTGTCTCACATCAATATCTCAAATGTGAGAAGAAACGTTTTCACGCAGTGAGTGGTCTGGGTTTGGAATGCACTACCTGTAAGTGTGGTAGAGGCAGGTTCAATTGACATATTCAATTTAAATACTCAACCAATCTCCTCTTGAAACAACATATAGGGTTGTGGGGAAAAAGCAGGAATTTGGCACTTTGTCAAAATACTCAGAAAGTCATTGCAAACACAACTGGTTGTATGGTCTCCTACACTATAGCAATTTTGTAATTCTGTGCAGATGAATGGAGGGAGCAGCTCAAAAGTCTTTGTAGCCCAAAGTTGTGAAAGCTTTGTCAAGGATGATGCTCAGGCATTGTGAGAGTACAGAGATTACTCATTGCATTCTGCAGGAGTATGGAGCTAGTGAGGGTGTAAGGCATTTAAGAAACAGACTCAGGATGTGACACAACTGTGGAGCACTCAACAGGGAGCAGATTTTCTAATGTGACTGATGTTTCTCTGACTGAAGGACCATTTTAGCGCAACTATCCAGAAGAGAATTGTTACAAAACTACACAATGTAACAGTACTAACATTGGTGCAGGCCCAGTTCGCACACGCACTTTTAACTTACATAGAACTGAGATCAGAACCATATTTGAAAGGAAATCTAAACATTTTATTGCATAGATAAATCAAATGGAACAATCAACTCAGTCTTTGAGCAAGGAGAGAGTTAACAGCCAACTGCGCAAATGAAAACATAACCTTAACAGAAAATATCTCTAGTCAGCTTAGTGACCCTGGAAATGCTTGGCCTCAGTGGACCATTCTCCTGTCTGTCTTTTTGACAGTTATTGTGGCCCACCTCAAGGCCTTTGCACTCATTGGCTTCCTCTGAGATTTCTTCTTGCTCCTGAACCTTCTCTTCTGTCAACAGGGATTGTAGAGGATGCAGCAAACCACTCAGATGCAGGTGCCTGGGGTAGACTGCATGGGGTAGACTGCATGGCACCACCTCATCATTCCGGGAATCATTTTAAGAAGGCCTATAGTTTGACTTATAGTGATCCTTGTCAAAACACATGCAATGATGTATCTCTGCTCACCAACAGTCTAAGGCTTGCTTCGAAATTAAGTTGACCAAGTGTGGAAGGAGTATCACTTGTATGTGCTGCAACAGAGGCTTAGCACTTGAGAATGGTTGAAGATGTAAGAGACACAGCAGCTCCTTGGACATCTCATGCAAACCTGCATTATTTGGTTCTTGTGGTCACAAATAATTTGGACATATAGGAGTAAAATCCTTTTTCTGGTGACAAAAACTGCTGTTTTATGATAGGGTGCTCTGTTTGTTGTATGTGTGTAATTGATTGTACCCTGAAATTGCAGTAAACAGAAATGGCAGCAAGTCCTAGCTGCCTGACTCCCTGCATCAAGGTACAAAGATAAATTATTGGGCTCCTGTCGAGAAAGCATCAGTAATCTCCCAGGTATACTTATGAGTTGAGGGCTGTAAAATGCCACAAAGGCCCCTCGGCAGTAAACATGAAGGCTAGCTATTACCTATAGGGCTACCTGAGTAGGATTGCCATTCAGTCCATATGGCTACAGGTCCTGTCCAGCAGTTGACACAAAACAATGGCCTGGGACATCCTGAGATTTTGTTGACAGTGAGCTTCACTGAATTGCAGATAACTGCATCTAAAGCTCTAGAACCTGAGAGATCTCCTTCGATATGGTGGCTCTTGCCTTGCTCTTTCTCCCTCAGCAGGTGGAGCCTGTTGGCACTGTTTTTATCTTCACAGTTTTTGGGAGCAACTCGAGGAGAACAAGAAGAATGACAGGGTTGACCCATGCTGTGATCCTTTTGCATTCAGGAGATCGTTGATAACACTAAATTAAATTCCACGGTACTATCGCTCTTCATCCATGACATCCTTCCCCAGTTCTAGATTAGCTCATAGAGGTCAGTCTCATACCTGGCCAAGACACCAACTAGCATGTGCTCAACATGATTCTCCATTGCTGTGTGGCTTGAGAGGGCAGCTTTTAGCCACTAAAAGCATAGATGCTTGGTGGCATCCGCAGCTGTTGAATTTCTCTCCTATGCACAGTGATGGTCCTGACCTCATTTCACATATCCCAAAAAAGGTGTTCATGTGGTCTTGGCCTGAAGCAGTTGCCAGGAGTTTGCCCCCACCAACTCTTCCAATTCACCACTCCAGGCCTCTCCAAACTACCTTTATGTTATATGTGAGGATATGACATCTGGAGTTTCATTGCTTGCAATCCTAGTGACGGTCTGCCTTTACCGAAAAGGAAGATGAGGCTTTGAATGCGTGCCCCTTGTTACATTAACTATTATAAACTTGAGAGGTCACCCAATTCCAAAGAAACCACAATGTACTTTCATGTAGTACTTCATGAGATCAAGTCACAATGAGCTACTCTTTTAAAGCAACTCAAAAACAAATCAAGACAAATGAGACCAAAATGACAGCCTTTAAAAGGATCTAAAGAAAATCCCAAATGAAACTTACAAATTTGAATTAAAATGTGTTCTTGGGGGTGAATAATTCGCTCTAGCTCCTAAGGGACTACAGAAATAGAGATAAACACAAAAGAAAAGCAGGCAGTTAGGCCAAATGACCACGTCATTTGGTCTCTGCCTGGACCTATTTTGCATATTAGGAGCTACGTAGACATGCAACCTAAGAGTGAATTAAAGGCAAAAGGTTAACATTGAATTATTACCCAAATGCTAATTTTTGGAGTAGCCCTTCAGTTGGCCTACATTCCAGCCATCAACTCTGTCCCTTTCAGAAAAAAGTTATTTACTCTTCCCATTTTGGGTGTTGCCATATTGGTATTGAAAGCATATTGGTCAGTTAATTATTGAATCAAGTGGCGAGCTTCAGGATTTGCATTTGCTGCAGTGAATTGCTGGCTCCTGTTGTGACCCACAATATCACCCTCCATTCTTCACCTCTCACACATTTCCACAATCCCTTTACCCCAGTAATACTTCACCCTCACCCACACCCCCAACTTTCAACTGAACCCCTCACGCAACAATTAATGTCCCTGTTTCATTCCAGATTCCTTCACTATCAAGATGCTGATAACCTTGCCGGTCCTGTACCCACCCTTGATCATGGCGAGAGTGACTTCAACTTTTCTCTTGATTCACCCCACTTTCAAGACTGTCCACTCACATTCCCTGCTCTAAATTGCATCCAATATTCAGTTGCCCCCTATGACTGTATCTATTCCCTCATTTCTCCAATATAACCAGGCCTGTCTCTGTGCATGAGCTGCGCAAGGCCTCAATGCCTTGGTCCTGGTTTATGTGCGACTCACCACTTTGCTTGGCTATGGCCCAATTCTTGAATACACTTTGCATATTTATGACATGATGTATCGCTTGAAAGGAACTTGTAAGATGCCTTGATTGACTAACCACAAGCCTGGACTTATTTTGCTTGACTTCCAGGACTGACTATGGCCTAATTCCCAGACTGAAATGACATTCCTCCCCAGATGTGAATTTAACCAACTGCCAGACTGTGACCAATGCCTCCAAACTAGAAAGACTTCAGGTTTTGGACTGACTGTGTTGGCACGTCTGTCTCTGGAGATCGTCTTCACACCACAAACTGTGCTTCTCCGTTCCTTTTCACACATTGCCATGCTCTTTATGTACATAGGAGGAAGTGAGGACTGCAGATGCTGGAGATCAGAGCTTAAAAACGTGTTGCTGGAAAAGCGCAGCAGGTCAGGCAGCAGCAAGGGAACAGGAGAATCGACGTTTCGGATATGCCCGAAGGGCTTATGCCCAAAACGTCAATTCTCCTGCTCCTTTGATGCTGCCTGACCTGCTGCGCTTTTCCAGCAGCACATTTTTAAGCTCTTTATGTACATACACTGTATTTGTCATATATGCTGCAGGAGCATACACCACTCTAATATTTACATAGCACCATGCCTTTCAACAACATTTATTATCTGCCCCATTCCTGTTGACACTTAACAGTTCCCGACAGACACAAGCTGCTCTCTTGCCTTCAGCACCGAATAGTTACCCTTAGACAACCTGCTGTCTGATCCTTTACTCTAAGCAACCTTTCTGAAGCAGAAGCTGATGAAGTTCTTCACTTGGACTCCACAATGGGCAAGGGTCACATCTAGTCTTGATCCCCGTGGACACACCTATTGCATGTGTAGAGTTTACAGCAAAAGCTAGGAAACTGAGCATTGACAAAATTTCACTAGAGGCATTCAAAGCAAAGAACTCACCCAGACTAAAGAATGAAGACCAAGTCAACAGGCAAACTTACTACTAGAAGTCAAGTTCTGAAGTGTCAATAATCACAACTGGGCAGAAGTTAATATTAGAAAGGTAAAGTTAATTCCAGTAAGTTTTTAGTTCATAATGCGTAAATATGTGAGTACAAATATGTGAGAAAGTTGACTTAGTTCAAAGTTGAAAGGAGGACTTAATTGCTAATATTTATCTCAGGAGTAAGATTTTGTGCTCTCACCCAATGAAGCCATCCACCTGTTATTTTTCTCACTACTTCTTGGGGCAAAAAAATTCAAGTCCTCAGACTTTTGTTCTCACTTTTGAATTCATGTCTTTTCTCCTTTCTAGCTCTGAAATCAGATTCATTCACGTGTCCCTGAACAAAATGATCAGTTTTCCACCACTATCTTCCACTCATTCTTTGCTACATCCTCACCAGCATTTTTTTATTACTGTACACAAACCTGACCCTCCTCCCTTTTCCCTCCACTCTTGGTCACTCAGCAATTGAACACAAATGCAAAGTGTGTATATTGTCTTTGAAATGACAACTTAAGCATAAACCACAGCATATATTTTTTTTAAATTCAAAGTTAAAAAAAAACTTCCATTATTCCCCAACACCACTGTTAATATACAGAACATTTGCTTCTGTAAAATCAAATCCCAGAATGCTACATAGCTGGCTGTTTTGAATTTGAAATACTTTTGCCAGAAAATGAATTAATCATACAAACAATGTTACATTGGTCTCCCTCAAATATATTTTGCAAGGCAGAAAATCAAGTACAAATTTATGACACATTTCGTTTTCAAGTGGATCCTAGTTCAGAACAGATTGAGAGACCATTTGTCACTTCTCCATAACAACATTTTTTTGAAAATGTTAGTCATCATAGATTTCAGGATATAAACATTAATTCTAAACGGTGCAAACATTAATTTTACTTACAACATCACATATATCAGGTCATGCTGTTACTTCTTGTAAAGCAATGGAGTTTTTCTTTTAAATACTCTCTGCAGTTTTTGTACTGAAAATAAAAGAAAAAATTATAGACACAAATTTGATCTTTATGTTAGTATGTCAATGGAATATCATGAACTTTTGACATTTTCAAGCCAAACAAATTGAACTACCTGCTTTTGGACAGAGATGGTATTTAAAGCAGTAGGATTGAAATACATGAATATGTGGTTTTCCTTCTGGAGAAAATGCATAAAATATTACACATTGTAGCATTTTAAATATTAAACCATGGTAGAAAATCAGATTTTTTTTTATCGTGAACTATCAAGAATCCTGATCCAAATGAAGACCTAGGATTTCCAGTGCTTCCACCTAGTCATTAGGCATTACCAGGCTAGAAAGCTGGTTGGACATGTGTAGAATGCTTTCCTACTCCACCATTCATATCTGTCACATAAGATTCAGCCATCCAGCTAGCAAGGGAGAAGAGGGGTAGTTCAGGTTTTTAGCTCCAAAATGTGGGACAGGATTCTGCCTATTTTAACCCAGGTGACTTTTTAGGTGAGTGCGAAAAAAACCAATGGTGCTGTAAAATACAGGTCATTCCATTATAATGCGCATTTCATCAACGCAAATTCACTGTAATGCAATTAACGAATTGGGTACGCTGTTTCTACAGCGCAAACTTTTAAAGCATGTATTGGCTGTAACATGATTACAGCACCAACACCTTAAGCGCTGTTTCTAAAGTGTGATTTTTCTATAACATGGGGTTGCACAAGAAAGCAACTATTGCATTATAGAAGAACTGACCTTAAGTAATAAAAATATTGAAATCCCCAATCATCTCAGGGCCGTGTGGAACTCACCAGATAAGAACACAATGGGAGTTGTTTGTTTACTGAAAATTAAGAAAACCTTTGAGAGTGAAATTGCACATGAGAGATTGTTGCTCACAAAACTTCTACTGAGAATATATCCTCACTACTTGACAGGTGATTTCTAACATCTTGGAAGTCAGTTTAACCCACCTGACCTCAATTGCATAATCTGCACTTACTTACTGCCAGCCTTCAGTTTTGAGGCTCTGTGCCCAATATCTGATTTGGAGCAAAAGGAACAAAAATGTCAACACTAATAGCACAAGAACGATACTAGAAGCAGCGTCGGCTGCATTTTCCTTAACTACCTGCAACCCTAACAGACAGAGGTGAATCATCAAGTCTCATCTCAACACAGGTCCAACCCCAGCTCTGCCGCTCATGAGAGTTTTGCATTCTTCTGCAAGGAACGAAAGCTTAAAGTTGTGGTTGTGGGAACTGTGTGGAGATAGGAAAGGACTGCATTTGTGGAGGGTGACTATGAAGCTTAGATATGAAGCAGCTCAAAGGTGAAGGCAAGTGTCAGTATGGACACTCAGATGGGAATGTAAATAGGTACCTAGAGAGAGAAATTAGTGGAGTTGCAAGTTTAATAGATCTGAGGGCTGCTGTGCAGGAGAATGCTATGAATGTCAAATGTATTCAGCTTAACATCTATTAGGTCATACCATTGCTGCCCACCTGAAATCCTTGAACTTCTTGGTTTGAGGGATCACACTCCAACTACTCATTTCTAAACTCTTTTTGAAACAAACTAACACTATTAAGTGGATTTTGTCCCATCAGTAACATCACTGAAAATTTTTGGCATCTGAACTTCTGTTAATTTTTCGACATCAACTATATCAGCTGCAAACCACTAGTATTGTATCAACATCCTGTACAACTAAACCGTTACACAAGACCATGGATCATCAAAATTTCTGAAATGACAATACAGATTTAATAATTGAAGCGTCAACTAAATCTCTTTCTCTTCTCTGAAAATGTGATTGTTTTTAATATGACTATTTTAAATTATTTTTACTGGTTTGTCTTTTGTCAGCATAGTTACTTTACCTGCAATAACAACATTAAAAATGGTTGCAAACTCAGATATGCAGATTTGTGCCATTTGCAGCATAATCTTCACGAGAGGTGGCGATTAAAGAACTCTAAATTACTGGCTTGTTAACAAATTACATGTGCAATCAACAACAATAAAAACAAACTGCATTTATATAGGAGTTTTACACAGAGAGTCCTTTAATATGTTATTTCATACGGAGTACATTTGACTGGTATCAAATAGCTGGTTTCTTTAAACCAATGGTTCTTGAGCTTCTTTTTGTCTGAAGCACCCCTATTTAAATGGATTGCTAATAATACACTCTCCTGTCTGAATAGTAATCTTTTACAATAACAGTTCCATTCATAATGTGAAAGTGCTGCAGAAAATAAGCATTTTTATAAGTAAACAAGTATATTAAATGGAAAAGTATTTACTTACACATATCGCTGAGATAGGTGTGCCCATCTATGCTCTGAGGTGTTTGGCAGTGGCATTTGTAAACCCTTCCAAATAAAAGCCATCGTTTCTTGTTTCTCAGAGGAAAGTGCAAGGTTTCAAGGATATGATCTTTCAATACACCTGTAAAAATTCCATATACTTAAGAACAGAATTTGATTCACTTAGTTTGATAAAGCAGCTGCCTGCCAGCCAGAGAAATAGGGCACCAGTTGAGGGATGATTTGAGACTAGTTTAATAGTTGATGCACCTCAAGATTTGACTCTGCACCAATTCAAGAAACTGAAATTCCATTAACATTTGGAATCATTCCATGTGTACTTTGACCAAAAGACAGTGCAGCTAAGCAGTGTAAGTCATAGAGATGTACAGCACGGAAACAGATCCTTTGGTCCAACTCATCCACGCTGACCAAATATCCTAAATTAATTTATTCTCATTTACCAGCACTTTGCCAATATCTCTCTAAATTCTTCCTATCCATCCAGATGCCCTTTAAATGTTGTAATTGTACCAGCCTCCACCACTTCCTTTGGCAGCTCATTCCACACCCGCACCACCCTTTGCATTAAAAAGTTGTCCCTTAAGTCTGTTTTAAATTTTTCCCCTCTCACCCTAAACCTATTTCTCTAGTTCTGGACTGCTCCACCTCGGGGAAAAGATCTTGTCTATTTACCCTATCCATGCCCCTCATGATTTTGTGTTACTATCAAATTTTTTAATATTCAGTCTTAAATTTTGAGTGATCACTAATTGTCATTGAGTAGGTGGTGATGACCCATTGACTTGAACTGCTGCAATCCATATAGTTTTGGTGCATCATAATGATGCAAAGGAGAGAATTCCATAACAAAGGCAAAATACGTGGATGTTGAAAATCTGAAACAAACACAGCGAATGCTGGCAGCATCTGTGAACAGAGGAACAGAGTTAATGTTTTGAGTCAAGTATGACTTCTTCGGAACAAAGTTCTGAGATTTTGCCCCATTGACAGTGAGGAAATGGTGATAACATTCCGGATCAGGATGGTGTATGTTTCAGAGGAGACCTTGCAGATGAAAGTCACTGGTTTGGAAGATACTGTCAAAGGAGACTTGGCAGTTGCTGTAGTATATCCTATAGATGGTACACACAGCTTGCCAGTGGTAGAGGAACTGAATGTTTAAACTGGTGAATGAGGGTGTCAATCAAGCATACTGCTCTGTCCTCAATGGCGTCAATGTTCCTGCATATGAAGAGCTGTTGGAACTGCAATTATACAAGCAAATGGAAAGTATCCCATCACACACCAAACAGTTGCCTTGTAGGTAGTGGACAAAGTTTTCATGAACATCTGTAGCTTGGGATCTGGTTGGATCATTGTTGGTCTGTTCACCGAGCTAGTAGGCTTGTTTGCAGACATTTCATCTGCTTTCTAAATGACATCATCAGTGCTGTGTTGCCTCCTGTACACAGTGCTATATTGTTCTGCTTTGAATTTATGTGGTTCTGTTTGAGCTGTTTCCAGTTGGTGCGGGTTCTGGTTTTCCATTGCAGTTGTTTGTATATTGTTCACATCCATAAACACCAACTAGCAACCAAATGACATGAGAAACTCTCCCTGATATCCACACACACGGACAACAAGAACCATAAGTTTGACTGGGACAACACAACGAAACTAGGACAGGTCAAATAAAAAACAGCAAGGGAATTCCTGGAAGCAAGGTACTTATCCTCAGACTCCACCATTGACCTGGACCCAATATACAGACCGCTGCAATGGAAAACCAGAATTGACACCGACCAGAAACAGCTCAAACAGAAACATATAAACTCAAAGCGGAACAGTAAAGCAGGGCTTCACAGGAGGCAACACTTCACTGATGATGTCATCTGGAAAAGGGACAAAATGTCTGCCAACAAACCTACTAGCTCAGCCAACAGACCAACAACAAATCCATAGTGGATAAACTTTGAAGAGTCAGGAGCCAAGTTACTCAGTGCAAAATTCCCTATCTCTGACTTTCAGTTGTAATTACAAGGCTGGTCGAGGTAGATTTTCGATCATTGGTAACTTCTAGGGTGTTGATGATGGTTTTAAGGATGATAATGCCATTGGATATCCGGAGGGAATGATCATGTTATCTCTTTTTGGAGATCATCATTGCCTGTCACTTGTGTGGTGAAAATATCACATACACCCATCCAGTTCTTACTGCATGTGTGTACAAACTACTTCAGCATCTGAGAAGTTACAAAGTCTGTTGAACACGGTATCAACCTCCTGACTTCTGACCTTGTTAGATGGAAGGCTATTGATAAAATTGCTGATGATGACGATGCTTAGGATTCTGCCATAAGGAACTCCTGCAACAATGGCTTGGGGCTGAGATTGGCTTCCAACAACCACAACCACCTTTCTTTTGATTTATGACTCCAAATTATGAAGATTTTCCTCAAATTCCCATCAATTCCAATTTTACTATGGCTCCTTGATGCCACAAATGCTTCTATGATGTACAGAGCAATCGCTGTTACCTCATGCAATGCAGTGTGATGCCACAATACAAGCTCAATTCCTGTGTTGGCTGAGCTTATCATGAAGATCCCTCTTTCTAAAGGCCCCTCTGGCCTTGCCTGAGGCACAGTGATCCTGAAGTTAAACCACCACTAATCATCTTTCTCTAATAGGAGAATGGGGCTATGGCAAGTTTACTTTTGAAATTCTACTCTTCTGCCCATACTGAGGCCAAGGCTTTAACGAAGCTAAAGACAAGTACCCTGGCAGAACTAAGTCTAAGCAGTTTATGCTGAGTAAGTGTCAGTTGTTAGAACCATTGATTGCGTATCGCAACACATTGCTGACATTGAGAGTAGACTAATGCAGATTCAATTTGTCCTACATTTTGTGGATTGGACATATATTAGCAATTTTGCACTTTGTTGGGTAGGCAGCAGTTTAGTAGCTATTTTGAATTAGTTTGGCTAAGGATGTGGCTTGTTTTGTAGCATAAATCTTCAAAAGAACCAGATTGTTATTTTT
Organism: Chiloscyllium punctatum; assembly: GCF_047496795.1. Classification (NCBI taxonomy): domain Eukaryota; kingdom Metazoa; phylum Chordata; class Chondrichthyes; order Orectolobiformes; family Hemiscylliidae; genus Chiloscyllium; species Chiloscyllium punctatum. Next base: position 38,357,807 of record NC_092782.1, on the reverse strand, counting down.
CCGACAATCGGCAATGGATTTCATAGCCATGATTAGATTCTTAATTCCAGCTACTTTATTGAATTCAAATGCTACCATCTTCCATGATGAGCTTTCAACCCAGGCTCCCAGAATATTGTCTGAGGTTCTGGATTAAAAATGTAGCAAGTACTGCAAGACGATTGCCTCGCTTAAATAATTTTGCTGCTGTTGATGATTGTCCAGAGCATCTCAAGGAAGCCCAGTTTTGAACTGCTACAACTGTTCTAAGTCTATCTTACCTTGTATGGCAGTGGTACTCCAGAAACTATTTGGGGGTACCCTCACTGTGAAGATGAGAATTCACCTCAACAGAGACTGCACTGGTCACTCCTGCTGATATTGTTATTGAGAGAGGCATCTGCAATAGTTAGGTTAGTGAGGATGAGGTCAAATAAGTTTCTTCCCTTTTGTTGGTTCAACTACTATCTGCTACAAGTCCAGTCATGGTGGATATGTCCTTCAAGACTCAGTCAACTCAATCAGTCTGGATCCTTCCAAGCTACTCTTTGTGATGAACGTTGAAGGTCCCCACTCACGATACATTCACTGCCCTTGCAATGCTCAGTGCTTCTCCTCAGTGATATTCAACTGATTCAGCAACTGAGGGAGAGTGGTAGCTGGTAGCAACATGGGTTTATACCTCTGATTGTGGCAGCTCGGGAGGTCATATATCAACTACCTGCAAGGCCAGATTTATAGAGTCATAGAGGTGTACGACACTGAAAGAGACCCTTCGGTCCAATTCATCCATGCTGACCAGATATCCTTAAATAAATCTAGTCTCATTTGCCAGCATTTGGCCCAAATCCTTTCTATTTATCCAGATGCCTTTTAAATGTTGTATTTGTACCAGCCTCCACCACTTCCTCTGACAGCTCATTCCATACTAGCAGCACGCTCCGCGCAAAAAGTTACCCCTTATGTCCCTTTTAAATCTTTTCTCTCTCACCTTAAACCGATGCCTTCTAGATTTGGATTCCCCCACCCCAGGGAAAAAGCCATGACTATTTACCCTATCTATGCCCCTCTTATTTTATAAATCTCTGTAAGGTCACCCCTCAGCCTCTAACATTCCAAGGAAAATAGTCTCAGCCTATTCAGTCGCTCCCTCTAGCTCAACTCTTTCACATTATATGACAAACTCTGAAAAGTCTCTACAAACCTACTGGTATACATGGACCTCCATTTGAAAACTACTGAATTTGTTTGTTATTTTAATGTTGTGTTAAATTGTATGGAGTTAGCTTTTGTTGGCCTTTCTTCCTTTGTCCTTCAGCAATTCTTGTAGGAGTCCATTAGAAGTGCTCTGTAAAGGGACAGTACTTGGATCAACTTGGTTCAATGAGGAGAGTAGGAGAATATACCAGGAGCAGCACCAGCCTATGATAAATGGGGTACCAAACTAGTGAAGCATTAGACCATTTAAATGCTAGAAAAAAGCAGTGGTTATGTGAAGTACAAATCTTCAAATCAGGAAAACTTGATTTGCTATTTTAGGGGTCAGGCTTCTCCCCATTTCTAACGATATGCATGAGATAGGAAATTGCTACATTGTGGGTCCTATTCTGCTCACCATGACAGGATAAATATAAGACTGCACAACAGTTCATGTGGTCTGTTGAGTGATACTTCTTACAGAGAGTCCATCAAGGGTTGTGTAGCGAAGTCCAGGCAGAGATGTAACCTGAACATAAATTGATTTTGTTTATAAAGGCAGTCTATATTTAGTCTCGTTAACCAGACTCCTAAGAGGGGAACTGCAGAGAACACAGAACCTTTTGTCAGCTGGATGAGCATTATTAGGATTCACCCATGGTGGGGTTGATGCTTATCAATCTCATGGGAAATAGGTATCATTTCACTGACTGCACTCAATTTCTCAAAATCAGGACTGGAAGAAATCATCAGTCCCAATCCAGTGTAACACCGTTAATTACTATTACAAGAGGTCCCGATTTACAAACATCCAACTTACAAACAATCCCATCTGGGAGATGTAATTTTAAAGATCTGATATATACAAATGTTTTCTGCACCTACAAGTGGCTATTTTACATTTCCGCATTATGTTCCAACTTCCGTACAAATCAACTTGCCAATGGACTCAAGAATGGACCTGTTCACAGCCCATGGACAGCCTGTATGTATTTTAATTGGTGTATGTAATGTTGGGGCAGTACTACTGTTAGAGATCAATCATGTCACACTTGTGAGTATTCAGCCAGTGCTCTTGGTCTTGTTTATACTTGTTTGAACTTGTACAGAGTCCACAGCTTTGGAATAAACTTCCCCACTGGGTTGCTGTTATGAAAAGTTCATATATTGCTAGTTCTGACTGGAACCTAGTAGCTGCGTAGTACAGAATAATTATGACATACAGATTTCCAAGCCTGGTATGTCTGCAGTTTTACAAGTATAAGATCATTTATTATGAATAACATTGTGATAAACTATTTAAGATAGAAATGTTAAATATTATCCACACTAATTCTGATTGGGTTGTGTAATAAGTAATAATTATTGTATATTCAATACACTATTACTAAAACATAACTTTCTTTTCTATCTTCCAGTTGTTTTCTGCTGGAAAAATTGCAGGAACTCAAATTGGTCATTTGAAATCCAAATACATTCTATTGCATGAAGCTTTAAGAAGGTACAGCATTAAATGATAATTATTAATGATTGATTGTTGCATTGGTAATCATTTTTCGTTGAAAACCTGTGTGTCCTTAGGGAAATTATTTTATGATATGCTAAATTCATCAGTAACAAATGTTTTACTTTGAAATGTTATTTGGATTTGATTTTTTTTCTCTGGCAACTCCACCAATTTTATTGAGGGGATCAAAGTGAGATAGGTACTTCCCTCTCCTTCCAAGTCTGTGCTGACCTATCATTAATCCAGGGAACTAAGCTATTTGACTAGAATGAGTGTGCTGTCTCTTTGTAAAGTTAGAAGTCAGAGCCATAATGTGCCATTCCAGAAAAGAGTTCCTATGATCCAAACCACTAGGGACCAAAACCACTAGGGAAAGAAATATATCCATTTCCTCTCAGAAAGCAGGAAATAATCTGGGTTTTCACCAGAGTATCCATCTGTTGATTACATGAGACAGAAAATAAATTTCCAGCAATCCAAGATCAATTTACGATAGTAATCATGCTTTCCTGAAGACAGAATTGAACACTTACTGGATATATCAATTTGAACTGGAGTGAATATTTTGGCTGGTATTGTTGGCTTTCAACATATCCAAAGATGTGCAGGTCAGGTGAATTGGCCATACTAAATTGTCCATAGTATTAGGTGGAGAAAGTGAGGACTGAAGATGCTGGAGATCAGAGCTGAAAATGTGTTGCTGGTAAAGCGCAGCAGGTCAGGCAGCATCCAAGGAACAGGAGAATCGACGTTTCGGGCATAAACCCTTCTTCAGGAATGAGGAAAGTGTGTCCAGCAGGCTAAGGTAAAGGTAGGGAGGAGGGACTTGGGGGAGGGGCGTTGGAAATGCGATGGGTGGAAGGAGGTCAAGGTGAGGGTGATAGGCCGGAGTGGGGTGGGGGCGGAGAGGTCAGGAAGAAGATTGCAGGTTAGGAAGGCGGTGCTGAGTTCAAGGGATTTGACTGAGACAAGGTGGGGGGGAGGGGAAATGAGGAAACTGGAGAAATCTGAGTTCATCCCTTGTGGTTTCCTGGTTCCTAGGCGGAAGGTGAGGCGCTCTTCCTCCAACCGTCGTGTTGCTATGGTCTGGCGATGGAGGAGTCCAAGGACCTGCCTGTCCTTGGTGGAGTGGGAGGGGGAGTTGAAGTGTTGAGCCACGGGGTGGTTGGGTTGGTTTGTCCGGGTGTCCCAGAGGTGTTCTCTGAAACGTTCCGCAAGTCGCCGGCCTGTTTCCCCAATATAGAGGAGGCCACATCGGGTCCAGCGGATGCAATAAATGATGTGTGTGGAGGTGCAGGTGAATTTGTGGCTGATATGGAAGTATTCCTTGGGACCTTGAAGGCAAGTAAGGGGGGCGGTGTGGTCACAAGTTTTGCATTTCTTGCGGTTGCAGGGGAAGGTGCCAGGAGTGGAGGTTGGGTTGGTGGGGGGTGTGGACCTGACGAGGGAGTCACGGAGAGAGTGGTCTTTTCGGAATGCTGATAGGGGAGGGGAGGGAAATATATCCCTGGTGGTGGGGTCCGTTTGGAGGTGGCGGAAATGGCGGCGGATGATACGCTGTATATGGAGGTTGGTGGGGTGATAGGTGAGGACCAGTGGGGTTCTGTCCTGGTGGCGGTTGGAGGGGCGGGGCTCAAGGGCGGAGGAGCGGGAAGTGGAGGAGATGCAGTGGAGGGCATCATTGACCACATCTGGGGGGAAATTGCAGTCTTTGAAGAAGGAGGCCATCTGGGTTGTACGGTTTTGGAACTGGTCCTCCTGGGAGCAGATGCGGCGGAGACGAAGGAATTGGGAATATGGGATGGCATTTTTACAGGGGGCAGGGTGGGAGGAGGTGTAGTCTAGGTAGCTGTGGAAGTCGGTCGGTTTATAGTAAATGTAATGTATTAGGATAATGTATTGTAATGTGTTATAATGTATTAGCATAGTATTAGGTATATTAGTCAGAGGGGAATGGATCTGGGTGGTTTACTCTTCGAAGGGTTGGTGTGGACTTGTTGGGCCGAAGGGCCTGTTTTGACACTGTAGGCAATCTAATCTAATATCTCAGCAAAGATCAGAAGCACTGAATCCCTCTGGCTTGTCCCAATCTGCTCTGGCAACAGTAACATTAGCAACATCAATTATTCTATGCCCAATCTGACAGGTTTCTGTCACCTGCCCATTTACTTCCTTCCTCCTCTGTATCCAAGGGCCCAGACGTACCTTGCAGGTGAAGCAGCACTTTATTTGCACTTCTCACAATCAAGTCTGCTACATTTGCTGCTCACAATGTAGTCTCCTCTACATGGGGAAAACGAAAAAGACTCTGAGATGATGCACAAAAAAGACCCTGAGCTTCTAGTTGCCTGCCACTTTAACACACCACCCTATTCCCTGACCAACTTCTCTCTGACAGGCTTGCAGCAATACCTCAGTGTAGCTTAGTGCAAGCTGGAAGAACAACACCTCATTTCCGCTTGGGGACCCTTTACGCCTCAATATCGAATTCAACAATTTCAGGGCCTGAACTCCTGTATGTCCTAGCCCCTCACCACACACACCAGTCTTGTCATCACAAGGGAAGAAGTGGGTTCTGCAGATGCTGGAGATTAGAGTCAAGATTAGAGTGGTGCTGGAAAAGCACGGCAGGTCAGGCAGCATCCAAGAAGCAGGAAAATCGACGTTTCAGGCAAAAGCCTTTCAACAAGATTCCGGATGAAGGGCTTTTGCCTGAAACATTGATTTTTCTGCTTCTCAGATGCTGCCTGGCCTGCTGTGCTTTTCCAGCACCATTCTAATCTTGTCATCCATAGTCTGCCATTACACACTCTGTTGTTAGCCACTAAATGTTTCCATTAACAGCTATTCACCCTCCCAGCCAGATTGTTATTGACTCCTTTGTCTGTCCAACTGTTCTTCTCTCTTTGGGCTCTGTCCCTACCTATCGTTTACTCTTTACCCCTCCCCCAGTCTACCCACTGCATATGAACAGACACTTTCCTAGCTACCATCAGTTCTGAGGAAGGGCCAGTGGACCCAAAACATTAACTTTGAATTCTCTTCACAGATGTTGCCAGATCTGCTGAGTTTTTCCAGAAACTTATCTTTTGATACTATCTCACTGAAGCTGGCAACTAAGGAAGGGCACTGGCACTCACCCATACTGCTGGGTTGCCACAGATGTAGGGCATCATAGAGTGCACCAGGCAGCAGCAAATCAAACAGGTCTTGTCACAGTTTTCTGGAAATAATTATGACAAATTCATAATGCAAAATTCTCATAGAATCCTCAATTTGACCCAGAACATGGTAGACTGACTATGCCCTCAATGTCAGGAACTCAAGTACAGATGCAGGGTGCTGATATAATGAGATACCTGTGTTAACTTAAGTCTTGACTGAGCAAACCTGTGGCTTCTTGAAACAACAGTTACAGACTGGACAGATCAAGAATGGTCCTTCAAGATAGCCCAGAGCAAATTCAAGATTCATAATCATTTGTGGAGGAGGAGATGCCTTGAAGTTTCATGATATTAAATTCCAAGAAAGACCAAGAGGCCAAAGTGTTAAACAGCAGGAACTTCATTGTGGAAGTGTTCACTCTACAGGCAGCAAAGTTGAGTAAGATGTTTTCCCACACAATATGACAGATGATGTCATCATTATATTACATCAGCCTCATAAAGTGATAGTCCACCATACTTACATAAATTCACATCACATGAAGTGGAAGAAGTGGAGAGGGAGTTGAAGGAAGAGATGGGGAACCAGAAGAATTAAAAGAAAACTTGATTCACCAGTATTGTGAGCTACCAAGTTGTGAAACAGCATATTATGTAGGAGATACTATATTATGTCCTTCGCAACATCACCAACACTCCCTCCTTTCACTTGACAACATTCCTGAAATCATCAATATTAGAGCCCTCCAGAAGAAAACTTTTGAGCTTATGTGTGCTTACTACTGTAAAACTCTAAAAAGGATTTCTTTGACGATTAATTTTGTGTGGAAATTTCTTCACAGATTCTCCTGATTGGCCTTTAGAACTTTGATGCATGATTAATTGAAACCACATTTACATGCTCAAATTAGGGTTTTCTTGATCATCTGCTGAAGTTACATCCATCAAACAAGATAATCCCCAATAATCCGGGGAGACTATATTATTGAATGGCAAGAAGGTATTAGTTTATCAAAAAACATATACGCATTCTAAATTTTTACTGTCAGGATTCAAGATTTCGATATGTCTATCTAATATGGTGAGATCCATCAAAGTCTCCTGGATCAATTAACAGGGCTGTAGGCAAACAGCACAGTCCCCAAGTTAGGGTTCTTTCTGGAAATGAGTTAAAAAGCATCAGAATTTACAGCTTGTCATCTGATAAAGGAGAGACCAAGGTTCTTATTGCAACTTATCTTTTCTTCATAGTGCAAATTACTAGATTTTTAAATTAGCAGCTGGTGTATTATCAGTTCTATTTCAATTAATACCTATTTCCGTTCAGAAATTTGAAATATTCTGTGTAACTTCCCAGATAGTTAAGTAAACTCTGTAATTTGTCTTTGTTTATGTTTTTCTAAATTATTTTTGTAATATACTTTAAGTAATGGGCTTATAACTGCCTTATAACTGGAAGAACTTATTTGTATTTTCAGGACGCAGGAGTCTGAGGTCAAGTTATTACAGGATGCCAAGTTGTTTACTGCTGAATTGGAGCACCAAAGGCAAGAGTTGGAAAAAGCTGATCAGTTTCCTGACAGCTACGATACAGAAGTCAACAAACTAAGACAGCAGCTGCTTCATTGTCAGAATGAATTGAACCAGACAGAAGAGCGTATTTCTCGGCAGAAACACAGAACTGTATAGTAAGGAGCCATATTATCTACATCATTTTATTTCGTAGCATTATCACATGTAATACAGTCTTCCACATAAAATATTGATAAATAACATATATACAATAAAGCATTTGGAATTATGTCAAGATCTGTGAACATAGACTGGGATTAATCACACTTTTGAATTAGAAGGAATTACACAATTATGACCTATCAATTAGATTGTTGAAGAAAAATAAATATTGGTCTTATCTGTTTATAGTGAAGATCTTTTACATTATTGAAACAGTAATATTTACAACATTTTGGAAACAGCTAGTACTTTCTCAGCTAGAGAGCACAAAATAAGAAAATGTAAGTACTGTCTGTGGAAGTACACAATCTATGTATTGCACATGTCAATTTGGTTACTATTAGGCAGTAAAATGCCAAAATAATTTCTCAAACACCATTCTTTGTTGAAATAAAAACACAAGTCTGTTGAAATACCGAGCAGAGGCATAAAGAGTTAAACTTATCCAAGATAATTCACAACAGTATTCACCCCTTTCATATATCAAAGAACATAAAGCAATTTCTTTTCCACTTGAGGCTACTCTTATTATTGTAAACACCCAAATGTTTCTATGCTGATTCATCACCTAGCTTTTCTCCATTCTTAGCATAATTATGCATAAGAAATTCCTTAGACCAGGTCTATTAGCTTAAGTTGTATTTTTCTTTTATTTATTACCTTATCTCACTTGTGAATCAATTCAGGATTTACCTCCTCAAGTTTCTTTTTTAATTTGGAAGCACTAATGCAAGAGGATTCCAGCTCAGAAAAAGGCCCTTTAGCATATTAAGTACGCACCGATTAAAAATAACACCTAACTATTCTAATTCCTTTTTTCAGCACTTGGTCCATAGCCTGTGTGCCTTGCATCACTGCACATCTAAACACCTCTTAAACGTTTGAAGGTTTCTTCCTCTGTCACTCTTACAGGCAGTTAGTTCCATGTTCACGCCAGCCTCTGGATGCTTAAAAAAAAAGTCCTCACATCCTGTAAATCTCCTCCCCCTTATCTTAAATCTATGTCCCCCGCTCATTGATCCCTCCACTAAGAGAAAAGATTTCTTCCTGTTTACCCTATCAACGCACCTCATAATTTTATAAATCTCAAACATGTTTCTTCTCAGTCTTCTCTGCGCCAAGGAGAACAATTTATCTATAGATCTAAAATTCTCCAGTCCAGGCAACATCCAACATCACCTCTGCACTGTCTCTAATGCAGTTATATCCTTCTTATAATTTAGATTCCAAAACTGCACCCAGTATTCTAGCTATGGCCTAAACAATGTTTTACACTGTTCCAGCATACCTTCCCAGCTCCTAAACTCTATGCCTTGGCTAATAAAGGCAAGAATCGCAAAGCCCTTCTTAACCATTTTATCTCCCTGTCCTACTACCTTAAGGGATCAGTGGACATGGACACCAAAGTCCACCTGATTTCCAGGGTCATATTGTTCTATATTCCCCTGCCTTGTTTGAATTGCCCAAATGCATCACCTTACACTTACAGGGTTATAGAGTCATAGAGATATACAGCATGGAAACAGACCCTTTGGTCCAACCCGTCCATGCCGACCAGATATCCCAACCCAATCTAGTCCCACCTACCAGCACCCGGCCCATATCCCTCCAAACCCTTCCTATTCATGTACCCATCCAAATGTCTCTTAAATGGTGCAATTGTACTAGCCTCCACCATTTCCTCTGGCAGCTCATTCCATACATGTACCACCCTCTGCATGAAAAAGTTGCCCCTTAGGTCTCTTTTATATCTTTCCCCTCTCACCCTAAACCTATGCCCTCTAGTTGTGGACTCCCTGATCCCAGGGAAAATACTTTGTCTATTTATCCTATCCATGCCCCTCATAATTTTGTAAACTTCTATAAGGTCACACCTCAGCCTCCGACACTCCAGGGAAAACAGCCCCAGCCTGTTCAGCCTCTTCCTATAGCTCAAATCCTCCAACTCTGGCAACATCCTTGTAAATCTTTTCTGAACCCTTTCAAGTTTCACAACATCTTTCCGATAGGAAGGAGACCAGAATTGCACGCAATATTCCAACAGTGGCCTAACCAATGTCCTGTACAGCCACAACATGACCTCCCAACACCTGTACTCAGTACTCTGACCAATAAAGGAAAGCATACCAAACGCCTTCTTCACTATCCTATCTACCTGTGACTCCACCTTCAGGAAGCTAAGAACCTGCACTCCAAGGTCTCTTTGTTCAGCAGCACTCCCTAGCACCTTACCATTAAGTGTATAAGTCATGCTAAGATTTGCATTCTCAATATGCAGCACTTCGCATTTATCTGAATTAAACTCCATCTGCCACTTCTCAGCCCATTGGCCCATCTGGTCCAGATCCTGTTGTAATCTGAGGTAACCCTCTTCGCTGTCTACTACACCTCCAATTTTGGTGTCATCTGCAAACTTACTAACTGTACCTCTTATGCTCACATCCAAACCATTTATGTAAATGACAAAAAGTAGAGGACCCAGCAATGATCCTTGTGTCACAGGCCTCTGAATTTTCCACTGATCAGCCCATCTATGTCCTCCTGTAATCTAAGACTGTCTTCACTATTTACTACACCACTGATTGTCATGTCATCTGCAAACGTATTGATCAAACCTCCTACATTCAAGTCTAAACCATTTATATAAATCATAATCCTTTTGGGACCGCACTGGGCATAGTCATGGAGAATTGCCTCGACCATCACCTTCTGATTCCTGCCATTCAGCCAGCTCTAGAGCTAATCAGCCCTTGGATTCCAGGGCCTGTAACCTTTGCTGTCAGTCTCCTATGCAGGACCTTATCAGAAGCCTTGCTGAAATCCAAGTAGATTACACCAAATACATTGCCTTCAGCTACACACCTGATCATCTCTTCAAAGAAATTCAATCAGGTTGTTCAAACATGACCTCCCATTGAAAAAAAACATGTTGACCATTCTTGATTAATCTTTGCCTCTCCAACTACAAATTAATTCTGTCCCTCAGAATTGCTACTAATAGTTTCCCAACTACTGAGCTTAAACTGACCGGCTTGTAGTTTCTCAATTCATTCTTTCCACCTTTCCTGTATGACATTGGCTATCATCCTGTCTTCTGGCACCTCCCCTGTGATCAGAAAGGAATTGAAAATTATTGCCAGTGTCCCTTCCTATTTTCTCCCTTGTCTGACTCAACAGCCTGGGATACATTTCATCTGGCCCTGGAGATACATCTACTTTGAAGCCTGCCAAACCACTTAAAATCTCCTCTCTGTCCATGCTAATTTCTTTAATTGTATCACTATCTTTCTCTCTGATTTCTATACCCACATCATCCTTCTCACTAGTAAATGCCAACACAAATTATTAATTTAGAACCCTACCTACATCCTCCTGCTCCATTCCCATGTTACCACTGTGGTCCTTAATGAGCGCTACTCTTTCCTTAGTTATCCTTTGCCATCAATGTACTTGTCCATTGTTTCCACCTTATTAAATTCTTCCCACAGACTCCAAAATTTCTCTCCTTATTCCTCTTACTTTGATAGATTTTCAGCTCATTGCCCAGGCAGATAATTCTGCCAATTTTATCGTGTGTTTTTTCCCAGCAACATGTAACTAGGCAACAAATCAGCAATCTATCAAGAACTAACCATGCATAGGAGTAAACAAAGGGGAATTTCTTCCAACTACAAAGAGCATATTTGTTAAAAAGCATAATAAACGGTCAAGGGAAGGTCAAAAAATTGGATTAATTTCAAACTACATATTTAGTTGATGCGCAACGTTTTGAATGTTCCATGTTTGTCGGTAGGAAATGTTATGACTTGGACTGTAAAAAGATTTAGTGCCGAGTGAATAGATACAAATGTCTGAAGTAATAAAAGATTATAGATGATGTTCTCCAAATGGCAAAGGCAGTGTGTAACTGAATCATAAGCTGAACATTTAACATAGGCAGAAAGCAAGCACACAATGGGCATCTGCATGTTCAATAACAGCAGAAAAAGATAACCGGGTGCTTGTGCCTGAGTTGATTTTGATTGTCAAGTATATGAACAATTGCTGTGTATAAACAACTCACCAAGAAAAAGACAGGAATATTTGGTAGGTGTGATGCCATTTAAAAGCAGCATGTGCCTTTTAAAGGGGCAGGGTGCCGTCTGTGAATTATTTGTATAGGAGTCTGTGAATTATCTGTATCGGAGTCAATCCTATACAGATGGCACCTAGAAAATGTTTCACAGGGTCACTTCAATTTTCAGACATCATTCTGGAACCTTTATGGAAAGTGTGACCAAAAAGAGGAGATACCTTTTCAGACTGTTTCTAGGACCTATGGGCAATATAGCAAAAAATTCAATGATTTAACTAAAACTACTCAGGTAAACTCCAACACAAACTCTCTTCTCATCTGTGCAACCTCAATGCTGACACAGCTTCCTTTGCCTACACCGCCTCACTTACCTATAATCAAAGCAACAAATTTAACTGAACTTCCTTCTGCTGCCACTTGTACATGTTGCACTTTCTGCTGTCTTCAAAAATATCTCTGTCACCTTCCCCGCATCTGTCACTTTCATTCATCGTCCATACTACTCTCCCACGATGAACATACCTGTACAATCTTCCAGCTGCTGACATGAATACATTTCTTTTTTTTTTGTTAGGCAAGGTTGTACAGCATACCATAGAACTGATAAGGAAAGGAGAGGCATTATGCCATAGATTCTGTGCCAATTGTAGCAGACTACAGTAAAGCTAGTGGTCACAAAGCCTGTCACAAATGTTGCAACTGACAATGTCAGATAATACCTTCTGAAGATCACTTATTCACTTTACTTTCTTTGCCTCTGCTCACTGAACTTGTCAACCTCATACACAGTAAGTCAAAGCCTTCAACTGCACCCATTTATCTCTACTACCTTTATCATTAACTGATAATCCATTACTCTCTTTTTCTAGGTCCAATCAGAATGAAGGACCTAGTTGAAGGAGAGATTTAAGAGGTTCACCAAAATCCAATGAATGCATGTTGTATTCAAGCCTCCTCCTATCTTTTCACACCTAAATCTACCATTATACCTATTTATTCACTTCTTCATACTCTTGTCTATTTCCCTCGAATAGATCTATAAATGCATCAGTTAAGAGATTTGCATTGAGAGATTCATCAGATATGTGTACATGAACGTGGACAGGGGATAGGTTGACTCAGAAACTTGGCTTGTTTTATTTACAGTTTATGATAAGTTGATTGACCATCTGGGATAGTAGTAAAGGTTGCTAAGATTGACCTTCATGTGACTGGACTGAAGAAGGGAAGATCAGCTAGAGTTCTTGTTCCTAAATTTATGAACCCCTTTTGAATTCTGATGCTTGTACATAGATATTCCCCAACCAGAAACTGTAGATGAACCGGGAGGTCCATTGCCTACTGAACTTCAGGTATGGCGATCAAATCAGGGGACCCTGACGTTTAAATCAAATCCTAAGTTCACGGATGCTGCATTGGATGCCATAGTCATGGATGTTGACAGAAGGAGAGAAACTGTTGTTTCACGGAGGGGAGCCAGGAAAGACACAAGGACTACCTTCCAAAGGATATGAAAAGAGTCTGGCCAGGAGAACCTGTCAGGGTGGCACAAGAGGCTTAATTACCTCATTCTGATGGTCAATGTCAATGAATGCATCATCTAATGCATACCTAAAAGCCTATATTGCTTAATGCACCTCAATCCACCACTCATCCATCAGTAGCACTCATTCTGGAACAGGACTCACTTTTAATATTCAGAAGTTCCATCTCACCCTCAAAATATTCATCTGTGGAAGGCATATCACCTAAAGGTAATGAAACTATAGGCCCCATATCTTTTCCAGCTTTGTATGAAGGGGACCAAGTCATTTATGCTTCCTCTGAGCATGTAGCAACATGCCTTGTCAAGTCCAGGAACTCACCACAATACCTCCAAAGTCTCTCCAATGTACAGCCAGACATTTTGCGATAGCAGCCTAAATCACCTTCCCTATAAGTTGGTTGCCTGACCCTTAAGGACGGCATGGTGGCACAGTGGTTAGCACTACTGACTGAATGCCAGGGACCTGGTTTTGATTATGATCTAGCCAATTGGGGACTTTCTGATGCATAATTGACATGCCTATTCAAGTATATGCAAATTATCTTCCCAACATTAGGCACTGCACTTCATGTGGTTGCACACCCAAGTCTGACCTCACCACCATTGGCTGTAGCTCAGGTAAAAACAATGACTGCAGATGCTGGAAACCAGATTCTGGAGTAGTGGTGCTGGAAAAGCACAGCAGTTCAGGCTCCTTGGCTGTAGCTCAGCAATGCTACAGAGCCTAATTTCACACCAAATATTTGCAGTCAGAAAAGAATATTTGGTCAATTCGATTGATTACTTTCAAGAATCAACTGCAATTTTGATGGATCTTAATAAAGGTTAAATAGAAACTCTATACTTAAGGTAATTTGTAACTCTAGTGTATCTAATGAATCACATACCATCAATCTTGCAATGAGTGTCAGGTGTGGCTGTGGTGATAGCACATTCACATCAGAGTCACATGGTTCTTCATTCAAGTCTTAGTCTATAGCATCAGAACAAAAATTATAATTGACATTTAAGTGAAGTGGTATGGGAGTATTGCACTGTTTGGAGGTGCTGTCTTTGGAAGTACTGTCTTTCAGATGAGACATTAAAGCAATGTTCCACTTGACTGTTTGAGTGGCTGTAAAAGATGCTATGACACTATTTTGAAGAATAGCAGGGTAGTTATTTCCAGTGTCCTCACATTTAGTTATCCCTCAATCAAAAAAGTTTCAAGTCAGATCTAATCATTATTACATTAGTGATTACAGGACTTTGCCGTTCACAATTTGACTGGTGTTTCCTACATCTTAAACAGTGACTCCACTTAATGAAAAAGTTAGCATATTGCATGTTTCATAATTGCAAGATTTTATTTATTTTATTTGTTATAAGATCAGCTCAACTAATATTTGCTTTCAATAAATAAAATGCTGGAAGTGTTACAAAATTAAGGAACAAATTATAATGTGCATTTTTAGCTATTCGATAGCTGAGGAGGAAATGGCTTGGATGGTTGGAGGAACAGAACTTCCAATTTAATGACAAAGCTTAGGAGATCCTACAATACAAGAAGATTATTTTAGGTGAGTGTCAAAAATCCACAATCCGTGCCTCTAAGGTTGCACAGTTGATGACTGAGCAGTAGAGCAACATACGGAACGTGACATTCTGAGGCCTCTGAACTGGAGCCATCATAAGTTGAAGAGGAGATTAGATTCCCTACAGTATGGAAACAGACCTCAGAGAGTAACCTACCCAGACCGATTTCCCTCTGACTAATGCACCTAATGCTACAGGCAATTTAGGATGGCATTTAATCCATCTAACCTGCACACCTTTGGATTGTGGGAGGAAACCAGAGCACCTGGAGGAAACCCACACAGACACGGGGAGAATATGCAAACTCCACACAGACAGTCGCCCAAGGTTGGAATCAAAACCAGGTCATTCAGAATTGATGAAGAGCATGAAGGAAATTTTATAAGATAGAGCTTTCTCTAATTTGTGATCTGATTAGAAGACTAGCAAATAGACTGTCATTCTTACTCTGTTTTACTTATTGGTGTTAAAAAAAATCAAAGAAAGAAATGCAATTCACAACCACCAGATATCTCAAACTTTCCAGCCAATGAAGTATGCTTGAAATGTAGTCATTATTGTGATATAGGAAATTAGCCATGGAAAGCCGACAAGACCACATCTGGTTACATTTTAGAATCATGGTGTATTGTTTTATGAGTTTTAATTCTTAGAACTAATGTTTATTTTCTTTTTACACATTAATTCTAGTCAAGTTAGGTACAGAATTGGCTTGAAGCTAGAAGACTGAGGGTGGTGGTGGAAGGTTACTTTTCAGGTTGAAGGCCTGTGACCAGTGGAGTGCCACAAGGATGGGTGCTGGGTCCACTACTTTTTGTCATTTATATAAATGATTTGGGTGTGAACATAGTTAGTAAATTTGCAGATTACATCAAAATTGGAGGTGTAGTGGTCAGCGAAAAGTTTTTCTCACAGTACAATGGGTCTTGATCAGATGGGTCAATGGGCTGAGGAGTGGCAGATGGAGTTTAATTTAGATAAATGCAAGGTGCTGTATTTTTGAAAAGCAAATCAGAGCAGGACTTATACACTTAATGTTGCTGAACAAAGAGACCTTGGAGTAGGGGTTGATAGTTCCTTGAAAGCAGGTAGACAAGATAGTGAAAAAGGCATTTGGTATGCTTTCCTTCGTTGGTCAGAGCATTTAGTATAGGAGTTGGGAGGTCATATTGTGGCTGTACAGGACATTAGTTAGGTCACTTTTGGAATATTGCATGCAATTCTCGTCTCCTCCCTATTGGAAGGATGTTGTGAAACTTGAAAGGGTTCAGAAGAGATGTACAAGGATGTTGCCAGGATTGGAGGATTTCAGTTATAGGGAGAGGCTGAATAGGGTGGGGCTATTTTCCCTCGAGTGTTGGAGGCTGTGAGATGACCTTATGGAGGTTTATAACATCATGAGGTGCATGGATAGGATAAATAGACAAGGTGTTTTTCTTGGGATGGGGGAGTCCAGAACTAGAGGTCATAGGTTTAGGATAAGAGGGGCAAGAGGGGCAAAAGGAGCTAAGTGGCAACACTTTCACGCGGAGGGTGGTCTGTGTTTGGAATGAGCTTCCAGAGGAACTGGTGGAGGCTTGTACAATTGCAGCATTTAAGAGGCATCTGGATGGGTATATAAATAGGAAAGGTTTAGAGGGATATGTGCCAAGTGTTAGCAAATGGTACTGGATTAGGTTAGGATATCTGTTCGGCATGGACCAGTTGGACCAGAGGGTCTGTTTCTGTGCTGTACATCTCTATGACTATGACTAAGAATTTAGTAATAATACCATTAATATGTATTGATTATATATAAACACAGCATTTTGTTTAATGGATGTGGCTTTAACAAAAATTTTTGTTTTGTTTATGGTTTCCAGTTGAGCTGGAAATATTCTATGTTGCGACATTTATTTTTGGTGCCAAACACATTGTGACAGAACAACAAAGCATCAGTCTCAAGGGATCCAAAGTTCTTCCCTCTATTCTTGAAAAAAACATGTTTACATTTTCAGCGTTTTTTTAAAAGGGGAAGACATTACCAAAATATATATGTAATCTTCTGTGTTTTAGAAGATAATTCAAATTTGAATACTTTTCATGATTTTATAAACCAATGATGGAAGTCATTTTTGTTTACTCTGATTCCATTCCATTCAGAAGAATTTAATTAGGGTTTGGTTACAATATGACAAAGAACATGTTCTACCCCCTCAAATTTAAAAGAACAAATTATTTTTAATGTGGTTGCCAAAGAATTTATCCATTGATGGGAAGTCTTCAAAATCAAAGCATAGTATCTTCTATACCCATTGTTTTTCCTCTTTATGAGATTATTTGAGCTTTTATGGTAATGTCAGTTTACAAAAGCTTGAAAGATTTTTCCACCATTTACAGTTTTTTCAAGTCTTAAATCACAGCATACCATTATATCTCTATACTGAATGGTTTATCATCTTCAGCAATATATGTGCAGCGTTCCCTCCATATTTAATTCAATTTTAATACTCAAGATTTTAGTTAATATCTTTTGACAGAGGGAAAATATAGCTAGCAAAGGTTCATAAGTTTGGCTTGCTTCTTAACAGCTGCATTCGTAGAAACCTCCATCTTACCTTTTACTCATAATTGACAGTGATTATGTAGTGCAGTTAGAAATAAGAACAGGTTGCCTTTGTGTAGCACTTTCATTGTCTCATGACACCTTGAAGCACTTATAGCCAAGCACTTTAAATGAGGAGACAAGGAGATAAAGAACAAAGAACAGTACAGTACAGCACAGGAACAGGCCCTTCAGCCCACCAAGACTGCACTGACACGTGATGCCTTTCTAAACTAAAAATTTTTCACTTCTACAAAGTCCATACGCCTCTATTCCCTACCTATTCATACATCTGTCAAGATGCATCTTAAGTGTTGCTATTATATCTACCTCAACCATCTCTTTAGGCAGCACATTCCAGGTACTTACCCCCTCTGTGTAATACACTTGCTTCACACATTGCCTTTAAATTTACCCCTTTAACCTTAAACCTAAGTCCCATAGTGATTGACATCTCTACCCTGGGAAAAAGACTCACTGTTCATTCTATTCATGCCTTTCACAATTTTGTAAACTTCTATAAGTTCCCCCCCCCCCCCCCCCCCCGCCACACACAGACACACACGCACACAATCCTTCAATGTTCAATTGAAAACAAACCAAGTTTGTCCATTCTGTCTTCCAAATCAGGCAGCATTTTGTTAAACCATTTCTGTATCCTCTCTAATCTCTCCACATCCTTCTTGTAGTGTGGCAATCAGAACCTGTACACAATATTTCAAATGTGACCTAACTAAGGTTATATAACATTGTAACATGACTTGCCAATTTTATACTCTATGCCCTGATCAATGAAGGCATGCATGCCATATGTCTTCTTGACCACCTTATCCATTTGTTGCCAATTTCAGGGAACTGTGGATCCATACGCCTAGATGCCCAAATGCTTTTATAGCTCTATTATACTAAGGATTCCTTTTACTGTATACCTTCCAACTGCATTGGACCTTCCAAAAGCATCACCTCACATTTGTCTGAGTTAAACTCCATTTGCCATTTTTCTAATCAAATCTTCAACCTATCTGTTGCCTCTTGCAATCCACAGCTCCCCCAATCTTTGTGTCATCAGGATTGTGAGGAGGGTTGCCAGAAGATTGTCTAATTGTATTTATTCCCTCTCCCCCTTTTCCCTCTTAATTATTTAACATTTGGTATCTATTTGTGGTCTTCTGCAGTAAAGACTGATACAAAGTATTTATTCAATTCCTTTGTGCCTGGCTCATCTTCCCAAGGAGTCTGTGTCAGCTTTGGTCTCTCTTCCTTTTTATATATTTAAATAAGCTCTTGATATTACTCGCAAGTTTGCCCAAAGTTTATTTTCTTCCTCTTTTCTTTTCAGGCATCTTCCTTTGGTTTTTTAGAAAAATTCAAAATTCTCTGGCTTACCATTCATCCTTGCCACATTGTATGCTTTTACTTTCAATTTGGTGTTGTCCACAACTTCCCTGGTTATCCATGGCCTGCTTCCTAGAATTCTCCTTTCTAACCGGAATATATCTTTGTTGTGAGTAATGATTTATTGTCTTAAATGTGTGCCTTTGTTCCTCAACCATCTTTGCTGCTAAGTCCTTTTCAAGTCCACTCTACCTGATTGTGCCCACATTCTATTATCATTACACTCAGGTTTAACGCAGTTATTTCCAAATCAAATTTCTCACTCTCAAACTGAGTTCTAAATTCTACCATTTTGTGGTCACTGTTTTCTAGGTGACTTTTTACTCTGAAATCATTTATTAAACCTGCTTCATTATACGTTGCCAAATCTAAAGTAACCTGATCCTAGTTGGTTCCACAATATATTGTTCAAACAAACTGTTCCAAATACACTTTATAATTTCTTCCTCTTGGCTATGTCTGCCAATTTCACTTCTTGCCATGTTTCATGGTGCTGTAGCACTTTAAATTAAAATTCTAATCCCTTTATATCCTCCCCTTGCATACACATATAGACAAATAGAAAGAAAAAAATAGGTACATAAACAGAAATTGCTGGAAAAACTCAGCAGGTGTGGCAGCATCTGTGGAGACAAAGCAAAGTTAACATTTTGGGTGCACTGACCCTTCTTCAGAAATGTTAACTCTGCTTTGTCTCCACAGATGCTGCCACACCTACTGAATTTTTCCAGCAATTTTTAATTTTGTTTCTGATTTCCAACTTCTACAGTTCTTTCAGAGTTTTTTCAGAAAAAAATACATTATGGGCAGACGATAACCGGGAAATGCTTCAGTTGTTCTATTCATGGGTTGCTGAGATTATTCTTATGATTCTTCTGCTGGTTAGAATGTTGTTTCACAGTCATTTTTCATCAGATATATCCACCGGTTTGCAAGAGACACAAGGTGGCTGGCTCACCTATAAAAGACTCAATTTTGTCTTATCAGTTAAAAGTCACAGCGTACAACAACTACTGAAGGAAAGGTTGACTGGTTTTCCTCAGGTTCAAATGGGTTTTGAGTGCAGAAATACACAGCTCTTGAGCTGGTGGCAATCAAAGCACTTCTCCCGACCTTGTTCCTAGCCCCAAGCTATTCAGTTGCCTGAGAACCAATCACACAGTTCTTTATAAGCAAAATGCTTCTGTCATTGGTCTATGGACTAGTGACCAGTTATCTGTCAGGTCTGTACAGAACCCTTCAGCTCCAACTCACCTGTCACCAGCTCAATCACTGCTTATTCAAACAGCTACTTATGCAATGTTTTCATAAATGTCAGATTTCTTGTTTTCCAAAACATACAGCAATCTTTGGAAATATTAATTTCAGAACAGTTCTTCCTCATTTTAATCCATAATTTTAAAAGCACAAGAAGTTGATGTCTTATACTTCAACAATTTACATGAAGATTAAAGTCATTCATAATTAATGTACCACCTTTTTTACATGCCATGTTATCTCCTGGTTTATTCTCTGTCCGACAATATAACTTATGTACAATATAACTACGGTTAGGGGGTCTATAACTCCTCCCAACCCTGCCTTCTTCCCCTTGTTATTTCATACCTCCATGTATATGTGTTCTATGTCTTCTGATGCAGGATCATTTCTGGCTTCCACATTTATTTAATCAATACTAACATTGATACTCCTTCTTGCCTATTGTTTTGAAAAGTGACATACCCCTGAATATTTAGTTTCTAGCTTTGATGTTCATGTAACCATGTCTCTGTGATGGCTATAAGATCATACCCATTAACATCTATTTCTGCTAATGATTGATTTATTTTGTCCAAATACTACATGCATTCAAGTAAAGAGCCATCAAATTTTGCCTTTTTATCTCCCTTTGGTCGTATTTCCCATTGTTTTTCCAGGTTTGTACACTCTGTCCCTTCCTGTCCCACTCTGGGTATCATTACCCAGAAAGCTGTTTTGCAATGCATAGATCATAGAATCCCTACAGCACAGGAATAGGCCATTTGGTCCAATGAGTCCACACCGACCCTCAAAAAAGTAACCCACCTAGACCTGTTCCCCTAAACTATTACTCCACATTTTCCTAACTAATGCACCCAACCTACACATCCCTGGACACAAAAGGCAAGAGATAGGATTTATAATCATCTGGAAAGGAATAATTTGATTAGGGATAGTCAACACGGTTTTGTGAAGGGTAGGTCATGCCTAACTAGCTTGTTTGAGTTAATCGAGAAGGTGATAAAACAGTTGGTTGAAGGTAAAGCAGCTGATGTGGTGTATATGGACTTCTGTAAGGTGTATGATAAAGTTCCACACAGTAGGCTATTGCACAAAACACGGAGTTTCGGGATTGAAGGTGACTTAGCGGTTTGGCTCGCTGAAAGAAGACAGAGGGTGGTGGTTGATGGGAAATGTTCATCCTGGAGCTCAGTTACCAGTGGTGTGCCACAAGGATCTGTTTTGGGGCCACTGCTGTTTGTCATTTTTATAAAAATCAATCAACGTGGCTGAGAAGGACGGGTTAGTAAATTTGCAGATGACACTAACGTGGGCAGAGATGTAGATAGTGCCAAAGGATGTTGTAGGTTACAAAGGGACATAGATAAGCTGCAGAGCTGGCCTGAGAAGTGGTAAATGGAGTTTAATGCGGAAAAATGTGAGGTAGTTCACTTCAGAAGAAGCAATAGGAATGCAGAGCACTGAGCTAATGGTAAAATTCTTGGAAGTGTAGATGAACGGAGAGATCTCAGTGTCCGGATTCATAGATCCATGAAAGTTGCCACCCAGATTGATAGGCTTGTGAAGAAGCACATGGTGTGTTGGCGTTTATTGGTAAGGGAATTGAGATTTGGAGCCACAAGGTCATGCTTCAGCTGTACAACACAGTGGTAAGTCCACTCCTGGAGTATTGCGTACAGTTCTGGTCACCACATTACAGGAAGGATGTGGAAGCTTTGGAAAGGGGTCAGAGGAGATTTGCCAGGATGTTGCCTGATATGGAAGGAAGGGCTTATGAGGAAAAGCTGAGGGAACCAAGGCTGTTATCGTTGGAGAGAAGACGATTGAGAGGTGACTTAATTAAGACATATAAGATAATCAGAGGAATAGATAGGGTGGACAGTAAGAGCCTTTTTTCTCACATGGTGAAGGCTAACACAAGAGGAAATAGCTTTAAATTGAGGGGTGATAGCTTTAGGACAGATACCACGGGTAGTTTCTTTACTCAGAGTAGTAGTGTGGAATGACCAAGGTTAAGGGCATTTAAACGGTCATTGGAAATACACATGGATAATAATGGAACGGTGTAGATTAGATGGGCTTCAGATTGATTTCACAGGTCAGTGCAACAGTGAGGGCCGAAGGGCCTGTACTGCACTGTAACGTTCTATGTTCTATGGGTGAGTAGGCAGACAACTTTCCTGTTTTTGATATGGTGTAATGTCAACAGCTTGGACATCAGTTTCTCAACTCAGATCTGAAGTTCCTTGAGCTGTAAAAATGCGCCACATATGAATTCACTCTGGACCACTTTGGTGTCCAGCAGCATACATATGCTGCAGTAGCAACATACCATCTGTCCCATTTTCCCTCATAATTCAATTTAATTTATAAGTTAATGCTCTTGATTCCCTGCTCTTTACTCTTTATTGTAGCTTTTTTTACAAATAAAATATCAATCTTTTTGTTAACCAGCATTTTCTAAGATAGAAGAAAAACACTACAATCTAAATGCAACCTGAAGATGTTGCTTTTACTTTAAAGACTAGAATTATTTATCAATCTGACTCATCAATTAGCTGCTTTTTCTGCACGTGTTGTTCATGATGTCACTCCACTGCAGGCAGTCCTCTCAAACTGCACCTTTTATCCTGTCCCACTCATGTCTGGACACTTCTTGCAGCAATTTTCAGTTAGAGCACATCTATCATATTTGCACAAAATTTCTATTTTGAGCCAACTTCTCAGTTTCATTCGCCCAGCCATTGTCCTACTTAGATGACATCTCCATTCATATTGACCATGCTCTTTACTGATTGGATGATGCAAAACAATCCCTTTTTTATGTGGATCTGCTCAGAATCACTTAACTTCTTAACTCCTTCCTTAATAGTACTATGAGTGTACCTACACCAAATCAACAGCAGCAGCTCAAAAAGGCAGTTTACCATCAGTTTCTCAAGGATGGATGATAAAAGTTGTCCCAGGCAGCACCACCCACATCCAACAAATTCATTTTATTTAAAATAATTCAAAATTGAAATAATGTTTTAAAATCAAAGCTATAGGTGAACATGGTGGTTCAGTGGTTAGTATTGCTGCCTCACAGTGCTGGGGACCTGGGTTCAATTCCAACCTCAGGTGATAGTCATTGTGGAGTTTGCATATTCTCCCTGTGTCTGTGCGTGTTTCCTCCCATAGTCCAAAGATGTGCAGTTAGGTGGATTGGCTATGCTAAAATGCCCATGTCCAGGGAATTATAGGGGGTGGGGGTCTTGGTGAGATGCTTTTTGGAGGGTCAGTAGGCAACTGGCCTACTTCCACACTGTAGGGATTCTATGATATTGCAGAAAGGTATTGTTGAGGTAAATAACTAGCCATGAACCTACTAAAAGTCAGTGCAAGCCCATAGGCCAAATAGCATATTTCTCCTATTTCATATTTTTCTGGATGTATTCTTCACTAATAGCAGAATGCTAGACAGTTCAGAACATATAGGAGTGGAGCCACATATAGATTGTGTGGGAGGTTCCCTTCCTTAAAAGGTGTTCATAAGCCATTTATATTTGTACAAAAATCTGTAGAATTTATGGTTTTTATAAGTGATAGTTCGGTACAATTCAAACTTCTGTATTTGTAGACCAGTACCATAATAATAACACAAATGCTGCCTCAGGAGGCTTGGCATTGCCAGTAACTGGCCTCCATTAATACAACGATACCCAACGTCCAATTTGGTTGAGGTGTTAACTATTGCATTTTGTGGATACTTACAACATTTTGGCCCTGAAAATGCACCAAAGGGAATTACTGCCTTAGCTTATAAGCATGGAGAAAATCATGTTTGAAGCTTTTATCCTGTAGTCTGATTATTCAGCCACTTAATGCTACTTCTGCTCAAACAAAATCAATTTTTGCACAAGGAATTGTTTTACTGAATAATGTGAGTTAAACTATATCAGGAAAAGAGCAAAATAAGAATAGTAACAGATATTTTGAATTAGAAGACCTTGATTTAAGTGTAAACTAAATTTCTTTTTTGTGATCAATGTTTGTTACTTCAACAGATTGAACATGAATTTTGTTTTGTTTTTCAGTTTGCAAGAAGAATTGGAAATGTTTAAAAAAGACTTTGAGAGACTACCAAAAGCTGCAGTGAGTTGTTAAGCCTACCATTCATTCTCTTAAAAGAGCATGCTTAAAATTTATACGCTGAATAATTTACCTTGATACATACATTATTTGTATGTTGTTTTAGCTTTACTTGTATTAGTGGTGCTCAGGAGAAAGTTAGGACCTCCAGTGCTGAAGATCAGAGTCAAAAAGTGTGGCACTGGAAAAGCATAGCAGATCAGGCAGTATCCGAGGAGCAGGAGAGTCGATGTTTCGGGCATAAGCCCTCCATCAGGAATGTGGGGGGGACGGTGGTTGAAAGATAAACAGATAAATACCTATGTCTTATGGTCTTATGGAGAGTGGGGGTGGGGCTGGGGGGGGAAGGTAGCTGGGGAGGCAGTAGGTCAATGTAGGTCAGAGGTAATTGTGCTAGGTCATTGGGGAGGGTAGAGCAGATAGGTAGGAGAGAAGATGGACAGGTAGGACAAGTCAAGAGGGCGGTGCTGAGTTAG
The DNA here is from genome assembly GCF_047496795.1 of Chiloscyllium punctatum. NCBI lineage: Eukaryota > Metazoa > Chordata > Chondrichthyes > Orectolobiformes > Hemiscylliidae > Chiloscyllium > Chiloscyllium punctatum. Next base: position 38,333,184 of record NC_092782.1, on the reverse strand, counting down.
AGGATTGGACCTAGAATGAAGTGAGGAAGAGGAAATTTGGAAACTAGTGAAGTCGATGTTAATGCCATGTGGTTGAAGGGTCCCAAGGTGGAAGATGAGACATTTTTCCTCCAGTTACTGGATGCTTTGGATTTTGTGGTGGAAGAGGCCTAGGACTTACATGTCCTTGGGGGAGTGGGAGAGGTAGTGTAAGTGATCAGCTACAGGGTGGTGGAGTTGTTTGGTGTTTATGTCCCAGAGATGTTCCCTGAAACCTTCTGTGAGTTGGTGTCCTGTCTCCCCAATGCAGAGGAGACTGTATTGAGAACAATGGACAGAGTAGATGAGGTGGGTGGATGTACAGGAACATCTCTGCCGGATGTGAAAAGATCCTTTTGGGCCTTGAACGGAGGTGAGGGGGTAGATGTAGGCAGCGGCAAGGGAAGGTGCTGGGTGTGGAGGGGTGTGTGGACATAATGAAGGAATCACGGAGTGAATGGTCTCTGCGGTTTGCAGATAAGGGTGTGGAGGGAAATTTATCTCTGGTGGTAGAGTCTGATTTTAAGTGGCAGAAATGGCAGGGAATAATGCACTGCATCAGGAGATTTGTAGGGTGGAAGGTGAGGATCTTTGGTGAGGGGAGGTTCCCCACCTTTTCCTCCACTACATTGATGTCTGTATTGACGCCACCTCATTCTCCCACAAGGAGGTTCATCAACTTCACTAACACCCTAACCTCAAGTTCACCTCGACCATCTCAGCCACCTCCCTCCCCTTCCTGGACCTTGTCTTCGTCTCCGGTGACTGACTCAACACGGGCATTTATTTCAAACCCACCAACACCCACAGCTATCTGGACTACATCTCCTACATACACCTACCACCCATAAAAACACAATCCTTTACTCCAAAGTCTTCTGCCTGCACTGTATCTGCTCCCAGGAGGAGCAATTCCACTCTAGCACATTCCAGATGGCCTCCTATTTCAAGTACCGCAATTTCCCCTCCCATGTGATCAACTTCTCAATTTCCTGCAACTCCACTCTTAAACCTCACCGCTGTAGCTGCAACAAGGATAGAACCCCCCCCCCCCCCCCCCAACCCGGTCCTCACCTTCCACCCACTAATCTCTGGAGACAGCACACTATCCTCAGCCATTTCTACCACCTGTAATCAGACCTCCCCACCGCTATCTGTGCTCCGCAGAGACCATTCCCTCCGTGACTCCCTCCTTAGGTCTACACAACCCACCAACCCATGCTCCACACCATCCATCTTCCATTGCTGCGGTAAGAGGTGTAATACATGTGACCTTCCTGCTGCTAGGATGCTGCCTGATCTGCTGTGCTTTTCCAACACCACACTTTTCAACTCAATGGTGCTCAGCCCTAACTTACATTAATGATTCAGCTTGGCAGACTATGAATCATACATATCCTGCAGGGTGGAAAGAGGCCATTCAGCCTGTTGAGTCTGCACTGACCCTCTGAAAAGCATCCACCCTAACTCTATATCCACACATTTTAACCATGGATATCCCACCTAACATGCACATTCCTGTGACACTACAGTGGAATTTAGCATGACCAATCCAACTAACTTGCAATAGACAGTCACCCAAGGCTAGAATTGAACCTAGGTCCCTCGCATTGTTAGGCAGCAATGTTAAGCACTGAGCCACCATGTCATCCCTTAAAAGTGAAGGGTGACTGCCAAAGTAATCTACTCATTGGGGAATTGAACCCCAGTCTCCCATATGACTAAGTTAAAAATCACACAACACCAGGTTAAAGTCCAACAGGTTTATTTGGAAGTACTAGCTTTCAGAACGCTGCTTCTTCATCAGGTAGCTCTGGAGCAGGATCATAAGACACAGAATATATAGCATAAGATCACAGTGTCATGCATCTGAAACAATATATTGAAGAAACCTAGAGTGCTGTTAAGTCTTTCATCTTTTCGAATGGGTTGCAGATTTCAGTTCATTAATATGTAAATCCCAAAACTTCTTTTAAGTCACATTCTCGAAATAACTTAAGGTTTTATTTAAAAAAGTGACATCTCAGCTCAGACAATCCATTACAGGTGTGAGGTTAGAGTCTGTCTGTATCCCAATCTTGGGTCAGACAGGTTCTATTTCCAGAATAGAAATTTATAAAATGTTACATGGATTTACTGCCTGCATTGACTGCATTGATTGTGTACTTTTTGAACAAAATAGAATGTATCTGCACTTAAAATTGTGCAAATGCATATTCAGCCCATTGACTTATATGTATATGCATGCGTGCATGTGAGGGAGAGAGAGAAAGAGAATATGTGTGTGAGTTTGTGCATGTGAGAGTATGTGTTTGCATATGTGTGTGCTTGGTAGAGTGTGTGATGAATGTGACGGAGTATAAGCCTGTGCATGGGTGAGAGTGTGGTGGGTGTATAGGAGAGTGTCTGCGCGAGTGTGTGAGTATGTAAGAGTGTGTGTGAGTGAGAGTGTATAGTGTAGTGGGGTCACCTGTAGTGTTGAAAATGTGTTGCTGGAAAAGTGCAGCAGGTCAGGCAGCATCCAAGGAACAGGAGAATCAATGTTTCGGGCATAAGCCCTTCTTCAGGAAGATTCCTGAAGAAGGGCTTATACCCGAAACGTCGATTCTCCTGTTCCTTGGATGCTGCCTGACTTGTTGCGCTTTTCCAGCAACACATTTTCAGCTCTGATCTCCAGCATCTGCAGTCCTCACTTTCTCCTCACCTGTAGTGTGACATGAACCCAAGGTCCCAGTTCCCACTCCACCAAACACACAGACACATACACACACACACTCTCTTACATACTCACACAGACACTTTGTCATACACATGCTCTCTCTCAGACACACATATAACCCCCACACTCACAGCCACACACACACTCTCTCCCACGCACTCACACTCACACTCACACTCCCTCCCCCACCTTCACATGTAAGCATATGCGGTGAATTTACATTTGCAGAATTGTAATTGCAGATACATTCTATTTTGTCAAAAAAGCAAACAATCTGCAAGCAGTCAATCCATGAAACATTTTTATAAATTCCTTCTCTGGAAAAAGAACCAGTCTGATTTAAGATTGGGAATACAGACAGACCCTAACCTCACACCTTTGTGACTTGAAAGAAGTTCTGGGATTTACATATTAATGAGCCGAAACCTGCAACCCATTCTAAAAATGAAAGACTTGACAGCAATCTAGGTTTGTTCACTATTTTATTTCCATTAATTAAGGCCTTTAAGTGGTTAATTAATGGCCTGTTAAGGGTTTAAACCTGCCACCGACCTGATTACCTGCCTGCTTGGAGTGGGAGAGAAGTGGCTACTTTTCTGATGGGGAAACCAGAGTGCACTATCTGCTAGGTTGGCAAGACCCTCCATTTGCCTTAATCTGGGAACAATTGGAAACAATTGAACCAGTGGTGACATTGGAAAGGAGGTCAAGTGTCAGTGACTCAAAGCCCCTGCCAGGCTTTGTCTCCAACCAAACCAACTTCCCGACCACCCTTTCTCCTCACAACCCAACAAAAAAGTTATCTTTTTGCTAGTGCAGCTCTTCATAGTTGTACAACCTCGACCTAAGAGCCCAAGAATCTGACCTGACCCCACATAAATCTTTGATTAATGCTTGATGTAATGTGATTCTCACTGGTGGGGACAGGAGATACTCAGCAATGAAAATGCCCATTCCCACATCTTGAGCAGAGAACACTAAACCCAGTCCATAATTCCCTAACTAAGCTGCCATTTCATGCCTACTGACTTGCCTATTTAAGTTAATTCACTATCCCCAGAACTCCAATCTGAACAATAATTAAAAATTTAGACAACACATGGTACCATGGATGCAGTTCTATATTATACATTCAATTATTTTTCTGTTTAACAACATAAAATTCTGGAAATATTCAGGTGAGAGAGACACAATGAGTGCAATACTGTTGATGTTGTATACATGGTTTTGCAAAAAACAAAAATAACCCAAGGAACTGTAGATGCTGGAAATCAGAAACAAAACAGAAATTAGTGGAAAATCCCTGCTGGTCATAGAGTCATAGAGTCATAGAGATGTATAGCACGGAAATAGACCCTTTGGTCCAATTTGTCCATGCCGACCAGATATCCCAACCCAATCTAGTCCCACCTGCCAACACCTGGCCCATATCCCTCCAAACCCTTCCTATTCATATACCCATCCAGATGCCTTTTAAACATTGCAATTGTACCAGCCTCCACCACTTCCTCTGGCAGCTCATTCCATACATGCACCTCCGTCTGCATGAAAAAGCTGCCCCTTAGTTCTCTTTTATATCTTTCCCCTCTCACTCTAAACCTATGCTGTTGAGTTCTGGACTCCCCCACCCCAGGGAAGAGACTTTGTCTCTTTATCCTATCCATGCCCCTCATAATTTTGTAAACCTCTATAAGGTCACCTCTCAGCCTAAGACGCTTCAGGGAAAACAGCCCAGTCTATTCAACCTCTCCCCATAGCTCAAAACATCCAACCCTGGCAACATCCTTGTAAATCTTTTCTGAACCCTTTCAAGTTTCACAACACCTTTCTGGCAGCATCGTGGAGAGAAAGTGGAGTTAATGTTTGGGTCCAATGACCCATCTTTAAAACTGGGGTCACTGAACCCAAAGTGTTAATTCTAATTTCTCTCCACTTATGCTGCAAGCCTTGCTGATTTGCAATCATTTACGTCTGATACATTGCAAAACAACAAACTTGTAAGCAAAGTTGCCAGTATAAAAGGGACAGTAGCTATAAAGACTGGCTGAGTGTTAGGAAATAGAGAGTAATGGTCAATGAATATATATTAATGGATATCTTTTCAGGCTGGAGAAAGGCTTTTCCTGATATATGTTAATGATCTGGATCTTGACATACAAAGGAAAATTTCCAAACTTTCAGACAGCACTAAATTGGAAGAATTGTAATCTGTGCAGACAATAGTGTGGAACTCCAAAAGTTGGTTCAATGCAGAGAGGTGTGAGATTGGGAGAACATTGAAAATCAATATAAAACAGGGGGTAAAATTCTAAAGGGAGTGCGGGACAGAGAAATCTGGGTGTATATATGCACAGATCGTGAAAGATGACAGGACAGGTAGCGAGTCAGTTAATTATGCATACTGTGTTCTCGGGTTGCTTAAGTATAGAGGTGTAGAAGACAAAAGCAGGGAGGTGATGTTGAATCTGCATACATTTGGTGAACCTCAGCTGAAGTTTTGTGTACAGTTCTGGGTGCCACATTGTCAGAAATATGTGAATGCAGAAGAGATTTATGAGAATGGTTCCAGGAATGAAAAACTTCAGTTCTGATGATATATTGAAGAAGTTGGGACTGTTCTCCTTGGAGAGAAGGTGGCAGAGAGGAGATTTGATAGACGTTTGCAAAATCTTAAATGGGTGGATGTAACAGTTAAGGAGATGCTGCTCCTACTTTAAAAGAAAAAAATGAATGAATGGCATACAATTAAAATGAAGTGCAAACAAAGCAAGGGTAACTTAACACAAACTTCTTCACACAATGAATAAGTAGGATATGGAATGCATTGTCTAGAAATGTGGTGAAGGTAAATCCAACTGAAGCATTCAAGAGGGAATTGGATGATTTTTTTGGATAGAAATGGTTTATAGGAATATAGGGGAAAAATCAGGAGATTGGTACTAGGTAATAGAACCAATGCAGGTATGATGAGCTGAATGGTTTCCTTCTATACCATAACAATTCTGCATTTCTGTGAGACCATCTGTGGAGAGAGGCTCAGGGTTAACATTTCAGTCAGTGATTCTCATTAGACCTGAAATGACCTGAAACTCTGTTTTTCTGTTCACAGAAGCTGCCTGGCCTGCTGGTTAGTTGCAGCATTTTACAGATTTCCAGCATCCACAGTATTTTTCCTTTGTTTTCAACTTGTCAAAAGGATTTGTCTCCAAGCTATTTATTGTCCTTTGGCATGTGTAGGCATTTTAATTTGCATCTTATAGAGCAAGTGTGTTAAATAATACAGAAACATTCAGCCAATCAAGCTCACTCTGAATAACAATGTAAACAATCTGTCTATTAATCTTCCAACAAAGTTTTCAAGCTTAAGTGATTTTTTTCTAATGCTTTAGTTTTAAGTTCATTAAATAAACCTTCCAGTTCAGCGAGCAAACCTACATCCAGAGGAACATGTAATGCCAAATGTACATAAAAATCATGGTCAGAAATAACATTAAGTAAGAAGTATCCTCCAAATATTTCTTTGTAAATGATTCATTGTTGACAACTCACTATTTTTTCTCTTGTGAAACAAGAACAGTACAGATAAACTGTACACAGACTGCTGCCAATTCTTGTGATAGATAAATTATACTGTGACACAATAGCTAGTGGGAAATTAGAGAAGAGTGAGTAACACATGAAATACTTGTAATTGATCATTTAAATATTTTTTATATACTGTTCAGAGTCAACAAAATACAATCTATAAAAACTAATTTGTTAAACAAATTCAGTCTGCTTTAGTTTTTTTTAAAGAATGCAAATGATTTAAAGAGAAAATTAATTTTCAGTCATTCATATCGTATCAAACCAAATTGTGAAATGTTTATTATGGCTCGGTGAATAGGGACTTAAGGGAAAAATCAGTGTTGGAAGATTTGTTTTAATCTTTAAAAGGGATAATAATGAGTATATAAGTCAGTGAAAACTGAAATAACTCCATGAAGGCTGATATCCACTCTCCACATTACCCTTTATTTACATGTGCATAGTATATGACGCTCACCCTGCTAGCTCAGAGTCAGCTCCGAGGGCGAACAGAACCCCTGATACTCTTGTTTATATCTGTCAGCCAGGACTCCCTGACTGGATCAGATTAACAGACTAATCAGGGAACTCATATTCGATGAGGTCCACTTGGCTGACCTCATTCCAATCACTACATCCTTCCCCTGAAAGTCCAGTGACGTAGGCTCATTCTTTTTCCTATAACTTCTCTTGGGGTATTTTCGCACCAGGTCTGGTTCCTCCAACTCTGGCTAGGATACTGGTGTAATGTACTGGACTGTAGTCCGCCTCTTGAGCAGCTCAGACAAAGTAAATTCCTTCTTCAGGCATTGATGGTGTCAAGTCTGCAACATCCGCATGTCTGTCTCACCCTCAAAGGTTTCTTTGACACTAGGCTTGGGTGGTGGGAGGGGTGGGGGGGAGCAGAGAACCCACAGGTTCTGACAGCCTTGCTGAACAATCTGAGGGATGAGGTGCGTTTTTCTCCTGCCCTGTTTGCAAGGTTGTAGCTTTCATGTGGTCCACGTGTTTGTTCAAGAATGTGTCTCCTACCTGAACTTTGTACAGCAGGGGAAATCACCTCATGTTGATCAGGCAAGGCCATTCCTGTAGCTTCAATGTCAAAATTTGTCCCATGACATAAACAGCCTCTTTCACATAGAGGAGTCTTTTGTCAGGCATTGGTGTTCCTGATAAGGTGTCACTCTTCCTCCAATGTCCATGAAGATGAGCTTTAATCTGGTGTGGAATCTTCTCCCATTAGTAATTTTTCTAGAGCTATCCCTGTAGTTATGTAAAGGATGGTCCTTTAATCAAACAGGAACTAAGACAGTTTGGTATCAAGTGAAACTGTAGGCTGTTTCCTTAAGCCTGTTGTCAAAGTTTGTACGGCTCTTTCTGCAAGACCATTGGATGATAGATGATATGGAGTGTCCTTACATGCCAAATGCCATTCAAGTTTAGGAAATATTCAAATTCCCTATCGGTAAATGATGTCTCATTGTCTGTGACCAACACCTCTCGGAGTCAGTGTATTGCAAAAGATGTTTGCAGCTTTTCAATTGTCATCCCAATGTTTGATGAATGAACTCTGTGCACGTCCAACCACTTTGAATAGGCGTTCACAATGACTAAGAATATACAGCCCCCATGAAGAGTTCAGTATAGTCGATGTGTAACCAAGTCCAGGGTTCACCTGGCCATTTCCATGAATGTGGGGGAGCTGCTGGTGCTAAGTGTTGTCTTTGCTGGCACTCTGTGCACTGCCCAACCAACATCAAATCTTGGCCACCAGATATAACGTCTTGCCAAAATCTTCATTTTAGAAACTCTTGGATGACCCTGGTAGAGTTCAGCCAGCATCTAGCAAGGACATTTGCTCAGGACAATTACTCTTACTCCCTATATTTATATGCCAAACTGTATAGAGAGCTGGTCTCATTGAGTCCAGAAAGGCTTCAATTCTGTTTGCAATAGATCCTTCATTTCTCCCATCTCTACCAGCTGTTTTAGTTTTGCCAGGATGGGATCTTTTTATGTCCATAATTTGATATTGTCAGCAGTGACCAAAAGTCTGTCTGGAAAGTTGAAAACCCCAATGGACGTTTCTTGTGACAACACCACCAGTACTATATCTGCCAGTGGGAGGTGGCTTAAGAAATCTACATTTGCCACTTGGCATTCCAACTTGTAATTGTACGCACTCAGAGTAAGAGCCCACCACTGAATTCAACCTAAAGCTATGGGCAGCATGGCTCTGCCCTCCATAAGTAGTTTTAGCAGGGGTTTGTGGTGCATTACTATTACAAATTTACAAGCGTAAAGATATTGGTGGAACTTCCTCACACCAAAGATGACCACCAAACCTTCCTTCTTTATCTGGGCGTACTTTAGTTTGGCATCAGCCATAGCCCGGGAAGCATACACTATCAGGCATTCCTCCCTGTGGGCCATTGCTGAGTCAACACTACCCTAATACAATATGGGAAGGCCATGCATGTCAGCACCACATCTCCACTTGGGTTCGTAGTATGCCAACACCTTAGAAGATGAAAGCTGCTTCTTGACTTTCCTAAAGGCCTCTTAGCTTTGCAACCGTTTCCAATGCTACCCTTTTTTCAATATCAGTTGTAAGGATGCCAGATTACATATGAGTTTTTTGTATTAATTCACCAACCCAAGAAAAGACCTAAGTTCTGGTTCAGACTTTGGAGCCACAGCAACCTTTGATTTCTTTCACCTTCTCTTCCAATGGGTGTAACTGGTCTTGTTGACTCTGTAGCCCAGTAGGTCACTGGAACACACATTTTTCTCTCCTAAGGAGGTCACCAGCCTTGGAGATACAAGCTCTTTATTGATCTTGCTGGTTATTAGCACATCATCCGAATAAGTGGTGACCTGGGGTAGACCTTGTAAAACGTTTTCCACTGTCCATTGGAAAATGGCATAGGCTGATGATACGCCAAAAGACAGTGTTGTATTTTGGCACAAACTGTTATGGTCGAGAGTGTGGTACTAGAAAATTACAGCAGGTCAGGCAGCATCCGAGGAGTGGGAGAATCGACGTTTTGGGCATAAGCCCTTTATCAGGAATCAGGATTCTTGAATCTGTCCTGCTGAACTTTTCCAACACCACGTTCTTGACTCTGATCTCCAGCATCTGCAATTCTCACTTTCTCCTACAAACAGCTATGGGTATTAATTGAAGCATACTTCTGAGAATCCACAGCTAATCACAATTATAGGTATGCACAGCCTATGACAGTCATGAAGGACAGCTCCACTGCCAGTTTTGCATATGAGTCCTCTATGCGAGGGATTGGGTATTTGTCCAGTAGTGAAAATCATTTCACCGCTTTGTTCACCTTTGTGGAGATTTCAAACAAACTGTCGGGCTTCACAGATTATAGTGTTACCCATTCCGTAAACTCTACTCATTTGATGATTCTTTCACTTTCCAGCCTCCTGATTTCTGCCTTTATTTTTGCACATAAAGCAAATGGCACTGGGGTGCCATGCAGAATAATGGAATTGCTTCTTGGTTAACATGAAATGTGCCCTGGGCCACTTTGACCTTCCTGAACATCTTTTGGATATTTAATTAATACTTACCTCAGGTAGCCAATCAAGTTCAAGATTTCTCAACCAATTTCACTTCATCTTTCTTGGGCCCCAGCCTTTTATTCTAATCAGTGGTAACTGAACTAGCTGCCTCTCCTAAGAGACTGGAACCAAGGTAATTTCCACAATCTGTAAGCGTTGCCCAATATAGGTTCTCAGCCTGGCCGAAGTCTTAGGTAAACTTAAGGGTTGGATTCAGAGCGAATTCCGGTAAAGATTGGTTCCACAAACAGTGATACAGCCGAGCTGACCTCCATTAGAACTAGATGATCATTTCACCAAATGGTCCTTTTGATTCGTTCTAATTTGGATGTTGCTAAAGCAATTTAACTGTTCCAAATCAGCTGTAGGTGGAATTTCCAGTGTGCGGTTTCTCCTGGATTCTGGCCTGTGAGTTCTGTTGCTCAATTCAAGCCTCGTGGGACTATTTCAATGTCTCGAGTCTGCAACTGCAATGTCCTTCTTGCTGAGAGCCTCAAGAAAAGTTTAACCTTTTGACTGAGGCTTGGCTTTGTTTTAGGGTTTTATCCTCTGTTCAGGATATGTCCTGAGTAAGGCTGTGCAATTGCCTTTATTCAAGTGGCGTTCCCCAAGCTGATTCGGTTTGGCAAGGGTGTCCACTTTCAGCAGAACACCCTGTCACTCATGAGCTCCATTTGCCACATTTACTCATGCTCAGTTGGGCTTCAGGTAGTAGACACTTTCCATGACCACATCATTAATCCTACATACCAAAAGGTTTCTTGACATCTCACTGAGAATTAAAGTAAGTTTATATGCCTCTGCCAGTCATCTTACCTAGTCAAAAATCCTGATACAGATTCCCCTGGTTCCCATACTGCCAAGTAAATAGAGGAGGCTAGGAGCTGTAATATTCCTTAGCTAAATCCATCAATATGCTTTTAGCTAAACCTGATGCATCAGGAAAAGTTAAGGTTCTCATAACCAAAAAAGCTATCAGTAGAATTACTCATTGCTTTACGTCTGTCCCAACATCTTTGCCTGCAAATATTAACACATTCTTTCCACAACCTAGGCCCAGTTTTTGAAACCTGGATCAAACAAAGCAAATTTCCCAGACACAAACATGTTGCTTACTGCAACTCAAAGAAGACTATTGTGAACAAATCTCTTCAGGGGCATATTTTTTTCTCACCGCCACTGAAATAAATCCAGGAAGGCTGGTATCCAATCAACAAGTCACCTTTCATTTTCACGTGCATAACACCAACCCTGCTAGCTCAGAGCTGGTTCCTGGGGTGAACAGAACTCTTGATACACCTGTTTACATTGGTCACCTAGGACTCCCTGATTGAACCAGGTTAACAGTCCCAATCAGGGAACTCATATTCTATGAGGTCCACCTGGCTGATCCCATTCAAATAATGACAAAAATGGCAAGTATATTGTGTTTCAGTGAGTGAGGAAACTGATGTAAAATGTACTGCCATCCATGTATTAGAACAGTTACAAGTTGCATTTTGCACACCTTCAGTTTACAAACAGTCTCACCTGTAATGGTCATGTGAAATCTGAAGCACTAATCCTATTCTTAGCATTCTTATTTCATTTAATCATACCTGGTCCTCTTTCTGAACCATAGCTTAGTTTCAGTTTATAAGGTACTTTGTTACAAAGGGTCAGAAGCAGAAAACCAGGCAATTTGGTCCAACATGTCTTTAATAGCATCAATGCTCCATATGATGTCCTTTCCATTACTCTTCAATAGATTATATTGAAAAATCTCTCTAATACTTTCTCCCTTGTGTACTGACTAGCATACCTGTAAATTGCTCAATTGGGCCCATTGCTTTTCCAAGTGAAAGATTTTCTTTGTGCTGTTTGGTCATTCATTGAAATTTGTTTTCTTCTTCCTGAATGTTTCATTAGGTCCCTTCTAACTTGTGACTGAAGTAAAAGTTAATGATTTAATAGGGTAATTCAATGTGCCATTCCTCATCAGTAGATGATAGTGTGAGAGACAACTGCCCCATTGTCTTTCACTAGTTCATTGCTAAAATGGGCTATTGGGAAGCGATCTGTAGAAGTGGGCTGTGGTGAGTTTTCATTTTTACAGAGTTTAATTGAAATGGTGTGTGCTACATGATCTGGCTGCATTTTTGAGCTTAGCTTATGCAGGTTATTCAGAAAGACATAGAAGGTATATAGTTTTCCAAAGGAGTTGTGATTAATTGCAATGCTAGGTATTCTTGAAACATATCAAGTTGTTTTCCTTATAAGCCCTGCACTCTTCCAACCTGATGTATCAAACCAAAACTAAAACGACAATCCAGGATACGATTTTTGGATGAATCACAAAACTCTTTGAAATAATTTCAAAATAATTTTCTTGTTATAAAAAACTTGGAATTATTGATATAAAGTTCCATGCGTGGCAAATTGTACTTTAAACACTTAGATCAAAATGTGGTCCATGCAATGTGTTCAGCACATAACTGCGGGAAGATATTTTGATGGGTGAACAATAAATTGGGATCTGTTGTTTGTAAGATATTGTAAAAATATAATGTATTGTGCTTTATCTTCTAAAATGTATTTTAAATATTTACAAAGGCATTTTTGAATAAATCTCCAATAAACCATGCTCAAGAATCTAGTTTTTGGCTGGTAACAAGACTGAAACTATATTGTTATTGATCATGTTACAAACAAAATCAAAATGTTTGGCTTCGTAGTATTACAGAGATATCTAATAAAGGTGGAAAAGGGAACAAATAATTAAAGAAAGAACAACTTGAACTGTACAGGTTGGTCTGCTATAACACCCCTACTGTTAATGCAAATTTGCTACAACACAATTGATGAATTAGGGAAACTTGCTGTAGCACAAACTTTTAAAGCGTGTATTAGTTACAATGCAATTCTGGCCCCTTTAGTTTAAATGTGCTGCTGTTTTGTTATTTTCTTTTAACATGCGATAGCACACGAACAGAACTACAGCGTTATAGCAGAACTGACTGTTTTCGTATTACAGTCAGTAGTGTTTTAAAGCCAATGAAATGCTGTTGCAGTGTAATCAATGTTGTAGTGTAGGAAATGTAACAACCAATTTGCACACAGCAAACTCCCATAAAGAGCTATGAAGTAATGACCAAATAAAAAGATTTTTATTTTTTGATTCATGGATAAATCATGGCTGCCTTCGTCAAGAGGAGGTTCCCCTGAGAGACCCCTCTTGAAGAAGGCAGAGCTATATAACAAAATTCATCATCACTTGCAATGTGCCAACTCAGCCTCCAGCCAATTGAGGAAAAGTGTATTTGAACATCAGGACCTTAAAAATGAAACTAAGACAATGATTTATCAGACAATTGTAATACTTGCCTTCCTATAACCATCAATGGTATCTTTGAAAGATCCTCCAAATCACTGCAAATAAGGTGATCCAATAAGGTTACTCTCTCCTAAGCCAACATATATCTGGCATTGAGATGTCAACACACAGCATGAACATCGACTCCACCAGTTTTCTTATCTCTCCTCTCCCCACCTCATCCCAGATCCAACCCTCCAACTCCATGCCCGTTTGAACTGTCCTGCCTGTTCATCTTCCATCCCACCTATTCAATCCGCCCTCCACTCCATCCTCCACCTGCACCTACCTATCACCTTCACAGCCACCTCATGCCCAAGACCAGCCCCACCCTCCTATTTATCCCTCAGCCCCAGACACCCCCCCCCCACCCAAATTCCTGATGAAGGGTTTATGCCCAAAATGTGGATTCACCTGCTTCTAGGATGCTGCTTGACCTGCTGTGTTTTTCCAGGATCACACTTTTTGACTCTGATCTCTCACATCTGCAGTCCTCACTTTCTCCTAGTCAATCAAAACTAGCTTTGCTGGCTAAGTCATTACATTCATGTGCTTGATGCCAGATGCACAAAGCAGGAAAACAGCGGAAATACTTCAGGGATATCCTTGATGCATCACAGAAAAGATTCAGTTTCCCTGCTGACCTGTTTGAATCCTTGACTTGTGACCAACCAAAATGGAGAAAGTTTATTTGGGAAAGTACTCAACACACAAACATTTTTAAAGTGGTAAAGTTAGAGAGAAGTGCACAAACTTTCAACATCTTGTCTGCCCAATGCTTCTAGCATCACCTATAGCAATGTGGTGATTCTTAACTGCTCTCTTGCAATAAATGCTGGCCTAGCTCGCGGCACCCACCTCCCATGAATGAATAAAAAATACTTTTCTTGCAGGATGACGGAGGGTCTGGAAAATGTGATTTCACTCTGATTTTCAGTGCTGTCTGTAATATATTGGATTGCATCAAAAGTTACTGTTCTCTTTGTTTAATCTCAATTTCCTTCCAAAACTGTAAATCTGCCATCTCAAGGACAGCAGCAAACAAATTACTGACTCTAACGTAAGAAATGGGAACAAGTATAAACCATGAGTCTATTCCACTATTTGATATGATGATACCTGATCTATCTTATCTCCACCATCCGAGCTATTCCCATAACCCTTGATTTCTGGAGCAACCAAAAGTATTTCCATCTCAGTCTTACATATGCTCAACTATTGACTAACCATAAAACCTCAGGATAGAGGTTTCTGAAGGTTCACAAAAAGGTAAAACAAAGGGTTCAGTAAAAAGTTTCCACCTTACTTCAATCCTAAATGAATAACCCCTTATCCTGAGACTGGTCACTTGTGTTCTAAATTATCCAGTCAGTGGAAATGACCCCTTAGTTTTTACAATGTCAAGAGCCTTGAGAATTGTGCATACTTAAACAAGATCACTTCTCATTTTTCTAAACTTCAAAGAGCATGGGCTCGATTTGCTAAGCCTTTCATCATAAGACAAACCACACATCCCAGAGACAAACCCAGTGAATCACCACTGAACTGCCTCCAGTTCAAATGTATGTTCTTTGAATATGGAGACCAAAAGTGCTTACAGTAGTCCAGGATTGGTCTCACCAAAGCCCCAGACAATTGTCATAAGACTTCCTTATCCTTGTACTCTGGCCCCCTTTCCAATAAAGGCCAGCATCCCAAGTGCTTTCCTAACTGTTTGCTGGACTGACTACATAACCAAGGACAAAGGAAATAGAATTAGACAGTGGTTGACAAATGGTGAATCATCAAAGTGCTGAGATTTCAGAAGAAAACAAAATCATGATATTACTCAACCAATTCCATTCCAGCAAGTTTCAAGCTTTGCCCACAAACCAATGTGCAGTTCCTCGATGTATAATTATATTGAGACCACACTAAGGTAACAAAGCAAAGTTGAATAAAACAAATAATAGAACACCATTATGACTCTTTAGTTACTGAACCAGTCCATGTTCAATTGCAAGAAGACCTGGACAATATCTGGGATGATAAGTGGAAAGTAACATTCAAATCACACAAATGCCAGGCAGTTACCACATCTCCAATAAGAGATAATCTAATCAGCATCCATTGACATTGAATATTTTACTGTTACTGAACTCCCCCAATCAAAACCTAGTGGATTACTATTGACCAGAAGCTCATCTGGACTTGCCATATAAATACAATCACTACAAGAACAGGTCAGACACTAGGAATTCTGCAATGAGTAAACCACCTCCTGACTACCAAAACCTGTCACCATCTAAAAGGCACAGGTCAGGAGTGTGATGGGATATCCCCTACTTACCTGGATGCATGCACCTCTAATAACAATCAAGAAGCTTAATGCCATCCAAAAGAAAACAGTCAGCTTGATTGGCACCACATCCATTCCTCCACCACCAATACCTCAGTAGCAGCAGTTGCACTATGTAAAAGATACACGACGGAAATTTGCCAAAGATTCTTAGACAGCATTTTCCAAATGCATAACTTCTTCCATCCAGAAGGACAAGGGCAGAAGATACATGGGTACACCACTACCTGCAAGGTCTCCCCAAGCCATAGATTATCCTGACTTGGAAATATATCCCTATACATTCACTGTCACTGGGTCAAAATCCTGGAATTCCCTCTGCAAAGGTATTGCGCATCTACCTGCAGCACATGGATTGTAGTAGTTCAAGAGGCAGCTCACCACTACCTTCTCAAAGGCAACAAGGGATAGGCAATAAATACTGCCAGTCAGTGATACCCATGTCCCGCGAGTAAAGAATTATTCAAGACACAGTGTCTTTGCTCATCGTTGTTAGAAACTTCAGTGTATTGGTTTAGTATTATAACCTATTTTGTTTACCCAAACATCAGGCCTCAGACATAATATAAGGTGAGTCACTAACTTAAATCTTTAAAACCTTACCTCAAGTGTTGGAGCCCTCCATTTCTGTTTTCAGCAGCAGGAAGAGTGGGAGCTTGGACCAGAGGCCTGCCAGGCAAGGTGAGTCACTATACTTAAGTCTTTACATCTGACATCGGAGAGCAGAGGTTTCTGGGAAAGGAGGGACTTCTTTTCCCCTTCAGCAATATAAGTGAGTGTTTCCTAAACCTGAAACTTTTTAGGGCCTCCCACCCATCCACCTCCTCTCACCTTAAACACCAGGGACACATTAGGTAAGATTTTTTACTTTCTGATAAGGGGACCGGCAGGGATGGCAGTGCAGGGAGAGGAATATTCCTCCTGCATGATGTTTAAGGTGAGGGACACCATTAGTGTCCATCCAAATAGATCTTCAGGAAGTGCACCCAACTCTTGCTCCTCCAAGATGGCATTAGGGAATTGGAGCAGGAGCTGGATGAACCTTGGATCATTCGTGAGGCAGAGTCTGTGATAGATAAGAGTTACAGGCAAGTAGTTACTCCTAGGCACAAAGAAAGCTGGGTAACTGTTAGAAGGGATTAAAACAATCAGTGCAGGATCCCCTGTGGTCATTCCCCTGAAAAACAAGTACACCATTTTGGATTCTGTTGGGGGTGGGGGGACTTACCAGGGGCATGCATTGGGGTGCAAGTCTCTGGCACAGAGTCCGTCCCTGTTGCACAGAAGTGAAGGGGGAAAGGAGGAGAGTGTTAGTCATTGGAGACTCAATAATTAGAGGCTCAGATAGAAGGTTTGTTGGAAACGAAAGACACTCGTAGTTGGTGTGTTGCCTCCCAGGTGCCAGGGTCCATGATGTCTTTGATCATGTCTTTGGGGTCCTGAAGGGAAAAGGTGACCAGCCCCAAGTCATGGTCCACATAACTGCCAATGACATAGGTAGGAAGAGGGAAAGGAATAAATGGCAGGATTTCAGGGAGCGAGGGTGGAAGCTGGAAGCTAGAACAAACAGCAAGGCGAGGAAGAAGGAACATGTATCAGCTGAACATGTAGCTGCAGGAGGGAGGGTTTCAGGTATATGAATAATTGGGGCTCATTCTGGGGAAGGTGGGACTTCAATAAACAGGACGGTCTTCACTTGAAGCATGGGGTACTAATATCCTGGGTGGGAAATTTGCTAGAGCTATTCAGGTGGGTTTAAACTTGCTTAGCAAGGGGATGGAAACCTTTGGTGTAGTTCCAGTGTACAGGAGGATGTGAGTAGGGAGGACATGGACAGGATTTCATGGTCACATGAGTGTGCTGGCAAACAGCATTGTCTATATCAATCCCAGGAGTATCCGGAATAAGGTAAGTGAGCTTGCAGCATGGATAGGTACCTGGGACTTCAATGTTGTGGCCATTTCAGAGACATGGATAGAGCAGAGTCAGGAATGGATATTCCAGGTTCCAGGATTTAGATCTTTCATTAAGATCAGGGAAGTTGGTAAAAGAGGGGGAGGTGTGGCTTTGTTAGTCAAGGACAGTATAATGGTGGCTGAAAGAACTTTTGACGAGGACTTGTCTATTGAGGTGGTATGGGCTGAGGTTAGAAACAGCAAAGGAGAGGTCACACTGCTAGGAGTTTTTTATAGGCCTCCGCAAAGTTACAGGGATATGCAGGAGATGATTGGCAAAACTATTCTGGGTAGGAGTGAAAGGAACAGAGTGGTCATTATGGGGGACTTTAACTTCCCCAACATTGACTGGAAATGCTATATCTTAGTACATCGATGGATCAGTTTTTGTCCAATGTGTGCAGGAGGGTTTCCTGACACAGTATGTCAAAGGGCCAACAAGAGGGGAGGCCACACTGGATTTAATACTTGATAATGAACCAGGCCAGGTGTTTGACTTAGTGGTAGGTAAGCACTTTGGAGAGAGTGACTATAATTCAGTTATGTTTAGTTTAGCAATGGAAAGGGATAGGTACATGTCACAGGGCAAGTGTTATAGATGGGGGAATGGCAATCATAATGCACTTAGGCAAGACTTAGGAGGCATAGAATGGGATAGCAAAATACAGGGGATGGGGACAATCGAAATGTGGAGCTGGTTTAAGGAACAGATGTTGTGTGTCCTTAATAGGTATGTCCCTGTCAGGCAGGGAGGAAGTGATAAGGTAAGGGAACCGTGGTTTACTAAAGAAATTGTATCTCTTGTTAAGCGGAAGAAGGAGGCCTATGTGACATTGAGATGAGATGGTTCAGATCAGGTGCTGGAGACTTACAGATTAGCTAGGAAGGATTTAAAGAGAGAGTTAAGAAGAGCAAGGAGGGGACATGAGCAGTCTTTAGCAGGTAGAATAAAGGTGAACCGTAAAGCTTTCTATAGTTATGTAAAGAATAAAAGGATGACTAGGGTAGGAATGGGGCCAGTCAAAGCAGAAGTGGGAAGTTGTGTGTGGACCCTGTGGAGATCAGAGAGGTGCTAAACAAATATTTCTTATCTGTTTGAGAATATTGTAGAGGAGATGGAGAATATTGTAGAGGAGAAGACTGAGATACGGGCTATTAGACTAGAAAGGATTAGGTTAATAAGGTGGAAGTATAAAGATGGCCCAGATAATTATAGACCAGTGAGCCTTATGTCTGCTGTAGAAAGAGTTTTGGAAAGGATTATAAGAGTTAGGATTTATAATCATCTACCAAGCAACAATTTGATTGGAGATAGTCAACATGGTTTCCTCAAGGGCAGGTCATGTCTCACAAACCTCATCAAGTTTTTTGAGAAGATGACCAAGTATTTGGATGAGGGTAGACAGTGAACGTGATATACATGGACTTCAGCAAAGCCTTTGATAAGGTTCCACATTGTAGGCTTTTAGAGAAAATGCAGAGGCAGGCGATTGAGGATGATTTAGCAGTTTAGATTAGAAACTGGCTTTCTGTAAGAAGGCAGTGAGTGGTGGTTGATGGAAAATATTTAGCCTGGGGTGCAGTTACTAGTGGTGTGCCATAAGGATCTGTTTTGAGACCGCTGTTATTTATCATTTTTATAAATGACTTGGATGCAGGCATAGGTGGATGGGTTAGTAAGTTTGCAGATGACACCAAAGTCAGTGGAATGGTGGACAGTGTGCAAGAATGTTGCAGGTTGCTGGGGGACTTGGATAAAATTGCAGAATTAGGCTGAGAGGTGGCAAATGGAGTTCAATGCAGATAGATATGAGGTGATTCAGTTTGGTAAGAATAATAGGAAGGCAGAATACTGGGTCAATGGAAAGATTCTTGGTAGTGTGGATGTGCAGAGGGATCTTGGCGTTCATGTACATAGATCCCTGAAAGTACGAGGTAAAAACAATGACTGCAGATGCTGGAAACCAGATTCTGGATTAGTGGTGCTGGAAGAGCACAGCAGTTCAGGAAGCATCCAAGTAGCTTCGAAATCGACGTTTCGGGCAAAAGCCCTTCATCAGGAATAAAGGCAGTGAGCCTGAAGCGGAAACGTCGATTTCAAAGCTACTTGGATACTGCCTGAACTGCTGTGCTCTTCCAGCACCACTAATCCAGATTACCTGAAAGTTGCCACCCAGGTTGCTAGTGCGTTAAGAAGGCATATGGTGTGTCAGGTTTTATTGGTAGAGGGTTTGCATTCCGGAGCCAATGATGTCATGCTGCAACTGTACAAAATGCTAATGCAGCCTCACTTGGAATATTATGTACAGTTCTGGTCACCCCATTACAGGAAGGATGTGGAAGCATTGGAAAAGGTGCAGAGGAGATTTACCAGGATGTTGCCTGGTATGGAGGGAAGGTCTTACGAGGAAAGGCTGAGGGATTTGGGTTTTTTCTCATTGAAGAGAAGAAGGCTAAGAGGGGATTTGATAGAGACATACAAGATGATCAGAGAATTAGACAGGGTGGACAGTGAAAGTCTTTTTTCCTCAGATGATGACGTCATCTTGTATGAGGGGACATAACTGCAAACTGAGAGGTGATAGATTTAAGACAGATGTCAGAGGCAGGTTCTTTACTCAGAGAGTGGTGAGGGCGTGGAATGCCCTGCCTGCCAATGTAGTTAACTCAGCCACATTAGGGAGATTTAAACAATCCTGGGATAAGCATATGGATGTTGATGGAATAGGGTAGGGCCTTGGGCTCAGATTAGTTCATAGGTCAGCACAACATCGAGGGCTGAAGGGCCTGTTCTGCGCTGTTTTTTTTTCTATGTTCTGTGTTCTGTAACTCTAAGGCATGCACAAAGGTATTGAGAAATATCTACATATTGTCAGAACCTCAATTCATGGAGTGTCAAACCTGGGCCAAGGACATTTTGAGTATTGTCAAATACATAAAGTGAATATCATATCTTCAGATATGAGGCTAAAGCAAGAGATTGTACAATACTATCCATGTTGTTTGTGTAAATCTTTGCTGTTCAGTAATATAATAGAAGATACAAGCTTCCTAATGTCTGATGGGGTCGTATAGCTGTTGCTAGTAAATATATTTCAGTAATCAATTTCTATATCACGAGATGAGAGTGACAGCCCTTAACATTGAGGCTACCTTTGACTAAGTGTAACATCAAAGAACCCTAGGGGTAATTTTCTGCTGGTTGGAGTCATACTTCGCACATGGGAAGTTAGTTGCAATTTGTTGGAGGACAGTTATCTCAGTTCCAGGACATTGCTTCAGGGTTCCTCAAGGTAGTATCATAGGTCCAACTATCATTACCTGCTTATCAATGACCTTCCCTACATCAAAAAGTCAGAAATTGGCATATTCACAAATGATTGCATAATGTTCAGCATAATTTATGACTCTTCAAAAATAGTAAAATGTGATTGTTATGCAAACTTGGGCTGACATGTGGCAAGTAACATTCATGCCACAATGTGCCAGGCACTGACTATCTCCAACAGGAGAGAATCTAAACATTGCTGTTTAACATTCAATAGTATTACTATCATTTGGTTCAAGAAGGTAACTCAACACCACTTTCATCAGGACACTTAGTGATTGTCAATGAGTGCCTGTCCAGCCAGTGAGGCCCCCATCCATGAATGAAGAAGAATATTGTTGTCAAAGCTTTTAATTACATGAAAGTTATATTTTATTCCTGGAGCAATGTTTTCATTTGTTAGATTTATTTTTGTTCTGGCTTTGCAGGATTTTGAAAGGAAGACAAAAGCATTGAGAGAAGGTTGTATTGAGCTAAGTAGAGAGATTACACAGAGAAAACGTGAAATCAAAACAACAAAAGAAGAGTTGGAAAGCAAAATAGAAGAAGTGAAAAATATGCAACAAGAACTGGAAAAGAAGCAAGAGAATGAAGAACACCTCAAAGTAAGAAAGCACAAAGCTACTCTTTGAATAAATGCATATTTAGAATCAGAGAGGTTTTACAGCACTGAAGGAGGCCCTTTGACCCGTCATAGAGATATACCACACGGAATCAGACCCTTCGATTCAACTCATCCACGCTGCCTAGATATCCTTAATCTTGTCCCATTTGTCAGCATTTGGCCCATATCCCTCTAATCTCGTCCTATTCATATATCCAACCAGATGCCTTTTAAATGCTATAATTGTAACAGCCTCCACCACTTCCTCTGGCCGCTCATTCCATACACGCACCACCTCAGCATGAAAAAGTTGCTCCATAGGTCCCTTTTATATCTTTTCCCTCTCTCCCTGAACCTATGCCCTCTAGTTCTAGAATCCACCACCTTTTCTGTTTACCCTATCCATGCCCCTCATGATTTTATAAACCTCTATAAGGTCACTCCTCAGCCTCCAACCCTCCAAAGTCATGTCCACACTAGTCATCAAACATCCACTTGTTCTAATCCCATTTTCCAACATTTGACCTTCTATGTTATAACATCTCAAGTATTCATCAAAATAGTTTTTAAA
This sequence comes from Chiloscyllium punctatum, assembly GCF_047496795.1. Classification (NCBI taxonomy): domain Eukaryota; kingdom Metazoa; phylum Chordata; class Chondrichthyes; order Orectolobiformes; family Hemiscylliidae; genus Chiloscyllium; species Chiloscyllium punctatum. Next base: position 38,311,150 of record NC_092782.1, on the reverse strand, counting down.
TATCTTGAGGGATCTTGCCTCTAGCACATTTTTAGGCAATAGTTTCAGATACTCGCAACCCTCTGGGTGAAAAACATTTTTGTCAAATCCCCTCTAAACCTCTTGCTCCTAATATTGAAACTGTGCCCCTGGTTATTGTCCCCTCTGCTCAGGGGAAAGTGTCTCATGAGAGATGGTCCAGGAGGGAGGGGTTCAGATTTGTTGGACATTGGAACTGGTTCTGGAGAAGGTGGGACTATTACAAAAGGGACGGTCTACATCTGAACCAGACCGGAACCAATGTCCTTGGGAGAGGTTTTGCTACTGCTTTTGGGGAGATTTTAAACTAATGTGGCAGGGGACTGGGAACCAGAAGAGAAAACAAGTAGGCAGCGAGGTGGAGACTGGAGACTGTAAGAATTATGAAGATAGCATTAATAAAGGGAAGAATAGGCAGAGAGCAGGTGAGCGCAAAAGAACTGGTGGTCTGAAATACATCTACTTTAATGCAAGGAGTATAGTGTGTAAGGCAGATGAACTTAGGGCTTGGATTGGTTCCTGGGAGTATAACATTATTGCCATCACAGAGACTTGATTGAAGGAAGGGCATGATGATTGGCAACTAAATGTTCCAGGATATAAACGCTTCAGACAGGACTGGAAGGGAAGTAAAAGAGGGGGTGGAGTTGCATTGCTGGTCAGGGACAATATCACGGCTGTGCTAAAGGAGGACACTATGGCGGTCTTGGGTAGTGAGGCATTGTGGGTGGAGCTGAGAAATAAGAAGGGTGCAGTTACATTGTTGGGGCTGTATTACAGACCTCCCAACAGTGAGCGTGAGGTAGAAGAACAAATAGGTAACCAGATTATGAATAGATGTAGAGGCAATAGGGTAGTGGTGTTGGACGATTTTAATTTTCTCAACATTGACTGGGATACACTTAGCGTCAGAGGTCTGGATGGAGTAGAATTTGTATGAAGCATCCAGGAGAGTTTTCTAGAGCAGTATGTCAATAGTCCGACGAGGGAAGGGGCCATATTGGACCTGGTACTGGGGAGCAAGCCAGGACACGTGGTAGAAGTTGCGGTGGGGGATTCCTTTGGGAACAGTGACCACGATTCTGTAAGTTTTAGAACACTCGTAGATAAACAAGAGTGTGGTCCTAAGGGAAGAGTACTAAACTGGGCCAAGGCCAATTATATCAAAATTAGGCAGGAGCTGGGAAATGTGGATTGGTACAACTATTTGAAGGGAAGTCCACATTTAAGATGTGGGAGGCTTTCAAAGATAGGTTAATGGTAGTGCAGGCTAGGCATGTCCCGTTGAAGGCAAAGGATCAGAAGGGCAAGATTCGTGAACCAAAGATGACAGGAGACATTGTACGACTAGCCAAGAGGAAAAGGGAAGTGTACATAAAGTCTAGGCAGCTAAGAACAGAACGGGCTCCAGAGGAATATTGGAAGAGTAGGACAAGACTTTAATAAGGAATCAAGTGGGCTAAAAAGGGTCATGAAATAGCTTTAGCAAGCAGAATTAAGGAAAATCCCAAAACATTTTATTCTTATATAAGAAGCAAGCGGGTAACTAGAGAAAGGATTAGTCCACTAAAAGTTAATGAAGGAAGGCTATGTGCCGAACCTGAGAGAATGAGTGAGATTCTGAATGATTATTTTGCATCACTATTCACTGAGGAGAGGAACATGATGAATCTTGAAATTAGAGATAGAAGTTTGATTAGTCTGGATCACGTTGGCATAAGTAGGGAAGATGTGTTGGGTATGCTAGAGGTTATTAAGGTGGACAAATTCCCAGGACTGGATCGGATCTATCCCAGGTTGCTGGGGGAGGCAAGAGAGAAAATAGTTGGGGCCCTGACAGATATTTTTGTGGCATCCTTAAATACAGGTGAAGTGCCAGAGGACTGGAAGGTTGCTCATGTTGTCCCCCTGTACAAGAAGGGTAGTAGGGATATTCCGGATAACTACAGACCAGTGAGCCTGACATTGGTGGTGGGGAAGTTGCTGGAGAGGGTACTGAGAGATAGGGTCTATTTATATTTAGAAAAGAACGAGCTTATCAGTGATAGGCAACATGGTTTTGTGCGGGGGAGATCATGCCTTACCAGCTTAATAGAGTTCTTCAAGGAAGTAACCAAATTGTTAGATGAAGGACGGGCTGTTGATGTCATATACATGGACTTGAGTAAGGCGTTTGATAAGGTTCCCCATTGTAGACTAATGGAGAAAGTGAAGTCACGTGGTGTGCAGGGTGTTCTAGCTAGGTGGATAAAGAACTGGTGGAGCAACAGGAGACAGAGAGTAGTAGTTGAAGTGAGTTTCTCGAAATGGAGAAAGGTGACCAGTAGTGTTCCACAGGGGTCAGTATTGGACCCACTGTTATTTGTAATATACATAAATGATCTAGAAGAGGACACTGTTGATATGATTAGCAAGTTTGCAGATGACACAAAGATTGGTGGAGTAGCAGAAAGCATAAGGGAATATAGAGAATAATGTCAGAGAATACAGGAGGATATAGATAGACTGGAGAGTTGGGTGGAAAAGTGGCAGATGGCTTTCAATCCAGACAAATGTGAGGTGATGCATTTAGGCAAGTCTAATTCTAGAGCGACTTATACAATGAATGGAAGGGGCTTGGGAAAAGTTGATGGGCAGAGAGATCTGGGAGTTCAGGTCCATTGTACCCTGAAGGTTGCTGCGCAGGTGGATAGAGTGGTCAAGAAGGCATTTAGTATGCTTGCCTTCATTGGACGGGATATTGAGTATAAGAGCTGGCAAGTCATGTTAAAATTGTACAAGACATTGGTTCGGCTGCATTTAGAATACTGTGTACAGTTCTGGGTCGCCACATTACCAAAAGGATGTCCACTTTGGAGGGGATGCAGAGAAGATTTATGAGGATGTTGCTTGGTATGGAAGGTGCTAGCTATGAAGAGAGGTTGAGTAGGTTAGATTTATTTTCACTAGAAAAAAGGAGATTGAGGGGGGACCCGATTGAGGTTTACAAAATCATGATGGGTATAGACAGGGTGGATAGAGACAAGCTTTTTCCCAGGATGAAGGATTCAATAACAAGAGGTCATGCTTTCAAGGTGAAAGGTAGAAAGTTTAAGGGGGATACATGCGGCAAGTACTTCACACAGAGTGGTGGGCGTTTGGAATGCATTGCCAGCAGAGGTGGTAGAGGCAGGCACAGTAGATTCATTTAAGATGCTTCTGGACAAATGCATGAGTAGGTGGGGAGCAGAGGGATACAAATGCTTAGGAATTTACCGACAGGTTTAGACAGTACTTTTGGATTGGCTGAGGCTTGGAGGGCCGAAGGGCCTGTTCCTGGGCTGTAAATTTTCTTTGTTCTTTTTTCTTTATCTACCCTCTCTATGCCCTTTAAAACTTTGTATATCTCAATCAGATACTCTCTCAGTCTTCTCTACTCTTAGGAAAACAACCCAGCTTATATAGTACTATTGGATCAGCTGTGTTGCACTTCAGAATCATTACAATCATTTGTCTTTTACATGTGTATTTTTGTATATAAATACCACCACATCAAACCTCTGGGCTAATAGTCAGCATTTCCGATATGTTAATTTGTTACATGTAACAAAATATCCTTCGAACACAGGCAAAGTTAGCAAATAGTTTTAAGTTTAAGAAGCTCTCATGAAGCTTGCTTCTGCAAAATAGTTGCACAGTCAAAGAGGTGATGGCCAAGTCGTATTATGGGCCTAGATTGTACTGGTAAAGCATAGCAGGTCAGGTAGCATCCGAGGAGCAGGAAAATCGATGTTTCGGAAAAAATTCCTTCAGGAATGAGGCAGGGACCCTCTGGGATGGAGAGACAATGGGAGGGGGATGGGACTGGGGAGAAGGTAGCCAAGAGTACAATAGGTGGATGGAGGTGGGGATGAAGATGATAGGTCGGATAGGTGGGAAGGAGGATTGGCAGGTAGAACGGATCATGAGAATGTGCTCAGCTGGCAGGTTGGAACTCAGGTAAGGTGGGGGGAGGGGAAATTAGGAAACAGGTGAAGTCCACATTGATGCCCTGGGGTTGAAATGTTCCAAGGTGGAAGTTCCAACCTGCCAGCTGAGCACCTCCTCATGACCCGTCCTGCCTACCAATCTTCCTTCCTACTTATCCACTCCACCCTCCTCTCTGACCTATCCAACCTGGTGAAGAGCTTTTGCCTGAAACATCGATTTTCCTGGTCTTTGGATGCTGCCTGAACTGCTGTGCTTTTCCAGCACCACTCTAATCTAGACTCTGATCTCCAGCATCTGCAGTGCTCACTTTCGCCTAGTGGTATTATCTCTAGACTATTAATCTAGAAATTCAGCTAGTGTTCTGAGCACCTGAGTTCAAATCCTGACATGGCAGATGGTAGAATTTGAACACAATTTTTAAAAAATCTGGAATTAAGAATCTACTAATGACCACAGAACTATTGTTGATTGTCAGAAAGATCCCTTCTGGCTCACTAATGTCCAGGGAAGGAAATCTGCTGTCCTCACCTGGTGTGGCCTACATGTACCCCCAGACACACAGCAATGTGGTTGACTCTCAATTTCCCTCTGAAATGGCCTAGCAAACCATTCAGTTCAAGGGCTAGGGACAAGTAATAAATACTGGCCATCCAGCAATGCCCAAGTCCCACAGGTGAATTTAAAAATAATAAACAGCTTAATATCAAACAAGCACTCAATAAGGGGAAACAAATGATTTTCAAAGTTTAAATCACATATAAAGTATTTTATAATAAGTAACAACCTCTGTTTATTTTCCTATCCATAGCTTGATCTGGTCCAATTGCACACTGTTCCTGTTCAACTGGCCAAAGATATACAGAAGTTGAATCGCAAAAGAAAGTAGGTTTAATACATTGTGAGCTAATAGTTACAATTTACATTTAAGTGATAATAAACAACACAGCATGAAGGTAGCAAAGGATGTGGAGGGATATAGACCAAGGGCAGGCAGTAAGGATTAGTTTAATGTGGCGACATTTTGGCACAACATTGTGGGCTGGGTAGTCCGTTCCTGTGCTGTACAGTTCTATGTTCTATGATGTAATTATATTTCTTTGACTACAGGCATTTCTCTGAACTTTGCTCATTCTCAGGAAACTGATTTGAAAGTTTCCAGGAAATCTTTTAATGTTGCAGTCAGTATATATTGATAACATTTTGAAACATCTCATCTGCGCAAAGGAAATGATTTGCAATTTTAACTCCAGATGTTTAGTTACAAAATGTAGACAAAAATTGCAGCAACATAGTATTCTAATTTATCATAACAAGTGGTTCCCTTCAGGATAACCTACTCACTACCTGTTCCTGACCTCATTACAGCCTTAGTTCAATTATAGTTAAAATAAACTGAATTCCAAAGGTGAGAGTGACCGCTCTTGACATCAAGACAGCACTTGACTGAGTGCATTATTGAGGAACCCTAGCAAAACTGGAGTCAATGGGAATCAGAGGAAAAACTGCACAGGTTGGAATTGTGCCTGACTCAAAAGTTATAGTTGTTTGAAGCCAATCGTCTCAATTCTAAGGCATGATTCCGGGAGTTCCCCAGGCCAGTGTCCTATTTCTAATCATTCAGCTGCTTCACAAAAATTTTTGCTTCATCATAAGATCAGAAGTGGGAATGTTTGCTGATGATTTCACAATGTTCAGCATAATTCACAGGACATAAGAAATAGGAGCAGGAGTAAGCCATTCATCTCTCAAGGCAAAAGTGAGGACTGCAGACACTGGAAATCAGAGGTCAAGATTAGAGTGGTGCTGGAAAAGCACAGCAGGTCAGGCAGCATATGAGGAGCAGGAAAATTGACATTTCGGGCAAAAGGCCTTCCTGATGGCTTTTACCTGAAACGCCAATTTTCCTGCTCCTCAGATGCTGCCTGACCTGCTGTGCTTTTCCAGCACCATTCAAATCTAGACATTCATCTCGCAAGTCAGCTCCTCCATTCAATGAGATCATGACCGACCTTCTAATTCAGCACCATGCATTACCAGGGAAAGCCAAGGCACAGTTTCCTCCCACTGGAAGTTGACAAAGACTCTGATTGCTCTTTCTACTGTTACTCCAATTCAGTACAGTCAAGAAGTAAGCAAAATTGGTCATACTTATTTAGATCCTCTCAAATTAAAATCAGTGGCAATGGCAAGTGCTTTTGTGTAGTTCATTTTATTTGACACAATAAACCTTTTCATTATCCTCCTCTTCCACCTCTTACGTTGTTCGTGAATGAAAGCTTGCAAAGTACCATATCAAAATATTTATGTATTATCTGGTAATTTATTAAGATACAAAAATTTAACATTATTCTTTGCATTTATGGTGAAAATGTCAAAATGTTGCAGTTTCTGTTTGTTAAAATGTTTGATCTTTTCCAAACTCAGCAATCTGGAGAAGGCAAAAGCTGAAATAGATGCACAATACAACGAACTTCTTGGTTCAGTACAACAAATAGAAAATAAATGCAGAATGGTCGAAGATGAGAAATTGGAGGTAATGAAGGAGTTGGATGAAAAAAGGGCTTTACTGGACAGCAAAGAGCAAGAACACAACCAGTTAGTTAAGACTGTTGAGTTGGGCAAAGAAAATGAATCTACGTTAATGGGACAAAGGTTTGTAATGAACACTAAATATTTTCCAACCTATCATAATAATGACATTGTATTTGCAAAAGAAGTTCAATATCACTCAGAGGACGGGTCTCACCTATTTTTTTCTGGGAAACACTTTGGATCTGCAGGTAGATAGGATAGTGAAGAAGGCATTTGGTATGCTTTCCTTTATTTTTCAGAGCATTGAATACAGTAGTCCCCCTGTACCCACGGGGGATATGTTCCACAACCTACTGTCGAAACCCGAAAACATGGATAGAAGCAAACCCATTCATTTCAAAGGGAAATTCACCTACCCAGCAGCCTCCTAGTCCCTGGTTCCGGAAGGTTCCCTAGAATATGATTGGCCCGCAGTAAACCGCATATAACTGAAACCATGGAAAACAATTTTGCGGATACGGGGGTTGCCATGTATAGGAGGTCATGTTGCAGCTGTACAGGACATTCGTCAGGCTACCTTTAGAATGGGTGTCCAGTTCTAGTCTCCCTCCTATCAGAAAGATGTTGTGAAACTTGAAAGGGTTCAGAAAGATGTACAAGGATGTTGCCATGGTTGGAGGACTTGAGCAATATGAGAGGCTGAATAGATTGGGGCTATTTTCCCTGGAGCGTCAGAGGTTGAGGGGTGGCCTTATAGAGATTTATAAAATCTTGAGGGGTTATAGATAGGGTAAATAGGCAAGGTCTTTTCCCTGGGGTGGGGAAGTCCAGAACTAGAGGCCATAGGTTTAGGGTGAAAGGGGAAAAGTTTAAAAGGGAGCTAAGGGGGCAACGTTTTCTCACAGAGGGTGGTGTGTGTGTGGTAAGAGCTGCCAGAAGAAGCGATGGAGACTGATACAGTCACAACAGTTAAAAGGTATCTGGATGGATATATGAATAGGAAGGGTTTAGAGGAATATGGGCCATGTTCTGGCAATTGGGACTAGATTAGGTTAGGGTATCTGGTTGGCATGGACAAGTTGGACGAAAGAGTGTGTTGCTGTGCTGTACATCTGTTTGACTCTCTATTACTCTATGTTGCAGTTGGGGGAAACTCCTCAACGTTTTTTTAAGTCTTAAAATCTCATTCTTTTGCCATTCCTTTTATTCATGATTCACGTTTCTCCCACTTTATCGAACATCGCTGAAGCAATCTTTCTATAATATAAAGATGCTCATTGTTTTAATTTGTCACTTAAGAACAGACATTTCCTTTGACCTTTGTATGGAAGGAGTTTCTGCTTGTCACAAACATGGCCAGGGATATTGAGGGGGTGGGGGCTTCCAAACTTGAATCTGTCACTTACTTGGCTTGTACACCCAATGATATCAGACATATGATCTGCTTCATTCATGCATGGAACTTCAAAGAAAACAGTAAGAAGCTTCTCTAAAGAAAGTTGTGTCTGCAACTGAAGGTGGGCAGAGTTGATGCTTATGCCTGTATTTGTTAATCTGTTAGCCTGTAAACAATACGTGTGTCCATTTCAATTGTTTTTCACATGGCACCCTTACAAAGAGCACTGCACAATATGGAACTGAACCAATGCTGAGATTATCCTAGAATATATGAATAACAAAAGTAGTTGGAAAATTCCCACCTGGTAAATCAAACTTACTCCATATTGTTGATGCCTGGAGTATCCTGATTGTTGCCCAGAAAATTATATTTCACTATTCATGTTTCATTCTTAACCTGAGTATAACATGCTTTTTACATTATTGAGATGTCACTTCATAACTAATCAAGTATAGTTCCATAAGACAGGAGATGCAAGCATGTACTGAAAAGTTATGATTTGGAAGAACTGAAATCTGATCTGCAATAGCCATTGTCATTAAGGCTTTTTGATTCAAGTATTTGTTTCATCATTCTTTCACTATTTACATAAAAGCTGCAGGTGAGATTTTACAGGATCAATGCATTGAATTTTTGCACATATTTTTCACATAATAGAAATTTTTTTGAAATAACAATCAGAAGTTTGGAATTTAAAATCCAATCACATGACCATTATATTTTAAAGTTTGAACTGGAATTTCTAAGCATTTAGAGATGGATTTTCATGGAGTCAGGGAGAGTCCATGAAGCATTGAAAATAGCAGCAGGCATCAGATTCCAGGATTCTCAACCTCATTCTTAGCACCCACAATTTTCACCAGTGCTATTTAACAGTGCAGACTGGTTTAGGTCATGATCTCGACTCCACACTCCCGACCTGACCAGCTCTAAAGCAAGGATACCCATGTCCTGGTCCTCAACAACTTGGAGTTGAGCCTGGTTAAAGGAGTCATGGTTCATGATGCCCCAGAGACAATATTTTGGATGAGGAAACTTTTTGAAAAGCAAGTTTGAAAGGTCTTATCCACATCTCTACCTTTTTAATTCACACATGTGATGTGGGCATTGCTGGCTGGGCAAGTATTTATTGCCCTATTCCTTGCCTAGAGGGCAATAAGAGTCAACCACACTGGGTCTGGAGTCACATGTATGCCAGACCAGTTTCCCTAAAGGACATTACTGAACCAGATAGGTTTTTCCTGACAATTGACAATGGTCATCAATAGACTCTTAATTCCAAATTTTTATTGAATTCAAATTCCACCATTTGCTGTGTCGGCATTTGAACCCTGGTCCCCAGAACATTAACTGAATTTCTTAACTAACAGTCTAGCAATGATACCGCTAGGCTATTGCCTCCCCATAATGTTAAGCGAGGTCTCTTTATTCACCCATATAGCCCCTCAAACTCTCCATGCCTGGCTGTGGCATTACCATACACAATCACCCACTAAACCCTCTGTAGAGACAAAAAGATATGATAAAAGTTCAAGGGGAAAGGGGTCTGTGTGAAGAGGTATATTTTGGTTGTATAATATGAGCACCATGGGAAGCTGGGTGGATTGGGCATGAGGAGTGTACATGATGTGGGAAGTAAAGAGCCTTACTGTTTTTTATTACAACGAGCACAAAGTCCCAGTACATTGGATGGCATTTTAAGCAACTTGGTTCCACACTCACAATTCCCACCTTCCCCAACCTTTCACAAGGAAACTCTTGTCTCTGCAGGCACTTCTATTCAAACAGGTGCACTGAGTCAGGAAATTTTCTGATTCTGCCACAAAGTTGGCAATCCAGCTCTTATACTTGCATTTGAGTCTAAGACTTAATCCTTTAAACTTATACCTTGTTAAAGAATATACTTCTTTGGAAGATTAATTCTTCTTATTGGAGTTTGATCACAACATCAACAAATATATTCAGCAACTCGTTTACTCAATGTTAACAGAGCTTCCCTGGATTTGCATCTACGTTATATCCAAACTGAAAAGAAAATACTGTCTGATACAGTGGTGGTGAAACAAAGAGAGAAGGATCGAGAACTCCGAAAGACAAAGAAAAAGGAAAAACAGCTGAAGTCATCAGTGGATGCACTGGCATATGCTGAATTTAGCTATGAAAAAATTAAAGCACAGGTATGTTTCATTTAGTTAACCGCAATCTGCAACTACCTTCAAAGTAAAAGAATTTAATTCATCCTGTCATGCCAGAGTAGCACTTTTGATACTGAACACAGGGTTCACCATCACAGTACAAACCATTGTCTTTGAGTCACAGATTTCATGCAACTTATGACTGACTATATTTTGTTTTGAAGATGTGGGTGTACCTTTAAGATAGTAAAGGGCTCACATTAATTCTTTTTCAATTTTTAGGAACATAGCAACAGGAGCAGGCCATTCAGCTCGTTTAACCTGTCCCATCATTCAGTATAACCATGGCTGATCAAACACTTAAGTGCTTTTTACCCACCTAGCTCCATTTCCCTGTTCGTCACTGGAAATCAGAAATCTGTCAATCTGTGCCTGAAACATTATCAAATTCTGAGCTTCCACAGTCCTCTGTGTTAGAGAACTCCAAAGGTTCACAATTCTCTGGGTAAAAAAAGAATCTTGTCATCTTAGATTGAAGTGGCATTCCCCCTTGTATTTAAATGTGACCTCTGGTTCTAGGCTTCCCAATGTGGGGAAACATCTTTCTTGCATTTGCCATGTCTATCCCTTTATGTATTTTATAAGTCTTAATGTGATTACCTCTCATTCTTTGAAATTCTAGACAATGCAGGCCCAGTTTGCACCATGTCTCTTCATAGACAGTCCTGCCATCCTGGGAACAAGTTTGGCTAATCCTCATTGCATTCCACTATAGCAATACTACCTTTCCTGAGTTAAGAATATCAAACTGCACACAGTACTCTAGCTATGAACTAACCAATCTCCTATAGAATTGAAGTAAGACTATGTTAACTTACTGTCCTTAAATACTTTGCAATAAAGGTTACCATTCCATTCGCACTCCTCATAGCTTCCTGAACCTGCTAGTTAGCTGTCAGTGATTTATCGACAAGGACACCTCGGGCCCTTTGTACATCAACACTTTTTAACCTCTTACCATTTAAGAAATACTCTTCACACATGTTTTTCCTATCAAAGTGGCTAACCTCACATTTTTCCCTATTGTATTCCATCTACAACGTTTCTGCCCATTCACTAAGCCTGTCCCAAGCTTTCTGAAGCCGCTTTACATCTTCCTCATAATACAGGCACTTACAATCAGCAAATTTAAAAATATTATCTTTGATGCCCACCTCCGAACCATTGATATGTATTGTAAAAAGCTGAGGCCCAAGAACTGGTACTTGCAGTACCCCACTACCAACAGAACACCAATGTGAGAATGAATTTTTGTTCCTATTGTTTTCTGTTTTCTAGCCAATCATTAATCCATGCCAGTACATTAGCTCCAATCCCATGTATTTTAATCTTTCTAACCAGCCTCCTGTGGGGTACTTTATCAAAAGTATACTGAAAATCTGTTTTGCAGATACACAACAGTGACTCCAGGCTTAAGTTGCAAAACCTGGAGCTCAGGCTTGTGTAGCTGGTGACAGTTCTTGCAGATGTGTTCTCCTGGGCCACGTGATATGTTCGTAACTACACACATAGCACAGGATGTCTACTCCACTTGACCCTTTGACCTGCTATCCTGTAACTCCTAAAACTATTTAGTACAAGTATAGACTTACTTGTCTGTACTTTCTTATTCAGAAAGAGAGAAAAAAATGTCAAGAGACCTAAACACGAACTACATACCCAACTTTTACTTTAAAGATTAGCAATACTGATGAAACCAATTCGCCAATCAGTTCTGAAGCAGGTTCACTGGACCCAGAACATTAACACTGCTTTCCCTCCACAGATACTGCCAGACCTGCTGAGGTTTTTCAGCAATTTCTGTTTGTGTCACCAATCAGTCACTTTCCCTGTACTTGTGATGTTACATCACCATTGGTCTCAGTACAGGTTGCCTCTCAATCCACGTCTTATTTCCTCTCCCACTCACTTCTCACTATGAAGACTTTTATTTTGGAGTAAACCTTAATTAATCACCTCTTTCCCTCTCTGCCCTAAATTCCCATTTTGACCCAAATTCTCAGTTATTCACTATGTCTCACTCCAGCAAAGTCTCCCTCATTCTGATCATATGGCTTACTCATCTTTTGTAACTATAGGTAGAATCTTTTCCAATTGGTGGAGCATTTTTGGAAAGGAGGAATGAATTAGAAAATGAGGTTAAAAGTTTAAAAAGAAAACTCGCAGACCAGGTAAGCTGCAATTTTTAAAATTTGTTTTCAGGATATGATTATTGGCAAGGCAACATTTATTGTCGTTCCCGAAATGCAGAGTAAGTGGTGATTGGCCTTTATCTCAAATCCTGCAGTCTTCCTGCCAATGATAACCTCCCAATTATCATAGATAACAATCGGGTATTAATAAATCGGGTCCTCTGCTGTTTGTAATTTTTATTAATGACTTAGAGGAGGGAGTCGAAGGGTGGGTCAGTAAATTTGCAGATGATACAAAGATAGGTGGAGTTGTGGACAGTGAGGAGGGCTGTTGTTGGCTGCAGAGGGACTTAGATAGGATGCAGAGCTGGGCTGAGGAGTGGCAGATGGAGTTCAACCCTGCCAAGTGTGAGGTTGTCCATTTTGGAAGAACAAATAAGAATGCGGAATACAGGGTTAATGGTAGGGTTCTTGGTCAGGTGGAGGAACAGAGGGATCTTGGGGTCTATGTACATAGATCTTTGAAGGTTGCCACTCAGGTGGATAGAGTTTGTAAGAAGGCCTATGGAGTATTATCGTTCATTAGCAGAGGGATTGAATTCAAGAGTCGTGAGGTGATGTTGCAGCTGTACAGGACTTTGGTTAGGCCACATTTGGAGTACTGTGTGCAGTTCTGGTCGCCTCACTTTAGGAAAGATGTGGAAGCTTTGGAGAGGGTGCAGAGAAGATTTACCAGGATGTTGCCTGGAATGGAGAGTAGGTCGTACGAGGATAGGTTGAGAGTTCTCGGCCTTTTCTCGTTGGAACGGCGAAGGATGAGGGGTGACTTGATAGAGGTTTATAAGATGATCAGCGGAATAGATAGAGTAGACAGTCAGAAACGTTTTCCCCGGGTACAACAGAGTGTTACAAGGGGACATAAATTTAAGGTGAAGGGTGGAAGGTATAGGGGAGATGTCAGGGGTGGGTTCTTTACCCAGAGAGTGGTGGGGGCATGGAATGCGCTGCCCGAGGGAGTGGTAGAGTCAGATTCATTGGCGACCTTTAAGCGGCATTTGGATAGGTACATGGATGGGTGCTTAATCTAGGATAGAAGTTCGGCACAACATCGTGGGCCGAAGGGCCTGTTCTGTGCTGTATTGTTCTATGTCTATGTTCTATGTTCTAAGTTTTCGATTGTGTCTTCCAAGCCAAATGGTGTTGATGAAATTTTATTGAAAAAAGTATGTTTATAACCATGAAGAGTGGGTTGTAAACCTGTTTAGTGGAGAAGCAGGCATTCCCTTAGCTTTTTAGCTGAATGCGTGATGATGACCAGCACCCTGTTAAAGGAAGCATTTCTACATTAGGGATTCAGGCAAGGCTGAGAATGGCTGAATGCTACATTGTTTCTTGAGGAGTCAACAACCAAAGGAATGGAAAGGAGACATTGGAAGGCTCCACCCTTTATCCCTGTCTCTGACTCTATATGATATGTGTGAAACTGAAAGGAAGTGCTGTCTCTTGCAGACAGGAGGACAAGCTAGTCAGTCTCTCCATGCTGATATCAATGTAAGTGACTGAGAAAATGAGCAGCAGGAGTTCAGCCCCTTGAACTTGGAAACAGTACCCTAAGAGGTTCATCAAACCCATAAGAGCATTGTCCTACACTGCATCATTCTGAACAATACCCCAAGCATCTCTACTAATTTCTTTCACTCCAGGTAACTCCTCCCTACATGTGTATGCACATTAACTTGCTTCACATAATCCTTCCCAATTCAAAATTCTCCGTTTCCTCTCCTTGCAAGAAAAGGGGAACACAGACCTCGAGGGAGAGGCAGAGAATGGAGTTGACTGTCCAGTGATAGCTGTCTTGATGAATACATGCACATCCATCCTTTCAATAGTGAAGAAAGTTGCTATTTTGAACAACGACCTACCACAAAGCCAAAGGTATTTAAGGCATTGATATTAGGACATGTCAGAAAGCTGATTGTCTGTCTTGAATGAAGAAAGATGGATCGGCATAGATAGTAGAAAATGAATTCTACAATTTAAATAGGATGAGAGTTGAAATGTGCTCAACATTTCATTTATCTATAAAAGCATAGAATCATATTTTCCACACAGCCCATTTTCATTCATGCATATTTTGCTCTTAACAATCTGAAATTGAATTGAATGATTTATTGTCACTTGCATTTTACAGTGAATAATACAACAAAATGCAGTGAAAAGCTCCAACTGTCTCCACAATTGGTCACCATTTTGAATAGTTTAAGAATAGAAAGATATCACTGAACGAGTCTATCTTCGTTACACCATCTCCACCATGGGCCCTGAGCTGGCTCACAAATGACACCTGTGCCTCCATCCCTCCTCCACCGCATCACCACAGACTCACCAATGTAGGAGTCATCACTCTTTACATGCCATTTCTTCACCACTGTGGCCAACTTGCTGTCACTACCACCGAAGCCAGATCCTATCCTGAATCCACAAGCCTCATAATCAGGGGTTCCTGGCTCTATTGCTGCCTTGATGACACCAGGTGACCCGCTGTGGATGTACAGCATGGAAGCAGAACCTTTGTCCAACTCATCCATGCTGACCAGATACCCTAGATAAATCTACTCCCCTTTGCCAGCAATTAGCCCATAATCCCTTTAAACCCTTCCTATTCATATACCCATCCAGATGCCTTTAAATGTTGTAATTATCCCAATTTCCACAACTTCCTCTGGCAGCTCGTTCCAGACATGTACCATCCTCTGCATTAAAAGGTTGCCCCTTAGGTCCCTTTCAAATCTTTTCCCTCTCTTCTTAAACCTATGCCCTCTCCTTTTGGATTCTCCCAACCCAGGGAAAAGACCTATTTACCCTGTCCATGCCCCTCAAGATTTTATAAACCTCAAAAATGTCACCTCTCAGCCTCTGAGGCTCTAGGGAATATAGTCCCAGTCTATTCAGCCTCTCCCTATAGCTCCAACCCTCCAATCCTGGCAACAATCTTGTAATTTCTTTCTGAATTCTTCCAAGTTCCACAACATCCTTCCTATAGCCTCGCCAACACTAGGAGTCCTCCTCTGATCCTACTGTAACCAGGAGTCTCTGGTTCCATGGCCAGGCCAGGTCGCCGCCACCTTGCCAAGAGTCTCATTCCAGCCTCTGGCCTCCAAGATGTTACAGCATAGAACATAGAACGTTACAGCGCAATACAGGCCCTTCGGCCCTCACTGTTGTGCTGACCTGTGAAAATAATCTGATGCCCATCTAACCTACACCATTCCATTATTATCCATATGTCTGTCCAATGACCATTTAAATGCCCTTAACATCAACGAGTGTACTACTTTTGCAGGCAGGCCGTTCCATGCTCCTACTACTCTCTGAGTGAAGAAACTACTCTTAAGATTTGTACTAAATCTATCTCCCCTCAATTTAAAGCTATTTCCCCTCGTGTTAGCTTTCACCATGTGAGGAGAAAGGATCTCACTGTCCACCCTATCTATTGCTCTGGTTATCTTATACGTCTTGATTAAGTCACCTCTCAATCGTCTTCTCTCCAACAATAACAGCCTCGGTTCCCTCAGCCTTTCCTCGTAAGACCTTCCTTCCATACCAGGCCACATCCTGGTAAATCTCCTCTGAACCCTTTCCAAAGCTTCAACATCCTTCCTATAATGCAGTGACCAGAACTGTACGCAATACTCCAAGACTGGCCTTACCAGTGTCTTGTCCGGCTGAAGCATGACCTCATGGCTCTGAAACTCAATCCCCCTACCAATAAATGCCAACACACCTTCTCAATAATCCTATCAACCTAGGTGGCAATGTTCAGGGATTTATGCACCTGGACACCGAAATCTCTCGGTTCATCTACACTGCCAAGAATTTTACTATTAGCCCAGTACTCTGCATTCCTGTTATTCTTCTGAAGTAAACTACCTCACACTTTTCTGCATTAAACTTCTTTCGCCACTTCTTAGGCCAGCTCCGTATCTTATCTATGTCCCTTTGTAATCCACAACATCCTTTGGCACTATCTACAACTCTGCTTACCTTAGTGTCATTGGCAAATTTGCTGACCCATCCTTCCATGCCCACACCCAGATCATTTTTAAAAATGATGAACAGCAGTGGCCTCAAAATAGATCCTTGCGGCACGCGACTGGTAACTGAGCTCCAGGTGAACATTTCCCATCAACCACCACCCTGTGTCTTCTTTCAGCGAGCCAATTTCTGATCCAAACTGCAGGTGGAGGACAGGAAAGATTTCTGGCTGTAACAAGCTGCTCCTTTTTTGAGGTATTGGAGGTGATTTCCTCGAATGCCAGGAGCACCAATTACTGTTTTATATGCTGTTGCATTATTTTGGAAATTTGGAGAAAAATCAAAACAACAGCATTTTTAAAAGGGAGAGGAGCAGACAAAGGAAGCACATGGTCAGGCAGTGCAGGAGAGAGAGAAAGGAACCCATACTGCTAACTGATACAGTGAACCTATACAGTTACTGCCTTTACTGTTTGAATTCATGCATTGCTGGACATCGGAGTACGTGTGGGAAAATTAACAAACAGTGAAATTCACAACTAATCTTGGAGAAACCTGTTTGGGAGAGATCATAGCACAGAAACAAATAAGTAAATATTTTAAGTGTGGCCTTACAGTAAGTCTGCAGTAGTGAGTAGAGTGGGTTCTTTCTTGATTATATGTTATATTGAGATATGTCTCTTGATTAAACTTAAAAATATAAGCCATATTTATTAAGTTAGCCTGGAGCAGGGTTTTGTAAAGGAATAAGACAGTGCTATTTTCTAGCTCTGTAGATTGAAAGAAGCAAAAATGGCCTTTAGCAGAGTGATATGCTCTTCTTGTCATATGTGGGAGTT
The DNA here is from genome assembly GCF_047496795.1 of Chiloscyllium punctatum. NCBI lineage: Eukaryota > Metazoa > Chordata > Chondrichthyes > Orectolobiformes > Hemiscylliidae > Chiloscyllium > Chiloscyllium punctatum. The sequence goes on along the minus strand of NC_092782.1, from coordinate 38,294,031 downwards.
TAGGGAGAGTTAACATGTCACTGAGAATTAGATCTGCAATAAATGCCATTGGTTGTGAATCCTATAAGATTGAATGGATCAGTTAGAGAGACAGTTAGAGGCAATGAGAAATTTACAAGAGCAAGGGGATGTGATGGATGGCAGTTATAGGAAGGGAGAGAAGTTGCAGATACAGTCACATAGATGGGTAAATGCCAGGAAAGGTAAGAGAGGTAGGCAGGTAGTGCAGGAATCCTCTGTGGCTATCCCCATTTCAAACAAGTATGCCGTTTTGGAAAATGTAGGGGGTGTCAGATTCTCAGGGAAATGTAGCACAAACAGCCAAGTTTCTGGTATCGAGACTGGTTCTAATGCAGTGAGAGGTACGTCGGGTCCCAAGAGATCAATTGGGTTAGGGGACGCTCTAGTCCAAGGCACAGACAGATGATTCTGTGGCAAGCAGCAAAAGATCAGAATGGTGTGTTGCCTCCCTGGTGCCAGGATCAAAGATATCTCAGAGAGGGTGCAGAATGTTCTCAAGGGGAGAGGGCCCAGCAGGAAGTCATTGTACACATTGGAACCAATGACATAGGAAGGGAAAAGGATGAGAGTCTGAAGGGAGAATATAGAGAGTTATGCAGGAATTTTAAAAATAGGTCTTCGAGAGTAGTAATATCTGGATTACTCCTGGTGCTGCGAGCTAGTGAGGGTAGGAATAGGAGGATAGAGCAGATGTATGCATGGCTGAAGAGCTGGTGTATAAGAGAATGATTCACATTTTTGGATCATTAGAATCTCTTCTGGGGTAGAAGTGACTTGTACAAGGAGGATGGATTGCACCTGAATTGGAAGGGGACTAATATACTGGCAGGGAGATCTGCTAGAGCTCCTTGGAAGGATTTAAACTAGTAAGGTTGGGGGGGGGGGGGAGGTGGGACTCAGGGAAATAGTGAGGAAAGAGGTCAATCTGAGACTGGTACAGTTGAGAACTGAAGTCAGGGCAGGCAGGGACAAAGCAGAGAACAAGGTAGGACTGACAAATTAAACTGCATTTATTTCAATGCAAGAGGCCTAACAGGAAAGGCAGATGAACTCAGGGCATTGTTACGAACATGGGACTGGAATATCACAGCAATTACAGAAACATGGCTCAGCGATGGACAGAACTGGCAGCTTAATGTTCCAGGATACAAATGCTGTAGGAAGGACAGAAAGGGAGGCAAGAGAGGAGAGGGATTGGCGTTTTTGATAAGGGAGAGCATTACAGCTGTACTGAGGGAGGATATTCCCGAAAATCCGGGGAAGTTATTTGGGTTGAACTGAGAAATAAGACAGGGATGATCACCTCATTGGGATTCTATTGTAGACCCGTTAATAGTCAGAGGGAAATTAAGAAACAAATTTGTAAGGAGATCTCAGCTATCTGTAAGAATAATAGGGTGGTTACGGAAGGGGACTTTAACTTTCTGAACATAGACTTGGACTGCAATAGTGTTAAGGGTTTAGATAGAAAGGAATTTGTTAGGTGTGTACAAGAAACGTTTCTGATCCAGTATGTGGATGTACCTAGTAGAGAAGGTGCAAAACTTGACCTTCTCTTGGGAAATAAGGCAGGGCAGGTGACTGAGGTGTCAATGGGGGAGCACTTTGGAGCCAGTGACCATAATTCTATTCGTTTTAAAATAGTGATGGAAAAGGATAGACCAGATCTATAAGTTGAAGTTCTAAATTGGAAGAAGGCTGATTTTGATGGTATTAGACAAGAACTTTCAAAAGCTGACTGGGGGCAGATGTTCGCAGATAAAGAGATGGCTGGAAAATGGGAAGCCTTCAGAAGTGAGATAACGAGAGTCCACAGATAGTATATTCCTGTTACGGTGCAAGGAAGAAGGTTCCTGAAGAAGGGCTGATGCCCGAAACGTCGATTCACCTGTTCCTTGGATGCTGCCTGACCTGCTGTGCTTTTCCAGCAACATATTTTCAGCTCTGATCTCCAGCATCTGCAGTCCTCACTTTCTCCACAGTGCAAGGAATGGCTGGTAGGTGTAGGGAATGCTGGATGACTAAAGAAATTGAGGGTTTGGTTAAGAAAAAGAAGTAAGCATATGTCAGATATAGACAAGATATATTGAATAAATCCTTAGAAGAGTATAAAGGCAGTAGGAGTATATTTAAGAGGGAAATCAGGGGGGCAAAAAGGGGACTAGCTTTGGCAAATAGAATTAAGGAGAATCTAAAGAGTTTTTACAAATATATTAAGGACAAAAGGGTAACTAGGGAGAGAGTAGAGCTCTTCTTCAGGAAAGAAGGGCTTATGCCCGAAAGGGCATATGCCCTGAAGAAGGGCTTATGCCCAAAACGTCGATTCTCCTGCTCCTTTGATGCTGCCTGACCTGCTGCGCTTTTCCAGCAACACATTTTTAAGCTATGATCTCCAGCATCTGCAGTCCTCCCTTTCTCCTAGAGAGTAGGGCCTCTCAAAGATCAGCAAGGCGACCTTGTGTGGAGCCGCAGGAGAAGGGGGAGTTACTAAACAAGTATTTTGCAGTTTTTACTGTGGAAAAGGGCCTGGAAGGTATAGAATGTAGGGAAATAGATGGTGCAATCTTGAAAAATGTCCATATTACAGAGGAGGAAGTGCTGGATGTCTTAAAACGCATAAAAGTGGATAACTTCCCAGGACCTGATCTGGTGTACCCAAAAACTCTGTGGGAAGGTAGGGAAGTAATTGTTGGGCCCTTTGCTGAAATATTTGTATCATCGATAGTCACAGGTGAGGTGCCAGAAGACTGGAGGTTGGCTAACGTGGTGCCACTGTTTAAGAAAGGTGGTAAGGACAAGCCAGGGAACTACAGACTAGTGAGCCTGATGTCGGTGGTGGGCAAGTTGTTGGAGGGAAACCTGAGGGACAGGATTTACATGCATTTGGAAAGGCAAGGACTAAATAGGGATAGTTAACATGGCTTTGTGCATGGGAAATCATGTCTCACAAACTTGAATGAGTGTTTTAAACAAGTAACAAAGAGGATTGATGAGGGCAGAGCAGTGGATGTAATCTATATGGACTTCAGTAAGGCGTTCGACAAGGTTCCCATTGGGAGATTGGTTAGCAAGGTTAGATCTCATGGAATACAAGAAGAACTAGCCATTTGGATACAGAACTGGCTCAAAGGTAGAGACAGAGGGTGTTGGTGGAGGGTTGTTTTTCAGACTGGAGGCCTGTGACCAGTGGAGTGGCACAAGGACCGGTGCTGGGTCCACTACTTTTCATCATTTATATAAATGATTTGGATGTGAGCATAAGCGATAAGTTTGCAGATGATACCAAAATTGGAGGTGTAGTGGACAGCAAAGATTACAAAGGGATCTTGATCAGATGGGCCAATGGGCTGAGAAGTGGTTGATGGAAGTTAATTTAGATAAATATGAGGTGTTGCATTTTGGGAAAGCAAATCTTAACAGGACTTATACACGTAATGGTAAGGTTCAAAGGAGTGTGGCTGAACAAAGATACCTTGGAGTGCTGGTTCATAGCTCCCTGAAAGTGGAGTCACGGGTAGAGAGGACAGTGAAGAAGGCATTTGGTATGCTTTCCTTTATTGGTCAGAGTATTGAGTAACAGGGTCGGGAGGTCATGTTGTGGCTGTACAGGACAGTGGTTAGGTCACTTTTGGAATATTGCGCCCAATTCTGATCTCCTTCCTATTGGAAAGATGTTGTGAAACGTGAAAGGGTTCAGAAAAGATTTACAGGGATGTTGCCAGGATTGGAGGATTTGAGCTTTAGGGAGAGGCTGAAAAGGCTAGGGTTGTTTTCCCAGGAGCGTCAGAGGCTGAGGGGTGACCTTAAAGAGGTTTATAAAATCATGAGGAGCATGGATAGGATAAGTAAACAAAGTCTCTTCCCTGGGTTGGGGGAGTCCAGAACTAGAGGGCATAGGTTTAAGGTGAGAGGGAAAAGATATAAAAGAGACCTAAGGGGCAACTTTTTCATGCAGAGGGTGGTATCTGTATGGATGAGTTGCTAGGGGAAGTGGTGAAGGCTGGTACAATTGCAGCATTTAAAAGGCATCTGCATGGGTATATGAACAGGAATGGTTTGGAGGGATATGGGCCGGGTGCTGGCAAATGGGACTAGATTAGGTTGGGGATATCTGTTCAGCATGGACAAGTTGCACCGAAGGGTCTGTTTCCGTGCTGTACATCTCTCTGACTCTATGACTGTAACTCACCTTCAATCCCGAAAGTCCATATTTTGTGCAATAGCCTACTGTGTGGAACCTTATCAAACACCTTACTGAAGTCAACATACACCAGATCAACTGCTTTACCTTCATCCAGCTGTTTTATCACATTCTCAAAGAACTCAATAAGGTTAGTGAGGCATGACCTACCCTTCACAAAACTGTGTTGACTATCCCTAATCAAATTTTCCTTTCCAGATGATTATAAATCCTATCTTTTATAACCTTTTCCAACACCCTCCCCACAGCCAAAGTAAGGCTCACTGGCCTATGATTACTAGGGTTGTCCCTACTCACCTTCTTAACGAGGGAACAACATTTGCTATCCTCCAGTCTTCTGGCACTACTCCTGTTAACAATGATGACATAAAGATCAAAGCCAAAGGCTCTGCAATCTCCTCCCTGACTTCCCAGAAAATCCAAGGATAAATCCCATCCGGCCCATGGTCTTATCTGTTTTCAGATCTCCCAAAATTGCTAAAACCTCCTCTTTGTCAACCTCAATCCCATCTAACCTTGTAGTCTGTATCTCCATATTCTCACTAACTTGCCCTTTTCCAATGTGAATGCTGACAAAAAGTATTCATTAAGCACTTCCCCATGTCCTCAGATTCCACACACAACTTTCCACTACTATCTTTAATTCTTACTCTAGTTATTCTTTTATCCCTGATATACCTATAGAAGGCCTTAGGGTTTTCCTTAATCCTATCGGTCAACAACTTCTCATGTCCTCTCCTGGCTCTTCTTAGATCTTTTCTGGCTAACTTATAACTCTCAAGCCCCATATCTGAGCCTTCACACCTCATCCTCACATAAGCCTTCTTCTTCCTCTTGACAAGAGCTTCAACTTCTTTAGAAAGCCATGGCTCCCTCTCTCAAAACCTACCTCCCTGCGTGATAGGTTTATACTTATCAAGGACCCACAGTAGCTTTTCCTTGAATGAGTTCCACATTTCAAATGTGTCCATCCCCTGCAGTTTCCTTCCCCATCCTATGCATCATACACCTTGCCTAATTGCATCATAATTGCCTTCCACTTTTTCCCCTGCCCCCACCCTGCACCACCCAATTATACCTCTTTCCTGCGGTATATACCTATCCTGCCCATTGCTATTGTAAACATTGCCAAATTATGGTCACTATCGCCAAAGTGCTCACCTATCTCCAAATCTAACACCTGGCCTGTTCATTCCCCAGTACCAAATACAATATGGCATTGCCCCTTGTTGGCCTCCTGCACGCATTGAACAAAAACTGACCCATCTAAACTACTTTAACTCTGGTAATCCCAGTCAATATTGGGGAAGTTAAAGTCCACCATAACAACTGCCCTGTTACTCTTGCTCCTATCATCTTTGCTATAGTTTCCTCTATATCCCTGGAACAATTCCGATGCCTGTAGAAAACTCCCAACAGGGTGACCTCTGCTTTCCTGTTTCTGACCTCGCTCGAACTACCTCAGTGGATGAGTCCTCAAACATTCTCTCAGCTGCTGTAATACTACCCTTGATTAACAGTGCCACACCATGCCCACACCCCCCCCCCAAAACTTTTTAACCATCATCTCTGTTCTTGCTGAAACATCTAAATCCCAGACTCTGCAACAACCATTCCTGTCCCTCTTCTAGCCATGTCTCTGAAATGGCCACAACATCAAAATCCCAGGACCAACCCATGCTGCAAGTTCACCTACCTTATTCCAGATGCTGCTGGATTGATATACACACATTTCAAATCAACATCCTGGTTGCCGGTGCCCTCTCGCAACCCTGTAATCTTATCCCCGACCTCACTACCCTCAACTGACTGGACACTTTTTTTCAATTTTCTTTAATAATTTTCTTTTGCAGTCTTGATGGACTGAATGGTCTTATTGTCCCCTTCCAGCCACTGTTAAAGGAAACGCAGGCGTACTGCTGCACATTGACCCTATAAAAATGGCGGATCCACATGCATCCTCCTGAACACCATCGCCAATACAAGTTGGTGGCGGTTACCTCGGTTTATCGCCGTACCAGCCGGCAGCCATTTTCCAGTTTGCTGACAATGGGACTGGAAGTTTCTATTTCTAGTCCATCAACCTTCCAGTCCACAATGGGCAGCACAGTGGCTCAGTGGTTAGCATTGCTGCCTCACATTACCAGGGACCTGGGCTTGATTCCAGCCTTGGGTGACTGTGCAGAGTTTGCACATTCTCCGTGTCAGCGTGGGTTTCCTCCAGATGCTCCAGTTTCATCCCACAGTCCAAAGATGTGCTGGTTAGTTGAATTGGCCATACTAAATTGCCCAAAGTGTTTTGGGTTGTGTACATTAGGTGCATTAATAAGGGGTAAATGTAGAGTAGTAGAATCGGGGAATTGATCTGGGTGGGATACTCTTCGGAGGACTGGTGTGGACTTGTTGGGTCAAAAGGCCTGTTTCCACACTATAGGGATTCTATATATACACTGTCTCAATTCACCACTGCTCTCCAGAATGACAACCCCTCCCACCCCCACGTTGCCTTGCTGGTGCCACCATCTTGAAAAGTCTGTTGCCGTTGCTGCCTCCAATTGCTGGAGGATCTTTGTCACCACCCCAAACACCAGGAGAATGTCCTTACTGCCTTGTCTGCCATGGCTGCCTCCAACCACTGGGACTGAAAGAACTGTGGATGCTGTGAATCAGAAACAAAAACAGAAATTGCTGGAAAAGCTCAGCAGTCGGGCAGCATCTATGAAGAGAAATCAGAGTTAACGTTTCAGGTGCTGACCATTCCTCAGAATGATGATAGCTGGGAAAATGTTGGTTTATATGCAGAAGAAGGATTGGGAGTAAGGCGTAAAGACAAAGGAGTTGATAATCTCTATCTCAGCTCTGCATAAGCTTGAAGAACAACACCTCATTTTCCACTTGGGGACCCTAATGCCTTCTGGACTCAGTGTTGAGTTCAATAACTTTAGGATTTGAACTCTCCAATGTCTTAGCCATCATCCTGACACACCAGTCCTTCTTACCACATAGGCTGCTATTACATATAACCCAATGTTAGTCCTTAACAATCTCCATTAACAGCTATTCATCCTCCTAGCCAGAGTGTTATCCACTCCTTTGTCTGTCCAATTGTTCTTCTCTGGGCTCTATCTCTACCTATCATTTACTCCTTACCCTCTCCCCCAGTCCTATATTCTGCATATAAACTGACATTTTGCTAGTTATTATTAGTTTTGAGGAGAGGTCACTGGACCCGAAACATTAACTTTGATTTCTCTTCATAGATGCCGACAGACCTGCTGAGCTTTTCCAGCCTGGCTACTCCACCATAATCTTGAACACAAGAAGTATTCAGCAAATTCTTTAACTGAGAAATTGTTACTTTACATCAAATTTAATATACAGTAACTAGATGTTCACTGTTGATAAAGACCACTTTTTTTCGGGCTGTGCACTGAAAAGGGAGAAGGTACTGCTTTGAACCAGCAAAGCTGGATAAGAGATTGTTTGCAGTTTTAAAAACAAGTTACTGGAACACATTGTGAGTTGTGTCTGCAACTGTACCTTATTCGAGCAATGAGGAAGATCTTCCACAAAGGCACTGCCTGTATGAGTATTCAGGGCAATTCTGCCCAGGCATGTTCATTTGATTGGCTTTTCAAATGGCACTAATTATTATGTGTTCAGAAAAGCTCAGCATTGTAACAACTTCTTGATTGGTTCCTAAGCAAGTGACAATAAATCCAGCCTATAAAATGAAAACATTTTTTTCTTTCTATGTGGAGAAATAAAAGAAAATCCCTAGTTGCCAGCTATTCACCCTCACCTTTCATCTGTAAGCTGCTCTCTTCAAATCCCTCACTGAGAGAAGAAAGAGAAAACTCCCTTCAGAGACATTGAAAGCATAAATTCTCAACCAGTGAATGAAAGACGGAGAATTGGTATATCCACATTCTGTCATCAACAAAGTGTTGGAAGAGTTGAATGGACCCACAAAAAATTAACTCATTGATGCCTCTAGTTTGAACTGATGTTATTGAAATGTGTTTCCTAGATTTTTGATTTTGTCCCCCATAATATTAATGACTTACATGTCTTTGAGTTTCTGTTTGTATGTTTAATGAAATTTTTAAAAGGGTAGAGTTTAAGTTATAAAGTTATAAATAAGCAATTCATGTTTCTATTCCATTAATTAAAAATGTTTAATTCCAATGAATAGTTATTTACTGGTTATGGGAAAAACATCTGTTGTGCATATTATTTTAACCGAAATAAGACAATTAAGTAGAATTGGAGAATTTATTGGTTTAATCAGATTTTATTTGTGATGTATCAGGAAAACAGTGAAGCTTGATTTACAGTCCACTTTCACCAATAAGTCATTACACAGTTAAATTCAACCTCTCCCTGTTGCTCAATTATCTGCAGTCAAGGAGTCAGTTGCTTGTGAGAGATGAACAACATTTGGTCATTATAATGCCTTTCATGCCTGGGCTGCTCATATTTCAAGTGGGTGTGACTTAATCGAGTCCAAAACCTATAAAGAAACTAGGGCAGACATTTTAAGACTGTAAGTGAATGTATATTTACAAAAATGCAGGATTATTTAAAATTAAGTATCACCTGTGCACCTGTGTGGCTTCAGTAAGATTCTTTTTCTTCCTCTTTCTTGCACTACATCCAAATATAGTCCTGATATCTGCATCTGGAGTGAAGGAAGTCTGCTCTGTAGTTGGCCTTGTTGGGTGGAATACTTAGCTGATTGTCTTTGCGGGGCATTTGGCCTTGAGGGTCCAGTCCTGCTGAGAATGCCCCAACTAGATGCTGGGTCACACTGCTCTGAAGGCTGGGAATTCATAGGCTTGGGCATCATAGGCAGTGGGGGGGCGGAAGGGACAAGCTTCTCTGGACTGAGCTGAGAGAAAGTTTCTGTCTTGAGTGTGGCTCCTCCTCCATCTGGGTGCCGACTGGCACCACCTTGTCTCCCTGAGAGGAAGGTGATCTGACTTGAGGTTGAGGTCCCTCTCCTCTCTCTCACTGTACCACTCATGCTGAGCACCAGTGGCTAAAGTGATAGTGTGCAGGGCTGTGTGCATATCTGGCAGACACTGCACTTAAATCTGAAGAAGAGTCATACCAGACTCAAATGTTTACTCTGTTTCTGTGTCCCAGATGCTGCAAGACCTAGTAAGGTTCTCAACATTTTCTCATTTTATTTCAGATGTGCAGCATCCACAATTTTTAACTTATATTTACGGTGTGTGCTGAACCATGTTGGAATTAATAACTCATAAAAATATAGATTGAAGTGTTTAATTCTCATTAAAAAAAATCTTTCATTGTCTTCTGAACTATGACCATTAAACTGCCAACTTTACATGCAGCTTTCTTTGACGGAGGTAGAGGTTAATTTATTGCGTAAACGGATGCTTGAAGAAGATAATCTCATCTCAGAACAAAGACGTGCACGTGAAGAGGTTATAAATCTAACCCGGCTTGCCCAGATCAGGTCTGATGAGAAAGATCAGAAAGCAAGGGATCTAATGAATATGCAGGTGCTTCTGAATTTCTAATTTCTCATTGTCATTTTATAAATTATATTTTAAAATGTCAGGAAATATGTGCATTACAGCAACATAAAAAATTTAGCAATGAATACAAAATAATGTGTATAAAAGAGGGAAAAAATAGTTTATACTTCTTTTAAAGATGAATAACAAGACAAAATAAAATCAGAGGGCAAATTCTGCAATGTGGGTTAAATGTTTCTAGAACCATTGAATATTGGAGCCCCAGATCTGTGAAGGTATCAGTTTATACAAGTTGGTTATGTTCCTTCCACCAAGCAGCAACGGAAGGAGGGGCAGTAAGGTTCTCTCTGGTCTAACCTTTTGAAGCCCCAATGTTTTCCATCAGATTCTTCATTTGAATCTACTCATCCCAGCAGATGAAAGTGATATTTGCTTGGAAATCAGGGTGGCTTTCTTAAATGTTCATATCAGTCTCCAATGACTTAATTGTGGCATGAAAATAATTTTAACAAAAGTTTTGTTTGGGTAGAAGAACTGAGGTCAGAAAAGGTTCAAAAAGTTTCTTTCAGAATGTTCCTCTGCATTACTTAAAGGAAGTTTGAATCTCCAGGTCCAGATCTCATTCTTCCACCACTCTCTCCCATGAAAGACAATTGGGAGGCACTAATGTAAATATTCCCAACTTATTGTATGAATGCTGGGAGACCATGCTAAGGAAGAAAAGAATTTCTGGGAACCCTAAGTATTTGTGTGGAACTCAAAATCTCAGGTTCCTTCTCACAGTCAAGCAGGTCTTCTTACATTTTTAAAAAATCATACTTTTTCTGACTATGTTTAACCCTGGTGACTCAAGCAAGGTAGGTACCAGGCACTGACCTCACAACACACTTGAGAGTCACTTCTCTCCTGCTTGTGATGACTGCTTTTTGAAACCAGGGAGTTAAAATTCTGGAAATTGTGAATAACTCAGTGAATATCCTGCTATCATACATGATGAAGGAATAAAACCAGCTTTAGAAAAAGAGAGATAGATTGGGAAACAACTAAAAAGGTAGAAATGCAGACAGGAAAAAATGTAAGTTGGGAAACAAATTAACTACTAGGAGAAACCTTTTTTTTAAAAAAAAATGCTGTTTGTTCACAATATCAGAGATCAATCTATTATTTTGCACTGTTTTTAAAATAGCATAAGCGTGAACGAACTATAGAAGAGCTGAAAGAGGAGAAACTAACCTTACAGAATTCTGAAAAGAAGCATAGACATATGCTGGTTAGGTAAGAACATCTTACTTTGTACAAGTCAATTTTTATCAATGCTTTCTTCTCTTTTCCAACCTAAATTGTACTCCATTCCATGTTGCCCCATGTCACAGTCATGATCTATCCTTGTCGTGAACCTCAACAGCACACTATACTAATTCAAGAGTATTTACACTTTTCATACCTTATTCATATTTTGGCAAAGTTTGCATTCAATGATATATTTATTTGTAGCTTCCAGTTGAACCCAAGTATGTTTAAAATAAATTCCAGAATAATTTGTACACAATAATTTTCATATTTCTGCAACACCTCTATATAAACAAAAATAAATGTCCTATAATTATTCATACCTATAATTATCACAAGCAGTTGAGTACTGCGTGCTCTCAGTAATAGACACAAAAACTGGAACTATTATGAATATCTGTGTATGTGCATTAGTCACAAATAATTGAAGATAATATTGGAAATACTCAGCAGGTGTGGCACAGTCTATGGAGAGAGAAATACACTCAACATTTGACTAAAAGAACTTCATAAGACCATAAGAAATAGGAAGAGATGGACACCATTCAGCACCTTGAGCCTGTTCCACCATTAAGTAGAATGGCTGATCGAACATACTTCATGTCCACTTTCATGCCTTTCCCATAACCCTTAATTACCCCACTAATCAAGAATCCATCTATCTTAAGGGGCTTGACAGGGTAAATGCTAAAACGATGATTCCTCTCATGGGCAAATCTAGGTCCAGAGGGCATAGTCTTGGAATCAAGGGATGCCAATTCAAGAATGAGATAAGGAACAATTTCTTCTCTCAGAGGGTTACGAGTCTTTGGAATTTCTTCCCACAAAGCTGTGGAGGCAGAATCCTTGTGCATATTTAAGGCTGAGATAGATTCCACAGTTATTGGGACTGGAAGATCTGGGCTGAAAATGTGTTGCTGGAAAAGCACAGCAGGTCAGGCGGCATCCAAGGAACAGCAGAATCAACGTTTTGGGCATGAGCCCTGCTTCAGGAATGAGAAAAGTGTGTCCAGCAGGCTAAGGTAAAAGGTAGGGAGGAGGGACTTGGGGGAGGGGTGTTGGAAATGTGATAGGTGGAAGGAGGTCAAGGTGAGGGTGATAGGCCAGAGTGGGGGTGGGGCGGAGAAGTCAGGAAGAAGATTGCAGGTTAGGAAGGTGGTGCTGAGTTCGAGGGATTTGACTGAGACAAGGTGGGGGGAGGGGAAATGAGGAAACTGGAGAAATCTGAGTTTATCCCTTGTGGTTGGAAAGTTCCTAGGCGGAAGATGAGGCACTCTTCCTCCAGCCGTCGTGTTGCTATGGTCTGGCGATGGAGGAGTCCAAGGACCTGCATGTCCTTGGTGGAGTGGGAGTGGGAGTTGGAGTTGAAGTGTTGAGCCACGGGGTGGTTGGTTGGTCCGGGTGTCCCAGAGGTGTTCTCTGAAACGTTCCACAAGTAGGCGGCCTGTCTCCCCAATATAGAGGAGGCCACATCGGGTGCAGTGGATGCAATGAATGATGTGTGTGAAGGTGCAGGTGAATTTGTGGCAGATATGGAAGTATCCCTTGGGGCCTTGGAGGGAAGTAAGGGGGGAGGTGTGGGCGCAAGTTTTGCATTTCTTGCGGTTGCAGGGGAAGGTGCCAGGAGTGGAGGTTGTGTTGGTGGGGGGTGTGGACCTGACGAGGGAGTCACGTAGGGAGTGGTCTTTTCAGAACACTGATAGGGGAGGGGAGGGAAATATATCCTTGGTGGTGGGGTCTGTTTGGAGGTGGCGGAAATGACGACGGATGAAACGAAGTATGTGGAGGTTGGTGGGGTGGTAGGTGAGGACCAGTGGGGTTCTGTCCTGGTGGTGATTGGAGGGGCGGGGCTCAAGGGCGGAGGAGCGGGAAGTGGAGGAGATGTGGTGGAGGGCATCGTTGATCACGTCTGAGGGGAAATTGCGGTCTTTGAAGAAGGAGGCCATCTGGGGCGCAAGAAATGCAAAACTTGCGCCCACACCTCCCCCTTTACTTTCCTCCAAGGCCCCAAGGGATCCTTCCATATCCGCCACAAATTCACCTGCACCTCCACACACATCATTTACTGCATCCACTCCACCCGATGTGGCCTCCTCTATATTGGGGAGACAGGCCGCCTACTTGCGGAACGTTTCAGAGAACACCTCTGGGACACCCGGACCAACCAACCCAACCACACCGTGGCTCAACACTTCAACTCCCCCTCCCACTCCACCAAGGACATGCAGGTCCTTGGACTCCTCCATCGCCAGACCATAGCAACACGACGGCTGAAGGAAAAGCGCCTCATCTTCCACCTAGGAACCCTCCAACCACAAGGGATGAACTGAGATTTCTCCAGTTTCCTCATTTCCTCATTAGGTTAGGTGGGCTTGGATCGGCGCAACATCGAGAGCCAAAGAGCCTGTATTGTGCTGTATTTTTCTATGTTCTATGTTCTATGTTCCCGTCCCCCCACCTTGTCTCAGTCAAATCCCTCAAACTCAGCACCACCTTCCTAACCTGCAATCTTCTTCCTGACCTCTCCGCTCCCACCCCCACTCCAGCCTATCACCCTCACCTTGACCTCCTTCCACTTATCGCATTTCCAATGCCCCTCCCCCAAGTCCCTCCTCACTACCTTTTACCTTAGCCTGCTGGACACACTTTCCTCATTGCTGAAGAAGGGCTCATGCCCGAAACGTCGATTCTCCTGTTCCTTGGATGCTGCCTGACCTGCTGTGCTTTTCCAGCAACACATTTTCAGCTCTTATCTCCAGCATCTGCAGTCCTCACCTTCTACTGGAAGATCGGGACCAATTTTTAATACAACATTGACCAACTATGCTAGGGAAAAAAAATCATTAAATACAGTGGTAATGATCTAGCTGCACAATAATATGTGTTGGCCAAATATTGTTTTATTGTATTCTACTAAATTTTTTTTCTATAAATGGAGATTGTCACCATCATATTCAATCAAATATTTCTAATGTCTTCTTGGAAACAAAACAATAGACCAAATACTTTTCAGTATACCTGTATATTTAAATCGACCCAGCAATTTGTTAAAGTGCAATAGGACCAGTGATCTGTCTATGTCAGATGTCTACAAAATAATTACAGTGTTCATGTAACATTTTAAATGAAGGAAAATGTTAATGTTCTACTTTGTGTTCTAGCCTAAAGAATTTTGTCAAAGTGTATCAGACCATCAAAAATGAAAGAAATAAATATGTTAATCTCATACAAAGTGCAGCACAGATATCTGCAGAAATGCGAGAAAAGATAAAAATTCTACAGAACGAAATGGAAATTCTCAGGACTACTACACTGCTCAAAGATAGGTAAATCCAAAATTCTAAACCATGGGAAACCGTACTGTGTAAATGAAGTGCACAACTCCATATTGAAACTAAAAAAAAAATCATTTAACAATTTAACAGACAAAGGCTAATATATGTTCATCAGAAATAATTTATGCCCTTTACCTCTCATGCCATGCACAGACAGTTTCTATTTTACTTGTAAGTTTACAACTTTGATAAGATTGTATATAAGTATGGAGAAAGAAAGAAGTAAGTTATTTTCAATATTTATCACCACATATTTATTCACTGTGCTTCAGTAATGTGTGTATTTCTTTTTGGGAATTACAAGAAATAAAACAGTTCAAGTTTATTTCAAGGAACCACCAAAAGACTAGCATGCTATTTCATGGCTAACTTAAAGGAAGAAAAATCACCTTCCACTTTTTGTTTTATCTAATAGCATCTCAAATGAATTCACATATAATTAATTGCTGTGAAATGTAGTAGCTATTTTGCATTTAATAAGGCACATAATTATCAAAAGGATAAATAATCAATTAATAATCAAATAATCCATTTTTGATGATGGCAACAGCATGAGGAATGTTGGTTAGTACAATTTGTTGGTGAGGAGAACTTGAAGTTATGTCATTAATTCTTTAACCTTTAGAACAAGAAAAAGAAGGAAGCATATGTCTTTCTTCATACTGATATGCAATGTTTTCAAAGTTGTAAACTTACAAGTCAAATAGAAACTCTCTGTGCATGGCATGAGAGGTAAAGGACACAAATTATTTCTGTGAACATATATTAGCCTTTGTCTGTTAAATTGTTAAATGAAAATATATTTTTTGAATTTCAAAACAGAGTATTGTGCACTTCATTTACACAGCTAGGAACACGTGAATCCCCACAGGAGTGTGAGGGCAGTAGGAGTATACTGAAGAGGATATCAGGAGAGCAAAAATGGGACATGAGTTAGCTTTGGCAAATAGAGTTAAGGAGAATCCAAATAGTTTTGATAAGTACATTATAGACAAAAGAGTAACCAAGGAGAGAACAGGACCACTTTAAAGGTCGATGTGGCTGTCTGTGTGTGGAGATGGATGAGATTTAAATGAATATTTCACGTCAGTATTTACTGTGGAGAGGGACATAGAAGCTAAGGAACTTGGGGAAATAAATGTTTGCAGAAGAGAAACTGCTGGAAGTCTTAAGATGCATAAAGGAAGATGAATCCCCAGGAGCTGGTCATGTGTTTCCCAGAACTTTGTGGAAAGCTAGGGAAGAATTTGTTGGGACCTTTGCTGAAATATTTGTGTCATCAGCCATAGGTGAAGTGCCAGAAGACTGGACGTTGACTAAGGTGATGTAATTTTTACAAAAAGACTGTAAGGCTCCCTGGAACTATAGACCAGTGAGCCTCATGTTAGTGGTGAGTAAGTTGGAGGGAATTCTGAGCGCTAGGATTTACATGCATTTGGAAAGGCAAGGACTGATTAAAGGTAGTCAACATCGCTTTGTGCATGGGAAATCATGTTTCACTAAATTAATTTTTTTGAAGAGGTGACAATAAAGGTTGATGGAGGCAAAACATTGTCTATATGGACTTCAACAAAGCATTCAACAAAGTTCCACATAGTAGATTGGTTAGTACGGTTACATCAAATGGGATCTAGAGGATCCCACCAATTGGATATAAAATTGGCTTGAAGGTAGGAGACAACGGATGGTGGTAGAGGGTTGCTTTTCAAGAGAGACCTGTGACCAGCGGTATGCCACAAGGATCGGTACTGAGTCCACTGCTTTTCGTCATTTATATAAATGATTCGGGTGAGAATATATGAGGCATGATTTACATAAGTCTGCAGATGCCACCAAAATTGGCAGTTTAGTGAACAGTGAAGAAGGTGCCATTGTAGGACCTTTGTTATGATGCCAAAGATAGTACTCACCACTGCCACTATGCATCGGTGGTGGAGGGAATGCATGTTAAAGGTAGTGACTGAAATCCTGATCATGCACAATGCTTTATCCTGGATAATGTCAGGTTTCTTAAGTGTTGTTGGAGCTGCAGTCATCTAGGCATGTCCCATCACATTCTGTTGTATGTCTTGAAGATTGTGGTCAGGTTTTAATGAGTAAGTTAATCACCGCAGACATCTCTAGTAATCTCTAATATACATGTATACAATGTTCACTGTGTGACTTCGTCTCATATCTACCACAGCCAGCTTCAAAAATACAAGTTAAAGCATTCTAACAGCCATGTCATCAGAGATAGCCTGCGGAGAGCAATATGCAAAATCGACCAGGTTCTTCGAGAATTGGGAGAAAAGAGAGAAGGCCAAAAGATAAAAATTGTTAAACTTAGTTCTCTGATTAACCAGGCTGAAGAGGAAATGATACAGCTCCGCAAAAAATACGAGAATGTCGTTCAGGTTCGCAATGAAAGGTAATCTGACAAAATAGTTGTCATATAATTTTTAAAATTATTTGTTTAACCAAAAGTTGATTGGAAAAAGGATGAAACCTACTTGATTGGATAATGTAATGCAAAACATAATTCTGGCTTCTGAGCCTCACCTGCTGAGAGTTTAAACAATATCTTTGCAATTTGACTAGCATTAGGATTGGTCTGTGAGGAGGTCTGGAAATTTAGTGTATTCTAACTAGAATTGAGGCATCTTGACAGAATACGAAAAAATGGTTAACAAGAAAAAAGCAATAAAAAGGGGGTTTTGAAAAGGAAATTCTGTAGAAAATGTACTATTTTCATATGCATACCACTTATTTCCTTCCTCTTTCTCACTTACTACTACTCACAACTAATCATAGCATCCATTTTCTTGTTTACTACTCTAAGCAGAAAATTAGCTGTGAGTATAAAGTGGTTTTATTCTTACATTACTAAAATAACATAACAAAAAATACACCTAAGCTTACAAGCTAATACTTCTATTATATGACAGTTTAAAATCTTTTAGGTTTGGGAATGTTATGTCTGAATATCTTAACAATCACAATGATATTTTCTCAATTAATGTAAAACTAGGATTGCCAATCTCAATTACTAATAACGTATGAATAAGATCAATTTCTCAGAAATCACATATTTCAAATCTGTAGTTTGCTGCAGTTTCGTCAGTAGGGAATTAATTATAAACAAGACATGTAGTGTTCTATTTTTATTATAAGAGAAATTTCCCTTTCCCACATACATAAGAACAGTTTTAAATTAAGAAATGTCTTTCAACTTTAAACATTTTTACTTCATTTTACAAGTCATGTTACAAGTGTTATTACTCAAGTAATAAAATCAAACAGTTTATATAATTTCCTCAGGAAAGCAACCAACATAATCAAAGACCCCTCCCACTCCAATTATACTCTCTTCCACCCTCTTCCATCACTCAGAAGATTTTAAAGTTTAAATACATATACAAGTAGATTCAGGGGCAACTTCTTCTGATCTCTCTCTCTCTGGACCTTCTCTGCAGTTGTAACACTGTATTCTGAACTCTGTTCTGCTACCCTGAATGGTACAATCTGCCTTGTATAGGGCACAAAACAACACTTTTCATTGTATCACGAGACATGTGACAACAATAATCAATCTCAAACTCAATTTTCCTGAGATTCTTTTCATGTCACTACTTACATGTAAAATGGGTATAATATTTTTCAAACATCTGTCCTATAAGTATTAGCATCTTATAAATGTACAGCATTTTCAGTGTTGGTTGGAAAAATTGTATTGCATTTAATTGTTGAAAAAAATACATTTTGTTGAAGCTTTTCATCTGCAGTCATCAATTTGCAAGGAATATGAAAGGAACATGCTGATTGCTTGACAAGCAAATTGATTGGTCGAGACTTTTCTATGGGGAGTGCAGTGGTTAAATTTTAATAAGGCAGGTTAGTTCTTATGAGTCAAATCATTACTGTGACAAATGAACTAGAGAATGTCTGTCACCTATTTTGTTTAGTTGAAACAGGCACAGCATCTGTGTGTGTTCTTTCTGTTTGCAAAGAACAGGAGTCTGTGTATTAATACATATAACTTTCAGTACACTCTTCTACCATACTTCATGCCCAGCTGACAACCTTAGATTAGTATTAGCATAACTTTTTGCACACTTAATTTTATTAGTAAAAACTGTCTAATTGTGGAGTCACATCTGATGTTAGATACTGTGTTGAAGTTTTGCAAGCATGGGCTGATTGGATATAGTCAATACCTAGGAGAAAGTGAGGACTGCAGATGCTGGAGATCAGAGCTGAAAATGTGTTGCTGGAAAAGCACAGCAGGTCAAGCAGCATCCAAGGAGCAGGAGAATCGACGTTTCGGGCATGAGCCCTTTTTCAGGAAGAAGGGCTCATGCCTGAAACGTCGATTCTCCTGCTCCTTGGATGCTGCCTGACCTGCTGCGCTTTTCCAGCAACACATTTTCAGCTATAGTCAATACTTTGCTTATTGTGAATACCTGAAGGAAATGCTGTTTGACGTGATCTGCTTTCATATCTGGCATGAAATTCAGATACCACGTAAGTTATTCATGTGACAGGGTGGACGTCTGTTTGACTTGATAGAGAATTCTGTTTGTGGTGAACACAATTCACTTTGCCACTGCATTGTAGTGGCATGAAACACCCAGTTTCACCTGTTGCTCAAGGTTTTGAGATAGAAGTAAGGTAAAATAGCCATAGTCTTAACAGACAATCGTTTTTATTTATTTGAGAGATGTGGATGTCACTGGCTGGCCAGCATTTACTGCCCATTCCTAGTTGCCTTTGATGTGCTGTCTTTTTAGATACAGACAACTGGTGGTGGTTTAACCTGAGGGTCCCCACAGCTCGGGAAAGCAGAGATTGAGGAGAATCCTTCATGCTAATCTCAGCCAGTGTAGGAATTGTTGTCATCCCTTTACATTGCAAACCAGCTTTTGAGATACCTTGTCCTGATAAACACAAAGTAAAAAGCTACACAAAATATGACTTATTTCTGTGCTACCAAGGACGATTTGTATTTTGTTAATACAATGCAACCTGTGCAACCTGATATCTGGAAAAAAACACTTGGCAAAATTCAAATAATTTAAATACTTTTAGTGTGTGTTTTATATACATGACTAAATTTAGAATATTGGATAATTTTAAATTTTGAGCACAATGAAAAACATTATAGTTTTACTAACTGAAAACAAGAGGTTTTGAATATAAGATTAAGCAAAGAGAAATTCAAGAAAAACGCAGATGCTGGAAATCAGAAACAAAAACAGAAATTGCTGGGAAAACTCAGCAGGTCTGGCAACATCTGTGGAGAGAAAGTAAAGTTAACATTTTGGGTCCAGTGATACTTTGTTTTGGATACAGGATTTCTTGAATCTTAAAGCAGCTTGTGAAGTTAGATGAATGTGAGCCTGGAAGAAGCACTTGTAGTGGCCATGAAACACATTCAACACAAACAACATAACCCATATGTCAAACCACATGCACAATAGGTCTACAGAAAATATAATTTCAGAAGTGTCCATGTGCAATGCCACAGACAACCAATTGCTTCACCATCAGAATATGTCAAGCTGATGTTCAGTTGTTTCTAGTTAACTAAAAACAACTGTAAAAACTGACTATGCAAAAGCAAAGGAAGAAAGAAGAAAACAAACGATGGGTGAGGTATAAAATGACTATTTCACATCAGTATTTAACATGGAGCAGGATATGGAAGCTAGAGAATGTGGGGAAACAAATGGTTTATCTTGAAAAGTGTCCATTTTACATAAGAGATGGTGCTGGATGTTTTAAAACACGTAAAAGTGGATAAAAACATTTTGGAAAAGCAAATCAGAGCAGGACTTATGCACTTAATGGTAAGGTCCTAGAGAATGTTGCTGAACAAAGACAACTTGGAATGCAGGTCCATAGTTCCTTGAAAGTACAATTGCAGGTAGATAGGATCAATGAACAAGGCATTTGGTATGCTTTCCTTTATTGGTCAGAGTATTGAGTATTGGGGTTGGGAGGTCATGTTGTGGCTGTACAGGACATTGGTTAGGCCACATTTAGAATATTGCACCCAGTTCTGGTCTCCTTCCTATTGGAAGGATGTTGTGAAACATGAAAGGGTTCAGGAAAGATTTACAAGGATGTTGCCAGGATTGGAAGATTTGAGCTTTAGGGGAGAGGCTGAAAAGGCTGGGACTGTTTTCCCTGGAGCATCAGAGGCTGAGGGGTGAGTTATAGTGGTTTATAAAATCATGAGGTGCATGGATAGGATAAATAGACAAAGTCTTTTCCCTGGGATGGGGTATTCTAGAACTAGGGCATAGGTTTAGGATGAGAGGGGAAAAATATAAAAGGGACCTAAGCGCAACATTTTCCATACAGAGGGTGGTGTTTTTATGGAATAAGCTGCCAGAGGAAGTGGTAAAGGCTGGTACAATTGCAGCATTTAAAAGGCATTTGAATGGATATACGAATAGGGAGGGTTTAGTGGGATATTGGCCAAGTGCTGGCAAATGGGACTAGATTAGGTTAGGATATCTGGTCAGCATGGATGACTTGGACTGAAGGGTCTGTTTTCCGTGCTGTACATCTCTATGACTCTAAATGTCTGGGATCTGATCACCCTCGAACTCTGTGGAAAGCTACGGAAGTGATTTCTAGGCCTCTTCTTGAGTAGTTACGGGGAAGGTGCCAGAAGACTGGAGCTTGGCTAATGTGGTGCCATTATTTAAGAAAGGTGGTAGGGAAAAGCCAGAGAATGATAGGCTGGTGAGCTTGCCGTCAGTAGTGGATAAATTATTGGAGGGGATTCTGAGGGAGAAAATTTACATATATTTGGAAAGGCAAGGTCTGATCAGGGATAGTCAACATGGCCTTTGCATGTGAAATCGTGTCTCACTAACTTGACTGAGTTTTTTGAAGAAGTGACAAAGAAGATTGATGAAAGCAGAGCAGCGGATGTGGTATATATGGACTTCAATAAGGCGTTTGGCAAGGTTAGATCACATGGTATACAGAGGAAACTAGCCATTTGGGTACAAAACTGGCTCAAAAGGAGGAGACAGAGAATGGTGGTGGAGGGTTGCTTTTCAGACTGGAGTCCTGTGACCAGTGGTTTGCCTCAAGGATCGATGCTGCATCCAATACTTTTTGTCATTTATATAAATAATTTGGAATGTAAGAGGTTTGCAGATGACACTAAAATTGGTGGTATAGTGGATAGCCAAGAAGATTAACTCAAGAGTATAACTGGACCTTGATCTGATGGGCAATTAAGCCAAGGACTGGAGATGGAGTTTAATTGAGATAAATGTACGGTGCTGCATTTTGTAAAGGCAAATGAGGGCAGGACTTATACCCTTAATGGAAGGTCCTGGGGAGTGTTGCTGAACAAACAGACTTTGAAGTGCTGGTTCATACTTCCTTGACAGTGGAGAAGCAGGTAGGCAGAGATGTGAAAAAGGCATTTGCTGTGCTTGCCTTTCTCGGTCAGTGCACTGAAATTGGGAGGTCATGTTATGGCTGTGCAGGATATAGACTGCTTTTAGAACACAAATAGTTCTTCTATAACATGATGGTTGTGTTCTTGAGCATCCTTGTGTTATAGAAAAATTGCACTCTAGAAACAGCACTTAAAGTGTTGGCGATGTAATTGCGTTATAGCTAACACACATTTTAAATGTTCGTGCTGTAGAATCAGTGGCCGCAATTCGACAATCACTTTATATCGGATTCACATTAATGACATGTATGTTATAGCAGAACTACTTATACTGTATTCAGTTCTGATCTCCCTTCTGTCGGAAAGATGTTGTGAAACTTGAAAGAGTTCAGAAAAGATTTACAAGGATGTTGCAAGGGTTGGAGCTTTTGAGCTAAAGGGAGAGGCTGAATAGGCTGGGGCTATTTTTCCTGGAGCATCAGAGGATAAGGGGTGACTTTATAGAAGTTTCTAAAATCATGAGGGGGATGGTCTTTTCCCCAGGGTGGAGGAGTCCAAAACTAAAGGGCATAGGTTTAAGGTGAGAGGGGAATGATTTAAAAGGGACCTAAGGGGCAATGTTTTCACACAGAGAGTTGTGCATGTATGGAATGGGCTGCTAGAGGAAGAGGTGGATGCTGGTACAATAACAACATTTAAAAGGCATCTAGATGGGTGCATGACTAGAAAGGGTTTTGAGGGATATGGGCTAAATGCGGGAAAGTGGGACCAGATTAATGTAGAATATCTGGTTGGTATGGACAAGTTGGACTGAAGGGTCTGTTTCTGTGCTGTACAACTCTATGACTCTGTGATGCAGTGTTTATTTTTGCTTGCAGGGGAATACATTTGATTGAAAGAGAAGAGGAAGTTTGCATTTTCTATGAAAAACTAAGCATTCAGGACTCATTAATTAGTAATGGAGATGTGGAATTACACAGTATGGAGGACGAAATAAGATTCCTGAATATTCTACTGAAAGAGGAAAACAGACAGATTGAAAAAGTTCGCAAAGATGTGCCGAGTAAACATGAAATGGAGTCAAATTTGATCACTTTACAGAAAGAGGTATGAAAAGAAAAAGTACAGCAGTTTGTGCTTTGTTACTGAAAAGACAAAATTCTTTGAGAACATTATAAATAAACAGCATGGGGAGTAAAATACTTGAATTTTTGGAAAGACCTTTGACAAAGTTCAATACTAATAATATACTTAAAAGCCAATGGAATTCAAACTAGAAATTATGTTTAAAAAGATTATGTAGGATAATGCTCAGGAAGATAAATAATTTTGGGATGTGTTGAATTATGTTTCTTGGGACTGAACTGCAAGTTGTAAGAATGTAATCATCATTTCAAAGTCAACTCCACTGAGCTCCTCAAGCATGGCAAAACATCACACCCCGCTATCTTTCATGAGCCAATCCACTAAAAATTTTTTAAATAATAGCAGAAGAGTTGACCATCAAAAAAGCTACAGGTTGTTCTTCTAGAATGCGACAGTTGTTTTCCTCTGCAACCTTGTGCTATATTTTAAAAATCACACTATGAAAAACCGCTACAGAAAATTGGGCTGTAGAAGATTGCTAATAGAAAATCGCTATACCCATTAAGTAGAAAGTTCCAATATTGGAATCTTAAAGGAGCCCCTAAGCTTTCTTGATTGGCTGGAATAACTCTGCATTGTCCTGTAGCTTATATTCAGTGCCTTCTGTTCTCTTTACTGGCAAACTTGCTACAGTAAGAATATTTGATAAGGTGGAATGGTAGTGTGCCTAATCCCAACTGCTTCTCCACCTCTGCCAGAACTATGTTCTGAGCAGGAAGCCTCATAATTGATCTTCCTCTCCCCCAAGTCAATTGAGACCCCTAAGCAGCTAGTTAATTACTTAATACTGCCGACACCATGAGGCATGCCTGGCAGCTAAACCATGTTGCCAGCAAGTCACCTTTGGGGGAAATGAGAGGGATCCCTCAATCAAAGGCAATTTATATTTGATCAAGGGACTGAACACTGGGAAGGGGGCCCTACTGAGAATCACTACTTGCTGCTGACTTTTGTATCTCCCCAACTCTGTTATTTCTTTCCCTCTTTGCTTATCTGTGAACTGGGACAATCCTTAATCATGGTGTTGATGTATATTTTGTTCCACAAATCTGGACAACACAAGTTTCTGTACAATGTAGATGCTTTATTTTCAGACAACCGGCGAGAGATTCTCAGTGTCCCCAAAGTAGCCGTGTGTCTACTTGTGGTGACACTTCTCCATGAATCTCTACCCTACACACAAAGACAGTATTTTTTATAGGGATTAAATAGAAGGTTTATCAGTCACATGGTCGATTGTCAGTACATAGTTTAAGATTTCTAATTATGAATTTACAAAACCTGATGAAGCCGATGCCCTGTGATAACTTGTGAATGGATTACAGGGACTGGTTATCATATTCTTCATGAACACGTGTTGATGGAAAGAGATTAAAACAGAAGGGTTTCGCCTGTTCTCAATGCGGAATTCACATACATATGCTAATATGGAGGGGAAGTAAGGCAATTTATCAGGGTTGTGGCCAAGGCTATCAGTCTTGTCAGGGAAAGGCAATTACCTTTGTCTGAGGCTACAGGGGAATCTACATGTGTGGCTCCACTAGGCTCCATTTCTGAGATACAGTCAGTCTCTCCCCTACTGAGATGTTCTGTCTATATTGTAAGAGTACAGGCTTTCAGTTGATACTGCAGTAAGTCCTTTGGTAGTGGAATGTTTAACCCTCGAGTCCTCAATGTGTCCTGAAAGAGAAGAAAAGCATGGAACTGACCCCTCTGTAGCATTTTAACTTCCTCAATGGGAGTCCAGTAGGTATGTTAGGTATGTGTCTAAGTTAATTGCATTTTGCTGTGCTTATCTGCAAATCTACTATGCAAAAAGATGTGTATAAACATTTTTGCTTTGGAAGTAGGAGTAGAGGAAAACTTCACATGGACTATTTTTGAAGATCTCCTTCAGATTTGCTGCAAGAGAGGTTAGATCACAACCAGTCAGTTAAATCTTCCAGCCCCTAAACAATATATGCAGCGGCAAGAAATTGGGAAATATGGCAAGATGAAAAACAATGAGATGTCAAGAGAAAAAGTTTGCTTTTGCACCCAAGCTTTGTCTGCTTTAAAAAGCAGAACCATATTCTCATGATTTTTATTCTTACTTCCTTCTTATATAGTTTGCTATTCTCCTACACGGTAGAGAGAAACTGGATGATGACAATTCCCAACATGAAAGTCAGACTGGATATGTGACACTTCCTCTAAATCTCCATCTTGGCTAGCAATTCCGTAACATCTCAGGGGACA
Organism: Chiloscyllium punctatum; assembly: GCF_047496795.1. Classification (NCBI taxonomy): domain Eukaryota; kingdom Metazoa; phylum Chordata; class Chondrichthyes; order Orectolobiformes; family Hemiscylliidae; genus Chiloscyllium; species Chiloscyllium punctatum. The sequence continues at coordinate 38,268,888 of NC_092782.1, read as the reverse complement.
GAGGTAGCAACCATCTCAACATTCTTCTCCCCAATGTGATAGAGGTTGGCTTTGAACATGCACCAGCATCATCATATCATGGCACATCTCTGACTCAGGATATAGTTATCCACATCAATTCTGCACTATTGAGCACACCATTACCTGACATTGCAATGCTGCTGCCAGGTCACTTGGCACGTAGTGACGTTCTTAAACATCAGATGATGCATCTTAGGCTGTTCACTTACTCTATTAATATTTACTCACTTTACATCTGCTTAGATGCTCACTGCACCTCTGCCTTGCTTTGCCTTGCTGTACTTTTCTGCCTCATTCAGACCTTATATGCACACACTACAAAACAATAAGACATAGGAGTAGAAATTAGGCCATTCAACCCATCAAGTCTGCTCCACCATTTAATCATGTCTAGTAGGTTTTTCAACCCAATTTTCTCACTTTCTCCCTGTAACCATTGATTCCCCTTGACAACTAATAACTTAGAACGTAGAACATAGAACAATACAATGCAGAATGAGCCCTTCGGCCCTTGATATTGCGCTGACCTGTGAACTATTCTCAGCTCGTCCTCCTACACTATGCCATCATCATCCATGTGCTTATCCAAGGATTACTTAAATCACCCTAAAGTGGCTGAGTTTACTACATTGGCAGGTAGGGCATTCCATGCCCTTACCACTGTCTGAGTAAAAAAACCTGCCTCTGACATCGGTCTGAAATCTATCACCCCTCAATTTATAGTTATGCCCCCTCGTACAAGTTGATATCATCATCCTAAGAAAAAGACTTTCACTGTCTACCCTATCTAATCCTCTGATCATCTTGTATGTCTCAGATATCACCTTCACCGCTACATCCATCCACCTATTGTATTCTCAGCTACCTTGCTCCCAGCCCCACCCTCACCGCACCGCACCCCTCCCATTTATCTCTCCACTCCCAAGGCTCTCAGCCTCATTCCTGATAAAGGGATTTTGCCCGAAATGTCTATTTTCCTGCTCCCTGGATGCTGCCTGACCAGCTGTGCTTTTCCAGCACCACACTCTTAGCTCAGCATAGTAACAACCCTCTGATTGCAGCTTAACATAAAGCCTAAGTCAAGCAAGGAAGTATCTAGGAGTTCCTACCATCAAACCCTCTCTCTCTGTCTTTCTCCTTTCACTGTAAAGTTACTCTCTCTAATTTTCTGCTAAAAGACCAGAAAAGCTCCATTCAGAAAGGCAGAAAGAAATAATTCTAAAACTCAAAGTAAAAGGAAGACCTCAGGTCCAACTAGCCAATGAATAAACTAAAGATTGATCATCGCTGTACAATTAACACTTATGAATCATTGAAGAGTCAAAAGATTATAAGACTAACCTAGCCAGTTTTATTATTTAGATTGGCTATACAGAACTATTTTCCTGGACATTTTTTTTCTCTCCACTTATATAGTTTTAAGTTCTGTCTGTTTCATTTTGTGTTGGTTTATATGAGCAGGAATTTTAAAAGGGTAAGATACATAAATTAGAAATAATTTTCTTTTACTGTTCTTGTTATAATTATTCTAGTTACTGTTACAGAAGCAACCTAATATGATTTGCTTCTGTATTGTGTAGAAGTCATTCAGGGGAAATAGGATTTTTGATAATTACATGACATTTACACATTTGTTGTGATCTTGGGAATAGTGGGGTTTGTTTTACAGTGTACTGTTTCCAGTGAATCGTGACAGGATCATTACCTTTTAGGGTGCCTGCCATAGTCAGTCCTGCAGGTCCTCTGAAAAAAAGTCAGAGGATTAGTAGTAAGTTAGTTAGGGAGCTGTAGAGATCAGTCAGGACATTTTTTTCTAAGTTGGTCAGGAGTGTGGGGCACAGTCAATTATGGAGGTCAATTCACTGAAGGTGAAGGCAGATTATCCAGACCCATCTGGGGAAATCATTTATGAGGATTGTAGGAAGCGAGCAGATGGGAACAAATCAATATATAATGGTAGGAGATGAAGTGCATTGGAGGACCTGGGTTACTACAGGTGGAAGCTCATCAGTGCGTGAACTGGGACTGGGGGAACAATGCATCGCAATGTTGGCATGGCTAAGCTACAGGTTCAGTGTAAAATTTTAGAAGATGAAGCCTTAAAATGTTGAGTGGGAACATGTGGAAGCTCAGAACTGATGCAGTTGATAGAGATTGCTCCAGTAATGGTTCTAGCCATGATAGGAAGAATATACATCAAATAGCAGTCATCATATCCTCAGAATATCCTAAAGTACTCACAGAAGCAAATAAACTTGTGGTTGATGCTAACTATCAATTGGCTGTCTTCCAAATGGCATCTAACAACTGCTGTAAGAAATCTAGTTAAATTAACATCAAGAGTTTTAGGGTTCTCAGTGCACAAATTAGTGTGGTAATTAGAGGGTAAAGGGGAAAGATTTGTTCTGCATTGCATGTGTGACTACAATTTAAAAGTATCTCTTTGATTGTGAAATGCTTTGTGTTGTCATGAAAGCAATTCGATGTTTTTTAATTTCTTTTTTATATAGATCATAACTTGAGGATGAAAAGTTAGCAAAGTGGGGTGCTCAAAGATTTATAGGAAGACAGCCTAGTGTATAACCTGACCTACACCACTCAAATTTCTGAACTGTTTGTGACACTAGACCACTTTGCTACAAATCAAAGTTACTACTCAGTGTAGTACTCAGATACAGTACCATGGATCTCAGTGGCACTTTGAACTGCCTGTATAATTATATTTGACATTTTGTTTTGACCTTTCTGTCACAATGTGATTCTGTTTTTTAGACCTTATATCAGTACTACAATTTCTCCGTGTGAGTCATCATTGTTTTAGTGACCAAGTTTAGCATAGCAAAAAATAGATTTTATTTCGCCAAATATTATCTAGAAGTTAAAATGTTTGGGCATAACTTCTGAGCACAAAATTGTTGTCATGATGAGATCTAAGTTACTTTATTTTTCTTGAAGTAGAATAGTTTAACAAATTGCAAAATGTTCACATTAGTTTGAATTGGAATTTTTTCTGTTTATTCACTCTTAAGATTTGGGTGTTGCTCGGGGGTCAGAATTTATTAGGACACAGCGAAGTCTGCAGATGCTGGGGATCAGAGTTGAGAGTGCATTGCTGGAAAAGCACAGCAGGTCAGGCAGCATCCATGAAGCAGAAAAATCGATGTTTCAGGCCTGAGCCCTTCATCAGGAATTCACTCGGATCAGTATTTATTGCCGAACCCTAATTTTCCTGAAGATACCTACTTAAACTGCTGTAAATCTTGCAGTGAAGGGACACCCATAGTACAGTTGGGGAGTTCCAGGATATTGGCCGAGCATAAATGAAGGAACAGTAATATACTTCTCGTCACAGTGACAGGTGGTGTGCATCTTAGAGAGGTACTTGCAGGTGATGGTGTTTTCATGCATTTGCTGTCTTTGCGTTCTAGATGGAAGAGGTTGCAGGTTCTGTCAGAGGACTTTCAGTGAGTTCCCACAAAACACCTTTCATATGATACACACCATCCATCGATGCTGAAGGGAGTAAATGTTGAGTGGCTCCCTATCCAGCACATTCAAACAGGCTACTTTCTCTTGTAACATCCTGGAATTTTGTTGGAGCTGCAATCATCTAGGTACATCTCTATCCTGATTTGTACCTTGTAGATAGTAGACAGACACTGGGGAGATGTGTGGTGTGTTACTTGCCACAAAATTCCTAGCTTCTGACCTGCACCTATAGCCATAGTTTGTATATGGCTGCTCTAGTTCAGTTTTTGGTCAATGGAGATTCATAGTGGGGGATTTGTTATGGTGGTAACATTGAGGTTCAAGGGGAGATGGTTGGATTCTCTCTCTCTCTTGTTGAAGATGAGTCATTTCCAGGCATTTGTGCAGCATCAGCAAAACTGGTCACTTATAAACCCAAGCCTGGGGATCATCTAGGCCATTCTGCATATGAACATGGACTGCTTCAATGTTGGAGTGTTGCAAATGTTGCTAAATACTTTGCAGTCATTATTGAACATTCCATTTCTGATCTTAAGATGGTAATGGATGAAGCAATGTCTAAGTTGGGTCTAGAATACTATCCTGAGGACCTCATGCTATGATGTTCTGCGGCTAAAATGATTGACCTCCAACCACAACCGTTTTCCTTTGTGCCATGTATGACTCCAATCAGTAAAGTATTTTCCATTGATTTCCAATTACTCTAGTTTTGCTCAAGGCTCCTTGATGCCACACTCAGTTAAATGCTGCTTTGTTGTAAAAGCCAATCTCACTTCACTGCTGGAGTTCAGCTTTCTTTGTCATGCTTGGACCAAGGCTTTAATAATATCAAGAGCTGAAAAGCCTTGGTGGAAATCGTACTGAACATCAGTAAGCAGGTTATTCCTTTGCAAAGATAATTGTAATTACTTATAATAAAATAGAACTGATGTGGAATTTCTTATATGTTATTGTCAATCTCCTTCCAAAGTTCCAGTCAGTGATTAGGAACGTATCATATGTTCTACACAGCTGTGTAAAATCAGTGCGGAGGAATAATGCTCAAGTAATACTTCTATGTGTAAAGTATCATACCCATCAACCAATATAACCTAGTGAGATTAGTCTGATTCATCTATTATTTATATATGACCAAATATAAAAGATAGGTTTCAAGAAGTTTGTTGAAAGGTAGATATAATTTGGAATGCAGGGAACGTGTAGGTCACACTGCTAACTACTTCAACTGTCAACCCCTGTTTGCAGACATATTGTAAGGGCCACCCAGTATTTATCAAACTATCGGAATGCCCTGCAGGAGCAGCTCAGGGTTGTGTTTAATGATTATCATTTAATTCTCTGGCTTTGATTGTAAGTGCTGCATTTGTAGTTGTGTCAACTACTGGAAATATTCTTGATTCTCCAACAATGATTTGAGGGGAATGGTACACTGGCACAGGTTAAGTATGTCATGACTTGATCATCCCACACAATCTAATCCAATAGTTATGATCAAACACCACCTTGATACTTGTATGAAATAAAATTAAAATGCATCCATTTGGTGATATTGCTACATGCAAATACAAAAAAATTCAAACTACAATAACTATTAAAACTATGCCATGCTGTTGAGAGGGCAACACATATTAAAACTCTGAAGAGTTTATCTTAAAGACTTCTGAAAGTATGCACCCTTGTCATGGTGTCACTTGGCACACATACTTTGCTCTGTCTAGGATAAAAATAATTAATCTTATCTTGGCAAGTTTTTCCAGGCTATTTATACAGATTCCTCATCTGCACTCATGACTTTTGGAAACAGCAATAAATCAAAGGATGAACTCCTTCCAAATTTAGTGCACAGCTCTGGCAAAGTTTACATGGAGTTTTAAACAGAACAATCCTCTTTTGTTCCATAGCAAAATTTTTAAAAATCCTAATGCTAATGATTTCATGTTCGATGGCATGCATGTCAATTGATGTACTTGAAAGTCTCTTTAAAATGCAGGTATATCTCAGGCCGTTTCTTGAAATGAGAGAATCAGCTTTTCCTACAGTATGGTCAATGGTTTTTGATGGATTTCACGTCCCATCTGTTTTTCCTTTGTGTTCCTTTAAAATAAAGCATATTGGCACTGAAATCCTGACAAAACAATAGTGCCATTAGAATTAAAGGGATCTTCATGATGCCACCATTTTAACACTATCTGAAATCATGCTCAAGTAATTCAAATATGGAGAGGTGTACAAATCATATAACTTCTACTGGCCACACTTCCAGATACCTGACACAATCGTAAAAGATCATGGAAATGGGTCTCAGCCAGAAAATGGTTGAGGCAAGGTGGAGTTGGAATGGAGAGTAGTGGTCTTCTATCTCTTACTAACCAACTATATTGTCCACCCATTCACTCTTTATCACTCACCCATGGATAGCTTTTCACTGGATGAAACACAACACATGATAGTGCCAAAGGTGAAAGAAGGATTTGACATTGAGGAAATAGGGATCTGTACCAGTCAGTCAGTCTCTGAACTCCAGAGCTTGAAAATTCAGAACTCTGCATTCATGTTCAAATTAGTACCTGAGTGAGCTTCACTTGTAATGGAAGACTTAAGACAAATATCCAAATGTATATGATACTAGGTCGAGCTAAAATTGGATTGGATTGTTTTCATTAGAAAAAAAGGAGTTGAAGGAGGATCTGATTGAGGTCTACAAAATAATGAAGGGTATAGACAGGGTGGCTAGAGATAAATTCCTCACCCTGGGAAAAAGCTTAATAACAAGAGGTCACATGTTCAAGGTGAGGAGAGAAACATTTAAGGGGGTTACATAGGGAAAGTACTTTACACAGAGGGTGGTAGGCACCTGGAACATTTTGCCAGCAGAGGCAGGCATGGTAGATTCATTTAAGGTGCATCTGGACAAATGCACGAGTAGGTGGGGAGCAGATGGATACAGATCCGTAGGAATTGGACGATAGGTTTAGACAGTGGATTTGGATCGGAACAGGCTTGGAAGACCAAATGGCCTGTTCCTGGGCTGCACATTTTCTTTGTTCTAAAATGGACCAAGTGCCACCAGGAATATCTGCACTTGTCTACCTGACAGAGAAGCCTCGAGACCAAACAGTATATAAGAGTCTGATACTTGTGGCATTAGTCTTTATGTTAAGAGGTTGCTTCAAAAGAACAATGATTGCTATCTTCTGAAAGATTCAGGGTCCCATTCCTCACAATTTGTAGGTTTTTATTACTATTGAATCTTCTACTGATCAGTGGGCATTTAATCCAAGGTTAGTCATATCACACATGTTATAAGTCCATCTACAGATACCAACCTCCCTCCTACTGACAGTTTATGATACCTTTCCAGGAAAACTCTTCAGATGCCTGGTCATATTGGCAGCAAGATATAGAACCAGACTCTCTTGGGGCTCTGTGGAAATATTTGAAGAAACGGAGGGCAGTTCTTACCCAACATGGAACAGGAAGGAGTGGTTTGCACGATTACAAAATTGTGCAATGCGGTGATATTTTTTCATCTGTTAGTTCATCAAGTCTTGGTTAGGAGAGAAGCTTTTACTGTCTTATGACAAAACAGAAGTGCTGTTGCAAAATCTTCACTTACATATTCCTATCCTCAATTTGCATGTTCATGTTGAGATACTAATTAGGTAATGAACCACACAAAATAAATATAAATGGTTTGCTAAATTCAATGTATTAGATTAGATAATTACTTGACTTTAATGAACATGCCTATGAATCATGAAGGTAAGGGGTTGGAAATAATTTTGATTTAGCCCCTCCCTTTCTCCCTACTTCTCCCTCAACTTTGGTGGCCTGCATTGCCCTTAATGGGTTTTCTATGTAAACAAATTGATCAGAAAGCACAAGTGATATTTAATAGATGATGAAAAAAAGTGGATGATTTGATGATGGAAAAGTTCCATAGTGTGTAAGAATACTATTGAACATAAGAAAAATTAAGAAATCACAAAGGCAAATTTGAAGAATGATTAATTGCCTGAAATCAACTTGATGGACTTCCATCTACAAAGACACTTTCTAGTGTTATAGTTAATGGTTTTTGTGTATTTTTATAACTTAGTATGGTTGGTACCAGTTTAGAAAATAGGCTGGACTTTTTGACCCTTGTACAAGAGGACATGCTGTACAGCTGTACATATTTTGACCTTCTGTTGGTTTTAAATTATTTTATAACCACCTTTTCTTGGTTTCTAGCTTGCACTATATCAGGACAAGGTCCAAAGTCTTGAGAAGACCTTAGTAGACCCTTCATGTGAGAACAGATCACGATTACTGGGAGGAGATGATCCATCATTTGAAGAACTGAGCAAAAGAATAGAAGAGGTAACAAACAAGTCTTTGATGATTTATATGCTTGTATCACCTAGGTTATGATGCACAAAGCTGAATCATCACCTCTTAAATTTGGAAAAACTGTGCAAATAGGAGTAGTTCAAAACATACATTATTAATGTGGGGAACAGGACTTAGTTTCTTCAATACAATAAAAAGTTCAACTAAAGTTATCGATCATAGAGGTCTACAGAACAGAAAAAGACCCTTTGGCCCATCGAGTTTGCATTGGTCAAAAACAACAAACAAAATATCCCAAACGTTTTTTACAGCATTAACCTGTAGCCTTGTATGCCTTGGCATTGCAATTATACACCTAAACACTTAAAATGTTATGAGGATCAAAGTTTGATAGAAGATTTGTAGCTCGGGTGCTCGTTGTTGTGGTTCTGTTCGCCGAGCTGGGAATTTGTGTTGCAAACGTTTCGTCCCCTGTCTAGGTGACATCCTCAGTGCTTAGGAGCCTCCTGTGAAGCGCTTCTGTGCTGTTTCCTCCGGCATTTATAGTGGCCTGTCTCTGCTGCTTCCGGTTGTCAGTTCGAGCGGTCCACTGTAGTGGCCTGGACCCAATATACCGGCCACTACAGTGGACAGCTCGAACTGACAACCGGAAGCGGCAGAACCGGAAGAACCACAACAATGTTATGAGGATTTCTGCTTCTACCACTCTTACAGAAACAGTGAGTTCCAGAATCCCACCATCCTATGAGGGAAAAATATTTTCTCACATCCCCTTTAAACCTCCTGCCTCTTAAAACCATGCTACCTAGTCATTGAACTCACCTTGAAGGGGAAAGTTTCCTTCCATCTATCTTATCTACATCCCTCAATTTTCTGCATCTCAAACACATTCCCCCCTCAGTCTCCTCTACTCTAAGGAAAACAACCCCAGTTTATCCAAACTCTTTTCATAACTAAAACTCTTCAGGCAAAATCCTCACAAATCTGCTCCATACTCTCTCCAATGCAATCACATCCATTCTATGATGTGGATTCCTGAATTGCACACAATATTTTAGCTATCACCAATGTTGTATACAGTTCCATTATAACCTCCCTCCTCTTATACTCTAGGCCCTGACTAATAAAGGCAAGTACAATATATGTCTTCTTAATAACTTTATCTACCGGTCCTACTACCTTAAAGAACAGTTGGATCCACACACCAAAGGTCCCTCTGATTCTTGCTGCTTCTCAGGATCCTACTGTTCATCAGGTGTTCCCTTGCACCTGTTTGTCCTGTCTAAGAACATCATCTCACACTTATCCAGATTAAAAATTCAGATTGTAACTGCAGTTACAAACAAGACCCTGGAGTTTGTAGTGTATACTTACATATTGTAGCATCATTAATTCTCAAAAACTTATTTTAGACAAAAAAACACAACCAAATAGTGCATGAATAATACCATATTGAACTTTGGAATTCATACTGTAAGTCTTTTCAATCTTATGCATTGCTATGATCTTTTTTAAGGTGGCTTACCTTTAATAGTTTTAAAATGCCATTTAAGTTATTAATTTATTTAAAAATTAACACATCCAGAAAATACATACAGAAAATCTTGCAAGTCTTTTTGATTAGTTACTTAGCTAGAAAATACAGTGTTAAAAAAGCTTTTCAATTTCTCCACTTGCATCCACAACTATACTATGGAGCAACTAGAGTTATTTGTCTTCTTGTACCTCAGTCATAGAATCATACAGGCATACAGCACAGAAACAGACCTTTTAGTACAACTAGTCCATGCAGACCATAATCCCAGACTAGTCGCACCTTCCTGCACTTGGCCCATATCCCTCCAATCATTTCTTATTCATGTACTTATCCAATGTCTTTTAAATGTCGTAACTGTACCACATTCACCACTTACTCTGGAGGTTCATTCTATTCTATGTAAATGAATTGCCCCTCATGTCTTGAAATATTTTTCGTCTCACCTTAAAAATATGCCCCCAATCTTGAAATCCCCAGTCCTCAGTAAAAGACACCTGCCATTCACTTATTCATATCATTCGTGACTTTACAAGCATCTATAAAAGGTCACCCCTCAATCTACTACACTCCAGTGAAAAAAAATCCCAGCCTATCCAGCCTCTCCCCATAACTCAAACCCTCCATTCCCAGCAACATTCTGGTAAATCTCTTCTGAACCTTCTCTAGCTTAACAATATTCCTCCTATACTAGGGCAACCAGAACTGGATAAAGTACTCCAGAAGAGGGCTCACCAACGTTGTGTACAATATCAACATAACTTCCCAACTCCTATACTCAAAGGACTGAGCAATGAAGATGAGTGCGCTAAATGCCTGATTAGACACCCTGCGTACATGTGATGCATATTTCAAAGAATTATGTATCTGAACCCCAAGGTTTCTTTGTTCAATAAAACTACCCAACACACTACTTTTAATTGTAGAAACTTTGCCTTTGTTTTACCAAAACACAATATCTCACATCTATCCAAATTAAACTCTATCGGCCACACTTCAGCCCATTGACCCAATTGATCAAGACCTTTAACTTTAAGATGACTTTCTTCACTGTTGTGGTTCTGTTCGCCGAGCTGGGAATTTGTGTTGCAAACGTTTCGTCCCCTGTCTAGGTGACATCCTCAGTGCTTGGGAGCCTCCTGTGAAGCGCTTCTGTGCTGTTTCCTCTGGCATTTATAGTGGCCTGTCTCTGCCGCTTCCGGTTGTCAGTTCCAGCTGTCCGCTGCAGTGGCCGGTATATTGGGTCTAGGTCGATGTGATTGTTGATAGAATCTGTGGATGAGTGCCATGCCTCTCGGAATTCCCTGGCTGTTCTCTGTTTGGCTTGCCCTATAATAGTAGTGTTGTCCCAGTCGAATTCATGTTGCTTGTCATCTGTGTATGCGGCTACTAAGGATAGCTGATCGTGTAGTCGTGCACACAAAACACTCATCCACAGATTCTATCAACAACACATCGACCTGGACCCAATATACCGACCACTGCAGCGGATAGCTGGAACTGACAACCGGAAGCGGCAGAGACAAGCCACTATAAATGCCGGAGGAAACATCACAGAAGCGCTTCACAGGAGGATCCCAAGCACTGAGGATGTCACCTAGACAGGGGACAAAACATTTGCAAATTCCCAGCTCGGCGAACAGAACCACAGCAACGAGCACCCAAGCTACAAATCTTCTCCCAAACTTTGACTTTCTTCACTGTCCACTGTACCACTAATTTTGGTGTCATCAGGAAACCTTCTATATTCTCATCTAAGTCACTTATGTAAGATGACAAACAACAGTAGACTAATGGAACATTGCTGGCCACAGGTCACCAGTCAGAAAAATAACCCACCCACCACCACACTGTCTCCTACTGTTAAGCCGATTTTGTATCCAATTGGAAAGCTCACCCTGATTCCTGTATGATCTAACTTTACTAACTATTCTACCATGCGGAATCTTGAAGGTTTACTAAAGTCCAAGTGAATATCTACCGCTCTGCCCTCAATTTTTTTGATAACTTACTCAAAAAAAACTCCATCAAGTTTGTGAGACACAATTTCCCTCTCACAAACCCCATCTTGGCTATTCTGGATTATTCCGTGTCTCTCCAAATGCATATAAATCCTCTCTCTGTCGCTTCCAACAATTTACCCACCACCAAAGTCAGACCATCAGGTCTGTTGTTCCCAGGCTTCTCCTTACATCCCTTCTCAAGTCAAGGCACAACATTAGCCACTCTCTAGTTATCCAGCACTTCACCCTTAGTTATAGATGATACAAATATTTATGCAAGGGGCCCTGCAATTTCCTCTCTAATTTCTCTCAAAGTCCTGGAATATAGTAGATCAGGTCCCAGAGGTTTATCCACCTTTGTTTTTTTCTAAGGCCTCCAACACTTCCTCTTCTGTAATGTGAACTGTTTTTAAAACATCAATATTTCTTTCTCCACAGTAAAAATGGACTCAAAAAATTTATTTAATATCTCTACCATCTCCTGAGGTTCAACGTAAAGATGACCTTTGATTTTATTTTTAAAAGAGCCCCTACTCTCTCTCCAGTTGCTCTCTTCCTCTTAATGCACTCGTAGAATCTCTTTAGATTATCCTTAATCTTAATTACCAAGGCTGTCTCATATCCTGTCTTTTCCTTCCTGACCTCCTTCTTAAGAATTCCCCCGCACTCTTTATACTGTTCAACACATTCACTTGAACTCAGTTGTCTATCTAGTTAACTGAATGCGAATCTTTTTTATTCTCAATTAGAACTTTGGTATCTTTATTCATCTGTTGCTCACTATGAGCCTTACCTTTCACTCCAATGGGAACTGCTTTTCTTATTTCCTGAGTCTGTCCATAAAATGCATCCTTCCAGTACTAATGTTATGATCAGTGCTGTAGCAATAGCAGCTATGAGCCTTTGCCTTCATTCAAAGAACTGAGAACCTTATACCTACATTTGTTGCTAAAAAGAAAGTCCAGCTGCTAGCTAAAAAGTGTAAGAATACACAATAATATATTCCAGTAACTTGAAGACTAGTCATAAATTATTAAGAGGTAAGGTAATCCTACCCCAACCATAGAGCTGCTTTCTCAGAGAGACAGATAAAGGCAGCTGGTAATGGTTTAACCGGAGGTGCCCCATACCTCGTGGAAGGGAACAGATGGAGAAGGTGGGATCTTCATGGTAACCTTAGCCAGTGCAGCAACTGAACTCATACTTTTGGTGTTACTCTGCATTGCAAACCTATCACGCAAGCCAACCTTCCATCCACTGACTCCGTCTATACTATTCACTGCCTCTGGGAGGCTGCTGATATAACCAAAGATCTCTCCCACCCTGGTCATAAACCCTTTCAACCTCTGTCAGGTAGAAGATACAAAAGTTTAAACACACATACGAACAGCTTCTTCCCTGCTGTTATTAGACTTCTGAATGGACTGCTCAAATTTTAAATTTAATGTTGCTCTCACTATTTGTGCACCTTCTCTGCCATAACATTGTATTCCTCACTGTTCTATCATACTAATGCATTTTGTTTGGTATGATCTGCCTGGACTGCACACAAAACAAAAAATTTCACTGTCCCTAGGTATATATGACAATAATAAATCAAATCAAAAAGCTGTCAAGCCAGTTGAGCTACCAATACAAATTATACATTTCCTCGAATTGAAAATAATGCCATTATTTTTAGATGGTTTTAAAAATATTTTCCAGTACTGTTTTAGGAATGCAGACTACAATGACATATGCTCAGCTTATGATATGGTATTACTATTTAGGGAAAAGTCTCAGCATGGTATTAATCACAAAAAGAGGATCCAGTTTACCACACCATGCTGCTAAGATACAATTTCCCCAAATCAGGAAATTATTAACCAACTTTCTCAATTTCCTTCTGGCAAAACAAACCAGTAAAATACAAACAAAGAAGAATACATTAACACCACACCAACCTACAAAACTGTATTGAATTTACAACCTGGAACAAACCGTTCAGCTGTTCTGCATGAGTCTTATCCCACCTTTATCTATCTTATCCAGTCAAAATATGATATTTCATTCCTTTCTCCCTCATACACATTTCTAACTTTTCCTTAAATACATCTATATAACTTACCTCAACCACTCCACATTATTGCAGGTTCCATATTTGCATCACTCACTGAATAAAGAAATTTCTTCTGAATTCCTGAATTACTACTGACTATCTTGTGGCCACATCTTTATTCCACTTATCCAGTTTAACCACTTGATAATTTTAGAGATCTTACCATTTAGAATTGCTGCCTATTTTGTTTTTTGTGGATGTACCTGCTCAGTTATTCTTGTAAACATCTTTTGCACTCCCATTTTTTTTTAACCTTTTAAACCAACAAAAGCTAGTCACCAGCTTTATCAACTCAAACTGGTATTTTGAGCTTTTGGCCTTTAGGTATAAAGGTGCACTCCACAAATTATTCCTTTTCATTGGGTGGAATCTTAATGGGATATGAGCAACATCAGCCATAGCAAAATTTATAGAAGAATCATGCATGACGTCCATTGAGGTCTACCTTGACATTGGGAAAGCAAGGAGACTGTGCTCTCAAGATAAGACACCCAGCTCATGGACTGGACCAGGTTGCATTTGGCTCTTCTCTCACTACCATGACGTTGTCTTCTCTGAAACTACCTGCCTTGCATTGCTTTGCCTTTGTGCACCTTTCCCACTCAGCCAGACACCAGGCACCACCATGTTCAGCTGGACGCTCATTCCCTGCCCGCAAAGCAAGACACCAATTTCTCCCATCTGCCCTGCCTCGGGCAAATGGCAGGAACCATGCAGGGCAGCTGCAGACTGCAGAGCTTGTCCAGGTGCACAAAGGGTTTTCAAAGATGGCACGGTGCCAGGAATATCTATTAATTCCAAGGTATCCCAACAGTTTTCCAGGAATGACACGTGGTAAGATGGGGCTAGAATTGGTCATGAGTATCACCATCGGGGTGAGGTTGATAGCTATTGAGGTACATTTGGTAAGTTACACAGTGAGAAAATTTACTAGGCCTTGGGGTGATGTAGCTTCTAAGAAATTCAACACAGCTCACACAGCAAAAAACAAAATTCAGCCCATCATCTCAAATTGCTGTGCATAGATATTCTGTTGATTTAACTCTTATCTCCATCATTGCAGATGGACTTAAAACTAGTGAGAAAAGAGGAACAATTATTGGAAAAGGATCTTATCACTGATCAGGTGACACGCCTTTCTGAACGAATTAATGCTAAAGCAATAAATGGTAAACAGGACACACTGACCTTAGCCAAAAAGGTATGTTGAAATGTTAAATAGTACACTGCTAAACTGTTACTCAGTTTAGTTATTTGCAAATGTCAATGATCACATTTTTGCCACTTATCATTGTTTACATTAAAAATTTTACAAGAAAATATAAATATTAATCTTATAAATGGACTTATTAAAATAAAGAAAACAGCAATTGGAACTTGTATTAATTACTGCCTTTACATCTACAGAGCCAGAGTTCATATGTAGCTGAATCTGCAGGATGTCTCACTTCTGACATTGTTCTCTAAATGTATAGAATGAAAAGAAATTAACTAACTCATCTCAATTCAGCTCTTAATCACTTAAGTTTGAAATAATTGGCATTCAGACATCAAGGTCCAGTGTGAAAAATATAAAAGATGTTACTGTACTACAATTTTCTGCATCTAGACATGTTACAACTCACAAAGAATATTTATCACCAACACTGAATGTTTGAAATAGAAATTGTTCTACTACTTAATGCCCCACTGGTGGGCACTAAATTTGCACAGGAGTTTTTGTTTTAAAAAGGAAAAAAGATAAATGAACAAAACAATAGCAATGGAGTAGTGCTTAGTAGTTGTTATTCATGATCCATCACAGTTGCTTTCAAATTTAAAAAAAACAAATTTTAAAACCTGCCATTCTTGCCAAGAATGCTTCAGAAACTGGGCACAACATTAAAAAAAGGCAGGACATACAGGGTGGTAACTGATGTCCGAATTATTACCCAAACTATTTAAAATAACTTACAGGAAAACATATGGAAAGCAAATGTCTGGCTAAATAAGGGTTTTGGGCCAAACAAATTAGTTAATGGAATACTGACACTAGTAATGGGAGATAATGGAGCTTTACATGGACCCAGGTCTTCATAGAGTAAGACTGTGGAAAGGGCTTCACTAGTTGAGGGGGATGGATACATTAATAAGAAGGGATTAGTTAGCTTAGTCGGCTAAGAGTACTTAATAATACCATTGTGTGTATTCAATCCCAAAACCAGCTAGGGTAGTTCTTGGGACTGCTTCTTCTCCTTGTGATATCATAGCAGAGAGATGTGGGAAGTCATGATTAGCAACCCTTGTTCATGTGAGGATGCTCAGTGGAGAGATAGCCAGAATAAAAAATAAAAACGCAGAGCATCCATAAATAAATGGGGACCTGAAGGCAATAATTAGAAGCAGGATGTAAATACAATATGCAAGTCAAAAACATGGATATAGAGAGGACATAACTATTTCAAGCTATAATTTGTTTAGAAATGATAGGGAAGGAAGTGGGTTGGTGTGTTAATGAAATACATGATAATGGTAGTACAAAGAAAAGACATTTTTAACAGATTAAAAACACAGCCCATATGGATTGATATAGAAAGGGACTGATCACTTTATTAGAGGTACAGTGCAGTACTGGTTAACAAATAATGCAAAGGAACTGGTGAATGAAATATATAGACATATATAATGAAATGATTAAAGAATACAAAATTCTAAGCATAGAGAATTTCCAAATACCTCTAACTAAGCCAACAGCAACATTAAGGGAAAGCTGGTGTTGCCTGTCTGATCCAAGATGTAAACCCAAAAAGGGAGACCAAATTGCTAAACCTAGAAATGAGAAATAATCTGGAACAAATACAAAGTAATTGTGGAAGAATATCTAAGGAACAGTGATCACAATATAATAGTAATGTGATTGACTCAAATGTGCCCAAAAATGGCTGAACCTGTTCAAGAGCAATTAGAGATGGGCAACAATTACAGGTCTTACCAGCGATGTCCACATGCCATGGAAGAATTATTAAAACTACGCTTTTAATAGTGAGGGGCATGGGTAGAATGAATATATGAGGTCTTCTTATCCTAGGATGAGGGAGACTAAAACTAGAGGACATAAGGTGAGAAGGGAAAGATTTAAAAAGGATCTGGGGGTAACTTTTACCATGCAGAAGTTGATGGTTGTACAGAAGAAGCTGCCAGTGGAAGTGTTGAGGGTGGGTGGATTTACAACATTTAAAAAAGGCACCTAGATGCATGTATGAACAGGAAGAATTTAGAGGGACATGGGTCCAATGCTGGCAAATGGGACTAGGTCAGATTGGGATGCGTGGTTGGCACGGGTCGGACTGAAGGATCTGTTTCTGTGCTTTATGAAGACGACTCAATAACAGTTTGAGAGAGATACAGATTGTGCAAGACTGAAGTAAATAAATTGGTAGGGGATAAACAACTGAGGGAATGAAAATTGAGCTAAAGAAGGCATGCTAATGATGATGAATGACAATGAATTATAAAACAGGCAATACTTACATGTAAAAAACACCTATAGAAATTAAAGGGAAATATATGCATAATAACGTAAGAAGAGATTGGCCAAAAATGAGATGCTATGGATAAATAGAGCAGGAGCATAAAATTGAACCCAAGTCAACGGTGAATTCAATGTTGTTGAGGGAGGACATAACTATGCTACTACTATTGCATGGCAGGTGATTACTCTGTCTTGTTGAAACTTTCATCGCCGAGCACTTGCCAGTCTAAGTTGTTTGTTGTCCTGATCTTGTTGTATTCATGCATGCTCTCCTTCATTTAGCTGAGAGTTGTTATTTGTCTCAAATCTTGACTGAACCACACTTGGGAGGGCAGCGTGCTGTTCAGGTCTCCATTCTATATGACATACGTTGAAATAATGAAGAAAATATACAAGGATGTTACCAGAATCGAGAAGATACAACTATCAGGATTGTGCAGACCTAATACAGATCTTTAAAGTTAAGGTTTGATAGGATGAATATGGAGAAACCTGAAGAACTCACTTAATTAAACCACAGCAAGGGATAATAAATATTAAATAGTTACTAAAAGTGAAGAATTTAGTTGGAATTTCTTTACACAATGGTATGAATGTGCACTCAGCATATGGATTAGCTGAAGCAGGTAACAATAATACATTTAAAATAAAAGTTTGAAACACACCAGAGGAAAATTGCATTTACAGTTATGGAGACAAGGTTGGGAAAATAATTAGTGAGAAAATTCATGTAATATATTTATCAGCACAGGCCATTTGAGATGATGGCCAATTTCACTGCTAGGACCCACTATGTAATTCAAACATTACTGTTTGATATCAACATATCTGTTGCTTATAAATAACACGTGTTCAATTACACAAAATGGAGACCATAGCTTATTAGGAATTTGTTGAGAAATGAATCCTCTGAAATCCATACTAATATTTAGAAGCTATATTTGTCCTTTAAGTTGGTTAACTGATGGACTTCTTTTTCCAAAAAAAAAAATCGGTTTCCTACCAGTTTTTGTGGATATCAGCCAATTTCTGTAGACCACCCCAAAGAATTTCTCAAGAATCCTCTGTACCAGAGCTTAACCAATGTGCAAGATGGCATGGATTTGGTTGTCATTTTGCATGTTTCTCTCATCAGGCATATTTATAAAATTTTAAAAGATCTCTCTCTTAATATACAACTGTTTCAAAACTACAGAAAGAAATTCTGTACATCTGTTACTGTTATGCTGTCAGCAGTCAGAATTCTTTGATACCATGCTCATTCTTTGTGCTGTCTAAATTCAACCAAGCTGACAATTAAAAAAGGAGATTTGGAAACAGATTTTTTTGATCCAGTATACTCACATCTATCTTTGTCTTCAAGGTTAAACAAGTAAGAATCTGTTTATGTCAAAAGAAATCTGAAAGAACCGCAGATGCTGGAAATCAGAAACTAAGACAGAAATTGCTGAAAAAAAACTCAGCAGGTCTGGCAGCACCTGTGCAGAGAAGTCAGAGTTAACATTCTGGGTCCAGTGACCCTTCCTCAGAACTATGGTAGCTAGGAAAATGTTGTTTTTTCTGCAGAAGATAGGGTGGAGAAAAGGGCATAAAGAGTAAACAATAGTTGGAGATAGGCCTCAAAGACAGAGAACAATGATTAGATAGACAAAGGAGTGGATAACAATCAGTCTGGGAGAGTGAGTAGCTATCAATGGGAACTGTTTATCTGAGCCTTCCTGCTGAGATAATGTTATAGACATTATAGATCGTACTGATCAAATTACTTCAAATTTTAAATGTTTATTACAGTCCACACTACTTATAGTCAACAGCAATTTCAATTAGTAAGCTGAGCTATTGAAAAACTGACTTTATGTCAATTTGGAGGTGCCAATATTGGACTGGAGTGTACAAAGTTAAAAGTCACAACACCAGGTTGTAGTCCAACAGGTTTATTTGGAAGCACTTGCTTTCGGAGTGCAGCTCCTTCATCAGGTGTTGTGCGATTTTTAACTTTGGCTTAATGACAGCTGATTTCAATAAGTATTAAAACTGATCATGATATTTAAATGAATTTGTCTGAATTGGGAGGAATTTACAACAAATTTACAGGTGAATGAAATGCAAGGAAAGGTCAAAGATGTTACACGAAAGATGATGGCCGTGGTTTCTGAGCTGTCCATGCAACAGGCCAATGCCATGCAACTCCAACAGGATGTCAAGGATAAGCAGCAGTTTCTGGAATTATGTTGCCAACGGATGGAGCAGGGAATGGCACCCAGTGAAGAATTTGAATCTGAATGGCTAAAACTAGTGGATAAAGAAAATAGACACAAAAGAGAGATGGAGATGAAAAACAAGGTATGAATTTCACAGTTTATGTCAACAGTCAGGAAAATCATTATAGGACAAGTAAATGCAATTTAAGATATACTGACTAACAAATTCAGTTGTTTGTATTTATGAGCAATTAGGAAAGAATGGAGTGAGGAGGGACCCTGAGCTTAAATATTGAAATGCATGAAACCCGAGACACATCATCGACTATAAATTTACCTATACTTCCACACAAATCATCTACTATACCTATTGCACCCAATGTGGTCTTCTCTACATCAGAGAGACAGGACGCCAACTTCCAGATCATTTCAGATAACATCTTTGAGGTACCCACACCAACCAATCCCACCACCCAGTGGTCGAACACCAACTCCACCAACCACTCCACCAAGGACATGTAGGTCCAGGGGTTCCTTCATTGCCCAACCCTAAACACCCGATACCTGAAGGAAGAACACCTCATCGTCCACCTTGGGACCCTGCAACCACACAAGGTCAATGTGGATTTCACCAGTTTCCTCATTTCCCCAGCCCCATTTTTTCCTAGTCCCAAGCCTCTAACTTGGCACTGCCCTCTTGACCTGTCCATCTTCCCTCCCACCTATTTGCTCCACCTTCCTCACCGACCTATCACCTTTCCCCTCCACCTTAATCTACCTATCACATTCTCAGCTATCTTCCCCGCACCCCCATCCCCACTATTTATCTCTCAGCCTCCCCTTGCCCACAAACCTCATTCCTGATGAAAGGCTTATGCCTGAAACACTGATTCTCCTGCTCTTCAGATGCTGCCTTATATGCTGTGCTTTTCCAGCACCACACTCTCGACCGATGTCATTAAGTTGGTCATAAGTTTAAAAATCACAACCCCAGGTTATAGTCGAACAGGTTTATTTGGAAGCACTAGCTTTTGAAGCACTGCTTCTTCATCAGGTGGCTGTGAAGCAGGACCATAAGACACAGAATTTATAGATTACAGTGATACAATGATACATAGATTGTTAAGTCTTTCATCTGTTTCAGTTCTTTAATATGTAAATCCCAGAACTTCTTTTAAATCACATTCTCAAGATAACTTAAGGTTTTACAACAAAAGGTGGAATACAATGCCTGAAAGGTGTGAGTTTAGAGTCTGTCCGTATACCAATCTTGAGTCAGACTGGTTCTATTTTAAAGTGGAATCTACAAAATATTATACGGACTGACTACCTGCATTGACTACTTGCAGGTTCTGCATTTTTTGAACAAAATAGAATGTATCTGCAAATATAATTCTGCAACTGCTAATTCACTCTATAAACTTATATGTATATGCATGTGAGAGTATGAGACACCACACAGGAGAATAGTGCTGTGGGTCACCCAAAGATCCCGTTTGATGCCATCCTGGTGGGTTCCGAATTTGGCTATCAGCCTCTGCTTGGCCACTTTACTTTGTTGCCTGTCCCGAAGTCCACCTTGGAGGATGGTCACCCGAAGGTCCGAGGTCGAACAATGCAAAGTGGCCAAGCAGAGACTGATTGCCACATTCGGTACCTGTGACGATGGCCTCAACCGGGACCTCGTGTTCATGTCACATTACAGGTGACACCACAGGTGACACGCACACACACACACACACACACACACACACATACACACACACACAGTCTCTCTCTCTCATATACACGCTCTCTCCCTTATGTACACATACACCTCTCACAGGCTTATAACCCATCACACACACATTTTACCAAGCTTGTACACATGCAAACACTTTCTCACATGCACTCACACGCACACTCTCTCTCTTTCATGCACATATACACAGAGATTTATAGAGTGAGTTTGTATTTGCAGAATTATATTTGCAGATACATTCTATTTTGCTCAAAAAATGCAGAACCTACAAGCAGTCAATGCAGACAGTCAATACATGTAATATTTTGTAAACTCCACTTTAGAAATAGAACTAGTCTGACTCAAGATTTGGATACAGACTCTAACCTCAGACCTTTCATATATTATCTGAGCTGAGATGTCACCTTTTGTTGTAAAACCTTAAATTATTTTGAGAATGTGACTTGAAAGTAATTCTGGGATTTACATATTAAAGAACCAAAACCAGCAAATCCATTCTAAGATGAAAGACTTAACTATTTAGGTTTGATCAATGTATCATTGCATCACTGTAATATTTTGCTATAAATTTTGTGTCTTATTGTCCTGCTTCATAACCACCTGAAGCAGCAGTGGTCAGAAAGGTAGTGCTTCCAAATAAACCTGTAGGACTATTACCTGGTGTTGTGTGATTTTTAAACTTTGTCTACCCCAATCCAACACCAGCTCCTCCAAATCATGAAATCTTATGGTATTTGAAGATTGTAAATGGCACACAGGATCTGATTTTAAATAAATACTGTGCCTAAGATAATCCCAACTTGCATACCCTATTTAGTACGGTCGGTGGCTCACATCTAGCTGTAACGTGCATGTGCATTTGCTTTCTGCCTACCATGGTGAAACTTGAAAATCTACTGTTATTTTGCCTTTGCTGCATCCAAAACTAATCTAGGATTTATTTAAATGGAGAGTGTGTTAATACTGTTCAATTTAAAAAAAATCAAAAATAACACTGTAGTTGGTTTGGAATAACATACCTAATCAATTATTCCTAAATACCAAGAAATTCTTTGCTCACTTGTACTACTATAACAAATCTGATGACCTATGAGTAAGAGTCATCTCCCTAAATTCAACACAATATAATTACAATCGAAAAGTGTGGGACTTGAAAAGCACAGCATCTGTGGAGCAGGAGAATCAATGTTTTGGGCATAAGCCCTTCCTCTGGCATGTGGGGGCGGGGGGGCGCGTTGGCAGGAAAAAGGGGCTGGGCCTATGGGAGGAAGGTAACTGGGGAGGTGGTGGTGATAGGTTGCAAGGGAGGGTGGAGTGGTTAGGTGGGAAGGTAAATCGACAGGTAGGCCAGTTCAAGAGGGTGGTGCCAAGTTGGAGGGTTGGATCTTTGATAAAGGTTTGGGGGGAAGAAGATGAGGAAACTGGTGAAATCAACATCAATGCCATATGGTTGGAGGGCCCCAAGGTGGAAGATAAGGTGGTCTTCCTCCAGTTGTTGGGTAGATTGGATGTGTCGGTGGAGGAAGCCTAAGATTTGCATGTCCTTGGTGGTGTGGGAGGGGGAGTTGCAGTGGTCAGCCACAGGGTGGTGAGGTCATTTGGTGCATGCGTACTGGAGATGTTCCTTGAAATATTCCGCGAGTTGGTATCCTGTCTCCCTAATGTAGAGGAGACCACAGAGAGCAATGTACACAGTAGAGGTGGTGTTTGGATGTGCAAGAAAATCTCTGCCGGGTGTGGAGGGATCCTTTGGGGCCTTAGACGAAGGTGAGGGGGATGGTTTGGCGACAGGTTTTACACCTCTTACGGCGGCAAGGGAAAGTGCTGGGAGTGAAGGGTGGGTCGGTGGAAGTCGTGGACCGAATGAGGGAGTGGCAAGGGAACGGTCTCTGTGGAATGTTGATATGTGTGGGGAGGAAAAAAAAATCTCTGAGGTCCGATTGCAGTTAGCAGAAACGGTAGGAGATAATGTACTGTATCCGGAGGGTAGTAGGGTGGAATGTGAGGACCAGAGCAGGGTTCTACTCTTGTTGCTTTCGGAGGGGTGGAGTTCAAGGATGGAGGTGTGGAAACAGGAGGAGATGCGCTGGAGGGCATTGTTGATCATGTGGGAGGGGAAATTTCAATCCTTGAGGTAGGCGACCATCTGGGATATCCTGGAGTGGAATCGCTCCTCTTGGGAACAGATGTAATATAAGCTGAGGAATTTGGAGTAACAGATTGCATTTTTACAAGATGTCGGTGTAGTTCAAGTAGCTTTGGGAGTCAGTGGGTTTGAAGTAGATATCCATGTTGACTTGGTTGCCAGAAATGGAGATGGATAGGTCCAGGAAGGGAAGGGAGGTGTTCAAGATGGTCCAGTTGAACTTAAGGTCAGGGTGGAAGATGTTTGTGAAGTTGATGAACTGTTCAACTTCCTTGTGGGAGCACAAGGTGGCGTTGATACAGTCATCAATATAGTGGAAGAAAAAGTGGGGAATGGTGCCAGTGTAGCTGCGCAAGATGGACTGCTCCATGTATCCGATGAAGAGGCAGCCATAACTGGGGCCCATGTAGGTGCCCATGGCTACCCCTTTTGTTTGAAGGAAGTGGAAGGATTCGAAGGAGAAGTTGTTGAGGGCGAGGACCAGTTCCACCAAATTATATGAGTGTGTTGGTGGAGGGATACTGGTTGGGTCAGTGGGAGAAGAGGAAATGGAGGGCCTGGAGGCCTTCGCCATGGCAGGTGGATATGTACAGGGACTGAATGTCCAAAGAGATGAGGCATTGGGGACCGTGGAAATGAAAGTCATGGAGGTGGTGGAGAGTGTTGGTGGCATCCCGAATGTATGTGGGGAGCTCCTGAACCAAGGGGGAACAGACAGTATCAAGGTATGAGGAGATAAGTTCGACGGGGCAGCAGCAGGCAAAGATAATGAGTTGACCGGGGCAATCAGATTTGTGAATTTTAGGTAAGAGTTAGATCTACCTATCACCTTCCCAGCTACCTTCCTCCCAGCCTACCCCCACCATCCTATTTATCTCACAGCCCCTTTCCCTCCCCACCCACATTCCTGATGAAGGGCTTATGCCCTAAATGTCAATTTTCCTGCTCCTCGGATGCTGCCTGACCTGCTGTGCTTTTTCAGAGCCACACTCTTTGACTCTGATCTCCAGTCCTCACTTTCTCCTAGACACAATATTTACATGTGATTAAACATCCTCTAGGTGCATTCCAGTACACTACAAATCCATAATACTTTTTTGGCTCACCCAAAATTTAGCAACTGGATTAATAACAAACACTGAAGATATTTACTTCCATTTTGTTCTCAAATCAGGAAACTGAAGAGGAAGAAAAGCATTTATTGCCTGGTGGAGTATTTACAACAGCTGAGCCGAGGCCGAATGCATATATCCCAGATGGTGATTCTGGATTACCTATTCCACGACCTTATGGAAAAATGGTTCCATTTAAACCCAGTGAGCCCAGTGCACACATGCGACATTATAGAAAACCAGTCATTAAGCCAATTGAAATATAACGATATGACAACTATATTCTAAAACATTACCACATTATACTCCAGAATTCACCTACAAAGGAGACATTTTCTTTGGTGATAATAAAACAGTTAGAAGGATAAATTGTTTACAAATTGTTACTTTTTAAAATTTATGGATCTTGATTTGTTGTTAATGTATAACTTTCATTTAACAGTTTTATTTTGACAGATTCACATATGCAGACCAGTTTGTACTGACTAAACTCTGACACCTTCTACTCAACTGAAATTAGATTGTCTTCCAAGATACTTTATCTGGTAAAAATATTGAATTGAAAATGCCAAAACCAGATGCAAGATGCCAATGTTAAAACTCTGCTACAAATTTGTTATTGTTGTAGAAGGTGTCCACTCAGTCTATTATGTTAAGCATTAGAGAATTATCAGAAGACATTGTGTTTCGCAATTATCTTTCTACACAATTAAACCACATCTAAATTAGTACTTTCTGAGGGTTCCATGTTCTGTTTTTGTACAACTCAATGTTACAAAGTTGCTGAATAATGTGATTATCATATTTGTCTTTGTGAATTTCAACATAATTATCAAATCAATTACATGAGATCAATTTAATTTTCGATAAAGAAACATTTTTGCTACATAATGGTCAGCAGTTGTTGCTAAAGTTATCTGGGTGAATTTTACAATATAATCAGCAAATTGTACTTATGTATTGCCTTGAATGTGGAAAATGAAGAGTCAATAGCCCAATGGTATTGTCACTGCTTTAGTAATCCGGAGATCCTGATAATACCTTGGGACCTGGTTATGAATTTCATGAAGTCTGGAATCAAAAGGGTAATGGACGACCATTAAAATAATTGTCAGTTGCAGTAAAAATCTCTGATTCACTAATCTCTTTTAGGGAAGGAATTCTGCTGTCCTACATAGAACATTGAACAATATAGCACAGAACAGGCCCTTTGGCCCTCGATGTTGCACTGACCTGTGAACTAATCTAAGCCAATCCCCCTACCTTATTCCATCATCATCCATGTGCTTATCCCAGGATTGTTTAAATCTCCCTAAAGTGGCTGAGTTAACTATATTGGCAGGCAGGGCATTCCATGCCCTTACCACTGTCCGAGTAAAGAACCTGCCTCTGACATCGGTCTTAAATCTATCACCCCTCAATTTGTAGTTATGCCCCCTTGTACAAGCTGATGTCATCATCCTAGGAAAAAGACTTTCACTGCCTACCCTATCTAATCCTCTGATCATCTTGTATGTCTCTATCGAATCCCCTCCTTCTTTCCAATGAGAACAGACCCAAATTTTTAGATTTTTCAATTAGATCCCCACCCAATCTTTCTAAACTCCATTGAGTATAGACCCAGAGTCCTCAAATGTTCCTCATATCTTAAGCTTTTCATTCTTGGGACCATTCTCGTGAACCTCCTCTGAACACGCACCAAGGCCAGTACATCCTTCTTGAGATATGGGACCTAAAGCTGCACACAACACTCCAAATGTAGTCTGATCAGAACCTTATAGAGCCTAAAAGTACATCTCTGCTATTATATTCAAGTCCCCGCAAAATAAATGGCATCATTGCATTTGCCTTCCTAACTACTGACTCAACCTGCAAGGTTACCTTAAGAGAATTCTGGACTGGAACATCCAAGTCTCTTTAAACTTTCTAGTTAATTCTGAAATGCAAAGAGGATATCAAACATAACAAAAAAGCATGCACACAGAGACACACACATGTGCACATACAGACACTCGCACAGACACAGACCTAAATGCACAGACTCAAAGACACCAGCTATGCCCACTTCTTACTTTTTAATATTGAGGAGTATTCAGAGTGTGCCTCTATCTTGAGGCAACTTCTCATTTCCCTACTTTTAATGGAAATTCTTGTCATATTTTGAAAGACGGGCTGGTATCTCACTGATCTGAGATGCCTTATTGTTCTTTAGACTGTTTGGACCTCTGATATAATAATTTCTCCCAGGATGATGATCAGCTGCAGTGTTGTCATCAAACTCAAATGTGGAGCTAGGGTTGGGTTCAGTTTGTTGATGAGGATTCCCTGAAAATATTCCACTCATCTCACTTCCTGCTGCTTAAATCAATAAAGTCCTAGAATCTAGCTCTTGATTGGTACAACAATGCTGCTTCTTCTGCCATTTAGCTCCCATCTGATTCTGTACAGCGTCTTATAAAATAGTAAATCTTAACTGCCCCCTGAAATGGCCTAGGAAATCACTCAGTTGTTTTTAATTGCTAAAAAGCCTCACAAAAAGAAACCAATGTCGGTCACTGACATCAACCAAGGCATTGGAAGTGACAATGACAAATTCAGCCCTATTGACATTGCAAAGTCCTCTTTACCAAGATCTGGAAATACAAAATTAGGAGAACTGACTTACAGATTACACAAACGCTCATGCTCACAGAATGATATCTTACACATAATGTGTCAGACAACACCATCATCCTCCCAGTGTTTGTCCTGTCCCACTGCCAGGGCAGATCCAGTAGAGATGGCAGCATAGTGGCACATAATCAAGAGGGTACATTCCTGCGAGTCCCCAACATTGAATCTGGACCCCATGGAGTCTCATGGCATAAGGTCAAATATATGAGCAAGGAAACCTGCTGCTCATGGACACATTACCAATCTCCGCAGTTGATGAATCAGAACTCTTTAATGTTCAATCACTTGGAGGAAGCACTAAGGCTGGTAAAAGTGCAGAATGTACTGTGTGGATGACTGACGTGTTCATCACCAAGAGTGGTTCAGCAGCACCACAACTGAAAGACACAGATATTCAAGTGGGTTGGCAGCAGATAGAGAAGAGGTCATCCAGAAGGAAAAACATGCTTATCCTCATCCTCACCAATCTGCCTGCCACAGATGCAAGTAAGCATGACAATATTAGTTAGGACCTTTGTACAATCCTTGTGCAAACGAAGTACCATTTTGAGTTTGAGGATAGCCTCCATTGTATTATGTAACATGTCACCATGGCAAATGGGATAGACTTTGAACAGACCATGCAACTCAAAGACCAATATCCATAAGACCATGTGGTCCATTAGTAGCAGCATACTGTATTCCAACACAGTGTGCAACCTCATGGCACTGCAGATCCCCACTCTAGCATTTCCATTAAACCTGAGGATCGACCCTGGTTCAATAAAGAGGGCAAGACAGCATGCCAGTAGCAGTATTGGACATATCTAAAAATATGTTGACAACCCAATGAACCGACAACACAAAACTACTCAAGTGTTACTGAAGGTTGGTTAATTCAGTTGGCTGGATAGCTCACTTGCAATGCAATGTGATACCAACAGCACAGGCTCAATTCCTGCACTAGCTGATTTTACCACAGAAGTCCCATCTTCTCAACACTGCCTCTCAGGTTAAACCAGCACCAGTCATCTCTCTGTAATGAGCATGCAATCCTGTTGTTTTCTGGAGACTTTACTCTAGTGCAAAACAGTATTCCTAGCAGGTGACAGACAAGGCTAAGAAATTCCACGATTAACAGATCTGATCTAAATTTTGCAATCCTGTCAATTCAGTTGTAAATGATAGTGAACAAATCAAACAACTGGCTGAAGGGGGCAGCTCCACAGTCATCTTCAATGAGGGAGGAGCCCAATACACAAGGGCAAAAGATAAGATTAAAGCATTTGGAACAATCTTCAGCTAGAACAGCCCGAATGGACAGTCATACAGCAAGGAAACAGACCCTTTAGTGCAACCAGTCCATGCAACCATATCCCAAACTGAAGTAGCTCCACCTGCTTGCTTCTGGCCTATATCCCTCCAAACCTCTTCTATTCATGTGCTTATCACAGTACCTTTTAAACATTGTAATTGTGCTCACACTCACCACTTTGTCACGAAATTCACATGTGAGTCACCCTCTTAAAAAACATTGCCCACCCCGTCTTTTTTAAAATCTCTCTCATCACCTTAAAAATATGCACCATAGGGAAGACACCAACCATTAACTCTATCTATACCCCTCATAATTTTCTCAACTTCTACAAAGGTCACCTCTCAACCTTCTACACTCCAGTGAAAAAAAAGTCCCAGGTATTCCAGCTTTTATTTTTAACTCAAACTTTTCATAGCCAGCAACATTCTAGTAAATCTCTTCTGAACTATCTCCAGCTTAATAATATCCTTTATATGACAGAGTGACCAGAATGGGACACAGTAAGAGGCCTGTACAACTTCTATATGACTTCCCAACTCCTATACTCAAAAGGACTGAGCAGTGAAGGCCACTGCAGAAGGTGTAAAACCTGCACCCACACCTCCCCCCTCACCTCTGTCCAAGGCCTCAGGATGCTGCCTGACCCGATTGTGTTTACGTGATGCAAACTTCAAAGAATTATGTACCTGAAACCCCTCGGTCCCTCTGTTGTGCAACACTACCCAAAACCCTATCATTAATTGTGTAAGCCCTACCCCTGTTTGTTGTACCAAAACACAATACACCTGCATTTATTCAGATTGAATCCATCTGGCATTTTTCAGCCCATTGAACCATTTGATCAAGATCAGTTTGTAATCTTAGAAAACCTTCCTCACGGTCTACTATAGCACCAATTTTGGTGTCATCTGCAAACTTACTAACCACGCCTTCTGTATTCTCATCCAAATCATTTATATGGTGACAAACAAAAGAAGACCCAGAACTAATCCCTGGTAATAGACCTCCAGTGTATAAAGCAACCTTCGTCTCCTGCTGTTAAGCCAATTCTATACCCAATTGCTAAGCTCACCCTGAATCCCATATGACCAAACTTTACTCTACCATATGAAACCTCGTCAAAGGCTTTATTAAAGTCTAAGTGAACAACATCTGTTGTTCTGCTCTTAATCTTTTGGTAACTTCCTTAATCAAGTCTGAGAGACACAGGACCATAACAATGCTGACTATCCCTAATCAATCTTTCAGAATCTACTCCAACAACTTACCCACAATTAAAGTCAGACCCACAGGTCTATCGAGTTCCCTAGTTTCTCCTTACAACTCTTCTTAAACAAAGGCATAACATTAGCCATCCTCCAGTCATCAGGCACTTCACTATAGTAATAGATGATGCATAGCTGGTGGCACAGTGGTTAGCACTGCTGCCTCACAGTGCCAGAGACCCGGGTTCAATTCCTGCCTCAGGCGACTGAGTGTGTGGAGTTTGCACGTTCGCCCAGTGTCTGCGTGGGTTTCCTCCAGGTGCTCCGGTTTCCTCCCACAGTCCAAAGATGTGCAGGGTCAGGTGAATTGGCCATGCTAAATTGTCCGTAGTGTTAGGTAAGGGGTAAATGTCGGGGTATGGGTGGGTTGCGCTTCGGCGGGGCGGTGTGGACTTGTTGGGCCGAAGGGCCTGTTTCCACACTGTAAGTAATCTAATCTAATCTAATAGATTTCTGCAAGGGGTGCCACAATTTCCTCCCTTACTTCCCACAGCATTCTGCGATACATTAGATCAGGTCCCAACAATTTATTCACCTTTATATTCTCCAAGACTACCAGAACTTCCTCTGTGACATGAACTGTTTTTAAAAACAGCAATATTTATTCCCCCCTCTGTTCCCCCCCCCCCCCCCCCCCCCCACCGAGTCCTCTAGCTTCCATTTCTTTCTCTAGTAAAGACTGACAGGAAATATTCTTTTAATAAATCTCCCATCTTCTGGGGTGTAAAGCAAAGATTATCTCTTTGATCTTTAAGGGCCCTACCCTCTGTCTAGTTACCTTCTTTCTCTTAATGTACTTGAAGAATTTCTTTGGACTATCCTTAACCTTATCTGCCAATGCTCTCTCATCTCCCTTTTTTGCTTTTCTGATTTCCTTCTTAAGAATGCCCCTACAAACTTTATATTAACTAAACGATTCATTAGAACCCCATTGACTATACTGAATGTAAGATTCTCTTTTATTCTTGACTAGAAGCTCTATCTTCATTCATCCGTTGCTCTTTAATCTTATCTTCCTTCCCCTTCACTCTAACAGTAACATAATGTCTTTGAATTCATCTCACCTTCCACTTGTCATATATCCTTTTATTTGTGAAAAGTTTACTCCAATCAACTTTTGAAAGTTCTTGTCTCATACCATTAAAATGTACCTTACTCCAATTAAAACTTTTATGAAATCAGGAGATCCCAGCATTACAGATGCCAGTTTTTAAACCAATTTGATTCACTGTGTATGATATCAAGAAACAACTGAAGTTACTGGATACTGCAAAAGCTACGGGCCCCAACAACATTCTGGCAATAATACTTAAGACTTGTGCTCCAGAAATTGTCACAATCCTAGCCAAACTGTTCACATACAGATATAATTCTGGTATCTACATGACAATGGGGAAAATTGCCCAACTTTGTCCTGTACACAGAAAGCAGGATATATCCAACCTGGCCAATTATTGTCAGATCATCAGACCAGTATACTCTCTATCACCAATACTTCATTCAACATTAGGGTAAGAACTTGGAGGGCAAGATGGAACAGCCATCTGTCTCCACAGATGAGGAAGGAGGATGTCTGAAAGAGAGCCAACACTGGTGCTGAGGAAAGGGCTCAGGGGAGGAGAAGGGTATCAAGTACAGTCCACCAAGTTTTTTTTTGGTCTATACTGCAAAGGCACTCATCTGTACTACCTCATCTATATCTTGTTTTTTGAAAAAAAAAATCTTTAAAGCTCTTATCTTGCAAAGCTTTTTGAAAGAATTTTGTTTGTTGACAAAAATTATTTTGATTACCATTGCATATCTATGACTCTCTCACTGATCAGATATTTGCCTTTCGTTTTCCGCTACTCCCAACTCCTGAAGCTAAGGGCCATTTTAAATATGTAAATACTTTTTTATACAAATAAGATTAGATTAGATTACATTACATTACAGTGTGGAAACAGGCCCTTTGGCCCAACAAGTCCACACCGACCCACCGAAGCGCAACCCACCCATACCCTACAATTACCCCTTACCTAACACTACGGGCAATTTAGCATGGCTAATCCACCTGACCTGCACATCTTTGGACTATAGAAGGAAACCCATGCAGACATGGGGAGAACGTGCAAACTCCACACAGTCAGTCGCCTGAGGTGGGAATTGAACCCGGGTCTCTGGCGCTGTGAGGCAGCAGTGCTAACCACTGTGCCACTATGCCACCCACCAATAAGTCAATAGTTGAGGCACTGATCATTCCAATGTCCTTCCTGCTGCAGCTCTTCAACTAAATCCAGATCCTTTGTCTACCCACTCAGGCTGAAACCTACTCACTAAATGAAAACACTCTACAAGCCCATGTAGGCTAAAAGAAAAAGAAAGCAACAGGGAAGGAAATAGCTATTCTTGAGAGGAATAAAGAAAATAGCAGTGGAGAAGATGATTTAAACTGACAGAGAGAGTAAGAAACTAGGGAGAAGTGTAAAAGGGACGGCACGGTGGTACAATGGTTAGCACTACTGCCTCACAGTGCCAGAGACCCGGGTTAAATTCCCGACTCAAGCGACTGTCTATGTGGAGTTTGCACATTCTCCCAGTGTCTGCGTGGGTTTCCTCCGGGTGCACTAGTTTCCTCCCACAGCCCAAAGATGTGCAGGTCAGGTGAATTGGCCATGCTAAATTCCCCGTAGTGTTAGGTAGGGGGGTAAATGTAGGGGAATGGGTGGGTTGCGCTTCAGTGGTCGGTGTGGAGTTGTTGGGCCGAAGGGCCTGTTTCCACACTGTAAGTAATCTAAAATTGCGTAGAAAAGAATCTTGCAATGAAAGAGGAGAATTTCATCAGAATCCTAACAGGACATTTGCAAAAATGGGAAGGCATCTACTGACTCTTCTGCTTAAGTATCAATCGGAAACCTTTGACCTATTGTACCCTCACGAAACCTCCAAAAGTTTTGAACAAGGAGTATACCTATAGGAAGTCGAACAGGAAAAATGCATCCCTGACAAACTTCCAAGACTTCTGGAATATTGCATGGTATATTCCTATTGGAAGACTTGAAAGGTTCAGAAAAGATTTAAGGAGGTTGCCAGGGTTGGAGGATTTGAGCTATAGGGAGAGTCTGAGATGGCTGGAGTTGTTTTTCCTGGAGCAGAGGCTGAGGGGTGACTTTATAGAGGTTTATAAAATCATGAGGGGCATGGATAGGATAAATAGACAAAGTCTCTTCCCAGGGATGGGGGAGCCCAGAACCAGAGGGCATAGTTTTAGTGTGAGAGGGGAAAGATGTAAAAAGGGCAACTTGTTGACACAGAGGGTGGTGAGCGTATGGAATGAGCTGCCAGAGGAAGTGGTAGAGGCTGGTAAAATTACAGCATTTAAAAGGTATCTGGATGGGTATATGAATAAGGAGGGTTTCAAAGGTTTGGGTCAAGTGCTGGCAAATGGGACTAGATTAGGTTAGGATATCTGGTCGGCATGGACGAGTTGGACAGAAGGGTCTATTTCTGTGCCATACATTTCTATGACCTGTAATCTGTCAACAGTGGCTCAACTAATCTAACTACTCCTTTAGACCAAGTTATAGTTCATGAGAAAAAAACTATATAATATTCTTAAAACCGTCATTGCAGATGATGTAACACCGGATATTATACTGGATGGGATTTTCAGTTGCTCCTGAGAGCAGGAAACAAGGCAGGTGGGGAACTTAATTTCACAAAAGACCAAAAATCAGGTTCCTGATGAAAGAATTACAGTTTGTAAAAAGGCCTTATTCCACAATGGTAGTGTCACTAACGCTTGCCAAAATTCCTGGATTCAGATCCCAGCTTTCCCGAAGTCATGTACCATGTCTAATCAAGTTGATTAAAAAATGTGTAAGTTTAAAATTCTAAGAACTTTATGAACTAGAAAAGGTGGGTTGAACTAATAGAAACATTAGGAAGCCCTATTATATATTATGCATGCTCATAATTATTAGCTTCCACTTCCCAACTAACTTCACAAATGGGATCTTCATCCCATCGTATCAGGCAATGGGATCCGATGTGAGAATCTCTCTGGCTATGTCAAAGGTATCGTGAAACCTATTGTACAGGAAACCCCCAGCTTCTGTCACAACACTGCGCTGGATGTAGCAAACTGCCCAGCATTCAGGACAACACCGCACAACCCTGCCACAGGAGCTGCTGCAAGATGCGTCAGAGTATTAACGTGTGGGAACACTTCCCACCATATACGCGGTGAGTACTCATGGAACTTGGCCAATGTTGTCTATCTCATCCGCTGCAGGCAAAGATGCCCTGAGGCATAGTAAATTGGCGAAATTGAGCAGACGCTATGACAACAGATGAATGGAGACCATGCAACAACCACCAGGCAGGAGTGTTCCCTCCCAGTTGGGGAACATTTCAGGGGTCCAGGACATTCAGCTTCGGACCTTTGGGTGACCATTCTCAGAGGTGGACTTGGGACAAGCAACAAAGCAACTGAGTAGAAGCTGATAGCAAAGTTTGGTACCCATGGGAACAGCCTCAACCGGGACCTCAGATTCATGTCACACTACAGATGACCCCACTGCATGATACACACACACACACACAAAACTCCTGCATACTCACACACCCATGCAGACCCTTCATCAGGGCACAAAGGATGACTGAGGCAGGAAAACTCAAATGTAATAAGCATACATCAAGGAGGTTGACCAAGATTGGAAGTCTGTCTTCCATTCAGGTAAAGTTTCAAGTTTGACCAGATGTATAGTAGCAAGCCGACAGGATAAGGGTGAAAGGACCTGAACGTTTAGCCATAGGCATCCACTCCAAGACCATGTGATGCTTGTGACTTTCAGGGAATGATTGCCTAAATGCCCTTTAAATATAGCACCAGGACTTTGAACTCTGTAATGTAACAAAAGAGGTATCAACTTTCTGCCCAACCCCACCACAAGATTCATTATGGTCTGCTACATGTATACGTAATAAACTGACAACTGCACAATCAAACAGGAAAATCCAACTTACTTCCAAGTTAAGTGACACAGACTTCCACATTTTCTGTTGAACTTGTAATCCAGCACAGAAATTTCTGTTCACATTTCAGTAGGCATTGACTAAAACTAAGATGGAATAGAATTGTTTCTAGGAAAGTCTGGCGTGAAACATCAATTAACAGGAAAAAAAATGAATTATCTGTAAAATCAAACCAAGACAAGTAATTTCCATTTTACAGATGTGCTGGAGTAATCAAAAGGATTGACATAGCTGTTAAGAATTAACAGGAGATCTCAGATGGTTTAATGGGAAAAAAGGTGAGACAATGGGAGCATATCCTTGCTTTTATTTATTACACTGCTAATCTGCATACTCCCAGGAATGTGTTAAGAATATTGGATTGAAAACTTATGTACGAACCTGTCCTTTTATTTCTAAACTAAAAAGTTAGGGTCTCACTTATTTCTTATCAGTATTTAAACTTGAATAAAAAGGCCCACACGAACCTCATTGCCACGGAAATGGTGTTTGAGAAGGGAAGAATTTCTCATAGATCCCTGACAATACTCTGGCTTTGGTAGTCTACCAGGATCCAACAGAAAGGGAGATGTTAGGTGTGAAAAATATCTACCATTTTGTGCATTCACGCGGGTGAGAGATCATACTTGGACTGAAGAAGACCAAATTCCTGAGAATTTGCCATAAGCCTGCAAAGCTTTTGCATAGTGTATCAAAGAGACTCTACAGAAAACAAATGCTCAACTTGGAATATAATTCTGGAGCGAGAAGTTACCAGGTTGGGACAGGAATGGATATAAACCTTTAGGTACTAAAGGACACTGGTTCCAGGAGAATTGAATATCTAATTAGTAAACAATGTAAAGTATACCACAAATTGTATTTTTAGTTATGGTAGAAGTAAAAGGAGATAATGCTGATTTTAAAAAGTACAAGTGACTGACAAAAATCGTGTTTAATCCATAATGTTTCTAGTTTGTTACAGTAAAAGCCTCTTAAAAATGTAAGTCTAGTTGCGGCAATCCTTTCAGCCAATAAAAAAAGCTTCCAGTTAAGACACTACTAGAGTTATAGACCTGTACAGCATGAAAAAAGACCCTTCCATTCAACTCATCCATGCGGATCAGCTATTCTAAATTAATCTAGTCCCATTCTCCAGCATTTTACCCATATCTGTTTAAACCCCTCCTATTCGTATACCCATCTAGATACCTTTTAAATGTTGTAATTGTACCAGCCGCCACCACTCCCTCTGGCAGCTCATTCCTTACACACAACCCTCTGTGTGAAAATCTCTCTGAAGATAGTAACATTATGACAAAGATAACTTACCTGGGGTTCCAGGGTTAAAGAATGTCTGAATATGAAAATTTGAGTGTGCACATCATGAGCTGCAGTCACAACCAAATCTAAAATGCTTTGAGTTTCACAAGACAAGATGCAAGTTCATGATTCTCTGGACATATGTCTGTGGTGAAAGCATATAAAATACTAAAAAGGATTTCCCAATTTCATTTTTCAAGCAGCTAGGACATGCTACCAATCTATAAAATTGACATAATACTCTGCCTGGTTTATTTGGAAGTCTGAAGTATTATTAGTTCAATGAAAGTTCAGGATGAAATGTAAAGAAAAACTGGGTAACTGGAATCCATAATACTCAATTTTTTACATTCAGTGATTCCTGGGTACGGAAAAGAAACATGAAAATGTCTGTTCGAGAGTGAGGGAAGTGTGATATTTTTAACCTGAAAGTTTATTTTATTAGAATGAATACTTTGCCCACAGGATTAAACCCTAGATATATCTAACTCTTGGGATTTATTTTTAGGAGTTAATAGCTCTTATGGCTTAACATCACTTCACAGTGATCGAGGAAGGGAACAGGCTTTTGGCTTTAAAAACAGAAAGTTAAGTCAGTCAAATATGTTAAGCTACATTTTGAAAAACCACAAATAAGCCACAGTAGAAACTGAAATGCAGATACAAGGAATATTTCCGCTTAGAAAATTGTGTGCAATGCAAACATCTCCAAATGGAAGTCACAAATTTAACAATTTAGGGTCTATCTTAACTTGTCAATTCTTAATTTAAACAATGTCTATATCAATAGTACCAATATATCATGTACAACAGAATACGCAAACATTCTAAATTTAGTATTTACTGTATGAAAGCATTCACAAAACAAAAATAGAAATTGTTGTAAAAATTCAGGTCAGCCAGCATCTGCAGCCTGTTAATTGACACAACATACACACAGGCTTACCGTCAGAGGACTTCTGTCAGACCTAAATTTTTCCAGCAATTTCTGTTTTTGTTTGATTTTCAGCATTTGTAGTTCTTTTGGTTTTTTATGAAAGAAACAAGGTCAGTTTGCTCATCATATAAACTCTTCCACTTCCATTCTATTATTTGATCTGAATGGTCTGTAAAGTTTCTCCTTACCCAAAAAGTAAATTAAGCAAAATTCCAGAATATCCCACTGGTATACTGCAGGACATAGACATAGTATTTAATTTCCAAATAGCCAGTAAGTGACGACAATGTAGAGACACTGTCAGGTTAGTAACCCAGACGAAAGGTTAATGCTGTTCAGAATGCAAATTCCAGGTTAAAGAAGTCAAATTTATACGATACATTGTGGAGCATTTTTCAAAGTTCATCTGTAGTGAAGGGTCAACTGACCTCAAACATTGGTAACTTTTTAATGTTTTATTGGTCACTAAAGGCCTGAAATTTATCTAAAATACTGCAGCTGCTAGAAATCTGCAACAAACAGAATTCTGGAGAAAGTGAAACAGTTCTGAAGAGTCATACCGAACTTAAAGACAGACCAACACTTTCTTTCTCCACAGAAGCTGTCAGACCAGAATTTCTCCTGCATTCTCAAAGTCTGAGATTTCCCAATTTCATGTAGTGGTTGGTTAATTGACACATCATTCACATAGGCTTAATTTCAGCCCATATGTCAACAGTGAAAGTACTGTCGACTGTGAAGTAGCAGGAACAGCAGGGAAGTAATGGAGAAATCATTACTATTAGTAGAGCCACTTGTTATGATGGCAGTTGATATTATCACTGGACAAGTCAGATACCAGACTGAAATCTGACTTGATAGATCATACTAGTTTCTCTTTTGGTTTTAACAAGGTGGTCTTTTCTACAAATAATGCTGCAGATTTGGTTTTAACTATAAAACAAGTTTAATATGCAAAAGAATGAAATAGAATAAATCAGTTATTTACACATAAAGGCATTTTAAGGTTTCAAATCATATTTAAATACCAAGAGTGTTTGGGATTAAAGAGTGCTTTAATCCCAAGCACTCTTTTACAGTAGTCCCTTGAGAGAAAATTTCCTTTCCTATTATATCTACACAGAGTTTAATTTAACATGGCTTCAATTTCCAGTGCAGAAAAACAAATAGCCTCTTCCCTGTGTTCTTGTACAACTGATGGTAGACTCTCTGAGCTTTAAATATCCTGTTCAGGTTTTAGCCAAACACTTCTTGTCTGGAACTTTAAACTACATACACTGGCATAACCTACTTCTTAACAACTTTAAACCATTCCTTCTTCAGGAGCAATAGTCTTACACATCCAGCTTCAGCCAAGACCTTGACAAATAAAGTAACATATTTCTTCAATCTGTTATTCTTTATTGGCTTATGGGAAACAATTTCCAGATTCTTCTGTATGAAACTGAATGCACAACTGTTTCTTCTGTTTTTCTTGAAAGTTCACTCAATAAAAGCAAAAGCCCATTACTTGAGGAAATCTCTTTCTCATACTATGCTTTATAAATTGTCATCTTGGCTACAGAAGTTAGTAATTAAACATTTCGTTGAAACAGACCAAAACCCGATGCAACTAGTTTAAAATCAAATCTCTTAATAAACTATACACACACACACATTAAAAAATATATATATTTATATACACACACACACATAAAATATAAAACACTAATCTTACATCACACATTGCATTAGTCCCAAGGTGATCAGAGACTGTTTTCAGGAAATTCTCACAAAATGGCAAGGCTTTGACATAAGACGACTATAGTCTCACCATTTACAGCTGGCAATCATTGAAATCCTTTTAGTTCTCACATTGTGAAGTCACTTTCTCCTAATTACAGGGGCACTGACAGAGTTGGGACCCATATAATGCTTGCAAAATTTGTGTGCGGTTTAAAATTTGCTGATTAATTCGTCATCCAACAAATTTAATTGGCTTCCCACCATGATGTACAGGTTACTAGTTGAGACCCAGCCTAAACCTTAAATACCACGGTTATCCTCTCACCGAAATACTTTAAAAGCACTTGGGAAAGTTCAGTCCAACTTTCAGAACTATTGTAGTAACAGACCCCTCTCAAGGTTTCAAGTGCACAAGGACTGAATGACATCACAGGTTCTAAAAAGAGACAGTGCAAGATAGCAGATGATGACACATCTCTCCCAGATTGTCTCAACGCCTTCTATGCTTGCTTTGAGCAGAATTTCAGCAGACAGGTAACACCTATTCCAAAAGGTCCTGACAAAGCTATCCCAACAGTCACTGCATCAGAGGTCAGATTAGTTTTCCTTCATGTGAATCCAAGGAAAGCAATGGGACCAGATGGATTACCAGGCCATGCACTCAGAACATGTGCAGATTAACTGGCACAGGTCTTCTCGGACATCTTCAACCTCTCCTTGCAGCAGCCAACTGTCCCTGCCTGTTTCAAGAGGGCCAACACCATGCCTAAGAAGGCTCGTGCAGCATGTCTCAATGATTACCGCCCAGTGGCCCTAACTACGGTGGTCATGAAAGCACTTTGAAAGGCTGGTCATGGCATTAATCAACCTAGCCTCCCACTATGCCTGACCCACTCCAACTTGCCTATTGGAACATCAAATGCCATGTCACTTGCTCTTCACTCCTCCCTAGAACATCTTGATACCAAGAACAGCTTTGTAAGAATCCTACTCATTGACTATAGTTTAGCTTTCAACACTATTATCCTCTCAAGACTGATTACTAAACTTAGTGATCTCAGACTAAGCCCCACTCTCTGCAACTGAATCCTCAGTTTCCTTACCCACAGGCCATAATCAGTGAAGATTGGGGACAATATTTCATCCTCATTAACACTCAACACTGGAGACCCTCAAGGATGCGTACTCAGCCCCCTATTGTACTCATGACTGCGTCGCCAAATAACAAACTAATGCCATTTACAAATTCGCTGATTACACACCATAGTTGGTCGAATCTCAGCAGGCAACGAAACAGACTACAGACAGGAGATGAAGACCTAGAAAAATGGTGCATTGAGAACAACCTAGCTCTCAATGCTGGCAAAGCCAAAGGAACTCATTATTGACTTTCAGCAGGATGTTACTCATGCCCCCTGCACATTAACAGCACAGAGGTGGAACGAGTGGAGAGTGTCAAGCTCCTGGGAGTGGTCAACCACAACAAGCTTCCTTGAATTCTTCATGTGGATGCACTGGTTACAAAGGCCCAACAATGTCTCTTCTTCCTCAGGCAGCTGAGGAAATTTGGCATGACAGCAAATACCCTTGCCAACTTTTCTAGGTGTGCCATTGAGAGCATTCTGTATCGATGTATCACTACCAGGTATGGCAATTTCTCCATTCAAGATCAGAGACAGTTACAGAGTGTGGTGAACTTGGTCTGGACAATCACAAAGGCCAACCTCCCCTCGATAGAATCCAAGCCCGCTGTCATGGAAAGGCCACCAGCATTCTCAAAGATCCAGCCCACCCTGGCAACCTCTACAACGGGGGAAGAAGGTATAGAAGCCTGAACACATGCACCAGCCAGTCTTGCAACAGTTTCTACCCTACTGTTGTTAGAATACTGAATGGACTCACAGACTCTTAGCATTCACCTGTACCTGTGTTTTGGTTTTTGCCGCCGCTTACCTATTTTTTACTTATCAATGCTACTTGACCGTATGATCTGCCGGTATTGCTCACAAGACAAAGCTTTTCACTGTGCCTCGGTACACATGATAATAAAGTCAATTCAATTCAATTCATTTGTTCTTGATCAGTTACAGTATACATTTGTTTTTAAAAATCACTTTTTAAAAAAAAGAGACATGGAGTCAAAGCTTTTCGTCTTGCATTTTTATCTGAACTACAAAGAAGAGAGGTAACGACTTGTACAGCATGAGAAGAGACTGCTGATTGGTTGGATTTTGGTTGACATGGAGATGCAGTAGGCACTGGTTACTCCCAATCTTAGTTTACTGACAGACTTGAATAAAAATAATGACCGTTGAAATTCCACACTGGTTTCTAAAATCATAGGCTGCAAGTGTCCATGCATGGTGTTCAGGAGGGACAGGATTAGACATATGTCCTTGGCCCCCTATTATGCAGACCAACTCACATTGCTAAGACTATTGCACAAGTGATGGTCACTTAGGTATGGGATCAGAAGATAAACAGAACAATAACCTTGCAAGTTATTAACTTTAGGAGCAAAACAAGTAAGAAACAAAAAGGTAATATGAATGTAATTCACAGTGAAAAGTAAGTATTTCAACACCCTAAATTTTAGCAAGTTTAGAGATGATTTACAGCTCAGGTTAAGGTTCTGGTTTTAGGTTGGCTCGCTGAGCTGAACGGTTCGTTTTCAGACATTTCAACACCATACTTGGTAACATCTTCAGTGAGCCTCCAGATGAAGCACTGCTCATGATTCCTGCTTTCTATTTGTATGTTTGGGTTTCTTTGGGTTGGTGATGTCATTTCCTGTTATTTTCTCAGGGGGTGGTAAATGGGGTCCAAGTTAATGCGTTTGTTGGTAGAGTTCCGGTTGGAATGCCATGCTTCTAGGAATTCTAGTGTGTCTCTCTGTTTGGCTTGTCCTAGGATTGATGTGTTGTCCCAGTTGAAGTGGTGTCCTTCCTTATCTGTATGTAGGGATACTAGTCAGAGAGGGTCATGTTGTTTTGTGGCTAGTTGGTGTTCATGTATCCTGACAGCTAGTTTTCTGCCTGTTTGTCCAATGTCGTGTTTGTTACAGTTCTTGCAAGGTATTTTGGAAATGACAGCAGTTTTTCTTGTTTTCTGTATACTATCTTTCAAGTTCATTTGCTAATATATTTACAAAAAAAAAGCAGCTAATTTTTTTTAACTTTACAAACATATGAAATTATTGAAAAAAAAACAAAGATCAGTATAATTAAAAAAAAGAAAAAACACAAATTACAATACAACTCCTACCTACTAACCTACCCTATAATGAAAAGCAAACCCTAACTCTGCAAAACAACACCAAAACAAAACCCAAAAAATTCAGAACAGCTATGCTCGGTGCAAAGCTCCCAAACAAAGGAATGGGAGTATTGTATATAGATCTGTATCAACTCAGGAGACCCCCTCCAGGGCCCAGGGCTTGACAAATCTAATCATCCTGGTTAAACAAATACCCTAGTTAAGATAACTGACAAATCTATATCCAAAATACTCAAGTAGGATTGCCCTGTCTTATAAAAATTGTCTGTTGTGGGGTGCACCATGTTTGTAAAAAAGTCCAAGGGAATATGCTCCATAATTAATTTCTAACATCCCAGCAAGGCCGGCAGGTTCTCAGAAACCCAATTCATCAGAATATTCTTCCGTGCACAGTATGCAAGAATATTAAATAGTTTCTTCCCATGCTGGACGAAAGATGGTAAATTCGGTAGACCCAAGAGGAGAGATATCGGGTCTACTTTGACTTTAGTCCTCAATTCCCTCCCTATCTCTCCCAACCCAGCATTCCAATAAACACAGTCCGTGGCATGTCCAGAAGCAATGGGTAAGAGTACCTACACTTATTTTACATTAGACACACTGAAGATGCCCCTTTTTTTAAACTTCGCCAGACAATCTGGTGCCAGATGAGCCCTGTGCAGAACTTTTAACTGCGTAATGCAAGTCCTATTACAGATTGAGATCTTTCAAGTGTTCTCCCATGTTTCAGAAGAGATCTCCACTTCCAGCTCTTGCTCCCAGACCTCACATAACCGGTTAATATCCTGCCAGGCCCTACCACCCAGTAGACGACAGGGCAGTAACTGAAAGAGTGCTTGTGGAGCATAGCAACAACCTCTCTGTATCAGGCTTATAGGGCTTAGTGAGACGTGTAGTCTTCTTCTGGATGAAATCCCGAACCTGAAAAAAAACGGAAAAGCTCGCTGCTGGGTAACCTGTATTTGCGGCTCAGTTGCTCAAAAGACATCATAACCTCCCCCTCAAACAAGTCTCCCAAACTATAAACTCCTCTTGCTGCCCATAGTTTGAACCTTGAGTCCATCATCTCTGGTCCGAACTCTGGCATGCCAACTGTAGGTATAAGTAGAGAAGTCTTGGATAAACAGCCCTCACTCTGACGCAACGCCCTCCATGCCTTGACCGTACTAATGATAATGGGGTTCCGGCAATGGTCCATAACTGTCCTCATCTTATCCATGGACAACAGGTTAATAAGAGGGCACTTTGCCTGGGAGGCCTCTGTATCCAGCCGTATTGAGTTTGGATCATTACCTGCCCAATCACAGACAAAGGACAGCAGGGAACTCAATTAATACCTCCTGATTTCTGGGAAATTAACTCCTCCCCCTCCATGAGACAACTGCAATTCAGTAAGTTTGATGAGGGACCACCCACGATGCCAGACAAAGGAACCAAACCATCCCATAAGCTTCCACAGTG
This sequence comes from Chiloscyllium punctatum, assembly GCF_047496795.1. Lineage (NCBI taxonomy): Eukaryota > Metazoa > Chordata > Chondrichthyes > Orectolobiformes > Hemiscylliidae > Chiloscyllium > Chiloscyllium punctatum. The sequence goes on along the minus strand of NC_092782.1, from coordinate 38,225,748 downwards.
TTGACCGGGAAAACAATATAGGGAGCATACGCTTGGGATAAAGCAAACAAGGAAGAACATTCATGTTAATGAGAGATATTCAGCCCAGCTATCTCTGGAGATCTCACCTAATATTGTCAAGCGTGAGCAAAGTTAGTCCGAAATAACAGATCAAACTTGGGGGTAATAAAAATACCTAGGTATCGGAAGCCTGCCCGTGACCACTTAAAAGGAAACTTAAGGATGTGCCAGAAGTTGAAGGTGGCCCGAAGGTTCCCTAGAGGCATAATTAGCTGCTATTTTAGTGTGGTGGTGGGCTGGTGGGCTACCATGATGCCAAGAGGTCTGAGTAGTCTGGCAGTCATTTCAGAGATGTCTTTGATGTAGGGGAGAGTGGCTAGGGTTTCTGGATGTGTTTTGTCTGCATTGTTTGGGTTTGTTGCTGAGAAATTGGCAGACTGTGCTCATTGGGTACCTACCCATTCTTTTTGAATGCACAGTATAGGTGATTTTCCTCTGCTCTGCGTAGTTTCTCTGTGCTGCAGTGTGTGGTGACTCATTGAAATAATGTTCTGATGCAACTTTGTTTGCGGATGTTGGGACGATTGTTTCTGTAGTTCAATATTTGGTCTGTATGTGCTGTTTTCCTGTAGATGCTCGTTTGAAGTTCCCCATTGGCTGTTCGCTCTACTACGACATCTAGGAATGGCAGTTTGTTGTCATTTTCCTCCTCTTTTATGCCAGTAAGGATATTATTGATGGTCTTGAAGGTTTCCTTTAATTTTTTTCTGTTTAGTGATGACAAAGGGGTCATCAACGTAGCAGACACAAAGCTTGAGTTGGATGTTTGGCAGAGCTGTTTTTTTGAGTCTCTGCATTACTGTCTCTGCTAAGAACCCTGACATCCTAGGACAAGCCAAACAGAGACATGCATGAGAATTCTGAGAAACATGACATTCCAACCGGAACTCTATCAACAAACACATTGACTTGGACACCATTTACCATCCCCTGAGAAAAAGAACAGGAAACGACATCACCAACCCAAAGAAACCCAAACATCTCAACAAAGCAGGAATCATCAGCAGTGTTTTGTCTGGAGGCTCACTGAAGATGTTACCTAGTATGGTGAAGAAACATCTGAAAATGAACCTTCCAGCTCAGAGAGCAAACCTACATCCACACCCTAATTTTTTTTCACAATTTTACTAATTCTTCATTAAATGAAGAGATGGTTACTCAAGTTTCTATGAGGAAAAAAAAATCGTTTTCTGGAATAGAACTTTTGTTTTTACCCCATTCTCTTGCAACTGAGCAAACAGTCAAAACTTTCTATGTTCATTGAAATGTCACCAAATAACAACAGTTTTCTATTTTTTGATAGATTCATTTTATAAAATGAGTTACATAAAATTATAAACTTCAAAAAGCCAAAAAAGCCAACATTTACTTCAATGAGTAGAAAAAATTAGATAAAAAACCATTGTTTTGGACTCCGCTAAGACAACTATAAGCAACATATTGACTTTCTAAAACATGTCAAGCAACACGCATTAAATGTAACACAGAGTAGAGTAATGTTACAAAAATATAAAATTCTATATTTATGTACATTGATTTGAAACAATTCTTACATAAAACTTTACATGTAGAAAAATGTAGCTTTATCACGGGAATTAATAGTTTCATATTTGTGACCTCAAAAATTCAAGCATTAAGTACAAATGGAAGACTGCATATTCTATAAATGCTCAGTTCCTGTGCAAATGTTTGATCTATAATCACTTCCACAGCAATACATATTTTCCCAGAAATTTAAGACCAAGTTTTACAAATTAATTTTTAATCAAACTTACTGCAAAATAGGTTATATATTGAAGTAGATAGTAGGATATCAACTGTATGCATTCAAAAGTATTCAAAGAGGTGCATTTCTATTGCATTTGATGCAATGTTTTCTTGAGACTCAAACATTTGAAAGTAATATTTTGTTTTATCACTTAGAACAAACATCTTACTGAAGCATATCCCCAAAACTACAGATACCACACCATCTATTGTTAAATATTTTATAGATTAACTACTGTGGTCTTAATAAGTAAATAAATAACATTGTTTTAAAAGAAAATACTCAAATTAAAACATTGTGTTCAGTGAATTAAAATTGCACATATGGTAGATACCACATGTTTTAAAACATGTTTGACTTTCTTAAAGAGCTTCCTACTACAACATGTATTCCTTCATTTGGAATCATAAATTGGGCTGAACCACAGGTTTCAGCATGTCCATCATCATGAGATTGCAAGGGTTATTGTCAAAAATCCTCCTCTGAACACTGTTGTAGTTCAGCTTAGAATCTGAAGTGTCTCAACTCAATTTAACAAACAGAATTAGTGCTGGTAATTAAATGGAACCGATACATATATAGTTAGACCACAGATTGCTCTCTCTCACGTTTTTTGAACAAGTTTTGTTTTACCTTGCTGTATCTTGTTTATTCCTGCTATTTTACATGTGGCAAATAACCAAGCAAAAAATTTAATTATTTCTTGAAAGATATCAGTATCAAATGTTTCCCCTTGAAATGTGTCCTTGCTTATATTACTTATTTTCAAGACCAAGGAAAGTTAATGTCTGCTTCAGCGCTACTTCTTCCACAAACTTTGCATCCACATTTTCTGATTCCTCTAAATGGCTTAATGCTGCAAAGAGAAGTAAAATACATAATTATTAAGTGTAGACTAATGAAAAACATGTAGTGCTGGATGTTAAAATACAGTATATAAAAGTAATTGGATGCAGATTCTTCAAAAAAGGTTAGTTACTCATCACGTAATTGTGATAAGCATTTCAGCAAAACCAGGGACAGCTTTACAGGTGCAGGGTTATACAAATACAGGAAATAAGGCCAACACTAGGCCAAAAGGTTCCTCAAGCTTGCCGTTATTTCCTAAACATATGATTTAATTACACTTACACCCTAACCTCATATCTGTCGAGTATCTTAGTGCCCAAGATTCTATAGATATCAGTCTTGAATATATGCATTGACTGATACTTTTGGAAAGTCATTCATAACCTCTAAAAGAAGATATTTTCCTCATCACTGCCCAAGATATTGTGGGCTGGACTTTTATGGCTTAAAGAAGTTGGAAACATGGAAGAAGATTGACAGAAGTACGTTGGAAATTTGAATATTCCCTTCTGAAACAGTCCTGACAAACTTCAAAGGGTAAGAAGAGAATCAAGTTGCATTCCCACAAGTACTGTTTGTGAGGTTGGATTACCATTAACAGAATGAGGAAATATTTTACCTAATCTCCCAGAATTAATCAGTAGGTGGTTTTGGAAGCCTTTGTAAAAACCTTTCTGGGCGAGAGTTTGGAAACAGGAGAAGTCTGCTGAGGAATAGGAAAAATTCTTACAGGCAAGTATTATGTTTTGATAACATCAAATAGTAGTTAAAGACTGGAGGTTGGCTAACGTGGTGCCACTGTTTAAGAAGGGTGCTAAGGACAAGCCAGGGAACTACAGACCAGTGAGCCTGACGTCAGTGGTGGGCAAGTGGTTGGAGGGAACCCTGAGGGACAGGATGTACATGTATTTGGAAAGGTAAGGACTGATTAGGGATAGTCAACATGGCTTTGTTCGTGGGAAATCATGTCTCACAAACTTGATTGAGTTTTTTTGAAGAAGTAACAAAGAGGGCAGAGCAGAAGATGTGATCAATATGGACTTCAGTAAGACATTGAACAAGGTTCCCAATGGGAGACTGGGTAGCAAGATTAGATCTCATGGAATACAGGGAGATCTAGCTATTTGGATACAGAACTGGCTCAAAAGGTAGAAGACAGAGGGTAGTGGTGGAGGGATGTTTTTCAGACTGGAGGCCTGTGACCAGTGGAGTGCCACAGGGATTGGTGCTGGGCCCTCTACATTTTGTCATTTATATAAATGATTTGGATGCAAGCAGAAGAAGTATAGTCAGTAAGTTTGCTGATGACAGCAAAATTGGAGGGGTGATGGATATCGAAGGTTACCTCAGATTACAACAGGATCTTGATCAGATGAGCCAATGGGCTGAGAAGTGGCAGATGGAGTTTAATTCAGATAAATGCAAGGTGCTGCATTTTGGGAAAGCAAATCTTAGCAGGAATTTATGCACTTAATAGTAAGGTCCTAAGGAGTGTTGCTGAACAAAGAGACCTTGGAGTGGAGGTTCACAGCTCCTTGAAAGTGGAGTCACAGGTAGATAGGATTGTGAAGGAGGAGTTTGGTATGTTTTCTTTTATTGGTCAGAGTATTGAGTACAGGAGTTGGGAGGTCATGTTGCGTCTGTACAGGTCATTGGTTAGGCCACTGTTGGAATATGGCGTGCAATTCTGGTATCCTTTCTATCGAAAGACATTGTGAAACTTGAAAGGGTTCAGAAAAGGTTTACAAGGATGTTGCCAAGGTTGGAGGATTTGAGCTATAAGGAGGGGCTGAACAGGCTGGGGCGGTTTTCTCTGGAGCGTCGGAGGCTGAGGGGTGACCTTATAGAGGTTTACAAAATTATGAGGGGCATGGATAGGATAAATACACAAAATTGTTTCCCTGGGATCAGGGAGTCCAGAATTAGAGGGCATAGGTTCAGGGTGAGAGGGGAAAGATATAAAAGATATAAGGGGCAACATTTTCACACAAAGGGTGGTACGTATATGGAATGAGCTGTCAGAGGAAGTGGAGGAGGCTGGTGCAATTACAGCATTTAAAATGCATCTGGATGGGTACATGAACAGGAAGGGTTTGGAGGGATATGTGCCGGGTGCTGGCAGGTGGGACTAGATTGGGTTGGTCTGCGTGGACGGGTTAGACCGAAGGGTCTGTTTCCATGCTGTACTTCTCTATAACTCTATGATATGCATTCAATTAAAACCACCTTGTGTAGCTTTGGTAAAAAATACCTCGTTTTCAGTTTCAGTAGGCTTCATTGACCAGAGCTGTAACGGTGTGTTTTAACAGCTGAAGCCATTATGAAGGTTTGGTTGAGTTTCAAAAGCTAATAAAGCACTTAGTTCAGCAGATGGTTTTTAACGTTTAATTGACAGTTTCAAATTATTAAATAATTATTAAATAATTGAAATAATTCCAGAGGCCAGTATCCCATCACCAAATCACTCTTTATTTACACATGAAGTGTCTTTGACACTGATCCACCTCCCTTAGAGCCAACTCTCAGAGTGAACTCCTGTTGTTGGTCATCCATGGCTTCCTGATTTGGACACCGAAAGAAGTTTAAAACTTGCATATCAAACTTCTATGTTAAACAAGAGACCCCGAGTGTTGACTTAAAAAGAAGTTGGCATATTTTTGGAAAGATTAGATTAAATCATGTAAATCATACAAAAATTAAAATTCTGCAAATATTGTATATCTGACCCTAAATGGTAGCAGCACTGCTCTCTCCATAAATGTTGCTCGACTCTCAGAATATTCCTTTCTTTTCTTTAAATTTCAGATTTCTAGCAACCTCAGTATTTTACATTTGTGTATGTAATTTTCCTACCTTGATCCTCTACTTCTGTTAAGACTCTTGTTAGGCAAGTCAGTGGCAAAAATTCAGACTCAAATGGAGTCTGCTCCTTTAGGGAAAAATCTGATGATTTCTGAAAAGAAATTGACCAAAATTTAAAAAATAAATTCACTAGTCTAATTTAACTGTATGGAAATGTTATTTGGTTACAATCTTATATATAAATACTAAAATTTATATATACTATTTATATTAAAATACTAAAATGGCTGTCCCAATAATGTCAGTGCAAAATTACATGGCTCTCAAATATCAGTATTATAAATCATTAAAGTATTATAAATCATTCAAGTAAATTACATACATCAACTCAATTATGGTACAAATTACACTGCCATCTGATGAACGTGTCAACACATTTGTCCTACAGTTATAAGCACCAAGCTAAATTGAGCAACAGAAATCAATTCCTAAAATTCTAATTATTTATTTTTAAGAATTGAATGTTCTGAACCACTGTATATATGGATCAAAGAGCAAATATGTTACAATAAGAAATTTTAGAAATTGCAATCCCTGAAAACTTTAAAACATATACATAGTCTGAAATTCTTTCCTACAAAACCCATATAGTCCATGACAGGATTTGCATTTGTATGGAATAAGTTTATTCACTTTGGCCATTTTCAAGTCATATCAAATGCATCAAGCATTTTCAAGTCATATCAAATGCATCATGAATTCTCTTTTTACCCCAACCCAAATTATTCCCAAGTACCAAGCTAAACCTCAGAATACTGTCGAAGAATTACATTTTACTAGCTACTTTTAAACATTAAGCTATAACACCAAAACCACCTGTAACTTTCTGTTAGTTGGCAATTACATTCAGAAACGAAAAACAACTAAACCTGCAATCAGGAAAAAAAAACCCGATGAAGTGACAACTTCTGGAGGATGAGCTTAAGAAAACAGTGTTCTACATGGAATCCCCACTGTTGCTTGCCTGGGAATACTACAGCTGGTTGACAAGAGTGAAGAAAACAAATTTAACCCTCACCATAAATTCACCTCTCACAAAAAGCAAGAAAGCATGATGTCTGGTCTTAGTGAGCTTCATGTCGACAAAATTTCTGGTCAATGACTGCAAGAGAAGATGGGAACCAAGTCCATTCTTTTTCACAGATTTCAGAATGTAATCGTGATTGCAATGACCTTGGACACTGCAATTGGATGACATGCCAGCCTAGAGTTATTCATACCTCACTGGTGGCTCAAATTCTTCTGACCTAGCTTCATATAACCATGAAATCAGGAGTGATCCAACTGAGTGAGCAGCAGAATGTATGCCTATGATCCATTTTAGCCTGCAATGCCCTAAACATTGGAGAGGTTTCCAAACCTGTTAAGTTAGACCTAAACTTTCTGGATGCTGTTAAGTCCAACATATTCCTAAAATAAGTAACTGTGTGCACATGTATGTCTACCTCAGTGTGTGTGTGCACAATTGTATGAATGTACGTGTAGGCCATAGGTGGAGAACAAATTTTACCCACAATGGTTTGATTTGGATTCCAAGTACTGTGAAATGTACACATATTGAGAGAATGTAGCATGCTGAACAAGAAAGTCAAACAATTGGTTCTTATGTATGCATCAACAAAATTTACTGTTCACCTCATAGATGCGAAGTTCACTCAGGAGTGTTTTCACATGGTTCCTAGCAATACAGGATGAACTGACTGGATGATCCCAGAGGTGACATATCTTCTGTCCAATAGTCTATAATATGGAACAGCACCAAAATACAATATTAATCTAATAATTTTTGCAGAAATTCCACAAAATTTACACAAAAGTTTTGCAAGTGATAAATATTCAGATTTATTAAATTAATTTAGAAATACTTTGTAGCTTTTAATACAGGTTTTAAACGTGTTAATCAAAAAAAGTTTACTATATAAAAGTTACCCTTTAGTGAAATTTTTTGGTGTTGCACAAGGCATTCTTTCTCCACATATCCTCCATAAGAATGCTACCAACTAAGCTAAGTCAGAAGTTTAAACATTCGAGATCCTAATGTGATTACATATTCAGGGCTGATGCAAGTTGTTATGTTAACATTGAAGAGATGGATATGCAGAATGATATCTCACAGAATCTAGATGAGTTACAGACATGATCGATCATGCATGGTTAGCAACAGAAGCAGGCTCATTGACTGATCACCCCTTTTCTCATTGCATTTTTGTCAAAAAAACATCACCACTGAGAAGAGTTAAGAAGAGTGAAGAGAACACAATTTCAGATGGTCACTTACTTCTGGAATTCTTGTTGCAATGCTGAACTTGAATCTTTCATTGGTCGCAGAATTATCAAGTTCTGGAAAGTAAGGAAAGAATGTACTCAAGAGTAGTGCAAATACATATGTAAAAAACAAATGTTGGTCCAGCCATGAATGAATAAAAGAAAATTACTTTAAAAAAAAATCAGAGTATTCCCTTTATCAAGAGAAAGCAAACAAAATAAAGGTGCACAGAAAATAATTTTATTCCTTTAGGAACTCACTTCTTTAATTTACCAATGGTCCTAGAATTGATGAATGAAAAAGTGAACTGTGAAGCAGAAATAGCCAAAGGAAACAGAATAGTAGCAGCTGAGGTATCATGTGTGAAGTATGACCTTAAAATACAGGAATAGGAATTCACAATTTTAATTCTTGGAGGAAAAAGAATCGTAATAGTTTGGGAAACAAGTGCGAATGCAGGACCAACTGGAATTTCTTTTGATAGAAGTGAAGCAGATACAGTGGGCCAAACAACCCTGTTCTGCACTGTATCACACTATGATTCTATAGGGATACAGTCCAAATATTAAGTGGAATGACAATGAATAAATGATTTCAGCAATCCATGCATAGATCAAAAAACCTTTTTTTAAAAAAAAAAAATCAATAAATAAGATGACGTTTCATTTACACTGCCTGTGGAATTCTCTACCACAAAGTTTTTGAGGCCAAAACAGAGTGTTTTCAAGGAGAAGTTGGACATAGTTCTTAGGGCTAAAAGGATCAGAGGGTTCAAGGAGAAAGCAGCATCAGGATACTGAATTGGATGATCACCTATGATCACATTGAATGGAAGAACAGGGACAGGCTTGAAGAGCTGAATGACGTACTCCTGGTTCCTATTTTCTATGCAGTATGCAGTAATTCCTTCAGCTACATTGTACTTCTACCCAACGATGGGCATGACAAGAATGCACTCCATCTTATCTTCTCTGGTTACAGAAACCTTAATAAAATACACCTTTGAGTCAGGCATCTAGATTATAAAGAGAAGGACTGAAAAGAGAATCATCCTGTCTGCTAATACATGATTGCAACCAATGCAATCACCTCAGTTCTTAGCATCTTGCAAAGCATTTCAGATTATGGGATGAGGCCACTGCGAATAATTATTTGTTTATCTCAGTCAGCTGGATGGTTGGTTTGTAATGCAGAGTGATGCTGATCCTGGTTCAGTTCCTGTACTGGCTGAGGTCACAATGAAGGTCCCATTTTCTCAACCTCACATGAGTTGTGGTGACCCTCATGTTAAAACCACCACCAGTCGCCTCTCTTGAATGAGAGAGCAGCCTATGGTCTGCTAGAACTATGGTGAATTTACCTTCCCTTGCATACACACAGCAAGAAACAGACTATTACCATTGACGAATGGTCAAATAGTGAACTAACATACCTCAAATTACAAAATCACATCAGGTTTATTAAGACATGAATTGAAATAACAGCAAAAACTAAAACTGAGAAATAATGCTAAAGGAATATTAAACCGTTTTCCAACAACTTCAAGTAATTTTAAAATAATAAAAATATCTCAAAGTTTCAACAATTGTACAATTCTCCCAGCTGGGAGAAGCTAGTAGTTATTCATTAGTTCAGCTCATCTACTATGTAACAAAAACAAAGATTAGAAGCAGAATACTTGAATTTTGTTTTTGCAATTACTCAAAACAGATAAATATTTATTATTAAATCAGAGATAATCCATTACAAAATGTTTCTTAGAACAATAACTGACAAAATCAAATTTTAGTTTCAAAGTCATAAATCTGCCTATAAATATTAGCCAAACAAGCAATATCTTCAGGACAGAGCAACACTGAGTACCTGATAAAGAGAATGTTATTGCTGGAACAAAGTTTATTGCTATAGCCTCCTTGGAGGTTAACTTTAAAAATGAATGTTCTAACTGTTAACAGAAAGTTAGAATTATATTCTAAAACATACACTGTTAACATATAAATAAAAGCACTATTGGAGAGGCATCAGCATGGGTTTTCACCAGGACAGATAAACACTGAAATCAGAAGCCCCAACCCCAATTGTGACAATTCCCATTTTTAAACAGGCAGATATGAGAAACATATTGAGCACTGATGCATCTTCTGTCAACATACTTGAAAAGGATGTCAGTGCCACCTGATGTCATAACTGTGCACCCAAACTGCACTGGAACCAAAACCAGACGTAGTTGTTGATGCCTCTCCCTCCCACCCTACTGGCTGCGCCACCACTTCACCACTGGCTATCTCTCATCCAAAACATGAACAATCCCATAGCCCTGAAGCCCAACAAGAGTCCCACAAACAACAAGTGTCAAAACTATGACACAGGTCCTACCCAGTCACTAGCAGTGACATCACAGGCACTGTGGCTGTATGAACTGAGAGTGCACCTCCTGAAATTTCAGTTGCAGCAAACCCAGCCTTTTGGCGTGTGGGGCTCATGGCAACTGGCTAACCAAGATCATCAGGTGCTAACTCAAACCAGATTTCAGAAGTCCAGGATTGTGAACCTTGTGTGTGCAGTGCAGACCTGGTAAGAACAGGTCTGAACTTTACTATACTGGATAGCCAAGGTGCCTGTTTGAAGAAATAAGGTATTCCTTTTGATATGGCTCCAGCTTTGGGGAGGTCAGAATTGTTACACGTACATGTATAAAATTACACAAATCCATCAGCTATCAGTTGGAATTATAAACAGACCTGTTAAAATCAAGAGTCAAGAATGTTAACAGAGGATTTGTTAAAAGAGGGCCTTAAAAAAAAAAGGCACTGTCAAGGCAGTTAAGGGTACTTTCCCTTTAAACCTTTGAAAGAAAAACAAAATCAGCGCTTGCCAAATCACTGTTGACATGAAGACTTCCAATACCAAATTACAGCTACAGAACAGACTTCACAACCAACCACTATTACAATAGGGTCTCTGCCATTTCATAGCTTGACTGACAATGACAAGTAATCATAGACTCTTTGGAGTGAGATGATGAATTTCAATGTTTGTTGTTATCAGGGAGTGTGCACTTTTAATAAATGCCTAATGTCACTCAGGTCAATATACTTGAAGGAATGTAAACGTAGCAAGTGGGTTTTCATAAATGAAAGCTTTTTTCATAATAGCTGTCTGCAATAGCTATAAGTAGGAAATTTTATAAAACTTCATTTTATCAGGTTTCTGCATGGGTCCCAACATCTGGTAATGGTGGATTTAAGGTGTAAAGGCAAAAGGACAGGCATCAGTTAACATGAAGCTGGTATAGAGGCCTTAAAGCGTAATGGATGGATACAAAGTTGTAAGTTGGCATGAAATGTACAAGGGGTCACAGGGGTGAGTACAGGAGCACAGGCTGGCACCAGATTAGGAGCAATTATGGAAATGTGTACAAGCATATAGGCTGACAGGAAGGTAAGAAAGGTCATGGTGGTTGGCCCAAGGGATGACCTAGGTTATCATACGTATGTTCTGAAGATGAGGTGGTCAAGGGGAGAGGAGTGGAGGGATGTGAAATGTTTTAAACTTTCCTTTTTCAATTTTGACCAATAGCAGAGCCTTCGGTAAGCCTGCTGTGCAAACTACCTCGACACCCAGTATCTGTCTCACTATTTCCACAATCATGCACCCTGACTTGTAGTCTGTGTTCCCTTCTAACTGAAAATCTAACATCTAGACAGCCATCTATAAAGTCAGATCAATGGAGGTAGGAATTTTCCCAAATTGTGGATATAAGTCCAGGGTGCTATTTTCTTTTTGTTGGCAATTTATACTTTAAACTGCAAAGAGGAACATTGTTACAACTCACATGAGCAACACACTGGAAATCATGCTCGCTATTACCACAGCTGCCACAAAACAAAGTTTTAAAATAAATACACAAGATCAACAATCTACCTGAGTTTTCTAACCCAGGTTAGTAAAAAGCATGGGCCAGGTTGCAGGACTTAACCAGAATCATTATTTAATATAGGTATTGAGAGTCTAGTAACTGATGATCACTAAAGTAAACTCTACAAATCCCTTTATCAACTCTCCTTTACATGCACACAGGTAAATAAACAGAAAGAGAACCTCATGGGCAGAGGGAAAAACTGGAGAATCAGTGCCATAGTCATGTTCATGTGATCTGTTGGCTTGGTTCTTGTGATACACAAGTTTCTCCTTGATCTTTCTTTCTCCGAATGCTTCCATTGATTTTCCAGAGGCACAGGACAGCTGTTTCACTGAAAGGTTTCTGACTTATCCAATTCAAAGTCACAACTTGCAATGTTTGCTGGTTTTCTCAGTTTTCAAATAGCTAACTGCAGAGTTAGTGATTTCTCTTCTGGTATGACAAGCTTCAGGAACTAGCTAGCAGGAGAAGACAAGGTAGATAAACTACTTCCACTGGTTGGGGATTCGAGAACAAGGGGGCATAGTTTGAAAATTAGGGTCAGACCAATCAGGGAAGATGTAATGACGCACCTCTACACACAAAGGGTGGTAGATGTCTGGAACTCATTTCCAGAAATGGCAGGTGCTGGATCATTTGTTAATTTTAAATTGGACACAGACTTTGTTTTTTTAAAAATAAAGTCTAAGAAGGGAAATAGGCCAAAGGCAGGTAAGTGGAGTTAGGCCACAAAATAGCCATAACCTAATTGAATGATGAAACAAGCTCAAGGAGCTGAATGGCCAACTCCTGCTCCTTCTGTCTTATTCAATCTTTAGTTGTTCAGCTATTGGGCAACCAATCACACAGTTGTTGATAGACAGAGGACCTTTGTCATTGGTTTGTGGAGGCGGCACAATTTATCAAATCAGGCTTCAGTTGTAAACAACCCCCCAGTTCATCTGCACATTTCTGGAATCCATAAACAGGGTTCACAACAAATATCAAATTCTTTACTTTGAAAACATGCAGTCATCCTTTCTAACCCCTGGTTTTAAAACAGTTCTCTCTCTTTTCAGTCTACAGTATTAAAAAGCTCAAAAATAAAAAGACATGACCTTTACAATTTTCTCATTTATCACACATCACCTTCTATACAAATTATTGTCCTTCGAGCAAGCAGCTTCTCAGCTGAGTTTCTTCTATTTCCATTTTGTGGAGCAGTAACTTGAAAGTGAACACCTCGAGGCACTTGCTTCAACTTTTGAGGAGCTCTTCAAAAATAATAAAGTAATAAAGTCTATTCTGATCATTCTTCTTACCTATGGCTATGTGAGGATGAATCTCCCAGAAACCTTTAAATGGCTGAGGCTAGATCTCTTCAACCTTCTCTCTCCCACCAGCAACATGACAACTTGAACAACTTACTAGGCATTCAGGAGATTCAGTGTCTATTCATTGTAAATAGAGATTTCTGCCATTGTCTCCAAGTGAAGGGGCTACTGTGATGCAGAACCTGGGTTCATTCTAATTACTCCAGAAGTGTGACATAACATCTGTTTAGGTCTGATTAGAAAATAGCTAAAAACCTTATACCTTCCTCTTAGTAGAATAGTCTAAGCCTTTAATTACTAATAAACAAATGACACTCAGGCCAACTGTCAGTGCATACCTTCAGTAGTGGAGTACTTATCTGTGTGCTTCTAAATGGTAGTGGTTTGTAGGTTGAAGGAATTTCATTGAGTTTCTGTCATGCATTGTGTAGATAGTATACACTGCTATATATTGGTCATGAAGTGAACAGATGTTAAAGATGGTAGTTGGGGTGCCAATGAAGCAGACTGCCTTTTCCTCCATGGATCAAGCTTCCTATTGAAGCTGTATTCATCCATTCCTCACTTGTGACTGAAGGTAGACAGACTTTGGAAGATCAGGAGGTTTCTTGCCACAGAATTCTTAACCTCCGACCTGTTCTTGTAGTCCTAGTACTAAGATGGCTGGTCAAATTCAAATCCCAAATCAACAATAACTCCATGTTGACCTCTAGTTAGAAATAGACATTGCCTGGCCTTGTGGAGCACACATGCTATTTGCCGCTATCAGTCCAGGCCTGGGTTTTGTTTCAGTCTTGCTGACTTTAGACATAAACTCCTTCAGTATCAGAGAAGTCAAAAATGTTCTGAGCATAGTGCAAATATCAGCAGGCACCCCCACTTGATAGTTAAAGATTCAGCAATAGCCATTGATGAAGCAGGTATATGGAAATAACACACAAATGCAGCCCCTGCATGCACCTAAAAAATCCCATCACCAAACTACCATCTTCCAGACCATCCATATCATCATAGTCCAGGAACCCTGTACCACATTGTTCTACCTCTTACCAAAAACTCAAACCTGTCAACCCATTGTTTCCACCTGCTCCTGCCCCAACAAACCGGTTTCCGCATACCTTGACACCATCCTGATCTCCTTGGTTCAGAATCTCCCCACATACATTTGGGACACCACCGATGCCCTCCACCTCCTCCATGACTTTCTGTTCGCTGGCCCTCAATGTCTCATTATGAACATCCAGTCCCTGTGCACATCCATCCACCATGATGAAACCCTCCAAGTCCTCAGTTTCTTCCTCGCCCGGCAACCCAATCAGTACCCTTCCAAAGACACACATTCAATTGGCTGAACAGGTCATCACCCTCAGCGATTTCTCCTTTGAATCCTCTCACTTCCTTCAAACCAAAGGGGTTGCCAGGGGCACCCACACAGGCCCCAGCCATGCCTGCCTCTTCGTCGGGTATGTGGAACAGTTCATCGTCTACAGTTATGTTGGCACCATTCCCCACCTTTTCCTCTGTTACATCAATAATTATTGGTGCCACCTTGCGCTCCCATAAGGAGGTTGAATTGTTCACCAACTTGCTATGAAGGTGTAGAGGTGCACTGTACCTTTAAAACAAAAAGTTGAAAAGCTAACAAGGAAAAGCTAAAAGCTGACAAAGCACAAAGAGTCCCAAACAAGGTAACAATATAACACTTGGTTGAAACAGCAGCAGTTGGGTTGCCATGAAACAAAAATCAAATCCAAATTCAGCCAATTTAAATTATCCCCAAGATAACAAAATCGAATCAAATTTGAATTTAGCGTTTTGATAATATTAAAACCAATGAAATGATCCAATATTTTGGGGTATAAAACCAGACATTTTGAACAATTAAGAGGAGGACTGCCATAGACCAGCAAAAGTAGACTGCTAGCTGAAGAGCTCTTTGAAAGGTACCTGCGTGTGGGGAGCGCAGAGCAGAACATCGAAGCCAACCTGGAGAGAATCTTCAAAAGGAAAATCAGCAAAGCTGACTGGTTTTGAAATGTGATTTTTTTCGTAAATCTTAAATTGGGAATTTTTAAAAAATCTGACTAGTATTGCCGAATGGAAGGTAAAAGATTCTCTGTTGAACTTAAAATAATAAAGTTGCCAATTTTTACTTTAAATAACGATCTCTGGCATAGTTGTCTCTCGAATTTTAACAGAATATAGCACGGGGTGAATCTTTTCTGCATGGCTGGTTTAAATTAACAGAGGGGTTTACACAGTGTCATAAACTTCACGAGCACATTCCACCCTGAGCTCAAGTTCACCTGGACCATCTCTGACACCTCCCTCCCCTTCACCTTCATTTTCAGCAACTGCCTCAACATGGACATCTACTTCAAACCCACTGACTCCCACAACTACCTGGACTACACCTCCTCCCATGGCCCCTCTTGTAAAAACGCTATCCCTTACTCTCAATTCTTCTGCCACATTTGCTCCCAGCAAGATCAATTCCACTCCAGAACATCCAAGATGGCTTCCTACTTCAAGGGCTGCAATTTCCCCTCCCATGTGGTCAACAATGTCCTCCAGCGCATCTCAACTTCCTACATCTCTGCCCATGAATACCACCCCTCCACCCATAACAAGGACTCCCCAGTCCTCACTTTCCACTCCAATCTCTAGATACAACACATCATCTTCCACCATTTTTGCCACCTACAGTCAGACTCCACCACCAGAGATATACATTTCCCTCTCCACCCCTTTCAGCATTCCACAGAGGTCATTCCCTCCACATCTCCCTCGTTAGGTCCATACCCCATACCCCCCCCCCCCACCCCACCAAACTACCCTCCACTGCTGGCACCTTCCCTTGCCACTGCAAGAGGCACAAAATCTACAGCCACACCACCTCCTCACCTCCATCCAAGGCCCCAAAGGATCCTTCCACATCCGGCAAAGATTTACCTGCACATCTACCCAGCTCATCAACTGTGTCCATTGCTCTCTATGGTCTCCTCTACATTGGGGAGACAGGACAATGTGCAGATCATTTCAGAGAACATCTCTGGGACACACGCACTAAACAACCCCACCAGCCTGTAGCTGACCACTTCAACTCTCCCTCGCACTCAACCAAGGACATGCAAGTCCTAGGCCATCGCCGCCACCTGAAAGAACACCCCATCTTCTGCCTTTGGACCCTCCAACCACAAGGAATCAATGTAGATTCCACCAGTTTCCCCATCTCCCCTCCCCCCAACTAATCCATGATCCAACCCTCCAACTTGATACCACCTTCTTGAACTGTCCTGCTTGTCCATCTTCACTCCTACCTAACCTCTCCACCCTCCCCATTGACCGATCACTATAATCCCCCACCTTCATCTATCTATTGCATTCCTAGCAACCTCCCTACCAGTCCCGCCCACTTCCCAGCCCCCTTGGGCTACCCACCGACCACATTCCTGAAGGGCTTATGATCAAAACATCGACTCTCTTGCTCCTCTGATGCTTTCTGACCAGCTGTACTTTTCCAACACCACACGTTTTGACTATCATGATGTCAGGCAGAAGAACGCTCAGATGCAATGCCAAGACACTAAATTTTATCAATATATCAAGCAACCATTGTTATAAAGCAAGATAGGCTCTTGTAGACTGTATAAAGGATCACAAGTGCTTTTGACTTACTTCACCTATGATAACATCAGTTTGCAGAAGCACTGTCATGAATTTTCAGAGAATTGGAAACTTTTGCTGCACACTAGAATGGAGGAAACACAAGTTTGCTGATGGGGGTCACAAGGATAGGACCAAACATTTGCAATGATTTGCTATGCAACATGAGGGGGCATTGAGAGGAGGAAGCATGAGAGAAAGGTCTATGGGTTGGATGTAGATCTTCCAAAGAAGAATCAAATAACAGTGCTCGGAGAGCACCATTCCTACTTAGTAACTGGGCCCCAAGTCAACGATTCACAAAAGAGGCGATCAACAAGATGTACCATCTCCTTCACATCAACTTGAAGCTTCAAAGCAGGGTACAATGGCCTAGATGGTTATTGTGAAGCACATTAAGACCATAACATTCCATGCCAATATATCCTTTCAAGTGGGAGATGTAGGCATTAATAACATCTTATAATTTGTCATTGATTGATGTCTCAGGGAGATATGTGCTGTCTCAGGGAGATATGTGCTGAGGAACAACAACTTATCATGCTTTTAATGCAATAGGAAGACCCAATGTATGGCACAAGAGCATTACAAGACTAAAAATGACATTGAACCAACAAAAGAGGTATTAGGTGAGAGGTGAGTTTGGAGGAGGTAAGCAAGATAAGGAGCAAGGATGGTTGGTGAGTTGTTGTCGCCATTGCATGCTCCCAAACAGCAGGAGATACAAGAACCACAGGATTACTATTATGTCTTGTTGTAGGGTACTAATTAATTAAATCGCTTGAGCATATTTAAAAAAAGACTGCTAGGAACCAGTGGTGTTGATGAAATACATAACGCTGCATTCCGATGTAAACCTACCACTAAGAGAAAAGATCCTAATCTAGTTTCATACTTCACCTTTTGCCTTGGATCCACGCAATATTGAAGTTCATCTCAGTGATTCCCCATGAATCCTTGTGGGCAACACCCACAATGCACAAATGCCAGTCTGCCATATCTACTGTCTTTAGACCTTCAGAGTGCACCTGAGGACACACGCTCAGCTCCCTCGACAAATTACGTTGACATCCTATTGCTTACCCCCTTCCACTGTTGCACCATGAAGTTTAGAGACCTCCAATAACAACCGTGCAGCAACATATGAAGCAAGCTGCTTCCTCAAGCAATAGATTTGCTATTCAGGTTACTCACGGAAATCTCTCAAGCAAGGAGCCACCCTCCAAATCTGCAGGCCATTTCAGGTGACAATGGAAATAAGTGGAGGAGAAGACAAGGTGGTGGTCACTGGGAGAAGCTCACATTCATCAAATCCAGTTGGACAGAATCAGAGGAACCATATTGTGACACTTTGATTATTTCAGTTAATTAAAACTTCCCTAACTAATCGTCAGTCACCAACTATTCACCCATCAGACTCCCCCATTACAACAAAATCTCCTTGGCTGAATATCATTCAATTTTAAAAAAGCAAATATCTTCTATCAACACAGTTATCCATCAACACATCATAATACCTAAAAAAAAAAGCATTAATAACAGTTATACATTATCTTGTGTGTCTGCCTTACCTGTTTTATTGCCTGACCTAGTGTGCACAAAGTGCTACCCCAGTAACTGTAGTATGGATGGTGAAATGCTGTTGCTTTGAGGGACTCAAAATTTCTCCATGGAGACAGCAGTCTGCACTGGCATGTAACACCAAGGTCACGTGACAGGGGACAACAGGTCATGGCCCACAATACTGCTATGAGTATCATGAAGTGGGACATCAATAAACCTAGTAATCTGGAGGGCATATTGCTGGAGTCTGAGAGCCTGCATGCCCCATCATACAGTGAGCTGTACACCCACTATAGCCCATTAAGTGCCTAGATGTACTTCTTACTTTATGTAAACATTTTTTCCTTCTAATCATCCTTTGCTAATACAGTATCACAGATAGCTGCATATTTTGTTTGAGGTCATCATTGCTGTCCTAGAAGTTTGTAACGGAGACTATTCTGCCAACAGGGATATATACATAATTTTTTTTTGCCTCTCGTGCTCTTATTCACAGATAAGTAGTCCAGATTTTAATTGCCTTCTAGGTAAATTCATGATCCTGTCAAAGGGAGTTTACATCCTCTGAGTTAATGAATTGCCCTTCAGTTATCCAAATGTCTCTTTATGAATGCAGTCTATTCTTTTAAAGAGTTGCGCCTTTTGCCAAATATGTCTTTTAACGAAGATATTTGTACAATTTGGACTCATTGAAAAGGAAACACACAAAAAGTACAAAATGTTTATGCATCTTTAAACAGGATATCCCTTGAATATATTTGACCATGAATTAATCAACTCTTACAGGAAAAACCTACTGCTCTGTATCTTCAAAGACACTGAACACTGAAAAGTAAATCATGCTGGACAATTTATTAAAGTAATAAAACATCAGGAAGTAGATGGTTGTATCATATTTGTTAGTTATTCTAAAAAGTATTAGTTTTTTATTTTCAAGATTTTGTTGATTGATTATATAGCTAAGATAAACAAATAGGCCTCAAAATTCAGGTGTCCTTTTGAGAGTGCAGGATTTGATCGCGCACCTGAATGTTGCAGCCTGATGCATCCTGATATTCAAAGGCTAGAGTCTCATGCCCCTGAAGCTGGTAATCTGCATGAAGCCTCCAGAAAAGTATAGTTGAGAATTAGATTGCGATAAAGGCTGAGAGGGATATCGGCCAAATGCAGGTAAATGGGATTAGTTCAGTTTATGATACCTGGTTTACATGGATGAATTGGACTGAAAGGTCTGTTTCTGTGTTGTATGGGGTGATTAATGCAAGATCAGCAACAGCCTTCTTGGATCATGACATTATGCGGAGGCTACTCTGACAATATTGGTTACCCAGGATGACTTGTGAATTGGAACGAGTACTGAAGCTGATGGTACTTACATGCATGTACCGTATTCCCTGCAAAGCACAGCGGTTGTTTGCAGGCTTTGGTGATGCAGCGAAAGAAGGATTTTGCACCACATACAATAAAAATATTTATTCTGTTTTTATTTGAGAAAGAGATATGGATACTGCAGATTTATCAAGTTGACGGCTTTCGATGATTTGTCAAACTTATGCCCTTCAGGTGCTGCAGGGACCTTGTGGAGTCAGTAGATAAGTCTCTAGAATACCTGATCTTAGGAACCAATAGCTGGTGTAGCAGATTCAAATTAAAAGCAGATATTTCATCTCTGCATGCAACATATGGAGGTAGAAGGATGTATGATTTTTGTGTTATTCAACAAACAAATCAATTTTGGTCTGATTGTGCAGTTGCAAGCAAATAACATATGTCTCCAAATGCACAATTAAGTTCAAAGCAGCCATTTCCTTTTGCACACAACACATGCTGGCAGTCAATTTATTTTTAAATGCAACAACAAAGAATGGAACAGTGTGAGAATGACACAGAGGTCAAATGAAGTTGGTATTTGATTAAAAGATAAATCACCCCAAATAGCTTAATGTTAAATTGTGTCCATTAACAAATATTTCAGAGAACAGTTCTATGGGTCAAATGTCACTTTGAAATTAAATTTTGCTTTCAGCATATAGGGCCAAACATAGATATTACTTGATTAACTTGCAATTCTTTCAAAAGTAGTTTCTGCTGTTACTTCTGTAACAAGGAGCAGCTATAGGTTAGAAACTCCTGCATCTTGCCAAACAGAAGACAAGATTTTCCTCCGTAGTTCTCATATTGCATATATGGAAATGATATATAAATATGAACATTGTAAATATATATTTGAAAAGTGTACATTTCCAAAAGGTTTCAATGGGAACACTCCACAAGTGTTGAATTTTTTTCACAATTGTTCAAGACAGTGAAATAATTCACTTTTTGGCATTTAGAAAAGTGAATTATTTTACTGTCTAACACAACTTTAATCTGGACAAGAATGGGCACAAATATTTCTGATGATATGACTCACAATCTGGGATGTGCACAGCTGAATTTGTAAAACATCTGGGGAAAAGAAAAACTCTTTCCATACTTCAGCTTTTATTAGAAATCAGAAAGCTCCTCACCAAGTAAAATTGGTTCAGTCCTTGAGCTATTTAATATATCCTTTATAGTTAGAACAGTAACTTCATCCATAATTAACATAGTTACGCCTTCTCTATCATACTGAATAGATGATATGCAAGAATATTAAGTACACTTTGCTGGCCTTGTTTTGGTCATGCCTCTTTTAAAGCAACTATGCCATGACCTCATTTTACAACTGTGTCTGCAGCACACCAACATAAGTATTGACACTCTGGACTTGGATGAATATAATTGAGTACCTTCTTTGCTATTTCTATTACTTTCCTCAATCTTGTTCCTGCCATCTCTGGATTTTCCTAATTTATTGCTGTTTACATCTCTCTCCCCTCTGACGTTATTTCTTTCTGTTATGGGTTTCTGTTATAATTTGGTTTCCTCTTCCCTGGCTCGCCAAATTAGTGTAAACCCTTGGTAAGTGTACTAGGTTACAGGACAACATAAATGTCTGATAATGGTCTCTAAAACATACAGGAATAAGGAGAAAGTTGACGGAGTAAAATTCCAGAAATTAAGTAAAAAATCAGTTTAATAACATTCAAGTAATAGAAAAATTTGAAAAGAAATAATCTTCATAAGAAATAAGTAATTACTATTTAATTCTTTTAAAATAAAGGAGTATAGTTTTATTTTGTATTCAGATTTTTTAAAAAAGTAAAATCTTTTACCTTCAAGTAGTTTGGTAACAAACCGTTCTGTTGGACGCAACACTCCAATATCAATATAATGCAGTAAAGTGTGTAAAGGAAGGCATCGTGCACCAATGGTTATGTGAACTGTATGATAACCTGCATTAAAAATTAAAGAGCATAGGAAAGAAAAAGTAAATAAAGAGGATGTGAAGTCAGTATTTATAATCAAGCACATTTTTTATGCTTTTTCACAGAACTTGGTCATTCCTGAGTGCACTAGTATTTATTGTTCGGTGCTAATTGCCCTTGAGAAGGTAGTGGTAAACTGCCACCTTGAAATGCTGCAGTCCTCAGAAGGAGTAGGCACACATCACAACGTTGATAGAAACAGAATGATATGAACTTTTGACTCAGCAGATGGGAAGTTACAGCAATATAATCAGGATATGCAGGGCTTGGAAGGGACATGTAAATAGTAGTGTTCCTATGCAAATGCTATCTTTGTCCTTGACGCTTTGGGGAAAACAGCCCCAGCCTACTCAGCCTCTCCCTACAGCTGAAATCCTCCAATCCCTATAAACCATTCTGATCCCTATGCCTTTTAAAATGTTGCAACTGTACCAGCCTCTATCTTGAAAGATAGTTAACACTAGTTTCAGTCTACAGCTGGGATCATCATCTTGTAGAGAGAGGATCAATACAAACCATCCTCTAGCTTAATTTCATTCTAAGAAAAATTACAAAGTAGAATGAGTAGCGTTTTTTAGTTTGAGTGTTTAGCTAATTAACCAATTCACATTACCTGGAGGTAAAGGTAGAAATAGTCCTTCAGCAGCTTCCAAAACACGAGTCATCATGTGGAATACAACAAGCTCTGCTGAATTTATTTTCTCTCTGTTAGACCTACAATTTATCAAAGAAACAGACTGAATCTAAAACCTCAATATTCCAGAGTCACTCAAGTGAAATTCATCATTGACAATCTTGTAAAACAGAGAAATTGTGGATTGGTTATGTGGGTGTAAACGTACTATCCAATTAACAATGGAAGGGAAACAGTCAGAAGGATACATAATAAGCAACAAGTCCAGTAAGAACTCTTTTGTGCCCTTACAGAGTGATTGTAATCCCTACTGTGATCTTAGTACATGTAAAGACTCCATATATTAAACTGATGTATATATAGCATTTTGTTGGATAGAAGATATCTGATCTCACAAGGAATTTTTTTTAACGTTTAAGCATCAAAGTAGTTAACATTTTTCCCTCCCCTCAAAATAAAATCAAATGAAGCTAAAACTGGAAGAAGAAATCAATAATAAAATTTGAGAATTTTATTAATTCTCTAATCCTCTTCTTAGCATTACAGTATTAGTAAATTAGCAAATTTCCATTTTTCTGACTTTTCTACATGCTGGGGTTAACCTTGTGAACCTCCAGCATAATGCTAATCTACTTCCACTGACAGCAATGGTCATCTCTGCTCAGCTGCTATATTGCTGAAACTCTAAATTGATACATCTATTACATCCCTATCTTGTACTGTTCTTATACTTCAGCTTTTCAAACCTCTATTAAAGACTCTCTGTGCTCAGTAATCTACACTGCATTCTGGTCTACAACAGCTCAAATTTCAAATGTTCAGCCTGCAACCTTCTCCATTCCAACAATCTGCTAAAGATTCTGCTCTAATTAGATTAATTTTCTGCAAGCAAAATTAAAGGATGCCCTTTCTGTCGTCTTTCTCACTGGTTTTGAATCCAACAGGAACAAATTTCTATTAACAGTGCTGACACATACAAATGTTCTCAACAGTCTACATACAAATTTCCCTTTCACAGCCTCAAGTCTCACGTTCAAAATTTTAAACTATTGCATATTAGATTTGACAGAAAATTTTGATAGCATTTGGATTTGACAAACTTTATAATCAATAGAACATATGTTTTCAGTGCTAATTTGAACACACATTTGACATTAAAACCGGTTTTAAGTTAAAATGATCACTTACAAACACAGGATGTGGGTGTTGAGGCTGTACTTATTCCATATCTTATCTATGATCTGCCAGATGCATTCAAGCTATAAGGAAGAACAATTTATCTCAATTTGTTCAAAGTAAACATTAACTTCACAAGTTTTCATCAGGATTGGTGCACAGTTGGTTTTAAACTTCGAAGTGCATAAACAATTCCACCACAAAAACAGAAGAAGTAGGCCATTTGCACTCTCAAGCTTGCCCCATCACTCAAGATCTTAGTCGAGCCTATGCCTCTACTCCTCATGTGCCAGCTCAGCACAGCCATTAATTCCCCAGTATTCCACTAAAAATAACTAGCCTCTCTTTAAATACTTTGGTGATCTACTCTCCATAATTCTCTGCAATAGAAAATTCCAGCCATTCACTATCTTCTGGGAGAAGAAATTCCTTTGCATTTCAGTTTTAACAAAGGGTCCACTTGTTCCATGATCAAGTCCCCAAGTGTGAGTTTCTCCCATTCCTGGAAACATCTTCTCACTACCTATTCTATCAAACCACTTCAGAATCTTCTATGTTTCAATAAGATTATCCCTCATTCATCTAAACTCCAGTGAATGAAAGCCTGACCTGTTGAACTGTTTTTGATAAGTCAACCCATTTTTCCCCAAGAATCAGCCTAGTGAATCTCTTTTGTACTATCTTCAATGCTAATACAGTACACCTTTTCTTAAATTCTTAAAACTGTCCACACTTCTCCAATTGTGGCCTCACCAACTACTATACATAGTTTCAAGAATTCCTTACTTTAAAATTTGAATCTCCGAGCAATGAAGCCCAAAATTCCATCTGACTTAATTGCTTGCTGGATCTACATACTAACGTGTCACATGCACAAAATCACCCAAGTCCTTCCGTGCTGCACCTTTTTGAGTCTTGCTCCTTTAAATAATAGTCTGCCTTGTGATTCTTCTAACTTGAGGACATGACCTCACACTGCCCCATATTACACTCCATCTGCTGAATCGCTTGTAAATTCTTTATGTCCTGATCATAACATGCTCTCCCACCTGTTTTTGTTTCATTAGCAAATCTGAAATCACACTGTCTTGTCATCCATGTCATTAATACAGACAGTAAATGCCTCAGAAAGACACGTGCTCACTCCACTACTTCTGTCTTTCAACACGAAAAGGACCCATTAATCCTGACTGTATTCAGTGTGTGAATCAATCCTCAATCCATTCTATTATACTTCCCTCAATACTGTGAGCTCCTATCTTGAGCAACAATTTTTTACATGACACCTTATCAAATACTTTCTGAAAATCCAAATACCAGTTCCCCTTCAAATTAACTCTGCTGGTCATATTTTCAAAGAAATGTAGACAATTTGTCCAACATTATCTCCTTTCCACAAAAGCATGTTAACTTTGGATTGCATGAAGTGTTTCTAAATGCCTTGCTATTGCTTTCTTATTAACTCTAACAAGTAACACAAGAAGAAATGCACAAGAATCTGATGGGAAGCCAGTATACACTGGATGAGAAACAGAGGAGGCTATTTAGCCCATCATGTACATGCAGACTCTGCAAGAACAGCTCAGCTAGATCCACTCCTCTTCCCAGAGTGAGGCCATAATTGGAGAAGTGTGGACAGTTTTAAGAATTTAAAAAAAGATGTAGACCTGCAGTTTTCTTTTCATTGGTCCTGCATGGACCTACAACAATTATGGGAAGACTACTGCTGCTCACATCCAATACCTGAACAACACAAGCCAAACAGAGGCCCTAGAAACAAATTGTGACAACATAAGTGACTTCCCATGCCTCCACACTTGAAAGGCAGCTAACAGCTGTCTGGATGCTCCAGAAATGCAGATCTAGAGGCTGACGTGCAGTGTTAGAGTGATGCCACAACTACAAGATGAAACAATAATAATGAATGATGAACTTGGATCATGTAAAAAATTCCATACAGAATGAATGAGGGGATTAATTTCTGTTCATCACTGTAAAGGGTAAAGAACATTGGCCTTACTCGTCACCAAAGTATATCAACAAGTAAAGAGAGGGGTTTGGAATAACACCACACAATGATGTAGAGTAAAATCAAGGGTCATCTCCTTTGAACAGGATGCCTCAGACAACGAAAATTGATGAGCTGAAGGTGGTTTTGAAAGCTCAACAGTCACATTTTTACTAAACTAGTTGCAAAAAGTAAAGCCTTTAAGTTAAGCATCATGTCACGTTTGCCACCTTTTGGTAAACTAAAATCACCACATGGAGAAATAATTAAAAATGCAATAACTGTGCCCACTGATTGTTTATTCAAAGACTTCAGAAACAACTGCAATCCAGAAAGAAACACTTGGTGCCTCTATAGCAGTGAGACAAAGAAATCTTTGTCCAAAGATGTGTTTCAACAACTACAGCAGATCCTGAAGGACTATGAATGTCTGTCACTGCAGTTTGATGCATCCATTAGCATTACCAACATTGCTTTAATGACACAACAATTCTAGAGGATCTTCTCAGGCTTTTGCCTCTTAAAGAAAGAACAAGGAGTGAGAATATCTACAATGAATTCAAGAGATAAGAGCTTGAAAAAAAATTATCCAATCAAGAAAGTGGTTTCCATCAAAATTTGTGATGCACCCCCAACCATAATTAGTACACATGGGCATTGTTGTATTTTGCAGAAATGATCACAATTCCCTTTACAACTATGACTAAACTCATCCAGCAAGCATAAGTAAAATGATGGACTTCGCTCATATAATTAATGTTTTGTTAAGTTTCTAAAATTGGTACGAGCAAGACCACTGGCTTAAATCCTTATTCAACAAATTTTATGCTGCCTACAGTGAATTAAACCTCCATGCTGTGTGTGAGGTGGTTAAGTTAAGGGAAAGTCCTGTTAAGATTTTTAGATTGGAGGGCTAATATCACCACTTGTTTTTTTTCAAGGAATGGAATGTGCAGCGAACTGTCAACCGTGGTTGTTTGACTTCAAGTCCCTCATAGAAATAACAAAAGCTGAACAAGCTGAACTGTGAACTGCAGGAAAAGCACAAAGACTCAGCACAAATGATCAATGCTGTGAAGGCACTGAAGTTGAGATTGGGTCAGCGGTCCTCCCAATTAAAAAATGTTGTAACTCCTCAAGTCTAGAGGAAATACTAGAAAAAAATGCAAATACAAAAAATTGGTTTTACCCTGAAACCGCTGTGCACACCTGAGAAATGTTAGCAGGGGAATTTAAACAGGCAATTGCAGGAATGAGATGTGATTGAATGAATTGTCAAGTTTGTCTCAAATCCATTCCTTCAAACAGACATTGGTGGGTTGGCAATTCCATTAGGTTTTTGATTTGTAAAGCAGTGGAGTGGATTACTATATGAAATGATATTGAAATGAAAGTCAGATCAAGGGATAGCGATTTTGGCAACTCAGAGAAACATACCCACTGTCATCCTATGCTTTTAAAGTGAAAGCTTGCTTTGATTCGACACAACTCAGAGACAACATTCTCAAAGATAATCAAATCCTAGTACTACACCCATCTCAGAAACCCATCTGATGGATGATGTGTGACTAGCAGTCTCAAACTACAACCCAGACTTCAAGGCACTGGCAAATAAGGCATAGTCACAAGTATCACATATGCTTGTTTTTAAAATTTGTACGACACCAAAAATAGACTACTATTTTCTTAGGTGCTTGCACAAATTCAAAACACGATCTTGTGCTTTAAAAGGTTGGAGACCACTGCTTTGGACTACCTTCCCAAGCCACTTTAGACAACTCTATTTATACATCTGGAATTACCCATATTTAACTTAAGGACACTAGTTTGAAACCAGAGTTGTTGTCCTTCAAACAGAATTTGAAATTCTACCACATTGTGATCGCTACCCCCTACAGGATCCTTAATTACAAGATCTCATTAATCCTACCCCATTACATATTACTAGATTTAAACTACCTGTTCCTGGGGATAATTCTACAATGTACACAGGAACCTCAATTATCCGAAGGACACGGACGGGGAGTATTTCATTTGGTTAATCAAATGCCAGATAACATAGTTTAAATAAGCATCAGGACCTTGCAATCTTGCCAGATAATCCCATATTCAGATGATCGAATGCCGAATAATCGAGGTTCCTCTGTATTGTTCTAAGTAACAATTCCTAATGCACTCTACAAATTTCTTTTTCACCACAATCTAAAATCACTAGTTCCAAACATTCAGACACAGAAGGACACCACTTTGACTGGGACAACACACACATCCTAGTACAGGCAAAATAAAGACACACACGAGAATTGTTACAGGCATGGCATTCTAACTAGAACTCCATCAATAAACACATTGATTTCAATTCTATCTACCTTCCTCTGAAAAGAAGAACTGGAAATAACATCACCCACCTTAAAACCAAAGCCTATAACTAGAGATGGGGCATACCACCAGCCCTTCAACGGAGACTCTCACTGATGTTACCTAGTATGGTGATGAAATACCTGAAAACAAACCTTCAAGCTCAGTGAGCTAACTTACATACTTATCATCAACTTGAGCGACAAATCTTCTCACAAATCTCTTTTTCATGTTACCCTTGCTCATCTGATTCATCCGCACAACTAGAGTGGCCTTTATACATGCCTCCATTGTATTTTAAATTTATAATTCATTCTACAGTAAGGCAACGCTTCAGGGGCTATGGACAACTCCCATCCATGCGTTCTTCCTCTTGCTGTTTTTTATTTCCCTCAACCATGATCTGTTGTACCTACATCATTATTAGACTGAAACTTTATGAACAAAGTTGACCCATTTTCTTTTACTTTTTGTTTGTTCTCCTGGAATGTTAAATACCCTTGAATATAGAGTTCTCAGTATTAGCCACCCTGTAGCCATATCTCTTTAATAGCTATTAAGTCATTTTCTTACTTTTTGCACTATCAACTCACCCATTGTTACAAATATATGCATTCAAATGAAGATTTAAGTTCTGATTTTTTACCATTACAGCTTGCAACTGGATGACTAGTCATTTCCTACAATGCAAAAAGATAGTTGATATTTTAAATAGCCCCAGTTTGGAAACTGCTGCTTCTACTCTCATCATATGTATCTAGCCCTTAAAAATATTTGTATTATGTGCTTTCTAGAGGTTTTTCAATCAATATATAGTTGCTTCCATTTATAATCAATGCTCCATTTTGTCACGCGGCTAACTATTCAGCATAGAGAAGCCTCTGTACTTTTAAAGCCTTTCTACAGATTAAGCATAATTTTGTACCTATTGCACAATATGGAAAAGTTTACAAAACAGTTGTAACTTAAACTGATGGGAAATGTTGCAAACGTAAACATGGCTAGAGCACTTTAGAATGGCCTAAATTGCTGCTGCTTGCATAACCATTTCACAAGAAAATAAAAAGTCTCATATTGTAAAATTTATCCTGTATGAACATACTTTACATTATCTCTCTGCTCCAAAATAACTGATTGTATGTGCTAAAATATCAAACTGTGATATGGCAGTAAAATAGCCAAGTGCACTATAAATGGCAAATGCTTAATTAATGTTCAATTACGGTGTTAAAAATAAGAAAAGTATCACAAACCAAGGTCACGGTATAGTTGTTAACTATCAGGTCAATCTTCTTCTTTCCTATATAATGAAGATATTTCATAAGGTGTTCCTTCAGTTTCTCAACCATCTATAGGAACCAAAGTATTGATCGCAATTAAGATCATATTTTTCACGACAAGGTCAGTAATAAAAGTAATCTGCCATTTTGCAGCCAATACACTAAAGAAATTGGCAATGACCTTTAAACATGAGTAACATTCCCACCCTTACAGGAAACACTTTTAAACAAACTGTATTTGCCAATT
This sequence comes from Chiloscyllium punctatum, assembly GCF_047496795.1. Lineage (NCBI taxonomy): Eukaryota > Metazoa > Chordata > Chondrichthyes > Orectolobiformes > Hemiscylliidae > Chiloscyllium > Chiloscyllium punctatum. Next base: position 38,196,426 of record NC_092782.1, on the reverse strand, counting down.
TTGTATGATGGATGATGTAACAGCCAAAGATTGTCATGTCTTTCATGGCAAATTTGTGTACAAGACACTCTTTCAATCCACTTAAATAGTGGAGGAATGAGTAAGCATTGCTATTTATGCTCAGAATAAACAATATTGACAACATAGAGCTGACATCTTTGAAGTTTAATTAAGTGAAATGGTCAGTGGTTTATAGCCAAGCAACTGCCCATTATAAAACAAATATTTTAAGTGGTGGGAAGTATACTTAATGAATCGTAATAATTTATCCAATGACCGGAGTGTATAGCACGCTATGCTATCTTGTTGGTGGAATTGAAATGTCACTTGTATAACAAAATTCAATTAATAAATCAAATTGGAAACTATTCTAATGGTGACCAGAGGGACTACCATCAAATGTCAGAAAAACCGGCCTTGGGAACCAAGGGAAATCAAGCCAAAAATTAGACTATGTTCTTTAGGAACTGGGTTAACCGATCCTTTCGCCCCTTCACTATCAGACCTGATTATCTAAGAGGTGATGGGAATATGGTTCAGCAGGACAGGGCAAGTGCTAAAACTTGGAGAAGCGTATTGCCAAGGTGAGGCAGAAAGTGGGTAGATGGGTGCACAGCTCCCTCTCCACTGTAAAAAAAAACATGGTCATCAGTTGTGAGGTACTCTCACTGTTGCTGTACATGGTGCAAGCCTAGCCAATTCCTCAGACCTGCAACACCGCAGTCACCCAAGCAGTCTTTCACTTCATCTGGATGTCAAAGATGGGCCACATCTCCAGGGATGCAATGTACAAAACTCTGGGGTAAGGGGTAGGTGGGATGGGGGAAAAAAAAAGAGGATGCACCCAACAATACCCTCATCCTGTTGGCCTCCTTCATGTGTGGCTACATCAAGGGGTGTGTAGACCCTCAGTCCACAACAGCAAGTGTCACTATATACTGAAGTTCTGCCTGTCCCCAGGTATTAAAGAATGGGTGTCACCTTGGGGTCACAGAACGCTCCAAGTAGTTGCTCCGTGCCCCATTACCTGTCCCTCATACAGAAATTTGCACAGAAAAGCATGTTTGAGCACAGGAAGAGGTCAGCACATAACCTGGGAAATGGAGAGGGGTGTCCTGTTGGTTGGTTCCCTGAGCAGACTGCCAAAGCCTTTTGGCAAAATGCCTTATGATCAGAACTTTTCAGCAAGCACTAAGACATCGCTTAGCTATTGGTGAGAGAATGGCACCACCTGTCAGATCCTTTATGCACACCCAGACTCTGAGCCACCAGGTGCTGCCCTTGAAGCGGCTGTGGGGGTGGAGAGCACCTCTTTTTGGAATATGCCAGGAGTACAAGGATTTTAGTGTATACATGCAAAAGTCATTAAAAGGTGAAGAGAGCAGGTAGTAAAGTGTACTGTATCCCGGTTTATATTAGTTGGGGCAAGAATACTAAAGCAAGAGAGGTTATGCTGAATGTGTAAAAGACATTTGTTAGTCTTCAACTGGAGTATTGTGTGCAGTTCTTGATGCCACGTTATAGGAAAGCCGTAAAAACATTGGAAGCTGCAGAAGAAATTTACAAAAATGGTTTTGTTTTTATTTACTCATAGGATGCGGATATCACTGGCTGAGCAGCATTTTATTGCCCATCCCAAGTTGCCTTTGAGTAAACGGTGGTGAGCTGCCACCTTGAACAGCTGCAGTCCACCTGCTGGAATCATAAGTTAACAATCTTCAAGTGCTCCACCAGGTTGTACCGCCATTGTGAAAGAAGGGGCTGCATTTTAAAGTCATTAACTGCAGTCCCAGTAGGTGGATCATATTTCACTCAGTATGACAGGATATAGGTGCTAATCAAATCAATCTGTGGAAATCAATATAAGTGTGAATCTTACATGCTACAACATTTCTTCAGTAAAAAATACTTCAGCACAATATTTGTGAATCAAATGAGAAGCTTGAATTAAGGTTATAGTTTTTCCTTCGATTTTTAAATTACGTTCAAGGGGGAATGTCTCTGGACTGGTAATCCAGAGATCAGCTTAGTGGTCCCGCACACAAGATCAACTCCCACCATGGCAGGTGAAGAAATTAAATTCAGTTCCTAAATCTGAAATATAAAAGCTACTCTCACTACCAATGACCATGACAACTAACACAGACTGTTGTAAAAAGCTCAACCTGTTTTAATGATATCTTCGAGGGACAAAAAAATTCCAACAACTTTACCCAGACTGGCTCCACATCCATGCCAATACGGTTGACTCTTAATTGCCCTCTGAAATGGCACAGTAAGTCACCTCAGTTCAAGGGCAATTAGGAATTGTGTTTGAAACAATTCCAGGATAATATACAGGATATACCCAACTGGGTTCCTTACCAGTCCTATCAGCACCATCTGGTGGCGGTCTTCTTCCTGAAAGAAGGAAACAGCTTTCTGTTCTGTTAAAAGAAAAGTTAAAGCATTCATCAACTTTAAATCAGCTCACACACCTCTTGTTCAATGGAGAAAATTTGTTACAATTTCCTAATTAATTACCAGCAAAGAAAATACTTCTCCCTATTCAAATTTCTTCTAGGGCTTGATTGCCTACAGAACAAATATTTCACATGCACCTGAACTCAAAAGGAAAAATGTATGTGTGAATTATCACTTAACAATTGAAAGTAGATGCAATTTCAATTCAAACTCTAAGCCTGTTAGTTTGATGTCCGCTGTGAGAAAGTATTAAAATCGATCATTATATTGATTACAGCTGGACACTTAAATCTTAAGATAATGCGAATATGGTGTGCAGTTTTGAACTCCTTATTTAAACAATGGAGGTGTTGGAGGCAGTTCTGGAGGTTTACTAGATTGATGCCAAGGATGAGTAGATTATCTGATGGAGGAAACACTGAACAGCCTGAGCATGTTTTCACTGGAATTTGGAAGAATGAGGGGTGACTTGATCCTCAAAATGGTTTTGACAAGATGGAAAGGAAATGATGTTTACTCTTATTGGTGAATCCAGAACTAGGGTGTATTGCTTTAAAAATTAGGCTTTGATCTTTGAGGACAGATTAGAGGACTTTTTTTCCCCTCTCAGAGGGTCAAGGGGCTTTGGAACTCCCTCAGAGATGGTGGAGGCAGTGTCATTGAACATTTTAAAGAGAGAAGGTCAATTATTTTTAGGCAAAAGGTGATTGGCACAGAAAGGAACATAGCAGAAAGTGAGGACTGCAGATGCTGGAGATCAGAGTGGAGAACATGGTGCTGGAAAAGCAAAGCAAGTCAGGCAGCATCCGAGGAGCAGGAGAATTGACGCTTCGGGCATAAGCCTTTCATCAGGAATTCGTGATAAAGGGCTTATGCCTGAAACGTCGATTCTCCTGCTCCTCAGATACTGCTTGACTTGCTGTGCTTTTCCAGCACCATACTCTCGACGCAGAAGGGAACACAGAACTGCCGCAATCTTACTGAACGGCAAAGCAGGCTCAAGGGGCCAAATGACCTGCTTCTGCTCCTAATTCACATGCTTGTATGTTAATACGTTGTGTTAAAAAATAATGAAAAACACAATGATTACCTATCACCCAAGATTTAAATACCCACTATATATAAAAATCTGCACCTCATTTATGATGCAAGGTTCACCGCAAGTTTTGACTGTAATAAGACAAATCAATACTAATCAATGAATCTTCTGAGTAGTTATGCTTGAAGTAGAGCCCTGAATCCAATAATAGAGAAACATATAATTCCTAGACAATTAATATCAAAGCCGGTTTTCCTACCCGAGGAACATGTATCCACTTTTGGAAGAATCCTGTACAAATTGAAAAGAAACTTGAGCATCTTCAAATAACCCATAGGCTGATAAATAAAGTAATTTTGGGAATTAATTTCGATGGCTACTCTCACTCTCTTTTATCTTAAGTTCAGTGGAAAAGTCAAGAAAAACTTAAAATTGACATTTTTTCAGGCTTTCCATGGTTCTTCTGCTAAATTTACAGTGGAGAGCACTTTGGAAATTAATTCCCCATGAATATGCTTTAGAAGTTTGAAAATTAACTTACGTTTTGGCATTTTCTAAAATATTTCTGAAATGTTGCTTTGCCCTTTCATCCACTTTCTGAAATAATAAAAGCCCTATAAGAAGTTATATTCAAACTTTTTTTCCCATATGAACTAAAATGTAATATATTTGAGTCATAAGATTGGAAATGCATGCAAACCATTGGTTTAAACCCCCATATTTGGTGACAGATATTGCAGCTTCAGAGCTGTGCGGGGGCAGGTACTAGCACTTTTCTGCAAGATTTTACAGAGGTAGAGGTTACAGGTAGAAAAAACGTGTGGTCAGAAACAAGGACAGGGATCCTTAGCAACCATCCCCTTGATCCTTGTGGTCAACTGGGAGACCCTCCGTCCAACCCAACAGACAGGGAATCAGCAAATTTTCTCACTTGACAGGGAGGCAGATCATTAAGACAGTGGTGAGTTGAGTTAAGAGCCTTGATCTCACTCAAAACCTAACTACTGTAAAGGAAAGAAGGGGAAGTGGATCTCTCTCCAAGACTAATTTGCCCACTTCCAGGGAGGGGACAATTATGCCAGTTGACTGTTTCTTTCTGTCCACAGATGCTGGCAGACCTGCTATGATTTTGCAGCATTTCATGCTCTTGCAGATTTGCTTTTATAAAACTATATTTATTTAAAGTGAACTGTCACCTTCAAGTAACATTCAAGATGGTCCTAAGTGGCTAAACTAGTGTTTAGATTAAAAACTACATTAATTCATAGAGTCGTCATAGATTTTATGGAAATGTAATCATGCCTGAAAGATCTACCAGAATTATTCAAGGATATAACTGGTAGAGGTGAAGAAGAGTCACAGCATGTTATTTATTTGGATTGTCACAAAGCTAGTCCTTTTTTTTAAATCTAAAAGCTATTCCTTGGCTCAAGGAGACTCCAAATTGATTTTTTTTGAGGGGTGATAACCGGGCTGGGCTCCAATCAGTCTGGTTTTGTAGAGATGAAAAGGATTTTAAGAGGCCTTATATGTAAACAGATGAGACCTCAGGCCAAAGTGGTCATGTTTTAGAAGTGATCTGTACAATGACAAAGGCGGGGCCAGCTCTCTGGCTTCCTGAGATAAGCAGTTTTAGTTCAGTCTTGAACTGGTTGGAAGCTCAACAAGGAGATATGTGGAAACACACTCTTTCTGCCCTTCAACTTTAACCTGTAAGCATGTGTTCCATTTATACTGATTTTTAAAGGGAGTTTGCTTATTCGGACTATCGTACATATTCAGAACAGCATAATTAAGTCTCGTTGGATAGGCTGAGCTCTGTCTTGTTCTGTTCTGTGTGTATCATTGTGTAATTTTGGAAATAAATATTTGTCTGTTTTAAAATCTCGTAAGTCAACCTAGCTATCTTAGTCTGGGTAATTTTCATTGTCCACTTACCGAAACAAATTGCAAAGTTATGGTCAAGAGCTGTCTGCTTAAGAAGGTTTGGTTTAGTCCATAACAGGATCTTCAGAAGGCTTTCGGCAAAGTTCCACAAAAATGATTAGCGTGTAAAATTAAGTAGTGCATGGAATTGGGGATAATGTATGGAAATGGCCCAAAAGAAAAGCTAGTTGGCAGACAGGAAACAAAAAGAATAGGAATAAATGGATCTTTTTCTGAATGGCTGACAGTGACTAGTGAGATACACAGGGATCAGTTCTAAAACCGCTATTCACATTGATGATTTGGATGAGGGAACTAAATGGGATATCTTTAAATTTGCAGATGACTCAAAGATGGGTGGTAGGGGCTGTTGTGAGGAGGCGGCAGATGTACCTTAGTACAATTTGGACACTAGGTGAATGGGTAACTGTGTGGGAGATGCAGTACAATGTAGATAAATGTTAAGTTGTCCACCTTGGTAGCAACCGCAAGGCGGCAAATTATTACCTGAACAACTACGAACCGAGAGAGAGAGGGGAATGTACGCCAGTTACTGAAGGCAAGCACACAGGTGCAGCAGTTGATAAAGATAAAAGTTGGTCTTCAATGGGGAGAGGATTCAAATAAAAGAGCAAAGATGTCTTGTTGTAATTAAATGGCCTTGGTGAGACCATACCTGGAATAGTGTGCAGTTTCGGTCTCCTTGTCTGAAGGGGGATGGTTTTGCTCCTGAGGAAATACAGCAAAGATTTACCAGACTGATACCTGGGATGACACGACTGATGTATGAGGAGAGCTAGAGTCGGTTATGGTTATATTTGTTGGAGTTCAAAAGAATGAGATGGAGGGTGGGGAGAATCTCCAAAAAACCTACAAAAAAAATCTAACAGGACTGGACAGGCTGTGCAAGAAGGATGTTTCTGAGGGCAAGAAGCCCAGAACCAAAAGGGTCACAATCTAAGGATAGGGGTAAACCATTTTGGATTGAGAGGAGGATAAATCCCATCACCCAGGGAGTGGAAAACATTACCACAGAAAGCAGTCAAGGCCAAAGTTTTCTAGGATTTCAGGGAGATGTATACAACATTGGTGCCTAAAGGGATCAAAAGGATTACTGGAAAAGCAGGAACAGGCTATTGAGTTGATGATGTTCATAATGAACGGTACAGCAGGCTGAATGGCCTCCTGCTCCTTTCTTTCTATGTTTCATCGAAATCATCTTACCATTTCTGAATACAGTTGCGCTTTGATTAGTCTGGAGCTGTTATTGTGCCATGGATAATGAAAACATTCTAAATTCTTCACAAATTCCACATTCCTGTTTAGCTTTGCCCAGAACCCTTTAAGGGTTTGAATCTGTAAAGATGATGCACATGCTTGTTTAAGAAAAACTGACAAGCAATCAAATATTTTCCAACACAACTCCACAGTGGCAAACAAACAACAGCTTACATTTTATAGTATGTCAAACCAAGTGAAGATGCTGCACAAGAACATCAAACAAAACTCCATATTCAGTCAGATTAAAAAGGACATTAGGGTAGATAATCAGACATCTGGCCAAACAGACAGTTTTTTTAAAAAAAAAGATGTTACGGCACATTATTTCAGCCACAAATAGTCAAAGTGACATCTGACACTCCACCTGCTAATCTGTACATTTAGGACAATGTGGTTAATTTTCAGTGAAGAAATTTGCTTTTTTTTGTCTCTCTCTTGGGGAAGGAGAAGAAAGAATTGTCAATGTGTTTCATAACACATCACTGTGAGCCAAAGATCATGTGAGAATGGATAGCTCTAACTGGTTTTCAAACTGTGTTTCACAAGCCCTATTATTCTATAATCAGATTAGTTATTATTTTATTGAATGGCGGAACTGACTTGGAGGCCAAGCGGGTTATTCCTTAAGTATTTCTCACGACATGATTTATATATTTATTTGTCTATTGGAAGTCAGCAATACTGCATACTGTGAACTCCAAATCAAACAAACATTCAGTAGGCTCTTGGATTTGTTGATAAAATATGCAAAATTGCATCTAGTGTAATTAAAAATTATTTTTCTAACAATAGCATAGATTTTCTCAAGTTAAGAGGAAGTTTTTGGAAATTCAGGACAACTTTCGGGATCTATACTCGTTATGGATCACTGGAATGTTAAACGACTTAATTGAAGAGTTAATAATAAAAATGAAAATAATGTTTATAGTTTTAGTATGAAAAGTTAAATATATATACCTAAAACTAGATTGTACAGTCTTACCGTATCCCTAAAAACAGATACAGAAATAGTTTCTGTGCTGTGGCTTACTCCTGGAATTTCCTATGGATAAAGAATGGAAATAACAGTTGGCTATATTTAAACAGAACAAAATTATATTTGTACATATCCAAAACATATTTTAATATGTACAAGATTAATATCTTACCCCATTCCAGTTAATTAAGGAGGAGTATGGTAGCAGTTTGTCCACAAGGTGTGTTTCGGAGATTGCTTTTCTGTATAAAGTACCTGAAACAAACACATTTTGAAGAGGAAATGCAAAAAAGAATTGTACAAGTGAGCCAAATTTTTTGCAATTTAGCAAAAAAAATTAACTTTCAAAGTATTAAGTTGTTTTTTTTTCTGGACTACAGCACTATTGATCTTGGTATAAATACTTAGAAAGTTAAATAACACTAGAAAGTAACTAATCATGGATTACTATGGCCCATTTCAGCAAAATCCACGTGCTTTTTCATACTCAAGGAAAAATATTGACCAAGACAGTGATGCAAGAATACTCATTTCCCTGACTCAACATTTAATAGAGGTTAAGAATGGGCATTTGACAGATAGAAGTGAATAATAACCAAGCTAAATAACAATGGATAAGCATGTTTATTAGATTGGAAGTAGCTTTCACTCAGGTGCAAGATCCTGGGTTGAATTTTCCACAGCCTATGCTGGCAGGCCTGCAAGCCTGGGCAGTCTTAAAACTGTACTGGAAAAACAACACATTGCCACCTTTACAGCACTACAAAGGGATCAGTGTGATGGGTCGGATAGCTTATTCACCTGGCTGCAGCAGGTAAACAATTAAAGATATTCTTCCCATCTTAACCACCTACGGAATGGTAATGGCTTTCCAGACGCAGGCCTGGTAGACATCAAAGCCAGTGTGCAAGAAACCACTCCAAAAAAGAAAGGGGCCATGACAGCAATAATACCCATCACTGTGGGGTGATTCCCCTCATGCCTGATGATCCAGACTCTTCACGCAACTTTATTTACCCAATTTGGACGCTCCCATGCACCTCCCTACATGTTTCACAACTGTGCATCTTTGATGTGGAGTCATCTTCCTCCTGACCATACAGACTCAAAAGCTTGACTGCCACTTTCAATTGGCTGGGCCACCTGGGAGGCAATTGTGGAATGGACTCACTTCTCCAAATTTATGCTCAGAGTTTCACTACCAGCATTCATTGTTTCCCAACAATTTTTCTAGCCATGGGATCATGAATACCAAATGAAAGTCCTATCCAGTGTTGCTCAAAGACCTGTATTTTAAATTTTCTATCCCTGTAATTAGGCTACAACGGCACCTTGTTTTCCTTAGCTGTATATAAAAGGAGTAGTTAAATATTCACTTGATTGTCCACTGGTATATCTATGGACTATACGCATTCTGTTCTTAGTCATTGCTTCAGCTTCCTTTCTCTATGACCCTAATGAAAAAACGTGAGTGAGAAAGAAAATCGGTCATATAAAGAAGAAGGAAAGTGTGCACATTGGACAGTATAACATACATAGCTGTATTTATAGGTATTAGAAAATTAATACTTTACAAGTCAGATTACAGAACCACTTACCATAGGGCTTCACAGTATTTGTTTTTCATCCAACCTGCTTTACATCATAATCAGATGATTTTTAAACAAAAATTCCAAAAGCAAAATTACATGATCTTTCAAGACTGTTTCAAGGTGAGTCGATATTACATTTTAGTACCAAAATAACTTCTTAGTATTTACTCTGAAATGTACACGCTTACCACAGATGAATTCCTGAATAAGATCAATAGAGCCAGAAACAGGCAATCCACACATCCAGTGAATAATCTGTTGGGAGGAAAAATAAGAGAGAAGACAAATTTCCAATTGCTGTTTTTTCTAATATAAATTGGCCTTTGTAAACTAAAATTGCATTTACATAAGCGAGTTGACCTTTGTTATGGTTAACATCTGCAATATTAAATGGAATTCAAAGTGCTCAAAGTTATCTCTTAATTGTATTTTGTTTGCGGTCTATTCAATACATAGTTTTAAAATTTCTTCTTGAATTGTAAATATTGATCACAGAAATGAACGCAGAACAATATATTCACACTTCTTAAAGGATTCTTTCCATAGCTTTGAAAGGTTTCTGACTGTGAAATTATATTTAAATCGATAACACGTACATCAATATGTAAATGAGCATTAATAAATTTCTTAATTTTATGCATTATGATTAGATTCCCTCCATGGTGGAAACAGGCCCTTTGGCCCAACCAGTCCACACCGATCCTCCGAAGAGTAACCCATCCAGACCCATTTCTCTCTAATGCACCTAACACTGTGGGCAATTTAACATGGCCAATTCACCTGACCTGCACATCTTTCGATCGTGGGAGGAAATCGGGAGCACCCAGAGGAAACCCATGCAGACACGGGAGAGAATGTGCAAACTCCATGCAGACAGTTGCCCCAGACTGGAATTGAACCTAGGTCCCTGGTGCTGTGAGGCAGCAGTGCTAACCACTGAGCTACCGTGCCGCCCTATTTGCAGCCTGCATTTGGACCGATGGTTTTTAAAGAAAAAAAAAGAGAATAAGTACTTTTGACACATGGGTAAAATCTAGAGTTGAGTTGGGAAATCTCAGGATTGCCTGGTACAAAGAGGGGAGGGCTGGGGCATTATATGAAAATTTATGCCTCAAGAACTGTAAGGAAGCAGATTGGGGGAGCAGGTTTTATTAATACACATGGAGGGAAAATAAATCTGTATTATAAATTTGCAATTGTGTATCGGTTCTTTTATAAAGAATATCTTTAGGGTTCAAGAATGGCTGGGATCCAGTCAGAACAATTCAATATTCTAGATTGTGTCCAGGTAGCATTTATTTTTATAGAAAACTGAAATTAAGAGGATTGAATTGTGTATTTTGTTCTGTGATATTCACCAGAACAGAAAATAATCAGAAAGAATCAGAAAAGCGCAGCACAGGAGGCTACTCAACCTCCTGTGGGCTGAATTCTCTGTCTTGTAGAAGAAAGCTTTAAGACAGGATTGTGCACAAAAATGAAAATCAGAATGGGTTCCAGAGAGGACACTTTCATAAATGGTGTCAGCAGCTGCCAACTGATGTAACAATAATTACCTGTTAGGATGCCCATAAGGAGGAGTCATGATTTGGCGATGCCGGTGTTGGACTGAACGTACAAAGTTAAAAATCATAACACCAGGGTATAGTCCAACAGGTTTATTTGGAAGCACTAGCTTTTGGACTGCTGCTCCAAAAGCTAGTGCTTCCAAATAAGCCTGTTGGTCTATAACCTGGTATTGTTTGATTTTCAACATAAAGGAGGAGAAGGAGCATTCATTAACATGTTCCTCACTTCGGAATGGAGTTCAGCTGAGTGCCATGTTCAGCAGCTCCATGGAAGCAGCCTCCCAGCAGTCAGGCTGAAGTCCTTGAGGAGGCGGTGGCAATGGCCATCACGGGACAATTGGCAGGGAAGAAGGTCACACCAGCAGGTTTGATATTTGTCGTGTGCCCCAACAACATTTCATCTTGAGGTACACTTGTGCCCTTTTTGCTTCCTGAGCAGCACCCACCTCACTATGTGGTTAAAAATTAAACTTGTCCTTTTTAATAGTCGAGGAGAATTTTTTTTTCTCTCAGTGTTGCACAAATCTGTTAGAAATCTGCATTAGAAGGCACTGGAAGCAGGGTCATGGAATATTTTCCAGGCAGAGGTATGTATACTCTTGTCTGGCAAAAATGTAAAAGATTATGGGATGGGGCAGGGAGAGAGAGAGAGAGAGAGAGATAGATGGGAATAAAGAATTTGAAACACAAACAGATTAGCCATGATCTTAAAGAATGACAGATCAGACTCAAAAGGGCTAAATGGCCAATGTCTGCTCCTAATTCATGCGTTTACATGATCCAACCTTCCAAAGCTATTGATTGGGCCAGCAACTTCAGGATCCCACCTGCCAGCTTTAATACAGAGTGCCTGGATGGGACTTCTGGCTTGGTTGCCTTCAGGAAGATCAGACAGAAGAACAGGCTTAACAAACAGTCCATTTAAAATGAAGGTGGCAAGATGTCTAAAAGTTGGGTCTGTAATGGCTCTTTCTAACAGAAATCAAGTTAAATGTACTCTATTCTTTCCCGATATCTCAAACGTTTCTGCTTCAATTGTTTACCCAGATTTGTTTCAGAAATAAAGAAAATGCTGGCAATGTTCAACAGATCAGGAAGTATTTTTGAAGGAAGAAACAAAGTTAACATTACCAGGGTTGACCTTGTCAGAACTAAAAGCTAGGGGTGCAACAAGTTTCAAGCAAACTTAGAGGGAACAGGGAGATCAAGGAAGAAAAAGGATAATGGTACAATGCAAACGAAGATGGTAATGACACAAGAAAAGAAATAAAAGGATTGTTCTAGAAGCGGTCCAAATAATAGCAAAAATCATCACCAATAGCTGCCACCCAAAACAAAAAGGAGCCAAGATATGATCTGAAATTTTTGCAACTCACTGCACCACGAAGCACCTACACAAAAGTTGGGATGCTGTTCGTGGAGCTTATGTTGAGCTTCCTTCAACAGTGTAGGAGATCAAAATTAGGGCAAGAGTACAGAAGGAAATCAAAATGACAGACAACTAGAAACTCAAGGTCATGCCCACAGACTGAAAAGAGGTGTTTATGCAAAGCAGTCATCAAATTTACATTTGCTGGAATAAAATCCACAGTTGAAGCTAAAAGGAAGGGATATCCAAAGCATCTGTTTGAAGAATAGGATTGTCAGGGTAGCCAAAGCTTCCTGGACAGCAAAGGATTTAGCAAGTAGGGTCAAACAAAAAAATAAGCACTCAGTTTGCTTTTGCAAGAAAACGTACATAGAAGTGAGAAAAGAAAGAAGGGCAAGAAGACACGAAAATAGACTGCTGGCTAACACAAAAGCTAACCTAAAAGATCTTCTATAATCATATTTACAGCAAAAGGATTGACAGAGGAACAACAGTCAATTTGAAACCAAATTTGGAATGTAGTAGTGGAGGCAAAAGAAATATCCAAAGTTATTAAGTTAGTGCTTTAAAAGAAAGAGTACTTTGTCAAAGCTATGCTAAATGCATTCATTAGGCCATTGAATTAGATTAAAATAAAAGCTTGTTGGCCTAATCTAGAGTTTTGACATCCTTTCCCAAAATGTTTTGCATCCTCTGGTGTCCATTAGTGTGGCATCTGGGAGCCAAACTATACTTGTCTCACATTAGAAATAGCAGAATTATCTATCTCCCAATCAAAAGCTTAATTACCACCATGTTCCTACACATTTGTTGCAATCCCCTCTAAGTTCTTCACTGCATGATGCCAGGATCATAGAGTCATAGAAATGTAAGACCCTTCGGTCCAACTTGTCCATGCCAACCAGATATCACAACCCAATCTAGTCCCACCTGCCAGCACTCAGTCCATATCCTTCCAAACCCTTCCTATTTATGTACCCATCCAGCTTCCTTTTAAAAGTTGCAATTGTACTAACCTCCAACACTTCCTCTGGCAGCTCATTCCATACATGCACCACCCTGTGCATCATGACTGCATTCTTTTGTGGCACTGTCACCCTCACTGTTATTCAAAGCTAAAGACTGATTTAATATTGCCATGCTCCCAGAGGATTCCTGCACTGGATGCCTCTTCGTAGTTTCTGAGTTGCTATCCACCTGCTATTCTGGCTTCTACCTAGCTATACATTCTTCCTTTATACTACATTACACATTCCATAAATGACTCACTTGTTGCAACTTAATTTGGTTAAAAGCAACAGATATTATATTTAATTTGTAAGCTAACTAATACAACAGAATTTTCCAACAATGTTATTAAACAGTGCAACACCTCATACTTAATCACAAATAAACTAAGTTGAGTAATGTGGGGTACATAATGAATTATATTAATTCTTGAGTACAATACCTGTGCTTCTATTTCTGAGTTGTTCTGGAGATAGAAGACTGCGCAATGCATTGCTGCGAGTTGATGACAATCCAGTTTATTGTCATGCATGAATGACAAGAATAACTTCAAGTCAAGATGAGCTTTATATATTTTTCCAAACTGACAATCCAGTAGTGAATCAGTTAATGACAATATGGGACGTTGCAGATTCCAGGGGCTCACTTTGGCATCCTTTCCTAGCAAACAGATAAGTTTATTAAATAAATATAAGCTATTAAATAAACAGGAATGTGCCTTTCAGTTCTTGAGCCCATTTTGCCAAATACATTAAGATACCTCAACTCCATTTCCTAAATTTACTCTACTTTTGCCTTAACTAACAAAAATCTATCAAGTTCAGTTGTGAAAGCTCCAAGTGACCCAGCACCTGTAGATTCTGGTCAGCAAGGTGGGGAGAGCAGGGAAAGTGAAGGGTTTGTTTTCTGTAACCTTTTGTATGGAAAAAAAAACACTTGGCATGAATGATTAGATTACTTACAAGTCCACACCGCCCCGCCGAAGCGCAACCCGCCCATACCCCTACATTTACCCCTTACCTAACACTACGGGCAATTTTTAGCATGGCCAATTCACCTGACCTGCACATCTTTTGGACTGTGGGAGGAAACCGGAGCACCCGGAGGAAACCAACGCAGACACGGGGAGGACGTGCAAACTCCACACAGTCAGTCGCCTGAGGTGGGAATTGAACCCAGGTCTCTGGCGCTGTGAGGCAGCAGTGCTAACCACTGTGCCACCGTGCCACCCATTCTTTTGATCTGGCTCTAGCTTGAAGATTGTTCATCCTCTGTTCTGATCATGCCTTTTCCATCCATTCCCATTCCCTCTTTCACAAGTGCAATCAGATTCTCAAACTACCCAACCAAAACATTTTAATATTTTAAAAAACTACAATCAAGTCACTGCTGCAATTGTAAAGAAAAACTGAATTCTGTCTTATGATAACTAAACATTGCTAACTAATCATTAAGTTATTCCCCACCATGAGGTCAACAGAAACTCAAATGATCTTATTTAACTTAAAAATACCAAATCACATTTAGTGGTAAGGTGAGCATAATCTTTTGTGACTAGTATAGTTTGAAAATAGTGAATTTTGGACATAAATTTATTTTGAGTTACTTGAAATTTGGACAAATAATACTGCTAAAAAAGATATATTTTCCAAAATCAAGTAGTTACAATAAATACTACCATATAAATGGCAGTTTAACTTCACTGCTTCAACAATCTCAAAAAGGAAATATAAAAGTGGCAATATTAATATGTACCAACATCACTGGTACAATGTCTCAAAGTTAGCTATCCCAAGAAATATACAACAACATTCAGATAATGTCCACAAACTGACAATTTAAAAAACATGCCAGGTTCAATTCTGATCAGAGATGCCCTCACCAGTCTGGATATTTCATCTATTCGAGAGTTATCTGGTTATTTCCTCTATTCCCCAGTTCCCATCAAAATAAATCATTATTAGCTAAGAGAGCTGAAAAAGACACTCCACCACTTCAGGCAAATTTTTAAAAAGTGTAACCCATTAATTACCAAGGGGTCCTGCATAAGCAGCTCAAAGGAGACTTGCTGACCTGAGTCAAGTAATGCCTATATGACACAGTTCAAAATCCTCTGTCTGCAGCCCAGTGCCTCAGCTCACCTGAGAAAGTGTCTGTCATCTTAAAAGCACCTGTTGAGACTGTTTTAACTCCTAAAAACTGATACCACAGCATATTCAAAATGTGTTAAACATTCTTACCTGACAGAAATAAACTATGACAAACCAAATTAGGATGCTGTATATTGATGAGGTGTAAAAAATATCCAGGCATGTAAACAGCTACATAATAACCTGTAAAGAAAATAACCCATAAAGAAAATAAACCTATCAAATTATTAAAATTGATTTATTTCAACTTAGCACAAGTTGTAACTTGAATGCTCAGAGTTCAATTATTATAGGATACTTGGCTAACAACTGCTACAATTTGTTCAAACAATGAGAAAACCAAATGAGAAACATTTCCCAAAACCAATCAAATTAAAAGAATTGCTTTTTCTTTTGACCTAAGTGGACATAAATATCAAGGTATCTGGTCATTTAAAATTTGAAAAAATTCTAATAGAATCTAGATGCCACAGCCAAGATTTGATTGAACCAGAACCATTTCATTCTTCATGCTATTAATGGAATTTTGTTACTTCTTCTAGAGTTGGCCCCTTAAATGCAGTGCATCACTAGCAATTTACAGCTTATTGTATAGATCTTCTGATTTTCTTTAGATAATTGATAAAATAAATGACTAGCATTATGATAAGCATCTTAAACACATCTTTAAAAGGTTTGGGGCAGCGATCATTTCTGAGCTTTAAAGATGGTGAAGGCATTCTCGATAACTCATAACAGAAAGATCTCTTGTTGTAGCACTGATGCTGTTAAGATATTTTCGAAGGAATACTTATTGATGGTAGCAGACTTCATTAACTTCATCTGAAAGGGACAGGGAAGGCGGGGTTTCAAAATAAACACTTGATGACAACTTCCAGCACATCCAGTACTGAGATTCAGAATGTTCAGCTTGTTGCTACACAGTCTATGCTTTGATGAAAGGGAAAATCTTACAGTTGGTAGGATGGGGTGTCTTGTGAGAGGGTAAAAATAAATCTTAACCAAGGGTACGCCACAAACACTGAAAAACTGAGTGACCCCTTCTTTGCTTGCTTTCTGTAATGCCTGTGAAGTTAGTCACTTTTCTGATAAATACAAGCCAGATGGCTAATATTAGACACACACACACACACACACGGCTGCCTGTTAGTCAAAGAGAGTGCAGGTAGATAAACATGACTACAGACCCCCATACTGTAAGTGATAGACATGTCTTAATACCTCTTTGGTCAAGTCCCCTTATGTACATGTCATCTGTATGTCATAGTATGGAATATAATGGCAGCAGAAGTTCAAAGAGAAGTAATGCTGGATTGATCCTACTAAACACGTGTGGCCAGTATAAAAGTAAAACGGTTCTCAGAAATAATTAAATGAGGATTTTTGCAACCGTATATGCAGATTATAAGTTGTGCTGATGGAATTAGGTCTGAAGGGGCAAAAGGATGAGGAGATGCAATTTTGTATTACAAAACTAACATAAATGGCTTTTAATATTCCTGCTATATAAAAAAAACACTTGCTCCAATTAGACATTAGACATACACCAAAAATAGTGAGAAAATTCATCCCTACGCGTTGAATTAAAAAGCATCTTGTCTATACTATATACGATCAGCTTACCAATGTTAATGAAGGTTGGTTCACTTATAAGGTAATGATCAGATTCCTCCAAAGAAACAATAAATGTTTTCCTCCAACCTGCAAAAAAGTTAATGAAATTAAAATATGATCAGCTCAGCATTGTACCACTCTGGTTCCATTCAAATGGTTGGACTTTGGGAAACTGTATAAATTGCTGTTTCCTTCCTAGGATTTTGTTTTTAACATTATTTGAACATTGTAAAGGAAAAAGCAAAGGCAATGGAACATTTGCCTCTACACTTGATTACATTTCAGAATCTTTCAACATTGTGTGTGCTTTGGACTAGTTTTCTTGGTGGAGTAGTACTTTAGAGTAAGGCAAATAGATCGGCCTGCTTTTAGAGGGCATCCTGCAGGCAGCAAGGATTGCACCTATGCAGGCAGTTATTAAAATCCGATTTAGAATGTCCTCGCATTCCAAAAATCAAAGAAAACATTGGTTAAGTGTATTTTGACGAAAGGGAGGGTGAATTTTAGGCAAAGAGAAAGGGCACAATGAAATGAAATCATATTTACCATAATGCAGAAGAATCACTGAATATGTGAATTCCTGCTTGTTTTGCATAGGATGACTGTAACATACTGACATGGTACCTGCAACAGCAACAAGAAATGAGAAATTATAAAATCATAAATGAAATCAAGGGTCCAAGCATAACAAAATGCCTTTAACCAAGTAAAATATGCCAAACCTCTGGACAGTTATGACACAAAATTTGAAAAAAGAGATTAGATCAGGCACCTCCAAGTTAAAATGATAAAGGGGAGGAAGAAGAATGGAGAAACTGAACTGGATAGAACCTTGGCCTCTGGTCAATGAGAATGGCAGAAACACATGCAGAAAACCATGTGAAGTAGACCGACCAGCATTAGGCAACAGAATTTTATTGCACCAGTTTTTTTTTTTAAAAGCATTGACAGTGTAACTCTCAATCCTGCATATTATTTAGTTTTGATCTGCAATATTTGTAATACTAAGAAGCCCAAGCCTAAAGACAGTTTTTGACCTTGCCTTTTCCTCAACCAACATCTTGAACTCAAACTATTGGATGTGGGTATTTAAATAAAACCACTACAAAAGACTGACCATGAGTAATTTGAAAATTAAGTTCCCTTTCCCACCATTAATTTTGTTTACTAATTCTGGTTTAGGTAAGATTTCTGCATTTCTCTGCAAAAGACAAATGCTGCAAATAGTCAACATTTTAAGTGGCATAATCTACAAAGTCCATTATCTCCATTCGGTGATGGCTATATATTTTGTATCAGATATGATAAAGTAAAAGTTGCCTCATATGACGGAGGGCATTAATGGTCATTGTAATGTATTGAATTACAGCGATTACCACTTGTACATCAGCTAATGCACCATCATTTCAATTTGCTTTAAGTAAACACAGATCATTTTGTATCCTCATTATTTTGTTGGCATGAATGAGCAAAGACTTGGCTATTATCCTATCATTGAAACTGATATAATGAACGGTTTTGAATTCTCCCTCTAATTAACAGCCTTCAAGTACAGTTCCTTCACCACATAAAAGGAAAACAAATCAATCCATTTATATTTGTTACCTGTAGGATTTGTGAAAACTTGCAAATTCAACAATTCCAATGATGATTCTTCTTGTTGAAAACTATTGCATCCAAAATTGATGAGTCTAAAAGAAAACAGCACAATTTGGCATTAAACAAATGTACTCATCCATCTTTAACATACATCCTCCATATAATCAGTAGTCTACCAGTCAGCAGATTAATTTGAGATTTGTACAGGATGGAGAACCAATGTTTGTGCATCCTCAACCCAACAGATTTCTAAGCAAATTTGCAGGATGATCTCTTTGTAAGGATATCCATCCAGGGCAATTGTATGTCAATTTTATGCTGAGTGTAGGATAAATTATACATATTGTGTCTCTTTAACAATTATGTCACCGAGGAGAATTAAAATGCAACAAACAATCTATAAGCATATGTTGCTAATGGGTTTAAAGAGATTGTTGCACATGCCAACTGTAGGTATGGTCTTTCTTATTCTTTAAAGCCTATTTAACCTCCACATACAAAAAGGTACATCATTCCACCAGGAAAACTACTGAATAGCTGTATTTTCACAGAGAAACATTCGAGGTGACCCAAATGTCGATGTTTCACCACCACTTCAGACAAATCTAACTTTTACTGGTAGGGGAAGTATGACAGGGAATGGAGCACAGCTCAAACAGCCTAGCTGGACAACATTTTAGCTGTTGCAAAGGCCTTAACTCAAAAAAGACATTGTGGGAGTAACAAATCAGAGAAGATATGAACACTCCTGAAGGGTGAACGAAGTCTATTTAAGTGCAATGATCTGAATGGATATTTAAAATCATGTTCTTTAAAATTTAAAAAGGCTGCAGCTGTCAATGGCTATTGAAACAAAAACATGTGCAGGTACATGTTCAAATAACACCATAGCAGCTGGTGAAGTTTAAATTCTGTTCATACAATCTGGTTACTTTATACAAGCTAATCACAGAACGTTGACTGTGTTGTCTGCCATCAATTGTTTTAATGATTCCATCTGGTCCACTAATATCCTCAAGGGAATAAAGACAAGTACTGTGACTCCACATCCACAGTAATGCAGTAGACTCTAGTCATTCAATTCAGGGAAATTAGGGACAGGTATCAAAAGCTATTCTCAGTGATGTTTACATTCCATAAAAGAATAAATATCAAATACTTGGAAAGATTTAGAACTTTAAATAAGATCTCATGAACTGTTTGACTGTAAAGAGTATGTAAAGGGAGAGGTGTGTAGATTAGTTCATTACTTTTTGTTTGTCTCCACACTGTTCCCGAGGTGGAGACTGGGTGAGTGACTGAGTAAGTTCCAGGGGCTATGAAGGCACAGAGTAAAGGGTAGTTGGCACTGACTTAGCTTAGAGTCCATGAAAGACAAGTTGGCATGGAGGCTATAAGGGACCATGGGTAATGCAGTGAGGATTATCGAGACTAACAACATGCAAAGCCACTGAGAAGTAGTCCCAGAACACCAAGGCAGATATTCCAAAAAGCCCATCCAGCACATCTCCACACCCCTGCCAACTACACTCTGCTACTGGGATTGGGGAGGGGGTGGGGGGGGGGGGGGGGGGGGGGGGGGTGGGGGGAGCCTGACTCAGCTCTGTTTCTGCACAAAATGAAAATTGTACACACGGGGCACTTGTTAACAAGTCCAGACTTAAGTGACACCTCTCAGTAACAAAAATCTGGCCCTAGGAATTCTCTGCCCCAAGTAATCAATGATAAGCTAACACCAAGTTAGGCTTTTACAAACCCATAAAAAGAAAATAACAGAGTAAGGAATCCTGTAGTTTTAAAGCCTTGAGGATTAGAAGCACAAGAAATATTGCCATAACTCTTGATTCTAAGACACCAAAAGCAGTTTAGCAAAGGGATGGGGTGACCAAAGCTGGATAAATCCAAACAAAACAATTACCATTGCATAGTCTTAATAGTCAGAAAAGTGGTGGAAGATGTTGTGATCATTGCTCACACATGCTCCATTTACATTTTTCCAGGAAAACACTGCTACTGACCACATTACAACTTTATCCATATACTGACAAGAGAGTGGTTTTCCATTGGTGAGGTAAAAGTGATTACCAATCACATGAAGACAACATTTAACCAAGTTACCATGGAGACGAGTAAACTTTAAATCACTGGAGATTAAGGGAAAGCTCTCAGAGAGCCTGCAATATAGGGATGAAGTTGTTTCTGGCTAGTCATGTCGTTATGTTTGAGTGGATACTATTTACAAGCATAACTAATGTGCAAAGGCTCTTTTGGCAGCATGGCGCAAATGCACATCGACTGCCTGTTGTAATTGAACAATAAAATTGCCTGGGGAGGCCTCAGGTTAATATCATTGGATGATTAATCCAGAGACTCAGCAAGTACTCTGGCAATCAGAGCTCGAATTTTATCATGGCAGATTTAATAAAATCTGGAGTTAAGAGTCAAATGTTGTCCATGCTCATAGTCAGGAAAACACCCAACTGGTTGACTAATGTCCATTAGGGGAGGAAACTGCTGTCCTTACCTACATGAATGACCAGCCCCAGAGAGATGCGAGTGACTTTTAACTGCCCTCTGGGCAATAAATACTGACCTAGCCAGTGATTCAATCATGTGAATGAATTTTTTAAAAAGTAGCAGGAGGTACATGGAAACAAAACAAATTGCAAATTCCCCTCCAACACCCTGAATTTGAATCTATAAATCACATTCCTTCATTATCATTGGGTCAACATCCTGGAATTCCCCAATTAACTGTACTATGGCAGCAGTGGTTCAAGAAGAAAGCTTTTCACCTTCCTCAAAGGTATAGAAAGATAAAAAGCAAATGATGCTGACCTTGCTGGCAATGCACAATCCTGAGAATGAGTGAGTAAATCTTAAAAAGGAAACGTAACAATATAGGACATAAATTTGCACCTTTAGGAATGAAGAAAATTTCAGAAAAGCACTGCTGTAACTGTATGACAGAATAAGCAATAAATTTTCACACCATCATTTTCACCTTCATCTTTAAACATACCAACAAAATAAATGTGAATTTATGACTATGAAGATCTCATTTTCTCAAAATAAAACAACTGCTTTGCTAGATGTAAGTTAAGAAAAGAATGCAAGACTACCGGGATTCAAAAAGGTTTAATATAAATTTAGTCAGAATAAAATGAGCATCATGTATAACAGCAGTTAAAGAAAATCTGCTTTGTAGACATTTTTATAAGATACAATACCACGTGCGCTGCAAACCACAGATGCTGACGACAGGCAGAAACAGAGCTATTTGATTCTCATAGAACACGACGCATCCCTGATTAGTTCTCTACATAGACATAGTTCACTGGTGCCTAACATTTCAACAGACTGATGTTGTGGCACAGGTGGGCAAACTGCATTCAAATACCATAACCAGCTTTCAAAATAGAGACATTCCAAGACCATGTGCGTAGGCGAAACCTGTCCATTAGGATCAGGATTTGAACATGCCTCAAAAAGAATAGCAAGGTCAAGATCGAGGTCTTCCTCAATTAACAAGTCTTCCAAAAAGGTAACATTGGTATGAGTCATATGGAATTGCCCATTGTAATGGGCTTACAAACATTAATCACTCGAGTTGTGAGACAGTTTGTCTACAATGGCTGATGTGTCTCTGTCCAAATATATTTCAAGACCTCAAAATAAAGGGAAGTGAAAGAAACCCATTAAAAAGGAACCTCTTGTGGCAGTTATACAGATGAGTAATAACTAGAAAACTATAATATGACAAAACGGAACATTAGCAACTAATTTCTTTTAAAAACCTAATGGTTAATACACTGTAAAGTTATTTCTAAAATTATACATAATTAAGTAAATCCATTCTACCCAAGATCATGTTTGTATTTCTCAGCATTGTTCAGGACTTTGTAACCAAAAAAAAATTAAAGGCTGATTATATGTGCACCAATTGTAGCTTACCGTAATTTTGTAACTGTTAAAGAGAATCCAAGAGGAAATGAAAGCTGTCAATAGAACAAAGAAATGTGGCATTATAACCAATTTCTAAGACTATTCACCACTAACCAGATAGGCAGCACACAATAATTACAAACAAAGTGGTAATAATTTGCATAATTTATGTTAATTTAGCCAGAGACTATTTCCCAGGGCAGAAATGACTAACACGAGAGGTCATAGTTTTAAGCTGGTTGGAGGAAAGTATAGAGGGGATGTCAGAGGTGGGTTCTTTACACAGAGAGTTGAGAGAGCATGGAATGCATTGCCAGCAGCAGTTGTGGAAGCAAGGTCATTGGGGACATTTAAGAGACTACTGGACATGCATATGGTCACAGAAATTTGAGGGTGCACACATGAGGATCAGTGGTCGGCACAACATCGTGGCTGAAGGGCCTGTTCTGTGCTGTACTGTTCTATGTTTATTCTCAATGAGGGCAACATAAATAAATCTCCTAAAATAGGAGCTTAGGCACATTGAATAGTCTGTGGCTGAACAGCATAAAACAAAGAACTAAAAGAGGAAATTCAAAATTGATGTAACTTCCTTAAAAATCAGTTTCTGAAAGTAAGCACCAGATAACTTCCCTTGCCTCTGCTTTTTTCCCCTTCCTTTCTACGTCACGTCTACTTCTGAAATATTTCTGATCAGGTAGAAAAGTGATAATCAGAAATTACTGACCTGTCCACTGTGAGGGGCCTGAACAGACAGGTATGGGTTATGAACTAGTCTGTGCTTGAGTAATCAAGACAGTATGGTTTCCAGACTAGAAACACTGGCTGCTGTTGGCTCCAAATCAAATGGATTTTTCATTAAGTACAATTCATTCAAAAACTTGAATTTCATCCGACAATGAATATCACCTGCACATCTGTTGCCATGGCTCAGTCACATGATAAATGGGGTTCACCACAGAAACAAAGAGAACAGTCTTCACAATGTTACCTAACTATCTATAATACATAGATACCCATTTGGAAGGCCTTATTCAGGCACTCCTGACACCAATCTTAAATTGGTCCTTTAAAATGTTTTTACTTTCTGTTTGTTTAGTCTGGTGACCTATCTTAAAGTTGAAATTACTTTATTTCATCCACAAAAATAAAATAAAATTATATCATTATCGACTCACTCAAGATTTTTAAAAAAGATGGAGGTAGCTGGATTTTTGGTCAACAAGGGAGTCAATTGCTATCAGGTGTTAGCCGGAATGTGCAGTTGAGGTCACAATCAAATCAGCCACGATCTTATTGACTGGCATACCAGGTTTGAGGGGGCTGAATGATCAATTCCTAGGTCTAATTTACAAGTTCTAGCCAACTGTTTAAAATCAGTGAATGGAGAAAATGCTGACTGTATCATTGCTACTATACAGCTATTAAATTGTGGTTTCTACATATTTTACAGCAAATATCCAGTCCAGGTAACTCAACAAACTTGTTTAAATTTATCTTGTATCTGCAAAAGCATTAAAGGACAGTGCATATGGGATATCCCAGTAATGTGTTGCATATGAGTATGTGCTGCGCCCAGAGAAAGGTCAGGAAATCCAAATTTACATGGTATACAGTTTCCACGTGCACATCTTATTTTGCTGCTAGAAATGTTTTTTGAAGATCTCATCTTTCATATGTATATATCAGTGGAAACACACACAAAATCGAAAGTAATACAAACTAAGGAATAAATTAGTATAGCTAGAAGATGTAAAATACAACAACTTACCAACTTTTCATAGTTTCTGTCTGGGTAAAACTGGATGCATGTCAGAAGTGCATTGTTTTCCTATTTAAAAGAAACAAATCATCATCATAGGAATCTTAGATGGTGAAAATAAAAACTTGGCATGAGTGTAAATATTACACAATATACATTAAAAACTCTTGTCAAGCTCAGCAAAACGTCAATTTACTGTCTTGGTTAATGGAAATCAACTGTCTTCAGTTCTTCAACAGGAATACAAAATGCAATTCATTGCATTGTATATTTTATCCAGTTAGTAGATGTGATGAAGTCATTCAATTATAAAATTACCAATTCTCTATAATTCCACTTCTGTCATAAAGCGAAAATAAAAATAGAAAATACAAGAAAAACTCAGCTGGCCTGGCAGCATCTGCAGAAAGAGCGTTAATATCAAGTTTGATATGATTCTCCTTCAGGACTTCATACGAGATTCAAAATATTAACTGCATTTATCACAGATGCTGCCAGACCTGCTGAGTTTCTCCAGCATTCTCTGGTGTTTATATCAAATTTCCAGCATCTGCAGTATTTTATCGTTTTTCTCTGCTATGAAGTAGTCATGCAGTACATTTAAGCTTCTCAAGTAAAACTTGTTTGAAACTACTTTTGTTAATGCCTTATTTGTACAATATTGCTTCACTCCTCTTCAGCTATAGATCAAACAAGCAGACACTACAAACCCACATCATTGGGTTGGTCACATTTTGTAACTGGCACAGAGTCTCATGGCTGATTTATATCATAACATGCAAAAGCAAGGTCGGTGCCAAATTACCTTCAATGTACCCACGCGAGGAAAGTAAAAACTGTAACAGATGATATCCCCCTCGATGTTATCCAGTGACTCATACTGGAAGATGTTCATGAACCTGTCAATTTTCAATGACTGCTCACTTTCATGAACAAATGCACTGGTAAAAAACTGACAAGATGCTATTACAACTGAAATCTTTTGTCAGTTTTGGTTCAGTGATAGCATTCACAGAGTTGCTGTTTTATTTATTTGAATGGTCTGTAAATCAAGACCTAGTGAGCCCTCACATGTGACTGTAGAAGGATTTCATGGCACTTTACAAAATAAAGTTCTTTATGGTGTCCCAGTAATTAATTCTCTCAAAACACTTGTTTTGACAGTGTTATCTATTAACATCCCTCACTTTCTTGTGGGACTGAAACCAAAAATTGCTACAATTATGTTATGTTGTGTCCTTTGTTTCTTTGAATATTTCTTTATTCCAAAACAAAATATGACATTTGCAACAAATGACGTTTTACCTTTTCAATGATATAGAACAACCTCTGACCTTGTGTATCCCACTGTGCCCACAAAATATCTTCAGCCACAATGTCTTTGTGAAGTCGATCTGGATTCTGAATAGTCTAAAACAAATTTAACACAAGTGCATTTAGC
The DNA here is from genome assembly GCF_047496795.1 of Chiloscyllium punctatum. Lineage (NCBI taxonomy): Eukaryota > Metazoa > Chordata > Chondrichthyes > Orectolobiformes > Hemiscylliidae > Chiloscyllium > Chiloscyllium punctatum. The sequence continues at coordinate 38,170,693 of NC_092782.1, read as the reverse complement.
TCGAAAACAAGGTACAATTATAACCAAAATTTAATTGATATTCAATTATCAATTTACTACGTCAAAATGATTCCTATGTTTGAGTTTTAGTCCCTTGGGAATTTTTTTTTGTTCACAAATTATCACAAGTTGGGGCAAGAGGGGCAGTTAACAGGATTATAACAATCGCACATTTGTTAACCAATAACTTCCATTTTTAAAAGCTGACATCCAGGATTAGTAGCACCATTTAATCCAATGGGACCGCAATAGTCTTATTGCCAATGAAGTAAGGAAAGTTCAATGTTCTACAAATCATGAACTAAATTCTTCAATCAGGTTATAGCCAATTTGGGTTGAAGAAATGTGCATTATAGCAGAACCAACTATATGGAGATTGCTTCTCTTGCCCCTTCACATACTAAGACCTTCAGCTGCTGTCTCTAATCTTTTGAAATCTTCTGGTGACCCTGAATAACCTATTGAAAAACTTGCAACAAGTCCCGTTCCTGCTACCATGCAAAACTAAGTTGCCAGTGAGTAACTCTTGAACTGAGCGTGCACTGAATGTTACATTTCACAGAAAAGACTACCGTCCCTGGTACAACTGGATACATAGGAAATGGATCTCATCATGAGTAATAAACTTAAAGCATGCAAAGGTACATTTTACTAAAACTACTTCTTGTTAGTGATCAGCTTGCCCTGACAAAAGTCTTCAAAACAACTTCTAAATCCAAATTATCTCTAGGAATTCAATTCATTTCATGGGACATTTCTACCCTTTCCATACAATTCTAGTGTTCAGACTTGTAAAATACAGTGAAATTGTTGCAGATACAACTCTAAATCAGTGTTTTCAAAGAAAATAATTACCAGAATTGACAACCAAATCTGACTGGCTTGGTTCATTTTTTTTTCTTTAAAGCATATTGCAACTCTAATATACAATAACCTTATACCACAGATTTCACAGCTTACCACTCTGTAACCTTCTTCAATAATCACTCGTACGAGAATATGCTCAATGCCTGAACAAGAAAGAAAAATGATAGGATGTTCAGATTTTGTTGGGTATACATAATTCTGGTTAAAAAGACAACATTCTGGTGCTTAGATGCAGTCATGAAACTGTTATGTCATAACAAAATATTATACCTGTCAGATAAATAAATGAAGACACTGTAGTTAGAGATGCTACATAAGAGACTCGCCATCTCTCTTAACTATAAGAGAGAGGATAAGTACATTTTGTAAAACTACAAAGGTACGATGTTACATGATGTCACTTTTTAAAAAAATGGTCAAGCAGTATTTAAACTAGAAAGTAAACATATTATGAAGCAAATTAGAGGTTAATACTTGATAATGAAAATTTGTATATTGACAACTGCTTTTTACACCAAACTTCAGGTTTAGAGGCAAACAATTGGCAGTATTTCCCAGTATTTTCTTAAAACAAAAATAGTTCTTCATTAAGTTTTCTATTCTTTTAGTGGGAATTTATTACTATTTTATGGATGCAACACTTGAGCCAACCAGATGTAGGCTCTGAATGCAACATCTTGAAAGTTATTCAATTTATTTACAATAACGTCTGTATGTGGCAATTTGACCAAAACTGCTTAATCAATGTATTTTTGTATCCTTGTTTACAGACCAGAAGAAACAAAAAAGTGTTCCCAGAACTTGTGAACAAATCCTCTCCCGTGGTTTACCCACCCAATATTTCGAGTTCCTTTGCACATTCTCAGCAAATGTGGTCTACTCTGTCTCTTTATTGCTATTCCAGCCTCCCTCATTGACACCACAATATCTACCCCCATGTGTGCCCTCACCCCCACTCTTCCTGTTTTCATTCCAACCCCTCACTAACTTGCCATAATATTGCCCCATGAACTTTCCCTTACGGTGGCTGGTCCAATATTTGCTTGCCATGATCTATCATGGGTGCCAGAGACCAACTACAACTACACAGTTTTCTACCACTGACATTCTCATCTAGCAGTTAGCCAACCTGTCAACATGCTCGAGTAGGAAAAGGAGCTTTTTCTTAAAAAACAAAACGATCATGAGGACCAGCCATTTAAAAAAAAAATCAGGATTTCTATATCCCCAGAAATTTCTGAAAGAGGTTGGCCCACTCCCTCTCCAAAAATGCTGGGAGAGCCTGTGTACAGAAACATGCACAACACTTCACTGTACTGTACAGGTACTTGCTTGCATTTTCCCTTCCAAAACAAAATCAGTTTGAATGAACCACTTACATCCATCCTCAGAAATTACCAGCAGGTGGTTTTCAGGAAATAGCTTTGCATCTGAAGTGGGATAGACAAACTGCAAAAGTAAACTTGGTTAAAAATAGACAAATATTCTGAAACATGCTGGAATTAATTTTGTAAAAGGTAAGGATATTTAGTTATACAAAATATTTGCAGTAACAGAGACAAACATCCAAGTGTGCAGCTTTCCAAATGACATACTAAACAGTATTTCAACAGAAATAGAAAGCCCCTTAATTCTTCACTTTAGCCTAAGCAAGTCCTACTGGATTATTTAGTGTAATTTTACAAACTATTTTAGAAGCCAAAATTTAAAAACAGTACTCTAGATATTGCAATTCGTATCAGAACCCCGATTTCCAATTCTAGTTAGATTAAAAATTACCCATTTACATTTTCACAACTTCCTCAATGAAGGTTCCTAGACAGAGATATTCTGTTACAAACCTGTCCAGTAATGCTCCATCCTACCAGAGTAAATAATAAATGCCTCTATTACAGCACAGAGTGCTGTATTCTCTGTTACTGATTTCACAGACACTTTGACAGCTGTTCTGAAAAGATGAATATGTAAGTTAGGTGAAAGAGTTACAACTTCAGGTGGATAATGTAATCAATCACTGACCAAGTGGTTACAGCTGGCATAATGTGTTTTGTGGTTTTCTATTTTTGTCAGCCCATGTAACATATCACAAAGATATGGGTTCATATTGTGCTGGATATGTGGAAGTTTATTAACATCTAATTATGTGCCCTAATGTAACATCTCTCACTCACACACACACACACACACACACACACACACACACACACACACAGTCTGTCCTTACTTAGATGGTAACTTATATGATTACTTTTATGATTGGCTGACTAGCTAGCTGGCTGCTTGAAAATTGACAAACTATCAAGTCTTGGAATCTACAGTAAGATAGATATTAGGGTGTTAAGTATTGTTCTGCCATCCAGCTATCTCAAAAGGCATTGGAGATCTGTGTAGTAATCTAACATCCCCTTTCTTCCATTTAAAGGGCAGAAAACCTGTTCTGATAAATATACACAGAGATGCACATTGTCACATTCCCTTTATTCGTTGAAGAATGGTTTAGCAGATGTACAATGCAACTTATACAATTCCAGTCCTTACAGTCTTTATACAATTATCACAACTCAGCTACAAAGCTTCACTCTGCAGTGTGCGGTCTGTCATTGTGGATGAGCATCATCCATTAACAATACCAGGCTATTGTCATGCAGAATACTTTCAGTTTCAGAGAAATCATCTGATAATAGATGGTCAGTTGTGTAAAAGTCAAACGTATCATCAATTTATCCTTGAATTTGACCATTATTTGTGACAATGTTATATGATCTGGGCTCTAAACAACATGATCACATCTTCCCATGGACCCACATATTTGTACAAAGATCTCAAATTCTGATGCCTTGTTCAACTTGGGAAAACTGCTTACATGCTCTTTGATGAATGCTGTTAAAACAGTTTCTTTCTATTTCTGGCAATGCATAGTGTACAGGTAGCTATGTGGTAAGATTGTGTAACTGGAGAACTGTAGGGATCTGCCTTCTACACAAGAGTACTGCTGGTGAAGGAAAACCATTGCCTTGAGGAGGAGCATGGAGATTTAATTTGTTAATCTATAAATGAGAAACAAGTTGCTAAGATCTCTGATCATGGACTTCACACAAGCAGTATGTTCGCAAGATCATTATGGATGATAATGCAGACAGGAGATCATGTGACGCCCATCCCACTTCCCAGATACCTTGGAAGGGTGTACCAATGTACTATAGACCATTGTTGGACACACTTGGTTGAGGAAGATTAATATACAAAATATGGCAGTCAATGAGTCAACAACTGTTGCACTTGTGGTATCTTTGATTGGTCTCACAATAAAGGTGGGAAATAGTCAGACACCAGCATGTAGTTATCACCTTGGACATGGAACATATCAGTTATGATTTTGCACCATTGCTCAAAAGGAATCTCATGTGGAATAAAAGGTTCTCTCTAAATTCCATCAACCACAACAATAATGTTTTGCACAACAACTTTCAGTTGATCAATGGCCTTATTGATGCCTCATATGCTAATCTTGCTTTTTTTTTTCACCGTGCTCATGTTACCTGTATGTATATTATCAAGGATATCTCAATGCAGGCTGTGTGGAATAATCACTTGGCCTTTGAGAGAGTTACATCCTCCCAGAGCACTTGTTTGACTTGGAGTGACCTTAAAGAAAATTTTCACTCAGGAATCTGGTGAATGCATTTGGATTGTTCATTGATTACCTTTTTGAGCTGTTGAACATATATCAGGTACAGTGGGACAACAGTTAAGAATGGAGACTTCAGTTTTAACAGTTACCTAGCAGTTAGAGTAGGTTCTTAATCCTCCAACCTTTACTGGACAATCAAGTTCCAATTCAGGTAAGCTTTAAATCAGATGCCTCAGACTGTAAAAAGGACCTTTCCACATGATTTCAGATGCTGGGAAATTGCCCATTGCAAAGTAATTAAAAACTTTCCAGGCAATTCCCACAGAGCCAGCTCTGTCAAGCATTCCAGAGTCCCATGGAGCCTCAGATTATACTGCCACTCTGGTCATGGGAATACCTGAGACATACTTTTACTTATGAAGTAAATGCATAATTACATCCGAGAGCTTAAAGTGCTCGACAAACCACAACCTGTTTCATCATAAGTGTAAAAGAAGTTATACAATTGCTGTGGGTCCTTGTCTATGCATAACCCAGGGGACCAGATTTTGAAAGTCTATCCTGTTAGCTCAATAAACATAGGGTCAAAAAGGGACCAAAACTTTTAAAACTGCCAAAGCACTTTTTTGGACATAATTAAAAGGTAACATTTTTGCACTCCTGTAACAAAGCCGTGAAAGTCGATAACCACCAAAAATTGACATGGGAATCATGAAGCTAGTCACTGCTTTTGATTCATGTCAATGTTGTGCTCACTTCTCATTATCATGATTGTACAGTCAAGCCAGCACACATGATTCTACAAAATGGCTGCACAGCTCATCCATGGTGTGAGGATCCAAACTTGTAATAGGCCAGAACCAACAAACTTCTTAAAGACAGCCCGCACCTCTTGAATAGGAAACACATTGTCATTTGTCCATCACTGGAAAGTCAATGCATGAGTATAGAGTCCCTAGCATGGAGGGCTGGGTCTAGAATCAGGAGGACAAAACTCTCAGGTTAAATGGGAAGCCATGGGGACTGAGGTGAGGAGTAATTTCTTCATTCAGAGGCTGGCAAATCTTTGAAATTCACTGCTCCTGGGGTACATTGAGGCTCACTGAGTATGATCAAGACCAAGATCAATGGACTTGCATATATTAAAAACATCAAGAGACAAGAGATAATGTATGAAAACAGAGTTAAAATCAAAAGATCAGCTACGATTTCATTGAATTGCCAACTCTTGCTCTTATGTTCCTGACCTGGAAAAACAAAGCAAAACAAAGACATACTGTGGAACAGACTGAGCTCTAAGATCTTTCAATGTTTCACTGGAGGCTTTGGTCAAAGGGAGAATACCAGTGGCCAAGATGCCACCAGAAAATCTCTGAATTGGGAGCAGATATCATCGAGCATCCTAATGACCTGGACATATTGTCATAAGACTTTCAGTGACCTCACATAAGTGATCAAGATCGATGTAAAGCCATATTCCGTCAATTACATTACTAGCTTCAGACACTGCTCAATGCACCACAAAAACCAACAGTATCCTCAAAAAAAATTACTACCCAACAGTCAGAGCTTTACCTGTCACCCACTTAACACTGCTACCCTCACTCCTCTCAGCTTGCACATATTGCCAGCTAGCGAACCATGTCAGCTACATCACAGAGTGCACCACAGACAATGATTTCTGCTTCTACTCAGTAAATACATTATCCACTGTAGAATGAAGTCACTGAGATCATACTGTTTTGTTCCCAGTTGCTCAGAGATTGCTTGTCTCAGTCTGGCCTACATTTTGGGGCATAATAGATGGCCTCAGGTGACCCTGGACTAGTGGGAGGATAGGTTAAAAACAAAAGAGAAATTGAACGAATAAGGAATAGATTAGATTTATTCAGGGAAAAAGTCAACCCACTTGGAAAAAGCATCAAAGACTGTTGGTACTAAGAAATATAGCACAATCTGACTCAGTGCTTTCATGGGCAAAGAGAAAGTATACTGGAAAAATGAGGTAGTTTTCACATTCTGCATTTAAAAAAAACAGACCAAGAGGGATTTGTGTTCTTCCCTCTCTATGCCCAAAAGATCCATTTGTAGCACTTGAACCCACTGACCTACAAATTTGTAGGCATCAACATAAAAACCCTGCTACAGGCAGCACCAAGAAAAGAGGGCAGAAAAATCACTAAGCAATTATTCTAACCCTATTCATACAAACTCAGTGGAAAAGTACAACCTCAGCTAATCTGCCAGTTTCTGGAATAATTCTTGGTGCTGTCAACGGGAGCATTCATTAAAGTATATCTCTGTCTACTAGCCTGATTATTGTGGCAATGACCCATACAAGCAGCCTTGCATATAAAGAGCTGAGCATTTCGTGCCAAAATTCATTCAACTCTGGGAGGCATGGGCCGACAACTCTTGAAAACTGTCTACAAATGGAGCATACAAGATGCCCCTTCACCAGAGCAATTCCAGAGGCCACAGGAACATAATTTTCCCAGAAAATATGCCAGCTTCCCCAGATAGAGAAAAAAAACGTGAGTTTCAACGCATGTGCAGACTGCTCCCCTGCACACACCTCATACACTACCACTGAGTTATTTGACATTTTAAAAAAAAGACCCACATGACCACGTTATTTCCCCTACACCAGCCATTCAACATTTATGACAAATGAGTAGCCCAATGTCACTCATGGATAACCAGGTCTGATAACTGAAAGCTTTGCATGCCTCAAGACAAAAATAAATCAAGCATGATATAGTTCCCTACTATGTAAAATATTGTTTCAGACACATTTGGATTTTTAAAGCCAGTGTGTTCAACCACTTCCTTAATTAACAAAATCAATCATGCCTGCTTTATTTAAATAAGGAGGAAATCAAGTTTCAATAAGGTGCAATTCTGGTACAAACATCAGCAGCTTTTGTCCTCATTATCCTATCATTCCTTTGAGGCAGGAATATCTTTTGAGAGTCGTCAGTCTTAGTTCAATTTAACACAGTTGGCAACAAGCACGTTACTATAAAAGGTGACGGTTTGCACCATAGTGGTTGTGTGTTAGCATCACCTGGTGCAGTTCAGGCTTCCCTCTCTGGTCACAGCCTCTGCCACATTGTTTGCAGGAGAAAACAGTGAGCTGGGAAGGTTTATGTTTTGCTGGTCTCTGCTTTCTCTGCTCCCTCTTCTTACTCGGTGGAGTATTTTTTGTTTCTACTAGCTTCTTCTAATAACCTTCCAAATTGTCAGCCTCTATAGGTCAGAATCATCATCGAATCCTCAATAAGAACAGGTGCTGGATTGGCAAGTGGAGTGAACGGATATTTTAAGCACAGGGTCCACAGCAATTTCCTTCTGCAATACAGGACCAGGTTTTACTTCTGGACATATAGGAGGGTGAGAGGATGTCAATAAGGGTCTGAATGCTTCTGTTTCTGGATCCTCATTTCCCTCCCTAACCCCACCATGAGGGGAAACTCTTGAACACCCCAGTGTCCATTTGGAGGGTCAGCAATTAACTAATCATGGAGTCCTAGGTGGATCATAGACTTCAGGTGGATGCCCACATGGGATACAACAGTTTATTCAACATCAGAGACAGCATGTAGCACCCACTCTCCATGCCATTAAGTTGAGTTCATTATTCATAATCGCTGTCCCTCATGTTGCTCTATACTAAGACTGAAGTGTCCCCTCCAGAGCACTGAGCAAAATTGATGAAAATTCCAGAGCTGCTCAACCATCAGGTTCTCCCCTTGACTGGAGTCTAAAGGAATACAAAGCACCACATTTAATACAGGCTTGGTTCGAGGTGCTGTCAGAATGACAACATGTTTGAACGTCAGTATGCCTCTGTACTCCATCCAAAATCTTTTCTTTATTCTTTAACAGGATGAAGGTGTCACTGGCTAGGCAGCATTTATTGCCCATCCCTAATTGCCCAGAGGGCAGTGGAGAGTCAACCACATTGCTGTGGTCTGGAGTCACATGGAGGCACAACCAGGTAAGGATAGCAGCTCCCTTCCCTAAAGGGCATTAGTGAACCAGATGGGTTTTTCTGACAATTGGCAATGGATTTATAGTAGTGATTAGATTCTTAATTACAGATATTTATTGAATGCAAATTCCATCTTTTGCTATGGTGGGATTCGAACATTAGCTGGGTCTCTGGATTAACAGTTCAGTGTTAATACCACTGGGACATTGCCTTCCCAAGATTTATTCCCTCAGCCTTATCTCAAGATGTCTGTATTGCAGTGGAAATATTTGTTCAGAGCTGAGAATGTACTTAATAAGCGCCAGTGTGTCCACTTGGGAATTTGCATGGCATATCTGGAGGCAAAACCTGTTAACCTTCTGTTAAATCTGTGTTCTGGGGTCTCAGTGTTACCATGAGGAGTCACAGCTGAGAACTTGTCAATGGAGAGGTACTGACTAACAGCCAGAGATTAACATATTTGCCTCTTTATTGCATTGCTGTCAGACAGCAATGTAGGCTGATGTTGAGAAGCAAACTAGCACATAAAAGCAGAAAGCATGCCAACTCTTCACCTGCATACCAGACTTGTTGAACACACCATGTAGAACGCTTGACCCTTGTACATCTGACTTACACCAGAAAACAAATTACTGCCATTCCTTCAAGTCAAAATCTTGGAACTTCCTACTTAACCTCACCAAGAGTGTACCAATAGCAGAATACCAGCTGTTCCAAAACATCTTTGAGGGCGATTCAGGATGGACAACAGACCCTGATCTGCAAGTAGCACTCTTACCGAATGAAAAACTTTCCGGGCCCCTACATTGGAATTACGCTACTTTTATATAGAAAAAAAAACAAGAGTTTTGGGCTGAGTTGTCTCTACTCATCTTTATATCTACCTCAACCTGCCACACTTCCTTGCAAGCAGACCTCACCAGAAGACCCTGATTATATATATCGGTAACACAAGGTATGATCACATTTGAAATCCTAATGGCTCCATCTCAATAGGCAACATGGAGAAGAAGGGTAAAGGTGACTATAGTGGTGTTTTGCATATAGAAGCCATTCCAGAGTTCAAAGAACATTCTTCTTCACTCAACCATATTCAGATAGAAATAGAAGAACACTAAAACAAGTCGTTTGTCAAAAGCAATGTGGACCCCTGGTGACAAGCTATCATATCTCAAAACTAGACAACAAAATCATGCCTTCAATAAAACAGATAATAAACTGATCAGGTTTAACTCAGTAGCACAGAATAAGCTACTTTGACTTATATCTTTTAGACAAATGATTGACTATTTTAAAAAACTTGTTTTTGCAATGTTAATTTCAGAATCCCTATGCTGTTTAATTTGCCTGGCTTTCGTGATCCAGATAGCAATCTGTTTTTTGAATGAAAGTGATATCATCTTGGCTTGTCAGAACCTGTTGGGAGGAACAATACGTCTTCTGTGGTTAATGCCAGCATTGCACTGAAAAAGTTGGCACGTATGATAAAAATATAATCATAACCGTAACTATAATGAGAACCAGGTGCTAAAACAGGACACAAATTACTCACCAGCAAATACCAAACTTGGAGACGCCTATAAAAGGTTAATTGGGCACTGGCACCAGTACCATGGTAGATATTTTCTAATCAACCTGTTCAAGGATGTTATCATACACCTTTGTAGCAAATGAGACTCCGACTTGGGACTCCTGGCTCAAGCAGGGACACCACCACTGCACCACAAAAGCCCGTTATTGGGGTAGAAGGAATCTGTTTTGGTGTGACAGGCTTCACTTGAACAATACTGGGACCATTGTCCTGGTGAATTAATTAACCAGGCCTGTAGAGACAGTGCTTTAAACTAATTTGGAGGGATGTAAGGTTTGGGAGGAGAAATGTACACTTGAAAAGGAGGATATGGCAGCATTCACAGCAACTTTTGAAAAAAAGCATTATAACAGAGACAGACAACCAAACTACAATCACCCTTTCTATCTCTGTATTGTTAACACAGTAAAATTAAGCTATTGAAAACCCACTTGACATAGTCAAATTAGCAGAGATAACCATGAGGAGGAATTCATAGAATGTATTTGGGACAGTTTCCTGGAACAATATATTGTAAGCTCAACAGGCATCAGGTTTGTTTTTCTCATTTTATACTGTACACACATTTCTCCTCCTCAAAACTGACTTCAGTTATATGTGCACCACTCCTATTGTTATTTTCTTCTATTAAAACATAAAAATGAAGTGAAAAGCACAGCAGCATGAAAATCACCAATTAAAGAGAGAGGAAAAAAAAACAGGTTCCAACGTTGACCAAAGCAGCTAACAGACAAACCAACCACAAAGTAGATTCTGAACTTGGCATAAGCCAAGCTAATTCTTTAATAAACTTTCAATAATCTTTCCTTCCAATAACGAGTAGTTAAACTTCATCTAAATCAACATTATATATTCAACCATCATTTAAGCAAGATTTGGTCAGGTTCAAAACCATTACCATTTTCTTGTGACTGCACGACAGTTTTTAACAAATGGACAGAACATTTCTATCTTCTATACCATGTTTTCCGTCTAGCTAAAGATCAAATAAAACTAATAAGGGCCAAAAACGATACACATTGAGAAACTGAAACATATCTACCACATTCAGCTGGCCCTTTGCACAGTTGCTCAAAGTAAACTAACAACTCTAATTTTCCTCTGCATGGTAATCAAATGAAGGACTGTGGTCTGAAATGCATTTTTAAAACATGTGAACTGAAGACTCTGAAAAAGTCAAAATGTACTCAAAATGTTAACTCCGTTTCTCTCTTCACAGATGCTGCCAAGAACCTGCTAATTTTTTCCAGCTGTGTATTTGTCATATTTATGAAACATATTTTGATTATATTCCCACAATTAACCATTCCAGGAAGACCATCCACAGAATGCAAGATATGCTTGTTGAGCCTGCTGAGTGGACTGCAAGCAACCCCCTACCCATACAACAACAACGATATTAAAAATGACACTGCTAACTTTAGGGAACAGGGACGACAGCCTGTAGTCTTTCTCTGGAAACTAAAAGAACTCAGAACACCTCTTCAAAGTCAGATTAGGATTATGTAATTATTTACATTTATGAACTAAAAAGACATGCTTAAAAGAAATCCTAATCTCTTTTCAGCAATTTCACATGAAACGGATTTTCTACAAACAAACCAAGTCCAACAAGTTGTACCAACAAATCGTGTCATTTTTGTAACTAAACCTTTCTAGTAAAAGAGCTTAAACATGTCTGCAAGCCATGTACATTTGCCTCAGTTCCCATTTTAAATTTTGTGATTTTGTGTATGTTACTTTTACTGGAGACGTGACAATTCTTTTGTTTTAAGAAAAAGTAGACTATAGAAAGGGATATGCGATATGTTAGTTTACTCTCCAATTGGCCTCAACATTAAATGGGACCTATTTTCCAAGCCATAGAACATTTTGGCCCTGGAACAATTTTATCATCTAACCAATTAAGTGCTGAGAGGGCCAGATTACGTAGATTTAGTTCTTCAGCCACTCTAGAAGGTCCTCTTTACAATATACTTTGCCGGATCTTCTTTGGCTGTCATGCTCCTTTCCCATCTGATAGTGTTCATTTACTGCTATTCTGGCAGAAAGAAAGAAATGTACAACATACTTGTTTCAAAATATACTCCAAACCCTAATGCCCAATACAACATAACATACAATGTGCTGCTTTGTCTTCAGCAATCAGCCATCCTTCGTGATCTCTGCCAATACTTGTCCTTCTCAAGTTATCTTTACTAGACATCAATGTTAAAATGCTCAAGACATAAAGCTACAATTTAGATTAGATTGCTTACCGTTTGGAAACAGGCCCTTTGGTCCAACAAGTCCACACCAATCCTCCCAAGAGTAACCAATCCAGAACCATTTCCCTACATTGACCCCTGACTAATGCACCAAACACTATGTGCAATTCAGCATGGCCAATTCACCTGACCTGCACATCTTTTGGACTTTGGGAGGAATCCAGAGAACCCAGAGGAAACCCACGCAAACACGGGGAAAATGTGCAAACTTCACATACACAGTCGCCAGAGGCTGGAATTGAACCCAGGTCCCTGACGCTGTGAGGCAGCAGTGCTAAGCATGGAGCCACCATGCCAACCTGAAGCTATCATTTATAATAGCTGTCACATGAATCTTGATTCCACAATAACAGGCTTGTGACATGGCATACCCTCTGTTTTACCCCTGCCAGTGAAGGGATATTTCTATTTCTGATTGCACTTAAGTTTCCTCAAAACTTTACGTTAGAGTCTAAAACCAGAATTAACAACAGTATTAACAAATGCTACACTTTACACCACTCCCTCAGATGCTCTCTCACTAACAAATCAGAGACCAGAGAAAACATTGCAAACCTGTTATTTCATTGAAGAAAGTAAACGGACAAATATTTGTATTTATTACTCAAATGCAAAAGGTATCAAAAGATGTGGGTTTACCACTTGAACTACTATTACTCTAACCAAGTTAGAAAACCTTTGTGACACTTAACTATAAAGTTCTTGTTAATCTAAATTTTATTACTACTTTTCAAAGTTGATATTTTTACCTTTTGTTATGTTCTACTTGACACAATTTTTACAGAAATTTACTTTCTTCCCCTTGTTCTAAAGCCATGTATAATTTCAAGGAAAAGCCACTTGCTTATTGGCCTCCGCCAATGCTGCTCAGTAACTAATCCTAGAAGGCTACTGACCCACTAACAGGTTTGAGCTCGGTATTTCACTTTTGGCCAAGTTAGCAGGCTGAAAATATTCCTGAGATTTGTCAGTGCAAATCCACTTTTCATGACCCAAACTCAAAAACACTAAGAAATATTGTCCAAACAAAAACCAAAAGCCAAGCAAACTTCTAAGTATTTGATAGGCAGTCACTATTTTTATTAAACTTAATAAAAATCAAATTAATGGAACGGTGATAAATACCTGAACTCGGACGTGAGAGTCCACAGCTTTTAAAACTTTCGTATTATTTACTGGATGAATCTCAAGCAACAACGTCAAACACCTGGAAACTGCAACAAAAGCCAAGGAAAGTGAGGAAATGCTAATTACATTGCACTAATGTGTCCCCTACAGTTTAACATACTGTATATACTCGAGCAATAGTTGATCTCATAAGAGTCGACCCGCTATTTTTGGACAGGAAATCCGAAATTTTCTAAAGTTGACCCTAGTTCTTCACAGATGGCAAATCAACATTAATGAGTCAGAGTACCGGCCGTCGCACTCCACTCTGGGTTTTTAAGTTACTATAATTTGTTGCTGTTTCTTTCTTTATTCACCGAGAGATCAATTGGGCTTCTGGTAATGATATAGTATGAATTTTGATGGGAGTGAATTTCAGCAACACAAAAGAACACATCCATCTAATAGTCAACCTCAAATTTAACCTTAAAAAGTAGCAAATTTTTCTTTTACTGTTACTCGATATATATGGTATGCAACTTGTTTTCTACAAAAGGTATTTATTTAGAATTGAATCAATACAGTATCATTCACCTAAAAATCAAATGAGTCATCATCAAAAAGAACACTTAAGACATGCTTTCAATTTAGCAATGCACAAAACATTTTCTTGGATGTCCCAACACCACACTAAATCAGAGCTAGAAACTTCCATGCCTCATTACACAAGAGCAGCAATGTGAGCAACTTTCCCCAATCTTCCAATTTTTCCATTATCCATGTATTAGAATTTTGAAACCAATACTAGCATTTGATTCCAACTTTTACCCCTATTTATGGAAAGTTTCACAACAGCAAATAAGTCCAGAAACAGTAGGTTCACTAAATGCCACAATTCCTTTCTGTGTATTTACCTAATTGACCAGTTTACCCAATATGGCCATGGTAAAACAGTAATAACTTTGAAAAAAAATCTCGTTATAATCAGAGGGATCTGACTTGGAATACCTAAGTAAACCTTGACATGTACCCTAGAGTGTGGAATTTCTATTGAAATTATACATAAATATGACTCATTTTTCATGCCAAGAGCCCACGTCAGAGTTAGATATCATTTATAAAACTATTGGTTTTGAACAATATTAAATAAAGTTTACTGGTACAAATAAGAATAGTTAATGCAAATGGCAAAAAGCTGACAGACTAATTAATAGTATTTTGTACCACATACCAACAAAACTCACAGCAATGACCAGTCTAAGTAGTGTCAGGTCAGAATAGTAAAGACTCTTGAAATTCTGCAGACAGAGCTAACAAGTTTCTAACGGTTGCTAGCTTGGACAACTGGACAGGGAAAAAAAAAACGTAGCTAACAATCTGCTTCATACTTACAGAACTTTGACAAACTAAGCAAGAAACCAGTCTATGAAGATACTGTTAATCCCATTCAATTGTCTACCGGTGATGTCTACAGAAAATGCAAGCCTTAAGATGAACAATCTCACTGTCTCATGTCATTCACTGTACAGATGCATATTTCTCTATCATATCACATTGCTCGCACAGACAAACAGATGTGTTCCTGCATTGTACCCCTTTACTGTCTATGAAATGGTTGGGATATTGTGATCCACCTTGACACCATTTCAAGCCACTGAACACCCCTAATTTAAACCATCAACTCTATCAACCACGTCCTTCTCTGGCCTTGAATGCTTGCAAATTCCAAACAACCTTTTCATTCATCCTCCTGCTGAAATCTTGCAAAATGGACCATAGTTAATGATGATCTCTCACTATTCTTCCACATACAGCCTGCAAAATAGCATTACTGCACCTATACCTCATGTTTTATGCCTTCTTACCCTACCTTTTTGCTCCAAGTGTCTAATATATTAAAGACAGTCAATGTTTCATGCAGGGACAATACTAAGGGACATTCTTTCACTGAAGCAAAATCGTCCATCACGCTCAGCGTGGGTGTATCAAATGAAAAGCAAAATCTCCATTTTTATCAGTGATGTTTAAAACTTCTTTGATATGCGCATGGAAAATCCTGATAGTTCTAACAGAAGAATTTTAAAACTCATACTTCCATAATTTTACTCAATGAAATAATTACCATTCAAATGATTTATCATTACATCAGCTCATATTTGATGTACAAATGGTTTCATTAACATTTCAATATACTTGCAATACAATATTTGAAAGAATTGTATCAGAAGTGGTCATTCAGCACTGTATCTAATTTGAACAATATAAACCCCTTGCAAAATCACAGATGAAATACTAAAACAGAAATAACCCACATCCATCAATTCAATCCAATTTACAATGACATGATCTTGAATGGTGAGGAGTCCACAATACCTTCAAGACAGAGTCAAATATATCACCATTTTTGGGCTATTAATGATGGAGCATTCTCTCACCACATGTCATTTGAGCATGGGGAATTATCTTTAAAAGGTTCAAATGGATTAGGAAATAAAATTGATCGAAACTGCACTGAAACAGGAAAAGGTAAATGTCTCCTACTCTGAACTCAGAAGGGAAATATTCAAAAATAAAAGATTACATCCTTCAAACTTGCACTCAATTTTCACCAAATCAGGACAACCTCGAATATGGTTAGAAATGGTAAACAGAACCCAGGCTAGCCTCCATTTTGGTAGATCCCATTTCTGTTCGCAGTGAGAACGGCCAATATACCAGAACTCAGAAAAAGTACTGGATTTGACTGCTCTGCAGAGTAAGACACAATTTTTGTATTCCAGCAGACTTAAGAAGCAATGTCGCAACTATAACTTTTTGGAGAAGATGCAAAAGCTTCTGAAGGACCTATTTAAGCTTAATGAATTGAAATTAGTTAAATCCTCAGCCCTTTAATATTGGGGGTTGGAGAGAGGAGATTCTGTGGCTTTCACTTTGAGTTTAAAAAAAGACACCTGCTGCTGTACTGCATTGGATGAACAGGCCATTTGATGCACCTTAGAAAACATCATTAAATCAATCATTTATATAATTTTAACAGACTCCATTGTTTAAATTTTCTCAAGGTTTATTACAACAGCGTCCATTAAGAATGGCAGTTGACTTTCAAAAAGTTCCAGAACCACTTATCTCAACAGGGAGTTATGTTTACATTTTGTTTGACAATTAAAAGCATGATCTGTTTTTGATCTTGTAAGTAAAATAGATTTTTGTTTGTCTTTACAAGTGATGGACTACTTGAGGGGGATTTAAATTTTAAATGTGTTTTATGAATGAGTTTATTTTTTAAGGTGAAGTATGTTTGAGTGAAAACTGAATTAGGTTCACTGACATAAAATTATTTTTCTTCTTTGTTTCAACGGTATGACTCCTGAGATCTGCTCATACATGATTGTAGAGAAAATATTATAAGTATAGGGAACACAGGGCATAAGTCAGGGTGTGAGAGGTGAGGGCTAAGAGCTAAATGCATAAAGTTAAGCCAAAGTACCAGAGAAGAGAAGTTGGCCTTGCAACCAATCCTGCCTTACATTCCCATGCTTCCATAGACATGAAGATCAACTCCATCCCATCCCCACATCCCTGGAGTGGGCACATGATGGTCAGTGGTCATTTTAAAAGAGGCAAGTCTGCCAGGTCACAAAGTTTTCTGGCTTGACATTCTCATCTCTCAACGAAAAACCCAGTCCTCGATCTAATATTACTGTACAGACATCATCAATTGAAAGACAAATTGAGTTGACCAATTTATTCCAAAGTTTTAGCATTCATTTAGATAGCTACAAATAACAAAGTTTAGAATAATACCTGGTCTGAATGTTTCGAACGGTACACCACATCTTGTAAACTGCAGAAAACTTACAGCTAGTAAAGACAGAGAGAATCAAATTTTTTTTAGAATAGGCCATTTCATTTATGAACAGCTAGCAAACTTGAATTCAAGCAATGTAACCTTTAATCTTAACATGATTGACCATAATTCTGAAAGGAACGTGACATATAATCAGCATAAAAATTCATTTCAGGAGCAGAAGTTTGTCCCACTTACCCAACAATGTTCTTTCCATGTTGACAGAGCAACTAATCAAAGGTACTTCCTTGTCAAAAACATACAGCAGCTGGAATATAATGAACATCATAAAAAAAGGTTAAAAAAAAAGCAAAGATTCCACATTCTGCTCAAACTAGGATATTGAAAGCTTAAATTGTGTTACCTTGTTTTGCTTGTTGTGAGGATCATATGTGGCAATACAAGTGGTTCCCTTCGTACCCTTAAACACAAAAACAATTTTGCTACTTCCACATCAAGGCTTATTTTGACTATATATGAAGCGGTGTTTTGAAAAGGATTTTTTTTTTAATCTTGGTCATAATTCTATTGTGATCAATTTCAGGATGAGCAAAGATCATAAAATATGAAACTCCTGGACTTGAATTATTTAAACATACTGCATACAGCAAATGCATTGCTTATTATTCAGCAAAACACTACAATTTATCTATCACTTCAGAAAGTACATTCATAGATTTTAGTTATTATCTTACAGATAACTTGTTTTCCCTGCTTTGCTTCATGTTTTGTGATATCATGACCCCAGAACTTCAATCTGCATACCCAATCCAAATCCGTAAACACAAAAGGCTACTAGGGAGGGAGTTCAAAGATTCACACCCAGCGATATATTTCTAATTCAAGACAGTGTGCCTTGACCAGGAACTTGTAGGTGGCAGTGTTCCCATGCAACTGGTACCATTGTACTTCTACTAGATGGGGAAATCAGAAAGCGAGTTGCCTATTGCAGGAGTCCTAGCCTCCGACCTGTTCTTGCAGCCACTGTACTGGTATGGCAAGTTCAGCTCAGTTTCTGGTCAATAGTAACCCCCATGATGTTGATAGTGTAGAGTCAGTGGTGGTATGCCAAAAGATGGCTGGTTAGATGCTCTCTTCTTGCAAACAGCCCTTGATTGGCACTTGAGTGGGATGAATGTTGTTTGCCACTTGTCAGCTCAAGCCAAGACATGGTTTAGGTCTTGCTGAATTGCACATAGGAGTCACTAATATTGTTAAACATTGTTGATGGTTGCACAAATATTTCTGACTTTAAAAAGAGGGAAGATCATTGATGAGTGACTTGAAAATAGTTAGGACAGTACCTAAAGAATTTTAACTCTGAATCTGGAGGTCTTGATTCAAGTCCCACCTGCTCTAGAGATGTGTCATAACATTTCTGACCAGGGCGATTAGAAAATACTTACCTTGAGGAATTTCTGCAGAGATGCCCTGAAAGCGGAGATGACTCAGCTCCAACTACAACTATCTTCCTTTGTGCTAGATATGATTCTAATCAACAGATTTTCCCCCTAGATTTCCATGGAGTCTAATTTTGTCACATTTGGTCTAACTTAACATTGATGTCAAAGACCATCATTTTCACCTTTGAAATTCAGCTCTCAGTCATGCTTGAACCAAGGATGTAATAATGACATGAGTTGAGTAGCCCTGAGAGAACCCAAACTCATTGTCAGCAAGCAAGTTTGCAAGTGTTACTTGATAATACTGTTGATTATTCATTCCATAACTTTACTGATAACCCATAGTAAACTTCTGAGATGGTAATTGGCCAATTTGGATTTGACCTGGTTTACCTGTACAGGACATACTCGGGCAATTTTCCAGGTCAATGCCAGTGTTGTAGCTGAACTGAAGCACAAGCAGCTCTGGATCACAAGTCTTCTGTACTATTGCCAGAATGTTGGAGGAACTCACAGCCTTACTTTGTGTGTATAGTGCCTTTGGCCATTGTTTGATATCATATGAAGAGAATCAAATTGACTGAAGACTGGCATCTGGGATGCTGGGGACCTCCAGAGATGGTTGAGATGGGCCATCCACATGTCTCTTCTGGCTGAAGATTTTATCAAATGCTTACAGCCTTACTTAACTCACTGCTGTTCAGCTGATATTTGAAAAGTCAGCACCTCTCTACTGTATTAAATACTTTATGATCATTGCTTCCAAATTCATAATTTACTAATACCTTGCTCTGAGGGCCTATTATTCAGTTACCTATTTAGATTCTGCAACATAGAATCATCAGTAATCTTGTATTGTCAGTGAATCTCAAGGCATGTGATTGAAAGAAGTTGTGTTTTCTTCTTAGAATAGTGTATTTTAAAAGCATTTTATCCATTCAGGGTATTTAAATCATTCAGATTTTGTTACTTTTTAATCTGTTAGTTATTGTAGTAAAAGCTTTTGGGTACAAAGTTACAACATTGGGACAGCAAGTCAGACCAAATCAGGCTCCATATCCCTGAATTCACAATGCAATAAAATGAAACACTTTCAGAATTGCCCAGTTGTTCCTAACCAGATTTGACAAATAACAGATATCAGATACCAAGTTTATGTTTAATTGAAAAAATATTAATAAAATGTCAATTTAGCAAAACATGGATAAATAACAAGGCAGCCTACTTAATATCAATGATCTAAGCCCAATCTGCTTGAAGCACCGCCCCACTCGAAGATAGGCAGTTAAGGGATAAATGAAATGAAAATAAAGAATTGTAATTTGCCATTTCAATGGCTACACGATGAGTACTATGCCTTCAGAAATCCTTGAACAATGTTTTGTATTCCAGGCACATAGGTTGCTATTTTGTCTAAATTTCAAAGTCACCAATGCATGCAAATAAATTGCACAGAGCACTGGAGACTTACTGAAATTTTACAAATTGGGGTTCTTTCCTAAAAATCTTCAATAATTCTTTAACTAGGTTATATAAAAAAAAGTGAATAAAACTCAAAACACCACACCTACAAATCACTCACCAAACCATTCACTGTTCGGACTTCAAAACATATTACATTCCTTCGTTGTCACTGGGTTGGGTCAAAATCCTGGTATTCCCTCTCCAACAGTACTGTGGGTCGATCTACAGAAAATGGACTGCGGTTCGAGGCAGCTCACCACTTTCCAAGGGGCAACTAGGGTTGGCCAATAAATGCCAGCCAGCCAGCTGTATTCTCTGATTGGATGTAGAATAAACCACGGTGGAATGGTACTGGCCAGCCAATCAGCTGCCAGTCCTCAGTCAAAAACAGTGGTGCCAAAACATTTGCAGTGCTTTTTGGTCAATAATTAACCTGCAATTATCTTTCCAGTCCAACTACCGTAAGGAAACAATTTATTTGACGTTCTTTTGGTTTTTAAATTTATTTGACCTCTCCTCTTTTCCAAAACTAAGATTTGATTCTCAACTTCAGCTCACAGTTCTAAACCAAAAATAAGAAAAACAGCAATGGTTTCAACAAGTCTTTTTTTTTTTAAGAACTGAAGAGAAAATGTTTACACATTGTTCAAGTTATGACTGGTTGCCTATGATGCATAGCAGGATACCTAACATAATGTTGAAAGGCCTTGGCATTGTACTTCTCCACAATAGGGGATTCAGTGTAACATTGAACTCCAAATTTCTGGTATCAATTTCAGACAGACACTTAGAATGAGCTAAAACACTAGAAATTAAATTGTGTGGAGAATTTTAGGTGGTTTTTTTGAAACAATATAGAAATAGTGCAACTATGGAAGGGGCTTTACTATGGGGGAAATGAGTCCAGACAGGTGATCAAAGTTTCATTGTGGGTATATTTCAAGAACAGTGACCATAATTCTATAAATTCTCAAGTTACTTATAGAAAAGGATAAGTGTTGTCCTCAGTGACAATACTAAATTGGAGGAAGGCTAACTAGCACAACATTAGACAAAAACCAGGGAATATAAAGTGAAGTGACTGTTTGAGGCTATATCCACATCTGGCACGTGGGAATCTTTTAAAGGCCAGTTGATTAGAGTTCAGGACTGGCATATTCCTGTGAAAATGAAGGATGAAAATGGCAACATTTACAAACCTTGAATGACAAAAGAAATTGTGAACTTAGTAAAAAATAAAAAGGTATGAAAGATGTAGGAAATTGAAGTCAGACAGAACCCTTGAAGAATACAAAGATAGCAGGAAGGAACTCAAACAAGGAATTAGGAGGGCTAAAAGGAGCCATGCAATTGCTTGGCAAACTGAATTCAAGAAAATCCCAAAGCGTTTTATGCATAGTTAAAAGCAGCTAGAGGGTAACTAGGGAAAGTGAACTTCACTTAATGATAAAGGAGGGAAGTCATTCATGGAGCTGGAGGATGTGGGCAAGGTTATTAATACTTTGCATCTGCATTCACAAATAAGGAGGACATGGTGGATGGGGAGTCTTGATAGGGATATGTTGATATTTTGGTATTTTGGGGCATGTCAGTATTAAAAAATGGTTGGGGTTTTTAAAAAGCACCAAGGTTGATATGTCCCCAGGGCCTGATGGGTCTAGACCTAAAAAGCAGAGAGTCAAGCGTGGGGTGCTGGAAAAGCACAGCTGGTCAGGCAACATCCCAGAGGCAGGAGGATCGACATTTCAGGCATGATCCCTTCGGGAATCATATTCATGATGAAGGGCTTATGCCAGAAATGTCGATCCTCTTGCTCCTCGGATGCTGCCTGACCTGCTGTGCTTTTCCAGCACCACACACTTGACTTTGATCTCCAGCATCTGCAGTCCTCACTTTCTAATAGAAAGCGGAGTGTGTCTGATAAGGAAATTGCTACAGCCTTGAATGAAATCTTTGTATCCCCTTTAGTCAAAAAATGAGGTCCCAGAAGATGGGAGAATTGCCAACATTGTTCCTTTGTTTAAAAAGGGCAACAGGGATAATTCAAGAAATTACAGGCCAGTGAGCCTTACATCAACAGTAGGGCAATTTGGAATATAATTCTTAGGGATAGGATTGTAAAAATATGGATGACTTAATGTCAGGCAACATGGCTTTACGCAGGGTAGGCCATGTCTCCAAACTGGATTGAGTTTTTTGAGGAAGTGACAAAGCTGATTGATGAGGGCAGGACGGGAGATGTTGTCTACATGAACTTTAGGAAGGCCTTTGACAAGGCCCCAAATGACAGGCTGACATAAAAGGTAAAGTCACATGGTATATATGGTGAGCTGGTAAGATGGATACAGAACTGGCATAGTCACAGCAGACAGTGGAAGGGTATTTTTCTGACTGGAGATCTATGACCATTGGTGTTCCACAGGGATCAGTGTTGGGACCCTCATTGTTGCAACCTATATAAATGATTTGGAGGATAATATAGGTTGCCTGATTAGTAAGTTTGAGTGCAACAAAGACTGGGGAAAGCTGCAGCGACCGAGGGGATTTCCAGAGGATACAACATTATATAGACAGGCTCGAGACTTGAGCAGAGAAATAGCAAATCAAGTTTAACCTGGGCAAATGCAAGGTGATGTATTTTGAAAGATCTAATGTACAAGGGTAGGATCCAGTAAATGGCAGGTCCCTTAGCAGTATCAACATGGAGAGGGATCTCAGCAGAAGGTCCACAGTTCCCTGAAAGTAGCTACACAAGTGGATAAGGTGGTCAAGGAGGCATATAGCATGCTAACCTTCATCGGTCAGGGCACAGACTATAAAAATAGGCAAGCCGTATTTCAGCTGTATTGAACTTTATTCAGGCTACATTTAGAATATTGTGTACAGTTCTGGTTGCCACACTACCAGAAGGATGTGGAGACTTTGGAGATGGCACAGAAATGGTTTACCAGGATGCTGCCTGGTTTGGAGAATATTAATTAAGAGGAGAGATTAGACAGCTTGCTTTGTTTTCACTTGGAAATTGAAGGATGGAAGGCAACCTGATAGAAGGTTGCAAAATTATCAGAGGCAATAGAATACCCTGGCAGAGGAGGCCGTGGAGGTGGATATAATAGCAACATTTAAAGGGGCACCTTGGTAGATGAATAAGCAGGGAATGGAGGGACATGGACAGTGTCAAAGCAAAGAATTTAGATTAGAAAGGCATCATGTGCAGTCTGGTTGGGTTGAAGGGCCTGTTCCTGTCCTGTAGAGTTCTTTGTCAGAATGCTCAATGTAAAGTATCATTCATGATTCCTCAGATACTGAAGCAGTTCACACTCAAATGCATCAAGATCTGGACAACACATGTCTTGGGCTGACAAGTAGCAAGTAAAATTCACATCATAGAAATGCCAAGCAATGACCATCTTCAATACGAGACAACCTAACCACCAACCCTTGACATTCAACAGTGTTATCTTGGCTGAATACTCCACTAACAACGTCCAAAGGGCTGCCATTGACCAGAAACTCAACTGGAAGAAGGGCTTATGCCCGAAATGTCGATTCTCCTGTTCCTTGGATGCTGCCTGACCTGCTGAGCTTTTCCAGCAACACATTTTCAGCTCAGAAACTCAACTGGACTCACAACATAAAAAGTGGCTACAAAAGCAGATCAGAACTAGGAACTGTGGTGAGTAACATACCTCCTAACTCCCCAAAGTTCATCCACTACCTGCAAGGCACAAGTCAGGAATGTGAAGTAATGTTCCCCAATTGCCTGAATGGTTGCAGCTCCAACAATACAAGACGCTTGACACCATTTAGGACAAAGTAGCCCACTGGATTGGTACCACATCCATAAACATCCACTCTCTCAACCACTATCACTCAGTAGAAGTGGTGTATACTATCCACAAGATGCATTGCAGAAATTCACCAAAGATCCTTCAGCACAATCTTCCAAACTCCTGACCACTTCCATTTAGAAGGACAAGGGCAGCAGATACGTGGGAACACCACCACATTCAAGTTCCCCTCAGATACTCACTATCCTGACTAGGAAATATATTCCCATTCCTTCAATGTGATTGGTCAAAATCCCTCCCCAAGGATTGTGAGTCAACCTACAGCAAATGGACTGCAGTGGTTCAAAAGATAGTTCACCCTCAAGGGCAACAGAGGATGGGGGATAAATTCTGGCCCACCAGTGACATCCACGTCCAGTAAGTGAATTAAAAAAATCTTTGATGTCCAACAATTGTGAAAATTGTATAGTCTTACTTTCTTTCTAATTGACTATTTTTAGGTAGAAAATTAAAACATTCTAATTTTTTTTGCATTTGTTTGACTGGACAAGAGAGGAAAAACAGCAGGACAAAACATAAGCTAGTGAATTGACAGCTGATTTTTGACATCCTATTCAATTTAATTTTCCAATGAATTGAGCTGCTAATGCATTGTCAAAGGTCAATTTCACTCCCAAGCCTCTAATCCATCTTAGACTGCACATACAAGTCAAATTCATCAGACCTCAACAGAGTACCTAAACACAACAAATTTCCTCCAGCTTTACCAATAGACATGCCGTCAGAGACAAATCAAGAATTTAAAAATATGAAGAAAACCTTTACTCCTCCTTATTTAACAGAAGAAAACGTGATTAGTGCTGGATTTATTTAATGTCTGTTATTTATATTCTTGTCAAATCAGTAATACAGTCAGACAGGATGAAGGAGGAGGAAGGGGAAGTGCAGAAAGTAGAATCAGTATGAGTGGCAATTAGAAATATCAAAAGATCAGGAAGCACTGCTAGGAATACTTTATAACCTCATTATTAGCAGCTTTAACTGTTGGACAACAATATTAACCAAATTATGATAAGAGTTTAAAACAAAGGCAAAGCAAAATGCTCAATCCTCAGAGAGTGAGTGGATAAATCAAATCAAAAAATGTTTCAGATAAAGTCAACACAGCATTATGAAAGAAAATTATATTTGTCAAAATTGATTGAAGTAACAATGGATTTAGTATATTGGAACTTTCAAAAGACATTTGCTAATGTGTCACACAGTAGGTATAAAATGGGATTGGAAACACCAAATACAGACATCAGTTAAAAAGGTAGGAGGAACAAAGGGATCATTTTCAAGTTGCAACTACTACTTGTTGGGTGCCATAAGAATCAGTTCTGGGGAGTCAGCCAGCCATTTATAACTGGTATTAAAAGGGACAGAATATAAGGTATCCAAATTTGTTGTTCATATAAGATGAGGTGGGAAAGATAGCAGTGAGGATGATGCAAAGACTCTGCAAAGATATAGTGATAGGTGAAGTAAATTAGCAAAAATAGTGCCAATGAAGCATGAGTCAGAGGGGTACAGCACAGAAATAGACCCTGTAGTCCAACTCATCCATGTCTCTCATCCCATTTGCCAGCACGTGGCCTGTACCCGTCTAAACCCTTCCTATTCATATATCGATCCAGATCCCTTTTAAAGTGTTGTAATTGTACCAGCCTCCACCCACCTCCTCTGGCAGTTCATTCCATACATGCACCACTCTCTGTGTAAAAAGGTTGCCCCCGCAGGTCACTTTTAAAGCTTTCCCCTCTCACCCTAAATCTATGCCCTTTAGTTCTGGATCCCCCACCACCCCCAGGAAAAGATCCTGTATATTTACCCTATCCATGCCCATCATGATTTTATAAAAGGTCCATAAGGTCACCCGCAGCCTCTGACGCTACAGGGAAAACTGCCTCTCTATTCAGCCTCTCTCTACAGCTTAAATCCACAATCCTGGCAACATGTTTGTAAGTCTTCTCTGAACCCTTTCAAGCTTCACAACATCCTCCCTATAGAAATGTGAAATTATTCATTTTGGTGCGGGTAACAGAAATCAGAGTATTTTTCCAATTGGTGAGGTGCTATTAAATATTGACATAGTCAGTTCTGATATAACAGTTTAGTTCCATTCTGTGTGATCTCACGTTATAAGAAAATCATGCAATAGTCACCCTATTTACACTAATGGGGCCACAATCACGACATAGCCAATACAAGTAAGAAAGTTCACTTTTACAACTAAATCTAAATTATTCAATTGCAATAAAGCCAATCCATGTTGAAGAAATACACAGTGTAGCAAAAGTGACTGTATTCAAAGGAATATGGATGTCCTTGTAGAAATAAGAACACAAAAGTTAGCATGCAGTTGTAGTTATAAACAGAGTCATCCAGGACAGAAACAGACCCTTCGATCCAACTAGGCTATGCCAAGCATAATCCCAAACTAAACTAATCCCACCTGCCTGTTCCTGGCCCATATCATTCCAAATCCTTCCTATTCATGTCCTTACTGAAGTGCCTTTTAAACATTGTAACTGTGCCCACATCCACCACTTCCTCAGGAAGTTCATTCCACATGTAAACCACCCTGTACAAAAGATTTGTCTTCTTTAAAATCTCTCTCCTCTCAACTTAAAAATATGTCCCCTAATCTTGAAATCCACCGTCCTAGGGAAAAGACACCTATAAGTGTTGTGTTACTTTTTATTACAAAGAGATTGGAATACATGAAAGGAAACTTTATTGCCAATTGTACAGGGCTTTGGTAAGATGGTATGATGTAAAGTTTTAAACTCCAAGAAAGGACATGCTTGTCCAAAGGGGATACAACAAAGGTTGACTAGATCGATTCCAGGGAATGGGAGATTAATTAAAACAGGCCACTACTCAGGAGTTCAGAAGAATGACAGATTACCTCATTGGAAAACATGAGGTTCTGAAAAGCCTTACCAGATCAGATGCTAAGAGACTGTTCGACTTTGCTGGTGAACCTAGAACTAATGGGCTTGCTCTCAGGATGAGGAGGACATTCATTTCAGAGTGAGATTAGTTTTTTTTAAAAAAATTAGAAGATAGTGAATCTTGGAAATTTTATCTTCAAGAGGCTATGCATATTCAGTTATTGGATAATATTCAAAGCTGAAATTGGCAGATGCTTGGATGGAAAGGAAATTAACAGAATTGGGAATCAAGACGCACTACAGTTTAGCGTCAGACATGATCTTACCAAGTTGCAAAACAGGTTCAAGTGGTACTACGATCTCCCATTATTTTTTCTTAATGTTCAGGGCTGAGAAACAAGGGTTAACACAAGTTACATATAACAAAGTAGCAACAAAATGAATTGCTAACGCAGATAATAACTACCTTCCAGGTGTACAGGACATGACCATTCATTTCAACATGGACAATTTTTAACTCCTTCCTCGAGGGCCTCGTAGATAAATCTAAAAATTGAATTAAATGAAGAAAACATATTTTATAAGTTAGATTACATGCAAAACGTGGCAAAAAAAAAAATGCACTTAACAGTCCGCACCTGACACTGATGTGTTACTTTTCGCACAGACACAGAAACTAATTTGAATCGATTTGCAAGCGCTGACCGATGGGACAGAGTTTAGGAGTTGTAAATAGAAAGTTAAAATTTTAAATGCCAGTTCCTTGCTAATTAGATTTAAGCAATTCAAACTTTAAACTCAATCTTAAGTACCACAAAAGGGGTATTATTAAAGATTTACTACCCAAATACTTTTTCGAAATCTGTACATTATCTCACCATTATATTGAAACAAGTTCATTCGAGCTTACCATTTTCATCCGATGGGGTCAGCCTGCACTTCAAAAGCCAAGGAACAACGTCATCTTCAATATCAAAAAAAGGCTTTAATTCCAACATTGTCAATGCGCTTCCTCCGACCTTTAAAACTAAATGTTCTTCCACTGCCCCAACTGGAAACGTCGGGAACAGAATCTCTTAAATGACAATGAAAACAACAACCGAGCAACTAAAATCCAAGCAATACCTTCAAACTAACTGAGCTTCCCTCATCATAGTGCATCATTCAACATCACTGATCCACTTCTCCCCTTCAAAATACACCAGGAACTCCTCTACACACCAAACACGCAGTCCCACACAGACTGTTCTGACTTACGCCTCGTAAAACCAAGCAAGCAGTGCAGCCTTGCAGGAAGGAAAAGAGGTCTGAGCCTGTGATTAGCTGACACGGTGCCAATCGCCATGTCCTCAGTGAGCGCGGCCTGGAACCCAATCCGATTAATTGTCCAATTACAGCTTTTGAAGTATCGTATTACTGGTTTGTGGAGCCTCGTACGAAACGTAGCAGTAATGTCGGTTGTTCATAAATCGTTTCCCAAGAAATCTTCACATAGATATTACAGTTTGGTCTGTGGCCTGCCTTATTTTTGTAATGACATGGAAGTTCCGGTGTTGGATTGGAATAGACAAAGTTAAAAATCTCACGACGCCAGTTTATAGTCCAATAGGTTTATTTAGCAGTACAAAGTTTCGGATCGCTGTTCCTTTGTCAGGTCGCGAATGGGGCAGGATCATAGAACACGGAATGTATAGTAAAACTATCAGTGTCATACAACTGATGCGATGTATTGAACAAACCTAGACGGCTGTTAAATCTTTAATCACTTAGAATAGTGTTGCAAGTTTCAATTGGTTAATATGTGAATCCAAAACTTCAAGTCACAGGCCCCAGATAACTTAAGGTTTTATCAGTATAAAGAAAAGTGACATCTCAGCTCAAACAATGCATTAAAGGAGTAAGATCAGAGTATGTCTATATCCAAAGTAGGAATTGATAAAATGTCACATTGCCTACAGATTGTGTGCTTTTTGAACAAAAAAGAATGTATCTGCAAATACAAATCTGCAAATGCAAATTCACCTCATACACTGTGTGTTGGGGGGGGGGGGAGGTGAGGGAGAGTATGTATGTGTGTTTGTGTGTGTGTGCTTGATATTGTGCGCACAAGTGTGACGTAGTATATACCTATGAGAGTATGAGTATGTGTGTGAAAGTTTACAGTATTGTGGGGTCACCTGTAGTGTGACATGAACCCAAGATCCCAATTGAGACCATCCATGGGTACCAATCTTGGCTACCAGCCTCTGCTCAGCAACTCTGCGTTGTGTATCCCGAAGTCTGCTGTGGACTTATCGACAACAACAGATGAATGGACACCACGCAACAACAATTGCCTGACAGGGATGTTCCCTTCCAGTGGAGGAACATTTCAGCAGTCAAGGATATTTAGCCTCAGATCTTAGGGTGACTGTTCTCCAATGTAGACTTTGGGATACACAACAACCCAGAGTTACTCACCAGAGGCTGGGAACCAAGTTCAGTACCTACACTCATACAAGCATACATAAACACACACAGTCACACACGATCACACTCACACAAACCCTCTCTCATCCACACGGTGTCTCTCGCTTAGACACCCTCTCACAGGCATTTACTCTGTCAGATTGACACACACTATCAAGCATGCACATACGCACAAACACATTCACATTATCCACCCCCCCCCCAACTTACACACACACACACACACACACACACACACACACACAAGTCTGTGGGGGTGAATTTGCATTTCCAGATACATTCTATTCTGTTCAAAAACTACACAGTCTGTAGGCAGTCAGTCAATGTGACATTTTATAAATTCCTACTTTGGAAATAGAACCAGTCTGACTCAAGGTTGGGATACAGACAGACTCTAACCTCATACTGTTAACGTTTTGCCTGAGCTGAGATATCACTTTTTTTTATTCTAATAAAACCAGTGGTTATCTCGGGACTGTGACTTGAAAGAAGTTCTGGGATTTTCATATTCATCAATCGAAACCTGCATCCCCATTCTCAGTGATTAAAGACTTAACAACAATTTATGTTTGTTCAATAGATTGCGTCAGTTGTACGATACTTTGATCTTTTATTATAAATTCTGTGTCCTATGATCCAGCTCCATTACCCACCTGACAAAGAGTCAGTGTTCCAAAAGCTTGTCCTTTCAAATAACCCTGTTGGACTGGTGTTGTGTGATTTTTAACTTTATTTTCGCAATACCAAGAGTTTCCGTCATCTGTACTTTCTATAACACCTTAAACATGAGTGTCATGAATCAAAATTTGACACCAAATCACAAAGAGCTGGTAGGAGAAATGACCAAAATGTTTGATCAGTGTCAATTTAGGGAACAATTATTTCATCTTGTGTTTGAAGCCAATACAGCTATTCACACATTGAGATCCCAGACTGGAGTATTTCAGGCCAATGATGTCTGTCTGCAAAGCTATTGACTCCTTATCTCTAAGTAAAACTCTTGAACTCCTTGTATATTGGATAGAACTCCTATGCAATAGGTGCTCAATTACAGATCTCAGACCACAGTGGAGAGTGATGTCTTCTCTCTTACTGAAGTTAGATTTATCTGATCAATTAGGTAAAAACAACAACTGCAGATGCTGGAAACCAGATTCTGGATTAGTGGTGTTGGAAGAGCACAGCAGTTCGGGCAGCATCTGAGGAGCAGTAAAATCAACATTTCGGGCAAAAACCCTTCATCAGGAATCTGAGCAATTATGTCATCATGATTTACATGAATCTTATTATATCACTCCTCCCTCCAACTTGATCTCTACTCGGTCTGTGTAAGTTTACTTCTACTTACTTACAAAGTCTTTCTGTGGAAAAAGGAGGAAGACCTTGAGGAAGCAATTCAGTCCCTCGAGCCTGTCCCACCATTTAATACGATTGTGGATGATCCCATCTTGGCCTCTACTTTCTTGCCCATTCCCCATAGTCCTTTAACCCTTACTAATTAAAATCTGTTCATCTATCCTTAAATGTATATAGTGCACCAGCATCCACCACCATCTGGGGTGATGTATTCCAAACAATTTAAGGCCCTTTTTGAGAATTAATTCCTCCTGATCAATTTTAAATCTGCCATCACTTAGCGTAAAACTATCACCTCTCATTCTAGGATGCCATACAAGGGGAAAAATATACTATTCATCTACAGTATCAGTTCCCTTTAGCATCTCATATACCTCAATAAGATTTTCTCTCATTCTTCTCAACTCTAGCAAGTATAGACTAACTGTTCAATCTCTCCTCATAAGACAAGCCTTTCATTTCTGCAATTAATCAAGTGAACCTTTTCTGAACTGCCTCCAATGCAATTATATTCTTCTTCAATTAAGGGGATCAAAACTATACACAGTACACCAAATGTGGTCTCATTAATGCCTTGTACATTGCAACAATACTTCCATAATTTTATATTCCATTCGTTAAGCAAAGATTGGCAATTATTACCTGCTGTACCTTCATACTAGCTTTCTGTGGTTCATGCATGAAAACACCTAAATTCATCCACCCTTACCACATGATACCTGAAGGAAGAACACCTCATTTTCCGCCTTGGGACCCTGCAACCACACAGGGTCAATGTGGATTTCAACAGGTTCCTCATTTCCCCTCTCCCAACATTATCCCAGTCCCAAGCCTCCAACTCGGCATCGCCTTCCTGACTTGTCCATCATCTTTCCAATCTATCTGCTCCACCCCCTCTCCAATCTGTCATCTTCTCCCTCACCTGAATTGAATTGAAATGAATTGAATTTATTGTCATGTGTACCGAGGCACAGTGAAAAGCTTTGTCTTGCGAGCAATACAGGCCGATCACAGAGCCAAGTAGCATAGATAAGTAAATAATAGGCAAACAGTGGCAAAAACAAAAACACAGGTACAGGCAAATATTAAGAGTTTGTGAGTCCAGTATTCTAACAACATGGGGGGGGGGGAGGGGAGGGGAGGGGGGGGGGG
Source organism: Chiloscyllium punctatum (assembly GCF_047496795.1). Taxonomy (NCBI): domain Eukaryota; kingdom Metazoa; phylum Chordata; class Chondrichthyes; order Orectolobiformes; family Hemiscylliidae; genus Chiloscyllium; species Chiloscyllium punctatum. The sequence goes on along the minus strand of NC_092782.1, from coordinate 38,138,815 downwards.
GGGGGTTTCCAGTGTTGGGTACTAGTGAGGATCAAATATTGTCTCCAATCTTCACTGATTGTGGCCTGAGGGTCAGGAAACTGAGGATCCAGTTGCAGAGAGTCAGAGAGTGGGGCTGAGTCCAAGGTCACCAAGTTTAGTAATCAGTCTCAAGGGGATAATAGTGTTGAAGGCTAAACTGTAGTCAATGAGTAGGATTCTTACAAAGCTGTTCTTGGTGTCAAGATGTTCGAGGGAGGAGTGAAGGGCAAGTGATATGGTCCAAGACCAATAAGCAAATTGGTCCGAGAAGGTGTTCTAAAAAGAGACAGTGCAAGATAGGAGATGATTACATAATCGCTCCCAGCTCGTCTCTACGCCTTCAATGCTTGCTTTGAGCAGAATTTCGGCGGAGAGGTAACACCTATTCCGACAAGTCCTGACGAACCTATCCCAACAGTCACTGCATCAGAGGTCAGATCAGTTTTCCTTCATGTGAATCCAAAGGAAGTGATGGGACCAGATGGAGTACCAGGCTGTGCACTCAGAACATTGCACAGATCAACTGGCACAGCCTCAGAGTAAAGGGACAACTCTTTTAAACTGAGATGAAAGGAATTTCTTCAGCCACAGGGTGGTGAATATGTGGAACACATTGCCACAGAAAGTTGTGGAGGCCAAGTCAGCGAGTGTATTTCAGTCAGAAATAGATAGCCTCTTGATTAGCAAAAGGATCAAAGGTTCAAAGGTTATGGGAAGAAGGCAGGAGAATGGAGTTCAGAAACATATCAGCCAGAGTTAGGCAGGGCAGACTCAATGAACCAATTGGCCCAATTCTGGTGTTATAGATTATGGTCATTTTGGTTGTTCCATTTGTCTGTTGACCATGATTTCTGAATTGCTGTCCCTTAGCCAGACTTTCTGTCCTAGCTTTAACGTGGACAGAATTTTTTCCGTGTCTGAAGTAGTACCAGCTTTGCTGGTTTTTTTATTCCCTGTGGCTTTTCTCTGGTTATTTTACCATCTTAGAGTTTTGAGAGGTTAAATTTGGCCTGAGATTACATTCTAAGGCTGCTACATACATTTTTAACTTCCCTCCCATTAATAATTACACTGTGGAGTATCTATTATTCAACAATGTTGCTCTGAGTGGAGCTAATTCCCAATCTAGATTCTTGTGCACCAGTGATTTCCTAGTCTTGCCTGCTCGTTCCATATCTGTCTTGACTGATGAAGGAGCAGAGAACTTGTCATCTGGATGATGCCTGCCTCCAAAGGAAACTTGCTGAAACTCTCATTTACAAATTGAAGTCTATTGTTCTGTACTAATTTTTCCAGGAAAATGCATTACAAAGATCTTTTTCACTGCTCTGCTCAGTGAGTCTGCTGTGGTAGAATGAAGTCTTGCACTTCAATCCATCTTGAATAATAATTGACTAGGGCTAAATACATCTTCTCTCGAAAATCAAGTGAGTCTATTATTAGCCTTTCCCAAGACATTTCCAAAAATTTTGATGAAACCATTGACTTTGAAGGCACATCTCTGTGTTTGGCATATATATGGTATGATTAAATCCCTATCAAAATGTGTAGCAGCACATTGATTGTTGTATTCTTGTTCTGCAGTGTGTGATACCAAGCTGTCCCTTGTGGAGTTTCTGGAAGATCTCTCTTTTCATCACTTTGGTATAACTATTCTAGCTAAATACACAAATAAATCTTCCACCGTTATTATTGTTTTGACTCACAGTACTTTTTCAGCATTTGGTCTACTGAACTATATTTTAACCACCCTTATAGACAAAGCTGATTGACCTTTGTCAGATGTTTTTGAGTTGTATAAATTTGTTTGAGTTTACCTTCAGTTCTGGTAAGGTTGTTTATAGCCACAGATTAAGGCTCTACTTCTTCCAGAAGAATAACATCGTTTCCTGCTTGACTCACTGCTGCTCTTAAGTGTGTATCCATCATCATTTATGCCTTGTCTGCAATGTAGAATATACAATTATTATATCCCATGACCTTCAGCCTGAATCTTTACGATCATGGAGGAGCAGAAATATTTTTCAATCCTAACCATGTCACTAATAACGCATCTGTCTTGACCTGGAATTTCAGTCCCATGAGATTGTGAAAAGTTTGCAGACTCTTTCATGTAACTGCTAGCCGTCCCTTCTCTATTGTTGCATAACTCTGTTCAGTCCCTGTTCTCAACTCTCAACTTAAATGAGCTTGATTTTCATGTTCCATCAATTTGACTTAAACTTAGAACTGTGGAAGATAGATCTATGACTCCTATAGTGAATAAGCCTGGATTATAATATGTTACAACATCTGTAGAAAATAGCTTATCTTTAATCTTTTCAAAAGTTGCAGTCTGTTCCTTTCTCTAATACCATTGCTGGCTTTTTTCAAAACCTTCCTTATGAGTTGAATAAAACTTGCAAAACTGGTAATAAGCTTTCCCATTTGACTCACTATGCCCAAGAAGACCTTGCATCATTTATACATTTTGGTGCCAGAAATTCACTAATGGTTCGTCTTCCCTGAATCTATCATTATGCTTTATGCTTTAATAATATGTTCCAGAAATGTAATTGTTGCTGTAGAAAATTGATATTTCCACCTTAGTGTAATACAACATCCTGGAGTACTTCCAAAATATCCTTGACCCACTGTGTGTTCCTTCTTCATTTTATCATTTACTATGATGTTATCCATATGACAAATGATTTCCCTTACCTATCAGGATTGTAGACATTGCTTTTTGGAAATCTCTAGTTCAGAGGTAATCTCAAATGGCAGATGGTTGCAGCAATACCACCTGAATGGTAAAATAAATGTAGTCAGCAATCATGACTCTGGTCAAAGGGTATCTTCTAGAATCCATTATTGACATTCATTTTTGACACCATCTTGGGCCTATACATCTCATGGTGCAGAAAAATCCCTGAACCTTTTTCAGAGTACTGGCTGATTTTTACCCTGATTTCTGCCTGCATAGTTAATTGGAGTACCTGTTCCAGCTTTAAATCCTCCTTGGACAAAGTCTGATAACGTCTAATCCTCACATCAACTACAATACGGTCTCTAATTAACTTGTCCTTCAAACCCCATACTCTCAAAAACCTGCTAAATTATATAACTTAAAACTCTTGTATTGATTCTCCCAAACGTTGATATCGTTGATAAAATTCAACCCAGGCAATCAACAAGTTTCTTTTAGAGGTGAAGTAAAACTCTTTGACCTACAGCATGTAAAACATGCTGACTTGATGACACTACTACTCCTCATGTAAACCTGAAATCATTTGATAGCTTTGAAACGTCCACTTAAAGGGTTCTCACTTCTGGTCTAATGCTGGGCTTTCTAGATTATCAAATGTTTGAAGTAACGGCAAGATCTCTACTGAAGCTGTCATCCTGACAGATATCATGCCTGTCTGACATGGACAAGTACTTGGTTTTATCCTTGTTGCTATCAAAGTGTTCAGACTCACTGATTTACCTGTCCAGAGTATTTCTATTTATTGCTAGGCTTTGAAATTTTCTAAGGTTCTGTATCCTGCTCATCACAATCTATAGTTCTGTAATAAAAATCTTCTGGGTCTTTTCCCTGTCTTATCTTTTACCAGACTTCCTTTTTCTCAAAGTCTTCCAAGCATATGGTCTGTCGTCATAGTTTACTATTTTTTACTCAGCTACACGTTCAAAGTTTTCCGAGGTTCTGTTCAGCCTTTGCTAGTTTTCCCTTTTTGTCTGTGTCCCTTGGATTCTGTTTTAAATTCTGATTTTAGCTCTGGAGGTTTTCCCCTGAGCTGCTACCATGGTTCAATATGTAATAAACACAGAAAGAATTAGAGAAACTGATTGAGTCTGGAATTAGGAGGGCTAAAAGGGCCATAAAATGTCCTTGGCAAGCAGTATTAAGGAGAATCCCAAGGCATTTTATATACATATTAGGAACAAGAGAGTAACTGGGGAGAAGGTAGATCCACTCAAGGACTTAAGAAGGAATCTATGCATGTAGCCAGAGAAAGTGGCTGAGGTCCTTAATGAGTACTCAGTATTTACCAAGGTGAAGGAAATGGATGATGGCAGGATTAGAGTGGTACTTTAATAGTCTGGGGCATATCACTATTAAGAAGGAACACTAAGGTAGCTAAATCCCCAGGGCCTGATGAGATCTGTCCCAGAATACTGAGGGAGGGAGGGCAGCAAGGAGATTGCTGGGGCCTTAATAGAGATCTTTGTATCATAGTTAGCCACAGATGAGGTCCCAGAAGACTGGAGAATATCCAATATTGTTCCTTTGTTTAAGGATGGCAACAGGGATGAAATTATAGGCTTGTAAGCTTTACACCAGTGGTATGAAATTATTGGAAAGGGTTTTAGGACTAGGAGTTACAACTTTTGAAAAAATATAGACTTATTAGGGATAGTCAGCACGGCTTTGCGCAAGTTTGGTGTTGGTGTCTCAAATTTGACTGGGCTTTTGAGGAAGTGACAAAGATATTGATCAGTGTAAGGCAGTGGATATTTTCTACGTGGGCTTTACAAAAGCATTTGACGGGGTCCCTCATGGTAGGCTGGTCAGAACATTAAGTCACATGGGATCGATTGTGAGCTTGTAACTTGGAAACAAAATTGGCTTGGTCATAGAAGACAAGAAAATAGTTGGGTGGAGGGGCATTTTTCTGACTAGAGGTCTGTGTCCAGTGACCAAGGATCAGTGTTGGGACCTCTGTTTGTAATATACATAAATAATTTGGACAAAAATGATGGTCAAATTAGTAAGTTTGCAGATGACACAACAATTGGTGGAGTTGTGGATAGTGAGGAAGGTTGTCAAAGGATACAGCAGGAAAAAGATCAGTTGGAGAATTGAGTAGAGAAATAGCAAACAGAGTTTAATCCAGATAAGCATAACGGAATGCAATTTGGGAGGCCAAATGCAAGAGAAAAGTGTGCAGCAAATGGCAGAACCCTTAGGAGTCCTGGGGAGCAAGTTCATAGCTTTCTGAAAGTCGCAACAAAAGTGGAGATGGTAGTAAAGAAAGTGCATGGCACACATGCCTTCATTGGTTGAGTCACTGAGTATAAGAGTTGGAAGTCAGATGTACTAAACTTCAGTAAGGCCACATTTGGAGTAGTGTGCGCAGTTCTGGTTCCCATACTATAGGAAGGATGTAGAGGCTTTGGAGAAGTTGTAAAGCAGGTTTACCAGGATGCTGCCTGGATTGAAGTGTATTAACTACAAGCAGAGGTTGGACAAACTTGAATTGTTTTTACTAGAGTGTCAGAAGCCAAGAGGCAACCCAACAGAAGTATGTAAAATTATGAGATTGGGTGAATTGTCAGAGTCTTTTTTCCAGGGTGGAATATCAAATACAAGGGGGCATAGATTTAGGGTGAGAGGGGGAAGGTTTAAAGGACGTGCATAAGACAAGTTTTTTTACGCAGAGAGTGCTAAGTGCCTGGAATGCAGTGCCGGCAAAATGCTTGATGCAGACTTGATTGTAATGTTTCACAATATACTTGCAAAATGCTTCAGAGAACATCTCCGGGCCACCCGCACCAACCAACCCCACTGCTCCGTGGCCGAATACTTCAACTCCTCCTACTACTACCACTCCGCCAAGGACATGCAGGTCCAGGGCCTGCTCATTCACCAAAGCCTAACCACCCGATGCCTGGAGGAAGAACGCCTCATCTTTCACCTTGGGACACTCCAACCACATGGGATCAATGTGGATTTCACCAGTTTCCTCATTTCCCCTCCTCCCACCTTATCCCAGATCCAACCTTCCAACTCGACACTGCCCTCATGACCTGTTCTACCTGTCCATCTTCCTTCCCACCTATCCAATCCACCCTCCTCTCTGACCTATCACCTTCTTCCCACCTTTATCCACCTACTGCACTCTCAGCTACCTTTCCCCCCAGCCCCACGACCCTCCCATTTATCTCTCCGTGCCCTTAGCTCAAAAGCCTCATTCCCGATGAAGGGCTTTTGCCCAAAATGTCAATTCTCCTGTTCCTCGGATACTGTCTGACCTGCTGTGCTTTTCCAGCACCACACACTCGACTCTGATCTCTAGCATCTACAGTCCTCACTTTCTCATAGTACTGTTTAACAGGCATTTTGGCAGACACATGATTAAACAGGAAATATAGGGATACAGACCATGTGCAGGCCAGGGATTAGTTTAGGATAACATCAGGATCAGCGCAAACATAGTGGACCAAAGGGCCTGTTCCTGTGCTATATTATTCTATGTCTAGCAGAAAACTGTGGAGAAAGAAACAGAATTAATGTTTCAAGTCCAATATAACTCTTCTTCAGAACTGATAGTGATATTGATTTACAAAAGGAAACAACCTTAACTACAGGATTATTCTTAATTTTCTTGGCCTCCAAGTCCCTGTACATACTATGCCTGAGACTACTTATTCCTAATGTCTACATAAGGCTCTTCAACTCCTTAAGTACTGTCACACCCCTATATTTACTGATGTGCATATAACAGGTTACCAAATATTCTGTGGAGTTCTCTTTTCATATTCTAACTGGTAACCTCTCTGACTGATGTTAGAGTCATGTGCTTGTTACAACATCATGATTTACTTGAATCTTATTATACTGTGATCTTAAAAGGATGGAGAGATTTAGGGAAGTTATCCCAGTCTCTAGTATCCAGGCACAGCAGCTCCTCTTTGAATATTGTATCAGTCTGGCTGTTGAAAGACAGCTTTAGAAAGTTGTTTATTTCTGTTAACTTATAGTTAATGAATTGCTGAAATGGTGGAAAATACATTATATTGCATTTACAAAACTAAGATATCTTGTGAAATCAGGAGATGTGCACAGTGCAAATACAAATCCCATTTAATGCTGGCCTGGACAAGACTGGTAACCTTAAACTTGTGCTGATAGAGAAAGGACTGAGATCAGTCAGAATCATTGGTGACCTTTAAGTGGCAATTGGATAGGTACATGGATAGGTGCTTAAGCTAGGACAAATGTTCGGCACAACATCGTGGGCCAAAGGGCCTGTTCTGTGCTGTATTGTTCTATGTTCTATGTTCTATGATGGGGAAATTGAAATGGCAGGTGCAAATAGATCAGAATTGCTAGTGTGCAGAGGGAGGGCAGAAGGAGAACAAAGTTAAAGGGAAAGGATGAAGCTATAGATGAGAACCATATAATCAAAACCTTGCCAGACTAGAAGCTAGTGCAGGTTTGTAAACAGAAAGATCATTGATAGCAGAACCTTGGACTCTATACATGATGAAGAAGAATACCAGTGAATGTATAACTCTCAGATTTTCAATGGAACCTCATTTGTGAGCTATAAACCGTATTTTTAACTACATTTACAATATTATTTGTTACTGAGCATTTTTTTTTATCAAATGCAATAAATTAAGGATTTGTGACAACCCAAAAGAGTGCCTAATACAGGTCCTCAATCCACAAATTTTATTACACCTTATATTGCCAACAAATAACAGACTTGGCAGCCTCACTAATTTGATCAGCTTGAGAGATATGTTTCTACAAAATTGTGAGGAATGATGGTTTTGAGTGTTTTACTCTTTGACCTAGTTCATTGGCAAATTCACTGCTGAATTGTAACTGGAGATACTGTGGAGATGGTGGTTGGTTAGTTTGATAGTTTCTGAGCATAACCAATCAGTTGTCCAAGCATGGTCCAGAAGCTTCCACTGAAACATCATTTGGTGAAGACAAGATAAAGCTTTGATCTTTCTTACTAACAAATAATGCACTTATATTTGCCACTTTAGCCTAAATATGAAGATTGATCACTTAGATAAAGGACTACGATCATTCAGAGAAACAGCAGAAGTTGTGGAGGAGTCAGCATTCTTTTCATGTCTGTGTAATTTGGTTTCCTCAAAGTTCAACAAAATAGCATGGCCTTCAGATTTTCTGGAGTAGAAGGAAAGCAGAAAAGGAGTTTTGCCCCACCTTCTTAACTCAGTGTCATGCCACTGCTGAAGTAAAACCAAATGCTTTGGTGAATTTTTTCTGTTACTAAATGTAGAAAGAGGAAATGCTTTTAAGTGAACTAGATTTATTATAAAAGTTTACATTCTTCAATAATGATCCCAAATTCAAAATAGCTATGTGATTTTCCAATAAAATATCAGATTTGGGGAGACAGAAACAGTTAACATTTCAGTTTGAAGACCTTTCAGCAAAACTAGCAAAAAATTAGAAATGTAAAAGCATTTTGGTTGCTTAAAAGTGGCACAATGGAACACGAACAAAACAAAGTTGTGTCTGTCTGTGATAGAGTGGAAGATGGGATCCTATAAGTCATGAGTGTCCACTCCAGAGCCAAAGGAAGTAGCCTCAGGGTAAGTAAAGAAGCAAACTATCCAAAGGTGTGAATGACAGAATAATGAACAGCAGCAATCTAAAACCAAGCAGGACCTTTTTTGAAAAATGTAGGCCATTTTCACATTTGACACTATTACAATAGCTGCATTCTCACCACAGTGTCATAATCTGCACAGTGGTTTGAATTGGTAAAGAGTAACAAAATCTTTATATCTTTAATACTTTGTCCCATTTGCTCATATTGTGAAAGGCTGCATTCATTGCGAATGCCAAAGAACCAGAGGTGATCGCAGGATTTTTTTTTGGTAAGGAGTGGAATGTCCTGACTGATTTGATTTGATTTATTCATGCCACATGTACCTAGGTACAGTGAAAAATTGTGTTTTGTAGTACAGACAAGTCATACCAAAGTGCCTAAGGTTAATAGAACAGTATGAAGAATATGATGTTACAGCTGCAGACAAGGTACATGAAAGAGAGAGATCAACATTAAATTTAAAATTTGAAAGATCTGTTCATAAGTCTAATGACAGTGGGGAAGAATCAATTCTTCAATCTGTTGTTGTGTGTTTTTAAGCTTCTGTATCTTCTGCCCAATGGAGGAGGTTAGAAAAGATTATAACTGGGGCAGGAGGGGTATTTGATTATGTTGGCTGCTTTCCTGAGGCAGAGAGAAGGGAGAATGCTTTCTATGGTGCATCTATAAAAATTGGTAAGAGTTTTTATGGACATGTGAATTTCCTGAGCCTCCTGAGAAAGTAGAGCATTGTTGTGCTTTCTTGCATGTTGCAAAGTGGATGGATCAGGACAGATTGTTGATGTTCATCACTCTCGGAAACTTGACACTCTCAACCATTTCCACCTCAGCTCCATTGACTGGGGTGTGCCCTCTTCCTTGCTTCCTTAAGTCAATGACCAGCTCTTTAGTTTTTCTGATGTTGAGGGAGAGATTGTTACCTTCACACCATGCCACCACACTCTCTATTTCCCATATTCTGTCTCATCATTGCTTGACATCCAGCCTACAACAATTATGTTGTCATCGGACTTGTAGATGGAGTTAGGACAAAATTTGGCCATTCAGTCATGAGTGTACGCGGAGAATAGAAATAGGCCGAGTACGCAGCCTTGCAGGGTGCCAGTGTTGAGGATTGTCATAGACAAGGTGTTGTTGCCCATTCTCAATGGCTGCAGTCTGTGGATCAGGAAGTCAAGGATCCAGTTGCAGAGGGTGGTGCAGAGACCTAGGTCTTGAAGGTTAGAAATTAGTTTGCTTGGAATGATGGTATTGAAGGCGGAGCTGTAGTCAGTATATAGGAGCCTGACATAGGTATCTTTGTCGTCCAGATGTTCCACGGATGAGAGTAGGGCCAGGGAGATGGCGTCTGCTGTGGACCTGTTGCAACAGTAGGCAAATTGCAAGGGGTTCATGTAGTTTGGGAGGCTAGAGTTGATGTAAGCCGTGACTAACCTTTTGAAGTACTTTAATAACTGTGAAGGTCAGAACCACTGGGCAGTAGTTATTGAGACTTGTTGTATAAGTTTTCTTTGGCACTGTGATGATGGTAGTCTTCTTGAAGCAGGTGGGAACTTCAGATTGTAATAAGGAGAGGTTAAAGATATCAGCAAATACTCTCACCAGCTTTTCTCACACTGGATCTGAGTGCATGGCTGGGGACTCCATCCGGGCCTGTCTTTATCCATGGGTTCACTCTCAAAAAAGGCCAATCAGACATCTGTAGTGTTAACTGAGAGAACAGGTACATCTGAGGTTATTGGAGCAAGTGACATTGTTTCACTGGCCTTCTATTGGAACTGAGCACAAAATGCATTTTGCACATCAGGGAGGGATGTATTTGTCTGCAATTCTGTTCTGCTTCCATTTGTAGACCATTTTGTCATGTAGGCCTTGCCACAAATGGCAGGTGTCCGTATCGTTAGTTAGTGTCTCTAGCGGAGTCCGGTATTGCCTCTTGGCATTTTTAATGACCTTATGGGTTTCTTGTAAAAGCCAGAGTCTTCTCATTTGAATGCCACACAGCTAGAATTCAGTAGGCAATGGATTGCCCAATGCATCCATGGCATTCTTTGGCACACAGTTTTCTACACACGAGCTAATGAAGTCTGTAATGGTAGTGGCATACTCATTTAGGCTGGCTACTGTGTGCTTGAATATGGACTAGTCCACCAATTCCCAGCAGTCCCATAGAAGCTCTTCCGCTCCCTCATACCAGCACTGTACTACTTTCTGTACTGGGTCCCTATGTTTCAACTTGTGCTTATATGCCAGAGGAGGAAAACAGTATTGCGATCTCTTTTTCCAAAATGCAGACAGGGTAGGAAGAGTAGGCATCTTTGATAGTTGCATAGCAGTGATGAAGGATGTTTTGACCTCTGGGGTGTGGCAGGAGACATGGTGGTAAATTGGTTGCAAATTCTTTAGGTTGGCCTGGTTGAAGTCACTGGCTATGATGAACAAGGCCTCTGGGTATTCTGTCTCAAGTCTATTTGTAGCGATGTATATTTTATCAAGTGCATTCTTCACTTCCGTATGGGATGAAATGTAGACTGCTGTAAGGATAGCGGAGGTGAACTTGCATTGCAGGTAGTAGGTATAGCAGTTGTTAGATGTTCTAGGTCTGAGGAGCAGCAACTCACCAGGATCACCACATCTGAGCATTAGGAGGCAGACCCCATTGCCCCTTGCCTTTCCCAAGGATGCCATAGAATCTATGTGATATATACAGAAATCCTCAGGTTGTAAGGCACAGTCAGGTGTAATAGGAGTGAGGCATATCTTTGCAAAACAGAGCACACAGCAGTCGCTCAGTTCCCTCTGGAAGCTAAGTCTAACTCTAATGTTGTTTTCAGGAGCAGGAGTGTTTGCCAGGAGTGTTCTGGGGAGAGGGGACTTGAAGCCATGTTGTTTCACCTTCAGGCCAGCATGTCTCCCACACTTCCTGCTTCTCGTCCATTCTGGGTGTCGATGCTGGAAGTCAGTTGTACCCAGATACTTGTGTGTACTTGATAGAGTCCTTAGCACCAGTTGCAGCCACTGGCGTTCCGGGGCTTCTTGGAGTCAGTTCTGATGGGCTTCCACGTTGTCCAGTCACCCTCAAGGTTCCTGGCTGGTCAGGCCTCCTCAGGATCACATCACTGCAAGGTCAGAATTCATTCCTGGGCTTGTAGGGTCTCGGCTTGGGGTTTCCTTGAGGTCAGGAAGGTTGAATCTGTAGGTCCTGCGTGAAACTGGCAGATGTTTGTATACTCTAGGCTTGCAGGCATGGTAATTGAGCCTGGTTGATCGTAGAATCTTCAGACCAGCGAGTAGATTTAAAAGAATTTTTAATAGTTTAAAACTTAATTCTGAATTTGTTGAAAAGTGTCGAACTATTGTAAGGTATGTAAGAATAAAATCTGCTGTTTGATATGGCAGGCACCAGTTGGTCTGTGCACAGGCCCAATTTCCTATCATTCAAGGCCTTTTGAGCAAGTCTCTTCCTACTCATGTTATAGACTTCTCTTCTGAGATCCATTTCTCTGTCTTACTATGTATGAATTTAGCCTTAAACAGGTTGCTTGACTCCTGGAAATTGATTCTCTTTCTCACACCAGGACAAATCAACTGCAATTTATACAAGACTGCAATTTTTACATGCATCACTTTCCCTTTTACATCCTTCTTCATATCTTGTGTGTCCTTTCTTTGCAGGTATATCTCAAATTCTATTTAACTTCCTCTCTATGCTTGGCCCATGATGCATCTTCATGCTATTGATTTGTATGATTCTGTGGCAGTTTTTACTTCTATGGTCTAATCAGTTATTACAGCTATGTTGTTTGTCCAGTATTCTGTTCCATTGAATGAGGTAATGTTGGATGAAATACCACAAAACAGTTATTTGTCATTTTGAGTATTGGAATATAATTCTAAAATAACAATCAAAATGGTTAGCACTGCTGCCTCACAGCGCCAGAGACCCGGGTTCAATTCCCGCCTCAGGCGACTGACTATGTGGAGTTTGCACGTTCTCTTCGTGTCTGCATGGGTTTCCTCCGGGTGCTCCGGTTTCCTCCCACAGCCCAAAAATGTGCAGGTCAGGTGAATTGGCCATGCTAAATTGCCCGTAGTGTTAGGTAAGGGGTAGATGTAGGGGTATGGGTGGGTTGCGCTTCGGCAGGGCGGTGTGGACTTGTTGGGCCGAAGGGCCTGTTTCCACACTGTAAGTAATCTAATCTAATCTAATCTAATCCTTCAAATGGATGATGAAGAAAAATCTGCTAAAGATGCAAATATTGCTGCTAATATGTAGCAATTGCTGAGATTTTTAAAAATCACAGCGTTTCTCCTAGACAGCTTTAGTAAATCTGTTTATTTATAATATAGTCAGACGACACGATAAAGGTAGAGTCACACTATTTGCATACAGATCAGAACTGAAAAATCTGTAATCACATGAACAGTGTGAGCTATCCAATAGAGTGACTGAATAATCATCCTCCCAGATTCTTCCTTAAATTTACATCTTCTCTCTGTTCCCTTCAATACTCTCATCCATGAGATCCACCTCACACTCAATTTCTAATAAAATCCTGATTACTTCCTTTCTTGGCCCCGATACTAGATGACATTATACTGCCACCCTCCTTTTAAAACTGCTATTGAATTATTCTCATTTTTATTATCCCCCTGAAGATTAGAAGAGTGAAGAGTGACATGATTCAAGTTTATTAGATCCTTAGGAGTTTTGACATGGACATGGAAATTGTGATGATTCTTGTTGTTTCCCCTTTTAGGTGACCTCAAAACTATGGGGGGGCTGTTCAAAAATTAAGTATCACACTATTTTTCAGAGGGCTAAATTACTTTGGAACTCTGCCTTCAAAGATAGTGAAGGCAGGGTCATTGGAAATTTGTAATGCAGAGGTAGGTAGATTTTTTTCAGACAAGTGAATCATTGGTTTTTGGGGCAAATGGGTATGTGGAATCCAAAACACAAATGGATCAACAATGATCTTACTGAATAGTGGAGAAAACTCAAGGGGCTGAATGGCCTACTTCGGTTCCTAATTCATATGTTACAAGCCATGAATGCATGCTGCTGCCAGTTGCCCATGCTTAGATGATGAAACCACTTGCTCTAGCAGAGAATGGAAGGCTACCTTAATGCCTCATGTGGCATTAAGAATCAATCATGTAATGTGGATTTCAGCAATTATACAGACCAGAACTGGAAAGGTTGACCGTGTCTCTACAACAAAAGATATTAATGAGTCAGTTTCATTTTTGATAATCTGATAGCTTTCATAGTATTTATTTTGCAGAATACAAATAGTTGTAATGACTTGAACTCTGAGATCAAATGATTGAAACTTAAATGCTGTGATGGCTAGGATCATTAAAAAGCATATTCATTTAAAAACGTTCCACTGGACATATTCAAAAGTAAAGCCGATGAGAAATGTTCATTTCAATTCAGTCTAGGAATGAGTGCAATTCAACATGTCAGATTGTGTACTTTAGCATGAACTAAGGATAACCTCCCCACCTATCATATTGATTTTATTATGCACATTGCTAGACTAAATTATTTCCACAGGTTGAGGATTGAGAAATAGAGCGTGTAGAGATAAGTTATGTAAGAGGTATCAGACAGAAAACTGTAGAATTTGTGTTATCTATTTCTCTGATTGAATTAGACATGGGATCAATATTTAAGAATAGTTTGGAAAAAAGGTTGCAGCATAGAAAGAGAATATCAACCATATATTCTATGATTTACACCATATAGCTAAATACCCTCAAAACATTGATAGACATTGATTGTGCCTGGGTACTGGTGCTAAAGATAGATTTTCTGTTAAACTGTGCTGGTTGAAGAACAGAGTGAAAATGATTTATTAATTTCTTCTGCTCACTATTTTCCAACTACCTGCATTTTATGTGATGCGGTGCCAGAGTTTCATAAAGATCTATAGTGCATTCAAAAATATTTAAGTAAATTCCTAATACAATATCCAATATTTAACAGTAAAATTTGGTCAATTTTTTTATTTTCAGAGCCCAATTTAAGTGGGCACAAACATGTTCTCACATGTTCTCACTTGAAAGAAGATGGATTTTACTTAGCATTTTAGCATAAGAACTTTTAAATTAAAAATGTTTGCAAATTTTCTGAAATTTCATTAATATTACATGCTTGTAATTGTTCCTGTGCAGAACAAAACTCAGTAGATTTGTTTTTAAACGCCACAAAGAGAAAGCTCCTCAGGTCATCAAAAAATGGACCATGAATTCAGAGTTTACAGGACTTCAACAAAACAGGAACACATTTTTTAAAAAATTGGAAAAAAGACTTTTCTCATTATCAACTTTCTTAAGAACCACAAAGCATCTTGATCCAAGCTACAGTGGCTTGTGGTAGACCTATTTGCCAGTGACTGGGAACAGCTTTTTCTTCAACTTTGGAGAAGCAGGGAAACAGTTGCAGGTGTTCTGCAAGAATGCCAAAAGCTAACCTGAGCATAAGCAGAATGTTGCTGACAACAGTCAAGGACAACACTTTGTGCAAATAAGTTTGCCCCAGTTCAAGCAAGCCTCACACCGCTGGTCTAATTAATGTACTGTCTGAATAGGTGATTTTTGATTCAGTCAGCATGACCAGTAATTCCAACTTCTTTTGTACTGAGGTGAGATGACAATGAATCAATTTGTGGCTATTTTGTCTTTGAGCTTCAGATCAGCTCTCCTTTGGACTGTTATCCATATTAATATGATTAATTTTCTGTCGAGAACTGAGGGACAGTTTTCCATATTCATAACAGAATTTCCCAATCTTTGGCTGAGAGTGGAGGTGAATGCATGTGGTGGTGACTAATATGCCACTTACACTGCTGAGAAAGCCTGTCCAATCAAGTGATGGTAGTTGCCTTTTGCCCAGGGAGGGGGATTTCAAGCCAAGGGGGCACATTTTTAAAAAGTGAGAGGAGAAAGATTTTTAAAAAGTCATAAAGGGCAAACCTTTCATACAGTGGATGGTTCACATGTGGAATTAACTTCCTGAGGAATTGGTGGGTACAATTGGGTATAATTACAACATTTAAAAGACATTTGGATAAGTCCATGAATAGGAAAGGTTTGGAGAGATATGGGCCAGGAACAGGCAGCTGGGACTGGTTTAGTTTGGAATCGTGATCGGCATAAACTGGTTGGACTAAAGTTCCTGTCTCTGTCCTATATGACTCTATGACCTGTCAGCATGTTAAGGCCTGGCTAGCGAATGTCAGCAATGTTTTGGTAAATCACAGACTTTTTTCAAAAAATCATTTGTGAGGATGTGGACACCACTGGCTGTCTCTGGTAGTCCTTGAGAAGATGGTGTTGGGCTGCTTTCTTGAACTGCTGCCATCCATGTGCTGTAGTTAGACTCTCAATGCTATTAAGGAGAGAATTTTAGGACTTTGACCCAGCAACACTGAAGGAACAATGATACATATCCAAGTCAGGATGAGGAGTGGTTTGGAGGGGAAGTTGCAAGTTGTGGTGTTCCCAGGCTACTGCTGCCCTTATCCCTCTAGATGGAAGAGGTAATGAGTTGAGAAGGTTGTGTCTCAACACCCCAAGGTGTTGATGGTGCAGGATTCAGTGATAATAACACCACTGAATCTTATGGAGCAGTGGTTAGATCGTCTATTATTGGAGACAGTCATTGACTGGGATTTGTGTGATATGTATGTTACTTCCCACTTGTTAACCCAAGCCTGGATATTGTCCAGATCTTGCTGCATTTGAAGGTGAACTGCTTCAATATCTGAGAAGGCACAAATGGTACTGAACATCGCAGTGTGAAAACCCCCACTTCTGACCTTATGATGGAGGGAATGTCAATGGTGAAGCAGGTGAAGATGTTTGGGCCAAGGACATGAGCCTGAGGAACTCCGGTAGAGATGTCCTGAAGCTGAAATGACAGACCTCCAATCAGCTTCCTCGGTGTCAGGTATGACTTCACTCAGAGTTTGTTCCTGATTTCTATTGATTCTGGTTTTGATAGAGGTCCTCAATGCCACGTTTGATTAAAAGTGGCCTTGATTCACCTCACCTCTACAATTCAGCTCTTTTATCCATGTCTGAATCAAGGCTGTAATGAGGTCAGCAGCTGGTTGGTCCTGATAGAACCCAAATGAGGCGTCAGTGAACAAGTACTCCTTGGTAGCACTGGATGACACCTTCCATCACCTCCTCACTAACCTCACAGGCACCAGAAGCTGATGACCAGAGACTAAACAGCTTGTGGATCCAACTGTCCATCAGTCCACACTTACTCCAGATCCAGTAGCAACAAGGAAAGTATTTTTTATACTCATTTCACTGGGTTCAAAGGCAAAGATGGTGGCTTGACTTTTGAGTATTCCTCTTTGTCTCCACTATCCGTATATCCAATTGCCCCAGTTTGGGGCAATTGGAGGTTACCCATACAACAAGGCAGGCAGGTCCCTACAGTTTCTCAGTCAGGAAACTAGATGCTTTTCTCACCTGCCAGGAGGCAAGTGACTGGTCTAGTGGCAAATTGAAGTCCTGACGCCTCTCCAGGGTTAACTTACACAATTATTTCCCTTTCCTGCTATCTCAATGGAGAGGAAAATCACATCCAAATACATAAAACTTTTTGAACAAACATTGTATAAAAGTGAACATACATTGTTCCTGCAGTCTTATCTCACTGGACCAAAGTGCACTTGGAAGGACCTCTGGCAAAACCAAGTAATCACCCTCCCACCACCCCAAACTGATGTTGGGCCTGAGGGGATGCAGAAGAAGAACTGCTTGCCACAATCCATGCCTCCTGTAAAACTTGACCAATGCAGTCTTCCAGGAACAGAAGCCTCAGTTGCAGCTGGTGTCAACTGTTTTTGTACTTAAATTTCACCCTAAATATAAATGTAAAATTTTAAGTTTCCATCTGCATTCCACCGTGCTTTCTATTTGGCTGGTATGTACCCTCATCTCACCAAAAAAGTGATTCCCAGCACCAGGTAGCATTGTCTTCCATATGCACATAAAACATGGTATTGACCTGGATTTTGTAGGCAGCACTCAAGAAGGTTGCCCTCAAGGATGTAGTAATTATTGGGGGCATGGAATTTCCCCTTCCCCAGGGGATATTTCAGGTGCCCTGCCCACAACAGTTTATCAATCAGGCTAAGCAGCCAATCTCATTGAAGAATTTGCACTGACAGCAAACCAGAAAGTGAAGAACTTTGATTTTAGAGGAAAAAATAAAGATTAGTATAAACTTGTGTATGGTTTCAACTGAAATTTCATTATTCCTTTTTTAATTCACTTATGGGATTTAAATTCGTTTGTCACAATGGAGACTTTTGACATTCCAGAAAATAACTTTTTTTAAGGAGGCAATGCCATGAGACTAATAATCTGAAGGCCCAGTTTAATGGTCTGGGGAACATGAGTTCAAATCACCATGCAGCTGATGAATTTAAATTCAGTTATAAATCCAGAATAAAGAGCTAGTCTCAGTGCAAGTGACCATGAAAACTAACATCAATTGTTGTGAAACCTCATTTCGATCCCTAATTTCTTTCATGGCAGTAAATCTTCCTAGTCTGGGTGATTTGGATCAGGCAAGACACCCATCAACCCATTTCAAGATAGTAGCCCAGACTCTAACTTTGCTAGCTGTTTTAAGCAGGTGTAACGTGTACATTCCAGGAGTGATGCAGCTGGTCAAGCCACTTAGTTTTAGACAAAACAGAATTTATAAGGTTACTGAATGAAACACAAACTAAAGAGAACAGAATACAGAATAATTTAACCTATCCGAAAACCCTACTGATTATCCCAACTTAAATGAAACTGTTCCAAATACTTGCAACAATTCCCATAAAAACCCCTTGGCAAAAAAGGTAAAATCAAACACAGGGTCTTACAGGAGATAGAGAGATGTCAGAGAGACAGAATCAGCATGACCTGCTTCTTTCATGCAGCTGTTTCTTGGATCAGCAGCCTCAAGCTGCCTGACTGCTAAAACCAAGGTGAGCTGGGAGAACTGGCCACTCCCCTTTCATTATACAAGCGTTTCTTTTTAACTTGAAAGGTTTTTTTCTGAGGCAGTATCTGTTAACTATGATCAAACCAACCGGTCCGAAAACCCATCCAAGGCAGACTTTTCGGAATCGCTGCTTTTACGACCTCTCTAAAAAACTGGCAAGGACAACATCACTGAGCAATATGTAACTGCAGGCCAACAGCAATGTGGTTGACTTTTAATCACCCTCTGAAAAGACCCAGCAAGTCACTCAGTTCAAGGACAATTAATCAGAATCATAGAATTCCTACAGTGTGGAAACAGGCCCTTCAGCCCAAGTCCGCACCAGATTAAGGATGGACAACAATTGCTGGCCTTCTTAGCAATGTCCACATACAGGAAAATCCCACATTTAACAGTGCACGTACAGATGCTGGAGGTGCTGTCAGTTTCAAATTTCAGTAATACTGGGTGTTGACATTTTCTCTGCCATCACTAACTGCATCAAGATGTAAGCTTCAATTCAAAACATTTCCAGAAGGTGGCACTGTTCTGTTAGTTTCTTCTCTCTCTGTCTATTCATTAACCATGTCCAAAAAATTCAATTTTTATCCAGTATTTGCTAAGCTAGCAACACTCATTTGCAAATGAACCAAACCACCAGAAATCCATTGAGCAAGTGAAAGACACTCCAAAGTAGAAAAATGGAACAAGAGTACTGCTTAAAAAAAAACAAGCAAAATATACATTGTAAATTCTTAACAGAAAAGAGGATTCAAATAAAATAATTTTATCAGACTGTCAGTGTGGTTACTTTTCATACATTTTAAAAAAGTATTCTAATTGTATGTAAGAGTTCAAATGATTGCAGATACAAAAGATATTTTGTTTGCGTGTTCACTGACCAGATACTCTTTTTTGGAGACAATCTTACCACCAACCATCTAATCCCACACTATCCACAACCTCGGGGGTTACTATTGACCAGAAACTGAACTGGATGAGCCATGTAAATATAGTGGTTACAAGAGCAGGTCAGAAGCTAGGAATACTGCAGGAAGTGACTCATCTCCTGATTCCCAAAGCCTGTCAACTGTCTACAAGGCAGAAGTTGGGCGTGTGATGGAATATTCTGCATTTGCCTAGCTAAGTGCGACTCCAAATATATTCAAGAAGCATGATATCATTCAGGGCAAAGTAACCACTTGATTGGTACCACATCCAAAATCCACTCCCTCCACCACTAACATTGAGTAGCAGCAATGTGTACCATCGATAAGATGCACTCCAGAAATTCACCAAGACTCCTTAGATGACCATTTCCATCCAAAGGAGAAGGGCAATGGATACATGGAGATGACACCACCACTTGCATGTACCACTCCAAGCCACTCATTATCCTGACTTGAAGATATATCACCGTTCCTTCAGGGTCTTTGAGTCAAGAATAATCGAATTAGAATAATTGTAATTTTAAAAATGCGCTTTGTGATTTAGAAGAGAAGCAGGTGAAAAGAAACTCAAAATATGGGGTTAAAGTTGCAAGGAACGAATAAAGATGAACATTTGAGATCTTTTGATCAACGCACATTATGAAACACCTACCATTTTAAACATCACATGATGAATACTCATCATATGGTTTTCTAACTGGTAAGAAATAGAAGAAAGTAATGTGCATTCAGGCGCTCTTCTGGCCCGCAGGACATGCAAAACATTTCACCACCACTTAACAACACTGACTCCACTTCAAGAGCAGTTAGGTACATACAAGCAAGGGGCAGTAGGCCATTCGGCCCCTCAAACCTGCTCTGCCATTTAATAAGATCGTGGCTGATCTTATTGTAACCTCAAATCTACATTCACACCTACCCCTTAAAAAGATGCTCTTCCTTAACAAGAATCTACCCACCTCTGCCTTAAAAATATTCATACCTCTGCTTTCACTACAAGTAAAGACTTGAATGGAGTTGCAAAAACTCATGACCCTTGTAGAAAATAAAAATGCCACATCTCTGTTTTAAATGGGCAAAGCATGGTTTTTGAATTGAGACCCTCAGTTCTAGACTCAATCATAAGAGAAAACATTTTCTCCATATCTGTTCTTCCAAGACGTCTCAGAATATTATATATTTCAAATCACCTCTTATTCTTTGTCCAACCTTTCCTCAAAGACAATATACTCATTCCAGATATTAGTCTGGTAAAATTTGTAGACAGATATCAACCAATGTGGCAGCTAATTCGTACACAACAGGTCAAATAAGTGACCAGTTTATGTGCTTTTGATGATATTAGTTCTTCAAGTTCGGTCTTCAGATGCCATGAGATTTTTCTGAGATTTGTAAATCTTTAGAATGCTCTACCTCAAGGGTGATAAATGATTTATCATTGAGTAAATCCATGACTAAGATGTATAAGTCTTTGTTCTGGAAGGGAATCAGAAATGTGGAAATGGGTGGAAAGTGGAGTGAATCAAGTTTCACCATGATGGTATTGAATGGCACAGAAGGCGAAAAGGACTGAATGGTTTACTCCTGTTCCCATTTCTTATGTTTATACTCAAACCAACAGAGCAGCAGGTTACTGTCTTATACAAAAGACAAAGGCATTCTGGGCTGTTTTTTTCTAAAACAGTTATAGTTCTTTGAATTAAATATAGATTTTGAATAGAATAGTTTAATGGATCTACATCAAGTAGTGACAAGAAAGAAATGTTTTCATTAATCTACTCATTTCCTTCATAGACTGCTGAAGACATGGGGCATGATTTCCTGCTCCTGAAGTGACAAGAACAAATACAGAGAAGATAATTTAATCAGGATGAAAATCCAAAAATCAAGTTCTCATTGTCAAGATAAACTTCAGCAATTAAATCCTCTCCTAAGAAAACAAGTTGACTTGTTTGTCATCAGGTGGCAAAAACCTAATAAGCATGTGTTTGCATCTCACTATTTGCACAACTTGCTGGAATTACCTTTGCCTTCCCAATTAACTTCAACTCAGTTCAGATACTTGACCCCTCAGAAACTTGACAGCATGTACCAAGTGGTTACCGAGTAACTTAGACTCTTGTTTCCTAAGTCTTTTGTCTTTTCTGTCAAAATGTTGCAAATGTTCTATGTCTCCACATTTGCTGCAAGCTCTAGAATTTTAGTAGGTGCTTCTAAAGGGGCTAATGCAGATGTGTCCCTAGGCCATCACAAAACCTAACTGGAGAATGGTAGAGCAGCATCCTCTGGCTGTCGAGCAGAGTCAAATGTGGATGCGAAAGACTGGGTAAATGTAGATATCACAAATGCTCTCTTCACCAGAGGTAACCAATTTATCTCATTTTCTCCCTTGACCAGGGAGTCATGCAGCCAGATCATGAGGATTTGCTACCATTGCTGGTTTCCTGCAGGTTCAGGGTACAATCAGTTGCAGTCACATAATAATCAGAGCACCCCTTCACGAACCATCAGTCTTTGTCAATAGAAAAAGCTTCTGACTCTTTAATGTGTAAATCATTTGTGACCACAACAGCTGCATATTGGAGGTCTGTGCGAAATATCTAAGAAGCTGCCATGACTCTTACATCCTGGACCATTCACAAGTTTCAGACTCTTTCAAAGGGTCATGATTTATACCAGGATGATTGCTGTGTAACAACTGATTTGTCTGCCATACTTGGATTGACACAGAAGAGAGATATGATGCTTCACAAGCTTCGACGAGGATCACTGTAGGACACACCACGTCTCCTGAAAATGAGGTTCAGATTCCTGTACTGGTCAGGTCGTGTGATACATTTTACCCCAGACAGAGTATCCTACATCATTGTGATATGCTATGCCCTGCACGATCTCAGTTGCCAAAGAGGGCTGTGTAGACAAAGAAGCAGATTAACAGATTAGAGGAAACCACTGATGAAAAAGATGAGGGTGAGGACCTTCAGATGGTTAGGATAATCATCAAAGAGATGAAGATGACAGGGCAATGGTCTGCCAAGCCAGAGACAATATTATAGCGATCTGCTTCCAGGATGGCTGAGGTGGCCACAGATATTATCTGTTAGAACACAGAACATAGAACATGGAAAAGTACAGCACAGAACAGGCCCTTCGGCCCACGATGTTGTGCGAAGATTATTCCTAATCTAAAATAAAATAACCTAACCTATGCACCCCTCAATTCACTGCTGTCCATTTGCATGTCCAGCAGTTGCTTAAATGTCCCTAATGACTCTGCTTCAATCACCATTGCTGGCAATGCATTCCATGCATTCACAACTCTCTGCGTAAAAAACCTAGCTCTGATGTCTCCTCTATACTTTCCTCCTAAAACGACGACCCCTTGTGCCAGTCAATCTTGCCCTGAGGAAAAGTCTCTGGCTATTGACGCTATCCAAGCCTCTCATTACCTTGTATCAGGTCACCTATCTTCCTCCTTCGCTCCAGAGAGAAAAGTCTGAGTTTAGTCAACCTCTCTTCATAAGACAAGCCCTCCAGTCCAGGCAGCATTCTGGGAAACCTTCTTTTGCACCCTCTCCAAAGCCTTCGTATCTTTCCTATAATAAGGCGACCAGAACTGGACATAATATTCTAAGTTGGTCTCACTAGGGTCTTGTAGAGCTGCAGCAAAACCTCGTGGCTCTTAAACTCGATCCCCCTGTTAATGAAAGCCAAAACACCATATGCTTTCAAAGTTTGGGAGAAGATTTGTAGCTCGGGTGGTCGTTGTTGTGGTTCTGTTCGCCGAGCTGCGAATTTGTGTTGCAAACGTTTCGTCCCCTGTCTAGGTGACATCCTCAGTGCTTGGGAGCCTCCTGTGAAGCGCTTCTGTGCTGTTTCCTCCGGCATTTATAGTGGCCTGTCTCTGCCGCTTCCGGTTGTCAGTTCGAGCTGTCCGCTGTAGTGGCCGGTATATTGGGTCCAGATCGATGTGTTTGTTGATTGTGTTTGTCCACTCATCCACAGACTCTATCAACAAACACATCGACCTGGACCCAATATACCAGCCACTACAGCGGACAGCTCGAACTGACAACCGGAAGCGGCAGAGACAGGCCACTATAAATGCCGGAGGAAACAGCACAGAAGCACTTCACAGGAGGCTCCCAAGCACTGAGGATGTCACCTAGACAGGGGACGAAACGTTTGCAACACAAATTCCCAGCTCGGCGAACAGAACCACAACAACCATATGCTTTCTTAACAACCCTTTCCACTTGGGTGGCAACTTTGAGGGATTTATGTACTTGCACAACCAGATCCTTCTGTTCCTCCACATTGTTAAGAAACCTGTCTTTAATCCTATATTCAGCATTCAGGTTCGACCTTCCAAAATGCATCACTTCGCATTTATCCAGGTTGAACTCTATCTGCCATTTCTCAGCTTAGCTCTGCATCCTGTCTATTTCGGCACTGCAGCCAGCAATTGCCCTCAATACTATCGATGGCTCCTCCAACCTTTGTGTCATCAGCAAAGTTACTAAACCACCCCTCAACGTCCTCATCCAAAGTCATTTATTAAAAACTACAAAAGAGTAGAGGCCCAAGAACAGAGCCCTGCAGGACACTACTCACCACAGACCTCCAGGCAGAATACTTTCCATCGACAACCACTCTCTGCCTTCTGTCAGCCAACCAATTCTGAGTCCAGACAGCCAAATCTCCCTGTATCCCATACCTCCTGACTTTTTGAATGAACCTACCATGGGGGACCTTATTAAATGCCTTGCTGAAGTCCATATACACCACATCCACTGCTCGACCTTCACTGACATTATCTGTTCACGTTCACATTTGTGCAGTTGGCTGTCAGCCTCTGTATCAGAGTCAAAAAGAGTGGTGCTGGAAAAGCACAGCCAGTCAGACAGCATCTGAGGAACAGGAAAGTTGATGTTTTGAGCATAAGCTCTTCATCGGGTGTGGGGGGGAGATTTGGGGTGGGCAAGTGCGCTGAGAGATAAATGGGAAGGGGGTGGGGCTGGGGGTAAGGTAGCTGGTAATGAGATAGGTAGATGAAGGTGGGAGGGGTGATGGCGATTGGTAGGAATGGAGGGCGGAGCGGATAAGTGGGAAGGAAGATGGACAGGTAGGACAGTTCAAGATGGCAGTACCGAGTTGAAGGGTTGGATCAGGAATAAGGTAGGGGAGGGGAGGTGAGGGAACTGGTGAAATCGACATTGATCACGTACAGTTGAAGGTCCCAAGGCAGAAGATGAGGCGTTCCTCATCCAGGCATTGGGTGGGTGGAATTTGGTGTTGGTGGATGTCCAGGACTTGCATGTCCTTGGCAGAGTGGGAGTTGTTAGCCTCTGTATTTCTGCATTCAATATCCCTCATGGATTGAGATGGATTTTCATTGCATTAACTATCAAATGAAATGTTGACTTTTCATTTTGACTCTGGTTCTAATATCTGAAAATCCTGAAGAAGGGCTCATGCCCAAAACGTTGATTCTCCAGCTCCTTGGATGCTGCCTGACCTGCTGCGCTTTTCTAGCAACACATTTTCAGCTCTGATCTCCAGCATCTGCAGTCCTCACGTTCTTCTGGTTCTAACCTCCTCAACTATGAAATTTAAAGTCCATGTGCAAACCTTTCCCTACTGTGATACATTGAACACCTCTGTGATCACTGCTCCTGGATAGTTGTGCTAAAATGGTGGTTGTGTCAAAGACACATGAGTCATATTAGAAAGTCCACTCCTTGATGAATAGCACAGAGTTGTCCTTTATCCTGAAACTGTTCCTTTTCTGCTAACCCCACATTGCTTCAGGCTGCAGTGAGCTTTCACAGTACCGTCGCAATTCCTAAACATCTTCACTGACGAAGTTTCCACTATCATAGATCACAACATTGTGAGCTGTCCTCTTCATTTAGCTCCAAAGTTTTGGCAGAATGATGTGAGATATGGCTATTGCTATCCTCACACCCTTAGATTGTCCAGCATGGCTTTGAGAACACCAGACACAGAACAAACCTTTCCCCCCGGGGTCTATAGATACAAGACAGATTTTGCCATTGCTCACATTAGGAATGTGCACCGGAGCCATTGGGCATGCCAGATCCTGGTTCCTCCCCCAAATCTTATTGTTAATATCACCACTCCTATGAGTAATCTGCAGTGCCTCAATTCCAATCCCCAACTAACAGGTTCCCAGATGGATGAGGCAATCATTCTTTGCTAATTACGAGAGAGATACCAAGATGTGGTGAGTGATGAAATGGCGCAAGACTTCTAACAGTCTTCTGAGATATTACTGGAACAAAAGACAACCAAAAAAGTATCAGAACTGTGCAAGTGAATAGTTATTTATGCAAGTGTAGATTATATACACTAACTGAACATCTGTACCACTTATGTCCTTAGAAAGTTTATTTTTTCTCAACATCTCAGTGTATTAGCATTGGTATTAACATTGACATTTACAGTTGGGGTGACGGTAATCTGCTAACTGATGTGCTTTCATGACTTTAATTTAAAGAATTTGGCAAGTGTTCCCTATGGCCCTTGGACCTGGATGGCCTTGGCCTGTTAGAAATGCCCCTCACTGGTGCAGGTTCACTCTACTTTGCCTCAACTGCTGGACATAATAGGGTCACTGACAGAGGGTTGGTGGGCGTGCAGTGTCCTGAGAAAAAGCTTCAGGGATGCTTGTTGTCATTCCTCCTGCCTGTGGGTATTTGTTGACATACCTGTCTCATTGAAAATAAAGGAGCAGCTGGAATGGGGTTGAGATGCCTCAAACCCCTTTCTTCTTGTTATCAATGCTACGTATTCAAGCTAGACTGAGGAAGTGCAGGTCTGAGTGTATATCCAGTGTTAATGTACCTTCTGCTAGACCTGGATCTCCAGAGCAGCTGCCACCTTTTCCATGGAGACAGCCAAGTATTTGCATGCCAGTGTCACTACAGTAGAAACAATTCTGATGAATTTTCCTGTCTCTTTTGTTCAAGGCTACAAAGAGCCTCTGGCACTGCTACCTTGCCTCTCTCTGCAGGTTGGCCTCGTGATTTACTGCTGAGTGCAGGGGCACATCTTCAACATGTGGCTCAGAGGGTGTCTCTGATTGTCAGAGACCTCAAACATTATTTCCTCCATGAGCTCTGGATGTGTGTCAGGCACATCCTTACTAGATTGTGGGCCCAAAATCTAATTTAGTTAGAGTACATTAATGCAATTGATGTTGTGGTATTGGATGGTGCAGATAGAAACCATTCTGCTACATCCTTAGAGTTAGCGTTGGTGATGATGGGTTCAAGCTGTGGCCTCTTGTGATGTACTGAGTGTTTGGTACTGCTAGTTACTGTAGAAGATAAAGAATTAATTGGTGAAAGTGCACATTAGTTGATGCAGGCCAATGCTTTTACCTTTATGCACATCTGGGAAGAACAGACTGCAATGTTGCTTCCAGTTTTTTGCTCTCTTCCAGTTTTCCCATTGCTTCAGGAATAGCCTTGAACTTCCTTTGCCGGTTATATAGCCTGCTCCTCATAGGGAAGAGGATCTTGATGCCCCCCATCCTTCTGCCTTGGGTCTTTCTACTTGATTGTGAGCCAGCTTGTCCTGTAATGAGATAATGTCAGTTTGGTGTCATTGGTTGCAATGGGTGCAGGAAGTATTTTGTGAGCAAACATAACAAGTTGAGGTGGTGAGCCATCCTATTTGGTGAGTAGGAAGTACACTGCTATTTGAGAGCATGAGGATCTTCAATGCACTTCATGCATGATATGCTAAGGCCTGCACAAGGCCTTCAGGGATGGTGACAGACTAGTGGCATTATCAGTGGACTGTTAATCCAGAGGCCCAGGTAATGTTCAGGGGACCCAGGTTCAAATTTACCAGATGGTGGAATTTGAATTCAATAATAAAAAAATCTGGAAAAGTGTAAAAGTGACCATGAATCCATTATCAACTGTCAGGAAAAAATAACATCTTTGGCCTACATCTGATTCCACACCGACAGCAATGTGGTTGAGTCTTTCTTCACTGCCCTCTGGGCAATTAGGCATGGCCAATAAATGCTGGCCTAGCCAGCGACACCCACATTCCATGAATGAAGAAAATAAAAATTGACCCTTTGTGGGATGCCTTTGCAGTGGCACAGTTTGTTACAGGTGATAACCCTGCGAGTGTGAACCAAAAGAGAGGAGACGGTCCTTAAAGGATCAGTAGCAATTCATTCATTTCATGATATGTCAGCCTTCATATCGAGAAGATTTGAGTTTGGAACAGGGACATTGTTTTACAGAGCCGTGGTGACCACACCTCAAATATTGTTAGCAGTTCTGGTTTCCTAATCTAAGGAAGATGTTCTTGCTATAGAGGGATTGCAGTGAAGCTTTACCAGCCTGATGATGAGACTGATGTAGGAGGAGAAAGTGAGGACTGCAGATGCTGGAGATCAGAGTCAAGAGTGTGGTGCTGGAAAAGCACAGCAGGTCGGGCAACATCTGAGGAGCAGGAGAATTGGAGGTGTAGTGGACAGCGAAGGATGTTACCTCAGATTACAACAGGATCTTGATCAGATGGGCCAATGGGCTGAGAAGTGGCAGGCAGAGTTTAATTTAGATAAATGTGAGATGCTGCATTTTGGTAAAACAAATCTTAGCAGGACTTATACACTTAATGGTAAGGTTCTAGGGAGAGTTGCTGAACAAAGACCTTGGAGTGCAGGTTCATAGTTTCTTGAAAGTGTAGTCGCAGGTAGATAGGATAGTGAAGGCGGCGTTTGGTATGCTTTCTTTTATTGGTCAGAGTATTAAATACAGGAGTTGGGAGGTGATGTTGCAGCTGTACAGGACACTGGTTAGGCCACTGTTGGAATATTGCGTGCAATTCTGGTCTCCTTCTTATCGGAAAGATGTTGTGAAACTTGAAAGGGTTCAGAAAAGATTTACAAGGATGTTGCCAGGGTTGGAGGATTTGAGCTATTGGGAGAGCTTGAATAGGCTAGGGTGGTTTTCCCTGGAATGTCAGAGACTGAGGGGTGACCTTGTAGAGGTTTACAAAATTATGAGGGGCATGGATAGGATAAATAGACAACATCGTTTCCCTGGGGTGGGGGAGTCCATAACTAGAGGGCATAGGTTTAGGATGAGAGGGGAAAGGTATAAAAGAGTCTTCAGGGGTAACTTTTTCATGCAGAGGGTGGTGCATGTATGGAATGAGCTGCCAGAGGAAGTGGTGGAGGCTGATACAATTGCAACATTTAAAAGTCATCTAGATGGGCATATGAATAGGAAAAGTTTGGAAGGATATGGGCCAGGTGCTGGCAGGTGGGACTAGATTGGGTTGGGATATCTGGTCGGCATGGATGAATTGGATCAAAGGGTCTGTTTCTGTGCTGTACATCTCTATGACTCTAATCAACTTTTCAGGCAAAAGCCCTTCATTAGGGATGAGGTTGAATCAGTTAGGATTATATTCACTAGAATTCAGAAGAATAGGACAATCTCAGTGGAATCTACAAAAGTCTAACAAAACACAAAAGGTAGATTAGATTAGATTCCCACAGTGTGGAATCGGCCCTTCGGCCCAACAAGTCCACACTGACCCTCCAAAGAGTAACCCACCCAGACCCATTTTCCTCTTGACTAATGCACCTAACACTAGGGGCAATTTAGAATGGCCAATTCACCTGACCTGCACATCTTTGAACTGTGGGAGGAAACCAGAGCAAATCTACGCAGACAAGGGGAGAATGTGCAAACTCCACACAGAGTTGCCCAAGCCGGAAATCGAACCTGGGAGACATGTGCTGTGAAGCAGCAGTGCGAACCACTGAGCCACCCGTGCAGGAAGATGCAGGAAGGATTTTCCCGATGGCAGGGTGAATCAGAATAAGAAGTCACAGTCAAAGGAAAAAGTTTAAACCAGTTAAAACTGAAATGAGCAGAAATTTCTTCACTCAGTGTGGTAAGTCTACGGAATTTGTTACCACAGAAAGTTGAAGCCAAAACATTGTCTGATTTCAAGAAAGAGTTTGTAGGGCAAACTTATACTTCTTGGACAGCATCTTCAATGGATGATTACCATAAGCTGAGTAGAGACTTTTGGCTTGCAGTAAGTGACATGTCGTCAGCTGGCTTTTAAATACTGTGCCAGAACTTATAACCAGGAAGGTCCCTCCACAGATGGGAACTTCCTGCTTGCTCATCCCATGTGATTTGTCAAATCACTCACGCAACATCTTGTTTACATAAAGAATGAGATAATCATGGAGATAACTTGCCCTGGATCATGGCAATCTTTAGCTTGTTTGGCACTATTCATTAACTCCAAATTGGAAACCCCGACCACACTGTTTATGACATGCAAGTTGTACAATGATTCAAAAGCTCTCTGCTAGTTTATTTGGATTTCTTTGTACAATCAACTTCATCATGCCCAATCAAGGAATGCAAATGCTACTCTCTCCCCACCCCCACCCTCCTCTATCTTATCTCTCCATGCTTCAGGCTCACTGCCTTTATTCCTGATGAAGGGCTTTTGCCCGAAACGTTGATTTCGCTGCTCGTTGGATGCTGCCTGAACTGCTGTCTCTTCCAGCACCACTAATCCAGTATAAATAACTGTTGTCATTTCACTGTTTGGACAGGATTTTCGCTGAGAAAGTCAATATTTCATCAAGAATTCTGAGTTGCTTTACTCATTATTTGAATGCTTGATGGCCTGTCAGTCATTCCAATAGAGGCATTACACATCCTTTAAACATTTGGCTTGGAGCCAGTATTTCGGCATACTAGCTCTCCAGAGCACAGAAAAGGAGGACAATTTTAATCCAACTAAGCTCTGTACTATCAAAAATATATCAATTATAGGGTATTGTGCCAAGTGTGTGTTCAATTTGTGCCATCTGTAAAACAATCAATGAAATAAATGTGGTGTATTATTGTCTGCTTGAGGTAAGTTTCCTTTTATTCTTCTATTGCTAGTGTTAAAACTTGTTGGTTCACATTCCTTTGTGCAGCTCATATTCTCCTCCCTGAAAACATTATCAATGCATGGTGGCAAATGTAAGAGGCTCCCTAAGGTCTTGCCACATCATTATAATCATATAATCTTACAAAACAAGAGTGGGCGTTCAGCCTGTCATGTCTCCTCTAATTTAGTCCATTCTAGAGTTTCTTCCACATAAGCCTATAAATTAGTTATCTCCAAGTGCATATTCAACTGTCCTTTGAAAGCTGTTGTGGAATCTGATTCAGGTCTCTTTTAGGTAGTGCAGTCAATGTCATAACAACCCCCTGCGTTAAATAATTTGCACAATTTCTGCTCTAATTACTTTCATAATTATCTACAATCCATGATCTCTAGTTATTGTCCCACTTGCCAGAGAAAACAGGTATTCCCTACTTTCTCGAATACTATCATTTGTTGAGTTTTACTCAGAGTCAGTCATGTTAATGAACAGATATGCTCATGATATCATCACTGTATCATAGGAGATGACCTGACGATATAAAAAGGTCTCATACTTCATTTTACCCTCGATCACCTGAAGCATGATACTTTCAATAATGCATGTTTCTTTGTTGTAGACTATTAGGTTAATGTTAGCCCAGACACTGATGTGTCTTTTAATACAATATTTGTACATAATAGGTGGTTGTAATAAATATGCTGGATTCTTAAAACAATGACAACTATGATTAGATTACATGGAGATAATATAAACATTGCTGCATCAAATAATATCCTGTAGGAAGGAAAATTGCATTATGGGTAGTAACAATGGCCATCTAAAATAAAAGCCAACATCCTTGTGATAGATGTTTTCGGAACTAATTAATGACTGGACAACAGATATTAACAACAGATTTTTGACAATCAGTAGTATTAGTTTCTGTGAGCATAGATTCTAAGAGTGTCTTTCATTTTAAAAAAATGGCTGAGGTCACAAATACAATCAAAATTAAGGGCTACTGACTTGTACTGATCTGCAGAATACTTTACTCTTATTTTCTCTTTTAAAAAACACATGAGAGACTGTAACTTCCATTTGAAGAAAAACTGCAGTTAAATTGTTCGGAAAACACTGCTCTAAAGCTCCTCTAGAATGAAATGCAACTTAAAAACACTGAAAAGGCAATTTTCAAATTTAAAAAAGCCTTACTTGTGTCCAGACCTAAGTCAATTAGTCTATTTCTTTCACTCTTGATAGAGGTTTACAAAATTGTGAGATGCATACATAGTGATGACAATCAGAACCTTTTTCCCAAAGTTGAGATGCCTAATAATAGGGTGCATGCATTTACGGTGAAAGAGGGGAAGTTCAAAGCAGTTGTGAGGAGCAAGTTTTTTTTAAAACACAGAGTGGTAGGAGTCTGGAACATGCCAGCAGGAGTGGTGATAGAGGCAGATACAATAGATGCATTTAAGGAATATTTAGATAAGCACATGAATACGCAAGGAATGGAGAGATATGGACCAAGGGCTGGCAGAAAGGATTAGTTTAATTTGGCATCATGTTTGGCACATCATGGGCTGAAGGGCCTGTTCCTGTGCTGTCGAGTTTTTCATTCTAAAACGGGAGGAAAATCAGGAATAAAAAGTCTTTGTGATTTCATCACTGCTTATTTGGGATAAACACCACCTCCAGGGAGAAATCTGCTACTATAAGCCTACAATTCTTAAAAGGATCAGCAACAGGAAAGCATAAAGGGAAATAGAAGCAAAACAAAAGGTAAAATAAAAAGCAGAGAAGCCAAAACCAAAAACAAAACAATTACATTTAATCTAATAGAAAAGAGAGAATTTGAAGGCAAACATCTAATTATAGACTGGGCATCCAGTCACAGCTTTAATAATTACAACTATGCAAACAACAAAAGCTTTTCTATTTTGCAGACAAAGTGATAGATAATTCTGAGAAAAGAGCCCTAAAATCTTACATTACATCAGCAAGGTCAGTCTTTATAGATTTAACACATCTGATCTTATTGTGTTTGATCAGAACAATCTAGAAAAAGATCTGGGAAGTTCTCAAAGTGCGCTTCAGGATTGACAGCCTCCAACTCATGTCATAAGACAACTACCCCTGGTGGGATAGCCCAGAAAAGTCATTTGACCAATTCAGCAGAAGACAGTGCAGTGAAGGGTATGAGTATGCCATTTCTGAGCAGGAACTATCACAGAGATTAGTTGATTTATTCATTGCCTCAACATCAATTAAAGACAGTGGGAAGTACCTTTTGGGCAAGTAAAAGGGGCCATACCAATCATGTATTATTGGACACAAGTTCTTATAACCACTACTATCATACATTCTGAAAAGGCAGGACAGCACATTAAAAACAAAAATCTGCACAGGAGCTAGTGCCCACACATTACACCATGCCTTCTGTAAAGGCATGCACCTTAGAAGTGGCATGTCATGGTACAGCTCACAAGAGACTGTTTCTCAGGTACCAATTATATGCATGACATAATTATACTGCAGTGCCAATACACAAGATTATCTTGGCTTCCATAAAATTTCTACCTGGTAGAAACCAATGATCCAGTAGTGGCAGGACAATCAGAATGCACAGTTCTTGATCATAGACACAATTCATGAGATTCAAACCACAGCAACTATAATGTATCAGACCACATGAATTAGCAATTGAATCAGTCAATAACTTCCAAGGATGTGACTTTGAAATGTGATAGTTGCCGGATGCCAGGATGATTACTTCTGATCAAACTGTGCTGTTTACCCAACCCACAAACATCCTCGGTATGTTAAGCTGAAGACTACAAAGTTGATGACATTCTCAAGGCTGATAAGATACACTCTGGCCAGTTTTTGGCAACTGCTGAAGATAAGCAACCATAAAAGATGCAGAAAGTCATTATTCATGGATGGCCAGGCAGTATTAAAAAATACCTGAGAAGACTGGTTCATTTTGCCCACACAGAGTTAAATCACAAATCATTTTCAAAGATAAATCAACCCTAACATCCAAAACATGGAATGGATATTATTGGATAATGGATATTGTTGGATAATGGGCTGCAATCTCCTGGCAAAACAGTTCAAGATTTGTACCAAGTGGAGAGTAACCCACATCACATTGTCACTCCGCTATCAATGCTTATGTAACATAGGCATGTTGCAGAAGGCAAATGCGGGTATTAAACAAAAAAAAATTGTAAATACGTGAATTTGTGCTGTGGTCAGGGATAAATGGGATATTCAAGGACTCATGAATATAGATGAGGCATGCCAAACATTCACATGATGCTCTATCCACTGCTTGAAGCAAAGTAGCAACAGACCTAAACACAAACCACGGGGAAGATTGCACCCATGTGACAGCCTACCTCTTTAAATTTCCCATCATGTGATACTTAGCAACACAAGTGTGATGTCACTGATACAATGAGCCCCTGTTATCAATTTGTGGAATGGATATTGTTGAATAATGGATGTTGTTGGATAATGGTTTGCAATACACTGACAAAACAGTTCATGATCTGTACTAAATGGAGAGTGACTCACATCACATTGTCACTCCTCTATCAATGCTCAAATGGCCTAGCAGAGTGCACAGTGCATACTAACAAATCAATGACTATTATGTGTCAAGCAAACAGCAAAACCTTTACATTGCTGTTTTGTGATACACTGACAGAAGAATGATTACCAACTCCATGACAATTTATACTCAGAATCAAGTGTAAACGACCTTGCCCAACAGTTACTTATTTAGTCACTCCAAGAGACAGGACATTCTACTTCATAATCAAAGGAGAATGAAACAAGTAAATGGTTACTGAGCAGGAAGAGAACTACTAAAACCGCATTAATATAAAACAAAGTACAGCGGATGCTGGAGATCTGAAATAAAAATTGCTGGCAAAACTCAGCAGGTCTGGCAGCATCTGTGAAGAGAAAGCACATTGATGTTTCAGGTCCGGTGCCTCTTCATCGAGACTGACAGCAACAAGGAAAATGTGGTTTTAAGCCAACCTGGTCTTGTGCATTAAGTTGGCCTGCCACCTTTGAAACGGTTGTCAGGTCCCTTTGGTGTTCCACCCTCCTCAAAATTATATCATTTAGATTACACTGCCTCTATATTTTGTTTCCACTAAAGTGCATTATTTCACACATACAGTCATTAAATTATCTCTGCCACGTGCCTTTCCATTTCACTAGTCTGCTTATGTGCTCCTGAATATTTTGCAATCCCAATCACTCCTTATTAAGTTGCCAAGTTTTACATGATTCCCAATTTTTAAAATTGTATTCTCCAGATTCAAGCCCAAGTTAGTCAGATATACCAAGATGTCCACCAATAGCAATGTTAACCCTGGGGTCTCCACTGCACACTTCATTCTGATCAGGAAAACATCCATTCATGACTACACTTGGCTTCCTGACCCCTTACATTCTCTAATTAGCATGACCTCTTTAAATATGTCTTCATGTGATACTTTACCAAGAGTCTCCAAGTGCAGGAGATGCCTATGCGAACAATCTTCATTCGCACTGTTAACTAATCTAAACATTTTTCATGGAAGTGGTAGCACCACCCCACCTATTGCTGAAAAGTTGAGGATAAACCTACCTTTGTAGAGCTGGGAGATTATGACCTATTTTTAGGCTGTAAAGTTAAAGTTAAAGGTAAAATTGCTATAGGCTCTCCAGATGATATGGCTGCTCTCTTATTAGAGAGGTGACTTGCGGTGGTCTAATTGGAGGGAAAGGGTGTGGTGTGCAGAGACAGGTCAGTAGCCTTGTTTGGTATCTTAACCAGGTTGACACATATGATTGCATCTTGGTATTTTTTCCAAAGCAAACTAACTTAGTACACATTAATGCTGATGCTATTCATGAAAAGCATTGAGGGAAAAAATAATCTATTTTCCTTTTCTCTTATTCACATAAGATATCTGGTCTAGGAAACAGGTACAGAGTGTATCCTGGTGGTCAAATGGCTACTAGTGTGGGAAAATAGAGTTGCATATGCAAGGCTATGTCAGCCATGTCAGCTAAGTGCCATGGGCAGTGTGGCTTTATATGGGAGTGTGGTGGTGGGGGTGGGTTTGGTGGTTTCTTCATGCCCTGTTGAAAAGCTAGGATATTTGGAAGCATGAGGCAGATAGAAACACCACACTCACATAGCTGTAACAGAAGCAGCATCCAGTATATTAGGCTCCAATGACATCTGGTCATTGCAATGAACTCTCATCGATATTATAGTGAACATTTAGTAACAGATTTGTCATGCATTTTGGCCCCTGAGGATGTGATGAGTTCATGTTGTGGAGATGTTTTGAAAATAGAAACTTTATTTCCACAGAACTAAGTGCTCTATCATACCACTGACTTGTGGTTGTGGAACAGAAAGGTTTCCACACTTCAGTCATCAGTTGGATTTTTACAAGTACATCTGGTCTCATATGATATACACATCCAACTGAGCTTGATGCGGATGATAACTTGGAAATCTGAACATAAAGGATTTTTTAAAAATATATGACATGAAGACCCTGGCACTACTTTAGCAATCTTTGGCAAGTCAATCAAACCTCTTAGATAAGTGAAGAAACACTGCGATGTGCCTCCTTATGGATTTTCTAGACCATCATCTCCAGTCATAATTACAAAACAATACTGGTAGGTCATGACACATAGTTTACGACTGTAACAAGGGCAATACTGAAATGGAGTGCATCACAAATAATGTTCCAGAGCACAGAGAAGCTGTAGAAAGGTATACAAAGAATTTCAACTCATCATCCAAAGTAGAAAATAAAAGTTGGCTACTTCACAAGTAGTATAATTAACAATATTGTTCAATTAATGGTTAGTTGGCACAGTCAAAAGGAGATTTTCGTATAGTTTGGAAATTGAATTTTCCTCAGCTGAAAAAGAAGCATATGGTTTATTTTAACACTTTGTCTATTGTATTGTGTTAAGGTGAGTAATAAGTGGCTTATTTACCAAACATCTCTGCAATTTGCATAAATTTGTTCACACAATATTTGATTAGAAGCAATTAGTTTTGATTTATAATAATAGCCTTTTTTTCCCTCTTTTCATCGAGTTTCTTATTTGAAACCATGGTCCTTCTCTTGGTTGTCCGTAGAAACTATGTTGTGGCAACAGGTGTGCATTTAATGAGAATATGACAGAATATTAGGACCCCTATTTTTCCATAGAGACTTATGCTGATCTGTGTAATTCTGGAAAATGATACATATTTTTTCCCAGTTGCCTTGTAAGGGAGGGATTAAATACCTACTCCTTACCAGACAAATACTGCCAATGCTAATTCTCAGTTGATGGCTTATCAAGACTTGGCAAAATATTGGATATCTAAAGTTAGTGCAATATACAAGTTTGCAAATTGTCAGAAATGGACACTGCAATGGGTGATGGCTGAGGGAGGTTCCAAAACAGACAAGTGGCTTTGTTTTTCAAAGAATGTTAATTTTTAAAAACATATTTGTGTAAAGGGGCTAAAGGGAAATATCTAGCATTGGCAGGAGCAGGCCACAAAATGGAAGCTGTCCAATCCAGCCACGATTTCTGAGATGATGGAGATATGCCTGTGTAGTGCAAATCTGGTTCAAGCAACTTACTTGTATCTTTCATCCATATTGACAGTTTACCTTTGTAGTTGTACTTTAACTAATAACGATATCAATTCTTTGCTTTGTAACTTGTTGGCACTAGTTGTATAATAGACTAATCTTTAAACTTGTTTAAACTAAAGCTTTGCCTATTTGAATATTCAAAAAACTAAAAGGGAACTATTCAAATTTTCAGTTCATGGATCATTCTGTGGACACACCTAATCTGGTCATAACAACATGATGATGAGGAAAAAGCATTTAAGTGAATACATATTAGACAAAAATCATGACTGAGTGCAATTAAATCAATTTAATATCAATTAAATCATCAGACTAGATCAACTGGGTTTGTTTTCGCTGAAATTTAGAAGAATGGGGGGGGGGGGGAGGAATCTCATAGAATCATATAAAATCCCAATGGGACTGGGCAGGCTAGATGCAGGAAGAATGTTCTTGATGTTGGGGAAATCTGGAACGAGGGGGTCACATTCTAAGAATACAGGGTAAGCCATTCAGGACTGAGATGAGGAAGAATTTCTTCAGTCAGAGTTGTGAACCTGTGGATTTCTCTTCCACAGGAAGCCGTTGGGGTCAGTTCATTAGATATATCAAAGAGGGAGCTGGACATGGCCCTTACAGCTATAGGGATCAAACAGAATGGGGAGAGGAGACGAATGGGATACTGAGATTGCATGGTCAGCCATGATCGTATTGAATGGTGGCGAAGGCTTGAAGGGCTGAATAGCTTACTCCTACACCTATTTTCTATGTTTCTATGTCCTTTGCGGCCTAATTACCACATTGAAGTCCAATGACAAGATTGAATATGGTGGTGTATTGATGAGCTGGCTCATTATCTAAACTTTTCAAAGTTCATCATACTTATGAAATGCATGGCGTCTTGTTAAAGTTCGTATGTTGTTCCTAATGTTCCTCAATGATGACATGGTCAAATCTGATGTTCATTGTGCTTATGCAAGCACTAATGATCACATTTCACATTTGAAAATAACAAGTAAACAGAACATAAGAACATGA
The DNA here is from genome assembly GCF_047496795.1 of Chiloscyllium punctatum. Taxonomy (NCBI): domain Eukaryota; kingdom Metazoa; phylum Chordata; class Chondrichthyes; order Orectolobiformes; family Hemiscylliidae; genus Chiloscyllium; species Chiloscyllium punctatum. Next base: position 38,100,827 of record NC_092782.1, on the reverse strand, counting down.
AGCAGGAGGCTTTTCCACCATTTAATATAATTATGGCTGATCGCATCTTGGCCTCAACTCCACTAACAAACCAAACTAATCAGTGCAGGAAAACATAAATAAAATCAAATAATACCTAATTAAATTACATGTTATCATTGCAGACTACTAAGATAGGAAACTATATGTGGGTGGCACGGTGGCACAGTGGTTAGCACTGCTGCCTCACAGCGCCAGAGACCCGGGTTCAATTCCCGCCTCAGGCGACTCTCTGTGTGGAGTTTGCACGTTCTCCCCATGTCTGCGTGGGTCTCCTCCGGGTGCTCCAGTTTCCTCCCACACTCCAAAGATGTGCAGGTCAGGTGAATTGGCCATGCTAAATTGCCTGTAGTGTTAGGTAAGGGGTAGATGTAGGGGTATGGGTGGGTTGCGCTTTGGCGGGGCGGTGTGGACTTGTTGGGCCGAAGGGCCTGTTTCCACACTGTAAGTAATCTAATCTAATCTAAGTAATCTAATCTATACAGTTGGTTCTGTTATAATGCATGTTTCTTCAACACGAATTGGCTTTAAACTATCTAAATTCTTCGATCGCATATGTGGAGAACACAAACTTTCCTTATCTATACTAACTATAGCGTGATTCTGGCCCCATCAATTTAAATTGTGCGGGTAATGCATGATTTTCGCATTATATTCTTAGATCACACGAGAACAGAACAATCGCATTATATCAGAACTGACTATATTGCAATAAGTTCTACAATATTAAAATAGGTAAAGTTTCTGTATCTTTCAGTGTTACATGTATTCACAGGTTGAAACATTGCAAGCATAAAACTCCAACAGTTCAACTTTTCAGTCAATCAAATAAACTAATTCACCTAATGAAAGAACTACCCCTTGAAATAGGTATTACTTCCTAATCTTTTGAGAAAACAACAAAGCCAAATTAAAACAAATAAATGAATGACAGGCCTTTAAATGGTCACTATACAAAAATCAAAACTTTGAAAGAAATTTCCCAAATTAGAATTAAAACTGTTATAGAAGAAATGTCATTATGGAGATGGATAATACACTCCAGTATTTGTGAAAGTGTCTCTCCATACATGCTCAAGTGTAACCCAAACTAATGCTGTCCACCTGAATATTATTAAACCCCAAAAAGGTTTCCAATTAACACTTAATCCAGAGAAACATAACAGTGTCATTGTATATTTTCACATTGTGAAAATCTTACTGTATAATGGGCCAGGAAGAGCAGGGGCGCTTTACTCTCTACTCTTTGGCCACCACCCCCTCCCAAGCAAACTTGTATACCACCACATGCCTCATGCAATCCAATGCCATCCTGGAGTCCTCCAAGCACCCCCAACAATAATCTTCCCCGTCCTTTCTCCCAATCGTGACCTCCAATCCACTCCTCTTCTTCCTGATCTCTCCTGGTGTCCCCACCTATACCTCTCCAATTATTCCTTCCCTTCTCGATATTCCTTCGTTATGGTCTGGTGCCAAAGACCTAGCATCTTCCGGCCTTTCAAGCTAGTTGGCTGTGGCGAGCAAATAATGGTGATTAGGTCCTACTGTTAAATTCCATAGAAACGGAGGGAAATCTGTATGAGCCCTACCTCACTCCATCAGCTCCTCTCCACATCCTGATAATTTTAGGGTCATTAGCTCTGTTTTCTCTCTGCAAATGTTGCATGAACTTAAGAGTATTTGTCAACAACTTTTCTTTTTATTTTCAGTAGAGAAATTTGAATTGTGGTGAAGCCCAGGCTTTTTTTTCTAGTTCTCAGAACAATGTCATTTCAATCCCACTAATTAGCCAAAATTATTCACTTGTGCTGTGGTATATCAAACAGTTGTTTAGTCATAATCAAGGCATTTAACCTTTGTTACCCAACTGAGATCAAACTTTTGTATTTTTGTTGTTTCAAATTTAAAGTTATCATGAGATTCTATTTACTAAAGCCAAGTTTCAATAGGGACTAGGAGAGTACTGACTGTGTAACATGCTTTCTGAAACAGCAAGTGTTTAGATTTAGCAAGTTAATATGCACAGATCATTTTAGAAACATGACATTTATCTACAACTCTGTTACGTGTGAGAATCTGAGCTTAATGTTTGAGATGAAGGCTCATTATTATTGTACGGTGGAATCCTGACAAGATTTCTCATGTGGAAAGTCCTACATTGTCCAATGCAAAATCCCAGCAACTAGCAAAAGCATCCCAAAGGTTAGAATATCAGTATCTTGATAGCTCAAAACAGAGACCACAAGTTATCCAAGAAGGTTAATGAGGACTGAAATGGAGGGAGAAGAAATTGGCTCAAGGCCCTCTTCCTCCATGGGGAACCAAACAATCATTATATCCATTTCCTGGTGGAAGAAAACACTATTTGGAATCACAACTTATTTTAATTCATTGTTTGCTACAATCCTATCTAAGTCTATGGAGGATTTTGTAACAGGCTTGTAGCCATAATATAGTAAGCAACACTGAAAGTTGTTGTATGGGTTTGATGATATGGAGAACGCTGGCTGCACACAGCAATCATGGAAATTACTGGAGACAGCACTAAAGTTGGTGTATTGCCTGTACTGCAGTTCGTAGGCACAAGTTCATCACAAATCACAACCTCTGCACCCATTTTCAGCAGGTATCAAATTTAATATTGGTATGTTCAAACAAAAATATTATCAGGACACTATTGCTCTGATCCAATGCATCAGTTTTTGGAATTAGCTCATAACTTTGTAAATAAGAAGGATGTAGACAAAATAACCTGAATTAACAACCAACAAAATAGTTCCTATTGAGTATTACATGACTTATACTCTAGCAGTCATTGAATTTTTGAAGCCCATCCAGAATTGTCCATATTAGGATTGAGGTGGTTACATTACGAAACTAGAATTAAGAGATAAAGGTCTAAACCATTTGGGGAATGCTAATTAAATAAATCTGGAATAAAAACTGGTATCAGTCACCTGCAGGAAGACTGGAGGGGTGGTGTGGGAATATAGAAGCTGAACATGAACGTGTTGACCGAGAACGGATGTGTTGTCCCAGTCGAAGTGGTGTCTTTCCTTATCTGTATGTAAGGATACTAGTGGTTGCCCACCAATACACCAAAACAGCAGCTGATGAACTTGAAAGACTCCAAACAGACAACAAACAAAATGAATGTCATTTACAAAATATTGTGCAAGAACCATTACACACATTACATTGGACAAACAGGCAGAAAACTATCCACCAGGATACATGAACACCAACGAGCCACAAAACAACATGACCCTCTCTCACTAGTATCCTTACATACAGATAAGGAAGGACACCACTTCGACTGGGACAACACATCCATCCTAGGACAAGCCAAACAAAGACACACATGTGAATTCCTCGAAGCATGGCATTCCAACCAGAACTCTATCAACAGACACATCGAGTTAGCCCCCATCCATCAACCCCTGAGAAAAAGAACAGGAAGTGACTTCACCACAGGAAATGACATCACCAACCCAAAGAAACCCAAACATATAAATAGAAAGCAGGAATTATCAGCAGTGCTTCACCCGAGGCCCACTGAAGATGTTACCTAGTAGGGTGATGAAACTTCTGGAAATGTTTTTTTTTGCTTAGTGTAATCATATCATAATCAATATTAAATTGGAACAACAATGTTCTTTTTAGGTCTGTTGAAGGTCTTCATAACTATAGATTCTTTGAAGGAAATGGTATCAATTGTTTGCAGATTTTATTCAGATCAACCCAGCATTCATAAATTATCTACTGGTCAATTCAAGAAAAGTATAGACAGAGACCTAGGAAAATATGAATAAAACTTCTGAATCAAAATCAGAAATTGGAGATAATCAGTACAATAGGTAGCATCTAATAAGAACAAGTGAGCTAGTTAACATGGCATGTAATCTGCTACAGATATTGCCTCGAAAGAGGTGCATTTAAGAGTTGAACCTAGTTCTTTCACATCTGTGTTGCTTAGCAATAACCAAATTATCTGGAATTCAAATTTTTTTCAAATATGTTGAAACAGAATATATCCTTATGCTCCATGATTAACCAGATAATGATAAATTTTGATGGAGATGCCTGTATTCAATGCCTGAGTACCTGTATACTGTAAGTGACACGTTAATAAAGGTCAAATGGCTTATTATCTGTCACTAAGGTGAGATAATAACATAGTTCAATTCAACTGCCATGAGATGGCTTCCGTTATACCAATTATTATTCTAAAATCAGGATATAATCATTGGAGGTGATTTGTATGTATTTGAATGCATAGTTTGTACATTCTCATTATCTCAATGATTTGCCTCTCCTGCTCCCAGTGGTTTATGGAGATGTTTTTGGAATGAAGCAGGCAGAATGTCAGACCAAAATGAATGAAATCAAAAATGCTTTAAATTGGAATAACAATGTTCTTTTTAGATCTTTTGAAGGTCTTCTTACTATAGACTCTTTGAAGGAAATGGTATCAATAGTTTTATTCAGATCAACCCAGCATTCATAAATTATCTACTGGTCAATTCATGAAAAGTATAAACAGAGACCTTTAAACCCTTCCTAGTCATAACCATCCAGATGCCTTTTAAATGTTGTAAGTGTACCAGTTTCCACCATTTCCACTGGCAGCTCATTCCATATACACACCACCCTCTGTGCAAAAAAGGTGGCCCTTACGTCCCTTTTGAATTTTTCCCCTCTCACTTAAACCGAGGTCCTCTAGATTTGGATTCCTCCAACACAAGGAAAAGATCTTGTCTATTTACCATATACATGCCCCTCACGATTTTATAAACCTCTAAAAAAAGTCACCCCTCAGCCTCCAACTCTCCAGGAAAAACAGCCCAGTTTATTTAACCTCTCCCGTATAGCTCAAACTCTCCAACCCTGGTAAAATCCTTGTAAATCTTTTCTGAACCCTTTCAAGTTTCACAACATCCTTCCTATAGCAGGCAGAATAACATGCAGTACTCCAATACTGTCCTAACGAATGCTCTGTACAGCCACAATATGACTACCAACTCTGATACTCAGTGCACTGTCCAATAAAGGCAAACATACCAAACACCTTCTTCACTACCCTATCTACCCTGCAACTCCACTTTCAAGGAACGATGAATCTGCACTCCAAGATCTCTGTTTAGCAACACTCCCAGGACCTTACCATCAAGGCCTATCCTGATTGCCTTTCCAAAATGCACCACCTCATACTTATGTAAATTAAATTCCATCTGACTCTCCTTGGCCCATTGACCCATCTGCTCCCATCTGATCAAGATCCCGTCGTACTAGGAGGTAAACTTCTTTGCTGTTTACTGCACCTCCAATTTTGTTGTCATCTTCAAACTTACTAACCATACCTCCTATATTCACATCTAAAATCATTTATATAAATGTCAAAAAACAGTGGACTCAGCACCGATCCTTGTGGCACACTGCTGGTCACAGACCATCAGTCTGAAAAGGAAGTCTCCACCACCATCCTCTGTCTTCTACCCTAGAGCCAGTTCTGTATCCAAATAGCTAGTTCGCTCTCTATTCCATGAGATCTAATCTTGCTAAACAGTCTACCATTGTCGAACCTTGTCGAACACCTTACTGAAGTGCACATAGATCGCATCCACCATTCTGCCCTCATTAATCGTCTTTGTTACTTCTTCCAAAGGCTCAATCAAGTTTGCGAGACATGATTTCCCATACACAAAACCACGTTGACTACCCTTAATCAGTCCTTGCCTTTACAAACACACACAAATTCTATTCCTCAGGGTTGCCTCCAACAACTTGCTCACCATCAATGTCAGGCTCACTGGTCTATAGTTCTCTGGCTTTTCCTTATCACCTTTCTTAAATAGTGGCATCTGATTAACCAAGCTTCAGTCTTTCAGCACCTCGCCTGTGGCTATCGATGATACAAATATCTCAGGAAGGAGCCGAGCAATCACTTCCCTCAGAGTTCCAGGTTACATCTGATCAGGTCCTAGGGACTTATCCACCTTTATATGTTTCAAGATGTCCAGCACCACCTCCTTAGTAATATGGACATTTTTCAAGATATCACTATTTATTTCCCCACGTTCTTTATTTTCCATATTCGTCTCCACAGTAAAGATTAATGCAAAATTCTCATTTAATATCTCCCATATCTCCTGCAGTTCCACACATAAGTGGCCTTGCTGAGCTTTAAGGGGCCCTGTTCTCTCCTTAGTTAACCTTTTGTGCTGAACATATTTCTAAGATCTCTTTGGATTCTCCTTTACCCTATTTGTCCAAGCTATTTCATGTCCCCATTTTGCTCTCCTGATTTCCCTCTGAACTATACTCCTACTGCTTTTATACTTTTCTAGGGAATCACTTGATTTCCACTGTCTATACCTAACATATGCTTCCTTTTTATTCTAGACCAAAACCTCAATTTGGCAAAACTGAGGACTGCAGATGCTGGAAATTAGAATCTAGATTAGAGCGGTGCTGGAAGAGCACAGCAGGTCAGGCAGCATCTGAGGAGCAGGAAAATCAATGTTTCGGGCAAAAGCCCTTCATCAGAAATGAAGGCAGGGAGCCTCAGGGGTGGAAAGATAAATGGGAGGGGAGGTGGGGGTGGGCTGGGGAGAAGGTAGCCAAGAGTACAATAGGTGGATGGAGGTGGGGATGAAGGTGATAGGTCAGAGATGAGGGTGGAGCAGATAGGTGGGAAGGTAGATTGGCAGGTCATGAGCATGGTGTTGAGTTGGAACATTGAAACTGGTGTAAGGTGGGGGGGGGAGGGGAAATGATGAAACTGGTGAAGTCCACATTGATGCGCTGGGGTTGAAGTGTTCTGAGGCAGAAGATGAGGCATTCTTCCTCCAGGCGTCGGGTGGTGAGGGAGTGGCAGTGGAGGAGGCCCAGGACCTACATGTCCTCGGCAGAGTGGGAGGGGGAGTTGGAATGTTGTGCCACGAGGCAGTGGGGTTGATTGGTGTGAGTGTCCAAGAGATGTTCCCTAAAGCGCTCTGCGGGAAGGCGTCCAGTCTCCCCAATGTAGAGGAGACTGCATCGGGAACAACGGATACAATAAATGACATTGGTGGATGTGCAGGTGAAACTTTGATGGATGTGGAAGGTTCCTTTGGGGCTTTGGATGGAGGTGAGGGGGGAGGTGTGGGCGCAGGTTTTGCAATTCTGGCGAAGGCAGGGGAAGGTACCAGGAGGGGACGGTGGGTTGTTGGGAGGTGGGGTGGGGAGGACCTGGCCAGGTAGTCACGGAGGGAACGGTCTTTGCGGAAAGCAGAAAGGGGTGGGGAGGGAAACATATCCCTGTGCTGGGGTCTGTTTGGAAGTGGTGGAAATGTCGGCCGATGATGCAGCTTAGGCAAAGGTTGGCAGGGTGGAAGGTGAGGTCCGGGGGGCTTTTGTCCTTGTTAGGGTTGGAGGGGTGGGGTTTGAGGGCGGAGATATGGGATGTGGACGAGATGCATTGGAGGGCATCTTCAACCACATGGGAAGGGAAATTGCGGTCTTTAAAAAGGAGACCATCTGGTGTGTTCTGTGGTGGAATGGTCCTCCTGGGAGCAGATACGGCAGAGACATTGGCAATACGGGATAGCATTTTTGCAGGAGGTAGGGCGGGAAGAGGTGTAATCCAGGTAGCTGTGGGAGTCAGTGGGTTTGTAAAAAAATATCAGTGTGAAGTTGGTCATCATTAATGGAGATGGAGAGGTCCAGGAAGGGGAGGGAGGTGTCAGAGATGGTCCAGGTGAATTTAAGGTTTGGGTGGAACATGTTGGTGAAGTTGATGAACTGCTCAACCGCCTCGCGGGAGCATGAGGTGGTGCCGATGCAGTCATCAACGTAGCGGAGGAAGAGGTGGGAAGTGGTGCTAGTGTAACTACGAAAGATGGACTGTTCTACATAGCTGACAACATAACGCAACTCAATTTCTCCAGTCATTCTGCGTTCCCTACACCTACCAGCCTTGCCCTTCTCCCTAACATAAATATACTAACTCTGGACTCTTGTTATCTCAGTTTTGAAGGCTTCCCATTTTTCTAGTTGTCCCATTACCTGCAAACATCCTCTCCCAGTAGACATTTGAAAGTTCTTGCTTTAAACCATCAAAATTGGCCTTCTTCCAATTTAGAACTTCAACTTTTATATCTGATCTATTCTTTTCCATCACTATTTTAAAAGTAATAGAATTATGGTCACCTCTGTTTCAGAATGTGATTTTCTTACACCCGGATTTTCAGGGTATAATTGACATGGCTGACATTTATTGTCCAATGCTTGTTTCAGAGAAAAATCTGAAGAAAAGGTCTGAAATAGCAACTGGCTCATGTTCTTATTAGATGCTGCCTATTGAGAGAGTTCTTTTTGAATTACTGTTGAGTGTATAGAGAAGGTGCTCTCACAACTTTGTTTGGTAGAAAGTTCATAAATTGCTCTGGAAATTAGTCCCCTCAACTCCTAGTTCATCCCCTTTAGCATAGCAGCTTCAACACTTGATCTTTGAAATGCAGTTTTCTGCAATTAATTTAAACCTATAACATTGTATTTTAATATGTAAATAAGATTAAACCAATGTTGTTATCACAAATTACCCTTTAATGGAAAAGATAAATTCAATGATCTGTAAATTTGTATAAATTCCAATACTGATTGTCCTCTAAACTTTACCTCTTATCAAAACTATACCCATTCTTTTCATTTGGTCATATATTTTAAAAAGCTTGCATTTCAGAATAAATGAAATTCAATCCATAAGTTGATTTTTTAAAAAATGAATTACAAATTATTCAAGGTCAACATTGTTCTGGTTGATGAAAATGGACAAAAAGAGTACTTCAAACATTCTTATTTTCAAGAAGAGTATTATTAAACATTGATGACACATTAAAGCACGATGCATTCTTCAATTCCAACAAAGAGAAAACACTGTTGTTGCTGGCAACAAGATAAATGGAATTCAGTGCAGTATACCGAAACATTGAGAGTTTGAAACAGTGCATCATTCCACTTGAGAAAAAATTTGAAAAGTCTCAACAATCAAAGTGGCTCAAGGAAAGCAACACAAGGTCAGCTTTAATTCACAAACTTCAAGTGCGAGTAAATATCATGGTGTAATGACAGGCCTCACATCTCTATGCTAAAATTACCCCAGGATATCAAAAGACACACGATGGCAGGACATGCCACACTCCATGTTGTGTCCATGAAGCCATTAATTCTTGAGGTTGCAAATTAGTGGGAAAGCTAAAATAATACAAAGGTCATCCAGAAATATTACCAGAGAAAAGTTTCTTTAATACATAAGAAACAAACGACAGACAAAAGTAGACATTGGGCCACTTCAAACTGATGCTGGAAGCCTAGTGATGGGAGATAAGGAAATGGCAGGAGAACTTAACAAGTACTTTGCGTCAGTTTTCACAGTGGGAAGACATGAGCAATATCCCAACAATTAAAGGGAGTCAGGAGGCTGAGTTGAGTATGGTTATCATTACGAAAGAGATAGTGCTAGAAAAGCTAAAAAGTCTTAAAATTGATAAATCTCCTGGCCCCGATGGGATACATCCTAGAGTTCTGAGAGAGGTGGCTGAGGAAATAGCGGAGGCATTGGTTGAGATCTTTCAAGAGTCACTGGAGTCACGGAAAGTCCCGGATGATTGGAAGATCGCTGTTGTAACCCCATTGTTCAAGAAAGGATCAAGACAAAAGATGGAAAGTTATAGGCCAATTAGCCTAACCTCGGTTGTTGGTAAAATTCTAGAATCCATCATTAAGGATGAGGTTTCTAAATTCTTAGGAGAGCAGAGTCTGATTAGAACAAGTCAACATGGATTTATAAGGGGAGGTTATGCCTGACAAACCTGTTGGTATTCTTTGAAGAGGTGACAAGTAGGTTAGACCGGTGAAACCCAGTGGATGTGGTCTGTCTAGACTTCCAAAAGGCCTTTGATAAGGTGCCACACAGGAGGCTGCTGAGCAAGGTGAGGGCCCATGGTGTTCGAGGTGAGCTACTGGGATGGATTTTGGATTGGCTGTCTGACAGAAGGCAGAGAGTTGGGATAAAAGGTTCTTTTTCAGAATGGCAGCCGGTGACGAGCGGTGTTCCGCAGGGTTCAGTGTTGGGGCCACAGCTGTTCGCATTATATATTAATGATCTGGAAAAGGGACTGGGGAAATTCTAGCAAAGTTTGCAGATGATACGAAGTTAGGTGGACAGGCAGGTAGTACTGAGGAAGTGGGGAGGCTGCAGAAGGATCTAGACAGTTTGGGAGAGTGGTCCAGGAAATAGCTGATGGAATTCAACGTGAACAAATGCGAGGTCTTGCACTTTGGAAAAAAGAATAAAAGCACGGACTACTTTCTAAACGGTGAGAAAATTTGTAAAGCCAAAGTACAAAGGGATCTGGGAGTGCTAGTCGAGGATCCTCTAAAGGTCAACATGCAGGTCGAGTCTGTGATTAAGAAAGCGAATGCTATGTTGTCACTTATCTCAAGAGGGTTGGAATATAAAAGCACCATTGTGCTACTGAGACTTTATAAAGCTCTGGTTAGGCCCCATTTGGAGTACTGTGTCCAGTTTTGGTCCCCACACCTCAGGAAGGACATACTGGCACTGGAACGTGTCCAGCAGAGATTCACACGGATGATCCCTGGAATGGTAGGTCTAACATGAGGAACGGCTGAGGATCCTGGGACTGTATTCATTGGAGTTTAGAAGATTAAGGGGACACTTAATAGAGACGTACAAGATAATACATGGCTTGGAAAGGGTGGATGCTAGGAAATTGTTTCTATTAGGTGAGGAGACTAGGACCCGTGGACACAGCCTTAGAATTAGAGGGGGTAAATTCAGAACAGAAATGCGGAGACATTTCTTCAGCCAGAGAGTGGTGGGCCTGTGGAATTCATTGCCGCAGAGTGCAGTGGAGGCCGGGACGCTAGATGTCTTCAAGGCAGAGATTGATAGATTCTTGTTGTCTCGGGGAATTAAGGGCTACGGCGAGAATGCGGGTAAGTGGAGTTGAAGTGCCCATCAGCCATGATTGAATGGCGGAGTGGACTCGATGGGCCGAATGGCCTTACTTCTGCTCCCATATCTTATGGTCTTATGGAGCAGTACAAAGGAAACAAATGCATATGAAGAAAAATTATATTTGTAATTGGAATATATATGTTATATATATATATGCAAGTATACTGCATATATTGTACAAGAGATCTTAACCCTAACAAGTAAGGTCTTGATTACAAAATCTTATAAAATGTGCAGACTGAATAAGCAGATGGAGCACCTGGATGCATTGTTTGAAATGTATGGAACATGCTCTCAATGTACCACAGCCATATTTGAAAAACGCCTTGCAACTGTGAATTAACCACGACCACTAACTTCACTAGAAGCATGGTTACAGACATCATCCAGGATAAAGAAGCACTGGGTGAGGGGTGAAGCACTTATGGGAAAGGAATGGATGACAGACAAAGATTTTCAATGCTGTGTGTTCCTAATGAAGTTGCATAGAATTGAATCACTTTTAATAGAGGTTGATAGGCCAGCAGAAGTATACTGAGGACTGAATTTTTTTTTAAGATAGCGTTAGATGATGATGAACATGGTTATTTTTACTCCAGTCTGCTAATGCTGCATCTGGCAACTATGACCAATAGTACGGACTTTACTAATACAAGTCATATATATCGTTGTAGCATTATTAGACTGCTTACATCATTGTAATAAATTACTTGGAATCAAAACTTCCAAGAGAAGTTAAGATTGTCTTTAATCATTTGGAGAAAAGTTGTGTAAGATAAAAAAAATTTGCATTTCATATTGACTCTGTGATGAGCAAGTCACTGTTTTTAATCCAGACCATTTGTGTATTTTGCCAAGAAACTAAAATAACACGTACAGCATAGAAAAGGTTAATCTAAGACAGAGGAATTTGAGATGCATTGCACCATCATATGATCAAGATGGGAAAGTCTGAATGGAAATTTTAACCACCTCTATGCCAATATTTTGATGGAATAGGATCAGTCAGCCTTCAACTCTGGAGAGAAAATTCTCCAGTTCTAAGCCTTTTGCATTTAGTCCTGTACCTATGGCTGCTCAACTACTGGAAGCAATCTAGTCTCTCTGTTCGATCCCCTTACCGCACAATTTTACATAGTTTTATCATATTGTCCCAGAATCTGCAATAATCTAATGAGAAGTGGTATGTAGGGAGGCAGCTGTCAATTCTTAATGCCATTCTAAGAATTCTAATTTCGCAACATTATAAATAAAATGATAAATAGCACTTGAAAACTAGTAATTTTACTAAATAATTTACTGAAAACCACTAATAGGAAAACTGCAGAAATCTGTGGCTTTGGAGGTATATTAAAACCTTGAAATTCCAAGGCTGTGGAATTCACTTCCAAGGGTAGGCAACATTCAAAATTAGATTTAATAGGCAGAAGATGAAAAAGGGTAAAGTTAAAAATCACACAACAACAGGTTGTAGTCCAACAGGTTTATTTGGAAGTACAAGGTTTCAGGTAAGTAGGATCACAGGACACAGAATTTATAGCAAAAGATCACTGGGTCATACACTGATGCGATATATTGAACAAATCTAGATTGCTGTTAAGTCTTTTATCTTGTAGAATGGGTTGCAGGTTTCGGTTCCTTAATATGTAAATCCCAGAACTTTTTTCAAGTCACATTCCCGAGTTAACTTAAGGTTTTATAGAAAAAGATGATATCTCAGCTCAGACAATGCATTAAAGGTGTGAGGTTAGCGTCTGGATGTATTTCAATCGTGTGTGAGACTTATTCTATTTCCAAAGTAGGAATTCATAAAATGTCATATCGACTGCCTAACATAGTCACACTCATGCAGACCCCCTCTCATATACACGCACTCTCTTAGGCACACACATACAACCATGCGCACACCCTCACATAGGCATATCCTCCATCACACACACACTCTCCCACACGTGTGTGCGAGTATCTCTCCCATGTGCTCTCCCATGTGCTCTCCCCTGCGCATGCGTGCACTCTCTCTCTCTCCCACACAGGCACACGCGCTCTCTCCCACACATACACACACACACACTCACTCTCTCTCTCTCTGTTCCACACGTGTGTGCACACTCTCTCTCTCCTACACACACGCGTGTGCACTCCCACTCTCCCATGTGCGCGTGCACACACAGACACACACACATAATTCTATAGGGTGAATTTGCATTTGCAGAAGTCTATTTGCAGATACATTCTATTTTGTTCAAAAATCTGCAGTCCAACACCCGCATCGCTGTATGATGAAAAAGGGTATAAAAGATTATGACAAGGCACACATGATCAGACAATGCATTAAAAGTGTTTTCCTGCATTACATAGCAGACAAACACTAATCTATACTGATTTGGCTTAATTTTCATGTTGTAATTTATATGTCCATGAATATAGTAATATATTTCTAATAACTCCCATTTTCAGTAAGATTCATTAATGTCATCCATATTGAAAGTCAAATGTACACTTGCGCAGATTGCAACTTCCAAACCTTTGCCGCAGTTCTTGCCCATTCACACCACAAATATAACTTGTTTTTAAATAAAATTTCATGTCCTGGCATGAAACTATGTGAAACAAATATACATACTATCTCCACCCAACAAAATAACCCTACTCTTATTAGAGGCTTCTGTCTGTTGCTGAGCAATGGCAAATTCATGTCATTTTGCTTTGATGAACAAGTTAGTGCTTCACTTAAGTTAAATTCCATACATGTTAACAATCAAATTGGAATGTGAACAAGTAAGTAAATGAATGCTGAGGGCTACAAAATGGAATGTGTATGAAATATAATGTGAATTAATGACAAAATACACATTTACATTCAATCCTTGTTCCAGCATTCATAAGAAGGACAGCCCAGCTTAGTTCCATCATGGTAAATTACTCTTATAATTTGTTGATTGGAAGGCCAAATTATTAAAATCACATGATGAGGACAACATATGTCCTTAAGCCACTGCAATCCAACCAATTAAAAGTGGAATACGGAGAAGGTAAACAGCAATTATTTCTGTGGGTACTAAAAATACTGGCTTTTTGTTACAAATGTGTTGAAAATATATTCAACATTAACAAAATTGGACATTAAAATTAAACGTTAAAGGGTATTTATTACAAAGTATTTGTATTTTGCTGGATTTTAGAAAGCATTTGTTGGTCCTATAATGGGAATCCCATTTCATTGCTTAATATGAATTTAGAATTCTTTAGCATTTGTTATTTAAGTGCATCACTGATTGATATATCTCTATCAAACAATTAATTTCATTATTTTGTTCTCTGGTTGGACATTCTGATCTTAATTAAACCCTGTCCCAACCCTGTTCCAGAAACCAAGGGATGTTTTGTTTTGCATTGCTGATTAATGGCAACTTCAAGATATTCGTAACACATGATAGGGCAACAAAAATGTCATTAAGGGTCATAGGAAAACAATTTCCTTGGTTGGCAGGCAGTCTTGACTAGCATTTGTATGCCAAACATATTATTTATCTAAAGCTGAATATTCTTGAATATTGAATTGCTTCATCATCTGAGGAACTTCTTCGAGAGTTCTTCGCCCAAAGGCAGGTCCTCCACTGAACCACAGCAAAGTGCTGTGATTTTCTTTTTACTCCAGATAGGGCATCAAGGCAGTCCCTATGTCTGCCTCAACTGAAACATGGATCACACCCATTCTGTTAGTATTAATCTGACCTACACACTTGCTGTCTATCTGAGCTCACCTTCCTCCAAAATGTAGTGTCATTACATAGCCCAATTTGTAAATTTAGGGTGAAGGAAGTGATGAATAAGTCATCTTTATATTGTTGGGGCTAGGATATTGTCGGGCCTAGGATATTGTCCTGTAAAACATGCAGCAATTACCTGAGGCTGAGATAATTAGTTTTCCAACATCAACCTTCTTTTGTGCCAGGTATGATTCTCAAGCACTGGAAATTTTTCCTGTTTCCCACTGACTTCAGTTTTGTTATAGCTTTTGGGTGCCACACCTGGTTGCATGTTGGTTTGATATTAAGGAGAGCCCTGTCATTTCATGTCAGAAATTCAGCTCTTGAGAAAGGCTGGAGTGATGTATGGAACTCAGTGGATTTGATTGGACCCAAGCTGAGCATCAGTGACATGCACAGAACCCATCATCATATTTCAGATTTTTCAATTCAAAAAATTAATTTTGTTTGCTTGATGCAAACTGTCCACATTCTTCTTGGAGAGAAGTATACCCTTAACTGAACCCAGATAATTTAGGCAAATAGTGGCAATATAAATTTTGGGAGTCTATAGGTATGTTGTACAGCTGTTGAAAATAAACTCTCTTAAACAGTAGTCTACAAGAGAATCAAGTAACAGGGGACAGGGAGATGGCCATGGTCAGATCATCCATGACATTATCAAATGGTGAAGCAAATTGAGGGACCAAATGGCTTATTTCTGCTTCTATTTCTTATGTTCCCCACACCCCTCTCCCAACATAAAGCTACGCTGTAAGCAATGAACAGGAACAAATTACATGAGCAACTCAATGTGTGATCAATTCAAGCTCGTGAGGAAGGAGAGGAAACTGTGCTCTTTACAGCATGATTAACTTCTCACTGTACAGTTGCAAATCTTAAGCTTCCTCTTCCTGTCCTTTTTACTCAGAAAGTTGAAGAATGTTGACATTGCAACCATTGATTGCCCATTCCTAGTTCCCCTTGGGAAAGTGGTGGTGAGCTGCCTTCTTGAAATACTGCATTTGTTGTAGGTACACCTAAAATGCTGTTGGGGAAGAAGTTTCAGCATATTGACTCAGTGACACTTAAAGAACAGCAGTATTTTGGTGAGGATGGTGAGTGGTTTGGAAGTAGTGCTGTTCCCATGTTTCTCAGATTGTCTTTCTTTCGCTCCTCATGCAGTTAAAAGAGTTATGGAGATCTACAGCACTGAAGGCGGTGTAATGACCCATTGAGTCTGTGCCAGTCAAACATGATTTGGAGGTGCCGGTGCTGGACTAGGGTGGACAAAGTTTAAAAAAAAATCACAACACCAGGTTATAGTCCAACAGGTTTATTTGGAAGCACTAGCTTTCAAGGCATTGCCTCTTAATCGGGGCTGTGACACCTGTCATCACAACCACCTGGTGAAAAGGCAATGCCTCGAAAACTAGTGTTTCCAAATAAACCTGTTGGTCTATAACCAGGTGGTGATTTTAAACTCAGTCAAACAAAAGCAACTAATTATTCTAATTTGATTATCCAGCACTTAGTACATAATCTTGTGTGCCTTAATATTGTAAGTGCACACCTAAATACAACCTAAAAATGTTGAGGGTTTCTGCCTATACTGCCCTTACAGGCAGTGAGTTTCAGATTCCACCAGTCTCTGATTAAATTATTTTTTGTCACATCTCCTCTAAATCTTCTGCCCCTTATCTTAAATCCAGGCTCCCTGCTAACTGATCACTCCACCAAGGAGACAGGGAAAACAAGAAGGAACTTACCTAAACCCCTCATAATTTCATACATCCCAATCACTTTGTTTCACTCCCCCCGTCCTGCCTCAAGGAAAACAACGTCAAGCTATACATCTCTCGTCACAATGAAAACTCTCCTGTTCAGGCAACATTCTGGTAAACCTCCTCTGCAGTGTAATCACATCACTCCTATAATGTGGAATCCAGAATTACACAATACTCTAGCTGTTGTCTGACAAACATTTTATACAACTCCATCATCACCTCCTTGGTCTTAAACTATATGCTTCAGGTAGGAAAGGCAAGTATCTTTTATGCCTTAACCACTTTATCTACCGGTCCTCTACCTTAAGGTGCCAATGGACATGCACTTCATTACTCTGATCTTTAGTACTTCAGACTTCTACCATTTATATGTTCTGTTACCAAGTGCATCACCTCACACTTAGATTAAATTCCATATGCCATTGATGAGCCCAGCTGAACAACTCATCTGTAACCTCCTGCACCCTAACTGTATCTCTTGGCAAAGTATTGGCAGAATCCACTTTGGAGTGGCTTTGAACTGTTTGCTAAAACGTCTGCTTGTGAACAAAATTAATATTCTTTCGTGAAAGAACCCAGACTCACCAATCAAAGATCCAACGTCACCACCCAACCCCTGTTGAAACAGGAGAATTGCAGAGTCCTGTGCAGTGTCAAGTTGGAAAAAGTGAGCAGGTGTAATGATGAGTGGCAGTCGAGCAGCCGAATCAGCTGGCTATGCTGGGACATGACGCAATGGTGGTGTTGGACCAATGACGGACAGGAGGAGGGGCGGGGTGAGGCGCGTGGGGGCGGGGAAGGGGAAGAGGACGAAAGAGAGAGAAAAAAAGAGGAAAGTGGCGCCGGACGCTGAAGGGAGCTGAGAATCGAGGGTTTGTTTAAAAAAAAATTATAAACACGGCAGCGGTGTCTCGATCGAGGAAATGAAAAACATTAATTAAAAACCGAAGATGCGAAGGTGGTAAGAGTGCGATCCTATCTGTCGGTTTTGAGTTTTCCCATGTGCCGAGAAGATGGAGCAAAACGAAATTCTGAGGAAATTCATTGATCGGGTGCTGGAGATGAAAGTCCGCGACCAGAATGGGGAGGATAACTTTGCCAGCGACTTCATGGTGAGTTTAATTGTTTTTCTCACTCACGAGTATGTTTTTCTTTCCGATAAATTAACTTCGGCAAACTGGCAGAGTCGATTATTTTTTTTTTATTTTTTTTGGGGCGGGGGGTGAGTTTGGCGGTGTGGGGTCGGCGGCGGCGCCTTAGCAACAACCCCTTTGCCCTTGTCCCAGCTCTCAACCAACACCCACCGGGGAGGAGTGAGGACCATCACTGCCAGTTCCAGGCTGTGCGGCCTAAGCCGCTCCCTCATGGTTTCGCGTTGACTTTCAGACAATAATAACCAGAAAGCTGCATTTGTTTGGTGTTCCGAACTCTGCTGTGTAGTCGGAGGTACCGTTTTAAGCTGTAGTTTGGACGATTGCAAAGCCCTGTCTGTTACAGGCTCCGTCTTGAGTGAAACTCCAGGCTTGTACAACAAAAAAATGTAATGAATTTATCAGCTGTGACTCAAATGTGGGGAGTTTGCGGATGTTGCGCAAGGCACGGGGCGTTGTGTTCGCTTCAAGTAAGTATGTAATGACTGGATCTTGGTTGTTGGTTGGGCTGTTTTCATTTTTTTTTGTTTTTAGTAAAATATTCGGAACGCTGGTCCCGATTTTGAGCTATGCCAACAGCCACAGGAGTAGCTTGGGTACCAGAAAAGAAAATCAACGTCCTAATTCACAAGTGTCTAGGAGGCGTACAAGAGTACGATTTAGCTATATTTACTGCATTGAAGAGTTTTTGGACATTAGCGATTGCATGATGGCAATATTGAACAGGACTATAATAATCTTTTCTTGAAGAATGAGACTTCTGGTATTCAATGACTAGGCTGAATTATTACCATATAGGTGGAAGTATTGGAAAGAGGCTCATGCCTTGTCTAGTCAGACTCTCAACGTTGGGAGTTAAACTTTGATTAAAGATTGCCATCAAAGAACAATAGAAAATGGCTAGGTAAAAACAATGACTGCAGATGCTGGAAACCAGATTCTGGTTTAGTGGTGCTGGAAGAGCACAGCAGTTCAGGCAGCATCCGAGGAGCAGTAAAATCGACGTTTCAGGCAAAAGCCCTTCATCAGGAATAAAGGCAGAGAGCCTGAAGGGTGGAGAGATAAGCCAGAGGAGGGTGGGGATGGGGATAAAGTAGCATGGAGTACAATAGGTGAGTGGGGGAGGGGATGAAGGAGATAGGTCAGGGAGGAGGGTGGAGTGGATAGATGGAAAAGACAAGTAGGACAAGTCATGGAGACGGTGCTGAGCTGGAAGTTTGGAACTAGAGTGAGGTGGGGAGAAGGGGAAATGAGGAAACTGTTGAAGTCCACATTGATGCCCTGGGGTTGAAGTGTTCCAAGGTGGAAGATTAGGTGTCCTTCCTCCAGGCGTCTGGTGGTGAGAGAGCGGCAGTGAAGGAGGCCCAGGACCTCCATGTCCTCGGCAGAGTGGGAGGGGGAGTTGAAATGTTGGGCCAAGGGAGGTGTGGTTGATTGGTGCAGGTGTCCCGGAGATGTTCCCTAAAGCGCTCTGCTAGGAGGCGTCCAGTCTCCCCAATGTAGAGAAGACCGCATCGGGAACAACGGATACAATAAATGATATTGGTAGATGTGCAGGTAAAACTTTGGATGTGAGGGAGGAGGTGTGGGCGCAGGTTTTGCAATTCCTGCCATGGCAGGGGAAGGTGCCAGGATGGGAAGGGTGGGTTGTAGAGGGGCGTGGACCTGACCAGGTAGTCACGGAGGGAATGGTCTTTGCGGAAGACAGAAAGGGGCCGGGAGGGAAATATTTCCCTGGTGGTGGCGGAAATGTCGGCGGATGATTTGGTTTATGCAAAGGTTGGTAGGGTGGAAGGTGAGCACCAGGGGCGTTCTGTCCTTGTTACGGTTGGAGGGGTGGGGTCTGAGGGCGGAGGTGCAGGATGTGGACGAGATGCGTTGGAGGGCATCTTTAACCACGTGGGAAGGGAGGTTGCGGTCTCTAAAGAAGAAGGCCATCTGGTGTGTTCTATGGTGGGACTGGTCCTCCTGGGAGCAGATATGGTGGAGGCGGAGGAATTGGGAATACGGGATGGCATTTTTGCAAGAGGTAGGGTGGGAAGAGGTGTAATCCAGGTAGCTGTGGGAGTCGGTGGGTTTGTAAAAAATGTCAGTGTTAAGTCGGTCATCATTCATGGAGATGGAGAGGTCTAGGAAGGGGAGGGAGGTGTCAGAGATGGTCCAGGTAAAAGTCAGGATGGAATGTGTTGGTGAAGTTGATGAATTGCTCAGCCTCCTCGCAGGAGCACGAGGTGGCACCAATGCAGTCACCAATGTAGCGAAGAAAGAGGTGGGGAGTGGTGCAGGTGTAATTACGGAAGATCGACTGTTCTACATAGCCAACAAAATAGAAGGTGGGTGTTCAGTCCATTGACATCTGCATCTATTATTCATCTCCACTCTTACACATCTTAATATAATACTTTAATCACAGTAACGTGCCTCTTGGTATTTTGCAGAAGAAATTTCACAGAAAAGATTATTTAGGACAGATAACTAAATACTTGGTCAACAATGTAGATTTTAGAGTTTGCAGATGGTGCAGTTAAAATGAGGGATATACATGAGGTCAGAATGGAGGAACAGTGACATTTAGGAATGTTTTAGGGCTGGGGCAAGTATGGAATGAGCAACCGGGAGAAGTGGTGGAGGCTGGTACAATTACAACATTTAAAAGGCATCTGGATGAGTATATGAATAGCAAGATTTTTGAGGGCCATTGACCAAATGTTGGCAAATGGGACTAGATTTACTTGGGATATCTGGTTGGCAGAGACTAGTAGGACATCTTTATGACTCCAAATTCTAGACAGGACAGAATGAGGCTATGGAAGGCTTTGAAAATGAGAGTGAATGTTTTAAAATTGAGCTAGTTTGAACCAGGAACCAATAAAGGAGAGCATGAAAGGAGGTGATATTTGAGTGGAATCTGTGCAAGTTAAGTTGCAGACAGTAAAGTTTTGCATGAGCTTAAATTTAAGATGGAAGACAAGCCAGATAAGCATTGGAATAATCAAAAGTAAACCAAGCAAGGACATTCGTATCAGAACAGGGGGTGAGCTGCAGAGTATGGAATCGGGCATCACTAAAGGTAGAAATTTGCAGAGTTGGAATTTATGAATACATGTTTGAAAGTTGGTCAAATATGACAAGGTTGTGAACCGTCTTTATTTTAAGGTTGGAAGGGAGATGGTTGGAATTAGCGGTTAGCGAATAGCATTTGCATCATGGACTGAATTTTTTTTACCCCCCAAGTTACATCTGATTTCCTTTTGGAAATGATTAGTCAAAGTATTTCCATCATCTCATTAATCAGTACATCCTAAATCCTAAGAGAAAAATAATGCTGGATAAACTCGCCATGTCAGGCAGCACCTGTGAAGAGAAAAGCAGAGTTAATATTCTGAGTCCAGTGACCCTTGGTCGTACCAACTAAATATTAAGCTCTTGATGCATAAAAATATTATTTCTCAGTCTTTTTCTTCTGACAGTCTTGTTAAATTTATATCTTGCTATGTTGATGTGTATGTCATTGGAAACTGTTTCTTTTTATTTTGTTCCAAATAAGCCCTTCATGATTATGAATGTCTCTGTCAAATCTTTCCTTATCCTTCAGCATCAACTTCGTTAGTCTATTCATCTTAACCATCGTCCCTTATTCTGAGTCATTCTAATAAATCTTTACTGGATCCTCTACAAAGCCTTCAGGACCCTCCTGAAGTGTGGTGCCCAGAATTAGTGCACATTACTTCCAGCTGGCAGTATTTTCATGTTAGTTTAGAGTTCTTGTTGATTTTTGATATTTATATATCCAGGATTCCATATGCTTTATTGACTGCTTTGATAATCTGTCCTGCCGTCTTTGAAGGTTTGTGCATGAGCACATCAAGTTCTTGCACCTCCTAAGTTTGTGTTGTTTTTCCTTGTTTGTAACAAAATATAGTACCTCACATGCATGCATCAAATTTCAGCTGGCAACCCGTCAGCCCGTTCTCAAAGTCTGACTAATTCTTGACGAATAATATTTGTTTATTATTAGCTCCCTCCCTATTTACTATTTTGTAATTCATGATGTTTACACATTTTAAAATTATGCTTTGTCCAAGTCTAAGCTGTTAATGTATATTTTAAAAAGCAATGGTCTTGGTACTGAAACCTGAGGAACAACACTGTCTCTCCCAAGTCTTGAAAAACTGAAATCCACAGCTGTTTTCAATCCCTTTATAAATTTTCTACGTAGGTTTCTTTCATCCCATAAGCTTTGAGTTTTCTATTTTAGTTGATATTTATCCAAGTGGTTCTTAATTTGTACTTTGACTATTGTTATACTGTAGTTTTGGATTATGTTGCCAAGGGGCAGGATGTGGATGAGAGTTAGGAAGGGTGAAGGGTCAATTCTTTGAACCCCCATCAATAATGGTGCAGGAAAGAAAAGAAAGCCATTGCTGGTAATGCTTCGGCTATACCTGAATAGTTACGAATGGATGTAAGTGAACCCATCAGCTGGATAATGGTGTAGGGTGGTGTTGAAGGTGAAACACTCATTGATTTGGTTCAAGAGGATGCTTCATTACTACAGTCATGTTGGCTGTTAGTTGTAACATTAGGAGCCTTTTGTAGTACTATGATGAGATGTAAATTTGATTGGACGGATTCAAACATTGAATCCCCGAAATGATGGCAGTGGAGCTTGGAGGTGAAAGCATGTTTCAAGACTTTGCCAGGAGAAGAAAGGTGGAAATGTGGTGATAGTTTTCAAGGATGGTTGGATTGAGGACTTGTTTTATTAAGAAATATTATGATTGTTTTTGAAGGGGAGTGGAGGAGTACCTGTGGAGTAAAAACAGTTAATGAACATGAATGGTCAGCCTTTCCTATGAGCGGGAGGTGTGTCTGATGAGCTAGCTGAACACAGTGAAGTTATAAAGATAAATGGCGGAGAGCTAAAGAAGAGT
Source organism: Chiloscyllium punctatum (assembly GCF_047496795.1). NCBI lineage: Eukaryota > Metazoa > Chordata > Chondrichthyes > Orectolobiformes > Hemiscylliidae > Chiloscyllium > Chiloscyllium punctatum. The sequence continues at coordinate 38,078,165 of NC_092782.1, read as the reverse complement.
TTAATACTCAATAGTGGGAGAAGGTGTTAGCTGGGTAAGTAAAAAGGTGGAATGTGGAGAGCACCATAATGTAAGGTTTAAACCTGTGTGGCAGATGCCCATGCGTTCCTTGCCTTTGTTCTTGGAATTAGAGAAGGCTGGGACAGGGACTTAAGAGTAACACTTCACGGTGGAGAACATGTATTAAAGTCAACTTAGCATTCTAGGATAATTTGGATTGGAGAATAGGATCCAGCCAGATGTTGGGATATTGCCATAAACAATCAAGTGGACTAGTTACCTGATGAAGGAGCAGTGCTCTGAAAGCTAGTACAGTACTTCCAAATAAACCCTGTTGGACTATAACCTGGTGTCGTGATTTTTAAAGTTGGAAGACATGGAAGAGAAAATAGTGAAATGAACTGGATAATATCATAGAATAAGATTTTAAATTTAACAAAATACTTGGACTGCTTGAATAATTATGTTTACGGTTTTCAGACTTGAATAAGAAAAAAAATCCTAAAACCGGCTTTGTCTCCTCTTAATACCAATAAATAAAATTGAGATTTGCTCCGAATTAATATTGAGAAATCAAACTGATGTTTTTCTATGGTGGTGATTATGGAAAGTATATATATCCCAAGAGATTCTCCACTCCATTTCCAATTGGATGTCGAAGATTAGATTTTCATCATACTGACGTAGAAATAAATGCCTTGCAGCTATGCCTTGCATTATCTTAGAAAACCTATTGCATTGCCATTTGTTAATGAGATGGTAATCCTTAATTTTTTTTATTTCTCACAATGTCATGTTGTCATTTAGATTCAGTGAAACAATGTGGAATCATATTAAAATGGCATGGTGGCAGAAATTATTTTAATCTCAATTTTTAAAAAAAGGTAAAAATTTCTAAACTAATTAAAGCCCTAAATTTGTCTAGAGTATACAGAGTGTATAGTTAATTACTGATGGTTTTTATTGTGTAAAAACTGTACACTGTATCATTACTGTTTATGGCTTTGATGCAGGATGTTGTGAATCTTTAAGATATAAAATACAATATGGGATAATGCTAAGTATTTTTTTGTGTGCCGAACAACTTAGAAGGAAGTGCTTAACACATTTACTTATTTAAATACAATTTATTTTAATTTTTAGTCAAATTCCAGGTTGCCTTTCACATTTATATGCACAAATGGCACAGTAATATAGTCATTTTTAAAATTTCAGTCAATTCAATTATATAACATACTTGTCTGTCCTTTGTGCTTCTACTGATTCTTTTCTCTGCAAATTTCTGTACCTTCTGCAAGCCTCTTAGCCTATTTTTCAACCTTTTTTATGTGAATCTATGTCTTGGGGTTTCTCCTCAAGCTTTAAGTTACATCTTGGGGAAGGTGGGGGGGGGGGGGTAGTAAATTTATCTAAAACTCCTTTATGCAGAATTCTCATATCAAAGTAACTAGTTGCAGAATATGGAGGGAAGTGGTAGCACTTTTACATTGAATTCTCTGTCCTACTGCTGGACAGAGACTTTGTGTGGCAGATTATACTGACCCAACATCAGAGATAGAAAATATGCAGGTCATTCTGCTGTAATGTGTGTTTTGTAGTGCGAATTGGGTATAATGCGATTGATGAAGAGAGGGCGTTGTTTGTATAATGCAAACTTTCTATTAAATGGGTATAGTGATTTTCTGTTAGTGACCTTTATAGCATGATTTTCTATAGCAGTTTTCCATCGTACAATTTGCTATAGCATGAGGTTGCAGACGAATACAACTTGTGTTATAGCAGACTGACCTGTACATGAAATTAGAAATACTTTCAACACTGACATTTTGGATACAAAATTTTGGTGAGTAGAAGATCTGTTAATTTCCCATGCAATAGGAACTGTGCATTTCTTTTATATTTTCTCTGGCTGCTTGAGTGGCCTGATTCAATCAGAGAAAGCGAGATAAAAGTACAAGACAGAAATTTAAAGTAACCCTTTCAGAATAAGTATGCACAAGGGGAGATCAATGATGTAATATATTGAGGTCTCCTAAATGAAGATTTACAAACTAATGGTTTGTGAAAACCATAAGAATTTTTGAATTATATCAGGCAGCTTATTTATTGGGGGGGGGCGGGGGGGTATATAATTGTTTTTGGGTGAAGGTTCTCTGATTTTGTAGTCTTGCACCTGAGATTGTTATGCCTTTACTATGTAATGCATACCCTGGTGAGAATTGTAATGCACTTATGCATTGTTAGCTCTCTAGTCATAGAGTCATAGAGATGTACAGCAAGGAAACAGACTCTTCTGTCCAACTTGTCCATGCCAACCAGCTATCCCAACCTAATTTTGTCCCATTTGCCAGCACTTGGCCCCTATCCCTGTAAACCCTTCCTAATCATATAACCATCCAAATGCCTTTTAAATGCCGTAATTTTACCGGCCCCCATCACCATCTATTCAACCTCCTTCTAGTGTTCCGATAAATTTAAAAATTCCTTCCCTCACTCAACAATTTTTTAGATTAGATTAGATTCCCTACAGTATGGAAACAGGCTCTTCTGCCCAAGAAGTCCACACCGATCCTCGGAAGAGTAAGCCACCCAGACTCATTTCTCCCTGACTAATGTACCTAACACCGTGCAGTTTAGCATGCCAAATCAGCTGACCTGCACATCTTTGGATTGTGGGAGGAAACTGGAGCACCCGGAGGAAACCCACGCAGACACGAGGAGAACGTGCAAACTCCATATAGCTAGTTGCCGCAGGTGCGAATCGAACCCGGGTCCTTGAGCCACTGTGCTACCCATTCTTTGTCTGTAGTTTGGTTTTTAGTATTTTGTCTCTTTTGCTCTTTGCTATCATATGCTTTTTGGATTTTGCCTATATTTCTGGAATTCTGCTTGTTTTCTCCAGTTTTTATTTTGTTGGACCATCTATCTTGTAGACAGGAAGCAATGTGTGCTTCCAAAGGTGTCAGTATGTGTTTCTTTGCCGGATCAGAAGGATGCTTTCTTCTGCTTGAATGTGGACATAGATTTTCTGTTGTTTGAAGCTCTTTTTGACAGTTAATCAAATCAAACCAAATTGAAATAAATTTAAATGCTGACAGCCCGTTAAAGGGGCACTGAAACAAAAATCCATATTGCGATTGAAATGAACAAAATCAAATTAAAATGTTATTATGGCAATTGACAATGTGCTCCAGTCTCTGTGGTTCCCACAAGCCACAGGCTTCAAGCATGCCAGTGGATACCACGTTCTCCCTGTCCAAGACACCCAGACCTGACAATAACTTCCTAAGATGAGCAGGCAAACTGGCTAAACTAATCCCTTGACTGTTGACTGCCTGGAACTGTTTATAGCCACCTTGATTGTGTTTGGTGGAAAATATGTTTTTTTTAACAAATAGACTTTATCATATTCTTGAGGCATCCAAAGTATAAATGTGTAATTGACTGTAATTGATCTACAAGCCACGGTTTATTTGACAAGCAAATGAATGGTTCTTTGTGACACGAAGACTATCTGCTTTTTAAAAATATAACTTAAGGGAAGATTATTGAAATCTGCAGCTCCTCATTGTGTAGTTTCATTATTTTTGTTTTAACATCCACACAAATGGGCTGTTGAATCTTTGTTTAACATCTCATTCTGAAGATTGCACCTTTGACTACATGGAAATGTTGGTCTTGGTTATGTGCTGTGTTAGAAGGGGACAGCAAACCAAAAATCAAATTAGCCTTCTGATCCTTGTATTTGCAACATGGTAAAATTAAAATGTTCAGTGGCCCTCAAAATTGCCCCACTGGTTCCTGATTTAAACCCGATCTTTGAATGTAGGCCCTACTCTTTCATAGATGAAGTTAAGAGATGGAACTGGCCAGCTCACTTGAGCTTTCTTGATAATGCGTCGTATCACAGGCGCAAGGGATTATATTTTACTTGATTTCTGAAGACACCAGTCAATGCACATAGCTTCCAGAAGGCTCGAATCAATATTCCCATTTCTTATTACTAGAATTCTATTCTCTGAACTTTCAATAAGTTGGTAATCGGAGGAAAGCTAGACAGCAACCAAAACTCCTTGCAGCAGTTTTTGCAAACACTGCCTTTTTGTCCGAAGAAACACAGTTCAAACTTTGGTTTCTCTTTTTGTTAGATGGGTCAGCTCTGCCCCTCTGTGATGGCCCCTTTCACTACAAATTATTTGCCATACTTGAAGCATATTGTATTGTTTGGAGCTGAAATAACAGCATTCCGTTACTAATTATCAAGTTTCAATTAACTTCCCAGGCCAGGTCCCATGAATAACTAGTTTCTTTGTGCTTTCCTGTTCTTCAAAAAGCAGTCCAAAGGTTCATTTCTGACCAAAAATGAGAAAAATAAAAAAGCTATAATAATGGATGACTCAACAGCAGAAGTCGAGAGCAGAGCTTGATCCCCTAACTGACCAGATTAATAGTTAGTAAAGGAAAATAACAATTGATATCTTGTAATATACAAGACATGTAAATGCATGATAAAATACATACCTTGTATTGATTTTTTTTTTATGTTGTACTATGATTCATCTCGACCATGAATCTTCTCCCAAACTGTTAGAATGATGTTCAGAGATCACAAGTAACCTGTTATTTTCCTCGTCAACCAGCCTATTGTACATTTTTTTTCATTCAGCTGTCTTTTGGTGAGTCAAAATGACCAGGCATCAATTTTGCCACCTTTTCTCGAACATGATAGTTGAGGTTAGCATTTGACCTTGTGGAGAATTGCAGAGATGAATTTACATCCGACTGTAGCATAATACATGTAATGCCTTTTCTGTCATGTGCTCTTTTTGGTCTTTGCTAATTTTTTTGCCACACTCAAGGAATTGTCTCTGTTTTAAGTTTTAAGTATTAATGTTTTAAGTGTTAGTGCCCTTTGGTATCTTGGTGAAATGGTCATTTATGTTTCACACTTGACAATGTCACGAAGCTATTTGATCACCGGGCCGATCATAACCTAACAACAGAATTATTCAGACATGTTATGATGCACAACTGAGGCAAGTTGGACTTAAGTCAGGATGTTTTGGCCCACAGGTGGAGGCACTACCACTAAACTCAGAACCTCCCAAATCTTCCCTTCGTCTAATCCATGTTGAATTGAAAGGTCTGTTTCTGTGTTGTACATCTCTCTGACTCGAGCTAGCCCTCAAACGACCCTTAACACTGAAGTACTACATTGGGATTAGAATACTGGACCAATTTTCTGACATGGAGGCAAATGTGCTACCACCTGAGCAACAGTGTAGATAGAATGTAAGGAGATGCAGGATTCAACCTAAACAGGGAACTTAAAGGATCTCATGTCAAGCCAAATAATCACTTGGTCACAGCTACAGGCTTGGCCTTTTCTATATGTATACAGAACTGCACTTCTGATTAGGTTCTAGATTTTTCATCTGAAATGGGATTTATGGTTTATGTTTTTCCCATCCTTTCAAACCATGAGTTGTGGCATATTTGTTATAATTGAGATTAATGTTGTTTTGGGATTGCCTTCCATTTATGGTAGAATAAAGGAAGCTCGTGAGACTTTTCTGACTTCTGCCTGGCAGAAAGCCTGCGTCGGTTTGATTGTTAGAAATTAAAGAAAGGTGTGATTGCTTAATGGAAAGAAGGGCAAGATGTTTATGCTGTCAGTGAAAACTGTGGTTCTCTGTTTTCCTCACTGTCCTTTGCCTCCAGAAAATTATGCAGATATGTGAGATAATCACAGAACAGGTTGGAAACCGTTCAATGTATGCTACCTTCATGCCAAAGCCCCTTCCAACCTCAATCAGAGCTTTGTTGTGCTGAAAATGCTTGTGCATATAGAAACTCAGAAACTGAGGTGCAGGCCACTGTTGACTTCAAAACATGTGAAAAAATGGGCTTTTCATTAAACACCAGAAAACTCACCACCTTTTCCAATCAGTTCCCATGGCACAAAATTGGACCAATTAAGATCCATGGTCAAATGTACACCTTCTGTATCGTTGGAGTCCTCCTCTTGATGAACAGGATATGAATGACAAAATGTTTTCATTGTTTGTTTGTAAGTGCTACCTCAGCCTTCAGCCAACTGAAGAACAGAGAATTTGAGTAGCAGGACCTCGGTTGTGAGACTAAAATAATCATTTCCTGAGTTGCAGTGACCTTTGGTGCTTCTTTATGCTTCAGGATAGCCTACAACAGCTACCTCAAAACAGTGGAGATGTATAATAAGCAATGCTGTGTCAAGATCCTCCAGAACTGGTGGCAGGAAAGGTAGTTCAATAGCAGTGGGCTTTCACAAGCCAACTTGCTGAATGTTGAGGCACTAATTACTCAAACCATATCTGTTTGATAGGATGTGTCATTCATATACCTGATATGAGGCTCCAGATGCAGTTGTTCTGTGCTTAAACTTTGCCCCAGCAAAAGACGTTGAGGATAGTGAAGTGGGATGTCATTGAAGTACCCTTGAAGTCGTTTATCTGCTGTCTTGTGGAAGATGCTGGCTTATTTGGGAAGACACCAGACACATGAGACTTTTTGAAATGTGCAGAGGCAAAACTGAGGCATGTAAGAGTGTGCACAAACCCATAAACAATCCATTAAACCAATCCTCCAAGTGTGATCTGCCTGCATGTGGCAGAGTTTGCTGATCACCCATTGGATCTAACAACCAACTTGGAACTGGTTTGAAACAGGTAGAAGGAACTCACCCTTGATCCTGATAGGTTGCTTAAAAAGTGCCAGCTCAGAGCCTGCACTGTATGTTGTACTGCAGTGGGGGTGGAAACTTCTTAAATTGGAAAGACAAAATTTAAGAGCTTAAAGCTGGAAGGTCTACAAAGCTTTAGCTAGAGAAAGAAGGCTTCGGGAAATTTTGCACTTTCAAAATCATTTCTTGTGTTAAGTTTCCGTGTTGGGAAAGGAAAGGATTTGAAGTCAGGCTTTGGAGGAAAAGAATCAATTTGGATAGATTCTGTGAGAATTGCATGTTCAAAGATGATGCAGTATATAATAATAGTTTTTTTGCTTTTGCTGAGAACGACTGGAGTATTCTGTTAAATTTGAGATATGGTTGGTCTGTCAAGATCGTGCTGATCAATAATGTGTTTAGACTGTTTCATTGAATGCCTTAATGAGATTTTGACATTTGATCATTTCTGGTGTTATGTGGAAGTTCAAATTTCCTTATAAAAAGCATTGTTCTCCACATGGGCTGTAACACATTAATTGAACAAATCTTGCTAAAATGAGCTCATTGAAATTTCTGGATTGAAGTGTTTTCTAATGAGCTTAGCATTTTTAAAAAATTAACCTATTTTTCTAATCAACCTGTTCAGAGATTTTATTCCACACCTCTGGAGCAGATGGGACTTGAGCCCAGGCTTCGTGATTCAAGAGTAGGCATCAAGACCCCTTAAGCTTTGGATTGAACCTGGGACTTTCCTGGGCTGAAATATCTGTTACTTGGTGCATAAAGTTGCTGCAAAACTGATGTTCTGCTTGACAGTCTTTCTTCAAAGTAAACTCAGGCTCAAGAAAACCAACCTCTTCAAGCTGGTTTGACTTATAAATTGCCTTGTACATAGACTGCATACCATCTCAGCTTAATTGTAACATTTGTCAGTTATGGAAGGTGGTGCCTAATGAGCGTGGAACTAAATAGATATGCAGTAACTTGTTTTGCAAAGGTACTTCTGGAAAATCACTGCAAATTAAATAGACCGGAATAGGATTTTCCAATTTTGTTTTGTATGGAGTCACACTTCCGTTTTTTACTCTCTTAGGGTGTGAGCAAGTTTCAGAAAGATAAGGTTTGGCACAACTATAAACGTGAAATTCTGTGAAGAAGCAATTTTGAAGCTTGTTCTCTGTCCATGTGTGTCCCCAGCCAAACCCACTGTGATGCTGTCATAGTTTCATAGGGGCCAACAGCATAGCCTTGTAAGAGTGGCATTTCAAGTGTACAGCTAAAAACTACTTAAATGTTTCCATCACCCTTGCAGTGAGTTCCAGAGTTCCATCACTCTCTGGGTGAAAAATCTTTTCCTAACATTTCTTCTCAACCTCCTGCCCCTTATCTTAAATTTATGCCCCCTGGTCATTGACCTTACATGCAGAGAAAAAGTTTCTTCCTGTCTACTTGATCTGCGTCCCTCCGCTTTGTACATTTCAATCACTTCTCCCATTAGTTTTGTTTGTCCTAAAGAAAGTAAGCCTGGTCTATCCAATCTGTCTTAATAGCAAAAACTGTCCAGCTCAAACAGCAACTTCGTAAATCTCCTTTGCACCCTCTCCAATGCTGTCACATTTGCCTTGTAAGGTGGTTTTCAGAATTGTGGCCTAACAGACATTTGATACAGTTTTGGCATGTCTCTCTCATACTGGACTACTTTGTTCAGGGCATCTGTACAAGGAAGATTCTCTGTTCCCACTCCAAAATACTTCCTGACTGAGAGCCTCTTCTTTTGTTGCACCTGTCTGACAGGCCCAGTCTAGCAGACTTGACACTTCAACTGTTGCTACCAATTGGCTTCAGGAAGCTACTTATGTTCCTTCAAACATAACAAGTGCACAAGAGAACTGGCGTGTAATAGATTCACAAATGAGAAGTTTCTGTTTGCAAGCGTATCTCCTTGCATGAGTTTCTAGTTGTACATCCTGAATTTGGAACAATGGTGATGGGACTCATTGTGCCCCCACAGCTGTCTCTTGGGGATGCCTAGAGGACAGAGGCATTGATTTCAGTTTAGATGTTTAAAATGTCCTTGTTAATCTAGAGTGAGCACATTGCCTTAACATTGAAGAGGGCAAATCTGTCATCTTTGCTTTCCACCACAAACTCAGTAATCTGACGTGGATTTCACTGTCTCCATTCACCAATAAAGTTTTCCATCTGAACCAGACTTATTGTCACAGTTCTGGTTCCCTACATTAATTTGAATGTTCTAATGCTCCTTTTGCCAGCTGCCCTGTCACTCAGCTCCTCTTTATGTATGGGATCCTGCACCAAGTCACATTTGCCCATCTTGCAGAATTGCTAACTCTTCATCAAATTTGTCATAGACCATGGCACTCTATTTACAAATTCATAGCACATTATACCTCTCTGCCAAACTCTTTCACTAACTCTAACAATGTGTATTCACCATTTACTTTTTTGTCCTAACATTGATACTCATGGCCATCACTTTGGAATTCTATCTCTTTAGTTTTTTTTTCTTTTCCCCTTCCCTCTTTTGGAGAGCCTAGTTTAATTTTTTTTAAAACAAGCTTTTAGTTGCGATGTAGTATTATCTGAGTTGGCTTGGCACCCATTCTTAATGCTGTGAAAATATCTTTGGAAAGCTTTTTGTTCAAGGCATCTTATTTGTTTTGCTTCCAAGTTTGACTCCCATGTTGAAAATATATTTCAGTTTCTACAATGTAAATACACAAATACAAATATTGGTAATGAGAAGGATTTCCTTGCTGTTTTTAAAAAAAAATCAAAGTATTAAATTCAATTAATAACATAGTAAGAGGGGGAACGTGTAATTAATGCACCTTTGGATGCAGTGTGAGGGAGACTGCAGATTAAATAGTTTCTCATGGGCAGATGACTTTCTCTGCATTGTGAAAATCATATGACTTAGTGGCAATCACTCCGTTCTGCATTAACTTTTTTTCTTTGTTTGTTGGCAGCCTGCTAAAAAGTGACTCAAGTTATCTCCTACCTTGTGATTTATTAAACAATCCATTGCACTTCTACCATTGTATTTGCTTGAACCATATTTGAGTGAATGAATTTAATGAATGAAAAATATAATTCAGTATTAAAAGGAGACTTATTTGGGTATTGCTTTGCGTTGGTCCCAAAATGATGGATGTGAAGTAGAATAAATGAACAGAACAACTAAAGTCCATTCAGTCAATTGTACAACCAACAGCTACCATATCTTATAGTAACTCCTCCTAAAGGTAAAATAAACAGTGATTTATTTGGAAGTATCCTGGAAAACTTCCTTCTCCCTGACTACCCTAACGAATTGACCAAGATCTAAAATAATAGTTAACCAAAATTCAGTTGCAAATTACCCCTATCTCGAAATACCCTTTTCTCTCAGAAATTTGTTAACTTCTTAGTTTTATAAACTAGATCAAATGCTGAAGTTTAATCCTTGGTAGCCTTTTACATTTGATTAATATAACTCTATCTTGTATAACCAAACTTAGCTGGGGACAGTTTGTCTTTTTTGTTTATTGCCAATGAAAATTAATATGTACCCTTGCCCCATATGTACAGCTGACAAAATTGATATCCTCATATCTTCATGTTGACCAGTTAAAAGTCTCGTAAATTTTGTCTTTGTTCTTTGTAGCAGTTTACATGCTGGGTCATTTGTGGAGGTGATAACACTATGGCAATGCCGTTAGAAGCCCAGGGTAATTGTCCGAAGTGTCACCCTCTTTGTCTTGGTTTGTATTGGTTCAAGAAAGTGACTTGCCGCCATCTTCTGGCAGCCAATTATAGATCGGCAATAAATGCTGGCCTAGCCAGTGACACCTATATCCCATGAAAGAATTCATAAAAATCTCTTCCCAAATATGGAACTACCATAACTGCATCTCATACTGTTCATTTTGTACTCAACCTACAGTCAAAACTGTTTTGAAGTCTTTTTATTTTCTGTGTGGTCATTACACAAAATTTCTTGTGATTTTAATGAATTGATACTGAAGATAATAAATTACTATTCACGAGGTCACCTGTATGACAGAAGAACAAGGAGCAGGAGTAGCTCATTTGGTCCTTTGAGCCTGCTTTGCCATTCATTAAGATCATGGCTGAACTTTTCAGGGACTGAGCTCCACTTTATCCGCCCCCTCACCGTATCTCTGAATTATTTTTATTGCTCAAAAGATATCTACCTTAGCTTTAAAACATTTACTGAAGTAGCATCAACTCCTTCACTGTGCAGGGAATTCCATAGATTTACCAAGCTTCCATGGTTTTTAATGGTTTTGTAACCTTTAGGTGCATATATTAAATGTTGTAATGGGTCCATCTCTAAACCAGTTTGCAACCTCTGAATTTATTCTGAATTGCTAATTACAGTTCATGAATTTTTTCCAAGTTAGTTTTTCCACATTAATCTTAACATTATTGTTTCTGAATAGTAAAACTTAAAGAGGATAGGAGTGTTTAACTACTGCATGAGTCAGGGTGTTAAGGATATTTGAGCTTTGCTTGCCCATCCTCCTATTAATGTCTTGCAGAATCATAGGAAGTTAACGACGAGCTATTTTTGGGTACATCCTTTGTGAATAGCTGGTTTCATTCCTTGTAGCAGCAGTACTGAAATACTGACCTAAAAGTGCTGCAGTACCATTTATATCATTCACCAGAAACTGTACTCCAGTCAAGGCATTATTTTCTTTGTTCTGTGCTATTTTAGATGAAAGTCCAAGCTCCTGAAGTCTCCATAGTTTAAGAACAGAAGTTGAATTTTCTAAATTAAAATTGCTGACCTTGCCAGTGATACCTATATTTCATTAACAAACTAAAAAAAAGAAGGCTTAAGTATTTGTAATAATCTTGTGTTGACTGGATGATCCATTTTGGCCTTCTGCAGAGATTCCTAGCATCGCAAATGCCAATCTGCAACCATTTGGATTCAGCCTGAGCGATATCTAGGGGTCTGACAGCATTCCAACAATAAAAATGAGAGTTGGTGCTTGAAGACTTGCTGTGTCCCTAGTTGTGTTGTTTGAGTCCAGCTCCAACATTGGCATCTACTTGGCAATGTGGAAAATTAGGTAAAAACAATGACTGCAGATGCTGGAAACCAGATTCCCGATTAGCGGTGCTGGAAAAGCACAGCAGTTCAGGCAGCATCTGAGGAGCAGTAAAATCAACGTTTTAGGCAAAAGCCCTTCATCAGTGGAAAATTGCCCACATATGTCCTATTCTCAAAATGGTGGACAAATCCAACTGGATTACCACCTCATTTGTCTGCTCATGATCATCAGTAAAGTGATGGGAGATGTGATCAACATTGCTGTCAAGAGAACTTGCTAAGCAGGCTGCTTGCTGATGATCAGTTTGGGCTCCACAGCAACACTTGCCTAATTACGGCTTTCTTTGAAACATAGACAGAAGAGATGAATTTGAAGTGTGGCATTGAGGATTAGAGCAAAACTGGAGTCCAAACTAGCACGAAGAGAGATGATTGTAGTTGTTGGCAGTCCATCATCTTAGCTCCAGGACATCTCTGCAATCATTCTTGAGGATAGTATCCTTTGTCCAAACATCCTCAGCTGCTTCAGCATTGACCTACCTTCCGTCACAAGGTGGGAAGAAGTGAGAATGTTCACTGATGGTGGAGAACACTGCACAATTTGCAACTCCTCGCATACTGAAGCAATCCACATCAAATGCAGCAAGACCTGGGCAATATGTAGGTTTGAGCTGACAAGTGGGAGATAACTTTGTCTGCTAGCAAGGTTCTGTTACGTTTACCTGTTGGCAAAGCCGAGTGCCACAGTTCAGAGGTTGCTGTGTCTGTATTTATATGCTTATGAACAGAAGTGGAGATTTTGAGGATGTAGGATGCTGGAGGAATCAGAGTCAATTTGAAGTGAAAAAGCACAGTAGGTCAGGCAGCATCTAAGGAACAAGAGAGTTGACGTTTTGGGATTAACCCTTTATCTGGACTGGAGAGGGGGAGGAGGATGAGGAAAAACAATTTGGGGGAGTTGGCCTGGGGAAAGGGAGCTGGGTTGGGGATAGATCAGAAGTGTTTGTGATTTGATTGGTGGGAAGGGTGGAGCTGGTAGGTAAAAAGGAAGATGGACAGGTAGGTCATGTCAAAAGTGGAGCTAAATTGGATCTGGGATTGGGTGGGAGATGGGGACATTTGGAAACTGGTAAATTCAATGTTGAGGGAGTGTGATTGTTGGCTCCTGAGGCAGAAGTTGTGTTCCTCCTCCAGTTTGCGAGTTACCTTGTTTAGGCGGTGGAGGAGGCCCAGAATGGACAAATCATGGGGGGGAGTGGAAGAGGGAGTTGAAATGGATGGCTATACCTACTCCCTCTCCCTCCACCCCGACAAAAAAAATGATCCCTTAGTCCCAGTTCCTCTGCCCTATCTGCTCCCAGGATGAGAGATTCCACTCCAGGATAGAATCCCTCAGTCCTCACAGTCAGACCCCACCACCAAAAATATATTTCACTCCCCTCCCCATGTTCATTCTGTGGGACCATTCCCTCCACGACTCCCTCGTTAGGTCCACACTCCCCACCAATCCCCTCTCCATACCTGGCATCTCCCCTGCTGCCTTAAGAGGTTCAAAACCCACGAACACATCCCTCCCCTTTTCCCCCACCCCCCCCACCTCCATCCAAGACCCCAAAGGATCATTTCAAATCCAGCAGAGACTTACTTGCATATCGTCGAGCCTCATTTACTGCATTTGTTGCTCTTGATGTGGTCTCCTTTTATGTTGGCGAGACCGAATGCAACTTGTGGAATGTTTCAGATCCAACCCTCTGACTTGGCTCAGCACTCTTGACCTGACCTCCCTGTTCAGCTTCCTTCCAACTTATCCATTCCACCTTTCACACTGATCTATCACAGTCACCTCCTACCTTTTCCTACCTATCGCCTTCCAACAACCTTACCCCCAGCCCCACTCCCTTCCCTATTTATTTCTCAGCCTCCTTCCCCTTCGCTTGATGAACAGTTAAGCCTGAAATAGCGATTCTCTTGCTCCTCAGATGCTGCCTGACTACCTGTGCTTTTTTTCCCAGCTCCACACCTTATCGACCCTTAAGAACAGATGTAAGAAGCTACTGTGTGATTTACTGTATAATAACAGCAAACACAATTGATGACACCATTTTTCATTTGCATAATCCAGCCCAATGGCTTTATAAATTCCAATGTCCTTACACTTGTAGTTTCAATGTCTGCTTAGTCATGTTATTATTGGAAGTGAAGATTGATAAATTGTGTTTTAGTGTTGGCTTAAACCTCCTTTGAAAATATTTTACTTGTTTGTAACCTCCCATATCTTTAAGCAAGTTTGAAAAGCATATTTTAGAAGTAAGTACGTTATCCTTGATATAGCTCCCATTGCTTTTTGACACAAAATTAATGGTGGGTTGCAGGAAATGAAATGTCATGACTCAAAAAGATAACTAAAATCTTGCAGGTTAATGCATCGATTAAATAGATTAGAGTGCAATTTTGAACATAAGATATTCTATTAATTCTTTTAAGTTTTAATTTTTGTTGTTGTATCATTCTATATTGTCAGACATTGCTGACCTTTCAATTTGGTGGAAATAAGGATGAAATTTAAGCTGAGCAATAGTAATTAACCTAGTTCTGTAGCATGTCTTGCTTGATCTCTTGGAATTTATTGTTGAGGGTTCCTTAGAATGGTGAAATTACACAGTTTTGCAGTCTTGTGTAAAAGGCCAGCAGTTCATGTTTTGAAATACTTGTTTTTCTTTTGTTAGTTGGCATTCATACTCCCATTTCCTAAGAAATAAATTTTATTGTTTTTTTTTAGGTTTAACACTAATAATTGTCTAGTGGCAGTTAAAAAGAGCCTTCAAGTATTGAAGTTGCTCTTCTTGTATTTCTTTGGACTTGAGCGTCTCTACCGGTGTCAGGAAACTGGCTGAAACTTTGTTTTGCTGTATGTTTTGGATCTTGCTAGCTGTCTTACAAAGAACACACAGGAACAGGCCCTTAGGTGCAGGGTTGGCGGGCCAATGTGATATCTTTTGCCTTTTGCAATCTGTTCCCTGCATATTCATGTGTCTGCCAAGATGCTGCTTAAACATTGCTATTGTATCTGCTTCTACTATCCTGTGGCAGCACATTCCAAGCACTTAACACTCTTTGTAAAAACTACTTGCATCTTACATCTCCTCCTTCTCTTCCCTCCCCCTGCAATTTAAGCCTATGTCCCCAAGTAATTGGCATTTCTACTGAAGGAAAAAGACTCAGATTATGCATTTCATCCATGCCTGTCATAAATTTGTAAACATTAATCAGGTCATCCCTCTGCTTCTGACATTGAAGTGAAAGCCAACAGTTTGTCTGATTGCTAATAACCTCCAAAGCAGGCACATTCCTGATGAAGGGCTTTTGCCCGAAACGTCGATTTCGCTGCTCGTTGGATGCTGCCTGAACTGCTGTGCTCTTCCAGCACCACTAATCCAGTATTCAATCTTGGTATACCTTTTCTGTATCCTCTTCAAAGCCTTCACTTTTTTCTGGTTGAGTGGCGATGAGAACTGTGCGCAATATTCTGAACTAATCTTGTTTACAGCTGCAGCATGACTTGCCAGTTTTGACACACTATTTCTTGACTGATGATAAGCATTCCATATGTCATCTTGACCACATTATCCAGTTGTGTCACCATTTTCAGGGAACTGTGGACCCATAAGTTCAAATCCCACTGTATGTTAATGCTTCTCAAGGTTCTGCCATTCACTATGAACTTCTCCCTTGCATCAGACTTTCCAGAATGCATGACCTCGCATTTGTCTGGATTAAATTCCATCAGCCATTTCATCTGTCTAAATTTCCAGCCTATCTAGGTGCTACTGTTTCCTCTGGCAATCCTCCTCACAATCTGTAGCTCCCCTAATCTTGTGTTATCTACAAACTTGCTAAGCAGGCCACCTACATTCTCTTTAAAATTATTTATGTATAAATTGAAAACAACAGGGGGTCCCAGCTCTGATCCCTATGGAACACCATGTTCACAGATCTGCAGTCAGAAAAGTATCCTTCCACCGCTACTCTTGTCTTCTATGATGAAGTCAGTTCTTCAGCCACCTTACCTGCTGACTGCAGATCCCACATAACTTCACCTTCTGTATCAGCCTACCATGAAGAACCTTATCAAAGGCCTTGCTCAAGTCCATTTAGACTACATTTACCACTCTGCCCTTTATCAATCACCTTTGTCACTCTCTCAAAACATTCAATCAACTTTGAGAGAGAGGACCTCCCCCACACACAACCATACTGCCTTTTGCTAATAGGGCCATATGTTTCCAAATGTGATTGAATCCTGTCCTTGAGAATTTTTTCCAATAATTTCTTGACCATTGATGAAAGGGTCATTGATTTGTACTTTCTCAGATTATCCCTGTTGTCAGTTTTACAGGAACAAAGTTGGCTATCTTCCAGTCCTCTAGGATCTCCTGTGATTAACAAGGGGAGACGGATTTCTTACAAGGTCCCAGCAACTTCCTCCCTCAGCATTCTGGGATCAATCCCATCAAGTCCTGGGGACTTGTCTACCTTTATTGCTTTACAAATCACCTAATACCACCACCTTTTTAATATTAAAGTGCTGTAGTTTAACAACATAACCCTCATCAATGCCATCTCCTTCTCCTACTGATGCAAAGTATTCATAAGGACATCACCCATATACTCCAATTCCATGCATAAAGTTTCTCCTTTGTCTTTGAGTAGACCTACCCTTTCTTTAGCTACCCTCTTAATTATATATTTATAAAAAGCCTCAGGATTCTCCTTAATCCTGTTTTCTAAGGGCATTTAATGGCCCATTTTAGCTCTCTTAATTCCTTTAACTTCCCTCCTTTTGTAATGTTCCTGTGAGCTCTGTCTGTCGTCAGTTTCCTTAGCTTTACATATGCTTCCTTTTACTTTCCGACTATGCTGCTGGTTCCTATGAAAATGGCCATTAAAAGATTCCCACATACCAGATATGGATTTACCCTCAAACAGCCAATCCCAATCTACTTTTCCCAGTTCCTGCATAATATTGTGGTAGTTAGCTTTCACTTGAGGATTACTCTTATCCTTATCCATAAATAACTTACAAAATGATGCTCACTGTCTTCCTGAAACTTTGACCACCTGGCCAGGCTCATTTCCCAAAACTGAGTCTAATATGGCTCCTTCCCGAGTTAGAATGCTTACAAAGTTTTTCAAGAAACCCTTCTGGATGCATCTGACTAAATCCCTGTCCCTCCAAGTCTTGGCACTGACAGTCCTGGTCTATATATAGGAAGTTAAAATCTACCACCATAACTATCCTGTTTTTTACACATAATCTGTGCACGTCTTTTGTATTTAGATAGCATCACTTTTATTTTTTAACTCTTGTTAAAACTACTGTTGTGTTTAAAGGTATTCTGTAGCCTCATATGAATATGTCTCAATGACTCCTCTCACATGTTAGTTTGCTAAACAAAATCAAGCACATGATTTATCAAGTCAGGTTTTGTTGTGCAATCTAACTTGTCCAGAAGTACAATCAGCTGGGATCATGACAGATTTCATCATCACTTTCTGTGGTGTTTGCATGTGTTTTTGTAAAGTATTGAGATAGGTTAGCAAGACCATATAAAAATGACCGAAGTGTCTGGGTTTATTTCTAGTAGGACAAAATTGGAAAGTAGAGAAGTGTTGCCATTTTTCTAGTTCATACCTGGTGTTCTGTGAATTTTAACTATCATATTAAGGACAAAAGGATAACCAGGGAGAGAATAGGGCCCCTCAAAGATCAGCAAGGCAGCCTTTGTGTGGAGCTGTAGGAGATAGGGGAGATACTAAACGAGTATTTTGCATCAGTGTTTACTGTGGAGTAGGAGGTAGAAGATATAGAATGTAGGGAAATGGACAGTGACATCTTGCAAAATGTCCATATTATAGAGGAGGAAGTGCTGGATGTCTTGAAACACATAAAGGTGGATAAATCCTCAGGACTTGATCAGGTGTATCCTTGAACTCTGTGGGTAACTAGGGAGGTGATTGCTGGGCCCCTTGTTGAGGTATTTGTATCATCGATAGTCACAGGTGAGGTGCCGGAAGACTGGAGGCTGGCAAACATGGTGCCACTATTTAAGAAAAGTGGTAAGGACAAGCCAGGGAACTATAGACCAGTGAGCCTGACGTCGCTGGTGGGCAAGTTGTTGGAGGGAATCCTGGAGGACAGGATGTACATTTATTTGGAAAGGCAAGGACTGATTAGGGATAGTCAACATCGCTTTGTGCGTGGGAAATCATGTCTTACAAACGTGATTGTTACTTCTTCAAAAAAAACAGCGTTAGACGTGATCTATATGGACTTCAGTAAGGTGTTCGACAGGGTTCCCCATGGGAGACTGGTTAGCAAGGTTAGATCTCATGGAATACAGGGAGAACTAGCCATTTAGATGCAGAACTGGCTCAAAGGTAGAAGACAGAGGGTGGTGGTGGAGGGTTGTTTTTCAGACTGGATGCCTGTGACCAGTGGAGTGCCACCAGGATCCACTACTTTTCGTCATGTTTCTAAATGATTTGGGTGTGAACATGGGAGATATTGTTAGTAAGTTTGCAGATGACACCAAAATTGGAGGTGTAGTGGACAGCGAAGAAGGTCACCTCAGATTACAACGGATCTTGATCAGATGGGCCAATGGGCTGAGAAGTGGCAGATGGAATTTAGTTTGGATAAATGCGAGGTGCTGCATTTTGGTAAAGCAAACCTGAGCAGGACTTATACACTTAATGGTAAGGTTCTAGGGAGTGTTGCTGAACAAAGAGACCTTGGAGTGCAGGTTCATCGCTCCTTGAAAGTGGAGTTGTAGGTAGATAGGCTAGCGAAGAAGGCATTTCGTATGCTTTCCTTTATTGGTCAGAGTATTGAGTATAGGGGTTGGGCGGTCATGTTGCGGCTGTACAGGATATTGGTTAGGCCACTGTTTGTATATTGCCTGCAGTTCTGGTCTCCTTCCTTTTAGAAGTATGTTGTGAAACTTGAAAGGGTTCAAAAGGGATTTACAAGCATGTTGGAGGATTTGAGCTATAGGGAGAGGTTGAATAGGCTCTGGCTGCTTTCCTTGGAACGTTGGAGGCTGAGGGTGATCTTGGAAGTTTATGAACTCATGAGTGGCATGGATGGGGTAAATAGACCATGTCTTTCCCTGGGATCGGTGTGTCCAGAGCTAGAGGGCATAGGTTTAAGGCGAGAGGGGAAAGATATAAAAGAGGCCTAAGGGGCAACATTTTCACACAGAGGTTGGTCCATGTATGGAATGAGCTGCCAGAGGAAGTGGTGGAGGCTAGTACAATTGCAACATTAGAAAGGAATCTGGATGGGTGTATGAATAGGAAGGGTTTGGAGGGATATGGGTCAGATGCTGTCACGTAGGACTAGACTATGTTGGGATATCAGGTCTGCATGGACGAGTTGGACTGAAGGGTCTGTTTCTGTTCGGTTTAGCTCTATGACTCTGTTATGTAGAGCTTTATAGGCACTGAAGAGTGCAAGAAAAGATTTACAAGGCTATTAGCCATGCTGTGATTTATTCTTGTTGAAAAGATTAACAAGCTAGGTTTCCCAATCCTCTGAAAAGGATGGTGCAGGGATGATCTCTTAGATGTATTGAAAATTACAAAAACAAAATAGTGGAAGAGAAGAGCAATACTAGAGACAATCAATGTAAGCTATTCAAGATAAATAAGGAATTTTAAAGAAAAATGTTCACTTGATTGAGAATATGGAAATTATTACTACAGGGAGCGTTCAAGGCAAATAACATAGATGTTTGTTAGGTGAGCCTAAATAAACATCTAAGGGTGAAGGTCATCTAAATAGGCTTGTGTTATGACTCTTTAGATTAGTGAGCTTGACATCAAGCCCTGTTATTCCTGGAGTTGTCAGAAAAAGAAACGGTTTGTAAAGTTCACGAAGTTCTCCAATTTACCTGAACTTTAAATTTGGTTGCTTTAGAAAGCCCAGAGCAGATTTCTGAGTTCTTCATCACTAAGCCAACCAACTGTAATTGCATAAACTGGTCTTTGAGTTGTCACGCTTGCTGTTCCCAAATGTTGCTATATACTATAATGACATCCAAATATGGGCTTCAGCTAAGACTTGAGTCATAATCCACTGGAATGTAGCTGGGGTGTTTGTCAACATTATTGGCGTCACCCAAACCTGGTGTAACCCATTTGTTACAGAAATTTCTTTAGGTTTAATCAAGTGTATCTCAATGATATATATTGAGTTTCTGTTTATTTTTAACAGCTCAGCTGATAATGTGTTATTGACCCTGACCTTCCTATGTTCAGTTCATGTCTAGCTGATGTAGTACATCCAGATTACCTCATTTATAATCATCTTTCAAATAGTCTTGTCCTTTTTTCTAAATATGAGAAAACAGTGTTTAACTGTTGGAATATTTATATGATAGCTAGTCAGATTGTTGGAGGTTTTGCTTTGAAAACTGTCTGCCTCTCCTTGTACCTCATGATCTCCATCTACATCCACCACTCTTACCACCTGACGCAGTTGTTTCTCCTTATCCTCTTCATTACGATCATACCTTTTTTCAGCATGTTTATGTGGCATAACTGGTGATTCTTTCAATAATCAGGAATATTTCTGAGAAGTGGCTTGACTAACTTTTTTAACTACTGTATGTGAATGACTGAATTTTGCTTTGAGATTCACCTTGCAAGCGCAACGATACCAAGACTTCATTTCCTGCGGGGAATATTCTAGTTGCTGAATGTTGTCTTTCAATTCTTTCTTTTTTTGCCTGTGAAACCTTTAAAAATTACTGTATGCTCCTGTGAATCTTTCTAGAAACATGGACATACAGCCAACATTTAAGATTCATCTTTCGCATTCAAGCCTCTCCCTAATCAATTTTAATAGACCTCTAATTTCATGATCATAAATCCATTAAAATGGGCTAATCCAGTAGGTTCATCCAGCGAATCTCTAATAGCAAATAGTAAGAAATGTAATCCTTGACCCCAACCCTGTGGGTATTTGTAAGTCTTAATCATAGTTATAGAGTCTGGGACCTCTCAAACTGACCATGATACATGGTTGGCCTCAGTTGTTTTATGCCCAAGCTGCTAATGAAAACTGACACCAAGTTAAAACCATAATCAACTGGTAATCTGGAACAGGTTTTAAAATATCTTAACTCTCCTTATCTGTATTTGTATTTATAGGATTAACCTCTGGGAATTAGATTGTTATATTCATAATTTCAGGGGTATACTGATGACCTACTTTTGTTTTCTCTACGTCTTAGGAGACAGGACACAAACTCAAAGGACATTTCAGGGAACACTTGTGGAACAGACTCACCTAACAGCCCCACTGCCCTGTGGCTGAACACTTCAACTCCCCCTCCCACCCCACCAAAGACATGCAAGTCCTGGGTCACCTTCACCGCCAAATCCAAGCCACCCGATGACTGGAGGAAGAATGCCTTAGCTTCCTCCTTTGGGACCCTTAAACCACACGGCATCACCAAAGACTTCACCGGTTTCCTAATTTCTCCCCTTCAATTCCTGATGAAGGGCTTGTGCCCAAAACGTCGACTGTCCCGCTCCTCGGATGCTGCCTGATCTGCTGTGCTATGCCAGACATTTTGACTCTGATCTCCAGCATCTGCAGTCCTCGCTTTCTCCCACACAATCCATTAATACTCAAGTCAACTAAACAGTTTTTGAAAAACTAGTCTGGGTCTCGAAGGTGCTGGTTTGCTTAGATACTGAGATTTTCACACTATCTTTTACATGTTTTACATAACTGTACTAATCTTTATGAAGTCTGGACATGTTAAATGCCTGTTTTGCTGCCCGCATTTTCTGTATTCCTGTATGTCTTGCTGCAGGCACTTCATGTGTTACTCTCAACCTCTCCTTAGACAATCTGTGTGGTACCACTATTTGATGATTAGTTCTACATTCTTCATCTATGTATCTGAGGATGATACCACTTCCTTGTCAAAGCTCTGCTTTTAAGGTAACACTCTGGAACACCTTCAGTCTTTGCTTCAGTGTAAGCCATCTGTGCTAATTAAGTTAAGTCTAGATCAGCTTTCTTTGTCTCGATTTACAAAGACTCTTTTTGAACCCTCCTCAGTCAAAAAGTGTGGCGCTGGAAAAGCACAGCCGATCAGGTGACATCTGAGGAGCAGGAGAGTCAACGTTTTGAGCATAAGCTCAAAAGTGTCAGAGTGTGTGATCGAAACATTGACTGTCCAGCTCTTCAGATGCTGCCTGATCGCCTGTGCTTTTCCAGCATCACACTTTTTTGACTCTGATCTCCAGTACCTACAGTCCTCACTTTCTCTCCTTTTTGAACTATCCTGTTGAGTTGAGCTTCAGCCACCCTAACATTTTGATATTAATGTGACATTTGATGATGGACTTTGTTGAGCCATTGATCTGGTCACTACACACAATGGGGGAAAAAAATACCTGGAACCTGCTTCTGCAACTGTACTGTTCTTTAAACCTCAACTGGATTTGTTGTGAATCATCGCAAAGCTATGAATATTAATGATGCCAAATCATTCCCCGGTTGTAAATCAAATCCCTTCACGGGTAATTTCTTAGCTACTCTAACCACCACTTGTCCCAACAACAGGTCCTATTCTAATTGTGCTTGATACAATGGAACTGGGATGTAAACTGTATTGATCCCATTGACCAATACCTTGGCTTTCAATGAACTTGATGGTGGGAACTAAATCCTTCTCTTGCAAGAGAGCTTCAGTAATCCTTTTTATTGGCTAACTAAATAGTTAACTGCTTAGATGCTGAACACTGTTTTCCTTGAACCTGTATTTCCCAAACCACACTCAAATCCTCATTTCTTATGTTTCCAATCCAGTTCTAGATGAGCCCCCAAATTTTGACTCCCTAGGGAAGTGTACAGTAAATCAAGTCCTGCTGTTCCTGGAGTCCTCCTAGTGTTTTAAGTTTGTACAGTACCCTAATTCACCTGACTTGTTAAGACCAAGATTGATGGCACAGACCTGGTTTCTGTATTGGATTAGTGGTGCTGGAAGAGCACAGCAGTTCAGGCAGCATCCAACGAGCAGCGAAATCAACGTTTCGGGCAAAAGCCCTTCATCAGGAATAAAGGCAGTGAGCCTGAAGCATGGAGAGATAAGCTAGAGGAGGGTGGGGGTGGGGAGAGAGTAACATAGAGTACAATGGGTGAGTGGGGGAGGAGATGAAGGTGATAGGTCAAGGAGGAGAGGGTGGAGTGAATAGGTGGAAAAGAAGATAGGCAGGTCGGACAAGTCAAGGAGACAGTAACTGAGCTGCAAGTTTGAAACTAGGATGAGGTGGGGGAAGGGGAAATGAGGAAGCTGTTGAAGTCCACATTGATGCCCTGGGGTTGAAGTGTTCCGAGGCGGAAGATGAGGCGTTCTTCCTCCAGGCGTCGGGTGGTGAGGGAGCGGCGGTGAAGAAGGCCCAGGACCTCCATGTCCTTGGCAGAGTGGGAGGGGGAGTTGAAATGTTGGGCCACGGGGCGGTTTGGTTGATTGGTGCGGGTGTCTCGGAGATGTTCCCTAAAGCGCTCTGCTAGGAGGCGCCCAGTCTCCCCAATGTAGAGGAGACCACATCGGGAGCAACGGATACAATAAATGATATTGGTGGATGTGCAGGTGAAACTTTGATGGATGTGGAAGGCTCCTTTAGGGCCTTGGATAGAGGTGAGGGAGGAGGTGTGGGCGCAGGTTTTACAGTTCCTGCGGTGGCAGGGGAAAGTGCCAGAATGGGAGGGTGGGTCGTAGGGGGGTGTGGACCTGACCAGGTAGTCACGGAGGGAACGGTCTTTGCGGAAGGCGGAAAGGGGTGGGGAGGGAAATATATCCCTGGTGGTGGGGTCTTTTTGGAGGTGGCGGAAATGTCGGCGGATGATTTGGTTGATGCGAAGATTTGTCGGGTGGAAGGTGAGCACCAGGGGCGTTCTGTCCTTGTTACGGTTGGAGGGGTGGGGTCTGAGGGCGGAGGTGTGAGATGTGGACGAGATGCGTTGGAGGGCATCTTTAACCACGTGGGAAGGGAAATTGCAGTCTCTAAAGAAGGAGGCCATCTGGTGTGTCCTATGGTGGAACTTGTCCTCCTGGGAGCAGATACGGCGGAGGCGGAGAAATTGGGAATACGGGATGGCATTTTTGCAAGAGATAGGGTGGGAAGAGGTGTAATCCAGGTAGCTATGGGAGTCAGTGGGTTTGTAAAAAATGTCAGTGTCAAGTCGGTCGTCACTAATGGAGATGGAGAGGTCCAGGAAGGGGAGCGAGGTGTCAGAGATAGTCCAGGTAAATTTAAGGTCAGGGTGGAATGTGTTGGTGAAGTTGATGAATTGCTCAACCTCCTCGCGGGAGCACGAGGTGGCGCCAATGCAGTCATCAATGTAGCGGAGGAAGAGGTGGGGAGTGGTGCCGGTGTAATTACGGAAGATCAACTGTTCTACATAGCCAACAAAGAGACAGGCATAGCTGGGGCCCATACGTGTGCCCATGGCTACCCCTTTGGTCTGGAGGAAGTGGGAGGATTCAAAGGAGAAATTGTTAAGGGTGAGGACCAGTTCGGCCAAACAAATGAGAGTGTCAGTGGAAGGGTACTGTTGGGGATGTCTGGAGAGGAAAGAACGGAGGGCTTGGAGGCCCTGGTCATGGCGAATGGAGATGTAGAGGGATTGGATATCCATGGTGAAGACAGGGCGTTGGGGGCCAGGGAAACGGAAGTCTTGGAGGAGGTGGAGGGCGTGGGTGGTGTCTCGAACGTATGTGGGGAGTTCCTGGACTGGGGGGAATAGGACAGTGTCAAGGTAGGTAGAGATGAGTTCAGTGGGGCAGGAGCATGCTGAGACAATGGGTCGGCCAGGGTGGTCAGGCTTGTGGATCTTGGGAAGGAGGTAGAACCGGGCAGTGCGGGGTTCCCGGACTATGAGGTTGGAAGCTGTGGGTGGGAGATCTCCTGAGGTGATGAGGTTCTGTATGGTCTGGGAGATGATGGTTTGGTGATGGGGGGTGGGGTCATGGTCGAGGGAGCAGTAGGAAGAGGTGTCCTCGAGTTGGCGTTTGGCTTCAGCGGTGTAGAGGTCAGTGCGCCAGACTACCACTGCGCCCCCTTTATCCGCTGGCTTGATGGTGAGGTTGGGATTGGAGCAGAGGGATTGGAGGGCTGCGCGTTGTGAGGGTGAGGGGTTGGAGTGGGGGAGGGGGGACGACAGGTTGAGGCGGTTAATGTCCCGGCGGCAGTTGGAAATGAAGAGGTCGAGGGCAGGTAATAGGCCAGCGCGGGGTGTCCAGGTGGATGCAGTGTGTTGGAGGTGGGCGAAGGGGTCCTCGGAAGGTGGGCGGGAGTCCTGATTGTGAAATTAAGCTCGGAGGCGACGGAGGAATTGTTCGATGTCACGTCGTGTATTAAATTCATTGATGCGTGGACGGCGGGGGATGAAGGTGAGTCCTTTGCTGAGGACTGATCGTTCGTCCTCAGTGAGTGGGAGGTCTGGAGGGATGATGAAAACTCGGCAGGGCTGGGAGCTGGGATCTGGTGTGGGTGTGGAGCTGGGAGTGGGGTCGGAGCCAGTACCTGGAGTGGGTGTGATAGTGGGGGGAATGGGGGTGGAGGCATGAGCAGGGGTAATGTTGCCCTCGGGGTTCTGGGGTGTGGGTATAGTGACAGGGGGGTCTGTGGGGGCCGTGTCAGCAGAATGCAGATGAGTGGCGCTGGTGGGGGTGGAAGTGGTGGTGATCATGGCAGTAGGGGTGGTGGAGGTCACTGAGCATGTGGCATCAGCGATGATGTGAGGGCCGGAAGTGGCTGTGGGAGTGGCCATGATGTGGGCGGAAGTGACATCATCACTCAGCGTGGGGGTGGTAGCTACGTCAGCCGCATGGCTAATGGCGTTTCCGAGGCCAGGGGAATCTTCTGGAATGTTTGAGGAGCGCTGGTTATGGAGGTGGGTGGATAAAAGTTTGTTGTACTTACAGTTTTTGATGTTTGAGATGGAATTGAAATACTGTTTGTTGAGAGTATGAATTCTCCTGAGGATGTAGTACAGAGTGGGTCCTTTGCAATTCTGAGAGAGTGTGGCCCTCAGCTGAGGCAGGGATGACTGGAGAGAGGTTAGGTGACGGCGCATTGCTGCAAGCGTGGAGCGGAGGATCCTGAAGGAGAACTGTTGCTGGTGTTTTTGAATCTGTAGTCTGTACTGTTTGTCCTGTTCGGGTCCGAACTCTGCTGGTTTAAAGGTGGTCTGGAGTCCGTGTGGGATGAGTTGGTTACGGAGGCATGCACTGAGGAAGCAAATGTGGCTGTGGTACCGAGTTTGTTTCACAACATGGTTGAAGAGCTTCAGAGCAGAGGAAATGACCTGGGAGTTGCAGTGGGAGAGGGAGTCCCTGAGATTCTTGTAGAGAGAGGAGGAAAACTTCTTCAAGGCAGGCATCCTTGCAAGAGGATTCGCAGTAGGGTTAAAATCAACAAGGTAAAAACAATGACTGCAGATGCTGAAAATCAAATACTGGATTAGTCGTGCTGGAAGAGCACAGCAGTTCAGGCAGCATCCAACGAGCAGCGAAATCAACGTTTCGGGCAAAAGCCCTTCATCAGGAATAAAGGCAGTGAGCCTGAAGCATGGAGAGATAAGCTAGAGGAGGGTGGGGGTGGGGAGAGATTAACCAGCAATGATTTACTGATTACAAATTGGACTGTAGCCACAGATAAAAAGGTTGTAATGTTTCTATCTCAAGCTCGCATTCTCTCTTAAGCTTCTCAGGGATAGGCAAAATAGATATTGGGGGAGGTCAAAAAAACTGGGAAGTCAATGTTGTTGTCTTTGCTTCCAATGTGAAGATGACACTTTTGGCTCACTTGGTCCCTGATGTTCAGTTATCTTTCTTTGAATGCTAGCATTAGTTTGTGAGTGGTACACTTGTTAAATATCTCTGATTTCTCAATGTGAAAATCAAAGCTCACTCACCACCCTTCAGAACCAATCAGCTACTCTTGTAAACAACTTCTTGATTGTTGGTCATCTGTACACTTTGCAGAAATGCATAGCCACAGAACTGTTCATGGTAGGTATCAAATTCTTTCTGTAAAATTAAGCAGCCAACCTGGTAAAACCCTGTTTATTTTTAGAAATATTTCTTGTTTAATTGCAATCTACAATTTTTAAAGACAGTAAAATTTAAAGAAGAAAGTGGTGTGCTTCACTGGTGATAACTTTTAGCAATCTTTAGATTCTGAAGCAGTCCCAGTGAGTTGGAAAGCTGCCAGTATAACACCTTATTCAAAATGGAAGGGAGACCCAAAAAAACCCAGCTAACTATAGGCCATTTACTTTAACATCTGACATTAGCAAAATATTAAAGTTTAATATAAAGAATACAAATCAGGATATTTCGAAATGCACAATATAATTAAACAGATTGAGCATGGCTTCTTGGAGGGGAATTCGTGTCTGACTAATAGATTAATTCCTCAAAGAATTCTAATGAATAGTATAGATAAAGGGGAACTAGTAAATATCATATATTTAGATTTCCGAAAATCATTCAGTAAGATACTCCACATAGGGCTATGTGGCGGTAAGAGCCCACATTGTTTGGGATAGTATCTAAGCATGGATAGAGAATTGGCCAACTGTTAAAAGGCAGAGTTGGCGTCTTTTTCAGGAGGCAACCTGCAACTAGGAGAGTAACAGTTATTTATGACCAATATTAATGACTGGGATGAGAGCAATGAAGGCACTAAAAAAACAAACTTGTGGCTGTCATAAAAGTAATTAGAACAACAAGTAGTGAAGATGATAGTCTACAGAGGGATATGAGAAAATGTGAGGTATTGCAATTTTGGCAGAAGGAATAGAGAAGCTGAATATTACCTCAATGGAGAAAGACTGCAGAAAGCTGCAGCACATAATTTGAGGGTTGTTCTGTATGAATCACATAAAGCCAGCATCGAAGTTCACTGGGTAATACAGAAGGCAAATGGATACTAAAAACTATACAGAGCACCAGTCTGATCACACCTTCAACAATGTGAATATTTTGGGCCGCTGCCTCCAGCAAAGGTTCACTAGGTTGATCCACTCTTTCCATACCCACAGAGGGTGAGTAGGTTGGGCCTGTATGCGTGGGATTTCAGAAGAATGAAAGGTGGTCTTATTAAAATATCAAAGATTCTTTTGGGTATTTACAGGGTATTACAGAGATGGGTTTGTTTTTCCCTTGTATGATAAATTATGTCCTCTGGTTTAAGGCTAAGAGAAATGGTTTGGTAATTTAAGACTGATTTGAAGAGGAAGTTTCTCTCTTGGACAGTAGTGAATCTGTGGAATTGTTTACCTTTTAGAGAGTTATTGGAATTAGTTAATTAAGAACATTCAAGGCTGGGATTGCTAATCAATGAGGGAATTGAGGCAAAATTGAGAAAAAATCTGAAAATCCATTTCATTGTCAACTGATCTGCCATGATCTTGTCGGTTGATGGAGCAGGCTAAATTGGCCAAATGGCCTCCTTTTACTTATAATATGGCTGCTGGAAGGCAATCATCTCAGTCTTGGGCCACTATAGTACTTCGTCAGGACAGTATACTAGGACTCAACCATCTTCAGCTGCAACATGAATGACTATTTCTCTATAATAGGTCAGGAGTGGAGACATTGGTTAATAATTGCAGTGTTCACTTCCATCCATTGTTCTTTTGGAGACATTTTGTCATTATAGGCAGAATACAGGGTTGGGAAGTAACATTTGTACCAAGCATATGCCATCTTGAAGAAGTGTGACTTCAAACACCTCTCCCCTGTTGTATTCAGCAATACTGCCATGGTTGAATCCCGGACAATAACATCCCAATGATCTCGTTTACTAGGAAACACAACTGGACTGTTAAATAAATCCCACTGCTACAGAAGTGTGCCAGAGGCTGGGTATTGCACAGCGGGACTTACTGGACAGCTGAAGTGGAATACTCTTTGCTGATTCAGCAATACCAGAGAGGCACAACACCATCTTGGAACAAAACAGTTCACTTAGAAGCTGGACATCCACTTTTTCCGTTACTCTTTAGCGTCCATTATCTGCAAGATGTACTGCAAACCTCCTAGCCCTGCCACCTAGAAGGACAAAGGCAGTAGATGCATAGGAGCACCAACTACAAGTCCCTACCTCAGAAGATCTGGAAGTCCTACCTGCTGCAGTGTGTCACAG
This sequence comes from Chiloscyllium punctatum, assembly GCF_047496795.1. Classification (NCBI taxonomy): domain Eukaryota; kingdom Metazoa; phylum Chordata; class Chondrichthyes; order Orectolobiformes; family Hemiscylliidae; genus Chiloscyllium; species Chiloscyllium punctatum. The sequence continues at coordinate 38,049,138 of NC_092782.1, read as the reverse complement.
CATGTATGAACATTTTGATAAAACATTGAACATTAATAATTTTATTGATTCACAAGGAAGAACTGTAAGTTTACTATTCATCTCTCTCATCAACTCACGGTGGACTTAGGAGCACAGAATTGCTCCCTTCAGCATAGTGCTGTCTACATGGATTTTAGTTTTCAACTGTTCACGGGATGAGGCCAACATTTATTGCCCATCTGTAATTGCCCAGAGGGTGATTGAGAGTCACATACATTTCCTGTGGGTTTGGAGTCACATGTAGGCCAGACCAGGTAAGGGGACATTAGTGAACCTGATGGGTTTTTTTTCAACAATTGACAATGGATTCATGATCATCATTAGACTCTTAATTCCACTTCTTTAATTTAATTCCAATTCCACCCATCAATTTCATTGCAGGATTTGAATCCAGTTCCCCAGAACATTACCTGTGTCTTGGGTTAACAATCCAGTGATAATACCACAAGGCCGTCGTCACTGTGTTACTATGAAATCTTTGCACATGGAGTGAAACAGTAAGCCTCAAATAATGAGATTGAAGTATGCTCAGATGTAGAATCTAAAACCTGAAGAACAACGCAGGAGTGTAAAGTAGTTTTAAGTCCTACACAGAAACCAAATTAAAGTTTGTCCAGTGTAAATTGAATTGGGGACTGAGCAGAAGTAAAGCAGAATCTCAATGAGTGGATGGTTGAAAGCACTTCACTGACGAGAGCAGGAACCCCAAAAAATGTTTACTTTGTCACCGCTTCACATGTTCCAACATTTGTGGTTTGCTTCATGGGTTTTTGGTTTTCAGTCGTCTTCCGAGTTAAAGTTGTAACTGCAAAAATGAAGTTGACGTTTGAGTACTGGCTTTTTCAATGTTCTGTTCCAAATATATATGCATCAAAAAAAAACTTGGGGTTTTCCTATGATGTTAATTGTAGTTCAGCAAATCATGATAGTATACAGACGGTATCTATTTTGAAAAATTATATGGATAGCTCATGCAAAGTGGCAACTTAATTTGTGTGTTAAAATTTGACGTTGAATACAATAACCAGTCAAGACATGGTAACAGCACATTGAAATTTATTTGTAAATAATGAGCTCAGACAAATAATTAACAAGCTGGGGACTTGATAGAAAAATGTTTGGAGACTAATAAATTAAGCTAAACGTATAATTTGTGAATAAAAGAGAAAAATATTGGAAACCCAGTGTGAATTTCAGCTACTAGATCTTCTGAAATGTGCTTTTGTTTTGAAACAACTGGTGCATCTGTTCACTAAGAATATTTCTACTCAAAACACAAAATATTGTAAATTGACTCTGAATTTATCTATTATTGAATTTGATTCTTGGTATGTGAAATAGACAGACAGTATTTCATTCCTGTAGTTTAAAACTAAGCATGTTACTTGGAGAGTGTATCACAAAATTAGTGACTTCCATATGCCTGCCTCCAAGTTAGTAAATATAACCACTGCACCTAATATGTATAACTTCTAATAAATCACATTCAAGAAGTCTCATAGATATTTTTAGAATCAATTTGTTGAGCGATGTTACTGGCTATCTCTGGTTCAGTGGTAGGGACATTACCACTGTGCCACAGGATCCCCTAAGAAGCATTGCATGTCTTTGTGGCAGTGAGGGATGATGCCTCACACTCCTCCTTGACAGACCACTTACTGTCAGGAAGTCAGTACCATGTGTGATGCATTCCAAATCAACCTATCCAGAAATGCTGTGAGACACTCCTAGAACAAGTGGGACTTGAACTTGACTTCCTGGTTCAGACATAGGCTTACTCTGTGTCAGTAGATTCTGATGTTTCGTAGGCAGTGCTTATGCCCCAATCCATAATCATTATTCTTCTATACTGATATAAAGAATTAGATGTAACAATAAGTATTACCTTATTTCTAAGACATCAGGATTTTCAAAATTTAGCAAAATTGGAACTCTGGTAGCTTCTATTTGTCCTTTTAAAGTATTTCTCAATTCTTTTCCTGCTGGCAGCCTATCTGGAGTCTTGAAGCGTTTTTGAGGCGCCTCACTGAGAACTGAGAGTGGCATCGGTTTGCAAAAGTGGGGATGGAGGCATGAGCATCTCTTGCTCCTTCTCTGCCTCCACTCCCCCTCCTTTTGGGGTGGAGGATGTTGTATGCAGCAGACCTGTACAGCCATAGTTTAAATATATTTCCAGACTCCCAGGCTGCCTATAATTTTTGCAACCTTGGGGAAACTGGTAAGCCGTGGTTATGGAGATTGTTAGAGCAGTCCCATCATCCTCTTTGTTTTTCTAAAGGAGCTCTGGATTTTGGATTGCTGGTTAGTCTCCTGCTCCTGATCTTGAGCACTCATTAGACAGGGCTGGGCAGGTGGGAGGACTTCCTCATGGGTTAACTCATGGGACTAATCAAGCTGACCATTAACAGTTCCAGGCAAAGGAACATGCAGGGGTTTGTTCTATCTGACTACCTGTTTTTTTTTTGTGATGTCTGTGTCAGGATCCCTTTGGAGAAGGAGCACAAGGTGCTGATCACCATTTTGGTCTTTCTGCAAACTGTGAGCATGGGGGGTGCTGGAGTGCATCATCATTGTTCCCAAAATTAAATTATATTTTTAATTTGAAATTGTAATTTGACTAATTTGTTTATGCTTGTTAAAATAGTAGAATGGAACCTTCATTGTTTTTACATTCAGCAATACTAACACAAGGTATCATAGATGTCAGTTATTCCTCAATAAATAATTGCTGATACATAACAGTGATAATTGGAAGCTGAATGAAAATCTTGGTGCATTATTCCCTGTAGATAAATAATTTTGCTCAGTACCCAGGGAACAGAATATTTTTAACTCAAAATTCTATCGAGCATATCTTATTTGCCAAGAGTATCATGAAGACTTTGCACTCACCCTGCAAATGTGTATCGGGTATGATCAGGTAGGGAAAGAGTTTAAGTTGAGTTTTGTGAAATGAGAGGTTCAGCTGAGCATGACTCAAATCAGTTAAGAACTTTCAGTTAACAGTGGGGTGCTGGAGGCAAGGGTATTGGGTTAACAAGGTGGAAAAACATTCATTATGTAGAGCCATTTAACAATATTGGAAGAATTCATTATGTAAGCTCAATTTTACAAGGTGAAAAGTATTTGTTATGTAGAGCCACTTAGGGTTAAGAACACTCATTGTGTAACAGCAGCTGGCTTATTCTTTACTGTTGATGCTTGTTGATTGTAACGGTCACCCAATCAATATGTATGTTGTGTTAGCTGGATGCTCCTCCCTGTAAAATGACTATATAATTCATTAAGAAATTGCTCTTCCAGAGAAGACTGGGAACCCATGCCCCTGTGCACATGGGTGATCATTCTCTCTCCCTCCAGGGCCTGGGATAAAGATGAAGGCATCTGTCTCTGAGCGTTTTGCTGCGAGTGAGGTGGGGGGAAACAGGACGACAATAACCCTACCCCTTCACCACCACCACCATCAAAAGTTAATTTTGGTGTATTTTCAATGACAATTTGTTTACAATAAAGTAAATAGAAATTCACTCATTAAAGGTCAACAATTTGGGTTATTAACCTTCATTTCCTGGCTTCCTTTAGTGAGGTAAGATTTCAATCTGAGACTGGTACAGATGAGAACTAAGGCAAGTCAAACAGTCAGGGCAGGCAGGAACAAAGCAGAGAACAAGGCAGGATTGATCAATTAAACTGCATTTATTCCAATTCAAGATGCTTAACAGGGAAGGCAGATGAACTCCGATCATGGTTACGAACATGGGACTGGAATATCATAGCAATTATAGAAATGTGGCTCAGAGATGGACAGGACTGGCAGCTTATTGTTCCAGGATACAAATGCTGTAGGAAGGACAGAAAGGGAAGCAAGAGAGGAGGGGGAGTGGTGTTTTTTGGTAAAGGATAGCATTACAGCTGTACTGAGGGAGGATATTCCCGGAAATACATCCAGGGAAGTTATATTTACGTGGAACTGAGGACTAAGAAAGGGACGATCACCTTTATTGGGATAGTATTATAGACCCCCTAATAGTCAATGGGAAATTGAAAAACATATTTGTAAGGAGATTTCAGTTATCTGTAAGAATATTAGGGTGGTTATGGTAGGGGATTCTAACATTCCAAACATAGATTGGGACTGCCTTTAGTGTCAAGAGTTTAGATGGAGAGGAATTTAAGTATGTACAAGAAAGTTTTCTGATTCAGTATGTGGATGTACTGTCTAGAGAAGATGCAAAACTTGACCTACTCTTGGGAAGTAAGGCAGGGCAGATGACTGAGGTGTCAGTGGGGGAGGACTTTGGGGCCAGCGATCATAATTCTATTAGATTTAAAATAGTAATGGAAAAGGATAGAGCAGATTTAAAACTTGAAGTTCTAAATTGGAGGAAGGCTGATTTTGACGGTACTGAGCAAGAACTTCCAAAAGCTGATTGGGTGCAGATGTTTGCAGATAAAGAGATTGCTGGAAAATGGGAAGCCTTCAGAAATGAGATAACGAGAGTCCAGAGACAGTATATTCCTGTTAGGTTGATAGGGAATGCTGGATGACTAAAGAAATTGAGGGTTCGGTTAAGAAAAAGAAGGAAGCATATGTCAGGAATAGATGGGATAGATCAAGTGAATCCTTAGAGTTTAAAAGCAGTAGGAGTATACTTGAATGAAATCAGGAGGGCAAAAAGGGGACATGAGATAGCTTTGGCACATTTGAGTTAAGGAGAACCCAAAGAGTTTTTACAAATACACAAAGGACAAAAGGGTAACTAGGGAGAGAATAGGGCCCCTCAAAGATCAGCAAGGCGGCTTTTGTGTGGAGCCGCAGAAAATGGGGTGTATACTAAACGAGTATTTTGCATTAGTATTTACTGTGGAAAAGGACATGGAAGATATAGAATGTAGGGAAGTAGATGGTGACATCTTGACAAATGTCCATATTACAGAGGAGGAAGTGTTGGATGTCTTGGAACGCACACTCTGTGGGAAGCTAGGAAAGTGATTGCTGGGCCCCTTGCTGAGATGTTTGTATCATCGATAGTCACAGGTGAGATGCCAGAAGACTGGAGGTTGGCTAACGTGGTGCCACTGTTTAAGAAAAGTGGTAAGGGCAAGTCAAGGAACAATAGACCAGTGAACCTGACATGGGTGGTGGGCACGTTGTTGGAGGGAATCCTGAGGGACCAGATGTAAATGTATTTGGAAAGGCAGGGACTGATTAGGGATAGTCAACATGGCTTTGTGCGTTGGAAATCCTGTCTCACAAACTTGAATGTTTTGAAGAAGTAACAAAGAGGATTGATGAGGGCATAATGGTAGATGTGATCTATATGGACTTCAAGGCATTTGACAAGGTTTCCCATGGGAGACTGGTGAGCAAGGTTAGATTTCATGGAATACAGGGAGAACTAGTCATTTGGATACCGAACTGGCTCAAAGGTAGAAGACAGAGGGTGGTGGTGGAGGGTTGTTTTTCAGACTGGAGGTCTATTACCAGTGGAGTGCCACAAGGATTGGCGCTGGGTCCTCTTCTTCATTTATATAAATGATTTGAATGTGAGCATAAGAGGTACAGTTAGTAAGTTTGCAGATGACACCATTGGAGGTGTAATGGACAGCAAAGAAGGTTACCTCCGATTACAACAGGATCTTGATCAGATGGGCCAATGGGCAGAGAAGTGGCAGGTGGAGTTTAATTTAGATAAATGCGAGGTGCTGTACTTTGAGAAAGCAAATCTTAGCAGGACTTATACACTTAATACCTAGGGAGGGAGTGTTGCTGAACAAAGAGACCCTGGAGTGCAGGTTCATAGCTCCTTGAAAGTGGAGTTGCAGGTAGATAGGCTAGTGAAGGAGATGTTTGGTATGCTTTCTTTTATTGGTCAGAGTACTGAGTACAGGAATTGGGAAGTCTTGTTGTGGCTGTACAGGGCATTGGTTAGGCCACTTTTGGAATATTGCGTGAAATTCTGGTCTCCTTCCTATTGGAAAGATGTTGTGAAACTTGAAAGGATTCAGAAAAAAATATACAAGGATGTTGCCAGGATTGGAGGATTTGAGCTACAGGGAGAGATTGAATAGGCTCTGGCTGTTTTCCCTGGGCTCTGGCTGTTTTCCCTGGAGCGTCGGAGGCTTTGTGACTCTACGCTGGTTGTTGCTCCAAGGGCCTTTAAACCCATCAGTAGCTATTTCAGTATGGCCGTTGGTTTGTGGGCTACTCTAGAGGCCAGAGTAGTCTGGTCGCCATCTCGGAGATGTCTTTAATGTATGACAGGGTGGCGAGAGTGTCTGGCTGTGTTGGGTTGTCTTGTTTAGGTGTGTTGTGTAAGAATCGACAGACTCTGCTTATTGGGCATCCGTTTGTCTTGAGTATTGTATAGGTGTTTTCCTTTGGCTTTTTGTAGTTCCTGGATGCTGCAGTGTGTTGTGACATGTTTAAATAATGTCCTGATGCAGCTCTGTTTGGGGTGTTCGGATGATTGCTACTGTAGTTGAGTATCTGGTCTGTGTGTGATGCTTCCTGTGGATGCTGGTCTGCAGCTGTCCATTGGCTTTTTGTTCTACTGTGACCTCGAGGAAGGGAAGTCTGTTGTTCTCTTCCTCTTTGAATTTTATACCAGTAAGGACGTTGTTTGTGTTTTTTGGGTTTCTTCTAATTTGTTCCATTTCATGATGACAAAGGTGTCATCCACATAGTGGATCCAAAGCTTGGGCTGGATCGTAGGATGGGTTGCTTATACTAACCTCTGTATAACTTCTTCTGCTAAGACTCCTGATATTGGTGATCCCATGTGTATCCCGTTGATTTGTTTATAAGTCTTGCTATTGAAGGTGAAGTGGGTTGTGAGGCAAAGGTCTACTAGTCTGAGGATGCTGTCACTGCTGATGGAGTTGGTGCCGTCTGGTTGTTGTGTCCTTGGTAGTGCAACCAATGTTTCTTTGGCCAGGGGTGATGTTTATTGGTGTGAATAGGCTGTCACGTCCAAAGAAACCATGACTTTGTCCTCCTTTATCTTGGTGATTTGTTCAGGAATTCCTGGGTGGAGTGGATGGAATGGCGTGAATTTTCTACTAGGTATTTCAGTTTCCGTTGAGGTCGTTTTGCTAGTCTGTATATTGGAGTGCCAGAAAGTGAGACTGTGGTTCTGAGGGGGGCCCCTGGTTTGTGTACCTTTGGTAATCTGTAGAAGGGGATTCCTGCCTTTCCATTCTTGAAATAATTACTAGATTTTGGAAGACCTGTATGTTTAGTGTTCAGTGCTAAGCATTGCAGTCTCGAGCGATAACAACTGTTTGGACAAATGGAAATGTATCTTTTGATAATTAAGTCATTATTATCAGAATTTGGATGGTATACTTAAAAACCACTCCCATCTTTGTAAGCTTCCAAAATGAGTGAGAGCAAGCAGGATGGCAGCAATGTAGTAGTTTTAATAAGTATTTTTAAAATGTTTGAAATGTTCAAGGTTACAAATGAAATTTTAAAAATGCAAATCGAACATCTCATAAATGAGAGGTGAGAGAGTCCTAAGGAAAGATAGAATTAAATATTTTAATGTGCTTTATATGTAAAGACCAAAACTGAGTGCAATTAGTAGAACTGGCTAGAAATTTCTAGCTTATCTCTCCATGCTTCAGGCTCACTGCCTTTATTCCTGATGAAGGGCTTTTGCCCGAAACGTCGATTTCGCTGCTCGTTGGATGCTGCCTGAACTGCTGTGCTCTTCCAGCACCACTAATCCAGTATTTGGTTTTCAGCATCTGCAGTCATTGTTTTTACCTTAGAAATTGTTACAGTCTAAGCTACTGTGTTATCCTAATGGAGGACAAAAGGAATTTAATTTACAACAATGTTCTGTGTAATTGCAGTAAAACAAAATATAGCCTAAATCAATTTGATATTTTTGTTGACCAATCTCGATTTTAGTTTTGAAAATCTTAGAACCAAGTCCCGTGGGAGATCTGGTCAGCATGGACGAGTTGGACCGAAGGATCTGTTTCTGTGATGTACATCTCTATGACGCTAAGTGTAGATTGAGGGCAGTCATTTATCTTCATGATCCCTCTTGAAATCCCCTTGGTTTTGAATCTAATCCGAAGGATTATAAAGTAAAGTAGCTGCCTTTCCAAGCAAAGCAGCATTGCAGACCTGTAGAACTCAAAAGCTGTTAGAGATGAGATGGGATAAGTGCTAACAGAATTACAAGTATTATTGAAAGGTCCTTGAGGTTTTAAAAAAATATTTTCTGGCATGCACAGTAAGAATTTGCTATTATCCGTGTATTGTTTCCCCAAAATACTACCCTTTTTAATAAAAAGAACATCATGCCCTTGATATACTGGCTTGGTCCAACAATTATAACCTTGAAGTCATGGATTCGTTCGCTGAGCTGGTGTGTTTTTCTGCAAATGTTTTGTCGCTTTGCTAGGTGACATCAGTGTGCTGTGGAAATGTTGGTATGTCCTGCTTTGGTATTTATATATCTCTCTGTTCTGTACCCGAGTGGTGTAGCCAGTGTAAATTGGCTATAAACACAATTGATGAATTGTGGACACAGTTTGGATATGCAAACCATTCTACTGAACGGATATAGCGGTTTTGCATAACACCATTTTCTTTTGCGTCAGGTTGTAGGGGAATGCAGTTGTTGCGTTATAGCAGAATAGCCTGTTGTCCAACAGGTTTATTTGAAATCACTAGCTTTTGGAGCAATGCTTCTTTATCGGGTGAAATGAGAGAGGGCACACCGATAGAGTTTTTAAGTAGAGAGATCAAAGGCCCATACAAGTGATTTAAGTGTAATGAGCAAACCTAAAATGGCTGATGGAGAACTCTGTTAGAAAGGAAATGCAAGTTTCGATTGATTATAATGCACATTCAGAATTTGTTTCAAGTCACTGCCTCGAGATAATTAAAGGTGTTATCAGTGTCTGCCAAACTTTCCCATACTTCAGTCAGTCAGAGATACAAAATCAGGCTGGTCTTGTTCCGAAAGCAGGAATTTGTAAAATGCCACACTCACTGACTGTGACTACGAATTATGCATTTTTTTAACAAAATGGAATATATCTACAAATAAACATGTTGGATGAAACAATACATTGCATAGATTTTTTGTGTGTGTGTGCGTGTGCATGCATGCTTGAGAGTGTGTGTGTGTGTGTGTGTGTGTGTGTGTGTGTGTGTGTAATAGGTCAACAAAAACTCTAAGGTGGAGAAGTCGAAACAATTTATCAAGGTGATGCTGTCACAACAGGATAATAAAGATTTTACAAATACAGAAGTGTGGTGGTGTCACCTGTCGTGTGACATGAACACAAGATCACAGTTGAGGCCATCTTCATGGGTATAGAACTTGGCTACCAATCACGCTCGGTGATTGTGTGTTATTGTGTAACTTGAAGTTCACCTTGTACTTCAAAGATCGGAGGCTGAACGTCCTTGATCGCTGAAGTGCTCTCTCACTGGGAGGGAACATTCATGTCTGGCAATTGTTGTGCGGTGTCCATTTATCCATTGCCATAGCTTCTGCATGTCTCACCAATAGACCATGCCTCGGGACATCCTTGCCTGTAGTGATGAGGTAGACAACATTGGCTGAGTCATGAGTATCTGCCATGTATATGGTGATTGGTCTTTCCATGTTTGGTAGTATCCCTGGTTGATCTGACATGTCTTGCAGAGGTTGCTGTGGCATGCTTATGTGTTGTGGTCCATGTTATCCTGAATAGGCTGGGGAGTTGGCTGCAAACTGTGGCCTGTTTAAGGTTTGGCATTTGTTTGAAGGAGAGAAGTAGAGGTATAGGGAATACCTTGGCACAATGCTGATCATTGTTAATGAATGCCATGAAGGATATGGTGCAGTTTCTCTGATCTGGGAAAGTACTGGACAATGAAGGGTATTCTATGGGCCATACCCTGTGTCCCTCTTCTGAGGAGGTCATTGCTTTTTTTTTGCTGTGGGATGTCAGAACTGGCGATTGAGTTGAGCATCATATCCTGTCTTTATCAGGGCATCCTTCTTCACCTTCAGGTGTTCGTCGTGTTCCTCTTCCTCAGAGCAGATCCTGTCTATGTGTAGCACCTGTCTGAAGGGGTGGCTTTAACATGTTTAAGGTGGAAGCTAGGCATGTGGAGCATCATGAGGTTATCCATGGGCTTGCAGTAAAGAGAGGTACTCAGGTGTCAATCCTTGATGGAGATGTGGGTGTTCAAGATTGATTGTTTGATTCTGAACAGTAGTGCACGATAAGTCTGGTGGGAAGAAACTTGTTGATATTGCTATGTAGTTGTTTTCAGTGATTCCTCGCTATGAGTCCGAAGGAAGAAAATGTTGTTGATTTAACAGGTTTGTAGTGTTGTTTGGAGGTCCTGTGCAGCACAGAAATCTGGCTCAAACTTGTGGTGAAAATGTTGGCATATTGGAGTGCAAGTTTGGTCCTTGTGGCTATTCTGTGTATTTGGATGAAGAACTGGTCAAGGATGAAGTTGATGAGTTGTGGGATGTTGTTGTCAGGAAATTGGCAGTTGTTGGTATTGAGTGCTTAGGCTGTTGCAGTGATGCCGTCATTGTGGGGGATGCTGGTGTAGAGTGCCAAAATGTCCATTGTGATGAGAAATGTTTCTGGTTCAACTGTAAGAAACCCATGATGTCGCCATAGAAGCTGGGGGTTCCTTGTACAATGGGTTTCAAGATGTCCTCGACAGAGCCAGAGAGGTTCTCACACAAGTTGTGAATATCATGTAGATTTTTTTCTCTGGCTACAAACTAGGTGAATCTTCCAGCTGCTTTCTCCCTCCCATTTTAAAATGAGCTTGAGCCTCATTCGTCATTTGCATGGTGAATGATAAAGTTGGCAATAAAGTACACGCCTGGCTAACTATCTATGGTTGGCTATTTCAATCCAGTGGTACGCAAGTTCAACAAGAATAAAACTGTGCCTGCTTTCTTAGCAAATAGCTCATAGCTTAAATAGAGTGATGTTCTCTCCATAGAGAGAGTTTATGATAACATGACATGTTTTGACATGGCCTCAAAACAATTTAAATGAATATTCCAGCACAACTTTCTGATTTTGTAATCTATATGAATAATTTATATTCCCAATGGGTGTAATTCTACTGTCTCCAGATGCCTAGGTCCATGAAGAAACCCCCACCCCGTCATTCTTTTTAGAAAGAAAAGCTGCATTCTGTTTCTCTTATCAAGATAGACGTACATCCTGGCTCGAATAAGAGGTCCAGAAAAGAGGTCATTATACTTTAAGTCCTTTTGTTATTGAGTGTTTTCATTTCATTCATTGGATGTGGGTATCACTGGCCAAGCCACCATTTATTGCCCATCCCTAATTGCCAAGAGGTCAATTGAAAGTCAACCATATTGCTGTTGGCCAGATCCAGTAAGGACAGCACTTGGCTTCCCTGAAGGTCAGTTCATGAACCAGATGGGTTTTTCCTGACAATTGACAATGGTTTCACATCATTGTTAAACTCTTAATGCCAGATTTTTATTGAATTCAAATTCCACCATTTGCAATTGGCACAATTTGAATCCAAGTTCCCAGATTGGGTATCTCGATTAATAGTCTTGTGATAATACTGCTAGGCCATTGCCTTCTCACCTTCCTCAAATGAATGTTTTGAATTGGGAATGCTTCAGGTCTATTTGAATTAGATCAAGATTGGGAAACCAAGAAGCAATCAGCTGCTTCCATTTAACCTACATTTTGATGTATTAACCTCAAACCTAGCTTTATTTTTTAAAGTTAAAACTTGCATTCTAAAATGTGGGTATTCAGAACTTGATTTTCTGAACACTTTCTGTCTGTTGGTAAGGGTACAGGTGGGGTAATGATACTATTTATAGTACAAAGTATTTTATAGTTTAACTTACCATTTAATGCAACCGATTTTGTTTTTGAAAATTACCCAAGTAATTCTCTTTAAATGGCATTAAAAAGAACATTTTTGGTTAGCACATAACAACAAGCCCAACAACAGGAGGGGAATTATGGAACAATGGTAGTCTTAAATGACTAGTAATCCAGTGGCTCAAGCAACTGCACTGGGGGCAACAGTTCAAATCCTATTTAGGACAGCACCGAGGCAAAGTGGTTAGCACTGTTGCCTCACAGTGCCAAGAACCCAGGTTCAGTTCTTGCCTGTGGCGACTGCCTGTGTGGAGTTTGCACATTCTCCCCATGTCTGTGTTGGTTTCTTCCGGGTGTTCCTGTTTCCTCCTCCAGTCCAAAGATGTGCAGGTTAGGTGGATTGGCCAAGCTAACTTGATGGGAGATAAGGAAATAGCTGAAGAACATCAGGATCAATGGTTGGCACAACATCGTGGGCTGAAGGGCCTGTTCTGTGCTGCACTGTTCTATGTTCTAAATTGCCTATAGCATTCAGGAATGTGTAGGTTAGTTGCATTAGTCAGGGGAAATGTAAGGGAATGGGTTGGTGTGGATTTTTGGAACAAATGGCCTGTTTCCACACTGTAGGGATTCTATGATAACAGATGATGTAACTTGATTCTAGGCAGGTGGACAACCATTTTGAAGATAGTGATCATATTTAGCATTATAGAAAGGAACAGTGGGAAAACGCACGTAAAAGTTGTAAATTGGGACAAGGCAAACTTGACAAAACCGTGATGATTTGGTAAAAACAGATTGGTTACAGTTACCCAAGTGAAAGTCAGTGGTAAACCAGTGAGAGGCATTCAAGAGTTTCTAGGGATGCAGAGTAGATATGTACCACAAAGAAAAATTAGTTGTATTGCCAAGTCTAGAGTTCCCGTCTATCCAGAGCCTCAGTCTAAAAAGGATGCAAAATAAATTTGTCCAGTAAAGTTAAGGTTTGGATCCATTAAACATGTACATGTTAGTTTGTGGTCGGTTCATAAAACGTGGACAGCCTTCACAAGGGATAATGATACTACAAACATTTTAGTTTGAGGTGTGAAATATTAGATGAAGTAAGCATAATGAGACAGAAAGTATTGGAGGGACAGGTGTCCTTATGAAGGTGAGTAAATCTTCAGGGTCAGACATGATATCATTGGCTGCTCAAGAAGAAGCTAAGTGGGGAATAGTGGATGCTCTGAAGGATTATTTTCCAATCCTTAGTAGATACAGGCATGATACCACCAGATTGGATGTCTGCAAACATTATTATTATTATTCAAGAGTTATGAAGGATAGGGCAGGTAATTATAGGCCAGTCCCATCTTGGGCAAATTAATGAAATCAATATTAAGAGAAATAACTTACTTGGAGAGGCATAGATTAATTTTGGATCGACAGAATCATTTTGTTAAGGGGAGGTTATGTCAGATCAACAGTTGACTTTTTTTGAGTAAGTAACCGGAAGATTGAAGATGATGCGAAGGATATTATTGTTTCGATTTTAGCAAGGCATTTAACAAGTTCCCACATGACCGACTGAAAAGTCGAAAACCCATGGGAGGGTGGGTAGTTCCATCCAAAATTGCCTTATGATGATGAACAAAAGGGTATCTGTTGAGGGATGTTTTTGCAAATGGAAAATTTAGTTTCCAGTGGTGTTCTGTCAGGCTCAGTTATAGGTCTCTTAGTGTTTGATACTCAGTAATGATCAAAAATTACATGTGAGAGACATGATTGGGAAGTGTTCAGATAGCTTTTAGGAAGATAGCAATGGTTTGGTTGAGTGGGTGGAAAATTGACAAATGGAATTCAATCTAAAGGAATTAAGTTTTGCATTTGGGAGGACAAACCAAGCCAAGGCATACACAATAAACAAAAGGATTTTTAGATAGGCAGAGGAGGTGAGACGCTGTGGAGTGTCCATTTACAAGTACCTTAACATGGCAGGACAGGCAGAGGTGTTAAAGGCATGTAGGTTACTTTCCTTCCCTTGACGACAAAAGTATTGAATGCAGGCGGAAGGATGTAAAGCTAGATCTACACAGGGCACTTGTTAAGTCACAGCTGTGTGTGTACAATTCTGATAGCCATAACTGAAACATAATTGTGCAAAGAGAGTACAGAGGTAATTCACAAAAAAATTGCCAGGGTTTGAGAATTGCAGGTATGAGGGATAAACTATGGTTGCTTCCCTTAAACAGTGAAGGTTTTGGGATAGCTAAATCAAAGTGGACAGAATAAGGTTTTGAATGAGTGGTCAGAGAAAACAGCATCCCCCAACCTATGCAGGGGCAGAGGATAAGTGTTTTCACTCAGGATGATGAGTGTCTGCAATTTGTTGCGGTTTTGTGTTTGACATAGAACATGTTCAAAAGGAACCTGAATCTGCACCTAAAGCACTGTAAACTGCAGACTAGGTGCTGGTAAGTATAATGGGTGGCTAGTTTATTCAGCAGCATTGACACACTGAGGAAAACAGTTTCTTTATCCTCTAGCTTGACTGTGGTTCTGACCTATTTTACTTGCAACTGTTTAGATATCCAGTTGTAGAGTCATTGTCCTACAGCATGGAAACAGCCCCTTTGGTCCAACTCGTCCATGCCCACCAGATATTCCAATCTGACCGAGTCCCATTTGCCAGCATCTGACCTGTATTCCTCTTCCTATTCTCATACCTCACTGAGGTGCCTATTAAATGTTGTAATTGTACCCACCTCCACCATTTCCTCTGGCAGCTTGTTCCATTTATGCACCATCCTCCGTGAAAAAGTTGCTCCTTAGGTCCCTTTTTAAGTCTTTCCCCTCTCACCTTTAAACCTATGCCCTCTAGTTTTAGACTCATCTACTTTGGGCAAAAGATCTTCTCTATTTCCCCCTACCCATGCCCTTCATGATTTGGTAAACCTCTTTAAGGTTACCCCTCAACCTCTATTCCAGGGAAAACAGCCCCAGCCTCTTTAGCCTCTCCCTATGACTCAACCCTCTAGTCTTGGTAACATCCTTGGAAATCTTTTCTTCACCCTCAAGTTTAATGACATTTTCCTATTGAAAAATGACCAGAATTGTATGCAGTATTCTAAAAGTGGCCTCATGAATGCCTTGGACAGCTGAAACATGCCATCCCAGTACTAGTACTCAAAGCACTGACCAATGAAGACAAGCATACCAAACGCCACCTTCACCACCTTGTCTATCTGCGACTCTATTTTCAAGGAACTTTATACATGTAGCCCTAGATTTCTTTGTTCAGCAACATTCCTTTGGGCCTTGCCATTAACTGTATAACTCCTGCCTTACTAAATGCATAAGGGTGGCATGGTGGCTCAGTGGTTAGCACTGCTGTCTCACAGCGTCAGGGACCCATGTTTGATTCCAGCCTCTGGTTACTGTCTGTGTGGAGTTTGCACATTCTCGCCATGTATGCGTGGGTTTCGTCTGGGTGCTCCAGTTTCCTCCCACAGTCCAAAGATATGCAGGTCAGGTGAATTAGCCATGCTAAATTACCCATAGTGTTAGGTGCATTAGTCAGAGGGAAGTGGGTCTGGGTCTTTGGAGGGTCAGTGTGGACTCGTTGAGCCAAAGAGCCTGTCCCCACACTGTAGGAAATCTAATCTAATCAAAACTTCTCATTTATATAAATGAAACCCCATCTGACACTGTATTCTGAGATAACCTGCTTCACTGTCCACCACACCATCTATTTTGATGTCATTGCAAACTTCTTAACCATGCCTTCTGTATTCACATGTGAGTCATTTACGTAAATGACGAAAAGCAGTGGACACCGCACTGTTTCTTTCAGCACTGCCTGTCACAAGCCTCCGATCAGAAAGGCAACTCTGTACCACCCGCCCCCCCCCCCCCCCCCCCCCCAATGTCTGTAACCTTCAAACCAATTTTATATTCCATTAGCTAGCTTCCCCTGGATCCCATGTGATCTAACTGTGCTAACCAGACGACCATTTGGAACCTTGTCGAATGCTTTGCTGAAGTTGATATAGGCAACATCTACTCCTCTGCCTTCATTAATCTTCTTTGTTACCTCTTCAAAAAACTCAAGTCAAATTAGTGAGACATGATTTTCCATGCACAAAGCAATGTTCACTATCCTAATCAATCCTTTCCTTTCCAAATGTATGTAAAATCCTGTCCTTCTGACTTACCCACCACTATAGTTCTCTGGTTTTTCCTTTCAGCCTTTCTTAAACAATGGCACCAAATTAGCCAACCTGCAGTCTTCTGGCACCTGATCTGCTGTTGGTGATAAAATATTTCAACAAAGGGCTGTGCAATCTTTTCCCTATCTTCCCACAAAGTTCTGGGAAGCACTCCTGATCAAGTCCTGGGGAGTTAGTTACCTTGTGTGTTTCAAGACCTCTAGCACCACCTCTTCTGTAATATGAACTCCTTTCAAAACATTATTTATTTCCCCAAGTTCTCTAGCTTCCATGTCCTTTTCCACAGTAAATACTGATGTGAAATATTAATTTAGTATCTGGCCCATCTTCAGTGATGCCACATTCATCTTTAAGGGGCCCTATTCTCACACTAGTTACACTCTTACCCTGAATATACTAAGATAGTAAGGAGCATCTGAAGAGATTCTCTATCAAAGCTATCTCATGTTCCCTTTTTGGCCTCTTAAGTATATTCCTACTGCTTTTATACTTCTGTAGGGATTCATTTGATCCCAGCTGTCTATATACCTGGTTATATGCCGCCGCCTCCTTGAGTAGAGCCCCAGCTTCTTGAGTCATCATCCCTGCACTACCAGCCTTGCCCTTCACACAAGCAGGAATGTACAGCCTCTAAACTCTTATCTAATTTTTAAAGGCCACTAACTTCCCAACTGCCCCTTTTTTACTTACAGATAGCCTCCCCAATCACATTTTGAAGTCCCTATCAAACACTGTCAAAATCACTCTCACTCCAATTTAGAACTTGAACACTTTGATCAGCTCCATCCTTGTCCATAACCATTTTAACACTGATAGAATTGTGATGACTTGTGTCAAAGTGCTCATCTGTCACTTACCGAGAGAAGGTCAAGTATTGCTCCTTGTCCAGGAGATAGATCCACATATTTAATAAGCAAGTTTTCTTGTATACACTTAAGAGCTTGGATGGAGAGAAATCTGTTAACACTGACAGTCCATGTTTGAAAAGTGAAAAATCCTCACTCCTCTAAATCCTTCCTATTCATGTACTGTCCACACCCCCCCCCCCCCCCCCCCCCAAACAAAAACTTAGTCAGGCTTTCCTGGTAGCACGAGCAACTCTCCTGTGAAGGATATTGATTCTGTTCCAATTCAGGTGAACATATCCCTCTTGTACTTCTATCCCTGAGGAGATCCCAATAGTCCTAAAATGTGAATTCTTACCCCTGCACCAGCTGTTCAACCACATTCATCTGCTCTCTCCTTCTATTCCTGCTGTTAATTAGCACATAACACTGGTAATCAGAAATTACTACCCTGGATAATGTACTTTTTAACCTCCTGCCTAGTTTCCTATATTCTCTGTGCAGAACCTCATCCCTTTTCCTACCTATGTCATAGGTACCAACATGCATAACGACCTACTGCTGATAACTGAATATCCTGCAGTTATATCCTTCCAAGACATCCTTGACCCTGGCACCAGGGAGGCATCACACCATCGTGATATCTTGCTGACAGCCGCAGCAACATGTGTGTGTGCCCTAGACTAAAGTCCCGATTACAATCAATCACTTGGATCCTGGCATACCACTCATCACAGTAAAGCCAGTCACGAAATCAGAAACCTGGTATCAGTGGTGTACTTCCTTGAGAGGTCATCACCCTCTACGGTATCCAAAATGGCATACTTGTTTGAGATAGGGATAGTACAGGAGTCTCCTGTAGCCATGTGGTATATCTCTCAACATGCTTAGTGGTCACCCTTCTGCCTGAGTGTATCTGTATCTGTGGTTTTTCATACTTCCTGAAACTGCCATCCAACACACCCCTTGCTCTTGTAAACTCCTCATTGCCTCGAACTATCAATCTTAATATCCTGAATAGGATTATTTTTCAGGGATATGGATATTTGAAAAATGTGTTCAATCCCCACCTGCTCCAGAGGTGTGTAACAGCATCTCCTGAACAGATTGATTAGGTTATTTTTTAAAAAAACTGAAAAGGGTGTTTAAGAATATATCAGCAGATAAGCAAATAGCTGGGAAGATAAAATGAAGTCTCACCAATTATGGCTGACTTTTATTGCCTTGAGATTGGGCAGAGCTATTGAGGTACACGTAACAACTGGTGCCGTAAAATTTGTTTTAAGGATCCAAATATGTGACGTTAGTTGTTAAATATGCAAGTTGAAGATTCCGAATAATTTTCATTCCAAAAATTTGACCTTTTTATAATCATATTTCAACAAATCTTGTGATTTGGTTGAAAATGTGTTGATTTGTCATAAAATATTTGGTGTGGAAACAAAACAACTCTGTTTATGATTTGGAGATGCTGGTGTTGGACTGGGGTGTACAAAGTTTAAAAATCACACGACACCAGGTTTTGGTCCAACAGGTTTAATTGGAAGTAATAGCTTTCAGACCCCTGCTCCTGATGAAGGAGCAGCGCTTTGAAAACTAGTGCTTCCAATTCAACCTGTTGGACTACAACCTTGTGTTGTGATTTTCAAATCTATTTAGTTTTTTAATATTTTGGGATATGTGTATCACTGTTAGACTCGCACCAATTCCCCAAAAGGCTTTTGGTGCCTTTGCAAAGCTGGTGGTGAACTGCTCCCTTGAACTGCTGCAGGTTGTGGGGCATAGGTACACTCTCAAAACTGTTAAGTGACCCAAAGACCGTGAAGGTATAGTTCCAAGTTGGAAGGTCCCTGACTTGGAGAGGGACTTTTAGGTGATGTCTCCATGCATTTGCTGCCCTTGTTCTTAATGATTTGAAGTTGTGGGTTTGGAAGATTCCTTCACAGAAGCTCTGATGAGTTGCTGAAGTGTAGCTTGCAGATTAGTGTGCATGATCAGTTGAGCTGCTTTGTCCTTGACGGTGTCGGATTCTGAGTGTTGTTGAGCTGCACTGATCCGGACAAGTGGAAGGTATTTCATCACACTGCAGACCTGAGTATTGCAAATATCTAGTGTTCTCCTCATGCTTCAATTTAAACTCCAATATTGAGGTTGTAAATTTTAACATTATAGTCTGCGAAGACCAACACTATTATTAACTAAACACTTCTTCACCCTTAATATATAACCAGAATGGGACTGTTTATTGTATGTTCTGGTCCAGGCAACTAATGTATTATATTTGCATGTATGTAAATAAACCCTGCAAACTTGTTGGAAAAATTCAGCAATTGTGAATTTGAGTAGTCGAAAGCTTCATTCACTAACTTATTGACTTCTGTACATATTAAATGTTTGATTATTTTTCTTTGTTCATTTGTCAGATGCATGGCTGGAGTTGAAATTTGGCTTATGAACTAGGTATGCGAAACAGTGTCAGAGGGACTTAGCAATGAAAAGCACTATATAAAGCTATCAGACATCCCAAAGTACTTAATGTCAATTTTGTGATAATTGATTGAGGGATGAATAACAATGGAGGATATTCCTCTTTGAAATGGTGCAAGGGATCTTCCACATCTGCTTGAGGAGGCAGATGAGCCTTTATTTTGATTGATCATGTGCTTAGGATGCCAGAGTTCTGACTGCCAAAGCAAATCATCTTCATCCAGCTTGAAGAAGGCATGACAAATGAAGCATGACAAAGACTGTGAATGCAATCTCAAGAAATGCGATGTGGATGTCAATGGATGAGCGACCCTTGTTCAGAAGAAACTAAATGGAGGTAGCTTCTGCATGAAGGGAACAAACCTGTAAGCAAGAGGAAGTACGGAAAAGGAACCGGAAAAAGTATGCAAGTAATTTCAAGGCCAACGGCCAACTCCACCTCCTGGAAACCACTGCCAAACGTGATTAGGGGTGTGACTCTAGGATTAGCTGATCAGCTGTGCAATGATCTACAGAACTGATGACCTCTGACATGGAACTTCATCGGTGGGCATTCATACTCCTTAGTGAGTGATTGTCAACTATCAGCCTTGACTGTTGTGCTCCAGTTCTGATGTGGGACTTGAATTTGGAACCTTATGATTCAGAGGCAAGAGTGCTACTAATTGGTTCACAGCTGACACCTTGAAGGAGGAACACAGGGAGATCTGATTCCAAGAGACAGATTTTCTAAAACAATGCATAATTTGATAGCTATTTCATGGAGTTAAGGTAAAATGTCATTAAATATATATTTTATGGGTACGATAGAGATTTCTGGCCTCACAGGGAACCAAAAGATGGAGAATTAATGGGCAAGTGGAGTTAAATCTCAAGATAATGGTAGATACTTTGAACATCTCATTAATGTTATACAATACAGAGAAGGAATGTTATGTTATCATCGTCACTAGAGAAGTAGTATTAGACAAACTAATGGTGCTAAAGATTTGCATCTTAGGATCCTAACAGAAGTGGCTACAGAGATAGTGGATGCGTTGGTTTGTACTTCTCCAAACTCTTTGGACTCTGGCAGTTTTCCAATTCATCGCTACTTCTCCAACATGATGCCCCTATTCAAAAAGGGAGGCAAAAGGTCGGTAATCAAAGCCGATGAGCCAAAATAGATTGTTGGAAAATGTTGCAATCAATCTATAGGGAAGTAATAGCTGCAAAATTGAAAAATTGTCTAATCAAACAGAGTCAGAATGGTTTCATGATATGGAAATTGTCCAACTAATGTACTTGAATTTTGTGAGGAAGTCTCAATTGAACTGGATAGAGGGGATGCAGTTGGTATGTACCTCACAAGATTAAGTCATAAGAGAAGAGCCTACTGTGCTCGAGGTAATGTATTGCATAAATAGAGAATTGGCTAATGGTTTGGAAACAGCAAGCGGGGATATCTTTACAGGTTGCTGACTTGTAACCAGTGGGGTTCTGTCGGGAATCAGTCCTGGAACCACAACTATTTACAAGATATATGAATGACTTTGAGGAAGGGAGCGAATGTACTGTAGGCAAGTTTGCAGACATTAGGTGAAAAGGCAGGTTGCAAGAGGGATACAAACTGTTTACAGTAGACATTGATAGGTTAAGTAAGTGGACCAAAGTTTGACAAATGGAATATAATGTAGGAAAATGGGAAGTTGTTCATTTTGGCTATAAAGGCTAATTCTAATTCTAATTCTAATTTTGGAAAGGAGAAGCAAAAAAAAAAGTATTATTTTAAAAAATGGCAGAGCTGCAACACACAGGTACATGTGCATGATTTACAGAAAGCCAGCAGGCAATCGGGGAAGTTAGCAGAAGGTTGGCCCTTCATTGTGGGGGGGTAGGTGGTGGGAGTGTAAGTGTGAGGAAGTCTTGCTGCAACTGTACAATGTGCTGGAGAGATCACATCAAGAGTACTGTGACCAGTTTTGGCCCCTTTAGATTAGATTCCCGACAGTGTGGAAACGCACCCTTCGGTCCAACTAGTCCACACGGACCTTCCGAATAGTAACCCACCCAGACCTATTTCCCTCTGACTAATGTACCTAACACTATTAGCAATTTAGCACGGCCAATTCACCTGACCTGCATATCTTTGGACTGTGGGAGGAAAACGGAGCACCCAGAGGAAACCCACGCAGACACTGGGAGAATGTGCAGACTCCACACAGACAGTCATCCGAGGCTGGAATTTAACCTGGGACCCTGGTGATGTGAGGCAGCAATGCTAGCCACTGTGCCGCTCCTTTTTATTTGGGATAAAATTTAATTTTGGAAAGGTATTGTTTCATTGAAGGAAGTTGAGAGAAGATTGCTAGGATAATCCTTGTGTGCAAAGGTTAAACAGGTGAGGGCTAATTGGACTTTAGAAGAATGAGGGATGATTTTATTGAAACATGGAGAATTTTTAAGAGGCTTGACAGGCTAAATGTTGAGAGGAGGTTTCCTCTCATGGGAGACTCTTAGATCAGAGGGCATAGTCTCAGGATAAAGGAGCGTCAATTTAAGGCTGAAATGACAAGGAATTTCTTCTGAAGGTTGAATGCTTATGAATTGCTTGCTATAGAGCTGTGGGGGCAGAGATCTTTAAGGTTGAGATACATTCTCAAATATTTAGGGCAGTGAAGAGAGCAGGGCAAAGGCAGTAAAGTGGACATGAGCAATGTCGCGATTCGAGTGGTGCTGAAAACGCACAGCAGGTCAGGCAGCATCCATGGAGCAGGGAAATCAACATCTCGGACAAAAGCCCTTCATCAGGAATGATCAACTATAACTCTATTGCATTGTGGAACAGGCTCAAGGGGCTGAATGACCAACTCCTGTTTCTATTTCTTATCTTTTTAATATTTACTATGACTGTGCTGAGCTGGCTAGAAGTTCTGTATGCTCTTGTCCTCCAGTATTTTTTCTGATACATGTGGAAATGCATCATGTACGTAAACCTTTCAGAACCTCTACAATCACTTGTTACGTATTTGTGTACAAACCTTTGTTTAATGTTTTCTTTGACTTTTTGAATTATTGTTGCAAAGAATATCAGCATTTTTCACTTTGAGTTGAATTAGTGCTTCCTATTGCAAAAAGAATTTTATTTTGGTGAAAGTTCATGTGTCAAGTAACTAAAATACTAAAATTGCTTGTTGGATGTGAGCACAGAATGGTAAACATTGGTTTTGGTAAGCACTTCATGGAACAGTGACGAAATTCAAATTTGTTTAAATTATGTTATACAGGAAACCAAGGTTTGCAAACCTAGAGTTAGAACGCATTTTTTTTCTGGTTATAAATTCAAACAGATAACTCAGCATCCAAACAACAAAATGGGAATTCTCATACAGATTGTGAGATTCCCTATCTAATAGATGTGCAGCTCTCTTTAGTATTCCTGCCAAAAAAAAGAGAGAGAATATGGTCATAATCTTGAAATAATGGAGGTTCACATTGTGACTATATTCTTGAAACATGCATTCATCGGACTAGAATTTCTCTGATACCATTTGTAGTTGATCAAGTGAAGTTGCATGAAAGGAAGCCTAATTTAAAACAAGAGATGTATTTGTAACTGCTGCACTCAGCTATCAGCAATCTTTGGAGTCTGGTTTAACAAGTCTGTTTGTTTAAAGTAACTTCCACAGATAATAGGGCCATGTCCCAGGTCAGCATGGTGAGTTTCCACCAGTTGTGTCCATTTGGAAGTGTTTTTCACATTGTACCCACCCAATGCCCAGGCACTAGTGGTTGTAGTCATGTAACATCTGCACTTGTAGTGGCCCGTAGTGGATTGAAACTTGAGTGATATGTTTCTTCTGTTGATGTAATTGACTAAAAGTAGTGTAATGTGAGCAGAGTGGGACACATCAGAGGCCTCAATTGATGTTATAAAGAGTAAAGGATCAATGAAGCTAATGATATAAAGAGCATTAACTTCAGTTTGAAGAATAGCTCATTTTCTGGCAATATCACACTTTGAAGAATGCATTGTTCTAATTTTTCTTGCATTACTTCATTACCCTGATTCATGGGTGATTTTGTGTGCTAAGACTGCAAAGTGCCAAGTTAGCTCGACAACCGATATTTTTAGCTAAGTATTTGCTGTTTGCACCCATACTGGAAACTCCATTCCATGAGATTATTTTGAGGGGGCAGGTTGTTGTCACCAGTTTTTAAAAAGCTGCAATTAGTATGTGCTGTAGTAAGTAAAGTGATAATTCCTTCCTTCCTTTCACCAAAGGCACATTTTTCAGTTAAACGTGGAGTCCTTTTCTATTACATTTTTTTGGTCGTCATTGGAACTATTTTAAGCTGATTGAATATTCCTTGTGGACACATGTATATATTTAATTACTACTATTGGTTAAATTCAACAACTTTAGCTGAAACATAGATTCTCCTGCTCCTTGGGTGCTGTCGGACCTGCTGAGCTTTTCCACCGCCACACTGTGGTCTCTGATCTCCAGCATCTGCAGTCCTCACATTCTCTTAGCTTTGTGTGTTGTCAATTCTGGGTGATATAGCTGCACATAATGATTCCTGTCAAGTACTGTTTGCTTTGTTTCTAGCTTTTTTTATGGTTGATTTATAAAATCTAATTGATGGTTTATAATTTGATAGCTTAGTCACAAAGTAAGAGCATGGAATGTGGAGTCACAATTGATTACAGTCGGTTCTGCTATAATGTGCGTTTATTCAATGCAAACTGGCTATGCCAGTATTTGTAGGAAGCAAACTTTTCCTTACCTGTGTTGGCTATAGCGCAATTCCGATCCCATTGTTTTAAATGATCCTGCTATTACGTGATTTTCTTGTAATGTTGGGTCGCACAGGAATGAAACTGCCTTTTGAGACTTGTTGAGGTGTCTCTTGAACCACTACAGTTCATGGTGCTTAGGTACTTCCAGAGAGTTGTTTCAGAGGGATTTCAGGATTTTGATCCAGAAACAGTAAAACAATATCAAAATATTTCCAAGTCAACATGATGTGTCAACTTTGAAAGGAACTTGCAAGTTGTGCTATCTTCATATGTCTTTATCCTTGTCTTTATAGGTCATTGGTTTGTAAGGTATTGTCCAAGGAACCTTCAGTTGTGGCCATGCATCTTGTAGATGATGCCACTGCACTTTGCAACCACCACTATGCTTTGTTGATGGCTGGGATGAATTCTGAAGATGGTGGTGTGGTGCTAATCGAGTGGGCTTTGCTCTGTGTGGAGTTGAACTTCAAGAATGTTGTGACCTGAATTCAGTCATGAGAAGCACGGTGGTTCAGTGGTTAGCAAAGAACAGAGAAAAGAAGAAAGGAAATTTACAGCCCAGGAACAGGCCCTTTGGCCCTCCAAACCTGAGTCGATCCAAATGTACTGTTTAAGCCTGTTGGTCAATTCCTAAGCATCTGTATCCCTCTGCTCCCCACTTACTCATGCATTTGTCCAGACGCATCTGAAATGAATCTACCGTGCCTGCCCCTACCATCTCTGCTGGCAACGTGTTCCAAATGCCCACCACCCTCTGTGTGAAGTACTTAGCGTGTGTATCCCCCTTAAACTTTCCACCTCTCATCTTGAAAGTGTGAGCTCGTTATTGAATCCAAGAGCACTGCTGCCTCACAGCGCCAAAGACCCGGGTTCAATTCCTGTCTCTGGCGACTGTCAGTGTGGAGTTTGTACATTCTCCCTGCGTTGGCGTGGGTTTCCTCCGGGTGCTCCGGTTTCCTCCCACAATCCAAAGATGTACAGGTCAGGTGAATTGGCCATGATAGATTGCCCATAGTGTTAGGTGCATTAGTCAGGGGTAGGGGAATGGGTCCGGGTAGGTTACTCTTCGGTGGGTCAGTGTGGACTTGTTGGGCCAAAGGGCCTGTTTCCATACTGTAGGAAATCTATTCTAATCAGCTATTGTGAATTCCACTGTACTCCTGATTGTCCCTTTGTAGAGGGTAGGCAGGCTTTGAAGTGTCAGGAGATGAATTGCTCATCACAGAAGTCTTAATCTCTGATGTGTTATTTGTAGTCAGTGTGTATATGGCTAGCTCTATTCAGTTTCTTGTCACTGGTAACCCCTGATATTGACCGTGGGGGATTCAAAGGAGATAATTCCATTGAATGTTTTAAGGGTGGTAATTGGAGATGCCATTGACTGGCACTTAAATAATTTATTAACAGGTCTGAATATTGGCCATGTCTTGTTGTATTTGAATGTGGACTACTTCAGTATCCGAGATGTTGCACGTGATGCCAACTTTGCAAATCCTTGGCTTAGATATTGATAGAGGGAAGCTTGTTGAAGCAGCTGTGGATGGTTTCACCTCGGGCGCTACATTGAGAACGACTTCAGTGTCTGGGTGCATAATGGCCTAGCAAGGCAATTGCTCTGCCCAGGACCAGAAGAAACTACAGAAGGATTGTGCACACAACTCAGACTATCTCAGAAGCTATCTTCTCATCAATGGACTCCATTTACATTTCTTGTTGGCATGGAAAGGCTGCCAACATCATCAAAGACCCCTCCCATTCTGGTAATGCTCTCTTACAACATCTTCCATCAGGCTGAAGATGCAAAAGCTTGAACACATGCACCAACAGGTTCAAGAGCAGCGTCTTCCCTCCTATCATTAGACTGAATGGACTATCTAATTTCAAATAATTTTGATCTTATTGATCTTGCTTCATGCATCTCGTGCAGTGTAACCTATGATCTGTATGCCCTTGCTTGGTATGATCTGCCTGTACTGCTCACAAACAAAGCTTTTCACTGCACTTGGGTACGCATGCTTATAATAAATTAAATCAAATCAAATCAAAAGCTGAGATTGACTTCCAACATTCCTGAAGAAGGGCTTATGCCCGAAACATCGATTCTCCTACTCGTCGGATGCTGCCTGGTCTGCTATGTTTTTCCAGCATGACACTTTTTTCAACTCAGGACTGCAGATGCTGGAGTACCACACTTTTTCCAACAACCTATGCCATTTTCCTATGTAGTTGCTGTGACTTAAGCCACTGAAGAATTTCTCCCATTGAATCCTGTTTTTGCTGGGTTCCTCCTTTTTAAAAAGGGAGGAAGGCAAAAGATGGAAAATTACAGACTGATTAGCCTGTATAGCCTGAATACTTGGAAATGTATGGTAAAATAGGGCAAAGTCAGCATGGTTTCATCAAGGGGAGGTCATGTCTGACAAATTCTCGAGGAAGTAACAAGTATGTTAGATCAAGGAGAGCCCATGGATGCTATCTAGCTGTGTTTCCTCCTCCTCCTCCCCCCCCCCCCCGCAGTCAAAGCAAAATGCTCAGAGACATGGTATAGTTCTGGATGTAGGTTTGCTCGCTGAGCTGGAAGATTCATTTCCAAACGTTTTGTCACCTACTAGGTAACATCTTCAGTGGACCTGTTCATGATTCCTGCTTTCTGTTTAGATGTTTGGGTTTCTTTGGGTTGGTGATGTAATTTCCTATGGTGATGTCATTTCCTGTTCTTTTTCTCAGGAGGTTGTAGATGGGAGTCTAACTCGATGTGTTTGTGTCCGATTGGAATGTCGTGTTTCTGGGAATTATCGTGCATGTCTCTGTTTGGTTTGTCCTAGGATGAATGGATTGTCCCAGTTGAAGTGGTTTCATTCCTTATCTGTATGTAAGGATACTAGTGAGAGAGGGTCATGTTGTTTTATGGCTAGTTGGTGCTTATATATTCTTGTGGCTAGTTTTCTGCCTGTTTGTCCAATGTAGTATTTATTTCAGTTCTTCTATGGTACTTTGTAAATGACATTAGTTTTGCTTATTGTCTGTATAGGGTCTTTCAAGTTCATTAGCTGCTGTTTTAGTGTGTTGGTGGGTTTTGTGGGTTACCATGATGCCAAGGGCTCTGAGCAGTCTGGCAGTCATTTGCGAGATATCTTCGATGTAGGGAAGAGTGGCTAGAGTTTCCGGATGTGTTTTGTCTGCTTGTTGGGTTTGTTGCCAACAAAACACATCCAGAAATATTGTTAAATGGCTCTACATAATGAATGCTTTTCCACCTTGTTAACCCATTACCCTTGCCTCCAGCACCCCATTGTCAACTGCAATCTCTTACCTGATCTCAGTCATGCTCAGCTGAACCTCTTGTTTCACAAACTCAAAACTTAAACTCTTTCACTACCTGATCATACCCGATACACAGTCTCACTTAGACTTGAAGGAGGCCTTTGACGAGGTGCCACACTAGAGGCTGTTGAGTAAGGTAAGGGCCCATGGTGTCAGAGGCAGGTTGCTAGCATGAATTGAAGCTTGGCTGTCTGGCAGAGAGTGGGAATAAAAGAGTCCTTCTCAGGATGGCAGCCTGAGTGGTTTTCCACAAGGCTTAATGTTGGGACCACAACTTTTCGCTTCATACATTAACGGTCTAGATGAAAGAACTGAGTGCATTCTGGCTAAGTTTGCAGACAATAGAAAGATAGGTAGAGGAACAGGCAGCATTGAGGAGGCTGCAGAAGGATTTAGACAGGTTAGGAGAGTGGATAAATGGCAGATGGAATACAAGTGGGAAAGTGTGAGGTCATGCACTTTTGTAGGAAGATTAGAGGCATGGAATGGGACAAAATTCAGAAGTCTCAGGTGCATAGAGACATGGAAGTTCTCATCCAGGATTCTCTTAAAATAAACTTGCAGGTTGAGTCAGTGGTTAAGAAGGCAACTGAAATGGTGGCATTTCTTTTGAGACTTGAATAGAAAAGCAGGGATGTACTTCTGAACCTCTGTAGGGTCTGACTACATTTGGAGTATTGTGCACACTTTTTTGGGCCCCATATCTCAGGAAGGATGCACTGGCCCTGGACTGTGTTCAGAGGAGGTTCACTAGCATGGTCCCAGGAATGAAAAGCTTAGCATATGAGGAATGCTTGAGGACTCTGGATTTATGCTCAATGGAGTTTAGAAGGATGAGGGCGGGGGAATCTAATTTAAGCACACAGAAAACTGAATGGCCTGGACAGAGTGTCTGTTGGGAAGATGTTTCTATTGGTAGGAGAGACTAGGACCCAAGGGCACAGCCTGAGAGTAAAGGGAAGACCTTTTAGAACGGAGGTAAGGAGAAACTTCTTCAGCCAGAGGGTGGTGAGCCCATGGAATTCATAGCCATAGGCAGAGTGGGGCCCAAACTGAATGCTAATGAGCAGGTTGTTGTCGAGTAAAAACTGCTTAATAACATGATCCATGGCACCTTTCAGCACTTTTGAGCATTGACTGGGACAGTAATTGATGGGTTTGGGTTTCCTTTTTGTGGACAGAGCATACTTGGCACTTTTCCATATAGTGAGGTGGATGCCACTTTTGGAAGTGTCCTGGAGTATCTTGGCTATGGGCCAAGTCCTGGACCATAAATCTTCAGTGCTATGTCTCATGCAATTTTTAGAAACATGTATATCTTTGACTATTTTATGCTATTTTAAATAAATTAGAAACTTTGTAATAAATTCTTGTGAGCCGCTTACTTGCACTTTGTATTTTAATCTTTTTTTGAAAATAGGATGAATAAATCTCGATCAAAGGTTTTTTATTGTTTCAGTAGGCATGAACATGCTTTTCCCTCAAACCCTTTTTTTGGCTGTTCAGATTTTTGCACGTGGCATTTCTTCAACCGTATCTTGATGTTCCTGACATTGCTCATATGTGGCTTTTACAGCATCAAGCCATAGGCGTGAATATTTCTGAACATTAGTATGAGTCAGCCTAAAATGGATTTGAACTTGGTTCGTTTGGTGTCCTGGGTCTCTCATGCAATGATAACTAATGCTATGTGGTTTCAGAAGATTGCGTTTGTTGTCACTTTGGTCAAGTATCTAATTTTCATTGTATGCATGAAACTGGTGCTGTGGTTGCACCTTTTGCACTTGATGATTTGAGCATTATAATGCTCTTTGTGCTTGCATGGATAGCTTTTGAGATTACAGGCTCCTGAAAATCCATTCTCAAGCTGTGATTCAGGTGAGGGTTGAAGTGTATGTGTATGATTTCCATATTTTTTTGCTCTAGTACTGCTCAACTTCTAGCACAGCAGTTATGGAAAATTAAGGTCTAGTTCCTGTGATTCTGCTAACATATTTACTTGCACAAAAGTTGATCTTGTGTGAAAGCCAAATCATAGCTTTTACACAACGCTAAAAACTAAACCTAGCCTTTTGGGAATTGAAGCCCAACAAATTTAGAACTAAAGTTAAAACTGGAGATTGTGTTTTTTTTTAATGCAATTTCATTGTCATTGTGAACCTGAATTTAGTTTTTTGTGGGTAGACGTTGAAGACATGGTGTGCTGTCCTCTCTGCATTCCACACACGTACAGACATGGACAGGCTCTGCTTACTCAACCCTGCATTCTATTTTTACTTTTAGTCTGGCACAGGCAGGGATATTCCTGTGGGTTGATGGTGTCTAAAACTGACCATGGGAGTACCGGAATGGGAGTACCGGAATGAAAGTAATCCCATGAAGCAGGGAATGTTCTGCAGCAGGGGAAGCTATTACATGTCAAAAAGATGCTGCACCAAGCTGTTGTGTAGGAAAAAGGTCTTGGGAACCCCTACATGTATTTAAGAGTTGGCATTAAGGCTCAGAAGCTCTGGAAACTGTCTGAAGCAATTCAACCTCTGAAGTAGCCTTGTCAACTGAGAATGGAGTGAAGGAAGTATACAGCTGGTACGTTGCAGCAGAATAGAATTGGGATTTGGAGCAAAATTGGGATGGTGTCAGCAATGTGAAACTAGTTGTCTGTGAAAAAGCTGGAGTTGTACCTAATGAGAAGATGCTAGAATCCAAGCTAGGAGAAAAGGATTGCGTTATGTGGATGTGAACACTTATTGAGGCAATCCGTGATGGACCAGCATTTTGAGAGAGCTTTATAGGCCGATCATCTTCAGTGAAGAGCTGTAATTCCTTTGTAAAGGAGACAAAGCTTTTGAGATTTGGTGCTCCACAGTATCACACTCAGCTGGGAGGATCACTGGAAAAATCCATGGGATCTTTCTGAACAGGATCATCATCCTTAGAGTACATCTGTGCTGTGTTTGAGCACACTTCTATCTCTCTCATGTTGATTCTGGATATTAGAGCATAAGTTGTAGGTATTTTCTAATCTACTTATTCAGAGATGTTATTACACACCTCTGGAGTCGGTGGGATTTCAATCTGGGACTTTTACCTCAGAGGCAGGGACTGTGCCACAGGAACATGAGTGTTTTAGTTTCCTAACCTTTTGTATCAAGAAGTTTTGGTTGGTTTGTTGAAAACTAGAAACATTTTTCAATCTTTCAACCAATTCAATTCACTCCATGTGATATCAAGAAATGGCTGAAGGCACTGGATATTACAAAGGCTGTGGCCCTGACAGCATTTTCATACTAGTGCTAAAGACTTGTAATAGTCTAGCTACAAGATTGATATCAACCCAACAATGTGGAAAATTGCACAAAAGGGAGGGCAAATCCAACCCACTAATTACTGCCCATCAGTCTACTCTTGACCATCAGCAAAGTCATGGGTAGGGCTATTACTGTAGAACAGCTCTTGAACAAGAATAACCTGTTTCCTGTGTTTCACCAGGGCCAGTCTGGTCCTGGTCTCATGACAACATTGGTCTAAATGTGGACAAAAGTGCTCAACTCCAGAGGTGAGAATGATGACCCTTGACATCAAGACAGGGGTCATTGATCAAATATAGTATAAAGTGCCTGGGAATGACCATCTTCCAAGAGAATCTAGCTGTGACCCTTGTTGTTCAATTACATGACCATCACTGAATCCATCACTGAATCCACCACTCTGAACCTCCTGGGGTTCATAATGACTAGAAAGTGAACTGAACCAGCCATGTAAATACTGTGGCCAGAAGAGCAGGTCAGAGGCTAGGAATTCTCTCGAGTCCACCAGCTTTGTGCTGAAGTGCTTATCCACCAACTGGAAGGCGCAAGTTAGTAGTTTATGGAATACTCTCCATTTGGCTGGATGGCTGCAGCTCTAAAACTTAAGAAGCTTGACACCACCATTCAGGAGCAATCAGCTCACTTCATTGACATTGGTTCAAACTTCTGGAATTCCATTTGCAAAAACAGTGAGTTTATCCCTGTACCTCAAGGACTACAACAATTTAATAAGGCAGTTCTACTCATTCTGCAGAGTCTAAGGGGTGGGGAGTAACACCATTCCTGTCCAGTGATGCCCACATTGTATGAATGAAACATGAAGTTAACATTAGTATTGCAATACTTATGAAGAATTTTCCAAGTAAACAAATGAAAGTAACTTTTTTTATTGTGCCAACCAGTTAAAGTATCATATGTTCTGGATACCTTCATGTAATTTGTTTTATTTTTGAGTTATGCTTTGTATTTTCTGACTGAATTTGTTAAATTGTATAAATATTGAATATTTAATTGTTATTTTCTGTATTTAAACAGCGACTCAGAAGACTGTCAACTAAATATAGAACTGAGAAGATCTACCCAACAAACATTGGAGAAAAGGAAGAAAATGTTAAAAAGAACAGATATAAAGACATCTTGCCATGTAAATTTAACCATTTGTTTTTGAAATTTAATAGTAACTAAATACTTTGTATGATTAGAACGTTCATGCAGTTTTGAGGATAATTGATTTTTGTAACAACAACAACTTGAATTCATTTCGTACTTTTGCTAACTGTTCAAGGCCCTTAACATGAGCATTAGAAGCCAAATTGACATTCAGCCAGGCACTGTTAGGGCAGATAATCAAAAGCATGGTCCAAAAGAGATTTTTGGGAGAATGTTCAGTGAACAAAGGTGGAGAGGTTTAAACGAGTAATTGCAGCGAGTTAGAGCCAAGGTATCTGAGAGCAGGACTACCCATGCTGAGGCAATTATAATTATTAATGCCCAAGATGCTAGAATTAGAGAAGTGCAGATATGTTTGAGGTACTGCTGAATAAAGGTAAATTTTGTTAAAGATATTCATCTTTCAGTCGTCATGAAAATTCTCAAGGAATACTAAAGTCAATGGGCAACAAGTTTTTCACCGATGAGATTTGAACATTTGTTGATGGACTGTGGCCAAGGCATTGCTGTGGCGAATGCACTAGTTAATGACTGACAGTCAACTGCCAAGCTTTGTTTAAACTGTAGACTAGGCAGATATTCTCTGGTCAAGGTACTGCCTCGAAGAAATGAACCAGTGAATAGCTGTCCCCAGTTGTGTTAAGCTGAAACATGTGCAGTGTATGCACATGTTCTTTGTCTGCAACGACAGGGCTGTATGTATTACTACATGAAGCTTCTAGCAAGCACAAAATAGTTTTCTTACCTACTAGTTAACATTCTCCTCTTAGTCACTATAAATGTTATTTTTGCTTGACTTTGGGATTTTTTACCAATTGTTCAGCTGAGTCACCACAAAACGCTTTAGCCAAATGACTTTTTTGGCAAGACTTAAGTTCTGTGCTACAAAACGGCCATAATTCAGAGATTGTCTCTACGAGATTGTAGAGTTAGGGCAAGGCTTTGGTAGTGAAAATAACTTTTTAAAAAGGAATATTATGTTCAACTGGGAGCTAATGGTGATCAGCAAGTACAGGAATTTTATTACAGTTGACTATTTTATGGTATTGACTAAAGTGTAATAGAATCTTTGTTTAGTTACTATTACAATTGTCTTGTAACTTTTACCTGTTTCTGTTCACTGATTAAAATATTGTATTGTATTTTGCTGTCATGACAGTTTTTTATATTTCAATGTGCTTCATGTGATCACTTAAATGCTTCGTACAGAATTTACGACTGAAACTTTATCAACTCCTGATGTCTCCAATTGTTTGCAAATTATTTTCTCATGAATAGGACAGCTTGGATGTCAGTAGGATGAGTGACTTTTTGAGTTAGTGTTTAATGGTATTTGAACATATATATTGTGTTAATTTACTTTAATATTTGTTAAGTTTTTTTAAAATTCTCTCTTCCTTTTCCACACTGTAGTTGACCATAGCAGGGTGAAACTTGCATTGAAAATTTCAGATCAAGATTCAGATTATATCAATGCTAATTTTATTAAGGTAATGTTTATATTTCAGCATTTTGTTAAGAGGAGAAAATTGTTCAGCATTATATCACAGAATTTTACAATTTTAATACTTAAACGAAGATGTTCTGTCATCACTACATGGTTTATGTTTAAAGTTTTTTTTTGTTTTCTGTGGTTTTGGCTAACAGTCAACAATAATTTCCTCAAAGCTTTTCCACGATGATAAAACGTAAGGGTAAAAGGTAATGATGAAATTAACTGGTGATTACGTTTGGATTTTGTTACAATTGACTGGTATTCTCCAAAGTCACTGACAGCACATTAGACCTCAATTATTGCTGATTCCACAGTCGAGCTATATTGGTCAGCATTAAATAATTTAATTTTCTGTCCTGACTCTGTGAGGGAATAGTAGACATGAGATGGGAAAAAAGCAAATTGTTTGATGCATGGGGCTAATTGTGAAAACTGAGTTTTGTCATACTATAAAAATCTCTTGAATATTCAAAAATGAACTTTTTAAAGTAATGAGATATAGCAAATTGAATTTATTCTTTTAATTTTCAGATTGAGTTTTTGTATACTTAGTAACTTTATGTAATAATATTGGCCCTATTCATTTGTTTGCATATTATGCATGTGTATTCTTGGAACATTTATCTTAACAGTTTAGAAAGTTAAGTATTTTGTATTACTTTGTAAAAGAAATTTGATGAAATGTATGTTCCTATCATTTTCTAGGGAGTTTATGGGCCAAGATCATACATAGCTACCCAGGGCCCACTTGCAAATTCTGTACTTGACTTTTGGAGGATGATCTGGGAATACAAAGTTGTAGTAAGTGATTTCTTTTGATTGACAGAACTTTAACTTGTCGTATTTGATAGTATCTAAAATAAATTGAAAGATTCATCACTCCTACTAGAAACAAAATTATCCTGAAAATGTAAAATTCAAGGTAGACTGTTTCCTATTTTTTGTTTTTATTCAGTGTAATTAATTAAACTCTCAAGCGGTATGGTTCAAGAAGGCAGCTTATCTACCACTTAAGAGACATTGGGGATGGATTAAAAACAGCGGGACCCACATCTTATGAATAAATAAAAATAAAATGTGACTCAACAAAACTGTTATAAGCCAATTTAACTTGCATTGCAGAATGATTGTTCTTTTGTTTTGCATTTGTGAGAAATTACAGGGGATTAACCAATTTGTAATGAAACTTCTGATGAACGCATTGTTAACTTGCAAAGTCATTTTATATTTGAATCAAGAATGTTCTGTTGAATGCAATTAATGCAGATCCATTCTTGGATCACTGGTGGCAGAACAGTGCATTTTACCCTTTTAAGAATTAACTACCAATACTCAGTAACCCTTAAACTCTCCCGAAATTCCCACATCTTACAAGAGCATATCACTCTACTAAAGGCCATTTTGCTCCTTCCAATCTATTTTCTGGGTCTATAGACTGGAAGGAGCAAAATGGCCTTTAGTAGAGTGATATGCTCTTGTCGGATATGGGAGTTTCAGGGTTACTGAGGATTATATCAGCAATAAATGTTGTTGGTTGTGAATCCTGTCGGGTCGAATGGATTGGTTGGAGCAACAGTTAGAGGCAGTGAGGTTAGACCAGATCTTACAGTTGAAGTTCTACATTGGAGGAAGGCCAATTTTGATGGTATTAGGCAAGAACTTTCAAAAGCTAATTGGGTGCAGATGCTCACAGGTAAAGGGATGACTGGAAAATGGAAAGCCTTCAGAAATGAGGTAACGAGAGTCCAGAGACAGTATATTCCTGTTAGGGTGAAAAGAAAGGATGGTAGGTGTAGGGAATGCCGGATGACAAGAGAAATTGAGGGTTTAGTTAAGGAAACGAAGGAAGCATATGTCAGGTGTAGACCGGAGAAATCGAGTGAATCCTTAGAGTATAAAGGCAGTGGAAGGAAAATCAGGGTAAATAGGGTTAAGGAGAATTCAAAAGATTTTTCCAAATAAAGGACAAAAAGTTAACTAGGGAGCCAATAGGGCCCCTCAAAGATTAGCAACGCAGCCTTTGTGTGGAGCCACAGGAGATGGGGGAAATACTGAATGAGTATTTTGAATCCGTGTTTACTGTGGAAAAGGACATGGAAGAAATAAAATGTAGGGAAATAGGTGATGACGTCTTAGTGTCCATATTACAGACTCAAAAGATGTATTGAAATGCATAAAGGTGGATAAATCCCCAGGACCTGATCAGGTGTACCCTAGAACACTGAGGGAAGCTAGGCTCCTTGATGAGATATTTGTATCATTGATAGTCACAGGTGAGGTGGTTGGCTAATGTGGTGCCACTATCTAAGAAAAGTGGTAGGGACAAACCAAGGAACTATAGACCAGTGAGCCTAACATTGGTGACGAGCAAGTTGGAGGGAATCTTGAGGGACAGGATGTACACTTATTTGGAAAGGCAAGGACTGATTAGGTATAGTCAACATGGCTTTATGTGTGGGAAATCATGTCTCATGAACTTGATTGAGTTTTTCAAAGAATTATCTAAGAGGACTGATGAGACACAGAGGTTGATGTGATCTGTATGGACTTCAATAAGGCGTTCGACAAGGTTCCCCATAGGAGACGGGTTAGCAACATTAGATCTCGTGGGATACAGGGAGAACTGGCCATTTGGATCGAAGGTAGAAGACAGAGGGTGGTGTAGGAGGGTTGTTTTTCAGACTGAGGCCTGTGACCAGTGGAGTGCCACAAGGATCGGTTGTGGGTCCACTACTGGATTCCTTATCAGAAGGATGTTGTGAAACTTAAGAGTTCAGAAAAGACTTAAAAGGATGTTGCCAGGGTTGGAGGATTTGAGCTACAGTGAGTAGTTGAATAGTCTGGGGTTGTTTTCCCTGGAGCGTCGAAGGCTGAGGGATGACCTCATAGAGGTTTATACGATCATGAGCAGCATGGATAGGATAAATAGGTAAGGTCTTTTCCCTGGGGTGGGGGAGCCCAAAACTAGAGGGCATAGGTTTAGGGTGAGAGGGGAAAGATATAAGAGAGACCTAAGAGGCAACCTTTTCACGCATACGGTGGTGCGTGTATGGAATGAACTGTCAGAGGAAGTGGTGGAGGCTGGTACAATTGCAGCATTTAAAAGGCATCTGAATGGATATATGAATAGGAAGAATTTGGAGGGATATGGACCAAGTGCTGGCAGGTGGGACTAGATTTGGTTGGGATATTTGGATGGCGTGGACTGAAGGGTCTGTTTCCATGCTGTACATCTCTCTGACTGTTAAGTAGTAACTATCAACTTTTTGTTATCATTTAGCTTTTGACTTAAAGGTAAACGTCCAGGGCTGCTCTCCTTAGAGAGATGACTGGTCACGATTTAACCTGAAGGTCACTGCGCCTCAGGTGAGGAGAGAGGTTAAGAAGGAGCGTCCTTTGTGGCAATCTGCACCAGTGCAGAAATTGAACTCCTACTATTGCAGTTACACTTCATAGCAAACCAGCCACCTGGCCAAGAAAACAAACCAAGCCCCTATGCTTCTGACTTGCGGATTTACTTGTGTAGGTTTGGAGTTCTGTCATTTGAAGTTAAATATCTGATTTTAAAACAAGAACTTGAAATCCAGTATCGTCGAAAATTGCATGATTCGCACTTGTGTTAGTCCTTTACTGAATCTCAGAGTCACAGAATTGTTAAGGTGCAGAAGGAGCCACCTGGCTCATGGTACCTGCACTAGCTCCCCAAACAAGCACCACCATCCAGTGCTAATTGCACTTCCAGCCCCAGCACGTGAACTCAACCCGCATCCAAACAGTCATCCAGTGCCTTTTCAGTGCCCCAACGAAACCTCCCAGTCATCCCCAATCATTTACCATGTGAAAAAGTCTCCTCCCCACACATCATCCCATAGTTATGTCCTTGTATTCATATTCTAATCCTCCATGTGAGTGGGAACAACTTCTCCTCTTTCACTCCACCCACACCACCCTTAACTCTGAAAACCCCTATCTCACCACCTCCCAGGAGAACAGTTCCAATTTCCCAGTCCATCTTGACAACTGAGGATTTTCATTCTGGAACCACTATAAGTGGGTGGCACAGTGGTTAGCACTGCTGCCCCACAGTGCCAGAGACCTGGGTTCAATTCCCGCCTCAGGCAACTGTCTGTGTGGAGTTTGCACATTCTCCCCGTGTCTGCGTGGGTTTGCTCTGGTTTCCTCCCACAGTCCAAAAATGTGCAGGTTAGATGACTTGGCCATGCAAAATTGCTCGTAGTGTTAGATGAAAGCATAAATGTAGGGGAATGGGTCTGGGTGGGTTGCTTTTCGGAGGGTCGGTGTGGACTTGTTGGGCCAAAGGGCCTGTTTCCACACTGTAAGTAATCAAATCTAATCTGCATCCCTGTCACAATGTGGTGCCAACAATTATACACTTTTTCATCCCATTCCTTTTCCATTTTACACTAATGACTTATGTTTTGAAGTCATTGAAGCAGTTTCTTTTACCACTGAACTTTGCATTTGTTGTGCAGGCTTCACAAACAAGAACTTGAAATACAGTATCGTCACAAATTTGTAACTATAGATCTACTTCACTTATTCAGCTAATAACCTTTACTTTTTTGTTTCCAGATAATTGTGATGGCTTGCCGTGAGTTTGAAATGGGGAGAGTGAGTTTCATTGTTTTAGTTATCATGTTCTGTATGTTTTTAAGTCTTTCTTTGTAAATAACGTGAAGGATAACTGTGCAGTAGTCTCATGCCTTGTTTGAAACTTGTTTGTACATCTTGTTGGTATATAAATGTTCTGAGATCTAAAACCACCTGCTCAAGATGTAATACAATTTTGCTTGATTGTAAGCATGTTTTATATATATGCATATTCCAGTTAAGGTCTGTGAAAAATGACTAAAAAGGAATAAGCATTTTTGAGCTGTCAAGGTACAATATTGCACGTTCTTCTGGACTCTCGGATGACAGCTGTTCTCTTGTTTTAAAGTTAAAAATGACTGGTTGAAACTCTGAGCTTGCTACATAGCTTGTTAACCTTCGTTTTAAGTACTTTTGTTTGAAGAGAGATGATCAAGTAAGTAGCAAGGAATCCCTGCACATGCTACAGATGATATGACTAGGTGGACTGGGCAACCAAGTGTAGTCACAATAGGTAGGAAAATCAAATGGAGGTAGCTTAGTTGAATGCAAACCCACGTGTATTTTCGTTTGCTTAGCACATTATATTCAAGCTTTATTCTCAGTGAAAGTTTTGATCTCTTGAAAGATTGATTTCTCTTATTGTTTAATTTTTAAATGACTTTTTAAAAGTTACTGTAGAATCTAGTTGTGGTTTGTAATTTGTAACAATCAATGCGTGCAATAAATTTCACTGCAAGTTAGGTTTTGAGGGCAGCTTGTTTTCTTGATGCAAAACTAAATAATGGCATGAATAAATGTACAGTAATAATTTTAACATGCCCATTTCTCTCTAGAAAAAGTGTGAGCGCTACTGGCCATTACATGGGGATGGAGTTCTCCACCTTGGAGAATTTCAGATTACTTGTGTAAGTACTTTTACTATTTGTGATTTGTGTTTTGGGGAGGAGGGAATGATATTATGTCATTGGCTAATTGGTTGGTGATAAATCTTGGGAAAATGATGTGCGTTGCTTCAGTTTACTTTTTAACTACTTTCTAGGTTCAAATAATTAGTAATCTCGTGTTGACTTCTCTGCATGTATCGTTATAATGGCCCAATTTCTTCAAATTAAAATAATATTATACACGATTGAAGTATATTTTGATGGGGTACTGTTTTGATGACCATACTGTGTCTGCCCAAAAAAATTGCTTCGTCTTCATGTTTGAGCCTGTACATGATTGTCAGTCAGACATCTAAATGAACATTGCAGTTCAGTCTAGTGATGGAAAAGGATAGATTGGATCTATAAGTTGAAGTTCTAAATTGGAGGAAGGCCAATTTTGACTGTATTAGGCAAAAACTTCCAAAATTGTTTGGGGGGATGTTCGTAGGTAAAGAGACAGCTGAAAATGAAGTAAGAGTTCAGAGTCCATCTGTTCCTATTAGGGTGAAGGGCAAAGCTGGTAGATGTAGGAAATGCTGGATGACGAGAGAAGTTGAGATTTTGATGAAGAATAAGTAAGTATATGTCAGGTATAGATAGCAGAAATCAAGTCCTTTCCTAGGAGAGTGTAGGAGTATACTTCAAGAGGGAAATCAGGATAGCAAAAAGGGGACATGAGATATCTTTGGCATGTAGAATTAAGGAGAATCCAAAGGGATTCTACAAATATTAAGGATAAAAGAGTAAGTAGTAGGGAGAAAATAGGCCCCTCAAAGATCTGCAAAGCAGCCTATTGGTGGAACTGCAGAAGCTGGGGGAGACTGTTAATGGATATTTTGCATCAGTGTTTAATGTGGAGAATGACATGAAAGATAAACAATGTGGAGAACTAAGTAGTGACATCTTGCAAAATGTCCATGTTACAGAGATGGTGGTGCTGGACATTTTAATATGCATAAAAGTGGACAAATCCTTTGGGACCTGATCAGGTGTACCTTTCAAGCTCTCTGGGAAGTGATTACTGGGCTTTTTTGATTAGATGATTAGATTCCCTACAGTGTGGAAATAGGCCCTTCGGCCCAATAAGTTCACACCGACCCTCCAAAGAGCAACCTACCCAGTCCCATTTCCCTCTGATTAATGCACCTAACACTACGGGCAAATTAGCATGGCCAATTCACCTGACCTGCACATCTTTGGACTGTGGGAGGAAACCGGAGTACCCACAGGAAACCCACGCAGACACGAGAATGTGCAAACTCCACACAGACAGTTACCCGAGACTGGAATTGAACCTGGGATCCTGGTGCTGTAAGGCAACAGTGCTAACCACTGAACCACCGTGCCGCCCCTTGCTTCATGTTGAGATATTTGTCTATCGAAAGCCACAGGCGAGATCTCAGAAGATTGAAGGTTGGCCAACGTGGTGCCACTATTTAAGAAAGGTGGTAAAGAAAAGCCAGGGAACTGTAGTCTGGTGAGCTTGACAAGAGTGGTGGGCATGTTGTTGGAGGGAATCTTGAGGGACAGGATTTACATGTGTTTGGAAAGGCAAGGACTGATTAGGGATAGCCAACATGTCTTTGTGCATGGGAAATCATGTCCACGAACTTGATTGACTTTTTTGAAGAAGTAACAAAGAGGATTAGGGAAGAGTGGTGGACGTGATCTATATGGACTTTAGTAAGGCATTCAACAAGGTTCCTCACTGTAGACTGGTTAGTAAGTTTAGATCATTTGGAATACAGAGAGAACTAGTCATTTGGGTACAGAGCTGGTTCAAAGGTAGAAGTGAGAAGGTGGTGGTGGAGGGTTGCTTTTCAGACTGGTGGTCTGTGACCACTGCTGTGCTACAAAAATTGCTGGATCCACTGCTTTTCGTCATTTGTACAAATGTTTTGGATGTGATCGAAAGAGGCATGGTTAGTAAGTTTGCAGATAACACCAAAACTGGAGGTGTCGTGGACAGCGAAGAAGATTACCTCAAAATATAATGGGATATTGACCAGATGGGCCAAAAGGTTAAGGAGTAGCAGTTGGAGTTTAATGTAGATAAATGTGAGGTGCTGTATTTTGGAAAGGCAAATTGGGGTAGGACTTGATGCTAAGGTCCTCTGGAGTGTTGCTGAATAAAGAGACCTTGGAGTGCAGGTTCATAGCTCCTTAGGAAGTGGAATCACAAGTTGATAGGTTAGTGAAGAAGGTGTTTGGTATGCTTTTCTTTATTGGTCAGTGCATTGAGTATAGACGATCATGTTGCAACTATACAGGACATTGGTTAGGCCACTTTTAGAATATTGTGTGCAATTCTGGTTTCCCTGCTATAGGAGGGATGTTGTTAAACTTGAAAGGGTTCAGAAGAGATTTACAAGGATGTTGCCAGGATTGGAGGATTTGAACTGAGAGGTTGAATTGGCTTGGTGCTATTTTTCCTGGCACATTGGAGGCTGAGGGTTGACCTTAGAGTTTTATAAAATCCTGAGAGGCATGGATAGGGTAAATGGACCAAGGTCTTTTCCCTGGGGTGGGAGAATCCAGAATTAAAGGGCATAGATTTAAGGTGAGGGGGCAAAGATTTAAAAGGACCAAAGGAGCAGCCTTTTCTCCCAGAGGGTGGTGTGTGTATTGAAGAGATGCCAGAAGTAATCGCAGGGGCTGGTACAAATAGAGCATTGAAAAGGCATCTTGCATTTGATGTTGAAAAAATGGGGGAATGATCTCTTGAGGGAGTATGGTTTGATTCTGCAGGATGATTCAGTTTTTAAACACAGTTTGTTATTGAAAGGAAGTGAGTGCTTGAGGTAGTTGGGGCATTATGACCAATAGTTGATATGCATTCAGTGTTTGGACTGATGGAGTTTTAACTTTTGAGATGGCTGTAAAATCAGATAAATGAAAACACTAGGATGTGGCAGGAATTTATGCAGAAAGTAACATTGTGACTCAACGTTTTCACTTATGTCCTTCATTGCACACCATGTCTTCTAACCATTGGCTACAACTGCAGATTCTACAGTCCTATAAAACATTCCAGTCTTGATGCTTAACGACTTTGTGTTTCTGTTGCTTTTCCAGGAAGCAGAACAATCAAGAGATGACTAT
Source organism: Chiloscyllium punctatum (assembly GCF_047496795.1). NCBI lineage: Eukaryota > Metazoa > Chordata > Chondrichthyes > Orectolobiformes > Hemiscylliidae > Chiloscyllium > Chiloscyllium punctatum. The sequence continues at coordinate 38,006,990 of NC_092782.1, read as the reverse complement.
TTTATAAGGACTCTATTAGTGGAATTCCAGAATGTGAGTTATGGTCCAGTGTAAACAATGGATCTAGTTTACTTTTTGGGGTAATTTAATCTTTGGTAAAGATACATATTGCTGATGTGTTTTTTTTAAAGAAAATGATTTGCATTTCTTCATCATTGGGCAAAAGCACTTTTGAGCTGAAAAATGAAGGAGAAGAGTGAAAGGTCTTAAATCCGAAGAAGTAAACATTATGACATGTTCAGATTCAGCAAAACTGGGACCTTTATTGTCAATGCACAAGTTGTAAGGCATGCTAGTCACAATAAGACTGTTAATGTAATGAAAAATAAAGTACAGTAGATCAAAGTTCATCCTTCCATTGGTTAATCTTCACCACGTCCGTTATGAAAGTAACTTGGCTTTTGGTAAGTAGGAGATAATTAAATGTTCATTTATTTCTTTCATACCTAGGAATCTCGGAGAATCTATCAATTTCATTACATAAACTGGCCTGATCATGATGTTCCATCTTCATTTGATTCTATTTTGGATATGATCAGTTTGATGCGAGAATATCAAGAACATGAGGATGTCCCCATTTGTATCCACTGCAGGTATAGGGGAAATATTTCTACTTTTACTTTACAAATTTGAAAAGTAATCAAAGGTTAATTTGGGCAATAATTTATTTTCTCATTAAATCTCTTTATAAATTTACATTTTTAAACAGAGGATTTGAAGAATTCCATGTTTCTGTTGATTTGGTTATACAGGCAATTATATAAGAGTGTACAAATGTAAGCAGAGCTGTACATATTTGTTTGCTCTGTCATCAGCAAACTAGGTCTGGTTAATTTTAAAGTTTAAGACCATAAGATATTGTAGCAGAAGTAGGCTTTTCAGCCCATCGAGTTTATACCACATCAATAAAATCATACTGATCTGATAATTCTCAACACCGCTTTCCCGCCTTTGCTCAAAAACCTTGATTCCCTTACTGATCGAAACTCTGTCTCACTCAGCTTTGAAGATACTGAATAACCTATCCTTGACAGCTGTCTGGTAAAGAATTCCACAGATGAACAATCGTTTGGGTAAAAAAATCCCTCCTCATCTCAAGTCTTAAATGTGTGACTCCTTCCTTTGATAGTATGTCCACCGGTCCTAGATACTTGCATAAGGCCAAACAATTTATCTCTATCTACCTTGTCAAGTACAGTAACAACCTTGTATGTTTCTTTGTATGAGTACTTCCTTCTGGCCCACAGTATGCAGCGGTTTTCCTATTCTGTTCTGTCAACTTATTTTAAAAGGTAAATTTTGGCAAGTGATAATTTTGTAGCAGATTTTTGGTGGGGAGAAAAAGCAATTTCTCCTACAGGTTGATCAGTTCACTATGATTAATATTAACTAATTTTACAAACTAACTTTTTGCTGATAATACTAAAATTTTCTTGTGAAAACTATAAATACTGTTTTATGCTGGATCTGCTTAAAATTAATCTCAAAGGTAATCCTGAAAATCTTTGCTGAAAATTTAACAGCCAGATGGTACAAAGAAATATAGACTAAGTCTCTCACTAGCTAATATTAATAGGAGTAATATTTGGAATAGAAAATTGACCTTGTGTTTATCCATTTAGAAATTTACTTTGAAGCATCTTTGGATATTCTGTTATTCTGAAGTGCTATATAAAGCATCACTAAGCTGGGGCAACAAGAACGAACACAGTTAGTGGTTGAACATACTAATCTATTATGCCACGGAGACTGTTTGTTTGGTTTATAATTAAACTTTTAAAAAATCCAATTCATTCATTCCAGGTGTTGGAAGGCTTGAAAAAAGATACATTGCAATTGGAGATGGCCTAATTAGATTAGAAGGGTGTAACCAAATGAGGTATTTTGTGGAACTGAACACACAAGAGCATTCATGTCAAAAGTTGCAAATGGGTTGAGGAAGAAAATGCATCGATTCTAGTCACAGTAGATGTCCTTTGTATGCCTTTGCTTTCCATGCTGGTTTTGTTTTTTTCTCTGAGAAAAGTTTTGTTCTTGTGCCAAACATTAGTGAAACATAGTTAGATTAGCTAGAAACTGAGTTATCTGTTTGAAATTGGATCATGTTGGCAGACAAACTTTAGTTGAGCACTGGTTTTGAACTGAGCAGATAAAAGGAATTTGACCTTAACTTGGCAATAAATTTTCATTGTGATGGTACCATTTTCTTTTCAAAGCCATGGAATTAACATTTCACGTCACCAATGTTAGAGTTCTTGTTGTATTGATCATGGAGATGGTGTAGTGACTGTGTTATGAGGAATGCAAAAATGAGTCATTTCCTGAAATTATCTGCTTACAGTGCTGGATGTGGAAGAACTGGTGCCATATGTGCAATTGACTATACCTGGAATTTGCTAAAAGCAGGGGTGAGTCATCTGTTAAGTTTTTTTTGTCCTCAAATAAAACCTGCAGAGGCTAAACAAACAAACAAAAAGTCATCACTTAGTCTATATTTGGGAATATTCAATCCTTAAGTACAGTTTACTAGGTTACTGTGGTTTCAGGGTCTTGTAGGTAATAAGATATTTATTTAATTTTTGTAATGAACACTTCAGAGTAATAATTGGTTTAATTATTTTCTATTTATCCAACAGCATTTAAGCATTTTTATCACTAATATTTAATAGGCAAATCTGCACAAATAAACTAAATGTGTGACTTGCTTCTTCGTGACTACGATCATGTCAACAGTTTTCAAAAATACACTAGCATGATTTGATATTTCCATGTATCATCTAACCTGTTTTTCTAACCAACCTGTTCAGAGATGTTACTTCACAACTCTGGAGCAGGTGAGAGTTGAACCCAGACCTCCCAGTCCAGCAGTAAGGACACTACCACTGCACCACAAAAGGGCCCATCCGTGTATGATCTATCTATAGTCAAGATTTATTGTCCTCAGCTAGGGCAATTTTGGGGAATTGTCAAGTTGGATGAGTGTGGGTATATTTTATGAGGGATTAGATGATGGAATCAGCTAAAGGACCGGAAGCTATGTAAATTTGTATTAACATTCCAAAGTGTGAACAAATTCCTAAGTAGCTGTGAACATCGTGAAATATTCCAATCCTTAAAACAAAATACATGGTTGCGGACTTGAGAGAAGGTTTAAATAATGAGATCAGCTTCTATCTCCCTCGCATACAGATTGTCAAGATGCACAGTGGATTCACAAATTGATATACAGTTCATTGACTTTGCTTTTATTTTGCTCAAAGATACCATTGTGGATACATTTTGGGATTTAATGAAACATGATTTTGTGGTTTATGTTTGGTCTACTTTTGTACTTTCAGTTTAGGAGCTATCTAAATGGAACTAAAATAATACACACCATAATTTTAAGGTTACGTAGCTTCCATTTCAAGTACCAATGTAATAAATAAATGTTAAAAACAGTGAATTTTTGTGATCTTTAAGCTATTACTTTCAATACATGATGCTGCACCAGCCATTCCCAAGGCATGCTATGGAAAATTTGCTGTATTCAGTGGTTGGATTTGGAATTATTAAGCTGCTAGTCAAAAATGCCATGCAAGGATGGCAGATGCATCTTTTCAAGGTCTTACTTGAAATTATGCAAGTTATACATTAACTGTACCATTTATAAAAAGCATTGGCGCAGTTTTGGTCTCCTTCCTTTAAGAAAGGACTTAGTTTGCTGACAGGAAGTTCAGTGAGAGTCCAGGCGACTTGTTTCTGATAAGAGAATTGTTAAATGAAAAGAAATTAGCTCTACCTTCTTGGAATTTAGAAAAATGAGGTGTAATCTAATGGAACATAAAATTCTTTAGGACCTTGACAGGATAGATGCTGACAAAACATCTCCCTGGCTGAACAATCTGCAACACAATTTAATTTTATCAGCTAGAATTCTCATTTTGCAAAATGTTTCTTCTCCTAGAAAATTCCTGAGGAATTCAGTGTGTTCAATTTGATTCAAGAAATGAGAACACAAAGGCATTCTGCAGTTCAAACAAAGGTAAGATTGCATGTGATGTGTTAATTTTATTTATTTCCTCTTGCGTTTCAGTAGCAGTGTGGGCTTCAAACATGCAATTTTCGGTAAGTGCAGTTTGTTCAATGAATGTTAATGAAACTAAGCTTTCTTCAGTGCCATATTTTCTAAACAATTTCTTCACTGCGCTTGATTAAATTGACAGTTGTTTTAATCCTCAAGAATCTTGCTTAGCATGTCAAGAAACTTGAATTTTACAATATAACATTAAATATAATGGACTGAATTTTCTACAGGGATGTAGCTGACCACTGCTCCTTTTATATGTCATGAATGATGCCTCACTGACAGGAAATTCTGATCAAGGCTCATGGTGCAGAACAATTGGGGAAAATAAACCATACACTCTTTCTCACGATTTGGAGGTGCTGGTGTTGGACTGGGCTGTACAAAGTTAAAATTGTCACAACACCAGGTTATAGTCCAACAGATTTATTTGGAACTTGAGAATGTAACTTTAAGAAAGTTTTAGAATTCATGTATGAAAGAACTGAAACCAACATGGTCATTCTCAAAGATGAGAGACTTGACAAACAATCCAGGTCTTTTTCAAGATATAATTTCAGTTTCATCATACTGTTAAACTTTTACTATAAATTCTGTGTCCTGTATCTTATTCTCCACAACCACCTGATGAAGGAGCAGTACTCTGAAAGCTAGTGCTTCCAAATAAACCTGGTGTTGTGAAAAAGAGCTAAAAATCACAGAAGTTAGTTGCAGTATTCTGTAATTTAAAAGTCCAACATCACAGACAGCCACTTTGACAGCTGCTGATAAGAACATATTCTAAGTGTGCGATTAGAGTGCGGGATCGCAAGCTAAAGTAAAGTGAGGTAACACAAGTTAAGTAATGGCGTGTTCGAGGTAGGTCTGGAGGAGAGGTGTGGGTTAAGTCCCAGAGTTAAAGTGGGTAAGTGGTCTGCAGGGAGAAGTGTGTGTAAGGTGTCTGGGAGAGGTGTGGTTCAGGCTGAGAGAGTTACATTGGTCTACTTACTAATAGTTACAAGGTATTTTATAGTCTTAACTTTTCCTGAATAACTATTTACGTAACAACACTGGGACCTCTTTTTTTTCTCCAAATAAGGTAGATACTTGCAGAAGGTTCCAGGAGTATGGCAATTACCTGCTGGACTTTTCAGTTTCCTGGGCAATTCCTTTGCAATGTGTGACACTGGGGATTTCACAGGGCTCCCATGTACAACTATCATTATCTATCATTAAAATCTGGCCCATGTTCCAGTAATTCTGACTTGAATATTGTAACTAATTATGACGTTTGTGTAAATAAATGTTAAAGTAGCCAAAACAACACACAATGTTGAAATTTGGACAAATCATCAGATTTTTTTTTTGAGTTGTACATCCTTTAATAGATCACAATAGAATTCTTTAAATTTTAAAATAAAATGTGGGCATCTTGCAGAACTTAATTTTTAAACGAAGATATTTTTGCGTAATTAAGTTGGACCACTTGTCCTTTATGCCAACTGTAGTCTGCTTTTTTGTATTTATGGTGGGTAGGAGACTCGACTGATTTGATTGAAAGTTAATAATCACCTGTAGTTGATAACCTGTTCAAGTCAGCAAATGTAAAAAGCTCTTGATTTCGGAGAAGTAGCCTAAACATGGTGATTATTTAGTGTAAAAGAAGGTTAAATAGGAAAGTCTTTTCATTCAGTGAGAGAGCATATTTGTATTTAGCGAATGGTTTTCAGTGATTGAGTGGCCTACTTCTCGTATTTCCTATGTTCCTGTGTATGTTCTGTTTTGCAGGAACAATATGAGCTTGTTCATCGTGCAATAGCTCAGATATTTGAAAAGGAACTACAAAGGAGTCAACGCACTGAAAATCTTTCTGACACTGTAAGTAATTGTTTATAGATAATTTATTTGATTAAAAGTGACTATGGTAAACATTTCATTCAATTTTCAATTGTTGAAGTGTGTAATACATTTTCCTTATTTTGCTGTGTGAAAAATCGTGACTTAACTGGATTAGTTCGACACTTAGACTACGGAAACACTCGCTATTTGTTTATCAGGTTACTTTTATGCTGACAACTTATGAATGATGGAGATTAATATTAAATTATTTCATAATTTGCAGAAAATTTGGTTTTGCATTTAAGAAAAAACACTGATAAAATGAGTTGATCCTAAGTATATTTTTTAAAAACTTTACACGCAGATGGTTGGATGCTATTTTCCGGAAAGTCTGTTTCCTCTTGTGCAGTGAAATGTGGTCACAAGCAGTCGAACAGTACCTGTGACTTTGACATAATACTCTTTTTTTTAAAGTAGAGAACTTGAGGAGCTGAGCATCTGGAAAAAGTACTTCCGTGGCAGGAAATTTAGCTCTTTTCAATAGTACTCAGCAGATATTTTTCCTGGTTTTTTTTTTTGAAGCAAAATGATATGAAACTAACAGGGTCCCAATTTTGTAATTTCTTTTTAACAGTTGTATGCTGTTTGTTTATTTATAGTACTTTTGACTTATCCATAAATATATTTTACTTTGGTATTTAGTGTGGTCTTGAGTATGTTCTAATTACATATCTGTGGTGAATGGCATGGCAGATATTGCTGAAACTGACCGTTTAAGGAAACTGACTTAATATCAGTGGTCATTAATCTAGGATGGCTTGTTAATCTCTAACAGTTCAACTGCAAACTTCATGTATCTGTCCATTCAGTTCCAACCATCCAGTTTTCAGAATTTTATAGCTGATTTTTTTTTGTCAATGACTAGCTTTGTGCCTAAATTTTTTTTTAACAAGACCTAGGATCTGGGAGCAGCCTTTTCAGATGTCCTGTTTTCATTAGCTTGGAAAATTTGATCTACAAGATGGAGTGATCAATATTTTTGCGTCTGGGCAAATGTAGACTTGTATGTACAGATTGCGAAATGCTTTGTAAAGAAAGTACACGTGTACCTGCCTCTCAACCTCAGGTGCCTTTACTGCATCTGCAACTTGCTCTCTGTTCCTATTTATTATTCTCCAGTTAACTACTATTGAACCACCTCTTCAATTCCTGGATGTGTTCTATCTATGGAATGATTTTATTTAGCCTTGTTAGAATATGAAAATGTTGAATGTTAGTGCATTAAAAGGTTTTTATGACCATTGACATTTAAGCTGCTTTTATATCTTTTCTAACAGGATGACATTAGTTCTGAAAATACAACTATTTCTTCTCTTCCTGACAAATCTGATTCACCACCACCAAAGCCACCACGAGTACGAAGGTGATTTTCAATTTGATATGTCAGCTAACATGACTGTTTAGAACCAGTTGTAACATTAACTCTGATCATTGAAACAGTTAAAGACTTGAAGATATTTACCAGTAGATAATTTGTGGAATTCCTGTTGTTTGGATCTGTGGGATGTTTAAGTTACCTTTTACCTCTACATTTGTCTAATTTTAGCTGATGAGTTATGCAATAACATTTTGAGGCTTCATGTATGAAGCATGTATGAAGCATTGCTAATATTCTGTGTGGACCTTTTTGAATTGAAACTACATGGTGCAGCTTCAGTATTCCATTTTGCCATAAATATGGGGTTTTAAGCTGAGCACTTACAACTCTGTTGCATGCTATTATGTTTTTAAAAAAATGACAAGTTGCACTTAAAGGTGGAAATAATTAAGAAATGGAGAGGGAAACTTGAATGCAAAAATGGCCAGATTTAGAAAGTCAGGCATGCACAGGAAAGTAAAACTAAATACAATTGCAGTGGTGGGAAAGAGGAAGGACATGCAGGAATTTGTAGAATATGCCGAGTATTTTTAAAATAGTTGTGAAATTCGTGAGACATGAATGGGATTTGGTGACATATGAATGGCATTTTTGTCAGAATTGCTTTTTATGAAAGGTACTGGGGAAGTTGGCAATAGAAACATTCGTGTAAATGTACTAATCACCTTGTAATAAAAGAATGGGTAGAATTATGAACCCAGGCCAAA